>NC_090647.1:366425379-367670379 GCF_040937935.1 Hyperolius riggenbachi | reverse complement strand
CTTTTTTGCCAGAAAGTTATTTCATTTCATTGGACAAATTCAGATGACATAATTTATGTCAGTACAACACTGTTTGCTAAAATACTTGCAATGTTCATTGCTGATTTGTCATGGAGTATTCTCATTTGTCCTGTCAATAGACAAATGGAAAGCCCCCGTGGGAAATTTAAAGGTGCTTATGCTGGGCTTCCCTTCTTCCTATTCTGTTTCGTACAGTCGTGTCGTGGTTCACGATGGAGGTGCAGCAAGGCTTTTAACTGCAGAAATTGCATCAGAATAGTTAATGATGTCTGCTGACAAATAGAATTTTACAATGCTGGGGGGTCATACTTTCTGACCACCCAGTGCAACAAGGCTAAGAGCTGGATAATGGAAGAGGTTACACAGGCTGCCCAGTGCAACTGCAGCTCTGGGCTTCCGATATCGCTACAAATAAAACACAATGGCAACGCAGTGCGATGCTGTGCTGCCTTAGTTTGCACTGTGCTGCTTTAGCGATAGCAAGCATTCAGACAGGTACAAGACAGGACTATAGATTGGAGCGTAACCAGTAGCAACCGCAGCTCACAGTCACGTCCACAGAAGCAGAGCAAGCAGGCTAACAACAGTCACCAGCTAGCATCCACCCAGGCAAGACTACAGGATAGAACGTAACTAATAGCAACTGCAGCCTATAGTTACGTTTCCAGAAACCAACCAACGTGGTGGTGGCAGAATCCAAGCTATCTGGATAATGGACTTCACTGACCCACTGCGGATGCAACGAACGTCCATCAAGCATGGAACTAGGCAATACACAATAATAAGAAAAATAACAAACGGCTCAACTAACAGATAAATATATATTAGCAAGTCTGCATATATATTTATCAAGAACTAACTAAAGCACAAGTAATAAGGTCGCATATAACTACAATAACAGAACTATACAGAGTAACAAGGTGCCCAGCAGATCAGCGTACTGACCACTATGACGGGCGGGGTATGAAATGGGAGACAGACTTTTATGCTGGCATCAGCCAATGGATGCAGGTATGCAAATCTCCACACAGCTGAATGGTAATCACTCAATCCTGAGCTGGCTTGATTACCATTTGCTAGCTGGCTGTGAATGCAAAGGACTCCCATAAGAAATACTTGCAGTATTATGTAACAACTTGCATGCAGGAAATCCAGGGCTATCTGGCCGTAGCTCAGCTGCAACAAGCAATTGGTGGAATGATGACAGCATCCTGAGCTGCCCAGAACTGCTGAGCGATTGCAAATGACAATGAGACCCATTGCAAATGCACAATCGAATGCAAGCAGATAAGCCAGAACTGTCCGTATGCAGCTCCACTGCAACTGACAGACTACGCTACAGGAGGGATCCTTACAAAATTATTGTCTGTAAGAAAAATAATTGAGAAAAAAATATGCTCAATTTTATGAAGTAGTAGATTATTTGTAAGTCTCTGGATACACACAAAAGCTTTTGTGTGTATCCATCATGTTTTGTGGCCTTTCTGCACACTATTGGTTTTAGTTTATTAAATACCATTAGCCTAACATTGAAGTCAAGTGGATGGTGCTTGTCCAAATCTGTGTGTAAATATTTGTAAGTCTCTGTCTGACATATCATAATCACTTCCTGGTTTAGCTACACAGGAGAAAGAAGTAATATGATCAGAGGTGTAACTATAATGTATGGGGCCCCCCTGTAAAAAGATAGCATGGGCCCCTTGGGTTTATAGGTCCTTCAACCCCTCTCCCTTTAAGTGCAGCAAGCCATTAAAAAAATTAAAAAAAATAGCAAAAATACCACAAACACACACACATGCGCAAAAACCATCCACACCACCTCCACCTGCCATGAAGGTGTAATATTTACCTCCTTCAACACTGTGAGCCTCTGGCTGCTAATCATGTGACTTACATCCGTCATGTGATCGGAGCTGGCAAATGGTAGTGGGGGTTTGAGCAACTGTGAATTATGGAGGAGACTCGCAATGCCCGAGTGGGTAAATATTATGGTAAATATTATACTGCTCTCTGTGCTACTCTGTGTTTGAATGGGGAGAGAGAAGTGAAGTAGGTCTCCAGGGCCCCTTCCCCTCCACAATTACAGTGGTCCCAGTAACCGGTGGCCCAGTAGGATATATATATATATATATATATATATATATATATATATATATATATATATATATATATACATATACATATATATGAAAATCTGTTTCTTGTAAACCCAATCAAACATTCTAAATTTTCTAGTTTCAGATCAGTGCTGCCAGGCAAACCCTAATGTGTATAGAGCAACTTTACTCCCAAGGAGTGGGCAAAAAATTAGCACCACTTGTTAGTTTAAAATAATATGTTTCTTTATTATACCCAAAATTTACAATACATGATTAGTTTCACATAAAATACACTTGAAATGGATAATAGGCCCCTCCCCATCTATTAACAATTCATATGACAAGAATATATCATGAGCTGCACTTCAGACAGTTGATTAGGTAACATCAGGTGGTTCCAGAATCAGGGCCGGATTTCTACTTTTTACCGCCCAAGGCCCACTGTCACAAGCCGGCCCCTGACCAAGAGTATCTTAACCACTGTTCCAGTGCTGGGACCCTCTGAACATATTCACTGGTGCTTGGGCCCTCTTCTTCCTCAAGGCTGCACTTCCCTCTGTGTACAAGCCCCATTATATTGGTCAGACTTGAGTATGATCTGTAAATGCCCAGTAGCACAAAGCCACTTGCTTCGTGCTACTGGGCATGTACCTGCACATACACAGTACGGTTGCGCTTGTAAACGCGGATCAGAATCAGAATCAATTTATTTTCGGCAAGTAAATTTGCACCTACAAGGAATTTGTCTTGGCAGTTGCTTAACAAACACAAACAAAAACAATACAAGGACAGACAATGTGTATATTACAAGTCAAGGACATTATGCAAGTATAGTGGCAGTAAGCAATGTGAGAATTGTTCATTTTCAGTTCTGTGCTGATTACTTTCAAGTCCTAGCAGCTTTAACGTGGTTCAGCATTATGGCCTAGTGCACACCAAGCGGTTTTTGGAGCGATCCGCCGGCCGCATCCGCCTGTAAAAACGCTTGGCTAATGTATTGCAATGGGATGGTGCACACCGGCGGTTTGAGGTTTTTGCCTCCTGCTGCACGTTTGCGGTTTGCAGAAGCGTTTCGTCCTCAAAGTATAGGAAAAACACAAACCGCTCTGAAAACCGCTACTTCAGAGCGGTTGGCCAGGCGTTTTTGTAACAGAAGCTGTTCAGTAACAGCTTTAACTGTAACAATATGTGTAATCTGATACACAAAAACGCACCCAAAACCGCTAGGTATGTTTAGAAAACCTCTCTAAACATACCTAGAATCGCTCTGAAATCAGCTCCCAAAACCGCTAGCATATTGCGGATCTGCTAGTGGTTTTGGTGTGCACTGGGCCTAATTATGTCTACTGCTTGAGGAAAAAAGCTGTTCGGCCCAGTGCACACCGAGCAGATCCGCTGGCTGCATCCGCCTGAAAATCCGCTTGGCTAATGTAATTGAATGGGCTGGTGCACACCGGCGGTTTGAGGTTTTTAGCAAACCGCAAACGTGCCTCCTGCTGCACGTTTGCGGTTTGCAAAAAAACTCAAATCGCCGGTGTGCACCAGCTTATTCAAATACAATAGCCACACTGATTAACAGGCGGATGCGGCCAGCGGATTGCATCCAAATCCGCTCGGTGTGCACTGCGCCTTTTTCTCATACTCCGAACCCAAAACCGCTAGCGTTTTGTGGATCTGCTAGCGGTTTTGGTGTGCACTGGGCCTTCCTGTGCCTGGAGGTTTTGGTCGCGTAATGGTTAAGGGCTCTGCCTCTGACACAGGAGACCAAGGTTTGAATCTCAGCTCTGCCTGTTGAGTAAGCCAGCACCTATTCAGTAAGGAGTTATTTGGGCGAGACTCCCTAACACTGCTACTGCCTACTGAGTGCGCTCTAGTGGCTGGCTCGCAAGCGCTTTGAGTCTGACAGGAGAAAAGCGCTATACAAAAAAAGGAATTATTATTATTACACACTCCGTATAGGAAATCTAATGACCTCCCTCCCATAGGCTATGGGGAACTGGAAGAAGCCCCGGGTAAGAAAAATGCATAGTTTTAAACACAGCTCAGGCGTATTTTAAAGAGAACCAGAGATTACATATAGTGCTGTATTTTTACTTACCAGGGCTTCCTCCAGCCTCATAAGCATGGCTGTGTCCCTTGCCATCCTTCTACGATGTCCCGTTCAGCCGTGGTGAGCACCGGTAAGTGGCTCAGTGACGTCAGCTGCAGACCTTCTGCGCATGCACGGCTCCGGCTGACGTCAGTCAGATTGAGTCCGACTGAGACGCCGAGACGGGATTTGACTGCGGCAGAACGGCGGCACTGAGTAGGATGGCGAGGGACACAGCCATGCTTATGGGGTGGAGGAAGCCCTGGGTAATTAAAAATACAGCACTATATTTGATCTCTGGTTCTCTTTAAAGAATTAAAAAAAAAAACACCACCACACAATTCCAGAAAATTCCAAAAAAACTAAGCAAAAACAAAACAGGAGTTACACATACTTGGGGCTTCTTCTCGTGGCAGTGGTGGGATACTGCTTCTTGCTCCTCAGTTCCTTTAGACTCCTATCTGTTTGCTATAGCCACACTTAAAAAGTTGCAACTGGCATGCAATCTCCTCCATTATGCTTACAAGCGGCAAGACAACCGTGGTCCGGAGCATTCTGCACATGGGTAGTTTCGAAATAATCCAAATCGCACAAACACAAAACCTCACTGGCCGTCCCTGCTGTGCACAGTCACTGGGGAGCATGGTTGAGGAGGTGCTGTGTACATAGAGCTACATACACATGGGGGACAATTGTCCCCCGTTGCATGGCAACAAGAGACCAGGGAGCGACAGCTCCCTGGCAGTGACAGCCATCCACACGTCTCGCCAGAAAGGCAGAGACACGGCGGAAGCTGTCTGTGAATGGAGCATCCCTGGCCGGATGCTCCATTCACTCACGTAGTTCTCCTGTCGCTAGTCCGCATACAGACGCGGACTAGCGACAGTTGCAGCGACAGCTGTCTGCTGGCGACAGCTCTAAGTAGCAACGGTTCGGGACGCGCGCGTCATACACACGGGCGACCTGTCGCCTCAACACGCGCGTGCCACGTGGTTGCGCCGACAGCCGTAGCCCATGTGTATGAGCCTTAGGACATGCATGTGCCACAGATGACTGTGCCCAGTTGCAGCTTCTTAAAGGGAACTGACCACATTCTCTTTCACTGAAATCCCTCCTGACATAGAAGCTGCCATGTTCCCCCCTCCCCTTCTCACATTCCTTATTTACAGAAGTCAGAGATGCTATCTTGACACATTGACACACACCCTGGCTTTGAAGACACACTCCTAATTATTCACTCCCTTTGCTGATGAAAGGCATTGTTTACCTCTTGGTAATTAGCTCAATAAAACAATTAGAGGTTCCTGAACTCTCTGCGGATGGGGACGGTCGGCAGGCCTGCTCAAACAGGCCCATTTAACAACTTTGAATGTAAAATACAAGCTAAATTTAAAGTTTATTTTAATAATGAAACAGATAGTCGGCATACATTTTTCATGTGCTATAGAAATGTCCTGAGTGAAAAAAAGGAGCTCGGTTCACTTTAAGAGGGGTGACAGCTATATGACAGAGAGGAATCCTAAGGATCTGAGGTGCAAGAAGGGGGAGGGGGGCTGGCAGAAACCCCAGAAATGTCCTGTTTGTGCTGTTTTTAGCTTTACATCTTGTTTAAAACACATACAGTACTTCATCTTCATTACCTTACATTGTTCTGGGTTCCCTCCTCCACACTGAATCACAACGTGCTTTCTCACTCTCGGTGTCACACCAGGACCCGGCAGCTGTACAATTCCTTTGTTATATCTGATCCTGCTTCATCTCTAGTTCAGTCATGTGGAAAACGGGAGGAAATGAGCCCCCTCACACCTTCGTGTCTGCTGACACTTGCGTGCTTTCAAATTGCCCGGTGAACAGTGAGTGCACACAAGCAAGGGGGAGGAAGCGGGGGCGGGGCAGCCTCACCATTTGACTTCTATTAGAGAATGACAGCGGGCAGGACTGCAGTGATGCAGCCGCTTCTCCTGTCACACACAAAATAGTAAAGCTGTCCCTGTCTGTAACCGCTGCTGCTGCACACAGAGACATGTTACTGTGTGCAGAGCAAAGCAGGGGGCGGCTGCAGACAAACAAGGCACTCGCAATACTTTACTATGGGGAATAGTGTCAGAGGCTGTGGACCCTGGTTGGCAGGTTGACTGCTTCGTTTTTCAACCCGCCCCTTCCTTGGCTCCGCCCTAGGCACGTGCCTCCCTGGCCTTCCCACAAATCCGGCCCTGTCCAGAATTGAACCCCACCTAGGTTATCAAGAAAGTAAGTGTGCAAAGCTTGACAAGCAAGTTAATCAATACAGTGCTGCAATAATAAAGTGCACATATAATGATGAGACCCTTCCTTTAGCAATTAAGTAAGTTTAGAGCAGAAAAAGCGCTGAGTGCAAAATCAAACCAATAATAAATAAGCAAACAAAAACTCATAACCAAACAATTTATAGTGAGTAACTGCCTAATGTTGTTAAAGTGAACCTGAGGTGAGATACATTTGGTGGCTGACATATTTCTTTCTTTCTATTTATTGGCTGGCTGTCCTGCTGATCTTCTCCTCTTAAACAAGCATGCAGATTGGATGTCTCTGACTCAAGTTAGGCTGGATTAGCTGCATGCTTGTTCCAGGTGTGTGACTCAGACTCTACTGACCAGGATGACAAGCAGGACTGCTAGGCAACTAGTTTAAAAGGAAATAAATATGGCAGCCTCCAAATGTCTCTTACCTCATATTCCTTTTAAGGTAGGAAAAGCATACGTGTGTTCTAACACACTAAGGCATGTTGCAGTTTTCGGCATACGATTCTGGATGCAGAAAAACTGAAGCCAATGAATGCCTAAGTTCCCACTTGAGTAAAGAACGAACACTTTGGTCTAAATTCACTAAGCTTTAACAAACACTTTATCAAACATTTGATAATTTACCTCATGAGTAAAATCTAATTTTAAATTCACTAAGGTGTTATAGATTTATTGAACATTTTATCGATAAAACATTTGATAAATCTATAACATTTGATAAATCTATAACACCTTAGAGGAGTTTGTCTCTTTGTTAAGAACTCTTTTACAGCTGTCCTGAATGATGAGATTGAAGAAGATTGTGAAGATGTGAAGTCCGTTTGGGTAAATATTCATGGTGGAAATAAAAGACAAACAAAGACTTATATAGCGCTTTTCTCCTGGCGGACTCAAAGCGCCAGAGCTGCAGCCACTAGGGCACGCTCTATAGGCAGTAGCAGTGTTAGGGAGACTTGCATAAGGTCTCCTGCTGAATAGGTGCTGGCTTACTGAACAGGCAGAGCCAAGATTCGAACCCTGGTCTCCCGTGTCAGAGGCAGAGCCCTTAACCACTACACGATCCAGCCAATTGTTTATTGGGGTATGCCACAGGCCACCACATATTCATAAAGCTGCAGAACTGCAATTACTACAGCAGATTGAAAAAGCTGCAAGTAAAAATTAGGTCATAGTTATGGGTGACTTCAACTTTCCAGACATTGACTGGAGTATTGAGGCTACCCATTCTGGTAAAAGCAGCATATTTCTGGCAACACTACAGGACTGTTACCTGACTCAAATGGTAACGGAACCAACTAGGGAGAATGTGTTACTGGATTTCATCTATCAAATGTGCAGGTTCAAGAGCATTTGGGAAACAGTGATCACAACATGATAACGTTTGATCTGGTGACTGATAGGCCGTGGGACAGCGGGACCACTAAAACTATGAATTTTAGAAAAGCAAAATTCAATCAACTCAGGCAGGCACTAAGTTTGGTGAACTGAGATAATGTACTACAAGGGAAGGACACTGAAGGGAAAAGGCAAGCTTTTAAACTTATTCTCAATCAATATTGTGGTATATATATCCCATATGGAAACAAAACATCTACGAATAAAAAAGACCTCTATGGATGAATAGAAAGGTTAGAGATAAAATTAAGTTGAAAAAGAATGCCTATAAAGTCCTAAAACAGAAGGGGACCGAGGCTGTATTAAGCAATTATAAGGAGTGCAATACAAGTTGTAAAAAAGAAATTAGGCTGGCAAAGATTGAAGCTGAAAATCAAATCGCTAGGGATATCACATCTAACCCAAAGAAGTTTTACAAGTACATCAACTCTAAAAAAAGAAAGGATGACTGTATAGGACTCCTAAAGGATGAGGGTGGGAACTCAATGGTGGATGACCAAGGTAAGGCAGAGTTATTAAATGCTTTGTTTGCTTCTGTCTTCACAAGGGAAACATCACTGTTGCAAATTACAGATGCAGAAGAGTCTCACTCTTCCAATTGTAATATTAAATACTTAACGCAGGAAGAAGTGAAGGCAAGACTAAATAAATTAAAAATAGACAAGGCACCTGGCCTGGATTGAATGCATCCTCGGGTCATAAGGGAATTAAGTTCAGTCATACATAGATCCCTTTATCTTATCTTTTGTGACTCTCTTTCAACTGGCAGAGTCGCAGTAGATTGGTGTACAACCCATGTTTTCCCATTATTTAAGAAGGGCAAAAATCAGATCCGGGAAATTATAGCCAGTAAGCTTAACATCAGTTGTATGCAAACTATTTGAGGGGTTACTAAGAGATACTATACATGACTTCATAGTAGAAAATAATCTTATTTCTCAGCATCAGCATGGGTTTACTAAAGACAGGTCCTGTTTGACTAACATGCTCAGCTTTTATGAGGCAGTGAACGCTAATGTGGATATTGGAAATGCTGTAGATGTGATATACTTGGACTTTGCTAAGGCCTTCGACACTGTTCCCCACAAAAGTCTGTTGCAAAAGTTGAGGATGCAAGGACTGGGGAAGAGTCTAAGTGCATGGATAGGGAACTGGCTAATGGACAGAAAACAAAGAGTTGTGGTCAATGGATCATACTCAAAATGACTGTTAGCAGTGGGGTCCCACAGGGGTCTGTACTGGGTCCAGTGCTCTTCAATTTATTTATTAATGATTTAGTAGATGCAGTAGAAAGCAATGTTGCTATTTTTGCAGATGATACAAAATTGTGCAGAATCATCAACTCTCAGGAAGATAGTGACATATTGCAACAGGATCTGGATAGGATGGCTATATGAGCCGCTGCAGCTAAAGCGAATACAATTTTGGGATGCATTAAAAGGGAAATAAAAATTTGAGATGCTAGCATAATATTGCCCCTGTTTAACTCTCTAGTAAGACCACATCTGGAATATATGGAATTCAGTTCTGGGCACCACATTACAGGAGAGATATTGCAGTTTTAGAGCAGGTGCAGAGACAAGCAACAAAATTCATACATGGGATGGAAGGTCTCACTTACAAAGAAAGGTTAGATAAACTGGGTTTATTTAGTCTAGAGAAAAGACGCCTTAGAGGGGATCTAATTAACATGTATAAATACATCAGAGGAAAATATAAAAGCTTGGCATATGAGCTTTTTTATTCCTAGGCCTTCTCAAAGGACGAGAGGACATGATCTGCGCATGGAGGAAAAATGTTTTAGCCATTTATTTAGGAAAGGGTTCTTTACAGTAAGAGTGATGAAGATGTGGAGTGCATTGCCACAGGAAGTAGTTATAGCAAATTCTATATCTGCATTTAAAGGGGGCTTAGAAGCTTTCCTTGCGTTGAAAGATATCCATGGCTACAATTACTAGGTAATGCCCAGTGATGTTGATCCAGGGATTTTATCTGATTGCCATCTGGAGTCGGGAAGGAATTTTTCCCTTTTGGGGATAATTGGGCCATACCTTGTAAGGTTTTTTTGCCTTCCTCTGGATCAACAGGGATATGTGAGAGAGCAGAATGGAGTTGTACTTTGTTCTCTGGTTGAACTCGATGGATGTAAGTCTTTTTCAACGCAAATAACTATGTAACTATGTAAAGTGTTTGATAAAGCTTAGTGAATTGAGGCCTTTTTGTCCGTTTTTGAATCATTGCTAAACTGACAGTGAACGGCTCCTATTTTATAAATTAGAGCCATTCATACTTGTCACTCTGCAACAGAAGCATGGTAATCTCCATTGGACTTCAAAAGAACAATGGGAATCCTTAGCAACAGGGATAATTCTCATTGGTTCATGGTGAACAAATGAAAATTCTCCATGTTGCTCAAGAGAAATGGTCTAATGCAGCCTATGGAGAGCCCCATACTTCCACCAGCCTCCAGGCTGAGTACAGCAACCAAGCAGTGGCAATCAGCTTAGGGAAGTGGCAATCGCTTCAGAAGGACAGGACGGACGGCAAAGAGGGGATGCAAAATGGCTTGCCACTTACCGTGTCCGTTTTACATCTGCTAAAGTTGTAACTGAGCCGGAGAGTGCAAAGTGCACAAGCAATAAAGATGGTGTGAGAGAACGTGGAAAAGCCGCCGCATGTAACAACAGTAAGGCGGCTTGTTCCGCGTCCAGCGCGGCGGTTTGCATGCGGCAGCGTGTGTCTGGTGTTGCTAAGTCTGTTAGTGCACACAGGCTTAGGAATACGCGCGCGCGCTGAGAGGCAGAACTCTTATACTGGGCAAGGAGTGATCAGCTGATCACGCTGATCAGCTGACTCCAGAGCAGCTTACTATTGGTTGATCAATTAGGGGTGGTGCCGGAGAGCACTACTCCATATATAGTTACTGCTGGCCAGTCTCAAGTTGTCTGCCGTTGCGAACACTATGTGGAAGCACTCAGACCTTAGTCAGATCCAACAGTGTGTTTGAACCAGGTGGACCTGGGAATTCACACTGAGCCAGATTACTTGTACTGTTATTCTGTTTATGCTTAGACTAGTTCCAGGGTGTAGAGACCACGGACCTCACACCCAGACTAGGGAACTTGTGTTATCCATCTGTTATACTTCACACTAGTTCCAGGGTGTAGAGACCACGGACCTCACACCCAGACTAGGGAACTTGTGTTATACATCTGTTATACTTCAGACTAGTTCCAGGGTGTAGAGACCACGGACCTCACACCCAGACTAGGGAACTTGTGTTATACATCTGTTATACTTCAGACTAGTTCCAGGGTGTAGAGACCACGGACCTCACACCCAGACTAGGGAACTTGCGTTATCTATCTGTTATTCATCAGACTAGTTCCAGGGAGTAGAGACCAAGGACCTCACACCCAGACTAGGCATTGTTGATATCTGTTATGACTTACTGCTTTCCTGACTATCCCTTTGATCTCTGATTCGGTACCTCGCATATCTGATATTTGCCCCTGATGAGTCACGCCCTTAGTGATGAAACGCGTAGGGCGGAGCCTGGATACGCACGCTGTTACTAGTCCAACACGGAACACGGAAGAAGGTCTTCTCCAGCGCTGAGACGGGGAAACCTGGAGGGCGCTTATGCCGGTCGAGTCGGCTATGTGAGATGCGCTTTTATTGATCTTATATTTGGTACGCTTATTTTTACTGGGGGCTAGACCCATATTAAAAAGATTTTATGCTATGCAAGGCGAATTTCTATTTTTATTCTAGTTGTCTGCTGCAGCATTTGTCTATGTGCCTGATTATCAAGCAGTGATCTGGTGAGCAGGGGGGAGCGTGACCCCTTGTCCTTCATGCGGTGGCTGTTATCCCGAGCACAGTGTGTGTTGATCTATGCACAGGGTGTACAAGTGTTTTGGAGGTTACCCGCTATGTGCGTATTTTTATCTTGATACAGGTTTAATGCTGCACAGATTCTCATTCCAGAGGCGCTGCTGTGAATTGTTTACAAGCTTGTGAGGAGAACTGCTAAGTTTTACTCTGTATGGCAGCTAGCTGCATACTGGACAAACTTTTTAAGAGGTGGTGAGCGCTGTGTCGTTTTGGTATCTGATATTCCATTGCCAGACCCTGCTTGCCTTGGATACCGAATCAGCCTTCTGTCTTTGTACTTTATCTGTCCGTTTGTTGCCGACCAGGCGCGCCCGACCTCGAGAGCTATCTCTCCTCTTAAGAGACCTTCAGGTGTCACTCACTCTCTGGTCCTTCCTATCTCCAGCCTGACTCCACCCCTTGGAGAGTCTCAGGCTGCTGGAAGGTTCCTGTGCCCTCAAGAGCAGTATTCCTTTACTGCCTATAATCACCTGCTCAGCAGGTGCATTACTCAAAGTACTACTGTTACACCAAACACTCACATACCTATAGGTGTCCAGAGGTTAGCAATATATCTGTATTATCGGTGATTCTGCAGATCATCAATAATCAGGTATATATCTGCATTCTTGGTGATACTGCAGATCACCAATAATCAGATTCTCTCTGCGTGCTGACACCAATCGTTACAGATGGAAGGTGATACTTAGACCAGTATAGTAGTAAAGTAAATCCCAGAAAGAAAGTCCAAAGTGCTGTAGTAAGAGTGGAGGATCCACCAAGCAGCCCACCATGCATTTTTTTAGTGTATAATACAGAATCGAATTATTTCAGTATTGATATTTTTTGCGTAGTAGTTGAAAGCATAGTTGCCAAGTCAATGTGGGTATTGAGCACACTTATGGTGGCTGTTGGTGTGGAACATTCTTGTGTTTAGTTCCCAATGTCTGTATGTGTAAAGACTCAAACAAACAATCACATGTGCACACACACACAATGTTCATTTTTTTAAAAAACGTAATACAGTATTTTCCTACATTGAATCCAGCAATATTCCTGGCTTTAATGTTAATAACAGTTATGCTCATCAATTGTCTGAGACATAAAAAAACAAACACCGTAAACAATGGCTATGCAGTAAATGCAGAACACTTCTGCCTTTGCTCATTGCATCAGGCATTCTTAAAATGTCATTTGCATTAAATCTACATTGTATAAATGCCCTTGATGATGCTCATATGTGGCTGCTATTATTCTGTCTAATGAATGATTGCAAGACGGGGGTAGGAGGTGTTATTTATTGCTGAATTATTCATTCCATATAGTGTCTCCTGGGAAAAAACCAAAGAAGGCAGATAAGCAATTAATGACTTTCATCACTAGTTCGTTCAGCTCATTAGTCAGTATCCATGTAATCAATACTTGTTTCTCGAAATGTATTTGTTTCTTAAAGTAGACATTTTAATGTGTAATGATATCTGCTGCAAATTTTAGATGAAGCTATGCCTGGTTCTAATCAACATTTAAGATATTTGCTATTTTATTTATTAGACATGGCACTGCTATTTGAAGTAAAAAATGCTGCCCTTAAACCATAGAATCTCATTACCCCCCAAACAATTAAAACAAATATTGCTAAAAAATATTAGCAATTTCAACGGAATGCTATATTTAATTGGAATAGTACAAACACAACATAGAGGAGCAATGTTTTTTGAATGCTAGCAAAACTTCAAAAAAGAGTTTAGACAGGGACGTGTTTACCACTGTGTTACAGGACCTCATCTTTTAACTACTCAGTGCTGTAGTTTACAAAAGTGAAATGTGGTTGTAATGGTGCTTGATAAAGGATTTTAACTACTCAAAAACTCAGGGTCTGCTTTGTTGTATTTTTAACAACATAATTTGCCAGATGCTTTATGCTAGGCACACACTATGAGATTTTTTTTTGGCAAATTTAATGTCAGAATGATTATTTTCAACATGTCCGATCCGATTTTCGATCGATTCCCGACTGTTTTCTGTTTACCTCTATCGGAAATTGATCAGAAAACTATCGGAAATCGTTTGGAAATCAGATTGGACATGTTGAAAATCCTTGATCTGACAGTAAATCTGTCAGAAAATCTCACAATGTATAGTTACATAGTTACATAGTTATTTGGGTTGAAAAAAGACATACGTCCATCGAGTTCAACCAGAAAACACTAAATGTGTGACTGTCTGGAATTAAGGTAGATCAATTAAAGGACAACTGAAGTGAGGAGAATGTAGCGACTGGCAAATGTTTTCCTTTTAAACAATTCAGATTGCCTTGCTGTCCTGCTGATCTATTTGACTGCAGTAGTGTCTGAATCACGCCAGAAACAAGCATGCAGCTAATCTTGTCAGATCTGACAATAATGTCAGAAACACTTGATCTGCATATGCTTGTTCAGGGTCTATGGCTAAAAGTATTAGAGGCAGAGGATCAGTAGGATAGCCAGGCAACTATTATTGTTTAAAAGGAAATAAATATGGCAGCCTCCATATCCCTGTCACTACAGTTGTCCTTTAAGCACAACAACTCTTACTATGCTGCATGTTTTTTTTTTAATATGTGGGAATTATGGTTTGGAATTGTTTTGCAGAAATAAGTAATGCCTGCATTGAAAAAGATGGCAACTGCATGGCATCATATGTTGGTCCAAAACCTGTTTGTTTAGTTGAGTTTTACAGTACCTTTGCAAATGTGCACGCTACCCATGCTATGAGTATAGGGCACCCCTAAACCATCACAAATTTGGTGCATTGATAACAAGTCAGAGGGTCTTTCTATTTAGTCTAGATAATATTGCATGAGTACAAAATGAAAAACAAAACAAAACAAGATTTAGATTTTTCAGACCTTAGGACGACATTCAACTTCAGTCCATCTTATCGAAACAAAAAACCCAGGGGAGACAGCAGTGTTTCTAGATCATGTTTATATGTGGTTTCTTCACTTCATGGTAAGGTGAGATCAAGGCTGCTGGATGTCGCCCATCGGGAATCAGTACCTGGTCCCCTTGTGTGACATTGCTGGTCCAGGCTTCACACGTATATCAGCTGTGTAGGTGACAACACACTGTGTTGCTCGTGGTGGGTTGGTGGTCGCTGGCTGCAATACACATGCGTGTGTATGAGGCTTTACACATACAGTCTTTAGTACTGATGGCTTATGAATATGTATTTTTCATGACAGCTTACTCAGCTTTGTAACAACAGGTGTCATCTAATGTTTATTCTGGAGTTGATTTGTTTGATGCAATATAATGAAAATGAGATTAGAACAGTGGTCCAGCCAGTTTTTCCATCTCGTCATTTTAATTGTTTAAGTTATGCAGGTTCTGTGGTTAAAATGCTCATGAGATGAAAATAGCCTGATGAGATAAATAATTGTATCTATCTTCCTACTCCTAAAAAAATACCTTTTCATCCCACGGTTTTATTTTATGTTTAACAACTTGAAAAGTAGATATAATGTTTTATTGTGTCTATTCAATGACTCAATTTCTACCTCATCATGTCTCATCTCAGGTACACTTCAATTGCTTACACTCCTACACTCAGTGCCTAAACTGAATCTAACTAACCACAAAACTTGTTTAATGTACACTGTATGAATTAGTAGCTAAAGGCATAGGTTGGCAAAGCGTACATATTGTATGGTCGTTGGTGAGTTGGCAGGGAGTTGCTGAATGATGGCTCAACCTGCTGCCCGGCGGTAAGCTCCATGCGGCAAAACCACCTGCTTTGTTGGCAAAACTGGGCCCAGGCCTCAGTGTGACAGTGTTAAAGAGGAACTTCAGCCTAAACAAACATACTGTCATTAAGTTACATTAGTTATGCTAATTAAAATAGATAGGTAATATAATCTCTTACCCACACTGTTTCAAAAGAACAGGCAAATGTTTGATTTCATGATGGCAGCCATCTTTTTGGTTGAAAGGAGGTGACAGGGAGCATGAGACACAGTTCCAAGTGTCCTGTGTCATGAGCACCTCTCCCAGTTGCTAGGCAATGTGATTAACAACATAGGAAATCCCATCATGTTCTGCACAGCATTAGGGAAAAAAAGCCTGGGCTTTTTTTCTTTGATGGGTGGAGCCTAGATAAAAATGCAGCTAAAAATGATGCGTTGGTACGGAAAACAAAGTTCTGATGCTGTGAAACTGTTAAAGAAACACCAAGCCTTTTCAGTTCTGCTGAGTAGATTTTTAGTCTGGAGGTTCACTTTAAGCTGAAGATGATGACAACCAATGCAAAATACATTCTAAATGGTGCACATGGAGTTCTGCTATATTTACCAGTCTTAGTTACTAGCTAAGAGGGAAATAGGACTTGAGGTGAAAATCATTGTATCATGTATAGCATCTAAAATGAAACTATTCCTGTTGAAGAATTGTAGTTCTTCCTCAGAGTAGAAAGGTTAATCTGTTCCGCATTGTCGTTCATTCACTATCTTCGGATGAAGGGAGAAATACAGAATGCTTTTTCTTGTTGAGGTGCTGCAGTGCATTCTCTATTTGCTAATATTATACACACACTCATATTCCCATTTCACAGATGTCAGAGTAAAATGAATGAGCTTTTGTTAGGACATAACACAGTAATGTATGATGTTCTATGCACAATTACTTGCCTATTCATGAGTGTACCACGTCCCTCAGAAGAATGGGAGCTATACAATTAATCACAGCCTTAATCATCAAACACACTGTGCATGCACATGCCAATTCTCTCTCTTATTAATTAATCTCCATACTGTGTGCTACTTCAAACAGAGCGGGGCTACACTGTCAACATTGTTTAATCAATGGTGTGCCTTTAAGTAGAAGATAAGTGTGATGTTTTTGTGTTGTTTGCCCACAGCGGGAAGGCAAAACAGGACCCCCCACTTCTGCCCTCTTTTAAAAATTCATTGAGATCATTATTCATTTAATGATTGCTGGTTTATCCCAGAAACAAGAGCAGTTTTAGAATTATTTAGTTAGGCAAATTGTAACATCTGATAGACCATAGTGTCATGCTGTGGAATCCTGCTGGTGGTGAATTTTGGACTTGCCATAAACTTATGCTGTCCACCAGCAGAGGTCTCTATTGTTGTTGTTGGATACTCTGCAATTTCTGGACTGACCTGCAGAGGGAGCTCTGTGAACACTTGGAGGAGTCACATGACCAGCTTCCTCTATTTAAAGAGACTCTGTAACAACATTTTAAGCCTTATTTCTTCTATCCTATAAGTCCCTATACCTGTTCTAATGTGGTCTGGCTTACTGCAGCCTTCTCTAGTTGCACTGTCTCTGCATTATATCTAATCTTCTTTCCTTTGTTGAGCTTTGCCAGCCCAGAGAGGAATGTGCTGTGATAGGGAGAGGTTATGCACACCTCCCCCATGCCCCCTGCAGGCTCTGTGTGTGTGCTGTGTGTATGAGTCACAGCCAGAGTCTCTGCTCACAGCCAGCCTGTCTGTGACCTTGTGAACAGCTGTGAGTGCAGAGAGATCAGTTAAAAGCCCAGACAAGCAGCTAAGGCAACAAGTGGGAGAAATATTCCAGCAGTGAAGTCACGTTTGTTAGGAGCCCCTGCAAACTAGCACCTGCTCTGATGATGTATTTCCTGTTTGGCAGCCATCTTCATTGTTTACAAAAACAATGAATAAAACTGTTATTTTATCACCAAGAAAGTAGCAGGAGCAGCAAAAATGTCACAGAGGGGGCTAGGAGAAGACTACAAATGGGCTGATACTTTTATTTATGTAAGATTTTCACAGTACAGATTCTCTTTAAGACTGTGGCTAGCAGAAAGACGTTCCTAGGTCATTCTGTGCTGTTAGGCCTGTGCTCTGGTCACATCTTGTTCCTAGCTCCTTGCCTTGCCTCTTGAACGTATACTGATCTCCTGGTTTCGATCCATGCCTGTCTGACTACTCTCTTGTTACTCCCTGTGTTGATCTTGATCTCCTGGTTATTGTTATTGGCTTCTTTGACTATCCTACTATGTACTTAGATTGCTGTTGTTATCTGTATATCTGTGTATATATCTTTGCTGTTGTACGATTGTCAGTTTGTATGTTCCATGTCCAGTGTGTTGCTATTGAACATATGGTGATCCGTGTCTTGCATCTGTGTATATACATATATATATATATACTGTAACGGTCTGTATATATATATATATATATATAGCTATATTGCTACTGTACAATCGTCAGTTTGTACATATCCACGTCTTGTATGTTGCTACTGTAGATATCGGCTTGATTCACAAAAGAGTGCTAACTGATAGCATGGCCGTTTTCGCGCAAATTTTCGCGTTGCGCGCAATTGCGAATTTTCGTGCCCAGCGGTAAGGTTTTCACGCGCAAACGTGAGTTTTCACACGAAAATTTGTGTTTGCGCGTGAAAACGTTATCGTTTGCGTGCGAAAATCCGCGATCCCGCAAAACACATTAATTCCCGCGAAAATGGCCGTGCTATCAGTTAGCACTCTTTTGTGAATCAAGCTCATCGTGATCTGTGCAATCTTGTCCTGCATACTTGTTGTATATAGTGTCTGGGTTATCGGTACACTGTGTGTGTATGTATGTATATATGTATGTAAATTGTATGTAAATTACACCTTGTAAATAAAACACGTTTTCACCTTCAAATTCAACCGTTGCAGTATTTCCTCAGTTTCCATTGAAGTGATCTCTCATTGCTGTTATGTCTCGCTAAGGATCTGCCTGCTCAGATCCTTACACATAGCAGCCAATATCATCATCCAGCTGTTTCAGTCACGTCCTGCTTCCCACAATGGACAGTTCCCTACCTGTAATATGGCTTTGTAACTACACAGGTAATGCATATGGCCAGCTTAATCTTTACTATAGAAATCCTGTTGTAGCTTACTTTACTAAAAATTGAAGGCAAGGCTGCATAGCATTTATTCCAGAGACCTCTCTGGCCACTACTGAATTCCTCATTCAGACACCTAAGAACACGTCCCCGAAATCTCCTAACTTTCCATACCTACACCTCAGTCAAGTGATATAGATATTTATACTTCTAAGTTGTAAGCTTGTAAGGACAGGATCCTCCCCTAAATGTTACATAGTTATTTGGGTTGAAAAAAGACATACGTCCATCAAGTTCAACCAGAAATGCTTCTCCATGTTTTGCTTATTCCATCAGTTGAACATTTTTCTGTACTGCTGGATGTTTTTATACCACAAATGAACTATTTTTTTTTATACTTGTGTTGTCAAATGTTTGATTGTACTATGTGTAAGCTGTTTATGTGTCAGTGGTCCCCTCTATTGTGTGTTTTGTACTTTGTACCATGCTGCAGAATGTGTTGGTGTAATATGAATTAAAGCAAACCTGTAGGAAAATAAAGTTAAAAAAAAAACCAAACTAGTGGAAAGCCTCTGGTTGGTCCAAAGGCTTCCCTGGTCCTCCTTGATTACTCCAATGTTGCCCAGGACTCTCTTACTCTTCATGGCCATGCTCCCATACATGTATGGGCATGGCTGTACTGTCCAGGCATGAATAAAGGTCCACCTCTGTGCAGTAGCACAAAGCTGCTTGTGTACAGAGAAAAAAGAGCAAGCAAGAGTGACTTCATGCTACCATACTCATATGGCTCAGTATGGCGATATTTGTACATAGAGGGAAGTGCAGCCATGAGAAACATATTCTACATTTTTGTCAAACATGTTTAGCTGGAAGCAGGACTAGAATAAGAGAGGGTGTAGGAGGATCAGGGAAACCTCTGGTCTATCCCTCTCCTACGTTAAGTATCTAATTTTTTATATGAATTAACAGACTCAGGACCGCAATCATTAGAATCTATCTGTGGCTCTCTAGTTCTACTGTGGCATAGATTTTACACTGTGGATTTCCGCAGTTCCGGGCTGATCGCTGCTCGTTGCGTAGGCAGACAGTTTCCTCCTATGGGTAAGGAGCCTGTTTAATTTGCTCCTTACCAGGTGATCACTGTAAGCCAACCACAGTGATCACTGAACAGCCGCATGAAAAAAAAAATTCTGGTCCTTAAGAGGCCAGAGCCTTGTGGTAATTGCCATAATCGATTAAGGTACACTTTAAAAAAATATATAATAATAATGATGCTATGGTCCTTAAGAGGCCAGAGCCTTGTGATAATTGCCATAATCAATTAAGGTACACTTAAAAAAATATATAATTATAATAATAATGATGATGCTATATTTTACATTTTGATTTAAACTACCTCCATCACCACTTCTTTGCTTGTGTAAGAGGATTACAAGATATCTGCTTGTTTGGACATGATGTATTTAACTTTTTTGTTCAGCGCAAATTTTAGTGTTAAATTGATATAAAAGACCAACTGCAAGGGACATTTTTTCATTTGTCCTATAGGTTAAACCTGAGGTTAAGGGTTTAACACATCCTGAGGGGGATCATAATCTACTGGTTGTTTAAGTGGACTTTCTAGTCATCATTAGCAAATTAAAAAATAAAGTTACTTATTTACCCTTGCAAGGTATTTTTAGCATTAACTGCTTCAATCAATGACTTATGCGTGCAATGATTGAATTGTTTGACTCTTTAGACCCAGCTGGGTTAAACCTTTGCTAATCCATTTATTGAACAGCATACTGAGGCCACCTAGCTCTTACATCAAAATCAAAGTCCTTCTGAGCATTTTGAGACGACTTTGCAATGTACAAGCAAAATAATAAAGCAGTGTGATCAGCTGACACAACTAGA
Source organism: Hyperolius riggenbachi (assembly GCF_040937935.1). Classification (NCBI taxonomy): domain Eukaryota; kingdom Metazoa; phylum Chordata; class Amphibia; order Anura; family Hyperoliidae; genus Hyperolius; species Hyperolius riggenbachi. Next base: position 367,649,858 of record NC_090647.1, on the reverse strand, counting down.
AATGCATAAGAGATTAGCAGTGATTCAGAATTTCTAGGAAAAAAAGGTTTTTACAAACCCAAGTATCAATCAATAAAACTTAATTCTGTTCAGCTGTGTTTCCATGCAGATAAGTTGTATTTAAACAGTTCCAGGAAACCTGAAGTGAGAGGAATATGGAGGCTGCCATCTGCATTCTCTAATAAAGAATGCTGGTTGCCTGTCTTCAGTGCTAATGCTCTCGGATACTGTCATACTGCCTCGAGTTAGTGGCACAGAATGAGCATGCAGATCTGGGCCCTTATGCAATTATCTTTTCTCTGGAGTTTTACCCTAGAAGCTAATTTTTACTGTCAAACTAATTTTTACTGTCAAAATAACATTTCAGTGCCTAATATTGAAAAAAGTATTAAAGCGTAGGGGGAAAAAGTACCATGCATACGAATGCATAGGCTGATCTTTGTGTACAATAATACAATATAATAACATTTCTATAGCGCTTTTCTCCCATAGGACTCAAAGCGCTTAGGCTCTCTCAGATTCAGTAATTGGTAGTAGGATGAAGTATTCACACAACAAAAGTTATATTTCTGCAAATGCCAAACTGAACAGGTGGGTTTTCAGTCTGGATTTAAACACGTCCAGGGATGGAGCTGTCCTGATCTGTTGAGGTAAGGAGTTCCAAAACGTAGGGGCAGCATGACAGAGGGCTCTGGGACCAAAAGTTTCCAAGTGGATCTGGGTATGACTAGATTATTAGAACCTGTGGATCTGAGAATGCGGGGATTGCTACGTAGCTGCAACATATCTTTCATGTATCCAGGGCCTAGATTATTCAGGGATTTAAATGTCAGTAGGCCGATCTTGAATAGGACCCTCCATTCTATAGGTAGCCAGCGAAGGGAGTGCAGGACTGGCGTTATGTGGCAGTGACGGGGTTGGTTGGTTAGCAGTCTGGCAGCAGTATTCTGTATCAGCTGTAGGCGGTACAAGACCTTTTTGGGAAGGCCAGTGTAGAGAGCATTACAGTAGTCCAGTCAGGATGTGATGAAGGCTTGGACTAAGGTTGGCAGATTTTCTGGGGGGATGAGGTGCTTGATTTTTGCAATGTTCTTCAGGTGAAAATAGGATGATTTCACCACAGCAGAGATTTGAGTTCTGAAGTTTAAATCCCCATCAGTTAGAACTCCCAGGCTACGCACATGATCAGAGCTGCGTAGATCCGTGCATCCTATTCCCAGTGGTGAAGACTGCAAGTTAAGTTGTTTTGTTATCATGCTCTGCTCTCCAATCAGAAGGACTTCAGTTTTGTCTGCGTTTAGTTTCAGCCAGTTGTCATTCATCCATTGCTGTAGTTCACGTAAGCAGGCATTTATAGTTAGAGTTGGATCTGTCACACCAGGCTTGAAGGAAAGATATAGTTGGGTGTCGTCTGCATAGCAGTGGTATGTCAGGCCATGTTTTTGGATTAGTTTTCCAAGTGGTAACATGTAAATTGTGAAAAGCAGGGGAGAGAGGATTGAGCCCTGGGGCACCCCATACTTAAGTGATACAGGGGTGGACAGGAAGGGCCCCATAGACACTTTGTGGGTTCTGCCACTCAAGAAGGATTGGAACCACTTAAGAACTATGCCATCAATGCCGCAGTACTCCTGTAGCCTGTTTATCAAGATGCCATGGTCAACTGTATCAAAGGCTGCAGAAAGGTCTAGCAGTATGAGGATCGAGCACTCTCCTCTGTCTCTTGCCATGAGCAGGTTGTTGCATATTTGGATGAGGGCAGTTTCAGTGCTGTGGTGTTTCCTGAAGCCAAACTGGAATGGGTCATAACTGTTGTTTTGTAGGATTTTGGCTTCTAGCTGGAGGTAAACAGCTTTTTCAATGAGCTTGCCCAGAAAGGGGAGATTAGAGACAGGTCTGTAGCTGGTCATTGCATCTGGGTCCAGGGAGGGTTTTTTGAGGAGAGGCCTGATGATTGCTTCCTTCAGTAAAGCAGGAAATATCCCTGATTGTAAGGAACAGTTAACAATTTTGAGAAATACCGGTACGAACAGGTCGGGGCAGTTCAACATGAACTGTGTTGGGCCAGGATCCAGGTCACAGGTAGTTAGGCGGAGGTGAAGGAGGATGCTTGATGTGACTTCTTCATCAATTTCTTTGAAGTTTGACCAAGGTGTTACGTTGTCCCTGCTAATGGTCTTCGGCGCTATATTAGGCTCAGATGCTGTAAGTTGGATGGCGGACCTTATAGCGGAGACTTTGTGAAGAAATGGGCAAATTGGTCACAGAGGTCCTTTGAAGACTCGATATTAAAGAGAATCTGTAACAATTTTTTCAGCCTTAGTTCTTCTATCCTATAAGTTCCTATGCCTGTTCTAATCTGCTCTGGCTTACTGCAGTCTTTCCTAACTGCACTGTCTCTGTAATAAATCAATGTATCTTTCCTCTGTCCTGTTTGTCGGGCTAAAGCTTGATTGTGTGGAATGTGCAGGGCTGCTTGTGATTGGTAGAAGCGATACACACCCTCTGCAGGCCCCCTGCATACTCTGAATGACTCATACACTATGCTTAGCTGAGCCTATTAGAAGCTGGTTAGTTTGTTTGTAAACACTGCCTAAAACTGTTAATTACAAGCCAGGATTGCAGCAGAGAGTGGCAGAAACAGCACAGAGGGGCACAGGAGAAAATAATGAATAGAATGGTATGCTTTTTATTGTAAGAATATTAGAGTACAGATTCTCTTTAAGTTGTTGACATGCCAGGTTGCAGAGTTTTTCCACTGTGCGGAACAGTTGGGCTGGTTTGTTAACTGCATTTGCAATCTCTTGTGATAGAAAGGATGATTTTTTTTCCCGTGATTACCTTTTGGTAGTTCTTCAAGTGGAGGATTAAGGCATGTTTGTCTTCTGGGGACTGAGATTTGCGCCACAGTCTCTCAAGTTTTCGGCCTTGTCTTTTCAGCTCTTTTATGGCGTTATCAAACCACTGTGCATGATGGTGTGGAGTAAGATATTTGGTGCACAGAGGAGCAATGGTCTCAAAGGTGGAGGACACACATTTGTTGTATTTAAACACCAGAGTATCAGGGTCCAAAGTGGAGTCAGTCAATTCATCAAAGCTAAGGTTATCTCGGATATGTTGAGGTGTAAGCCCTTTTAAGCGGTGGTATTTTATTTGATTCTTGACCTGGTGTTTGATAGCTGGTATTGAGAGGGAGAAGTGGTTAGTGTGATGGTCTGACCAGGCAACAGGATTAATTTCCACATTGGCTATTGACAGCCCAGTATGGAATATAAGGTTCGGAGTGTGACCTTTCCTGTGAGTAGCAGAGCTGATTGATTGGAAGAAGCCCAGTTCATGTAAGGCATGAGGTAGCTCTATTCCAAAGTGGGGGGGGGGGGTGTACATAAACACCCCCCCACACACACACACAGAGACACACACACACACACACACACACACACTTTAGGCCAAAAGCTATGCCACACCGATTAGCTGAAACTCAATGTGCCGCTCTAGCCCCCTCTTGCAGAGCCTGTATTGAAGTATGCTGGCGGTTGCATAGTGCACGTTGTAGCATGCTGCAGAATGTCAACATACATTTCTGTAGTGGCTACTAGAGCTCCAAGTTCTAGGGCAGTGATGGCTGACCTTGGCACTCCAGCTGTTTGTGGAGCTACAAGTCCCAGGAGGCATTGTAATACTCTGACAGCTCTAAGCATAACTTGGGGAGGCAGAGGTACTGTGGTTTGTCTCATAGAGATGGCCACTGTGACGGGGGAGCAGGGAAAGGGGCCTAAGTATTTCTTTGCTTTCTAGTGGCTTAAAAAGTTTTTGTTTTTTTGATTGTTTGTTTGTTTTTCTTAAGGTGTGAAAACATCTCCTGTGAGTAAAAAAGCTAATTGCATAGGGGCCCAGATGCTTTGAAATTGGTCTGACTACACTGGCTGCATGTGCATTTCAGGTGTGTGATTTAAAAACATTTAAAGGCAAAAGCTCAGTATGACAGCTATGACAGCTATGAAACTGACATTATGTATAAAAGAATGAAGATGGCAGTCTCCATATTCCTCTCACTCCAGATTTGCTTTAAACAGGCAGACCTAGTTGAAATTAAACCACAATAATCGGTAGGTACTCCAAATGCGGGCTGGTTGATACAGTATTATTTTGCTTGTGAAAGCTAAAGTAGTTTGTCAACAATTAAGGCAAAAGCTTGTATGTAAAGTATGTCCCCTAAAAGCATAACGATTAAGCTACTTGAACACTTTCAGTATATTTCCTTCATATGAAATTTCTTGGTGCATAAGGGATTGCTTTGTCTGTTTAAAGCAAGATTGTCACCATAAAAATCAAATTTCAACAGCAACTGGTGTGAGTGTATTAAGTGATAAAGATGCTAATCCTGCATTCAAAACTTTCACAACTTTTTCTGCTGTTATGGTTTGGAGTTATCACATACTTAAGGAGCACTGGCCCTTTAATAGTCAGTGCCAAACAGTTGCATGCTGGGGGTTCTTTTTATCTGTAATATATTCCTCCTTTTCCATTTATTTCCCTGCCTAGCTGCCTATCTGAACATGATCCTCTGCTAACTTGTGTTTACATGAAAGGCTGGGGTGACTCAGCGGTTGGAGGAGAAAAGAAAAAAAAGTTGAGGGCAGAAATAACATCAGGATTTAACCTCAAACTGTGGGCAAAATACATGGTTCCCACCAGGAACAGAATTCTCTTAATTTACTATATAAAATCCACTGAAATCAAAACGTGGACAGTACAATACATGTGTTATATACGGTAAGTAGCTCAAGTATTTATCTACTCATATATGTGTTTTTTTTTCCTGGCATAGTATGGCTAATCCTCCTGCTTTAACATGTAATAATTTAATTGCAGACACTATTCATATCTATCTCTCTGCTAACCATCATCAGTGTCATCATCATCATTATCATCGTCATCACCGTGGTAAACGTCTTACTATTGACTCAAATGTCAGTATATATGAAATGCAAGACAAGAAATGCCCTTACATGAGAAATCTATTCCTTTTCACAAACAGACCATCAGGGGGCGCTGTATGACTGATATTGTGGTGAAACCCCTCCCACAAGAAACTCTTGAGTACGTACTCCTGGCAGTTTCCTGTCTGAGAACCTTGCTGCATTGTGGAAAATAGCTGTTTACAGCTGTTTTCAACTGCCAAAAAACCACGCAGCAGCTACATCACCTGCCAACAGTAAAAATGTCACCATGTAATAAATGTCAGAATGTAAATCGGGGATTTAAAAGATTTTACAATGGGCAAACACTGACTAAATCATTTATACATAATTATTGTAAACAGAAGCACTTTTTTATTACATTATTTTCACTGGAGTTCCTATTTAACCTCTTGCCGACCGCGTCACGGCGATGGGCGTGGCCGCGGCGGCAACCCCAGGACCGCCTAACGCACATTGGCGTAAAGTCCTGGGGTCAGCTAAAACAGGAGATCGCGCGCAGGATGCGCGCGCATCTCCTGCTTGGGGGGCGGAGTTCCGCCCTGCCTTCAGTTGCCGCTCGGGAGACTGTTAGACGGCGTGATCGCCGTCTATTTAGGTGTACAGTGCTGCGATCGGCAGCAGCGCTGTACTGGGGACAGCCGTGTGACACGGCTGTCCCCCTGGGACACTGGAGAGCTATCGGCTCTCATAGGCAGAAGCCTATGACAGCCGATCGCCACAATTGGCTGGCTGTGGGGAAGGAGGGAGGAAATCTGTTAAAGGAACATACTTTTTTTTTTTATAAAATCAGGAACAAAAATATTTGTAAAAAAAAAAAATAAACAATCTGGGGGCGATCAGACCCCACCAACAGAGAGCTCTGTTGGTGGGGGGAAAAGTGGGGGGGATCACTTTTGTGCTGTGTTGTGCGGCCCGGCAGCTTAGCCTTAAAGCTGCAGTGGCACAGTTTACTTAAAATGGCCTGGTCACTAGGGGGGTTTAGCACTGCAGTCCTCAAGAGGTTAAAGACAAGACACAAAGCATTTCTAGTGTTCTTTTCTCCTGGTGAACATAAAGCGCCAAAGAGACTATAAAGTCTATAGAGACTATAAAGTCTAAAACACACATTATACTTATTCTTTTAGCATAAAAAGTTATAATGACCTGCTGGGTCTTCTTTGTTCAACTCCCCCCCATGCCCTGTATGTGCTGAATAAGGCCACGTTGCCCAGCTGCCCTTGCAGACGAGTGGCATGTCAATCTGTATCAGAGCTAGAGAGTGCCACTGAAGCGCCACAGCACTTTTCTGCAAGGGGGCGGGGCTATGTGGCAAAAGACCTCCTACCAATGATTACTTGTTTTATACTATACTTTCTCATAATCTCATTTTTACCTCTCCCTCCTTTCCTCTGTCTCCAATCTCCTCCAATTTTGATCAACTACTTTGTTCTTTTTTTCTGGTAGGGGGCACAGCTGCCTTCATTGGGGTTAAAAAAATGAGAGTTTTTATTGAGATAGCCGAATGCTTAACAATCCTGTTCTTACATTTGTGACTCTCAGGAGAGAGCAGGGTGCTGCTTATCCCTCCACCTTAGAGCATCATGGCTATCATCCTTTGTTGTTTTGGGTTACAATGTGTATCTCATTTTTATTATTCTTTTCTTCTTTTAAATAAATGTGCACATTGTACTGCTGGATTGCCACTCAGTATGAAAGCATTGTGATGTATTCAGGTTTTCTTTTTTCGCTCTCACCATTCGCTCCCCCCTCCCCCCACTGAAGCTCACTTGCGATTTGGTTCACAGTGATCACAGGGTCACGAGCCAATGAAATCCGCTCCTGGCAAGCTCATGGAGCTCTGCTGTAATACCGAAAGCAGGGTGAGTGGGCTGTTGGGTTGTAGTGGCGGGAGAGTGATGTCGGGATAGCGGTGGGAGCATACAGCGGGCTTATTGAAATCTATGCCATGACAGGGATAACAGGTCCCAAACATGGCATAGATTTCAATTAAGGGAGCCACGCACTGTCTGCATGGGACGCCACCTCTCCTTCTCCAGTAGCAGGTCTATAAAAGGCTCTTACTACATGGGCTATGCAAGCCGCCCGGTCTTTCTGAGCACAGGCACCACTGCTTAGACCTGCTACATTGCACCAACACGCCTTTACTATCAGCTGCAGTATGGTGACCAGTTGTCCACAATTAGATCAATTCAACATCCACTTATATTTATTGATCTCCCCTGTATCTGCAGTCGATCTTATAGCTTAATTGAAATGCGCTTTTGCTACAGATCCTGATATATATATATATATATATATATATATATATATATATATATATATATATATATATATGTACTTGTACCCTGCTTTTTCTGGCTGCTTTTTGCCTGGCTCTTGCTACTTATGGAACTGTGCATTACTACTGTACATTATATTTGGGAACTGCATATCCATACCCAGCAACATTTGGAATTCTATTAGGCAACTGACTTTGCTGACTATCTAGTTAATACAATCTGATTCCAAAAAGAATGATGTATTTTTTATTTATACTTTGCATTTTGTGGGGATATTTGATAATGTTTACTATGTTCGATGATAAAATAATACATGGAAAATTAAATATTTTTAGTTAAAGCAGATCCAAGATGAAAAACTATAACAAATAAATTGTCTATATATCTTATCTAAAGTTTAGATAGTTTACTCAGTAAATCTAGCTGCAAACAGCTTCAACAGTTTATGATTATTTATTCCTGTGATACAACGAGGGCAGCCATGTTCTGTTTGTCACATTACACACAGGCAAGCTGATCTGCATCTCCAGCCCTCAGCCTGTGAAAACGTCACTCCCCTCTCCTCCTCCCTCCTCCCCTCTGCCTCTGAAATCTCTGGGGAGTAACCTCCTCCTCCTGCCCAGACTGAGCTCCCATAAGCCCTTGCTACTAAGGCTGAGAGTGGCAAGGCTCTCTGGAGAAGCTATGGGTGAGGCTTGTTTAATTTATATGGCATTAGAGTATTCAAACAAAACAAAAAAGTATTTTGCTTGAGGAATGCCCTATAAACTATATGAAAGGAACACAATTATGCAATGAGTAAAAGTTTATCTCGGATCCACTTTAAGTGTATTATGTTGCAGAGTGCCCACATTTTTACTTGCACTCACCTAGTGTGGTGGCCCATTTGCCAAAATAAATCTAGCATGTGTAAAGAGCTTTAGTATAAACCTTTATGAAGCACCTATTGCTAGCTATGGCTTTGTAGTAGTAAAGAGTTAACTAAGCAGTATGTGCTGTGTTGTTGATCTGCCATAAGTAACACTTAACAGAGAATCAAGTTTTATGGATTCTAAAGACTAGTAGAGTTTGGGATTGTGGTTACCAGGGAATTCCAGGTAAAGGTACCTATGTTTTTTTTTTAAGTAAATCTCTATTGACCTGGCTTCATTTGTCAGCTGCACTACACAATATGAGGGCCAGAATGGCAGTTATGTATTTTTATCAGTATTGAATGACATTTTACAAGTTGAGTCTTTATTTGTGATGACCTTTCAGAGGATGATTTTGTTTAATATTTTTAATCTATTCCCTCCCTTCATAAGCTAAGCAGAGATCTGTCTCGATTTGTGTACGGTCTGCTAGCAGAGGTTGTTTTGTAATGGATGACTGCTCTTCTAACTGAAGTATAAATGTCACTAAATCGGACCTAATTAAAACATGGTGCCAACACCACCACTTACAGCCAAGGGAAAAAGGGAGGAGAAGAAAAAAAACTATTTTAATATTAAGCTGGGTAGCATGTTTTAGCACAGTGTGATAGAGAGGAAGAAAAGGGAAAAAAAGGATTTGGAGTTAATTGATTCAGTGATTTCACAGTCGAAAGAGCAAAACTCACTCTGAAAGCATATAGAACATAATGAGGTCTCACTGGTTGATAAGATAATCCCTAGAGCTCAGACTGTGAAGTAGTATCTAATGATAACCTGTAAGAAGTAAAAATAAAAGAAGGTTAAAAAAATAATATAAATTATTGTAGCAGGTAAATGATGCTACCTTCATCTTAAGATATATGATTAAAAATGAAGAACATTGGAGCAAATAGTTGATACTAAGAGAAAGCTAATGAGGAGTAGATCCTGTCAGCATTGCTCCACAGATTATATTCAGTATAACAGTACAGTACTTCTATAATTCTCATCTTATCAAAGGGACGGGGAAGTGCTGTTCTCAATGGGAAACTATGACTTCAGCAGCAAATACATGTGGCACAGCGGCGGGCATCCTTCTATGTCATTTTGATCTCTCTAGTTAACATGTAATTATCAAGTGTTTTGCCAAGCATTGCAAGTCTTTCTTGTAGCTAACAATATGCTAATACATCTTGCAATGGTTACTATAGATCTAAGGACAGGGTGCATAATTTATAGTATAAACAGATTATAGCAATGCTATCGTATAAGTCCAATCTTAAAGTTTATAAGCCTTAAACTTTATCTGAAATGTATACCCATTATCATTTTGTACCCAATATCTGCAGACTGGTCCCTGGTGATTGGCATGCTGGTAAACCTTTCCCAACCACTATTGTTTATTCCCTCTGTAGATTTTCTCCTTCCTGTTCTCCCCCTCCCCTCACCATGGGACATAAAGAAAACTGCTCAGCACAAAGAACTAAGCAGTGTGTTTGTAGGGGAATCTGTTGTCAGAAATGACCAGGACCAATTATGTCAGGTGACAATATCCCCAAATGTGTGCAGGGCCAATAATTGCATTCTTAGAATGTCAGCCTTGTCGAGTCAGAATTGGGGGAGCCAGCGCTGGATTGCCTGCAGCTACAGGGATGGTGGAAGCCTTATTGGGACCCTGAGGCTTCCCCCTCCTGAGGTAAGTACCCCCCAGGGGGACATTTTTTTTTTATTACAGAGTCTCTTTAACACCACACAAGATATAAGTCATTTGTTTGTTAACCTTTTGGGGACCGCCGCAAGTAAATCCTACCCCGCACTGGCTGTCCAACTTTGATGCGGCGTAGGATTTACGCCACCTGCTGCTTCTGCTCCCGACGCGATCGTGCGCACCTGAGAGGAGAGATTAAGCTGTTATATGACAGCTGACATCTCCCCTCAGTGATCAGGAGCCATAGACGATTGGCTACTGATCACATGATCACTACGATCGCCGGCCGATTGTAGTGATCACTATTAGAGCAGCGGCGGTAGGAGGGGAAGAAGAGGATCCACTCACCTTCCTGACGTTCCCCCGGCCATCGTCGCTCCCCTCCACTCTGCCTTAAGTGTCGGGTCCCGGCTTGATGACGTCATCAAGCCACAACCCGGAACTTAATGGTAGTGCAAGCAGGGATGCCGGCCAGAGCGGAGGAGGCTAGAGCTGCTCATCGCTGCAGCCTGGGAGGTGAGTAAAGGCTGCTGGCAATATGGGTGACACCATGCCTAGCTATCTATAGTGGGGATCCGGCTGCCTGACCCCCCAAAACCCGCCCCCCCCAGCATGTTAAATGGTCTGGTTATTAAGGGGGATTAGGCAGCCGGTCCCAAGAGGGTAAAAATGCTACTAAGTATGATTTGTGCTACTAAATACAGATTAAATTAATAAAATCAGGTTATATTTTTTTTCACTTTTGGGGTATTGTCACATGTCAATGCACTGCCCTTTGTTGGGTGTGCCTAACTTGCGTTACTCCTGAAATTAAGGTATTAGACTTTATGCAGTGTTTTCCTGTATAATACCAGTCCAATACAATGGATAAATATATACGTGTGAACACTGTTTATTGTTTTTAACATATTATATGGTGTTAAAAATGTTTTTTGTAACAAAATATTAGTTTTAATGTAAACAAATGACTTATCACTTGGATAAAATTTACTGAACTCCATATTCCATTTCAAGGCCCTTATTTTATTCTTCTTTTTTGACCTCTTTGAAAATTAAAATACATTTGTACAGAACCTTTCTCCCAGAGTAAAATGCACAATAAATAACTTTTGTCCTGGTTGCTGTCATTTACAGTAAGTATTAATCGGACAGGTTTTGGACTAGTCCATTTACTCATTTGGGATTCTCAGTATTTCCTTTGTCCTTTACAAATTACAATTCCTGGAAAATACCTATACAAAGACAGCGGTCAGCCTCCCTATTTGCTTGTACACTATTTTGGCAATGCTGCTGTTAAAAATTAAGGTGCCCATTCACGGTACAACTTTTCCTTCATCTTCGATCTTTCAATGTGATTTGAACAATCATAACTAATCGGAAGGTAATTATCAATTGTTCCCATTAACTGAATGATTTAAGGTTTTACATTCTGATTTGATCATAAAATCCAACTTCCAGATTGATTTTTTTTTTGCCTTTTCCAATCGACCAAAGAATTGTATCACATTGTTTTGCACCACAAATGGCACAGTTTTCTATACAATTCTATCATAAAAATTGTATCGAAAGATTGAATCTGATGGAAAAGGGTGTGAAAAGGGCAGGACCAATTTCAGAACAATGTGCTTGCCCTGGTAATCTAGAAAAAATGTACTCTGGATTAAAGTAGTTATTTCCCATATTATGCTGGTCCTACTTTGCCCTGCATATCAATATCAAGCACTAGTTTTCCTATCCCTATTCCACAAAACCATCTACCTGGCTCTCTCACCACCACATCAGGTGCAATTTTGCCCACCCTTGCCTCTGTAAGACCAACTAACTGGCATCACCACATAAATCCCTACTTTGCCTACCTTTGCCTTGCAAGGTTAGTGTTTTTTTGTTGTATAGAACTGAAATTCTTCCACAGGGGTTTACAGTGTATATAGCCATGTAAATAACTGTCCCTCAGAGGAGCTAACAGCTCCTTACCATAGTCTTTTGTCCATTATAGTCTAAGCCAGTGAATTTATGTATGTTTTTGGAGATGTGGGAAGAAACTAGAGTACCTGAATGAAACTAATGCAAACATGGGGAGAGCATATTAATGTTATGCAGATGGTGTCCTTGCCCAAATTTAAACTAGGGACCCAGGCCAGCACTGCAAGAGTGCTATCCATCATTTCATGGTGTTGCCCAAATCATTCTTTGCCCACCTCTGCCAGGTCTGATGCAGATCTTGAGGTGGCATTGTCAATATCTTTATGTAAAAATTCCCCAACAAGGCTCTTGAGAGTAATTATAGTTATAAATAAAAAACAGTGCATTTTATTTCTTATTATTTTTTTGTGTCCTTTTTGGGAGGGCAGTCCGTGCAAAGTATTGATTTTGAGTTATATTTTTTTTCCTATCTTCTTGTCTTGTAAAAAAGGAAAAATGTGTATTCAAAGAAAACAGAATGATTGTATAGTCTCTAGATACATAGAGAAAAACCCAATCACTAACAAAATACCAGCGCTAAATTAACAACATTTTGTTCTTCTCCTTTTTTAGGTGTTCCATACCGTATATATTAGTTTGTTTACTGCTTTATACAGTAATGATATTATCTCTACCCCAGTACCTCTGGTATCCTATTCCAAAGCAATGTGTTCAAACATTTACTGTTAATCTTGTGCCACAGCTGGATTGTTCATTAGATTAAAAAAAAATCACTGGCACCAAATTACAATATAAGAATACAAAATGCTTTAGTAGATAGACTGAAAATCTCAGCCAGGATTGGTTATGGTAGAACTAGTGTGTAGCAAAAATGTTTTAATAGTGCCCATAACCCATATCCCATCAATGTGAGTTACAACAAGTGAAATGACAGAAACATGAAACATATGTTCAATACATTTAATTAGAAAGCATTGAAAGCTTGGAATGAGCACTGGGAATCATGTGAGGCATTTGGAAAGACTCCTGACTGCTTTACTATTCATCAAAAATTTGGAAGATAATTACCTTTAGAAATCCAGTGCATTTTCTTTTGGCAATCACCTTGAAAATTATGATATAATGAACCCTGAGCAACTCATGTGGTTTTATCTGTCAATTAGAATAAGAATTTCAAAATTCTAGATAGAAAGTTATTTACACCTGAATTTATTTCAAAGGACATTAGAAAAGGTCACTGTTATTTCTTCCAAAAAATAAGATAGCTGCTCAGAATTATCAGAAATATCTCTTTCCTATCTTAACTATAAAAAAGGCTTGAAGTATTTCAAATATCCCAATATTAAAAGGAAGATGCATTTCTGTTAGTGTGGCAGACACATTTAAATTCCTATACAAAACTATTGAAATGGAGTAGCTTGCACATCAGAGGCAACTCACTTTTGACTGTGGATCTTACAGCTTGGTATATACACCATGCTGCGCTTAAATTCCTGCAAGCTGAGCAAAACAAGTTTTTTTATTCTGAGAACAATTTACCACCAAGTGGATTTCATCACTGATGTGTAAAATGGGTGACAAAAATAAGAAAGATCTCAATTTCTGGATATATTAAGAATTGTTTACTGTTTCATTAGAAGAAAATACACAAATGTCTTTAAAGCAGATTTTAACTCTGTGTGCAAAAATATAAAAACAAATACATAAAACAATCTTATTTTTCATTGCTTCTCATGTAAATTTGGCCTCAGTTTAAAAAGAAAAAAAATTGTTATCCTTCCATTTAGTATGTGTGGTGTGGTACAGTCATTGGGTGGTGGGTGTGATTGCCTAGGCAAGGACATAGCCACAATGTGCAGAAACATTAATTCCTGCTTTTTTCCCATGAGGAGCCACAACAGGCTCAATTGAGATAGCAAAGAGAAAAGTGCATCATCACACAAAGTATTGCGTGTGAAAATTGTGACTTACAAAACGACTATAAAGAAAGTTATTTTCGAAGTTTTGAAGGAAAAAAGTATACATTTAAATGTGGTAAATGACAGTTAATGTAATTACCGCATAGTTACATATTTACATAGTTATTTTGGGTTGAAAAAGACATACGTCCATTAAGTTCAACCAGAAAACAAAGTACACCAGCCTGCTCCCTCACATATTGATTGACCTGTTGATCCAGAGGAAGGCAAAAAACCCTTACAAGGCATGGTCCAATTAGCCCCAAAAGGGAAAAAAATTCCTTCCCGACTCCAGATGGCAATCAGATAAAATCCCTGAATCAACACTACTGGGCAATACCTAAAAATTATAGCCATGAATGTCTTTCAACGCAAGGAAAGCATCTAAGCCCCCTTTAAATACAGATATAGAATTTGCCATAACTACTTCCTGTGGCAATGCATTCCACATCTTAATCACGCTTACTGTAAAGAACCCTTTCCTAAATAAATGGCTAAAACATTTTTCCTCCATGCAGATCATGTCCACTAGTCCTTTAAGAAGGCCTAGGGACAAACAGCTCATCTGCCAAGTTTTTATATTGCCCTCTGATGTATTTAAACATGTTAATTAGATCCCTTCTGAGGAGTCTTTTCTCTAGACTAAATAAACCTAGTTTATCTAACCTTTCTTGGTAAGTGAGACCTTCCATCCCTCGTATCAATTTTGTTGCTCGTCTCTGCACCTGCTCTAAAACTGCAATATCTTTCCTGTAATGTGGTGCACAGAAATGAATTCCATATTCCAGATGTGGCCTTACTAGAGAGTTAAACAGGGGCAATATTATGCTAGCATCTCGAGTTTTCATTTCCCTTGTAATGCATCCCAAAATTTTATTAGCTTTAGCTGCAGTGGCTTGGCGTTGGATATGATTATTTAACTTGTTGTCAATGAGTACTACTAAGTCCTTCTCCAAGTTTGATGTCCCCATCTGTATCCCATTTATTTTGTATGGTACAACCAAAATGCAAAAACTTTAAATTTTTTTAACATTGAATTTCATCTGTCATTTATGTGCCCATATAGCCATCATATCCAGATCCTGTTGCAAACACTATGCCACTATGTTCCTGAGATATCATCTGCAAAAATAGCAACATTGCTTTCTACTGCATCTACTAGGTCATTAATAAATAAATTGAAGAGCACTGGACCCAGTACGGGACCCCACTGCTAACAGTCACCCATTTTGAATATGACCCATTGACCACAACTCTTTGTTTTCTGTCCATTAGCCAGTTCCCTATCCATGCACACAGACTGTTCCCCAGTCCTTGCATCCTCAACTTTTGCACAAGACTTTTGTGGGGAACAGTGTCGAAGGCCTTAGCAAAGTCCAAGTATATCACATCTACAGCATTCCCAATATCCACGTTAGCGTTCACTGCCTCATAAAAACTGAGCATGTTAGTCAAACAGGACCTGTCTTTAGTAAACCAATGCTGATGCTGTGAAGTAAGATTATTTTCTACTATGAAGTCTTGTATAGTATCTCTTAGTAACCCTCAAATAGTTTGAATACAACTGATGTTAAGCTTACAGGTCTGTAATTTCCTGGATTAGATTTTTTGCCCTTCTTAAATAATGGGAAAACGTGGGCTGTACGCCAATCTACTGGAACTCTGCCAGTTGAAGGAGAGGGCCAAAAGATAAGATAAATGGGTTTATCTGTAACTGAACTTAAATCCCTTAGGACCCGAGGATGCATGCCATTAGAGATGGCCAAACCTCCGATTTTCGGTTCGGGAACCACGTTCGCGAACTTCTGCAAATGTTCGCGAACATGCGAACTTTCGCGAACCGCAATAGACTTCAATGGGGAGGCGAACTTTGAAAACTAGAAACATTTATGTTGGCCACAAAAGTGATGGAAAAGATGTTTCAAGGGGTCAAACACCTGGAGGGGGCATGGCGGAGTGGGATACACGCCAAAAGTCCCCGGGAAAAATCAGGATTTGACGCACAGCAGCGTTTTAAGGGCAGAAATCACATTTTATTGCTAAATTGGAGGCATAAAGTGCTTTAAAACATCTTGCATGTGTATACATCAATCAGGGAGTGTAATTAGTGTACTACTTCACACTGACAGACCAAACTCACTGTGTAACGCACCGCAAACAGCTGTTTGTGTAGTGATGGCCGTGCTGGACTGGTGTTCACCATGGCCAGAGTGCAGGCCATGGCGGTTTTCAAGCCCATATGGTCGGGCTGAGTTAGCTGAATGACAGAACAACAGTGACTGAGTGTCCAGCTGATCGAATTTGGTCTGTCCACAATGATGCAATGACCTTATTATCTATTTTCTTGGGTCAGTTGTGCCCCCAACCCCAACACACTCATATAGCCGTCGGTCATTGCTTCATTGTTCATTGAAGCCCAGTGGAAGCTGCTAGATTCTTTAGAGCGGCGAATCGCGATGGCTCTCTTTGGATACCATGTCCCACATCCCATGCTGACTTATACTTTCGGTAAGCACCTGCATCTTACTCCTTGGTCACATGGTTCTGATCTCTATGCACCTTTCTTTTTCAGCTATTGCATGCTGCTTATTTGCACTTACTGCACTGTATTGCACTTTATTGCTCATTTGCACTATCTTTTCCCCTCTGTGGGAATCTACCTCACATGTTTTTTGTTATTTATGGGCATTGTTACACTGCATTGCTGAGGCTTCCTGGTATATATTCATATCATTGTATTGGCAGTGGGTTTCATTCGTTTACCTACCATTCATTAAATTTGCTATTATTTTTGGTATGTGGTGTGGAAACACATGTATTTGTTGATTATGTATATATATTGATTTGTTTCCATGCATGGTTATCCTCATTGTTTTTAAGTGTTTTTATAACATTTTGTGAATAAAAGATGATTATATATTGATTTATATGAGTGGTGCGGTTTATTTAGAGAACTACTGTTCTTTATATGGTTACATTATGCTTTGTGAGTTCTTTTCTGCACACTCATTCTGGATTACCTAAAATACTTTAGGGTGTGGTTGATGGTGCTTGCCCTTTGTGTGTTTTACTTCTCTTCTCAGTGACAATGCCTCCAGCTGCGCTGAAGGTCCTTTCTGACAGGACGCTTGAGGCAGGGCAAGACAGAAGTTGGATGGCAAATTGGGACAGCTCTGGCCACAGTTCAAGCTTGCGCACCCAGTAGTCCAAGGGTTCATCGCTGCTCACAGTGTCTACATCCACACTTAAGGCCAGGTAGTCGGCTACCTGCCGGTCGAGGCCTTGGTGGATGGTGGATTTAAAAGCACTAAGGTGAGGTGTTGGACTAAAGAATGTCTGCATGTCCGACATCACCATGAGATTGCTAGAGCGTCCTGTCCTTGCCTGCGTGGATATGGGAGGAGGAGGATTACTGGCAGTGGCACCTTTATTCCATTGTGCTGTGGCATTACCCTTAAACTCACTGTAAATCATAGTTGCCAGCTTGTTCTGCATGTGCAGCATCCTTTCTGCCTTCAGGTGAGTTGGTAACATGTCCGCCACTTGGTGCCTATACCGAGGGTCTAGTAGCGTGGCCACCCAGTACAGCTCATTCCCCTTGAGTTTTTTTATATGGGGGTGCCCTCAACAGGCTGGACAGCATGAAAGATGCCATCTGCACAAAGTTGGATCCAGACGTACTATCCAACTCCTCTTGCTCTACCTCAGTGATATCAGGTAAGTTCTCCTCCTCCCCCCAGACACGAACAATACCATGGGAACGTTGAGCAGCACAAGCCCCCTGTGACACCTGCTGCGGTTGTTCTTCTGCTGCCTCCTCCCCCTCAAAAAAAAACACATTCCTCATCATCTGACTCCTCTTCCCCACATGACTCTTCCTCCTCCTCCCCTCTGTGCTGCCGCAGGTGTTGAGGAAACATCTGGTTCTGATGAGAATTGATCCCACAACGGTTCCTCCTGTTACTGTTCCTGTTCATGCTCATCCACAGCTTGATCCACCACTCTACGCACGGCATGCTCCAGGAAGAAGGCATACGGGATCAAGTCGCTGATGGCGCCTTCACTGTGACTCACCATGTTTGCCTCCTCAAACAGCTGCATGAGCCTGCAGGCATTTTGCATGAGTGTCCAGTACTTCGGTCAGAACATCCCCATCTCTCCAGACTGTGTCCTTTGACTGTAGTTGTAGAGATACAGTTTGACGGCTTTCTCCTGTTGTAGCAGGCGGTCGAACATCAGGAGGGTCACATTCCAGCGAGTTGGGCTATCACAAAACAAGCGCCTCACTAACAAGTTGTTTCTCCGCTTAATATCGGCCAAGCGTGCCATGGCAGTGTAAGACCGCCTGAAATGCCCACACAACTTCCTGGCCTGCTTTGGGACGTCCTGCAAGCCTGGGTACTTAGACACAAATCCCTGGATTATGAGATTGAGCACATGTGCCATGCAGGGTACATGTGTCAACTTTCCCAAATTCAAAGCCGAAATGAGATTGCTGCCATTGTCACACACCACGTTGTCAATCTCCAGTTGGTGCGGGGTCAGCCACTGATCCACCTGTTTGTTAAGAGCAGCCAGGAGAGCTGCTCCAGTGTGACTCTCCGCTTTGAGGCAAGACATGTCTAAGATGGTGTGACACCGTCGTAACTGGCATGAAGCATAGGCCCTGGGGAGCTGGGGCTGTGTAGCTGGAGAGGAGATCACAGCACCAGTAGAGTTGAACTGCTACTCAGCCAAGGAGGAGGACAAAAGTGAAGAGGATGTAGCAGGAGGAGTAGGAGGAGAAGGAGAGGAGGTGACAGCAGGCCTGCCTGCAAGCCGTGGAGGTGTCACAAGTTGGTCCACTGCACAGTCACGTACTCCCTGCTTGCCATCGGTCACCAGGTTGACCCAATGGGCTGTGTGAGTAATGTACCTGCCCTAGACCGTGCTTGGCAGACCAGGCATCCATAGTCAGATGGACCCTTGATCCAACACTGTGTGCCAGAGATGACACCACTTGCCTTTCTACTTCCCGGTACAGTTTGGGTATCGCCTTTTTTGAGAAATAATTGCAGCCTGGTATCTTCCACTGCAGTGTCCCAATAGCCAAAATTTTTCGGAAGGCCTCTAGCTGGTATGGTAACAGCCGGTGTGATAACAGTTCCGCCAAGCCAGCTGTCAGACGCCAGGCAAGGGGGTGACTGGCAGACATTGGCTTCTTCTGCTCAAAGATTTCCTTCATGGACACCTGGCTGCTGCTGTGGGCAGAGGAGTAGGAGCCACTCAAGGTGAGAGGCGGAGTGGAGGAGGTTGGCTGTGATTGTGAAGGTGCAAGGGAGAAAGCAGCTGAAGAAGATGATGCACCTGAAGGAGGAAGAGGAAAAGGAGGGTGGCTTTGCTTTTGTGTGCTGATTTTGCTCAGGTGGTCTTCCCAATGTTTGTGTCTTTTCTGCATGTGCCTTCGTAAGGCAGTTGTCCCTACGTGGGTGTTGGCCTTTCCACAGCTCAATTTTTGGTGGCAGAGAGTCGTGATGGCATTTCTCTGATCTTTGGCATACACACTAAAAAATTTCCAAACCACTGAGCCCCCCTGGGGTGATGGCATTATGGTGGCATAAGCAGCTGACGTTGAAGGGCATGTTGGCTGGCTGTCCATAGGTGCCGATACATGACGCCGGACACTGCCACCAGCTGTTTCTGAAGACAAGCTCCCCCTGCTTCTTTCAGCAACTCGTCTCCTCCTACTCCTCTCTGACTCCCCCTCTGAACTGTCCCCCTGTTCATCTCCTCTATTGGGAACCCACGTGGCATCCGTATCATCATAATCATCCTCCCCAGCTTCGCTTCTATCAAACTCTGCCAAAACTGCACTAACAGCAGGTACTTCATCATTCTCCTCCTCACACGTTACGTCCATAGTGTCGCCTAACTCAGACATACGAGGTGGTGTAACTTGCTTAGCGCCTTCATCTTGTTGTAACAATAATGGCTGTGAATCAGTGATTTCCCCACCAAATAACTCCTGCGAAGTGTCAAATGTAGCGGATGTGGTACTTGTAGTAGCGCTGGTGGCTGCAGAAGATAGGATGTTCTGTGTTAAATAGTCAACCACGTCCTGACAATCTTGGGAGTTGAGGGGACGTGCCTTCTTCTGAGCACTGTACTTTTGGCCAGGGCCGCACGAAATCACATCAGCATGACCTCGAACAGACCTGCCGGATGGCCTGCCTCTGGCTCTGCCTCTGCCTGTTGTTTTGTCCATATGGGGGGGGATGAAGTGAAAGGTATGCACTGACTTGACTAATACAATGTGCAGTCACACAGGTGCAGTGAAAGGTATGCAGTGACTGGTATTACAATACAATGTGCATCTGTCACACAGGTGCAGTTAACAGGTATGCACGGACTGTTATACTAAACAGCGTGCGGTCACACAGGTGCAGTGAACAGGTATGCAGGGATTGGTATTACAAATGTGCAGCTGTCACACACAGGTACCGTGAACAGGTGCAGTGACTGATGGTATATTATACTGCTTGCGCTCACGTAGGTGCACTGAACAGGTTGCAGGTATGCACTGCAGTGATTGGTATTACAAATGTGCAGCTGCCTGTCACACACACACGTACCGTGAACAGGTGCAATGACTGGTGGTATTAACAATGCTTGCACTCACGTAGGTATAGGTAGGTAGGTGCACTGAGCAGTGAACAGGTGCAGTGATTGGGATTACAAATGTGCAGCTGCCTGTCACACACACACACACAGGTACCATGAACAGGTGCAATGACTGATGGTATTAACAATGCGTGTGCTCAAGTAGGTATAGGTAGGTAGGTGCACTGAACAGTGAACAAGTGCAGTGATTGGGATTACAAATGTGCAGCTGCCTGTCACACACACAGGTAGTCACTGAATGTGCTGGGCCTGGCAGTGGCACAGCAGGAATTACCACCAAGGGGCCAAAGGCCAGCTGCGACTGACTGACAGGGCTGTATATAATTCAAGTAGGCCACACACAAAAAAAAAAAGATCACAAGAACAAGTTTAGCTCTCAAAAGAGCTGTTGAGGGGTGCTTTTTTAGCAATAAGAATCAGCAAGGAGCAAGCTAACAAGCCTACAAGAGCCTAACTAAGCTTTCCCTATAGCTCTCTCTGCAGCAGCTCTCCCTTCTCTAATTACTGCAGGCACACGATTGAGACCAATGCCTGATGCTGCCTGCCTTTTATAAGGAGGGGTGGGGCTCCAGGAGACTACAATGATTGGCTACAATGTGCCTGCTGACTGTGATGTAGAGGGTCAAAGTTGACCCTAATGATGCAATATGGGGGCAAATCGAACTTCCGGAACCCCGGAAGTTCGCCGGTTCCCATTTGCCGGCGAACCGTTCGGGCCATCTCTACATGCCATCCGGGCCAGCTGCCTTGTCTATTTTTAATTTATTTAGTCTTGCCTTCACTTCTTCCTGCGTTAAGTATTTAATATTACATTTGGAAGGTTGAGACTCGTATAATTTTTTCCTTTGAAACTTTAAAATCAATTTTGTTTAGATGGTTATTGATTGTGTCGATCGATGGTGTTTTTGATTGGTGACATGATTATGTGCATTTTACATGTATTTTTGAAAACTATACAGCAAGTTGTGTGTTTTAAAAAACACACATTGCAAAATGCACATGTATGCCTTTTTACATGCAACACTAGGATTTCTGCTTTGTGTGTTCCTAGCCTTACAGTAAGCGGTAAAAATCTGACAGATTCAGTAACATTAATTTCTAAGTGACCATGGATGTAGTCAACCTTTATAACAATATAGTCCAACAAAGCACTTATGTCAGTCAAAGAGAGATTGAGAATAGGTAGTAGGGTATCAAATGAGATGCTTGTCTTAATCATGTCTTTGCTTGAATTTAGCCTCTCCCACTCCTACTTTAGGTTTGGGGATGATTTTTAATTGCAGGTCCACGGAGTGATGATGGGGGCTCCATATGCACCAACAGTAGCTGATATGGTACGGACTGGGGCCAGTTCTTTTATAAAGCACTGTCAATCACATGCTTCAGGGTGGCAACAATTAGAGGGTGGCAAGAGGTAGCTCCCCTCCCAAAATGTCCTCCTTCTTGTACTAATCATCTCCTCTTCATCTCCCCCCCTCTAAATGAGCGAGTGATGCGGCACCAATGTAGCACAACACAGACCAGCAGGGAGGGGATGCTGTCTTGGAGAAAACAGAGGGAGGTAAGCATTGCGTCAGTGCTCGCCGTCCATGGCCCAATGTGTCTCTCCTCTCTGGTCTGTGTGGAAGCACCGTCCGGGGATTCCATATGGAAGCTGCTGAAGCTCTCCACATGACTCCTTGGCCATATTGGGAAATTAGTAAATCGCAGGCTATTTGTGCCAATAGGCAAGTAACAAACATTTACTGGACAGAAAAAAATAAATAAAATGCAAGCAGTGGCCTGACACATTTCCCAAAGTACACCCTTGTTTTATGAGAGTCAGTTTGGCATTGTGTAAGGATTCCTCCTGTGACATATTCTGTCCATTGCGGTAGAGCCGCAAACGGACAGTTCTGGCTTGTCAGCATGCATTCGCAATGAGTCACATTGTCATTTGCAATTGCTCTGCAGGTCTGGGCAGCACGGGAGGCTGATGCTGTCATCATTCCATTAATGACTTACTACAGCTGAGCTGCAGCCAGATAGCCCTGGATTTCCTGCATGCATGTTCTTGCATAGTACTGCATGCATTTGTTATGATAGTCTTTCAGCTAGCAAATGGTAATCAAGCCGGCTCAGGATTGAATGATTACCATTCAGCTGTGTGGAGATGTGCATGTTTGCATCCATTGGTTGATGCCAGCATAAAATTCTGCCTCCCTGTAACGTTTGCGGAATCGTTTTTGCGGTCAGCGCACAAGATGCGCACTGACACAGCGAAAACCCTCCACAAGCGTATAATTGGGTGAACCCAGGCTAGGTGCAATGCACCAGCAGAGGGAAATTCCCACCGGCAGATGGCGCTGTGGAGTGCAGACGAGCACAGCCTCTGCACAGCCACAAATGCCAGATGGGAATTGTACAGATCTAAGACAATGCGGGGCTGAACAGCCCTTAAAGAGGAGGAGCACAGGTACAGGATGAATGTGTGTTCACCAATCTAGTGCGACGGTGAACACACATCAGCAGAAACAAAAGCAAGAACGCGATCGCAAGAAAGGCGATCGCCAGATGTGACACAAGACAGATCAGAACAGAACACGAGAGGAGCAAAGGCACAGCAAACAACAATGAGAAAATAACGAAAATAACAAACGCTAACTAAACACGAACACCGCACTCATTCGCAACAGCGAACGCGTTTACAGTGCGATCTCCGCATGTTAAGCGCAACAGAGGCAAGCCCGCCTAACTAACCACCGACAGACAAACACAAAACAGAGGACATGAGCGCTTGCTTAATGGTTACCTCACCAAGCCTACAGCAAGCGTTCGTATCAGACAAAACAGACAAACGGAAAACAGGAATAAGAAAGGAGAGATCCACTGCTCTTTCCGTCAGAGCGAGTGCGATCTGGGTTCAGGAACAAGAAAGGGAAGATCCACTGCTCTTTCCGCCAGAGGGAGTGCGATCCAGGTACAGAAACAAGATTGCAGATCAGAAGGATCCACAGCCTCCACCGCTAGGGGCTCGTGCGATCCAAGCAAGACAGGCAGATGAGATAGCTGGTAGCAACTGCTGCTCCAGCTATACTCCAAGAAAGCAGATCAAAAGGATCCACAGCCGCTACTGCTAGAGGCTAGTGCGATCCAAGCAAGACAGGCAGATGAGATAGCTGGTAGCAACCGCTGCTCCAGCAGTACTCCAAGAAAGCAGATCAGAAGGATCCACAGCCACTACCGCTAGGGGCTAGTGCGATCCAAGCAAGATGAACAGAAGGGGCTACCAGTAGCAACCGCTGCTCTGGTTAGCACCTCCAGACAGACAGAACGATTTCCTGACACCCACCGTTGGTGACAGGACAATCGCAGCAGAGAAGCAAAACAGACAAAACAGATAACAATCTAACTGCACTAGGGAAGCTGCCTAGTGCAGTCCCAAGAATTACTCTAAGATAACTTTAACAAGAAATAGCACGGCTGACCCTCTAGGAGTGTTTCAACAAACCATGAAGGGATGACCAGCAAAGGACTCTGGGAAAACATGACTTATATACTGCCAGCCTACAAAGGAGGCAGCTAGGTGATTTGCATAACCAATGTATGCAAATTCCTCAGCAGCAGAGCAGATCAGAAACTTACAAAGGAAAGACAGGTCTCTCTTCCAGAGACCTGCAGCCCACAGACTAGAGGAATGGTCAAACAGCTGTCTGCCTGTGCAGCCAGCTGAGCAGATCATTACAGTACCCCCCCCCCCCCTAGGGACAGATTCCAGACGTCTCTCAAAACTGGTATTTCCACAAAACTCTAACTGAAGACTCATGAAGGTCGGGACAGCCCGACAAGGCCCAATTCCAGAGTCAGTCCACCCGAAACCGACCTCATCGGAAGCAGAAGCCACCGAAACTCGCCCATCAGTACTACCAGTCTCAGCATAACACCCATCAGGACTGTGAATGCCAGAGAAGAAGCCATCGACACCCTCTAGACAATACCCACCACCTTCCAGGGAGCATCCGAAAATACCAAACCTGCCACAATACCTGTTCGAAATGTCCCTTACAACACAAAATCCACTGTTGATCTTATCTAGGGTGCCAAGCAAAATGTCTCCTGGAATCTCCCAGAACCCTTTGAAGCTCCGCAGAGATCCCAAGAGGCCAGAACGCTCACCAGGCTCACATGGAGAACTACCAAGAACCCCTATGGAACCTATGATTATTCTGGATTCAGAATTACCGGGACACCCATCAAGATCAGGACTTTCAGGGACCACTTCTGGGCATGCAAGCAGGCAGGCAATATCAGAGCATGTCTCCACGAGGAAGCATCTGAGCATGCTGGTAACCGAGGCACACTTGGGATTTCTGGGTCAAAGAGCACATTGGGGTACACCAGCACAGGAGAAACCTCAGGACATGTCGGGGAACTGCCAACCTCAGAGTCCGACACAACAAGACCAAAACCAGGACCTGGCAAAAAATCATCACGAGTAGAGGTCACAGGTACTGGTCTTTCAAAAGAAGACTCGGACTCAAATTCAGAATTTTCTGTGACTGTAATATCATCATTGACTACACATGAGTGAAGCTCCACAAGAGCTGCAAAGGTAGTCAGCACAAGAGCAATGCCCACTGAAGTGGGCAAAACCTCAGACGGATCTGGGGGGCAGGAGGCATCTCCTAGAAGTTCTGCACCCTTTAGGAGGGACTTGGAAACCTCCAAAACATCAACCAAGACCTCATAAATGTCATTTTCCAAGTTTTCTATGAAGGATTCTGAACTATCCATGTTACAGGGCTGAACATTAAATACCTCCTGCAGGCAGGGCAGATGTCCCAGGAATGGTTTCACCATAAGCTGAGACTGAATTTCATCATCAAGACAAAGAGACACAGGAATATCTAGTGAAACTAGCTCTGACTCTCTGAGTTTCGTTTCACTGCAGGCAGATTTTACACAAGGTAAAACTGACTCATCCAGAGTACAGGGTGGACTCAGAGAACCCTTCTCTGGACACAGCAAGGATGCTTCCGTGTCAGATTCGCAAAACCAAAGTGCTGTCTCACTCTAAAACTCGGCTAACGATGTCGAATCCGAGGAGACAGAACGCAAAATTTGCAAATCCACGATCGCTTTAGGTTGCTAAACTGACGCTTCCAAAGTGCAAGCCTCCGCAATCTGTGGAGCGGACTGCAAGGTGTTAAAAGGGTTACTTTTGAGGCTGCATGGTTTAGGAGTTTTCTCCATAACAGGATTATGAGAAAAACAGGCATCAAATCGCACAGATTCAAACTCCAAACAAACAGAAGAGAATTTATCAGAATTCACACAGGTGTCCACAAACGAGGCACACCCATTCATCTTAGGTCGCACAGTGCTTAAACTCACTTGCATTACCCCAGGAAGACAGGAATAATCATGTGACAATGGTGTCTCTTTATTGGAAGTAATAGGTTGATGTGTGCAATTCATCCAAAGTAGTCTGCCACACACAAATCACCGAATCCACAAGACACTCGTCACACTCATCAGAATCAATCAAATCGTACATAGAATCAAGACAATCATTCAGAACATCTTCGCTTTTTGCGATGTAAAAATCGCAAAAGGCCTTCCAATCAAAGTTAAATTCTTCCACCAAAGTCCCAATTTCCCATGAGGCAAATGGCGGTTCAAACAACTCTGTATCAAAGTAATCTTCATATGGGTTGGAATCAGGAACTTGCACAGATTTTTTAACCGCTTTAATATAATGTGAGATCCTACCTATAATAGGATCCACATATGCTTTTGTCTTAGGCAATGACATTTGAAGCAAATCGAACGTTCCCTCTACCCTGGGAATTTCGGTTTGGCTGGTCCTTCTGTAACGTTTGTGGAATCGTTTTCGCAGTCAGCGCACAAGATGCGCACTGACACAGCGAAAACCCTCCACAAGCGTATAATTGGGTGAACCCAGGCTAGGTGCAATGCACCAGCAGAGGGCAATTCCCACCGGCAGATGGCGCTGTGGAGTGCAGACGAGCACAGCCTCTGCACAGCCACAAATGCCAGATGGGAATTGTACAGATCTAAGACAATGTGGGGCTGAACAGCCCTTAAAGAGAAGGAGCACAGATACAGGATGAATGTGTGTTCACCAATCTAGTCGCGACCCTGCGACGGTGAACACACATCAGCAGAAACAAAAGCAAGAACGCGATCATGAGAAAGGCGATCGCCAGATGTGACACAAGACAGATCAGAACAGAACATGAGAGGAGCAAAGGCACAGCAAACAACAATGAGAAAATAACGAAAATAACAAACGCTAACTAAACGCGAACACCGCACTCATTTGCAACAGCGAACGCATTTACAGTGCGATCTCCGCACGTTAAGCGCAACAGAGGCAAGCACGCCTAACTAACCACCGACAGACAAACACGAAACAGAGGACGTGAGCGCTTGCTAAACGGTTACCTCACCGAGCCTACAGCAAGCGTTCGTATCAGACAAAACAGACAAACGAAAAACAGGAATAAGAAAGGAGAGATCCACTGCTCTTTCCATCAGAGTGAGTGCGATCTGGGTTCAGGAACAAGAAAGGGAAGATCCACTGCTCTTTCCGCCAGAGCGAGTGCGATCCAGGTACAGAAACAAGATTGCAGATCAGAAGGATCCACAGCCGCCACCGCTAGGGGCTAGTGCGATCCAAGCAAGACAGGCAGATGAGATAGCTGGTAGCAACCGCTGCTCCAGCTATATTCCAAGAAAGCAGATCAGAAGGATCCACAGCCGCTACTGCTAGAGGCTAGTGCGATCCAAGCAAGACAGACAGATGAGATAGCTGGTAGCAACCGCTGCTCCAGCTATACTCCAAGAAAGCAGATCAGAAGGATCCACAGCCGCTACCGCTAGGGGCTAGTGCGATCCAAGCAAGATGAACAGAAGGGGCTACCAGTAGCAACCGCTGCTCTGGTTAGCACCCCCAGACAGACAGAACGATTTCCTGACGCCCACCATTGGTGACAGGACAATCGCAGCAGAGAGGCAAAACAGACAAAACAGATAACAATCTAACTGCACTAGGGAAGCTGCCTAGTGCAGTCCCAAGAATTACTCTAAGATAACTTTAACAAGAAATAGCACGGCTGACCCTCTAGGAGTGTTTCAACAAACCATGAAGGGATGACCAGCAAAGGACTCTGGGAAAACATGACTTATATACTGCCAGTCTACAAAGGAGGCAGCTAGATGATTTGCATAACCAATGTATGCAAATTCCTCAGCAGCAGAGCAGATCAGAAACTTACAAAGGAAAGACAGGTCTCTCTTCCAGAGACCTGCAGCCCACAGACTAGAGGAATGGTCAAACAGCTGTCTGCCTGTGCAGCCAGCTGAGCGGATCATTACACTCTCCTTTTAGAACTCGCCCATCATAGTTTCAGCTCTGTCTAAGCTGTTACTGGGTCCTTTGATACTGTAAATAATATTCCTTGTCTTGTTACTTTCTAGTTCAGTTATCTTGTGTAGCTACGATTATATATTTCCCACGGGGACATATATACGTACTCCTTCTAGTGCAGAGAATTTGTATTGTTTTTATTGCCTAGTTAGTTCACTGTATTTTTCCAGATCTAGCTAGTCTCCCTTGCTTATGTTATATATTGGTTCATCGCCAATATATACATATTCTAGTCAGTGTTTTTTTATTTTCCTTGTATTCATGTTACGGTGATATATCAGTACCACTGATATATACATACTCGAACTGTTAATATCCTAGTCAGTTTTTAGCACGTTTCAGTAGGTTGCGCTTAACGTGATCACTCGTGCTTAGCTAGCATAGTCCTGCTCGTGCAAGGTAGCCATTGCTGCAGTTGCTATTGGTTACCTCACTCTAGTCTTAGCCTTGTTGTGTTGGGTGGTCAGAAAGTATGACCCTTCAGCATTACACAATGATTGTGTATGATCACTGCCAAACTGCCTCTGATGGAACAAGCTGAAAAGTTTTTAACCTTGGAACTATTTTCAGTGTGTGCAAAGTGATCTCCTCCATAGATTAGGGGTTTAATCTACAATTCTTCTGGTCTATCTTTGCACACACATGTTGGGGGAGGAGGGGGGGGGGGGAGTGCTGGCGTCCTCACAAGCTATTGCTTCAGGCGGCAAAAAGTCTAGAACTGGCTCTAGTCAGATTTTGAAATAGCCCATTTCTTAGTTCAGGATCCGTGGATACTGCAGATTTATTGATGATTTGTTTTTTTGTTGGACTGGTACAGAGGGGGGATTGTGGCTGTTTTTCATCAGTCAGAAACATGAAACCCTAAAGTAAAAAATGGATAATAATGCATAAAAATCTCATTTTATTAATGTAGAAATGAGGGATGGATATTTTAGGATGGATTTGTATTTTCTGTTTTTAAATTGACAAAAAAAATTGCATAGCCCTCCCCCCCTTTAAACTTTCTTTAACCCTTTGTGGATCACCTGCCATTCCTCACCTCCCGTTGTTTGTTGCTGCCTTCAGGACCTGCCAGGACCTTTTCCGCTGCTGCTGCCATCCACTTCTTATTGGGAGCCCCAGCAGAAGCATCTTTAAATGTCCCACTGGGGCTCACCATTTGTCCACTAGGTGGCCCAGTGAGAATCAGCCTGAGTTATATTCCTTAATGCTCCAACATCGCTCAGGTGATATTGGCAGTTGAATTTGCTGGTAAATTCTGAACAACGCGAAGTGATAAGAAGCTCGTATGTTTTGAGCTTCTTATCACCACCCCATGGGTCTATATGCAATTAACGTTTTCTCTTGAGTTTTCTCCTGGGAGATAATTTTTCATCTTATCTTTAAAGAGAACCCGAGGTGGGTTCTAAGAATGCTATCAGCACACGGAAGCTGGGTCTGCATATAATGCCCAGCCTCTGTTGCTATACTGCTGCCCCCCCCCCTCCCCCGCGCTCTGCTTGCCCCCCATAAACCAAACGCCGAGCTAGCAACACACAGCGTGTCACAGCTGGCTGTTTACCTTTGGAAGTGTCAGTCTCACCGCTCCCCCGCCTCCTCCATTGCACCGCTCCCCGCTTGGGATCACCTTGAGCTTGATCCCTTGACAAGGGATGTAAGGCCTGAAACATTGTGCTGGCCATTATGCTGTATTAAAACATATATCCCTAATAAAAGATGTTGTATATTTATCCTGCAAAGGTTGAGTCCTGTATGGAGGATGCTGCATTACTGAAAATCTGACAGGTCTGTCAGGTTTTGGGGTAATCCAGCTCCTCATGGGGTATTTTAAGTAATTTATTTGCAAACGCACTTACTGAACTGCAATTGCTTAGTCCAACTGCCAAAGTGGCATGAAAATGAGTAAGTAGGCTGGCTGAAAGCTTTGTATAGATAATATTCAGGGGGTGCTTTTCTAAGGAATAAAGGTAGTCCTGAGAATCTCCCATGAGAAGTTATTAAGAGGGTCAAAGCATAACAATGATAAGAAGTCAAGTGTTCCTTTTTACAAAAGCTTCTAGTTAAATAATATTATACCTCATCTGATTAATTTTTCTAAAATAAATAATTAAAAACTTCTACTTAATAATTCAATGCATTCACCTATACCAGAGAAAAAAACAACAACTTGAATTAAAGTAAGCAAGCCGGGCAACTGTCACTTTAAGTGCTTTAATATTTCTCCATGCCAAGTTCAAACCTTAAAGCATTGGTGCTGGGGTGCACAGGGTTCGGGTGACCAGGGTGAGTAGAAGGACGGCACTACAGCCGTTTTGCGCCCGCCTGGCGCTTGTTCACGTGCTTGTCCTTGTCCTTGGGCATCCCAGGGATTTTCGAGCCTGCAGATCGACACAGCCCATACCCATTCCCCCCGGGTCCCCCATTGACCAGTTTCTCCACCAGGTCGCTGCGGAAATGAAGGCGTTATGTTATGACCGAACTCCAAACAATTTGAGCGGGTCAGACAGGCCAGCCATTGCATGGCTGAAACAACGTTGCGACCTGGTGGTGAAGCAGGCAGACAAGGGGGGGAATGTGGTAATCATGTCAAGTGAGTTCTATGTGAGAGAATCTTGCAGACAGTTGAACAACACAGAGTATTATGTCAGGCTAGATGGGAACCCCACCTTCAAGTACCAGTCGACTCTGCATACTTTACTAAGGCGTGGAGTCGAGATGGGGTACATGTCACAGAGGCTTGCAGCGGATTTGCTCCCCCGGTTTCCCCGGTATCCTGTGTGGTACCACCTTCCCAAACTGCATAAGTCAGTAGAGAACCCCCCAGGAAGACCCATCGTCTCAGGGTGTGGTTCACTCACGGAATGTCTATCCCAGTTCCTGGACCATCTGCTACATCCCTTGCTCGTGGGGGTATTTGGCTGATACCCTGGACACGATCAAACTCGTGGAAAGTAAAACTTGGAAACCAGGCTGCAGACTAGCCACTATTGATGTGGAGAGCCTTTACAGCAGGATCCCCCACGAGGCGCGACTGAGGGCAGTCCGTAGGTTCCTGGACAGAACGAATAAGGATGATGGGTACAAGGACTTCCTATGTGAATGTTTAAGATTCATTCTTATGCATAATGCCTTTATGTTCGATGGAAGGTGGTACCACCAGGTTTCCGGGACGGCCATGGGGACCTCTGTGGCATGTACCTATGCTGGTTTGTTCCTAAGGGCTTGGGAGGAGGACCATGTTATGACCCCCAAAAATCCTTTTAGATCTTTCATCAAAGTCTGGGCTCGTTATGTGGACAATGTGCTGGTCATGTGGCAGGGGGGTACGGATGAATTCGGTGCCTTCATGGAGTTCCTCAATAATAACCAGGTGAACATGCGTTTCACCTCTGAGATCAATGACGGATCCATTAGCTTTCTTGATCTAAAAATTAAATCTGATGGGGCCAGGTTGGTGTGTGAGGGTTTCGGGAAGGCATCGGCTGTGAATTCCCTGTTACACAGGAACAGCTTTCATCTGGAACATGTCAAAACCTCCCTGCCATACGGCCAGTACTTGCGCCTGAGGAGGAATAACACAAGCCTGCATGATTTTGAGGCACAATCACAAGAGCTCACTTCAAGGTTAGAGGCAAGGAATTATGATAGACATCTCTTACAAAGAGCCCAGGATAGGGCTAGAAATAAAGATAGATCCTCCCTCCTCCGTAGGACCTATGAGCATAGTGAGAGGGGCCCCTTTACTTTGACCTTCGACTACACCTCTGTGTCAAACAAGTTGAAACAGATTGTGAAGAAGAATTGGGCAATAATAACAAGAGATCCGACTCTCCAGAGGGTCTTCCCTGACCCTCCCAGGTAAGCCTTCAGAAGGGCCCCAACATTGGGGGATGTCCTCACCCGGAGCGAGTTCCATTCACCCTCCAATTTTAATTGGTTGAGCAGTAGACGCCCAAAAGGAAATCACAAATGTGGCAAGTTTAAATATTGCCCCCAAATGTGGGAAGTAGTGTTGGGCGAACACCTGGATGTTCGGGTTCGGGCCGAACAGGCCGAACATGGGCCAGATGTTCGGCATGTTCGGCCCGAACCCCGAACTCAATGCAAGTCAATGGGGACCCGAACATGCCGCAATACGGCCCCCCTATGGGGTCGCAGGCATAAGGGGGGAGCATGCCCCGATCGTGGGGGGGGGGTCGGAAAGAACACTGTAAATTCATCAAATCAGGGAAGGGCTGCCCTCGGCTCATTGAGCACGTTAGAGGAACACATGGGGGCAACGTCGGATGCCTTAGGTTTGCTGGCCTTTTACACGTCAGCCCCTCGGGACGAGGGGGTGACCGTGATCGTGAACTCACCCATCGAGAATCACGGGTGATTTTGCGTACGGAGGCCATGGGTCCCCTGGGTCTCAATGACAGGCTGGAATTGGCCTGCTTTCTTGATTCTTAGTGTAGACATGTTTTTGGTAATTTCAAATATCCCAACATTGGCCTTTGTGAGGCTGTTAGTTCTTCTCCCCTCTTCTTTCTAACATTTTCCTTTCCCTTATCTTTGGGTACCCTAGTCTTGTATGTCTTTATCCCCTGACTGTGGTGGCTGTATCTACTCGCGGTGTTGGGTTCTGACCACGCTGCTCTCCGTGGTGATCCCTATATGGGGGGATTTGTGTTCATGGTTTTGAGACCTAGGCATCGCTCAGATCTCTTATTTGGGGGTGGCGCTCTGACGGCCATGGGCGTGGGATGTGGGAGGAGGACTATCCCCCAGGCCATGGAGAATGTTCCATTTGGCCAGTCTGGGCACCTGCGGAGACTCCTTTGGAGCATTCATTAGGTGGGCCAGTCTGGGGACCTGTGGAGACTCCTTTGGAGTAATCGTTAGGTAGGCCCAAGGGGGAACCCCTACCTGTAGGACGCTGTTTGTGGCACCCCGTTTGCATATGGGGTGTCGCTCTCGGACGTCTCGCGGCACCCTAATGCCCACTGCGGCCAGAGGAGGGGGAGGAGGGAGCAAGTATATACCTTTAGGGGACGGTTATGTGGTCCGTTTTTGTGGACTGGGCTTTCCCTGGTCACACTCCCTCCTGGTGGACCCCCGCAACTGCCTCTAATCACGTGGGTCTAGGTGGTCTGGCTGTCTGTACCCTGCCTCTCTGCATGCTATTCCTCCCCACTTGCTCCTTTCTAAGCTTGTTCTATTTAAAGTAATATTAGATAAATAGTCTTTACAAATACATGTCCAAGTAGGGACTGTGGTGGCATTGGATAACAATTGTAGGGGAAATATTTCCCTTGCAAGTCCTTTAGAGAATACGGAGTCCCCCTGGTTACTCAGGTGGGTTTTTATGGGGTCCCAAATGGGTTTTTTTTTAACAATGATTAATAATAAATATGTATTTTTTATGTTCACTTTCATGTGCGTTAATAATGAAATGGGGAAAAGCCATATTACGTGAGTCCAGTAGTATATCTGAGTCATGGTACACGTTACTATCACGATCGCTTTGCAGTGGTATTGCAACCCAAGCAGTTCTGATGTCATTACATGCATTTACTTGCATAGTTTGGTTTGCACTTAAACTAGTTGCTGATTCCATCTGCAGTCGCTCTGAAGTTAATGACAGTTTAATATGCTTTTGTGTAAACAAACATTGTCTGCTGCAATGGAGGGGCAATCCCTTTCCTGCAGACTGCATATCATTGTCTGCCTTTTCCTGCTGTCAGCCTGTGATTAATTACCATTCACTTGTGTGGGAATCTGCATGTCTGCTCCCATTGGATGACCTCAGTATAAATAACTGCTTCCTGCAATACTCCATGGGCTACCATAGTCTCAGATTCTGTCTGTTACTCTGTGCGGCTCCCACCTCGTTCCTAGTCCGTGTGGACTGCGCTGACTCCTGCGAAGGGGTCAGCGAGTCCTCCTAGTTCTGCTCTTGTTTCTAGAAGTTGTTACTTTGCTTGTCCTGTGTCATATATTGGTTCATCGCCAATATATACGCATACTTGCACGTTTTGTTATTTTCCTTGTATTCGTGTTACGTTGATACATCAGTGTCGCTGATGTATACGTACACGAACTGTTTATATCCTGTGTTCAGTTAGTCAGCTTTCCAGCACGTTTTGGTAGTTTGCGCGTATCGTGATCACCCGTGCTGAGTTAGTTATCCTGCTCCTGGTTCTGTTTGTGGATTGCGTTCATCTCTGCGAAGAGATCGCGAATCCTTCTGAGTCCTGTTCCCTGTATTGCTCCAGTCCTAGTCAGTGTTCCTGCTTATGTCATATATCGGTTCATTGCCGATATATACATATGTTAGTCAGACGTTACAAATAGTTTCATTGATAGCTGTAATTGTAATACGCTAGGAAAACATACTTATTGTATATTTGTCTGTGTTACGTTCATCTATCTTGATCCTCCTATTTCCTGACTATCCTGTCCTGTCTTGTGAGGCACGCCATCGCTGCAACGCATTGGCTGCCTCATTCCAGTCTGTCTTGTTGTGGACGTTTGCTGTCACTAAGTAGTGGCTAGTTAGGCAAGCGTTCATACTGTCTACCTGTCCTGATCTCCTCAGTCCTGGTTTATGCGCTCAGCGCTACTTTGTGCTGAGACGTTATCACGAAAGTATTGTTTGTGGCTGTTCGGATCTGCACCGGCTCTGTGCGCCACAATCTCCTATTGGAGTCAGTCCTCTCCTCCACTAAACTGGGGATATCCTGATTCCTTGTGCTGGTGTGTGTACCTCCTTCACGTCAGCTTATGTGTTGTATGCTGACTGTGGAGAATACACCACCAAGCCTAACAGTTACAAAGTTTGTAGCTGCACGAGAATCACGTTACACAATGTTTATTATGAACAGTGTTGTCATTATGTTTAATGGGGAGTGAGTCCCAATGTTGTTTGTGTGTATTTTCCCATATGCACAACCTCGTGTGCGTTTAATTGCACTTTATGTCCAGCACTTTAAGAGTCACCATGTAATAGATTTGTCTACGATCACCTCATGTAGTATGTATGCTGTGTGCGCTTGCTAGTCAAGCGTACACAGCTCTTGATCACACTTCGCCGCTGGACGGCGATTTCCCGCCGCCTCACCCCTGACCTTCCTGTCACAGCTCCTTGGACTAATCACAAGCGCCGGAGGTGCGGCTTCAGAACTTTTTACAGGAAGCCGCGCGGCGCTGTCTTTGACAAGGACAAGCATGTGAACAAGCGCCAGGCGGGCGCGAAACGGCTGTAGGACAAGGACAAGCACGTGAACAAGCGCCAGGCGGGCACGAAACGGCTGTAGTGCCAGCCTTCCACTCACCCTGGTCACCCAAACCCTGTGTACCCAAGCACCAATGCTTTATGGTTTGAACTTTTTTTACTTGTCGAATGGATGTACGATGTGGCATGGAAAAATATTAAAGCACTTAAAGTGACAGTTGCCCGGCTTGCTTTGTTGTACTGAACTTCTGCTGACTGCTTCTGTTTTATATATCCATGGCACGTCCTTTTGCCTTTATCACATCATAGCCACAACACAGTGGTGCTTGGGGGCGAAGATTGCCTGGTTGCTAGATGCCCACGTAGGTCTGCATACTCCTCCTAAAGTACCAATCGAGTGCCGAGCTGTTACCGTCCTCTTTAGTGTGTTGATTTAAAGTAACATGTTCCAGTCCCATGGTCAGTTTTTACTATTTTTAGGATGAATTTGAGTTAAGTATTTTTCTCCAGTTGCTAAAGACAATAGCAATAATGATTGCGGGACTGGTACTTGACATACATCATTAAAAGAAACATCCCTTTTAGATCGAATATTCCCCAATTCATCTTAAACATTAGCAGCATTCAGACCATTCCCACCAGTCACTCTTCTAATCAATCCTCTCTAGATGGTTCCCATAGGAACAGCCCAATTTAAACAGCTCAATCCTGACGAGTCACAGTGAGAGTCACAATGAAACAAGGACTGTGCAGTACAGAATAAAAAAAAATTGTGCCAAAGTGCTTTCATTTTATTACTGACTGTCTTCCATCTCAGTAATTACTTAGTACAGAACATTTCCACAAATTTAAAAAAAAAAATGTTATCTGACTATGCAGCCTTTCCTCATTTAATGCTTAGCTTGTAAAGTAAACATTTTACCTTGCTTTTCATTCAGTCACTCTAGTTTAATCTACAATGGAATGATGTTTTTTATGACTTGATTTATGTAAGGATTCCCTGTATAGTGTATACATAACAGAAAAATAATGTTACATTAATAATACCAAAGGATACAACATACAATGTACTGTATATTGCTTTCTAGTGTTATGTGATTTCATTTTCCTTACATTACCATGTTTACAATGAGAATATTCTCACACAGTTACATTGCTTTCAGGTTCCTTTATTGTGATATATTCCATATGATAGTTCTTCATAATTCATTGTTTGGTTTGAAACAGGTGGGCTATGGTCTAAGTGAGGCTACAATTTGCCTGCTCTCCATTTTAAACTCCAGACATTTTTTCAATTTTGCAATGGATGGTTATCATCAGTGATAAAAGGAATGGAGGAGTTTTGTCCTGAGTATAAGTTTACAGAAGCATTGTGAGATGCATTTTGCTCTGTGGCGTCCATTTACCAATTTACAACACACACTGTCTCCCAACTTCCTTCCACTTCCACTTTTAGTCAGTGTAAAAATAGCCATCAATTCAAAAAAAGTAACAAAAAAAAATGGAAAAATGTATAAATTTATATAATGGATTAATGCATGCTCAATTAATATACTATACTTCTGAAAAAAAAGAGTGGGCTAACATTTAAATTACATACACTTCTTTCACCTTATGGATCATCGTGTCACCTTTGACTGTTTTCTCTTTCTATCACTGCCTTTTATAAACAATATTAAATATCATGTGTTTAGCTCTGCACATTAATATTTGATCAGCCTGTTGTAATGGCATTACAGAAGCTTCTCTGTGGTATGTCAGAACATATGCAGCCGTTTTCATTGGCCCATTTAAAGCTGTACAAATGTGTACAAAATTAACATAGCATTTGCATTAGCTTGAAATTATTAACATCACATTGACCATATTTAGCTAGATTGGGTGATTTCTATTTTTTATTGTTTACAAGTATGGGTAACAGTGAAAATGTAAACATAAGAAACATTTGAGTGAGTCATCCGCCCGCTGGATCGCTCAGAAACAGCCGTATCAGTCCGCTGACAGACTGTACACATGCTGGACTGTCGCTGGAACGCCCACCCAGCGGGAGGTGACGACGGACCCGTCGTTGCCTGCAGTCCGGCATGTGTACGGACCTATAGGATAGAAGGAGAGGAAGATAACTGTTTGAGTGGGGCCTAGAGCAGTGATGGCAAACCTTTTCGAGGCAGAGTGCCCAAACTGCGACCTAAAATCCACTCATTTATCACAGAGTGCCAACACGGCTATATATACAGAATCCTGTTATTTTAGTTTAAAAAAAATACAGCTCATACTTTAAAGGCCACACTACATTTAAAATTCAGCAATCACCACCACGTATGAAAAGCAGAAATGACCCTCGTATAAAAACTGCCACAATTACCCCCCACCCCCTCAGTGTTCTCCCCAGAGCGCCCAGCTGTTATTAGTGCAAGAATGACTTTCCTCCTCACTTGTAGAGGCTGTGCACAGCAAATGCCTCCTCACAGTACTTCCATTATGCAGAAATTATAAGTACTCGCCCTGTTACTGGCTGCAGTGTATTTGCATAATGCCTCCCTCTTGTCCTGCTCGCCGTAAGGGGCAGGGGGTTAAATGGAATAAATGCCAATGTTCAGACCATATTTACTG
The DNA here is from genome assembly GCF_040937935.1 of Hyperolius riggenbachi. Lineage (NCBI taxonomy): Eukaryota > Metazoa > Chordata > Amphibia > Anura > Hyperoliidae > Hyperolius > Hyperolius riggenbachi. The sequence continues at coordinate 367,612,194 of NC_090647.1, read as the reverse complement.
TCCCTCACCCAGAATACTGTGTTGCCCTGCGACTAGTGTGGATTAGTAGGGAGAGAGGTTAGGTAGCTGCCACTGGGAGGAAGGTAGGTAAAAAGATTAGGTAGCTGCTCTAGAAAAGGAGGGAGTTAAGGTAGGAAGATAAGGTAGCTGCTGTTGGGCAGGAGGATAGGTTGGGAGGTTAAGGGGGGGGGGGGAGCGTAGGTAGGAAGGTTAGGTAGCTGCAACTGGAAGTGAGGGTAGGTAGAGAGATTAGGTAGCTGCTGTATGACAGAAGGGAGGTAGATAAAGTAGTTGCAGCTGGGCAGGAGGATAGGTGGGCATGTTAAGTAGTTGCGGCTTGGGAAAAAAAGTGTAAGTAAGGAGGGAGGGTAGGTAGGCAGGTAGGGGGATTAGGTATATTCTGCAGGACAGGAGGGAGTGTAAGCAGCTAAGGTAGCTGTAGCTGGGTGGTAGGTAGGTAGCTGCAGCAGCAACGCAGTAGGGAGAATAGGCAGCTGTAGCTGGGAGGGCTGTATGGAAAGGTAGATAGTTACGATTTGGGTGGGAGGGACTGAGGTTAGGTAGCTGCACTTGGGTGGGCTCTATGGATGGTAGGTAGCTATGGCTGGGCAGGCATATGTAGGGTACAGTAAGTAGCTGCAGCAGGCAGGCTAGATACATGCTGCTGGGTGGGCGAGCGAATGGTAGGTAGGGAGGGAAGGTACTGTAGGTATATGCTGTTGCTGGGCGGGCATAGGAAGGGTAGGTAGCTGGACAGGAAGGTAGTACTGCTACGCAAGAGGGAGAGGGGGGGTGAGGGGGCAAAGTGTAGGTAGTTGCATACTTCTGCTTCTGGACAGGAAGGTAGTACTGCTACGCAGGAGGGGGGGGGGTAGTGAGAGAGAGCAGCAGGGTTGTGAGAGAGGGAGTTTAGTGAGAGACAGTGGGGGTAATGAGAGAGAGGGGAGGAAAATAGTGATAAGAAGACAAGAAGAGAGAGAGAGTTAAGAGAGAGAGAGAGAGAGAGAGAGAGAGAGAGAGAGAGAGAGAGAGAGAGAGAGAGAGAGAGAAGCATGCCGTCAGACTTTTTTTTTCAGCCACAGACTATCAGGGAACATCATAAAGCAGTGAATCACTCACTCCGCAGCCAAAAGCAATGACAGGTTCTCTTTCTCCTCCTAAACATTTCCAGAGCCAGGACCTCATAAAGATCTTGAAGGGAGATACACAGTCCTCTCCTCAACAGCGTGAGTGAAGGGGGCGGGGCGGCTGGACTAGTTCAATGGAGCATCTCTGCTTCTGTTCAGCCGGAACTATGAGTTAATTGTCGGGTGAGATGAATGCGCAGTGAGGAGGCAGGTGAACTATTTTCATCTGCCTGCCTCTCTGGGCTGTAAAAGATGAAAAGTTTCCGGATGGGATGGAAGTAAGGAGAAAATTTTGTTTCATAAAGCAGAACAAAAAAACAAAAAAACTTTAATACAGCAGTGGTGGCAGGCAGCGTGCCCACAGAGAGGGCTCAGAGTGCCACTTCCGGCACGCGTGCCATAGGTTAGCCACCACTGGCCTAGAGGAGTGTCACAGGGCTCACAGGTGACAAGCTAATGACCACTCTTTGCAGTACATAATGATTGAGGACTGGACACCAAAACTACAGCAAAAAATCAATGCCTATACACAGTACAAGTAAAAAAAAACCGCGCACAGATGAACCCCACAACAAACAAACAAACTAACTGACTAAAAATATAATACATCCTACTAATATAATAAATGGGAAAGTTTGGATGTTTGGATGTTTGTTACTCGATCATGCAAAAATGGCTGAACGGATTTAAATGAAATTTGGCACACACATAGTACACTACCTGGAATAAAGTATAGGATACTTTTTATTTCCATAACCAAAAAGGGGGCGGAGACAAATACAAATTTCAATGGAAAATGTAAACTGCAGCCATTCTTACACTGTTAATGGTAGGGTTCTCAAACTTTGCACAGTTGGTCGCTGGGTGACTGGGATTAATATTCAGAAAGGTGGGTGGAGTCTATAAAAGCCAATCAAAATTAACCTGTTGATTTTCAAGGGGAATATTTACATTGCTGCCATTCTTGCACTGTTAATGGCACAAGCCTCAAACCTGGTACAGGTGATCATTGGGTGACTAGGGTTCAATTTCAGAAAGGGGGTGGAGCCAAAAACAGCCAATTAAATTTGTTTCATTTCAATGCACATTATTGATGCCAAACACCGCAAAGATCACAAACTTGGTAATTGATTAATTGTGTGTTAGGGTTAGAAAAGTGGGCACAGCCAACACCAGCCAAATACATAAGCGGGCAATGCCGGGTCATAAGTGGGCGGAGACAAATATAAATTTTACTGGGAAAATGTAAACAGCAGCCATTCTTACACTGTTAATGGTAGGGTTCTCAAACTTTGCACAGTTGGTTACTGGGTGACTGATGTTAATATTCAGAAAAGTGGGTGGAGCCTACAAAAGGCAATAAAAATTACCTATTGATTTTTCAGGGGAATATTTCATTGCTACCATTCTTGCACTGTTAATGGCACAAGCCTCAAACCTGGTACAGTTGATCATTGGGTGACTGGGGTTTACATTTATAAAAGGAGGTGGAGCCACAAACAGCCAATATGATTTGTTTCATTTTAATGCAGGTTATTGATGCCAAAGACCGTCGGGCAATGCTGGGTCATCAGTAGGCGGAGACAAATGCAAATTTCACTGAGAAAATGTAAACTGCAGCAATTCTTACACTTTTAATGGTAGGGTTCTCAAACTTTGCACAATTGGTCACTGGGTGACTGGGATTAATATTCAGAGAAGTGGGTGGAGCCTACAAAAGCCAATCAAAATTCACGTATTGATTTTCAAGGAGAATATGTAATTGCTACCATTCTTGCACTGTTAATGGCACAAGCCTTAACCACTTGAGGACCCACCCTTTACCCCCCCTTAAGGACCAGCGCTGTTTGTTTGGATCTGTGCTGGGTGGGCTCTGCAGCCCCCAGCACAGATCCGCGGCCACACAGAGCGATCAGATCGCCCCCCTTTTTTCCCCACTAGGGGGATGATGTGCAGGGGGGGTCTGATCGCTCCTACCTGCAGGCATGTTGCGGGGGGGGCACCTCAAAGCCCCCCTCCGCGGCGACATTCTCCCCCCTCCCTCTCCTACCTGCTCCCCCGGGAGATCTGGGCTGCACAGGACGCTATCCGTCCTGTGCAGCCAGTGACAGGACGTCCCCTGTCACATGGCGGCGATCCCCGGCCGCTGATTGGCCGGGGATCGCCGATCTGCCTTACGGCGCTGCTGCGCAGCAGCGCCGTACAAATGTAAACAAAGCGGATTATTTCCGCTTGTGTTTACATTTAGCCTGCGAGCCGCCATCGGCGGCCCGCAGGCTATTCACGGAGCCCCCCGCCGTGAATTGACAGGAAGCAGCCGCTCGCACGAGCGGCTGCTTCCTGATTAATCAGCCTGCAGCTGGCGACGCAGTACTGCGTCGCTGGTCCTGCAGCTGCCACTTTGCCGACGCACGGTATAAGCGTGCGGTCGGCAAGTGGTTAAAGAGAATCTGTAACGTTAAAACGTCTCCTGGGGGGTACTCACCTCATGTGGGGGAAGCCTCAGGATCCTAATGAGGCTTCCCATGCCATCCTCCATCCCTCAGGAGTCTCGCTGCAGCCATCCGTACAGCGGTGACGTCAATATTTACCTTCCCGGCTCCTGCGCAGGCGCTCTGACGGCTCTGAAGTAGCGGAAATACCCGATGGCCATCGGGTCTGCTCTACTGTGCAGGCTCATGTCTCCAGCGCCTGCGCAGTAGAGCGGACCCGACTGAGATCGGAGCCGAAAGCAGCCACAGCGCCCCCGCTGGAGCCAGCAAAGGTAAATATTGAATTGACAGTCGGGTCTGTCGCCGGCTGTTCGGAGGGCTGCAGCAAGACCCCAATGGGACAGAGGACAGTGTGGGAAGCCTCATTAGGATCCCGAGGCTTCCCCCACCTGAGGTGAGTACCCCCCAGGGGATGTTTTTGATGTTACAGTGTCTCTTTAAACCTGGTACAGTTGGTCATTGGGTGACTGGGGTTCAAATTCAGACAAAGGGTTGGAGCCACAAACAGCCAATCAGATTTGTTTAATCTTAATGCAAATTATTGATGCCAAAGACCGCAAAGCTCACAAACTTGGTTATTGAGTAATTGTGTATTAGGGTTAGAAATAGTAGGTGGAGCCAACACCAGCCAAATACATACCTGAACAATGTTAGGAAATAAGTGGGTGGAGAAAAATATAAATTTCATTGCCCAAATGTAAACTGCAGCCATTCTTACACTGTTAATGGCAGGATTATCAAACTTTGCACAGTTAGTCACTGGGTGACTGGGATTAATACTCAGAAAAGTGGGTGGAGCCTAGAAAAGCCAATCAAAATCCACCTATCGATTTTTAAGGGGAATATTGAATTGCTGCCATTCTTGCACTGTTAATCACCTGTGCCTGGTATGGTTGGCCATAGGGTGATTGGGGTTCAAATTCAGAAAAGGGGTGGAGCCACATCCAATCAGATTAATTTTATTTCATTGCAAATTATTGATGCCAAAGACCAAAAAACTCACATACTTGGTCATTAAGTAATTGTGTGTTAGGGTTAGGAAAAGTGGGCAGAGCAAACACTAGCCAAACACATACCCGGGCAACCAGCTAGTACATAAATAAAAAATAAAAATTAAAAAAAAAAACAGTACAGTTTATGTGGGAAAGAAAAAAAGCATAGCAAAAGCGAGGATTAAACAGGATTAACTCAACAAAACAAATTCAGGATAGAGGTCAGGTACGGGGACCAGAACTCAGCAGCAAACACAGGGTTAAGACACTGAATATGCTAACACATTCTGAGTGGACGTATTAGCTCTTTTAAAGGAAGTGAACAGGTGCTATATGATTATGTCCAGACCAATGAATCACACCTGCTGGCCTGTGTGATATTTTAGTGCTCAGAGCTCCTTCTACCACGCATATCCTTGTACCACTAAAGCCAATAACAAAGCCAACACTTCCTCTGTGAATTTTAATGATTCATGAAACTATAAGAAAGCGTTTCGGGACAATGCAGGATACCTTTTTTTCAAGACAATCATGCTCAAAGACACACATCTAGAATAGTAAAATGCCACACCCACAGTACTCACTCATGACAATGTTATCAACAACTGATTACATTTGTTCTGACTACAAACTTGTTTGACCATCCCCTAACCTTCCCCCTGTCCCCCCCCCCCCTTTATTATCAATAGTGTCATAATAAAGGATACAGAATGGGGGGGGGGGGAGAAAAAAACAGAAAATGGGAAGAGATTTTCTCACTCCAGCTACAACCAACCAAGCCGACAGATATACAGCTTATCACTGATAAACGCCCTCCCACCACTCAAGCCAGTCTAGGTTCAAATTCCATGAAGGACTTCATCCTGCTTAGCCACTTGGCCAGATTTGCGGTGGCGGGGTTCCTAAACTTTTCGGCTATTAGTTTCCCTGTGACTAATGAGGACACAGATTATCATGAAATTCATTATGCGTAGGAGTTCTAAGCCTAAACAGAGCAGTCAACTTATAAAACGTGACATTTCGCTCATAATTGCTTTGGAGGAAGCCCTGAATATCCTGCCAGAGTTTTTGTATCTTTGGGCATGACCACTAGACCTGTGCAAATTCTCCAGAAATAGCTCCAGAGTGCCAGCAAATACTGTCATCCCTGGAGCTCCCTCTCCAACTCCCACCTGAGGCCAAATACCACCTCATTGTTATTTTATATTGTAAGAGTCAGAAAGCTGGAGATCATGGGAGACAGATAAAAGTGATGTCGCGAACATAAAGTTTTTGGTTCACAAATGCAAATTTGCAGCAAAAGTTTGAGAACTGCACGAACCACCAGATACTTCAATGAGCAGACAAGTTATAAAACCCATAGGGACTGTTTCTGGCCACAAAAGTAATGGAAAAGTGGTTTCAAGGGGCCTAGCACCTGGATGGTGGCATGCTGGAGGGGGATCCATGGCAAAAGTCCCACCAAAAATTACATGGCTAACGCAGAGTCATATTTTAATCTCTAAAGGGTAAAAATCACATTACATTCTTAAATTTGTGGCATTAAGTGCTTTAAAACTTCCGGCTTGTGTTCTCAACCTTTTTGACGTTGTGACAAATCACGCCAAATGCTCAGATCTCTGTGATACATCACATATGTTTAATAGAAAAAATACTATTAACCACGAATGAATGGAAAGAGTGCATTATCCTGAATACACTTAGCCGCCGCCCCCATTTAGAATGATAGCACAGCACTGACAATTTGCACCACGTGTTATAACCGCAGTGCGCCCCCCCAAAATGCCCTCAGACTCAGTATAGGTAGGTAGGTAGCCAGGTATAGGTGCCCCCAGTATAGGAAGTCAGGTGAAGGTCTTCATCCCCCCCCATAGGTAGCCAGGCGTATGTGCCTCCAGTATAGGTAGCCAGGTGTTGGAGCCTTCAGTAAAGGTAGCCAGCTATAGGTACCCTCAGTATAGGAAATCAGGTGTAGGTTCCCTCAGTATAGGCAAACAGCTATAGGCGCCCCCTTGGAAGCTGGCGCCCTGAGCAACGGCTCCGGTCGCTCATATCAAAGGCCGGCTATGTATGGAAGGTACTGTACCACTAGCAGCAGTGTACCTGTGTTTAACAACTAAAGTCAGTAGACACACAGAACTGCACTATAACAATAGAAAGAAAACCAATGTACCAGTTCTTGTAAGGGCTCTTGGGTGTTAAAAGGGCACTATGGTGAAAAATTTTAAAATGTAAAATATGTGCAAACATATACAAATAAGAAGTACGTTTGTTCCAGAGTAAAATGAGCCATAAATTACTTTTCTCCTATATTGCTGTCACTTACAGTGGGTTGTAGAAATCTGACAGAAGCAACAGGTTTTGAACTAGTCTATCTCTTCATGAGGGATTCTTAGGGATTTATTTATTTTCAAAAGCACTTCGTGAATGGAAGTTGCTCTGTCCAACTGCCAAAAAACTGTGCTACGAGCAGGGAAGCTCGCCAGCATCTTTGTATAAATACATTTTAAGGAATATCTTTATAAAGAATAAAAGCCTTGCTTAGAATCCTCTATGAAGAGATAGACTAGTCCAAAACCTGTCACTTCTGTCAGATTTATACTACCTACTGTAAGTGACAGCAACATAGGAGAAAAGTAATTCATGGCTCATTTTACTCTGGAAGAAATGTACTTCTTATTTGTCTATGTTTGCCCATATTTTAAATTTTACAATTGTTCGCTATAGTGCGCCTTTAACCACTTCTCGACCGCCTAACGCACAGGGGCGGGCGGGAAGTGGAGCCCTTAAGGACCGGCTCACCCACAGAGGCGGCGGTCCATTTAAGGGCATGGGTGGAGCGATCGCGTCATCCGTGACGCGATCCTCCGCCGGGATCGATGCACGGGCATTTTGTCTCCGCTCGCCGGCCACTTAGCAGAGCCGGCGAGCGGAGGAATCCGCAAAATCAACCAATCCTTGAGTATAAGGCACTTTGTTAGGTAAACAAAGTGCCTTATACGTGCTTCCTCCTCGCCTCGTGGTCTCATTGTTGCAGAGACCACCAGCGAGGAGGAAGCCTTTTGTGAGTTACCCTGCACACGTGTTTTGTTTGGCCTACAGCCCCCCTGATCTCCCACCCCAGGCCTCATACCCCCCCTGATCATCCCAGCAGACCCCTGCCAGCACCCTTGCACCCCTTTAAAACCCCCCACCCCCCACCTATCACTAACTTTAAACGCTATCCCCTGCGTTAGGTCCCTAACTGCCTCCTAGTCACCCCTGATCCCCCCCCCTACCTTTAGATCACCCCCACACCCCATCCCAGACTACCCCCCTGTATACTGTATACATCTGTATACAGCTACCTTACCCCCTGATCCCCCTTTGATCCCCCTCTGATCACCTGTCTATCACCTGTCCATCACCCCTCAGCACCCCCACCCATCAGAGCAGACCCTAACTGCCCCGCGGGGGTAACCGATCACCTGCCCAGGCCCTCGATTGCCCTCATACCCCCCTTCTGATTACATCCCCTGCTCTTTGTTTACATCTATCCTCCCCAGCAATCACTAACTGATCTTTGATCAGTAACCCCCTGTGTCTGCCTCTCATCAGATCAGGACTCAGTCTGCCCCGTGCGGGCTCCTGATCAACCCCCCACCCCCTCAAATCGCCCTCAGACCCCCCCCCCCCCCAATCACCATCCAAGTGCATTGTATTTGACTGTGCTGTGATTGTATCGATTGTGCTGCGCTTCTATTTGATTGTGCTGCGATTGTATTTGATTGTCCTGTGATCTGCTTCGATTGTCCCATGATTGTTTGATTGCCTCTGAGACCCCACTTCCCAACAACCCCCACCCCACCACCACCCCCTCCCCCACCCCCCATCTCCTTCCGAGTGCATCAGATTTGATTGTGCGGGGATTGGATTCGATTGTGCTGTAATTGTATTTGATTGTCCCGTGATCGGCTTCGATTGCCCCGTGATTGTTTGATTGCCTGAGACCGCACCCACACCCAACCCCACCCTCCCCCCATCACCTTCCGAGTGCATCAGATTTGATTGTGCTGTGATTGGATTCGATTGTGCTGTAATTGTATTTGATTGTCCCGTGATCGGCTTCGATTGCCCCGTGATTGTTTGATTGCCTGAGACCCCACTTCCCGCCACACCCAACCCCACCCTCCCCCCATCACCTTCCGAGTGCATCAGATTTGATTGTGCTGTGATTGGATTCGATTGTGCTGTAATTGTATTTGATTGTCCCATGATCGGCTTCGATTGCCCCGTGATTGTTTGATTGCCTGAGACCCCACTTCCCGCCACACCCAACCCCATCCTCCCCCCACCACACCCAACCCCACCCTCCCCCCCACCACCTCTAACCACCACCTTCCGAGTGCATCAGATTTGCTTGTGCTGTGATTGGAGTCGATTGTGCTGTAATTGTATTTGATTGTCCCGTGATTGTTTGATTGCCTCTGAGACCCCACTTCCCACCAACCCCAATACCTCTTAAATACTCCCCTTTTTGCTAGGTAGGTGCTCTTTTTTTCTGGGTAGTCTCGGAGGAAAACCCCATAAATTTAGCAATCCACAATGGCAAGAAGGGGGCTTTCCGATGACGAGGTATACAGGTACATGGACCAGTCGGATGAGTTCTTTTGGGAAGAATCATCCGTCGAATCTTCCGGGTCCGAATTTGAACCTGTAGAAAGCAGTGGTTCCCTGACCGAAAGTGATGACGAGGCTATAGTCCCGGCTAGAGCCAGGCATACCAGACCCTAAGTCGTTAGACCGCAGGTGGCGCAGGATCCGCCTCAAGGGCAGCAGGGTGGTGCTAGCACTGTTGATACTTTTCTTGGTGAGGCAGACACCAGCAGCGCAGCATCTCCTGGACTTGGTGCCAGTACTTCTGTAGACCCTGGCGAAGTGGTGAGCGTCAGCATGGAAGTTAAAACTGGTACGGTGGCAAGTGCAGTAGTACCCCTGTTGCAGCCACCAAGAAGAAGACGGGCCCGTAGTACCCATAGACTCCCAGAGGTGCTGGCACAACCAGATTGGCAATCCCCTGATTCCGCCGCACCCGTAGTGCCCCCTTTCACCACCCAGTCTGGAGTCCAGGTGGCGACAGCTCATCTAGGAACGGCCCTAGACTTTTTGCAGCTGTTCATCACCCAGGTTTTCTTGGACTTAATTGTGGTTGAGACCAACCGTAAAGCCACACAATTCATCACCGAGCACCCGGAGAGCATGTATGCCCAGCCTTTCGGGTGGAAACCAGTCCAAGTTTCCGACATTAAAATCTTTTTGGCCCTTATCCTTCACTTGGGACTAATGAAACAGAATGTATTGCAGGCGTATTGGTCTACGAACCCAGTACATCATGTTCCCTTGTAACCTGCTGCCATGTCCAGGACACGATTTGAGTCCATCCTGCGCTTCCTGCACTTCAACGACGACGAAGCCTGTCATGAAAAGGGCCACCCTGCTTATGACCGGCTCCACAAAATTCGGCCCCTCATAGACCACCTGTCATCAACATTTGCAGATGCTTATATCCCTGAACAGCACATCTGCGTAGACGAGTCCCTCTTACGCTTTACCGGGCGCCTTGGCATCAAACAGTACATCCCAAGCAAGCGCGCCCGGTATGGGGTGAAACTGTATAAGCTCTGTGAAAGGGCCACAGGCTATACATGTCGTTTTAGGGTCTATGAGGGAAAAGACTCAAAATTGGAGCCGGTCGGATGCCCTGACTACCTGGGAAGCAGTGGAAAGGTTGTGTGGGACTTGGTGTCACCCTTGTTCCAGAAGGGGTACCATCTTTTTGTGGACAATTATTACACAAGTGTGGCCCTCTTTCAGCACTTAAAGTTAGAAGGAATCCGATGCTGTGGCACTGCGCGGCCTAGTCGCCAGGGCTTCCCCCAATGGCTCGTTACCACCAGACTTGAACGGGGGCAGAGGGCCGCCTTGCGTACTGAAGACCTGCTCGCGGTGAAATGAAAGGACAAGAGGGACGTTTACTTTCTGTCCACCATTCACACAGACACGACAGTCCAAATTCAACTGGCATCTAAGGTCATTGAAAAGCCCCTTGTCGTCCACGAATATAATGTCAACATGGGAGGGGTGGACTTCAATGACCAGAGGTTAGCGCCCTATTTAATTACCCGGAAAACAAGACGCTGGTATAAGAAAGTGTCTTTTTATCTGATTCAATTGGCAGTTTATAACAGCTTTGTTCTCTACAGTAAGGCTGGGAGAACTGGATCTTTCCTCCAATTTCAGGAAGAGATCATTCTGGACATCCTGTATCCAGGAGGTGCCAGCCCCCCCCCCCCCAGATGCAACTAGCCGACTGCATGGAAGGCATTACGCCTATCAGCTTCCGTGTGCCCCAGGTCAACGCATCCGAAGAAAACGTTGCCGTGTCTGCAGCAGGGCTGGAACAAGGACTGACACCATTTATTATTGTCCCCGCTGTCCTGACCAGCCTGGCCTATGCGTAGGGCCGTGTTTTGAGAGGTACCACGAGCAGGTACACTATTAGAACCTAGGGAACTCCAGACACAGGAGTAGGCACACACTCAGTGGTCTTTCGCACATTGTCGCAGGGAGAGGAGAGGTAAGCTTGAAAACCAAACGGGTAAGCATAAAAGTCGGAAGAAGGATCGGTTTCCATGCTTGATATTGCTGATCTGTCCTGGGTTGGCGATATAAGACGGCATGTTTGAATTTCCCTTGAGTGTGGACACCCCCGGTTTATATGTGATTTGGGCCTATGATGATGCTTTAATGCCACACAGAGTCATCTCTATTGGCAGGCATATTGCTGTATCCTACAGGCATAATGCTGTATACTAAAGTTCTGAGGCCCAGTCACATAAGTTGGTGGCTCACGTTGAGTGCAGGGTGGCACGGGGTGTCTCTCTCCTGAGGTTATCACTGCCATTGATGTGGAGGAAGATCTGCCATTGATGTGGAGCAAGGTATGTTTCCCATTCATTTTTCCTTTCAGCCCAGAGTGCATTACTTGTATACCCAATATAAGGAGTATAGCAGAAACTCCTAATACTGGCCATACATGTAATGATTGCAGAGACCCTAAAATGCCAGGACAGACTCCACAAATGACCCCATTTTGGAAAGAGGACAACCTAAAGTATTATGTGAGGTGCACGGTGAGTTCATAAAAGATTTTAGTTTTTGTCACAAGTTTTTTTTTTTTTTTTAACAAAGTGTCATTTTCCGTTAACTTGTGACAAAAAATAAAATTTTCAATGACCTCACCATTCCCCTCATGGAATACCTTGTTGTGTATTCTTTCCAAAATGGGGTCATTTGTGGGGTTTGTTAACTGTCCTGGCAAGTGGGCGGGGTGCTAAATTTTGAGCACCCCTTTAAAGCCTAAAGGTACTCATTGGACTTTAGGCCCCTTAGCGCAGTTAGGGTGCAAAAAAGTGCCACACATGTGGTATCGCCGTACTCGGGAGAAGTAGTACAATGTGTTTTGGGGTGTATTTTTACACATACCCATGCTGGGTGGGAGAAATACCTCTGTAAATGGACAATTGTGTGTAAAAAAATCAAAAGATTGTCATTTACAGAGGTATTTCTCCCACCCAGCATGGGTATGTGTAAAAATACACCCCAAAACACATTGTACTACTTCTCCCGAGTACGGCGATACCACATGTGTTACACTTTTTTGCACCCTAACTGCGCTAAGGGGCCCAGAGTCCAATGAGTACCTTTAGGATTTCACAGGTCATTTTGAGAAATTTCGTTTCAAGACTACTCCTTACGGTTTAGGGCCCCTAAAATGCCAGGGCAGTATAGGAACCCCACAAATGACCCCATTTTAGAAAGAAGACACCCCAAGGTATTCCGTTAGTAGTATAGCGAGTTCATAGACGATTTTATTTTTTGTCACAAGTTAGCGGAAATTGATTTTAATTGTGTTTTTTCACAAAGTGTCATTTTCCGCTAACTTGTGACAAAAAATAAAATCTTCTATGAACTCACCATACTACTAACGGAATACCTTGGGGTGTCTTCTTTCTAAAATGGGGTCATTTGTGGGGTTCCTATACTGCCCTGGCATTTTAGGGGCCCTAAACCGTGAGGAGTAGTCTTGAAACGAAATTTCTCAAAATGACCTGTGAAATCCTAAAGGTACTCATTGGACTTTGGGCCCTTTAGCGCAGTTAGGGTGCAAAAAAGTGCCACACATGTGGTATCGCCGTACTCGGGAGAAGTAGTACAATGTGTTTTGGGGTGTATTTTTACACATACCCATGCTGGGTGGGAGAAATACCTCTGTAAATGACAATGTTTTGATTTTTTTACACACAATTGTCCATTTACAGAGGTATTTCTCCCACCCAGCATGGGTATGTGTAAAAATACACCCCAAAGTACGGCGATACCACATGTGTGGCACTTTTTTGCACCCTAACTGCGCTAAAGGGCCCAAAGTCCAATGAGTACCTTTAGGATTTCACAGGTCATTTTGAGAAATTTCGTTTCAAGACTACTCCTCACGGTTTAGGGCCCTTTGTGAAAAAAAGTTTCCATTTCTTCTAACTTGCGACAAAAAAAATTAAATCTGCCACGGACTCACCATGCCCCTCTCTGAATACCTTGAAGGGTCTACTTTCCAAAATAGGGTCATTTGTGGGGTGTGTTTACTGTCCTGACATTTTGGGGGGTGCTAAATTGTAAGCACCCCTGTAAAGCCTAAAGGTTTTTCACAAATTGTCATTTTCCGCTTACTTGTGACAAAAAATAATATCTTCTATGAACTCACTATGCCTCTCAGTGAATACTTTGGGATGTCTTCTTTCCAAAATGGGGTAATTTGGGGGGTATTTATACTATCCTGGAATTCTAGCCCCTCATGAAACATGACAGGGGGTCAGAAAAGTCATAGATGCTTGAAAATGGGAAAATTCACTTTTTGCACCATAGTTTGTAAACGCTATAACTTTTACCCAAACCAATAAATATACACTGAATGGGTTTTTTTTTATCCAAAACATGTTTGTCCACATTTTTCGCGCTGCATGTATACAGAAATTTTACTTTATTTGAAAAATGTCAGCACAGAAAGTTAAAAAAATCATTTTTTTTGCCAAAATTCATGTCTTTTTTGATGAATATAATAAAAAGTAAAAATCGCAGGAGCAATCAAATAGCACCAAAAGAAAGCTTTATTAGTGACAATAAAAGGAGCCAAAATTCATTTGTGGTAGGTTGTATGAGCGAGCAATAAACCGTGAAAGCTGCAGTGGTCTGAATGGAAAAAAAGTGGCCGGTCCTTAAGGGGTAGAAAGCCCTAGGTCCTCAAGTGGTTAAAGGGACTCCGAGCAGTGCAGAAACTATGGAAATATGCAAATCATTTTAAAGCTCTCTTTCTCCTCTTTCCAATGGTATATAAACCGCCGCAGTACGCCTTTTAGTTTTTGCTATTTTCGCGATTGAAATTGCTGCGGCCGCGATTTCAATCACGAAAATAGAGAAAACTAAAAGGTGTAGGGCGACGATTTAGGTGTCGCCAGAAAGAGGAGAAAGAGAGCTTTAAAATGATATCCATCTTTCCATAGTTACTTGTATTACACAGGACGACACTTTCCCCAGTGCCAGCAGCTCCATTCAGCAGAATGGAGCTGCTGACTTTAGGAAAAAGTCGCCCTGTGTAATACAATGTAACTATGGAAAGATGAATATCATTTTAAAGCTCTCTTTCTCCTCTTTCTGGCGACACCTAAATCATCGCCCTACGCCTTTTAGTTTTCTCTATTTTCGTGATTGAAATCGCAGCCGCTGCAATTTCAATCACGAACACAGCGAAAACTAAAAGGCGTAGGGCGTGGTTTATACATCATTGGAAAGAGGAGAAAGAGAGCTTTAAAATGATATGCATATTTCCATAGTTTCTGCACTGCTCGGAGTCCCTTTAAGGCACGATGTACTAGCAGCAAGAAACTCCACTGGGTACACAGAACAGAGACCTAACTACCACTATCCCTATTAGCAGCACTGCTCTTTCCCTACGCTCCTTTACAGCAGCCACAGACAGAGTCTAAAATGGCTACTGTGCTGGCATTTTTTATAAGGCGATTGGCTGCCATGTGCCTGTTGACTCTGGGGGTAAGGGGTCAAAGTTTGGCTCCATGATGATGGCAAACAGGCCATGTGTTCCCCTGCCAACGTGTTCTTCACTGGGAACTGTCAATTAACATCAGGCCTAGGTTCCAGACAGCAGTCGTGCAGCCCACATTGTGTCCAAAGTGCAAAGTGCCACGTGCAAAGTGCCAAGTGCAAACACGTGCAAAGTGCAAACTGCCATGTGCAAAGTGCAAAGTGCCATGTGCAAACACGTGCAAAGTGCAAAGTGCCACGTGCAAAGTGCAAGGTGCCATGTGCAAAGTGCAAAGTGCAAACACGTGCAAAGTGCAAAGTGCCACATGCAAACTTTGCACGTATTTGCACATGGCACTTTGCACGTGTTTGCACATGGCAGCCAGCAGCTTGCCTGGTGTGTGCACAGCACACATACAGACACATAGCAGCTGCAGCAGCACTGCAGCACACACTCTAACTGTCACACTATGAGACATCAATCAAGCTAATTAATGATTTAACTATAGAGTAGTGAAGGGGTTAATCAATGAACAGCTTTAGGTTTATAACTGTGTACAGCCCTTTGTAGGCCACCAGCACTGGAGCATGTCTCTCAGTGTGCATTCAGCAAGCCAGGACGATCTGTCTCATCATAGCAGCCCTCCTTAATATACAGGGGGGCTGGCCAGTGTTCCTTTCTGTGATTGGGTGCCAGGGCTTAGGCTGGGAGGCCTCTGATTGGCTCAATGAGGTCAGGTGGTGCTGGCCAGGGTTCACTTCTGTGATTGGTTGCTAAGGCTTCTGCTGGGAGCCCTCTGATTGGCTCCAAAACATCATCTCCTTAGTTACAGTATTTCTGATCCGGATACCCTCAGATATTCATGGATATTCGGATTATGCGCCCAACTATCCGCAGATAGCAATCCGGATTTGGGCCCAGCTATCTGGAATCCGAATCCAGTCAGATAGCCCCCAAAAGTTCGATATTCGGGTTACCCTGATATCCGGAATCCGGATGAGCACCCCTGGTTGCAACTTCAAGTGCGCTCTTAATTACACTCGGAATTTCAACTACGAGTAGTAATTACAGCTTTGAGTGCATTATGGAAGTGCATTGTTTTGAAGCAGTGGATGAATGTCATTAGCAACCAATAGGAATGAGCTGAGCTCCCTCCCTATATAAGGCTGACACCATCTTGGAGCATAATAGTAGCAGTAGAGTATTGTACCATGTTAAAGGAGTTCTTTCGCGTCAAGGACAGTCGATGGAGCATAAAATAGCCAATCAAATTTCAGCCATTCATTTAAAATGGGCAAATGTAAACTGCAGCCATTCTTCCACTGTTAACGGCAGGGATCTCAAATTTGGCACAGTTTGTCACTGGGTGACTGGGATTAATATTCAGGAAAGTGGGTGGGGCCTGTAACAGCCAATCGGAACTTACTTATTGATTTTCAATGGGAATATTTTACATTTCTGCCATTTCTACACTGTTAATGGCAGAGGCCTCAAACTTGGTATAGTCGCTTATTGGGTGACTGAGGTCCAAATCTACAAAAGGGGAAGAGCCAAAAACAAGCCAATCAGATGTTTCATTTCAATGGGAAAATTTAAATTATTGATGCCAAGGACCCCGAGCTCACAAACTTTGTAATTGAATGACTGTTTATAAGGGTTGGAAAAAGTGGGCGGAGTCAACAACAACCAAATACATTCCTGGGCAACACCAGGTTATTGGCTAGTGTATATATCTTTTTTCTAGTTCAAATAATGCATGTATGCACATCGATTGCAGACATAATTACTACTCATAATTCCGATCGTAATCATAGTTATGGAAACTATGACGTAGCAACCATAGTTGTAATTGACCGCTGCAATCATCCCTAGTTATAGGCAAGCCTTGGCTGCCTTCAAATAAACTGAAATAGCCTGTTGCATTAGGAGAACCAGGTCGGGTGGATTGAGATGGGCAGATTTTGTAGTAAGAAGAAGAGTTTTGGCACAGCAATCATTTTAAAGATAGCCAATCTCCTTAGAGAATTAAAGCATGGCCTACCTCAATTTCACAATAATTTGTGACAATCTCTTTTTTCTCCCCATAATTTGAAGTAAATAGGTTGCTTAGATTCTTACTTGTAATAACTCACAGGTTTCCATAGCTACAGGAGCCCCACTGTATAAGTTAGTTAGGTGCAGGGGCTCCTGTACACAATATGCAGCATTAGGAATAAGAGGCATAGTGGTCCCTGCCCCTGGACCCCCCTAATCCCCCCGATGCAGCCGCTATATATACTCAGCCTCATTCCAGCGAACGCTATAGCCTCCCTGCACAGCCCCGCATATCTTCCGGTACGCGGAGGATTGGGACTGAAGTCATGTGATGTCTTATGCAAAATTCATTTGGATAGTAAGTTGTATGGCCAAACAATAAACTGTTAAAGCTGTGAAGTGCTGAATTGTAAAAAATGGCCTGGTCACTAGGGAGGTATAAACCTGGGGTCCTCAAGAGGTTAATAGTAAAATGTTGTAAATACTTCACTGAGTGGCTACAGAGATTCCATAGTTATCTATGCCTGGAGCACATCCTAGAGCTTGGGCACCATACTTTTGTGGAGTTAACAATCTTATGCAGATTGTCCACTTGCATGGGTGGAGCTCAATAGGCTTGCATGGGTTGAGCTCAATAGGCTCAGCTGCTGCAGCAACCTCTCCTCCCCTTCTGTTGGCATATGACTGTCTTTACTCCACCAACTGCATGGCCATACAAAGGAAAAGAGATGGGCAGAGGAGACAGGCAGCTTTGAGAGTGATCTGACTAAGGTCTGTTACCATAGAAATATACACTTGGAGGTCACCAAATATAGTACCTTTTACTGAGGAAGTGGTGGGTCTTGTCACCAGGTGTGGTTATAGGAAGGTTTACATGAAGGGTTTTTTCCTAGGGTCTATATCCCTAAAGACACTGTCACTAAGTCACTTCACTGTCTGTCACAGATGCAACGTCATCAAAAGAACATGTGTCACATGGGCTTTGTCTCTAATGGTTCAGTTACAGAAGATTTATTCTGAAGAGGTCCTATGAGATCTATCACAGGGATTCTGTCATTAAAAGGTCTGTTGCTAAATGGTCTCTCACAGGGGGTTTTGTCCTGAGGAAATTTGTCACAGTAGGATTTGTCTCCAAGGAGCCTTCCTCTAATGGCTCTGCCACAGGGAAATATTTCTGTAAGGATTCAGTGTCAGAATCTCTGTCAATAAGTGGTCTGTCTCACGGGGCTATGTCACTATCACGTCTGAAACATGAGCCTTGACACTGAAAGATCTGCCATAGGGTATTTTACTCTAAGGTGCCTTTCACAGGGGTAACTGTCACTCAGAGTTCTATCACAGGGATACCATTTACTAAGGCATCTGTTACTACTTGCCTGGCACTAAAATTATCTATCTCTACCTCTCTGTCATTGGTATTTCTGTATGTGGCCATGTTTTATACATTATAATCTGTCTGTCATGTATTTTATTTGTATGCCATTACTATCTGCTTACTGTTGGTATCCAGTGGCTGGATAGTGTAATGGTTAAGGGCTCTGCCTCTGACACAGTAAGCCAGAGCTTATTCAGTAAGGAGTCCTTGGGCTAGAGTCCCTAACACTGCTACTGCCTACTGACTGTGCCCCAGCTCAGTCGCTTTGAGTCTGCCAGGAGAAAAACGCAATATAAATGTTATTTGTCTTGTCTGTGTCTGTCTTATCTGTTTATCTTTAGCATAATCTACATGTAATGATATCTTCCTATTGTTGTTATTCTCTGCCTGTGTATGGTAGTATCTGCATGTGATTGATATATGATATTGACTTGTCACTGGTAATAGTTCGGCACATCACTGGAATATGTCTATCATGCTTGCCCTGAAAGTTTTTATTACTATGTTCAGTGAACATTCTTCTATTTCAACTTTTACAAGTCTATTTCTTAATGTGTGACATTGTAGGTGAGGAGCATTGCTGCTTTTGGCCTTATAATGTATGGGTAAAGGGAAAAAATGTGTTATGCCGAATATTTTGCCCAGCTTGTTGTGACTACACCCACTTTTCACTGCGGAATGCTACACATTGTTCTTGGCCTTCTTTGGTGTCCACTGTTCAGGAGTGTTTCAAATATTTTGAGATCCTAGCAATAACTGTGACATACTTCCAAATGATAGCACTTATCCGGTAAAAAGCAATGGGGGGCGGGGGAGGGGGTTGACACAGTTTACCTTGCCTGGAGTGCTGGGGCGCCAAACAGGTAAGAAATGGCTCTACATGACACACAGTGATCACATTTTTATAATGTATTAGTAGTCCTCACTGTAGTCTGATTGGGGGGAGGGGACACGACATGAACATTAGTCATGTATTACTTACAAATAGTTTCTCTGTTTGCCCAGGCAAGTAGGATCTTAGTTAGTGTATCTGCTCCTCTCTAACTGGTCATTTTAACCACTTCACCACTGAGGGGTTTTACCCCCTGAGCACCAGAGCAATTTTCACCTTTCAGCGCTCCTTCCATTCATTCGTCTATAACTTTATCATTACTTATCGCAATGAAATGAACTATATCTTGTTTTTTCCGCCACCAATTAGGCTTTCTTTAGGTGGGACATTATGCCAAGAATTATTTTTTCTAAATGTGTTTTAATGGGAAAATAGGAAAAATGTGGGGAAAAAAATAATTATTTTTCAGTTTTCGGCCATTATAGTTTTTAAATAATGCATGCTACTGTAATCAAAACCCATGAAATGTATTTGCCCTTTTGTCCCGGTTATAAAACCATTTAAATTATGTCCCTATCACAATGTTTGGCGCCAATATTTTATTTGGAAATAAAGGTGCATTTTTTTCATTTTTGCGTCCATCCCTAATTACAAGCCCATAGTTTATAAAGTAACAGTGTTATACCCTCTTGACATAAATATTTAAAAAGTTCAGTCCCTAAGGTAACTATTTATGTATTTTTTTTAATTGTAAATTTTTTAATTTTTTTTTAATTACAAAAAAAAAAAAAAAACGGGGAGTGTGGGAGGTAATGAGTTAATTTTATGTGTAAAAGTCATTTATTTGTATGTGAAAAATGTGTAGGGTGTAGTTTACTATTTGGCCACAAGATGGCCACAGTAACTTTTTGTTTTAATGCGACCTCCAAGCTTCCTTCCGGAAGCTTGGAGGAAGTATAAGGAGGCTGGACACGTGAGTTTTTTCTCACAATGATCGCGCTGCCCATAGGAGAGCAGCGGATCATTGCGGGGCTTAGATCAACGAACGGGAATGGATTTTCCCGTTCATTGATCTCTGGGCGAGCGGGCGGCGGCGTGTTTACTAGCGGCGGGCGGCATGTTTACGAGCGGGAGCGCGGGCAGCGTCGGGAACGCGGAAAGTACGTGTTTCTCCGTCCCTGGTTGTTAAAGGATGGAAAAAGGGGCGGAGAAATACGTACGCGCGGGGGTAAAGTGGTTAAGCAGTGAAAGTAAATCATAACATTAATTTCTTCACATCTGTAACAGATGTGGAAGTGTCCCTATGAATATTGATGTGCAGTGCTTACAAATATAAAGTGCACTATATCTGAACTGAAATCCCCACAGCTGTTTATTTCCAGGCTGATGTTATGTAAATCTGTCATGTGCTGTTGCCTAATAAGTAGAAGTATGACTTCCACTTGAAAAGAAAATATGTAAAAATTCAAATCCTATGAATCAGTTTCATGATAAATTACTGGAAACTTAATTTACAAATGCAGACCGCTATAAATTGGAGATGGTGATCTGTGAATGGTTGATGGGCCACATGACTTCTCATAACTTCTTACTCAGTGAAGACTACGGAATATTAATTGCCTGGCTCAGAAGTTATTAAAGAAGCTTCTGTAGACTTGAATGTTGCAGTTAATAAATCAGAAAATCATTCTGCTTCTTTTATCTAAATTACTTTTTTCTCAGGCAAATCTTTTTGTTTTATTATTTCTTGGAAGCCGTATTTCTGTTGCACGCAGGTCTACATTTTAGCGACATATGTTTACATTCCATCCTTGTACTGTCCTGTGATGACCTTTGTGCTTTATAGTTTGTACTGTAATGTTCATGTACAGCACAGTACATTAAAAGTAGATTTGTGAGTCAAGTAAGAATCAAAGCTCTGCTGAAAAAGGAACACAGGTCATTGATTTATTGTTCTAAGTGGAACCAAAGTTCATGATGCAAACCTGTAAGTTTGACACAATTTAAAGTGTTTTTCTCATTACTACTTCCATGTAGAGATGGCTCAAACCTCAGATTTTCAGTTCACGAACCGCGAAAGCGAACTTCCGCAAAAGTTCGCAAACCGGCAAACTCGGCGAACCGCAATAGACTTTAATGAGCAGGCGAACTTGAAAAACTACAAACACTGTTTCTGGCCATAAAAGTGATGAAAAAGATGATTCAAGGGGTCTAACACCTGGAGGGGGGCATGGCGGAGTGGGATACAAGCCAAAAGTCCCGGGAAAAATTACGGATTTGATGCACAGCAGGATTATAATCCCTAAAGGGCAGAAATCACATTGCATTCTTAAATTGGAGGCATAAAGTGCTTGAAAACATCTTGCGTGTGTAGACATGGATCAGCAGGTAGTGTAAGTAGTGTACTGCTTCACATTGACAGACCAAACTCACTGTGTAACACACCACAAACAGCTGTTTGTGTAGTGATGGCCATGCTGGACTGGTGCGCACGATGGCAAGAGTGCAGGCGATGGAGGTTTTCAAGCCCATATGGTCGGGCTGAGATAGTTCAATGACAGAACAACAGTGACTGTCCAGCTGATTGAATTTGGTCTGTCCACAATGAAGCAACAACCTTATTATCTTGGGTGTGCCCCCAACACACTCATATAGGTCATTGCTTCATTGTGATAGACAAGCCTCTTCACTGCGGTAAGGTAACGATCACGTAGAGGAATTGACACTTGTACATGCCTTTTGTTTTGTTGTTGCAGCCGCAGTGCAGCCAGAAAAATTAGGCAGGCATGTACATGCACCAGAAAAATTATTATTCTTTTTGTTAGCGGCCTTAAAAATTCAGGAATCCACCTGGAGTCCTGGACCCTCTTGGTGGTGGCGGAGAAGACAGTCAAGCGGCCTGCAGGCAGAGATTCTGTGTGAGGACTGACTTAGTCTTGGGGCAGGCAAATTGTGACAGCTCTGGCCACAGGTCAAGCCTGCACACCCAGTAGTCCAGGGGTCCAGAGTGGGAGTCTGAGAAACAGCTATCACCACACATCCAAGGAAGGACCCAATGTGCTGTATAAGTAATGTACCTGCCCTGACCGTGTTTTGCAGACCAGGCATCTGTGGTCAGATGGACCCTTGACCCAACGCTGTGTGCCAGAGATGACACCACTTGCCTTTCAACATCATGGTACAGTTTGGTCATCACCTTTTTAGAAAAATAATTGCGGCCTGGTATCTTCCACTGTGGTGTCCCAATCGCCACAAATTTTCAGAAGGCCTCAGAGTCCACCAGCTGGTATGGTAACACTAATCTAATGTGCTGCACAACTAAAAGCTAAAACCTGCAGGAACTGAACATTGGCACAAACTCTCTACTAATGCTTACTAACATCCACTTGACTGGACTGGCTTTAATGCTAACTATTGATATTGGAATATGAGAGGTGCTTTTCTGAAATTTATGCAAGAACTACACAATGTGTTTCCTTTAGGCTCTAATGAATTGCAATGCTGTATAGTTATTTATTGATGCTATCTATATTTTGGGCTGAAATCTTTGCATGTAAGCGACTATGTGATAATAGGCCTGTGTAGCTCACAAGCAATTTGTTGTGCATATTGCTACTGGTGTGTGAATGTGTGAATGGAGGACCCCAGAGTGGAAAATGGTGAAGGTCTGGTTGAGCTTTAATCCCTTGATTTTAGTACGTTTTAATTAGTGTGGTTTGGTGTTGTTTTGAAGACTCAAATAAAGCTGTTTTCTAATTTTTGGAACTTGAGGTCTCTGAGTATCTTCTTACCCTCTTCCTATAACCAGTTTATATTACTAGTTGGAGACCCAAGAACATGTGCACCATGTGGTAGTAGAGGTGTTTAACACCCATGTACACGTGGGAGCATTTTTGTATTCAAAATCAGTAAAGACTGTGTTTTTTCATAAAACAGCTGGTGAGCTAACAGTTCCGCTAAGCCAGAGGGTGACTGGCAAACATTGGCTTCTTCCGCTCAAAGATTTCCTTAATGGACACCTAGTTGCTGTGGGCAGAGAAGCAGGAACCGCTGGTATAATACAGTGTGCAGTCACACAGATGCAGTGAAAGGTATGCAGTAACTGGTATAATACAATGTGCAGTCACACAGATGCAGTGAAAGGTATGCAGTGACTGGTATAATACAATATGCAGTCACAGATGCAGTGAAAGGTATGCAGTGACTGGTATAATACAATGTGCAGTCACACAGATGCAGTGAAAGGTATGCACTTACTGGTATATAAAACAGTGTGCAGTCACACAGATGCAATGAAAGGCATGGGAATCAGTGTTCAATTCCGAGCCGGAGTGGGAGCCTGGTGAAGGTCTGGTTGAGCTTTAATCCCTTGATTTTAGTACGTTTTAATTAGTGTGGTTTGGTGTTGTTTTGAAGATTCAAATAAAGCTGTTTTCTAAGTTTTGGAACTTGAAGTCTCTGAGTATCTTCTTACCCTCTTCCTATAACCAGTTTATATTACTAGTTTGAGACCCAAGAACATGTGCACCATGTGGTAGTAGAGGTGTTTAACACCCATGTACACGTGGGAGCATTTTTGTATTCAAAATCAGTAAAGACTGTGTTTTTTCATAAAACACATGGTGAGCTAACAGTTCCGCTAAGCCAGAGGGTGACTGGCAAACATTGGCTTCTTCCGCTCAAAGATTTCCTTAATGGACACCTGGTTGCTATGGGCAGACAAGCAGGAACCGCTGGTATAATACAGTGTGCAGTCACACAAATGCAGTGAAAGGTATGCAGTGACTGGTATAATACAATATGCAGTCACAGATGCAGTGAAAGGTATGCAGTGACTGGTATAATACAATGTGCAGTCACAGATGCAGTGGAAGGTATGCACTTACTGGTATATAAAACAGTGTGCAGTCACACAGATGCAGTGAAAGGTATGCACTTACTGGTATATAAAACAGTATGCAGTCACACAGATGCAATGAAAGGTATAGGAATCAGTGTTCAATTCCGGTCCGGAGTGGGAGCCTGAGAAATGGCTACCACCACACATCCAAGGAAGGCAGCAGGCACGGTATGCAAGTCCCGACTCAGGGAGGTATTAACAAAAAAAAACAATACTGGAAGACTCTTTCGAGGCCCTGCTACTGCTGTATAATGATGAGATGAATACACTTACAATTCTTTACTGAGAATCTGTTATAGAGGGCAAGTCTGCCATCCATTCAAGTGAAAGGTATGCACTTAAAGGTATAGCACAATGTGCAGTCACACAGATGCAGTGAAAGGTATGCACCAACTGGTATATAAAACAGTGTGCAATCACACAGATGCAGTGAAAGGTATGCAGTAACTGGTATAATACAATGTGCAGTCACACAGAGATGCAGTTAAAGGTATGCAGTGACTGGTATATAAAACAATGTGCAGTCACACAGATGCAGTGAAAGTTGAAGAGAAATCGAGAGCCCAATATGGTGTAGTATGTCAAAATTGATTGGATAAATGAAACAGTGAGATGGTAATACTCACAAACACGGGTTACCACCTAGGTAACCACTCATTAGGCAGGCGAGGAGATTAGACCTGTCCTCACTCAGGATTAAGAAGTCGCTCTCTGTAGATAGGAAGAAAGGGGGTAGATCACCCCTCCACCTGGGGTGGACTCAAATATATTGGTAGGTGAACAGAGGCGCCAGAAGGATAAAAGTACATACAATTTTTTTAAAAATTGCTGGGAGGAAGTGGTGGACTCGCCCCCGTTAAAGCAGACACCAAGGACTGTAAATATATAGATATACACATTTATTGAAAATACCCCAAAGATGCAACGCATTTCGCGGGTACAGCCCACTTCTTCAGGCAATAAGCAGGGGATAAACAACTGTAAACAAAAGACAGAGGCATAGCTATAAATGTTGCCATAAAAAGATACAAATTGTAACGATCGGTGGGCACAGAGAGTGTCTGATTACCGGTGATCTGCAGTATCACCGGAAATACAGATATATGGCAGATTATAAGTGATCTGCAGTCTCACCGATAATCCGATATACTAACTAACCTCTGTTCACCTGAGTAGAGTGTAGTGTTTGGTGTAACAGTAACACTTTGAGGACTAGGCCTCAGTGCAGCAAGGAGTACTGCACAGATTCCTTCCGCAGACCTGAGCTCTCCAAGGCGGGAGGAGTCAGACTGACAGTGGGAAGGATGTCTGAAAGTGACCCTCAGGAGGAAGGGTCGCTAACAGAGCGAGGAACCGCCTCTAACGGTAAGGTCGGTTCTCGAGGTCGGACAAGCCAGGTCGTAAACACACGGACAGATAAAGTACAAGATCAGGAGACAAAGGCGGAGTCTAAGTACAGGCAGGGTTCGGCAACAGGGTATCAGAAATATCGAGGTACAGAATCAGGAGGCTAAGGCGGAGTCTAGGAACGAGCCGGGGGTCGGCAACAGAGTATCAGAAATATCGAGGTACAAGATCAGAGTTCAGAAGAGTAGTCAAAGCAGGCAAAAGTCATAACAGATAATCACAATCAAACTAGTACTTTAGCTATCAACAGAATCTAGCTAAGTGTAGGATTACAGCTCCAGCTGGTCCCGCCACACTTACGGATCTGACTACGGATCTGGGTGCTCCCACATATGTGATCGCACGCCAGACAAAGAGCAAGTGAACAACCAGCAGTATATATACTCTAGGACCTTTCCAGGACCTCCCTAATTGCTGGTCCAATGAGAGCAGTGGAATTTGTCAGCTGACCCAGATGGTCAGCCGACTCCCTTCTAACTGCAATTTAAACTCTGCCTCTGTGCTCGGGCGCGTGTAAGTCTGAATCTTGGTGGACTATCAGTCCCAGCCACACCAGTACTGTCATGCAATGTATCTAGAGCGGGGGCCGCCTCTGATGCGGATTCTGCCGTTACCAATGCGGACTCCGCCGTTACCAATGCGGATTCCGCCGCACTGCCTATGCGGCATGCAGCGTTTTTTCCGTGTTGTGACGCCATGCTGGACGCGGAAACAGCCGCCTCACCTCGAGAGACGGCGGCCTTTCCGCGTTTCCTTACAGTACCCCCCCCCCCCCCGAGGAGTGGACTCCGGACAACTCCTACCAGGTTTCTCAGGATGTAAGGTATGAAACTCCCTCCTTAACTCGTCTGCATGCATGCGTGAACCCGGTACCCATTGTCTCTCCTCAATGCCGTACCCTTTCCAATGTACGAGGTACTGAACCGAGTTTTGTACCGTGTGGGAATCTAAAATCTTTTCCACTTCATATTCAGGTTGGGCATCTACTAACACAGGAGGAGGAGGAGTGGGACCCACCTGGACTGCGGGTTTAAGAAGTGATACGTGGAAGGACCTCACTCCCCGCATGCTGGTGGGAAGATCAACGGTATATGTGACCTCGTTGATCTTCCTAGCAACCAGGAATGGACCCACGAATCTGGGACCAAGTTTGTCAGAAGGTTGTCTCAGGGTCAAGTGACGTGTGGATACCTAGACCAAGTCCCCTGGTCGGAACCTCCACTCTACTGAGCGTTTTTTGTCAGCTTGACCCTTCTGACTCAGAAATGCCTTTTCTAGGTTACTTTTTACCGTCCCCCAAAGGTCCCTAAATGACTTTTGCCAGACCTCCAGGGCTGGGAACGGAGTGGAGGCCACAGGAAGTGGGGAGAACTTAGGTGATCTCCCCGTTACTACCTGGAAGGGAGAAAATCCAGAGGATGAGTTTTTTAAATTGTTCTGAGCAAACTCTGCGAAGGGCAAGAACCTGACCCAATCGTCTTGCGCCTCTGCAACATAGCACCTCAAGAACTGCTCTAAGGACTGGTTTATCCTCTCGGTCTGGCCATTAGTCTGAGGATGATATCCTGATGAAAATGATAGCTTTATTCCAATAAGCTGACAAAAAGCCTTCCAAAATCGGGAGACAAATTGGACTCCCCTATCAGAGACTATGTCTTCAGGAATGCCGTGCAACCGAAAGACATGCGTAATGAATAACTCGGCCAATTCCTGAGCCGAAGGGAGTCCTTTCAATGGCACAAAGTGGGCCATTTTGCTAAAGCGGTCAACTATGACCCAAATGACCGCCATGCCTTCGGATCTGGGAAGTTCACCCACAAAATCCATAGACAGGTGGGTCCATGGCTCACTCGGGGTGGGCAAAGGCTGCAGAGTGCCGACAGGTGCCAGCCGGGAGGGTTTGCTCCTGGCACATATTGCACACTCCCTCACATACTCCTTACAATCTGCTGCCAGAGAGGGCCACCAGGCACATCTGGCCACCAGATCCTGTGTTCTGGATGCCCCTGGATGCCCAGCGTTCTTATGCATATGAAACATCTCCAGTACCTGGAGACGAAAAGGCAGAGGGATAAATAGATCCCCTGCGGGCTTCCCTTCCGGGATTTCCTGCTGAAAGGGGATCAAAGTCTCCTTACAATTATCCCAAGTTCCAGTTGCTGCCAATATGAACCTCTGGGGAACAATGGTCTCGGGAACGGAGGGCTGTGCTGTCTCTGCCTCAAAACACCTGGATAACGCATCCGCCTTAACGTTCTTGCTACCTGGAGTGTACGTAATAATGAAACTAAACCTAGAGAAAAATAGCGACCATCGAGCCTGACGAGGGCTCAACCTCTTAGCCCCCTCAATGTACTCTAAGTTTTTGTGATCGGTGTAAACCGTGATGGTATGCTCAGCTCCCTCTAACCAATGTCGCCATTCCTCGAAAGCCAATTTAATAGCCAAAAGCTCCCTGTTGCCAATATCATAGTTCCTTTCTGCAGGGGAGAACCTCCGAGAAAAGTAAGCACACGGATGCATTCTACCCTGTAAACCTGACCGCTGAGACAGCACAGCCCCCACCCCAACCTCCGAAGCATCCACCTCAACAATAAACGGAACGGACGTATCCACATGTCTGAGGATGGGTGCTGAACAGAATAGGCTCTTAAGGGTGGCAAACGCCCGTACAGCCTCAGGAGACCAGTGAGTGGTATCTGCTCCTTTTTTAGTAAGACTGGTAAGGGGAGAGATGACCGTGGAGTACCCCTTAATAAATCTCCTATAATAATTGGCAAAACCGAGGAAACGTTGGAGGGACTTTAACCCAACCGGCTGAGGCCACTCTAGAACTGCGGAGACCTTGGCGGGATCCATAGCCAGGCCCATGGTGGAAATTATGTACCCCAGGAAGGAGACAGAAGTTACCTCAAAAATACATTTTTCAAGTTTGGCATACAAAGAGTTCTGCCTAAGCTGATTTAACACAAACCTCACATGGGTTCTATGTTCGGAGAGGTTGTTGGAGAAGATAAGGATGTCGTCAAGGTAGACTAGAATGAATTTCCCCAACACCTCTCTGAAGACCTCATTGATGAGTTCCTGGAAAACGGCCGGGGCATTACAGAGCCCGAAGGGCATTACCAGGTACTCATAATGCCCATCTGGAGTATTAAAGGCCGTTTTCCACTCATCGCCCTTTCTTATGCGTATGAGGTTGTACGCGCCCCGCAAATCCAGTTTGGAAAAGATCTTGGCACCAGTGATTTGAGTGAACAAATCATCTATCAGAGGCAGCGGATAGCAATTTTTCACTGTAATTTTGTTAAGGCCGCGATAATCAATGCAGGGTCGCAGGCCTCCATCTTTCTTTTTAACAAAAAAGAACCCGGCTCCAGCAGGAGACCGGGACGGGCAAATGAAACCTTTGGCCAAATTCTCACGGATATAATCCTGCATGGCCAATTTCTCGGGTCCCGACAAATTATACAAATGGCCCCGAGGGGGTACACAACCTGAACGGAGATCGATGGGACAGTCGAAAGGGCGATGTGGGGGCAGTTTGTCAGCTGCCTTGGGACAAAATACATCGGAAAATTCTGAGTACTGGTCTGGCACACCTCCCACCTGTATTCTAGTTTGCCCCAATGTTACCTTTCCCAAACACCATCGAGAACAATAAGGTGACCAGGAAGTTAGCTGACCCATGGCCCAGTCTATTTGAGGTGAATGAGTTTGCAACCACGGCATACCTAGGATAATAGAGGAGGTGGACATCTGTAACACAAAAAACCGTAACTGTTCCCCATGTAATACCCCTATGGCGACTTTCACCTCCGGGGTCTGTGACAGTGGGCGCTCTCGTTGCAAAGGAGAATCGTCCACCGCTGTGACCAGAATGGGGGGACTTACTGGAGTGAGGGGAATAACCAACTCCTGAGCGTATTCAAGATTCATAAAGTTAGCCGCTGAGCCAGAATCAATAAATGCTTCAGTGGCTACTGACTTATTCTCCCATGTAATGGTACAGGGGAGAAGCAATTTCTTCTCTTTGAGGGGCGAAAATTGTGTGCCTAGGGTGTCACCCCCCACTACTCCTAGGCAAAGTCATTTCCCGACTTGTTAGGACAATTACGCACCATATGCCCTGCCTCTGCACAGTATAGGCACAGTCGTTCCGTCATCCTCCTCCTGCGCTCCACCTGGGTCAGTCTTGATCGACCAATTTGCATTGACTCAGGTGGAGGCAAGGCCGGAGAGGGCGAGACAGGCGGAGATGCTGTTACTGAGGATGCAGCGGATGTTGCTGCGTACGAAGTCACCCTGACACGGTAACTGCCCCTAGCCTGCCCCTGATGGCGTAGCCTGCGATCAACTCGAATAGCCGATGATATGGCCTCATCAACTGTCTTGGGCTCGGGTATGGTTAACATTAGATCGGAGACCTCCTCCGACAACCCAGACAAGATGTAATCCATCAGGGCAAAGTTGTCAAATCTAGCAGTGACTGACCACCTACGGAACTCTGCCGCATAATCCTCGACCGAACCTCTGCCTTGCCGCAAAAGTTTGAGCTTCCGCTCCGAGGACGCAGCAAGGTCAGGGTCGTCATAAATTACGGCCATGGCCCTAAAGAATTCCTCTACCGAGGTCAGAGCAGTATCGGTAGGAGGCAGGTTATATGCCCATGACTGGGAGTCACCAGTCAGCAAAGTTTTGATAAAGGTGACCCGTTGGGTCTCAGTCCCCAAGGATCGGGGTCTCAACTCGAAGTACGATAACACTCTACTCCTAAAATTCCGGAAGTCAGACTTGTGGCCGGAAAATTTATCAGGTACAGGCATGCGAATGTCGTCACTAGGAGGGGATCGCACTGAATCAACTGACGTCTGGAGGGTACGCACTGAGCCTGATAGAGCATCGATTAAGGCTTTGTGCTGGCCCAGTGCTTGATGGATACTGTCCACCGAAGTGGCAAGCGCAGTCAGAGGATCAGCGCGTTCCATCTGTCTTTTGGTCTGGCGTTCTGTAACGATCGGTGGGCACAGAGAGTGTCTGATTACCGGTGATCTGCAGTATCACCGGAAATACAGATATATACCAGATTATAAGTGATCTGCAGTCTCACCGATAATCCGATATACTAACTAACCTCTGTTCACCTGAGTAGAGTGTAGTGTTTGGTGTAACAGTAACACTTTGAGGACTAGGCCTCAGTGCAGCAAGGAGTACTGCACAGATTCCTTCCGCAGACCTGAGCTCTCCAAGGCGGGAGGAGTCAGACTGACAGTGGGAAGGATGTCTGAAAGTGACCCTCAGGAGGAAGGGTCGCTAACAGAGCGAGGAACCGCCTCTAACGGTAAGGTCGGTTCTCGAGGTCGGACAAGCCAGGTCGTAAACACACGGACAGATAAAGTACAAGATCAGGAGACAAAGGCGGAGTCTAAGTACAGGCAGGGTTCGGCAACAGGGTATCAGAAATATCGAGGTACAGAATCAGGAGGCTAAGGCGGAGTCTAGGAACGAGCCGGGGGTCGGCAACAGAGTATCAGAAATATCGAGGTACAAGATCAGAGTTCAGAAGAGTAGTCAAAGCAGGCAAAAGTCATAACAGATAATCACAATCAAACTAGTACTTTAGCTATCAACAGAATCTAGCTAAGTGTAGGATTACAGCTCCAGCTGGTCCCGCCACACTTGCGGATCTGACTACGGATCTGGGTGCTCCCACATATGTGATCGCACGCCAGACAAAGAGCAAGTGAACAACCAGCAGTATATATACTCTAGGACCTTTCCAGGATCTCCCTAATTGCTGGTCCAATGAGAGCAGTGGAATTTGTCAGCTGACCCAGATGGTCAGCCGACTCCCTTCTAACTGCTATTTAAACTCTGCCTCTGTGCTCGCGCGCGTGTAAGTCTGAATCTTGGTGGACTATCAGTCCCAGCCACACCAGTACTGTCATGCAATGTATCTAGAGCGGAGGCCGCCTCTGATGCGGATTCCGCCGTTACCAATGCGGATTCCGCCGCACTGCCTATGCGGCATGCGGCGTTTTTTCCGCGTTGTGACGCCATGCTGGACGCGGAAACAGCCGCCTCACCTCGAGAGACGGCGGCCTTTCCGCGTTTCCTTACACAAATGGATTATTAGTTAGTATAATAAGAATAGTATTTCAAAAATAGTGTTTAGTGATATGTTATAGTAGGGGGGTGATTGCAAGGAATGGGTCGGTGTAAACTACATAATGTGTATAGGGGAATGGACTAGATAACAGTGGTAAAAGGTAGTTAGTAAATCAGATTAAGTTGTTATCAAATTGACCGCTCTAGGTATATTTCAGTAGAAGGTAGGGAATGGAATAAGTTGTAGCTGGCAAGAGGGAAAAAGGCATGTGTAGTGGTTAAAAATAAAGATAAAGACTTACCAGCAATTCAGTTATAGCAAGCAGAGCACCTCTGTACTGTTGTGAGGTCGCTTGCTGCTTTAAATGTGTTAATGCTGGCAGCTCTGGCCTATCCAGAAGCTGCTCCAGTGTGGGTGGGTGGAGTCAGTGGCCATGGTGACAGAGAGTCCTCCAATCAGCTGCTGCCAGCTGTAAGGAGTAGATTGGTGTGCATGTGGTCTTACATAACATGCATGCTTTCTCTGCATGCACAGGGCGGTGTTGTCAGTGGGTGGAGTCAGTGGCCATGGTGATAGAGAGTCCTCCAATCAGCTGCTGCCAGCTGTAAGGAGTAGATTGGTGTGCATGCGGTATTACGTAACATGCATGCTTTCTCTGTATGCACAGGGCGGTGTTGTCAGTGGGTGGAGTCAGTGGCCATGGTGACAGAGAGTCCTCCAATCAGCTGCTGCCAGCTGTAAGAAGTAGATTCGTGTGCATGTGGTCTTACATAACATGCATGCTTTCTCTGCATGCACAGGGCAGTGTTTAGAAAGGGAACATGGAGCACAGTGGTGTGTTTGCTGCCATCTAGTGGTTCAAAAGAACAAGTACAGTGAAAAGACTTCAAATGTCATTATACATGCTGAAAAATAATGAAGATAAAAGCATGAACAATGCTCGACTTTTTACAATTGGTAAATAAAATAGTGTATACTTCTGGAAATAATAAAAAAAATAATAAAATAAGTATAATAATAATAATAAAAAAATATATAAAAAAATAATAAAAATTATAAAAAATAATAAAAATGTATAATAAAAAATAATATGAATATGACATGAAGATATAAGCATAAAATCGAAGAACACATAAAAAACATAAAAACAATTGTAATATATCCAAAATATGAGGAGGCCATTGGCAAAAATTGTCCAGGCCTGGTAATATATAGTGTATAATCCCATCTACGGTCTTGATATCGTAGATGAATGTTTGCAGCTGTAATAATTCTCATTGTATTAGAAGGATGATAATAATAGTCATAATGAAGATAATAATAAACATCAGTAATAGAAGATAAGATAAAAAAAAGGATTTTTTTTGAGGGGGGGGGGGGGGGGGAGAATAAAAGAGAGTGACCAAGATGAAAGCAAAACTTTTGACAGGGATGGTTAGTGGATTTTTTCTATAACTTCGTTAAGGCCCTCCGGGGATAGGGTTCTTAATGTCTGTATCCAGAACATTTCATGTTTTTTGAGGAGATCAAATGCATTCGGTTTTCTTGTATCCACTGAGTCAATCAGTGTAATATTAAATAGCAGTGGATTGCTGTTGTGATGGGTGCTGAAGTGATGTGACACACTGTGAATGGGAAATTGTTTAATAATATTTCTTTTATGTTGTCCGATTCTGCTGCGTACTAATTGGGTGGTTCTCCCCACATACTGGAGCCGGCACGGACAGGAGATGAGATAGATGACATATTTGGAGTCGCAAGTAAACCGTTTTTTTTCAAAAAAAGTTTTGTTTTTATCTTGGTCACTCTCTTTTATCCTCCCCCCTCCCCCCCCCCCCCCAAAAAAAAATCTTTTTTTTTTTTTTAAATCTTATCTTCTATTACTGATGTTTATTATTATCTTCATTATGACTATTATTATCATCCTTCTAATACAATGAGAATTATTACAGCTGCAAACATTCATCTACGATATCAAAACTGTAGATGGGATTATACACTATATATTACCAGGCCTGGACAATTTTTGCCAATGGCCTCCTCATATTTTGGATATAATACAATTGTTTTTATGTTTTTTATGTGTTCTTTGATTTTATGCCCATATCTTCATGTCATATTCACATTATTTTTGTATTATACATTTTTATTATTTTTTATAATTTTTATTATTTTTTTATATATTTTTTATTATTATTATTATACTTATTTTATTAATGTTTTATTATTTCCAGAAGTATACACTATTTTATTTACCAATTGTAAAACGTCGAGCATTGTTCATGCTTTTATCTTCATTATCTTTAAGCATGTATAATGACATTTGAAGTCTTTTCACTGTACTTGTTCTTTTGAACCACTAGATGGCAGCAAACACACCACTGTGCTCCATGTTCCCTTTCTAAACACTGCCCTGTGCATGCAGAGAAAGCATGCATGTTATGTAAGACCACATGCACACCAATCTACTCCTTACAGCTGGCAGCAGCTGATTGGAGGACTCTCTGTCACCATGGCCACTGACTCCACCCACTGACAACACCACCCTGTGCATACAGAGAAAGCATGCATGTTATGTAATACCGCATGCACACCAATCTACTCCTTACAGCTGGCAGCAGCTGATTGGAGGACTCTCTGTCACCATGGCCACTGACTCCACCCACTGATAACACCGCCCTGTGCATGTAGAGAAAGCATGCATGTTATGTAAGACCACATGCACACCAATCTACTCCTTACAGCTGGCAGCAGCTGATTGGATGACTCTCTGTCACCATGGCCACTGACTCCACCCACCCACACTGGAGCAGCTTCTGGATAGGCCAGAGCTGCCAGCATTAACACATTTAAAGCAGCAAGCGACCTCACAACAGTACAGAGGTGCTCTGCTTGCTATAACTGAATTGCTGGTAAGTCTTTATCTTTATTTTTAACCACTACACATGCCTTTTTCCCTCTTGCCAACTACAACTTATTCCATTCCCTACCTTCTACTGAAATATACCTAGAGCGGTCAATTTGATAACAACCTAATCTGATTTACTAACTACCTTTTACCACTGTTATCTAGTCCATTCCCCTATACACATTATGTAGTTTACACCGACCCATTCCTTGCAATCACCCCCCTACTATAACATATCACTAAACACTATTTTTGAAATACTATTCTTATTACACTAACTAATAATCCATTTGTATCTTTTTATGGCAACATTTATAGCTATGCCTCTGTCTTTTGTTTACAGTTGTTTATCCCCTGCTTATTGCCTGAAGAAGTGGGCTGTGCCCGCGAAACGCGTTGCATCTTTGGGGTATTTTCAATAAATGTGTATATCTATATATTTACAGTCCTTGGTGTCTGCTTTAACGGAGGCGAGTCCACCACTTCCTCCCAGCAATTTTTTTAAAATTGTATGTACTTTTATCCTTCTGGCGCCTCTGTTCACCTACCAATAGATGCAGTGAAAGGTATGCACTGACTGGTATAATACAATTTTCAGTCACAGAGATGCAGTGAAAGGTATGCACTGACTGGTATAATACAATGTGCAGTCACAGAGGTGCAGTGAAAGGTATGCACTGACTGATATTATAATACAATGTGCCGTCACAAAGATGCAGTGAAAGGTATGCACTGACTGGTATAATAATACAATGTGCAGTCACACAGATGCAGTAAAAGGTATGCACTGACTGGTATTATAATACAATGTGCAGTCACAGAGATGCAGTGAAAGGTATGCACTGACTGGTATAATAATACAATGTGCAGTCACACAGATGCAATGAAAGGTATGCACTGACTGCTGGTATAATACAATGTGCAGTCACAGAGATGCAGTGAAGGGTATGCACTGACTGTGCTGGGCCTGGCACAGTATAGCAAGGGCTAGCTGTGACAGACAGGGCTGTTCATGCAGTGTCAGTGGCACACACACACACAAAAAACACATCACAAGAACATTAGCTCTCAAAAGAGCTTTCAACAACAAATATCAGCAAGGGACAAGCTAACAAGACCTAATTAATGCTTTCCCTATCTCTCCAGCAACCTCTCCCTTCTCTCACTAAGCAGACAGCAGACAGAGTGAGAAAATGGCTGACGCATCAGCGTTTTTATAGGGGGGTTGGGGTCCAGGAGGAAGTCCAGCCTGATTGGCTGCCATGTATCTGCTGACCGTGATGTAGAGGGTCAAAGTTTAGCCCAATAATGTGGTATAGGGGGTGGGTCAAACTCGCTAAGTGTTCGCAGTTTGATGCGAACGCAAATCCCCGGGGTTCGCGCGAACAAGTTCACCGGTGAACCATTCAGGCCATCTCTACTTCCGTGGTGAAAGACAGAGCCTGTCATTTAGGACCCTGTATTAATGCTGCAGGATCTTAGGGTATTTTATTAGACAAGTGAAGCTTCCCTTTAATTCATTAGACAAGTGAAGCTCCACCTGACTCAAATGGTAACGGAACCAACTAGGGGGAATGCGTTACTGGATTTGATCATTTCAAATAGACCAGATAATGTATCAAATGTGCAGGTTCAAGAACATTTGGGAAATGGTGATCACAACATGATAACGTTTGATCTGGTGCCTGCGGGGCAGCGGGACTACTAAAACTATGAATTTTAGAAAAGCAAAGTTCAATCAACTTAGGCAGGCACTAAGTTTGGTGAACTGGGATAATGTACTACAAGGGGAGAACACTGAAGGGAAATGGCAAGCTTTTAAACTTATTCTTAATCAATATTGTAGTAGGTATATCCCATATGGAAACAAAATGTCTAGGAATCAGAGTTTCTCTCCAAATTCGCGAATTTGAATTCACTCCGTGATCACGGGTAGATTTTCATGCTTGCCGAATTCAAATTCAAATTTGAATAGCAATCCTGCTCCCAAATTCGAAGTCAAATTTTCCCGAATAGTGCTTCTCAAATTCGGCCGTGATCACGGGTTTTAACCCGTGATCTCGAATTCAGATTCAGCTACCGTCGCCCAAAACCCGCCGACTTTAAGGGTTAATAACAAAGCCCCCTTAAATGCCAGAATCACCAAATTAGATAAACTGGGTTTAGTTAGTCTACGTCCATCAAGTTCAACCAGAGAACAAAGTACAACACCAGCCTGCTCCCTCACACATCTCTGTTGATCCAGAGGAAGGCGAAAAACCCTTACAAGGCATGGTCCAATTAGCCCCAAAAGGGAAAAAATTCCTTCCCAACTCCAGATGGAAATCAGATAAAATCCCTGGATTAACATCACTGGGCATTACCTAGTAATTGTAGCCATGGATGTCTATTAACGCAAGGAAAGCATCTAAGCCCCCTTTAAATGCAGGTATAGAATTTGCCATAACTACTTCCTATGGCAATGCATTCCACATCTTGATCACTCTTACTGTAAAGAACACTTTCCTAAATAAATGGCTAAAACGTTTTTCCTCCATGCGCAGATCATGTCCTCTAATCCTTTGAGAAGGCCTAGGGACAAAAAGCTAATCCGCCAAGCTTTTATATTGCCCTCTGATGTATTTATACATGTTAATTAGATCCCCTCTGAGGCATCTTTTCTCTAGACTAAATAAACCCAGTTTATCTAACCTTTCTTGGTAAGTGAGACCTTTCATCCCTCGTATCAATTTTGTTGCTCGTCTCTTCACCTGCTCTAAAACTGCAATATCTTTCCTATAATGTGTTGCCCAGAACTGAATTCCATATTCCAGATGTGGCCTTACTAGAGAGTTAAACAGGGGCAATATTATGCTAGCATCTCGAGTTTTCATTTCCCTTTTAATGCATCCCAACATTTTGTTAGCTTTAGCTGCAGCGGCTTGGCATTGAGTATGATTATTTAACTTGTTGTCGATGAGTACTCCTAAGGGCTGGTTCAGACGGACGCTTGTGCAGCGTTTACCGCCAGCGTTCGGGGCTTGGCGTTAAATGCTCCCATTCAAGTGAATGGGAGCATTTGTACCAAGTTTTCACGCACGTTTACACAAACTCTGCGTTTGGGTCCCGATTTTCAAGGAGCCCCTGGAAGCTACATGTTTTCCAGGGGCGGTTGACCGCGATGGGTAATGTCCCCTTAGGGAAAGAAAAAACGCGACCGCATTCGAACGCAACGCAAACGCTGCTGAAAGCCCGAATGAATCACCACCGCGATGCCAACGAACGCAACGCCTCCGAACGTCCATCTGAACCAGCCCTAAGTCCTTTTCCAAGTTTGATGCCCCCAGACTCCCCAACTGTATCCCATTTATTTTGTATGTTGCTAGACCATTGGTAAGACCAAAATACATGACTTTACATTTTTCAACATTGAATTTCATCTGCCATTTATGTGCCCATATAGCCATCCTATCCAGATCCTGTTGCAATATGTCCCTATCTTCCTGAGAGTTGATGATTCTGCACAATTTTGTTTCATCTGCAAAAATAGCAATATTGCTTACTACTGCATCTACTAGGTCATTAATAAATAAATTGAAGAGCACTGTACCCAGTACAGACCCCTGTGGGACCCCACTGCTAACAGTCACCCATTTTGAGTATGATCCATTGACCACAACTCTTTGTTTTCTGTCCATTAGCCAGTTCCCTATCCATCCACACAGACTCTTCCCCAGTCCTTGCATCCTCAACTTTTGCACCAGACTTTTGTGTGGAACAGTGTTGAAGGCCTTTGCAAAGTACAAGTCAAACAGGACCTGTCTTTAGTAAACCCATGTTGATGCTGAGAAATAAGATTATTTTCTACTATGAAGTCATGTATAGTATCTCTTAGTAACCCCTCAAATAGTTTGCATACAACTGATGTTAAGCTTACAGGTTTATAATTTCCTGGATCTGATTTTTTGCCCTTCTTAAATAATGGGAAAATGTGGGCTGTACGCTAATCCACTGGAACTCTGCCAATTGAAAGAGAGTCACAAAAGATAAGATAAATGGGGTTTATCTACAACTGAAATTGATTCCCTTAGGACCCAAGGATGCATGCCATCCGGGCCAGGTGCCTTGTCTATTTTTAATTTATTTCGTTTTGCCTTCACGTCTTCCTGCATTAAGTATTTAATATTACAGTTAGAAGATTGAGACTCTTCCGCCTCTGTAGTTTGCAACAGTGCTGTTTCTTTTGTGAAGACAGAAGCAAAGAAAGCATTTAATAACTCTGCCTTACCTTGGTCATCCACCATTGAGTTCCCACCCTCATCCTTTAGGAGTCCAATACAGTCAACCTTTCTTTTTTTAGAGTTGATGTACTTGTAAAACTTCTTTGGGTTAGATTTGATATCCCTAGCGATTTGATTTTCAGCTTCGATCTTTGCCAGCCTAATTTCTTTTTTACAACTTTTATTGCACTCCTTATAATTGCTTAGTGCAGCCTCGGTCCCCTCCTGTTTTAGGACCTTATAGGCATTCTTTTTCCCCTTCATTTTATCTCTAACCTTTCTATTCATCCATAGAGGCCTTTTTTATTCCTAGACATTTTGTGCTCTGCAAAAGTTTCTACATGTGGTAAAAATGTGATTAGTTCCATAGAAATAGTTCCTTCATCCCCGGGCAACATTAACCTTTTACTAATAAAGTTACTTTTATGTCAAGAAGTGCTTTATTTGATCAGGTGACTAGTTTACAAGGACTTTATTTGTTGAGATCACTTCCTGCTTTATCCTGAACAGGAAATAGCAGCAGCACATGATTATGATATGTAAATACAATAAATATTTGAAAGGTCAAAACCAAGGGGAGGTTAGCTTACCTCTTGGTAAGTAAAAACACATCTCTAGTATTTGGTATGCACACTTTATTCACAACATGTTTTCAAGTTCCAGTAAATGTCTACAAATAAAACACCATTCCATAAACTACACTTACAATAGATTTAACCTCCTTGGCGGTAACCCCGAACGTAGTTCGGGGTAAGCCGCCGGAGGGTGCCGCTCAGGCCCTGCTGGGCCGATTTGTTCTTTGAACGGGATTTCCTGATCGGAGATCGCCGAAGGCGATCGAAGAGGGCGGGGGGATGCCGCTGAGCAGCGGCTATCATGTAGCGAGCCCTGGGCTCGCTGCATGATATAGGGATAAAAATGTTTTAAAAAAACTGCTGCGCTCCCTCCTGGCAGATTTTTTTATACCGCCAGGAGGGTTAAAAAATAAAATGTCCACGTATTTCTTAACAGATTAGATATACTATATGAATAAAATATGATTGCACTGTATTTTGACATCAAATAGTCAAATGAAACAATGTTTACTAAGTGCAAAATACTTAAAAAAATATAAAATATGATATTTAAAGAACAAGTGACACCCATGCTAACCTAAAAATAAAAAACACATATATAAGTAGATAAATACCAGTTCTACTTACAACAGATGTATTGCACTGCCCGTGTTATGATTCCTGTGAATTTTATAAAGGAAAAGCAGAGAATGCTATTCTAGACAGTTGCCATTGGTTACCTTTGAATGAAGCTATTCCTGGCATTTCCTCTCTCACTCTTTTTTTCTCCTCTTGCTTATTGTGTATTCCTTACCCACCCTCCTCCCAGAATCTTCAGACATTCCCACTGAGGTCAATACTAAGAAGCGCACTGTCTTATGTCATTAGGAGGGGGAAATAAAGGGAAGAGGAGGAATATATTATAGATAAAAAGATCCCCCAGCATGCAACTGTTTGGCAATGGCAAATAAAGGGCCAGTGCACCTAAGGTATGTGATAACTCCAAACCATAACAGCAGAAATAGTTTTGCAAGTTTTGAATACAGGATTAGCATCTTTATCACTTAATACACTCAGACCAGTTGCTGTTGAAATTTGATTTTTTTTTTTTGGTGACAATCCCACTTTAAATGACAATTATTAGGCATGCCAAATCAAAAAGGTCTTTAGTCCTACTATATGAGAAAAAATATGTGTCTTTATAGTTTAATACTTCTTTATATAAAAGTATGTTAAGCATTAACCTTTATATATCTCCTACATTTGGCATATTTAAATTTATTTACAACTGATAATTGGATAAATTGGGAGTTATGCTAAGGTTTATATTCATCCACTGACCACTGATACAGTGTAATGTATAGATAGGCAGGGCTAACCTTATTGCCCTGTTTACGGAGTATATTTACAATTAGGAATTAGATGAACTAAATATCTGCTTGGAATTACACTAATGATTGATGCAGTCTAGTGTAAAGCAGGGTAGGACTGACCCCAGTGCCCTATGTTATAGAGAGGTAATCCTTTCTGCTATAAAATGTTGGTAGTCAATTGATGTGGAAAGTTTTTTTTTTCCTTAATTGCTAAGTATGCATGCACAAGAACCTCTGTATTCATGTGGTTGTTGCAAGTGGTTCATAAAGGCTTTCTCAGAGTAATCATGCTGGATTGTATAAGGGTTGGTTGACTGTGATCTAAAAATAAATTGCAGCTAGATGTCAGAAAAAGTAAATTATAGTGACAAAGTGTGATGTACAGTTAGAATTGGCAAATTATTTACTCTAATGTGTAAGCAGTTGTGATGGATATCTAGTGGAAAACTGATAATATATATGTGAATAATGTGCAGGTGTATACATATGGGAATAGCATATGTGGTAATAGGGTGTACTACCGTATATTGAATTATTAATAAAATAGAATAACTAGACTAATCAATTGACCAGTAGTTCAATGGTTAGTTGCATTTGTGTTGCACTTCTGCCAAAAGTTCTGCAGTTTGATAGGAAAATG
Source organism: Hyperolius riggenbachi (assembly GCF_040937935.1). Classification (NCBI taxonomy): domain Eukaryota; kingdom Metazoa; phylum Chordata; class Amphibia; order Anura; family Hyperoliidae; genus Hyperolius; species Hyperolius riggenbachi. Next base: position 367,571,057 of record NC_090647.1, on the reverse strand, counting down.
GGCGGAACACTTCTTGGCCTTATTCAGCTGGGCTAAATAGTTTAGGCAAGTTAAAGGATATCTTAGTCCCAAAAATATCCTTAAATTGATGTCCTGTGTGTGTGGGGGGGGGGGGGGGGGAGGGAGTTGTGCATAGGCTTGCCACACCTCCATGGCCCCATGTATGCCTCCTTTTGCCTTGTAGTCTACTCATTCTAAGGGTCCTGGTCAGCACGGTTGGCAACCTCTAACCTGGACATGCTACGCTGTGCATTTGCAGTATTTCTGCTTGGGCACATTGTGACTCTGCATGCCGGGGACCCCCAAGTGCTGTATGTGCACATTCTCGCTCCAAGTCATACCTGGCAGACATACTGAGCAGGCAAATATGTCAGGGTCTGAGGGTACCGACCGCGTCAACCAGGACCCTTCGAATGGGGAGGATAATGAGCAAACGGAGGCAGATGCCAGGCCACGGGAGGTGCAGTAAACCTATGCAACCCCCCCCCCCCCACCCACACACACCCACAGGGTGTCAATTTGAGGATATATGTTTAGGACTAATCCAGTTATCCTTTAAAGTATCTGCTTTTGTCCACACCAAGCACTTGTTAGCTCTGAAATCTACAGAAGCTGTTATCCCATGTATTATAAAGGATCTCATTGCCAGTACACTTAAATAAATAGAATCGTTTGCTTAACAGATCAAAAAAATCAACTGGGGTTTTTTGTGTGTTGATCTACACTTTTTTTTAAGTGAGGATGAATAAAATCTTATTTGCACAAAGGATTTTTAATTAAATTTTCTCTCTCAAACCTATATTTGTTTTAAAATTTCCAGAGTGGAAACAAAGCTAATTACTTAACAGGTTCACCTGTTCTTTATACTTTGCTATAGACAGCCATCTGTTTGAACACACAGGTGGGATAAGAAAAGGAGAATATAAATTCAATGCAGAAGTTTTTCTTTCCTTCTTCCCTAATTGTTTCTTTCTGTTCTCAGAATAAATGCATGCATTAAAAGCGACTTTGATTTTCTAGCTCTGTAAAACAAAATTGTATACAAAAAATAAAAGCTGTAAGTGAAAAAAGTTCACAATTAACAAAAATGATAAGGTCTCATAGTAAAACAATGTCTAGGTATTCTTGAACAATGGAGACCTTTCCTTATCCTTCTCTTCCCTAAAGGCCCATACACACGTCGGATTTTAGCGAACGACCCGTCGTTTGAATCGTTCGGGTGATAAGACTGGTTGCCAGCGATCCGCCCGGCGGATCGTTGGTAACCAGTCTTATCACCCGAACGATAGTCTGTACACACGTCGGATTTGACGCGGAAACGTCCGAACGACGGAATGTTCAAACGACGGGTCGTTCGCTAAAATCCGACATGTGTATGGGCCTTAAGGTTATAATGAGTAGACACGATGATGCAGTCAGTCACATACACACATTGAATGCAAAGTGCAGATATACAGTGTGGTCAAAAGGGCTTATAGCATCCTACCTTTATCAGTAATATACAGCTAACACCCTCACAACGCAGCCAGAATAGCACAACTCAAATACTAAAGATGCGGGATCTGCAGGGGAGGTGTGTTAGATAATATGTACACAAGATGTTGTATGCACCAACAGTGCTTATGAGCTATACTACAGCCAGGAACATGCATCCTGTGGGTGAAATAAAAACAAATTTCACCCAGTTCAAACATTGGCCCTTATTCAATGCACTTTTCTCCTAAGTTTTCTCCTAGGTAACATTTTTACACCATATCCATATAATACCTTATCAATAAAGCAGCAAGAAAATGCTAAGAATAATTTTGACAGTACTTTTTCACCATCTTTCTATTACTTTTTCAATTGCAGAGTGCTGAAAAGTTATTTTAAACTGAAGATGGAAGGGAGGCAGAGCCCGGAAATTGGCAGATGTCAGTCGCTGATGAAGAAATGACCATGGAGATGACCCAAAGTGAGCACATGGCACACTAGTAAAGTGCACTATACTGTGCAAAAGTCTTCTTTTAACCTCCCTGGCATTCAATTCCTGTTGGATTTATGTGCAAAAAGCTGTTCAATTAATTTTCATGACATTTTTGTATGTAATTTGCCAAAATGTGTCAAGCAAGGGGGAAGTTTACATTTTGAGTATAATAAAAGGTACAAGTATAGCAAAAGTTACAAACGCAAAATCACGTCAAAAAATAAATGTAATTTAACCAGTTAAGGCAATCTGGGTGTTTATATTCATCCAAAAATCGCCACTCAAAAGCAATCTGGATAGATATACATCCAGCGGTGTTGCAGCGGTTACATGCTAAAAGCTGCGTGCAGGCGGCTCTTTCCGTCTATTACAGGGGATTGATTGTGAAAGGGGAATGAGTGTTCCCCCGAGGCAAACAATCCCCTGTGAATGAATCAAGCTGCCTAAAATTAAAGTAGAAATGAAAAAAAAAACATTAAATAAAAGCTGATCAACCCCCCCCCCCCCCCCTCCCTGCCCAGTAACTAAAAACAAAAGTTTAAAAAATAAATTATAATTTTTTTAAAAAAATACATAAGTAGTTACCTTAGACATTGAACTTTTTAATATGTATGTTGTGAAGGTATATTACTATTATCTTGTGCTGCTTGTAATTAGGGATGGACGCAAAACTGAAAAAATACCCCTTTACTTCCAAATAAAATATTGCCACCACACATTGTAGTAGGGAAATATTTTAAATGTTGCAAAAACCAGGACAAATGGACAAATACAATGTGTGCATTTTATCCACAGTAGACTGTTTTATTTTAAAACTATAATAGTCAAAAACTGAGAAATAATGAATTTTTTCAATTTTTTTCTTATTATTTCTGTTAAAATGCATTTAGTATAAAATAGTTCTTAGCAAAATGTACCACTCAAAGAAAGCCTAATTGGTGATGAAAAAAACTAGATATTGATCATTTAGGTGTGATAAGTAATGATAAAATTATTGGCGAATGAATGGGAGGAGCACTTACAGGGGAAAATTGCTTCTGCCTTTGAGGTGAAAACACCTGCGGGCTGAAGTGGTTAATTTTACCTTTCTGCCATATCAGATTTTACATATTTTTCAGCTTTTTGGCAGAAAACATGCAGTTTGTGCATTAAATTTTGCATATGAACACACATTTTAATACAAAAAAAACTCTGCCTTAGAACTGCTGGACGAGCTTGACTCATTCACTGTTTTCAGCTATTGCTCCCAGGATGAGTCAGACTCATCAATACCACCAGGGAGAGTATATCCTCTTGAGATCTAGAAATACATATAGACATGGAACTTCGGTTAGTTGAAACAGCATACCATTTTCTGCATGAAAGATCTTTCATTACTAGAATGAAAACATAATTTGCTAGGAAAGCTATTTTCTGCAATACATTGGGGAAGAGTTATTGAAGCAGGAAGTTTTGGCACATGGTTGCCTGTTGTAATTCGGCACCTCCATAGATGGTAATGCAAATATGTGGCTAAGGGAGCACCTGGTGGACCTTTTTGGCATGAGTACCAGTGCAACAGAAGTTTGTCAATTAGACAGTCAAGTGCACAGAGTGACAGGAACAGCTGAACAAATTGATAATGAATTCTGCTATACAGTAGCCAAACTCATATAGTGATGGGACGGGCAAATGGACAGGTAAGGGATTTATCTCCACTGTAGCTGAACTCAGATAGTGGTAGTACTGGAAGGTTTGTGTAAGGGCATAAAGTCGAGGTGTGGCTGTGATATATATAGAATCCAAAGGGTACTGTTAACCAATAAGCTAGCAGGGTGGAAGTTTAGAGTTGGGCGTGGAAAGGGAAGAGGTTAGTGTTAAGGTGGCCACACACACCATACAATTTTTTAAATATCTGTTCAATTTAAGAATTGCAATCAATTTTTCTGACTGATTGTAACATTTTAAAAATATGACCAATGTACCACACACCTATGTTCAATTTTTTCCTCAATTATGATAAAAATGATTGGAAACTCAGAGAAAATTGCTAGGGTGTGTATATTAATACATTAACAATCCAACACACACCATACAATCTGTAGTAGAAATTGAAGAGAAATATCTGGCATTCCGGATCGATTTAAATCGAAAAAAACGGGAAATCTGATCGGATTTTTTAGTCGAATGAAAAAAAAGCTTTCGATTTTTCCGAGAGATACGATCGTTTTTATCGAATTACTGTAAAATTGGATCATTTTATTGTATCGTGTGTGGCCACCTTTAGGAGTGGAGGGGGTTAGATATTGGTAACATCCTGTGCCAAACTAGACAGTGTATATTGCACAATTTGCATTTAGAGTTGAGTTACTATGGCAACTAGCCCAAGAGGTTCTCATTGGCAAACCTGTCAGACAATGCTCTCTAATGTTTATGGACCAGTCTGCAGGTTACACTGGCTGGAGGTGCTTCTGCAAACTAAACTTACTCTATGACTACATTACATACTGCACTGCCACATGTTGCAAGTGAACAGTAAACTCCTAGAGGTAATGGCTATCCATTCATTGTCTGAAACATTGTTTAAAAAATAATCTTTTTCTGTGCATGAATGTGTGGTAACAGGCCCTTATGAAGTCTTTCAGACCGAGACTCAGAATACACATTGAAATGTTATCATCAAGACTCATCCCATGCCTGCCACATCTGTCATAGCTACATACTAATTCTGTTCCATTTTAAATTGCCATCATGATCTTTATTTCTTCACTGAAATGTGTATATGGCACCAAGAGATTATCTTCACCATCTGTTAAATATAAAATTGCTTTCACCGTTTAAAAAGAAAAAAAAAGTTTCATTGACAACCGAAAGAGTCTTTAGAACAATATGCAAAAATGAAGAGAAAAAGGAGCATACTGTGCACTGCCCTGATGCTCCTCTGCCCTCTGCATTGACAATATTTGTTGTGTAAGTAAATCCTGTTATTTTCTAACTCTGACTTCTAAAATAATGAGTGAGAAATAAGTGAGATAACAGCCTGTTACGAGCAAGAGTTGAATATTTTTTTCAGTGAGACTTTTTCATATGCATAGTACTAATAATACATGTAAATCAGTACAAACATCTGCCGCTTGCCTTATGCCTTGACTATGAGATCTGCTCCTTATAACAATTACAGACTGCCAGGATGACTGCTCCTCTCCTCTTACTTGCTGCTTTGGGTCATTTCTTGTTTTTAAGGTAAAGGGATTTGTTGCATGATAGAATACAATTAATTTGCACTCCAGAACATTTATCTAAGTTAACAGAGGTAGGGTGGTGTGAACTACACTAGTTCCAGTTTCTCCCTATTTTACCCGATCATACAAACTCATTGCACTGTGGAGTAGTCAAATAAAGCAAATGTTTGCCTGAAATTTGACAGTCTTCTTTAGGGAGGTAAGTCCACCACTATCTCCCTTTTTTAACTGTTTTTAGTGTATTTTACTCTTTGATTGGTGCTTCTGTTCAAGTGTTTAACCACTTGAGGACCTAGGGCTTTCTACCCCTTAAGGACCGGCCACTTTTTTTCCATTCAGACCACTGCAGCTTTCACGGTTTATTGCTTGCTCATACAACCTACCACCTAAATGAATTTTGGCTCCTTTTCTTGTCACTAATAAAGATTTCTTTTGGTGCTATTTGATTGCTCCTGCGATTTTTACTTTTTATTATATTCATCAAAAAAGACATGAATTTTGGCAAAAAAATGATTTTTTTAACTTTCTGTGCTGACATTTTTCAAATAAAGTAAAATTTCTGTATACATTCAGCACGAAAAATGTGGACAAACATGTTTTGGATAAAAAAAACCCCATTCAGTGTATATTTATTGGTTTGGGTAAAAGTTATAGCGTTTACAAACTATGGTGCAAAAAGTGAATTTTCCCATTTTCAAGTATCTATGACTTTTCTGACCCCCTGTCATGTTTCATGAGGGGCTAGAATTCCAGGATAGTATAAATACCCCCCAAATGACCCCATTTTGGAAAGAAGACATCCCAAAGTATTCACTGAGAGGCATAGTGAGTTCATAGAAGATATTATTTTTTGGCACAAGTAAGCGGAAAATGACACTTTGTGACCAAAAAAAAAAAGTTTCCATTTCTTCTAATTTGCGACAAAAAAAAATGAAATCTGCCACTGACTCACCATGCCCCTCTCTGAATACCTTGAAGGGTCTACTTTCCAAAATGGGGTCATTTGTGGGGTGTGTTTACTGTCCTGACATTTTGGGGGGTGCTAAATTGTAAGCACCCCTGTAAAGCCTAAAGGTGCTCATTGGACTTTGGACCCCTTAGCGCAGTTAGGCTGCAAAAAAGTGCCACACATGTGGTATTGCCGTACTCAGGAGAAGTAGTATAATGTGTTTTTGGGTGTATTTTTAAACATACCCATGCTGGGTGGGAGAAATATCTCTGTAAATGACAATTTGTTAATTTTTTTTACACACAATTGTCCATTTACAGAGATCTTTCTCCCACTCAGCATGGGTATGTGTAAAAATACACCCCAAAACACATTTTACTACTTGTCCCGAGTACGGCGATACCACATGTGTGGCACTTTTTTGCACCCTAACTGCGCTAAAGGGCCCAAAGTCCAATGAGTACCTTTAGGATTTCACAGGTCATTTTAAAAAAATTTCGTTTCAAGACTACTCCTCACGGTTTAGGGCCCCTAAAATGCCAGGACAGTATAGGAACCCCACAAATGACCCCATTTTAGAAAGAAGACACCCCAAGGTATTCTGTTAGTAGTACGGTGAGTTCATAGAAGATTTTATTTTTTGTCACAAGTTAGCGGAAAATGACACTTTGAGAAAAAAACCAATAAAAATCAATTTCCGCTAACTTGTGACAAAAAATAAAATCTTCTATGAACTCACCGTACTACTAACAGAATACCTTGGGGTGTCTTCTTTCTAAAATGGTGTCATTTGTGGGGTTCCTATACTGTCCTGGCATTTTAGGGGCCCTAAACCGTGAGGAGTAGTCTTGAAACAAAATTTCTCAAAATGACCTGTGAAATCCTAAAGGTACTCATTGGACTTTGGGCCCCTTAGCGCAGTTAGGGTGCAAAAAAGTGCCACACATGTGGTATCGCCGTACTCGGGAGAAGTAGTACAATGTGTTTTGGGGTGTATTTTTACACTCACCCATGCTGGGTGGGAGAAATAACTCTGTAAATGGACAATTGTGTGTAAAAAATCAAAAGATTGTCATTTACAGAGGTATTTCTCCCACCCAGCATGGGTATGTGTAAAAATACACCCCAAAACACATTATACTACATCTCCCGAGTACGGCGATACCACATGATTGGCACTTTTTTGCAGCCTAACTGCGCTAAGGGGCCCAAAGTCCAATGAGTACCTTTAGGATTTCACAGGTCATTTTTGTTTCAAGACTACTCCTCACGGTTTAGGGCCCCTAAAATGCCAGGGCAGTATAGGAACCCCACTAATGACCCCATTTTAGAAAGAAGAAACCCCAAGGTATTCCGTTAGGAGTATGGTGAGTTCATAGAAGTTTTTATTTTTTTGTCACAAGTTAGCGGAAATTGATTTTAATTGTTTTTTTTCACAAAGTGTCATTTTCCGCTAACTTGTGACAAAAAATAATCTTCTATGAACTCACCATACTCCTAACTGAATACGTTTTGGGTGTCTTCTTTCTAGAATGGGGTCATTTGTGGGGTTCCTATACTGCCCTGGCATTTTAGGGGACCTAAACCGTGAGGAGTAGTCTTGAAACAAAAATGACCTGTGAAATCCTAAAGGTACTCATTGAACTTTGGGCCCCTTAGCGCAGTTAGGCTGCAAAAAAGTGCCAATCATGTGGTATCGCCGTACTCGGGAGATGTAGTATAATGTGTTTTGGGGTGTATTTTTACACATACCCATGCTGGGTGGGAAAAATACCTCAATACAATTGATTGATTTTTTTTACACACAATTGTCCATTTACAGAGAGATTTCTCCCACCATGGGTATGTGTAAAAATACACCCCAAAACACATTATACTACTTCTCCTGAGTACGGCGATACCACATGTGACACTTTTTTGCAGCCTAGGTGCGCTAAGGGGCCCAACGTCCTAATCACAGGTCATTTTGAGGCATTTGTTTTCTAGACTACTCCTCACGGTTTAGGGCCCCTAAAATGCCAGGGCAGTATAGGAACCCCACAAGTGACCCCATTTTAGAAAGAAGACACCCCAAGGTATTCCGTTAGGTGTATGGCGAGTTCATAGAAAATTTTATTTTTTGTCACAAGTTAGTGAAAAATGACACTGTGTGAAAAAAAAACAAAAATCAATTTCCGCTAACTTTTGACAAAAAATAAAATCTTCTTTGAACTCGTCATACACCTAACAGAATACATTGGGGTGTCTTTTTTCTAAAATGGGGTCCGTTTCTGGGGTTCCTATACCGCCCTGGCATTTTACGGGCCCAAAACCGTGAGTAGTCTGGAAACCAAATGTCTCAAAATGACTGTTCAGGGGTATAAGCATCTGCAAATTTTGATGACAGGTGGTCTATGAGGGGGCGAATTTTGTGGAACCGGTCATATGCAGGGTGGCCTTTTAGATGACAGGTTGTATTGGGCCTGATCTGATGGATAGGAGTGCTAGGGGGGTGACAGGAGGTGATTGATGGGTGTCTCAGGGGGTGGTTAGAGGGGAAAATAGATGCAATCAATGCACTGAGGAGGTGATCGGAAGGGGGTCTGAGGGGAATCTGAGGGTTTGGCCGAGTGATCAGGAGCCCACACGGGGCAAATTAGGGCCTGATCTGATGGGTAGGTGTGCTAGGGGGTGACAGGAGGTGATTGACGGGTGTCTCAAGGTGTGATTAGAGGGGGGAATAGATGCAAGCAATGCTCTGGCGAGGTGATCAGGGCTGGGGCCTGAGGGCATTCTGAGGGTGTGGGCGGGTGATTGAGTGCCCTAGGGGCAGAAAGGGGTCTAATCTGATAGGTAGCAGTGACAGGGGGTGATTGATGGGTAATTAGTGGGTGTTTAGGGTAGAGAACAGATATAAACACTGCCCTTGGGAGGTGATCTGACGTCGGATCTGCGGGCGAACTATTGGTGTGGGTGGGTGATCAGATTGCCCGCAAGGAGCAGGTTAGGGGCTGATTGATGAGTGGCAGTGACAGGGGGTGATTGATGGGTGGCAGTGCCAGGGGGTGATTGATGGGTGGCAGTGACAGGGGGTGATTGATGGGTGATTGACAGGTGATTGACAGGTGATCAGTGGGTTATTACAGGGAAGAACAGATGTAACTAATGCACTGGCGAATGAATTGATAAGGGGGGGTCTGAGGGCAATCTGAGCGTGTAGGCGGGTGATTGGGTGCCCACAAGGGGCAGATTAGGGTCTGCTCTGATGGGTAACAGTGACAGGTGGTGATAGGGGGTGATTGATGGGTAATTAGTGGGTGTTTAGAGGAGACAATAGATGTAAACACTGTGCTTGGGTGGTGATCTGATGTCGGATCTGCGGGCGATCTATTGGTGTGGGTGGGTGATCAGATTGCCCGCAAGGAGCAGGTTAGGGGCTGATTGATGAGTGGCAGTGACAGGGGGTGATTGATGGGTGGCAGTGCCAGGGGGTGATTGATGGGTGGCAGTGACAGGGGGTAATTGATGGGTGATTGACAGGTGATTGACAGGTGATCAGTGGGTTATTACAGGGAAGAACAGATGTAAATATTGCACGGGCGAATTGATAAGGGGGGGTCTGAGGGCAATCTGAGCGTGTAGGCGGGTGATTGGGTGCCCGCAAGGGGCAGATTAGGGTCTGATCTGATGAGTAACAGTGACAGGTGGTGATAGGGGGTGATTGATGGGTGATTGATGGGTAATTAGTGGATGTTTAGTGGGTGTTTAGAGGAGAGAATAGATGTAAACACTGCGTTTGGGTGGTGATCTGATGTCGGATCTGCGGGCGATCTATTGGTGTGGGTGGGTCATCAGATTGCCCACAAGGGGCAGGTTAGGGGCTGATTGATGGGTGGCAGTGACAGGGGGTGATTGACGGGTGATTGACAGGTGATTGACAGGTGATTGACAGGTGATTGACAGGTGATCAGGGGGGATAGATGCATACAGTACACAGGGGGAGGGGGTCGGGGGGGGGGGTCTGGGGAGAATCTGAGGGGTGGGGGGTGATCAGGAGGGGGCAGTGGGCAGGGGGGGAGATAAAAAAAAAATAGCGTTGACACATAGTGACAGGGAGTGATTGATGGGTGATTAGCTGGGTGATTGGGTGCAAACAGGGGTCTGGGGGGTGGGCAGGGGGGGTCTGAGGGGTGCTGTGGGCGATCTGGGGAAGGGGGGGGTTGAAATCAGTGTGCTTGGTGCAGACTAGGGTGGCTGCAGCCTGCCCTGGTGGTCCCTCGGACATTGGGACCACCAGGGCAGGAGGCAGCCTGTATAATACACTTTGTAAACATTACAAAGTGTATTATACACTTTGTATGTGGCGATCGCGGGGTTAGCATCCCGCCGGCGCTTCCGTATAGCCGGCGGGATGTTGCGGCGGGCGAGCGGTGACAGGCGCCGGCGGAGGATCGCGTCACGGATGACGCGATCGCTCCGCCCATGCCCTTAAATGGACCGCCGCCTCTGTGGGTGAGCCGGTCCTTAAGGGCTCCACTTCCCGGCCGCCTCTGTGCGTTAGGCGGTCGGGAAGTGGTTAACCACTTAGCAACTTCTGCCACGCTTTTCTACGTCCTTATTTACAAACACCTATAAACACATAAATATTTGGTTCTGTTTTCTATTTTTAGAAAACTGAGTACGTATAGCACCATCTTGTGGCCAAAAAGTAAAACTACTTCCAAATACACCATTATTCACTTACCATAGGAACATTAAGCACATTTTCATTATTTTTGAAACTCCTTCACCCCTAACCCAAAATAAAATATTATTGCCATACTTTGTACTAGGGACACAATTTAAACATTGTAAAAACCGGGACAAATTGGCAAATAAAATGTGTCTGTTTTATCTACAATAGCACAATTTATTTTTTAACTACAATGGCTGAAAGCTGAGAAATTGTGATTTTTTTCATTTTTTTCTTCTTCTTCCCTGTCAAATCAGTATAAAATAATATAATTCTTAGCATAAAGTACTGCCCAAAAAAAGCCTAGTTTTTCCCGTAAAAAATAATGTATAGATCATTTCAGTGTTATAATTAGTGATAAAGTTATTACCGAATGAATGGAAAGAGCTTTTGAAGTTAACTCAAGTGATTGTTTATATTTTCAAGCATCACACATGAGTTAACTAGTTATTGGCCATTTGGCAAACTCAGGTTGAAATTATATTTTCTTACTGCAGAATGCAGACAATAGTACCTCTGCACTTTGTTTTACTTGCCATATTGATGGAAAGGAGAAGGAAAAAGTCAAGAATCCATCACTGATCACACAAAAGCAGCATTATATTGCACTACAGCTGTGAAGTTTACACTCAATGTGACTTTGGCTGGCTTTAGACCTAAGACACTGACCCTCACTGTGTCTTCTTGAATTTGTCACAGCACTACACCATGGTCTGCATTCCTGTAGAAAAGGCAGCTTGAATTCCATATTATTATTAATCTTATTATTTTATAAAGTGCCAACATATTCTGTGCTGCAATACAAAGTAATCTATAAAGGACAAGGGGTAGGGGAAAAAACACAAAACGAGCACACTCAGAAGACTGATGATAAAAGGGAGACCAGCCAGTCGTAGACAGATCTCACCTGATGTGGTGGCTGATATGCCATTATGGATATCAGCTTGCAGGCTTTTGTCCCTCTCAGACCAGGGACCAGGTCAGAAGCAGGCTCTTTGTCCAAAGGGATCCTGTGTCTGGAAGCAGGATATCAGGAGCAGCTATCTGGTTTGTAGCCGTTGGTGTCCCAGCCCTGGCTGTAACACCAGAGCTACAGGCACCTATGGGCTGTATGAGACTCAATCCCTGAGCAGGGTGAGTCTCTATCCTAAAAAGGTGGCAATCCACACACTGCTCTGTTCAGATACACCACAGCGGTGGCTGGGTGGTGAGCAGTAGCACTGAAGTGGCTGAAAGAAAGAACAGGAGACCGGTGCTGGAAGTAGCTGATTCTTTAATTAATGTAACAAATACTACTAGTTTCAGGAGGCCATTCCTGCTTTCCTCAGGCAAACAGTTGCTACACTGTAACAATTCAATCTAATTGAAATTCACAAATCAATTAGTTAAAGGCGACCCAATCAGTGCATGTTTGTAAATGTAATCAGAGAGCATGAGCCTCTGCTGTATTTTAGGGTTTTCTCTCCCTAAGTGGGTTTAGAAAGTTAGTGTTGGGCTATAGAAGGATTGAAAAACAAACATATAATAATATAATAAGACTGCCACTAGAGGAAAGCCTCTGCGCTGATAGTCAGACCAGGAGGCTGCAGCACCACCCCAAACCGACAGGTGGCACTGCACTATTTTCTATCTTTCATTGTAATATTATTTCAGTGCAACAGGTTATTTTACAACTAGGTGACCTAAGCTCCTTTAAAAACGGGCTCTAGGTTGTTGTCGAATCCCCATCCCCTCTTCGCCACTCCCTTCCAACCTCCCCTCTCCTCCCCTCCCCTCCCACCTCCCCTCTCCTCTCCTCCCACTCTCCGCCACAGTGTCATCGCGCATGCACGCACCCGCCGCGCGCACGCATGCCGCCCGCTGACCCACCGCAGACCCGGCTGCCCGCTGACCCGACACAAACCCAGATGCCCGCTGACCCGCTGCACGCCCGACCGCCCGCTGACACGCCTCCCGTTCGGCTCCCTGGTCCCACGCTATCCCTGTGTAACGTTATCCGTGCTGCGCAGTGCGCACATGCGCACAACGGTTCAGCATGGACAACGCTATACAGGGACAGTGCACGGACACAGGGGTTTTATTATAGAGGATCTAAAGTAATTTCAGATCCATAGGGAGTGCTATGGCACACTCCTCTATTGGGAGAGTGATTATTGCATGATTAATAGTTTCCATAATGATATGCAAATTTGATACAAATATGTTCATGAAGGATTTTTTGTGACTTTTTTTATATACAAAGTATAGGAAAACAACAAGGGGTACATAATGATACAGACAATGATAAACATCAAATATGGACACTGGTACAAAATACAGAACTGGTGATTACAATGACAGATGACGAATACAATGTATAACGGAGTTCAAGCTATGAAATCAATAACATATTCCGATACACAAAAGGGTGAGAGAGTCCTGCCCTTGTGAGCTTACAATCTAAAGGAATAGAGGAAACAAGGTGGAGGGGAAGAATGCAGTATACATACAGGCAGTGCATGTTTAGGTTACCTAGTAAGGAGTGAAACTTGACGAGAGGTTGAAGGGGGAATGTCCTATGTTAGAGGCATATGTTTGTTGGGAAAAGTGAGTTTTGAGGGAGCATTTAAAAATTGCAAAGGTTGGAGAGGGATGGATGTGCTGTGGAAGGGCATTGCAGAGGAGGGGTGAGGCACGTGAGAAATCCTGTTTACATGAATGCAAGAAGGTAATTCTAGAGGAGGATGCAGATCTGAGATTGCATTGCGTTTGGGTTCGTATCTGGAAACTAGTGACTAGATGTACAGGAGAGAGAGATTGTGGAGAGCTTTGTAGGTTAGAATTAAGAGTTTGAACTGGATCCTCTGGTTAATTGGTAGCCAATGAAGAGCTTGACAGAGAGGAGCAGCAGAGGGAGACTGAGAAGAGAGATAAATGAGACATGCAGCAAAGTTCAGTACAGATTGGAGCAGTGCTAGTTGGTTAGTTGGTAGTTCACCAAGCAATAATTACAATAGTCTAAGCGAGATATAATAAGAGCAAGTACTAACATTTTAGTTGTGTCATGAGTGAGAAAAGGTCAGATGGGGGATATATTTTTGAGTTGGAGATAACAGGAGCTGTTTAGGTAGTAAATGTGAGGAATAAATGAGAGAGAAGAATCAAATATTACCCCTAAGCACCGTGCTTTGGGCACTGAAGTAATAGGGGTGTTATTAACATTTATTGTTATATTAGGCAGAGAGGTTGGCATTAGATGGTGGTGTGATACGATGACGGCTGTCCCCCTGGGAGGCAGGAGAGCGATCGGCTCTCATAGGCTGATGTCTATGAGAGTCGATCGCGTTGATTGGCTGGCGAGGGGAGGGAGGGAGGATAAATAGAAAAAAAATATTTATTAAAAAATAAAACTCATAAAAATTTGTAAACAAAAAAACAAAACTCCAGGAGTGATCAGAGCCCACCAACAGAGATCTGTTGGCGGGCAGAAAAAGGGAAAGAGGGGAGGGGTCACTTGTGTGCTGAGTTGTGTCTCTTTAAACAAGGTCACAGGGCACGGAGCAGTTAATTGAAGCGCAAGTTGAAATGGGCGCCGCTATTCCGCCAATGTATTTATCGGCTACATCTCTCTCTCATGGCGCAGACTGCATGATATGGGCGCAGTAAACGGCTATGCTGTGCGTATGCCGCTCAAACTCAAAGGAACTTCTCTCCTGCAGCAGGGCATTTAGCGGCTATATTCTCCGCTGTCATCAGACTAAAAAAAACAGCTATATAAAGAAAGCGGCTATAAGTAGTGACTATTATGCGGCTGATGCTATTCTCCACTATCATAAGGATGTATAGCTATTATGCAAGCGGCTATATAATAATCGTAAAATAACAATGCTATGCACCAGCCCACTCCAATTAGCTGCCTGGGGAACACAAAAGCTCAGCCCTGCACTTCAGGTTAAACAACAGTTCAAAGGCTGGCTGGTTCAAGCTGAGCCTCGGAGGGCTGCTGATAGCGGAGCCGTAGTGTCCGCTATCACTCCTGCTTGCAGCTCGTTAAGCACATTATGTAGTGTGTATATCACTTATGTGTTTACTATTAGCTACAACTTCAAGCAGGAGTGATAGCTAGACCCTGACGGGCTCGGCTATCAGCAGCCCACCGAACTCACTCCGCTTGAACCAGCCAGCCTTTTGGTGCCTGCTGTAACCGCTATTATTCTCCTCTAATTTTAAAAGCACACTAAATTGACTGTCTGGCTAACTTTTCCCTTACAACATTGTGATAACCATTATTAATCTTCTCTATTACCAAAAGCACAGTAATAACAGATATTATTGTCCTAACCGCTAGTATCCACCTCTATTTCTAATGCCCACTGTTGCAACACACAAGTATATATCACTTACTATTCCTGCCATTCCTATAATACTATTCCTGCCATTATTATAATACTATTCCAGTCATTCGTATAACCGCTATTAATTATTGGAAATATTGGAAATAATTTCTGAACAATATACACTGCGCACTATTTATAGTTACTGCTTTAAGCATATACGGCATACCCATATTTCACATTTCACAATCCTTAATTAGTGCCAAGAATAGTCACTGAACACACAGCACAAGTATTTCATTAGCGACTAGAACCCTGAAATCCTTAATTACCGGCAATTGTTACTGATCATCATCCACATTACAAGATCCTTAAATAGCCATAAATTCCCACTATTGCGGCAAATATATGGGATGGAACTACAGCATCCTATTTATTGTGCATACATTATGCATACCATACTGCTGCTTGCTCATAAGTTACACTGTTACACTGCTTTGGACAAAGTATGCCAAGTGACACCTGCAGCAAACATATTACATTTAATTACAGGTGATTGTACACAACTGGTAACATTGTAAAAATATAGCACACTGTTTATGGTGGCCACTTATTGCTTCCCCATGTGGTACACTACAAAATCCTTAGTGGCAAATCCTTAATTATTAACTTTAATTCTAAATCATTAATTACCGGCAATTATAAAGCACACTATATACAGTATATAATTAATGTACAGGACACTATTCAACGTTCTTCCTCCAGCACTATCCACATTCCTTTTTGCAGTATTCTGCCTTTCCTCTGCCGCTATATAATCCCGACTCTGTAGGTAGACGCCCTGATTATCCCCTGGCTGGAAAACACACACAGTGTACAGAGGGGTGAGAGCAGAGTACCCTCACCTTATTGCAGCATGTCACTTTTACATCACAAGATAAAAGCTGTCTTCAGGATCATCACAAAGCTTTATGCAAACAAGCCTTAACGGGCTATTTGTTTTTGTTTTTTTAATGTAAACTACCATAAGATAACCAGCATATACAACTACAAAGCAACTGTGTGGCTTTTGAAAACAGGTTTGTATTGAAATCAACATAAAATGTAGCGAGTTAATGTGCTCACGGAAGCTCTCAGCAGCTAAGCTCAGCTCTCAGCTCTCCACAAGGCCAGGCAAACCCCTGCACTTTATATGGTGGGATTCATGGAGTGGAAGATTGTTATGTAGAGGGGGCCTGTGACAGAATTTACAACCCCTATTAGAGGCCTGTTAATTAGTTAGCCTGTAAAGACTAAAGGGGGGGGGGGGGGGGTAAATAAATAAACATCAGTGTATACAATTGCATTTTATGGCTGAGAATCCGAGTTTAATAACATGCAGTAGTTCTTAGAATGAATGTCTGATACCGTCCAATAGTCAGACACCAGTGGAATACAGCAACATACAGGATCCAGAACTTATATAGGGGTTTGTAAAAGTGTGATCTTTTAATCATCTCTGATCTTCCTGCATGATTCACATTGATATATATTTACATTTAACCCTACACGAATATCCCGTGTATAATTATGTTCTCATCACTCAGATATACAACGTGAACACAGACCTGTATACATTACTTTTCCATATAATATATACAGATCTACTGTATATGCAGGCTTGTAGACACTGCTGTCCTGTACATTATCATCAAAGCCTGCGGGACAGATGTAGGGATTGTCTCCTGATATTGCCCGTTTCCTCAGCAGAGTCGGCATGTGAGGTATATAGATAGGTAGGTGCACCATCGTAATAGAGGGGGAGGGGCCGCAAGGAGGGCAGCCGACCTCTCCCTTCCTATATTGCGGCTATATGTGTATATTTAGCGTCGGAAACATTAATAGGTTATCTCGCTGTAATGGAGGGGGTGAGCCACAGAGAGGGCAGCCCGATCTCTCCCTCCCCTTCTCTCCCCGCGCCGCCCTCCCTGCTCCGTTCTAGGACTCCCAGTAATGCGCACCGACATAGGGAAGCGAAGTAAATACCTACCTCACCTCCAATTGCCGCTCACTCGCCGCCGGTCTGCTCCTCTCTGCATAGCCGCTGTACACAGCAGCGGCTATGCAGAGAGGAGCAGACCGGCGGCGAGTGAGCGGCAATTGGAGGTGAGGTAGGTATTTACTTCGCTTCCCTATGTCGGTGCGCATTACTGGGAGTCCTAGAACGGAGCAGGGAGGGCGGCGCGGGGAGAGAAGGGGAGGGAGAGATCGGGCTGCCCTCTCTGTGGCTCACCCCCTCCATTACAGCGAGATAACCTATTAATGTTTCCGACGCTAAATATACACATATAGCCGCAATATAGGAAGGGAGAGGTCGGCTGCCCTCCCTGCGGCTGCTGCTCAGGCTCCTTTCTCCATTACAGCACATAACCGATACATATAGCGGCTATAGCCGCTACATAACAAGCACGATAATCGCGCCCAATTCAACAAGCGGCTAATTCAAATGTACGCCACAGGGCATCAGAAATGATCTTGAATAGTCCAAAAATATAATGAAATAGTCAAGTGATAAAAGGTACTTAGTATATAGCATACAGTGGTAAGGAATAGAGATAACCGTAATGGTGCATTTTGCAAGTTTGTGTAATAGCAAAATCGTTTACAATAAATTACATGAAATTGCAAGTAAACACAATATAACACTCAAAATAACAAGCTAACACAAAATTACACTACAACATTATGAATTATGCCAAATGAATTATGAGTTTGCAGAAAATTATGAATTATGATTTCACATCGTAATTATTACAGTGCAAAACTATGCATATGTAAAATTTTGACTAATCACTAGTAAGGAATTGGTTTAGCCATAGTACAGGTAAATATTTCTGATAAACACAAGATGCCCACATACTGCCCAAGTAACTTGTTCTCTTCTCTGACAACAGTAACTTGTGAAATATGTGTTTAATTTCTGGAAGCATCAGAGTTTCTTCACTAAAGTGGAAGAATATAAGAGATCCAGAAAACCTGGGTATATATTTTTTTTTTTAAAGTTTGTTAGTAATCCGAAAAAGTTTTTTAGCCATAATGTATGTCAAATCAGAATATAATGGGGTTGCTGTACAATTAGAATTTATGTTATTACAGTTGCATGAGGCATTCATAGCAAGAACTTGTCTTCAAGGCACTTACTAGAGGTTCTCATTGTGTGTGTGAGCAAGTGAATGCAATCACACAACCAGTAATTTCCAGGCTACGGTTGCATACTTTTGCCATCGAGTTTAAATAACAAATTCTTTGTTTTCTGGATCACGTATGTTCTCCATTGTTCTGCACCTTAGTAAATCCTTCTCATTGTTAAAGTAATTCTCCTAATGGTTTATTCAGTTGCATGTGATCTGATGTTAGTTAGTCATGGAGAGAATCTAAATGAAAACAGAAATTGTTTAGGTAATACCTTTAATGACTAACTGTACAAAACACAATAATTTGTACTTATTTGGGGCATCCTCCAGCCCCCTGTAGTCTGTGGGCTCCATCTGTGTCCATTCAGTACATTTCTCCTCTGTCCATCTTTGTAGGGTCCATGACTGAACCTGGCCGTGCACCTCCTTGGTGTTTTGCATCTGCACCTTAACCAACCGTGCAGATACAGAATGCTCCTGACCATTACAATGCGACCAAGGAGGTGTGTGGCCAGAACCATGCATGTACAGTGGTCCCTGACTAAAATGGGCGACAGTAAAAGAATGGAGCAGCCCAGGAGACCACAGACTACAGGGGGCTGGAGGAAGCCCCAGGTAAGTCTAAAACCTTGTGTTTCTTTATTCTCAGATTTCCTTTCTTCTTCAAGCATGATACAGAACTTTATCAGAACTGTACAAAGGTAATATAACATACAGAGATGATATTATTCAGCAAGCTGACACCCCATATTTTAGTCACACAGTCTTACCTCTTTTGAAATGTAAAAGGCTGCAACAGTGCTATTGAACCCTGAGAGCATTTGACAATAAAGCTGAACACAAACAAATTAGATATCAGCCAGAGAGCATCAACAGGTAATAAAAGATTGGATAATGTGAGGAAGTCAGCCAGCAAGTATCCCAGTCTGACAGGACACAGTTATTAAATAAACAACGTACAAAATGGTGTGTGTTTCTATTGACTATGTGAAACAGTTAGAGTAAACAATATCAATGAATGAATGTGTTGGTAAGCCAGGAGACAGCAAGATATTAGGATGTGTAAAACTTTGAATGTTTATGTCAGGCGTATGTTTCTAGGGCTCATAATTTTTCATAAATTCAGGTTTGATATTCAATCTCTCCCCCAAAACTTCTAAATAACTTCATTGTATACAAATGTCTTTGTTTTTTGACCTGACAGTAATCCTTAAGTTTCCCATATGCTGTAGGTAGGTTTTTAAAGTGTTGTCCTATGGAGGTTTCTGGCATCTCTGTCTTAATTTTCCACTGTATAGTGGTGCTTAATGAGTCTTTTCCATAGTGTCTGCTTTGTTTCCCCAATATACAAAACCTTATTATTATTATTTGATGATGCACATGTGTATACACACAGGATGAGGTAGGCTTCAGGTCTGGTAATGGCAAGATACCGTATGCATGCATACAACGAGACAGCAGGCTTTGCACCTCTTTTTCCCTCAGGGAAATATGTCATCTTTGTCTGGTGGGAGCAGGGTGCTCCTGACAATGTGCCCTGCTCCCACCAGATGAAAATGGCACATTGCCCTGTGGGACAAAGATGTGCAAAGCTTGCAAATTAATCTTCTACAGTTAGCCATTAAAGGTATTAACTAAACAACTTGGGTTGTTATGTCTGCCAATAGTTTATGTAATTGTAATATGGTCACTGTAAATCACAGTGAATTCATCCCCAAACACAGCAAACAGAGCAGACAAAAATACCTTATTAACTAATAGCAGTAAAAATCAGGACTAAGAAAAGCAGGAATCCAAAACCTATAATCAGGATACACATAAAGATTTGCAGGCAACTGCACTAGCTTTAAAAACCAAGGCAATGTGAAGTACTGGCAATGAGTTAAACAGTGTGGAGGCCTTTAACTTGTTAACGACCACATCACGCCGATGGGCGTGAACACGGCGGCAGCCCCAGGACCGCCTAATGCCAATTGGCGCCAAGTCTTGGGACGAGGTTATACAGGAGATTGTGCACCCACGCTCCACTCTATCATTAGTCTCCCAGTGGCGATCGCCGCTAGGAGACTGTTAGACTGCGAAACCACCATATATTTACTTTGTACAGCGCTGCGATCTACGGCAGTGCTGTACTGGGGACAGCCATGTGACACGGAGATGGCTGTCCCACTGGGAGGCAGGAGAGCGTTTGGCTCTCATAGGCTAATGTCTATGAGAGACGATTGTGTTGATTGGCTGGCAAGGGAAAGGAGGGTTACAAATAGAAAAAAAAATAGTAATATTTATTAAAAAAAATAAAACACATACAAATTTGTAAAAAACAAACAAACACTCCAGGAGCGATCAGAGCCAACCAACAGAGAGATCTGTTGGTGGACAGAAAAAGGGGGGGGGTTAGGGGGGGGTACCTCACTAAAGGACCTAAAGAAAGAAGTGCACAGACTAGAAAGGAAGTGGCGAAAATCTCAGAATTCAAAAGATAAACACACCCTTGTCTCTCAACTGGAAAGGTACCAAAATGCGATCACCAAGAAAAAATCCTCCTACCTATCACAGGAGATCGCAAAGGCCGCCAACAGGCCAGCCCAACTATTTCGCACAGTTGATAGACTATGTAACCCATCCTGTCTAAAACCTACTATAACTCCCTCAAAGGAGCTATGCGAGAAATTTGCTTGCTACTTTGCTGACAAAGTATCCTCTATTCGGTCTCTCATTCAGTCCACAGCACCTAAGACTTATTCAACTCATGGAAATAGTTGCAAAAACAACCTAACACCCTGGACTGACTTCAAAAGTATTAATGAGGAAGAGATCTCAGACATCCTCCGCCGCCTCCGCCAGACAACCTGCAACCTGGACCAACTAAACATATGCTGAAATGTCCTGACCTGCTTGGACCAGCATTTCACAAAATAGTAAATTGCTCTCTGCAAGCAGGGAGGTTTCCTACCTCTCTAAAAGAAGGAATCATCAAGCCCCTTCTTAAAAAACCTTCCATGGATCCAGATGCCATGAGCAGCTACAGACCTGTCTCCAACCTCCCCTTCTTAGGGAAAGTTATTGAAAAGGCTGTCTATCTGCAACTTGAAACCAGGCTGTCAGTAAACAACATCCTGGACCCTCTACAATCTGGCTTTAAGAAACACCACAGCTGTGAAACAGCCCTCATCCAAGTCTGCAACGACCTGCTCATGGCAAGGGACAGAGGGGAATGCTCCATCCTAATCCTGTTGGATCTCTCAGCGGCTTTTGATACCTGTCCTTCAAAACTGGTGGAACAGACCCTACCCCAAAAATAAACCCTTGCTTAGCTGAGCTACAGGCATGGATGAATGATAACTGGTTGAAACTGAATGCTGACAAAACTGAGGTCCTGTTTGTCCAAAGCCAGCACTCGCCATCAAAACAGCTCTATCCTAAAGCAACACCAATCAGGATTGGGAATTCAGACATAAACAGCTCCAACCTTGTGCGCAGCCTTGGCGTACTAATCGATGGGGAATTGAGTTTCAGAAACCAAATTTCATCTGTAGTTAAATCTTCCTACTTTCATCTGAAGAACATTGCAAAGATTAAACATCTGATTCCCCCAGAGGATCTTCCAGCCCTAGTCCACGCCTTGATCACATCACGGCTGGACTACTGCAATGCCCTTTATGCTGGCCTCCCCAAAAAGGACCTGCGTTGCCTGCAATTAGTGCAGAATGCTGCTGCCAGATTGCTAACAAACCAGCCTCGCCACTGTCACATTACACCGATCCTTCGCTCACTGCACTGGCTACCAGTGGAATGGAGAATACTCTTCAAGATTGGACTGCTGACATTCAAATCCCTGCACAATCTGGGCCCTGGATACATAAAGGACCCGCTGAAGCTGCACCACACCTCTCACAACCTCAGATCAGCAAGTTTTATAAACTTGGTCACTCCCAGAGTGCACCTCAAAAAAGCTGAAGATAGAGCCTTCTGTCATGCTGCCCCTACTTTTTGGAACTCCCCACCACACCCAGTAAAGACAGCACCATCCCTGGAGCTATTCAAATCCAGACTGAAAAGCCACCTGTTTAGCCTAGCATTTCTAGACTTATAAAATTCTTCCTCTGTACCACGATGGTCGAAGCCATGCTTATGCGCTTTGAGTCCCATGGGAGAAAATCGCTTTACAAATGTTATTTGTTGTTGTTGTTGTTGTTGTTGTGTGCTGAGTTGTACGGCCCTGCAGTGAGCCCTTAAAGCTGTAGTGGTCTGAATTGCAAAAAATATCCTGGTCACTAGGGGGGTGTAAGCCTTTGGTCCTGAAGTGGTTAACATTTATCCTACCGACTGGGCTATCGTTACATAAACAATGTTACAGACTACCCAGCAAACTCATGGTGAACCAGAACTCATTGGAGTGTGTAAGGAGCTACAAAGGACCAAAAAGCCCTCCTGCTAAAATGTTAAGCAAAACAAAAGTTTTTACAATTAACAAGCTGACACATCATTGCATTCCAGCGGGTTCTGTAGGTTTTACTAGCTTATAGGGACAACAAGGGATAATTTGCATATTCAGCAGTGATGCATTGTGGTAGACATCATATGCTCACTCCAACCTGAATTATCGCAAAATCCTTACATAACCAAAGAAAATTTATCAGCAGCCACCATTTTGTTAATCTGATACTTTAACAAGGGTAAGCCCAAATCAAATGTTCATCTTTTATGTTAAACATTATTGTGCCTGCCGCACCTATTTAGTATTTGGGGTCCTAAAAGACCCCAAAATTTTGGGGTGATTTTTTTTCTTATTGTAACATCTACCCATGGAAGATGCACTAAATATTATGCTCAGCCTGTGGTTTCAAGCTTCTGACCTTGCTGCCCTATATAACTAAGCAACAATGCTGTTTTTTGTGTTGTTTTGCATCACAATTCCATTGTAGAGGTTGACAAGAATAAGCCACAATTCATCCTTCATTACAATGCTACTAAAGGTGGTCTAGATATCCTTGACCACTTGTGTACAATGTTTACAGCAAGAAGAAAAGTAAATTGTCCTGTTGTATGCTGTGGCAATTGCATTGATGTTGGTGCTGTTGCTGTTTTCATCATCCTTATATCAAGTTTTCAGATTTGAAACTATCTGAAAGTAAAGCAGAGAATATTTCTTTTAGAATTTGGACATCAACTTGTTAAGCCCAAATCAAATGGAGATCAATAACATCAATACTGAACATAATTTAATTGTAAAGCCACATTTCTTCCATTAGTTTATAATTATTGGATACAAGTGCTACAAGAAAAATTGCTAGTAGCAAAAAAGTTTCTGTACTGTGTTACCCAAACATATAATGTGGGTAGAAAAAACAAAGTTTTGTATAAGTAATACCTTTTAATAGCTAACTGATAAAGTTAAATTAAGCAAGCTTTCAGGGAAATATGCCTGAAGAAGGGGACTATATCTTTGAAAGCTTGCATAATTTAACTTTATCAGCTAGCCATTAAAAGATATTACTTTTACAAAACTTTTTTTTTGTACATACAAGAAAAATGGCTGTAACTTAAACCTTGTGTTTTCTATAATAAAGAATATGTTTTCCACATGATGGAAATGTTTGATAAACCTTTATCACCAATCACAAAAACTACTTGGGGTATATTCGGACCTCGGTCAATAAATATTTGTAAGTAATGTATTTGTATTCAAATTTTTTTGGTCAGATAATAGTGCACATCAAAGTAATGTAATGAAGTATACACAGCTCAAAACTCTTAGTACCCTCACTATCTTACAGACTCCCTATGATATGAACTCCATAAGTACTAAAGTTAAAGGCTTGAAAATAAACTTTACCAAACTCTATTACAGTTCACGCTACATAAAAATAGCTAAAAGCAGCTGGATAGTGCTCTGAATGCAGACAGAAACTTTAGTGTTAGAAACCCTGGTGCACCCTTAGTTGCTGCAGCTCTCAAGCGCTTTGAGTCCAAAAATGAAAAGTCCTATACAAATGTTTAAATTTCATTTTTAAATCTTGACCCGTAATTAAAATTTTGATGCAACTGTGAATCGTGTTTATTTTATTTACTTTTTTACTAAAATAGTCTACATTTTTCTAAAATCAATAATGCAGTATACTTGCATTATTAGGTTGATATCTTCCATAGCTATGCTACAGAGAGGAAGAGGTGGGGGTGGTAATTTCAGAAGACAGCTTGTTAGTTCCCCTTCGCGAAAGTCAAACTCGAACTTCGGGTAAAAGTAAACCGCCATAGACTTCAATGGGAAGGCAAATTTAGAAACCTACAAAAGACTGTTACTGGCCACAAAAGTGATGGAAAACTAACACCTGGAAAGGGACATGCCAGAGGGGGATCCAGGCCAAAAGTCCCACCAAAAATTATGGAGTTGACGCAGAGTCGGGTTTTAATCCCTAAAGGGCAGAAATCACAGTACATTCCTACAGTGGAGAAATGAAGGGCTGCTTTTAAATGTCCAGAGTGGTAATGCAAGGGTTATGCCCACTTCACACTGACATACCAAACACCACGTTTATCGAGATTGAGCGCTAACAGGTTTGTAAGGCCCTGAGGTGTGTGTGTGGTGCTGCATGTGCGCTCAACTGAATGGACCAGTGTTGCTACAAGTTTCACAAGACATACAGGCTCAGTCCACAGCCTAATTTTTTCAGGGCCTATTTGTGAACTCCACCATACTAACTAGTTACGCGACCATGCAGCCACCCAAGATTGGACAGTAGCAGGTCTGTAAGGCCCTTAGGTGTGCAGTGCTGTGCTCAACTGAACGGACCAGCTTGGCCATTGTTATTTATCAAGAAAACGTCCACGTGTGTACTAACGCCTGACTGAGACATATCACGTGGTGTGACATCCTTATTGCCTTCATCTTCTGCCAATAAAGGTTGTGTACCACTAAATGCATCATGTGTGAATAACTCCTCTGACATATCAAGTGGAGCAGCTGTGGTGCTTGTGGTGGTGGTGGTAATTTGTAGTGGGGTGCCTGAAGCAGAGCAGGAGGAGGAAGGTGCGTCAAGGATGTTCCGTGCAGGAGCTGTAGAAGATGTGGTGTGCTGTGTAAGCCAGTCAATTACGTCCTCAGAATTTTGGGGGGTTGAGGGTAAGTGCCCTCTGAACACTATGCATTTTTCCAGGGCCACAGGAAATCACAGCAGCACAAGGGCACTACCTGTCATTTTTTTAATTGGAGTACTGTGCCAGTAACAAGTGAGAGGTAATGCAGTAGAGGTGCTACTATGCCTGGAACTGAAAGTGCAACAACAATAGCAGTAGTGTACACAGCTCTGGTTGTCAGTTGTCTGTGTAGTGTCACGCACGAGGATACACAACAGTTCAAACACAATACAGTGATAATAACAGATGCCCTGGATCAGTAGTTAGTGCAGTAGTTAGTACTCTGCTTGTGTGCTATTATGTGACACACAATTCAATATCACTAGAAGTGGGCACTTGTGTTGGTCAGTGCCAGTGGGCATAGTCTGTGATCTATCAGAAAGACACTGAGAATATGCAACTGGTGAGGTCAAACACAATACAGCGATAATAACAGATGCCCTGGAGCAGTAGTGGTACAACTGTGCTTGTGTGCTATGTGGCACACAATTCAATATCACTAGAAGTGGGCACAGGTGTTGGTCAGTGCCAGTGGGCTCTGTCTCTGTACTATCAGACAGACACTGAGAACATGCAAAAGTTCAAACACAATACAGTGATTATAACAAGTGCATTGGAGCACTATTGTTCTTGTGTCTATTGTGACACACAATTATAGTGGGCACTGGGCAGCGGTGGGTGCCTGTGGGCTGTAGAGTGACGCACACAAACTAAAAAAAAAAAAAAAAGGATGAAGTAGCCCTTAGAAAGACTGTTTGGGATGCTTTAACAGCAAGTATGTCAGCGAGGATCAAAATAAACAGGCCTAACTAACGCTTTCCCGATCTCCAGCAAGCTCTGTCCTTTCCTCTCACTATTCCAGCCGAAGACAGACTGGAACAATGAGGGGGCTGCAGCGTTTTTATAGGGGAATCCGTGAGGGAGTGCAGGCTGATTGTCTGCCATGTGCCTGGTGACTGTGATGTAAGGGGTCAAACTTTAGCCCAATGGTGATGTATGGGGTGGGTCAAATAGCGCCACTCGCGGCGAGCACAAATATCCAATCATTGCCAAATAATCCTCACCGGCAAATCATTCGGGCCATCTCTAGATACTATTACCCCATCTACTATTTCCCCCAGTAGGGATATGTTGGTTACACATCCCTACTCTTCAGGCACAACACTGACATTGCCTTACTCTCACTAACATTGCCTTATTTCCCTAACTTTTGGTTTATTAAAATAGTTATCCTAATCACTATCTCTCAACTTTTAAACATTGTGTGAACAAGTTATTTTTCTTTAAATGCTTGCGAGATAAGATGGGCCACCTTTGAAAAGCAAACAAAGTCAGAGACAAAAGGAGCCCAAATAGTGTAATATTGTAGGTCAGTGAGTAAACCTTTATTGTGAATAATACACACAAATTGAGGTGGCTAGTATGGACAACCAACCAATTTTAGCATGTGGAGATATTTCCATCTCTACTCAGATATCCTGGATTAATCACAGGATCACGGTTGCTCTCTTCAAAAAGATAGGGAGTAGCAGCCTTGCACTAAGACAGAGGCCTTATGCCTACCAATGGGAAGACATATGATGCAAAAGGAGGTAACAGAGGCACACAGGGCTAGATACAATTCTTAAAAACTTTAAAATAAGGGTAAGAGATTGCTTACCTCAAAGAAGACATAATGTAATGATCTGCAAAACCTTTATGAGTAAAAGGCTGGCATTGGGTTTCGTGAAACTAACTGCTCACTTCATCAGGCCAGGCCAGTAACAGTGCCTAATATTAACATACAGGTTTCTCCATACTCTTTCTTCCTCACTTCCTTGTCTAGTTTATGCAGATTATGCCGACATTATTGTCCAGAAACATATTCCATATAGCATACACAGTTATACACAGTTACATAAAATAACTTTTCAGGAGCATCCTTTAAAAACTATTCACACTATGGGCCATATCCTATTCAAGGTGATAAGTAGCTTGCAGATGCGAGCTACTTATCACCTTGCCATCGCGCGAGGATTACCGGCAAATCCTATTGCCCATATCCTTCGCGCGATGGCCGATCGTTAGAGAGCATTACTCAGGCGAAAGCCTGAGCGATGCTCCCTTTTACCGAGCGATGGGGAGTGAGGTTTACGCTGTGGTGCTGTCCATCAGCACCACGGCCTCACTCCCCACACATGCGCACTCGCCCGCCGAACATCGCCGACATCTTCTGCCGCAGCATCTGGGGGTCTCCTTTAATAAGGAGACCCCCAGAGCTCCCCGTCGGGTCACCGCACAGTTTAGAAGCCCCCGCGCAGCTCTGCCGGGCATCCCTCTCATACGTACCGCCGCCGATCACCCGCCGCCTCTCGCCGCAAAATCCGTCACGTAATTACAGTGTATCTAACACTGTAATTACTGTGCGCATAGAAGGAGCCCGGGCAAAGCATCTTTGAATCTGCAGCCGGGCTCCCCATTTGTCCGCTGTCTGAGCCATTTTATTGGTTCAGACAGCAGACCAATGGGGAGCCCGGCTGCAGATTCAAAGATGCTTTGCCCGGGCTCCTTCTATGCGCACAGTAATTACAGTGTTAGATACACTGTAATTACGTGACGGATTTTGCGGCGAGAGGCGGCGGGTGATCGGCGGCGGTACGTATGAGAGGGGAGCCCGGCAGAGCTGCGCGGGGGCTTCTAAACTGTGCGGCGACCCGACGGGGAGCTCTGGGGGTCTCCTTATTAAAGGAGACCCCCAGATGCTGCGGCGACGACGTGCGTTAGCTAGTTTAGACCTGCTTTTTGCAGGTCTAAGCTAACGCTCATGTCTGCCGGGAAGCATCGCTTCCCGGAGACATGATAAGGGTAATTGGATTCTGTGTTAAGAACTCGCTGGGCGATTATATCGCCCAAGCGAGTTCTTTTCTGCCTGAGGGGGTCTAAAGTTTAATTAGATTAGGCGATGCCCCCATCGCCTAAGTTAAGAACTCGCCAGTGCTTAGCGCTGGCGAGTTCAGCAATAGAATATGGCCCTATGGGTCTGAGTATAAAGTCAAGGTGCTTCCTTAGAGTCTAAGGGCCATATTCTATTGCTGAACTCGCCAGCGCTAAGCACTGGCGAGTTCTTAACTTAGGCGATGGGGGCATCGCCTAATCTAATTAAACTTTAGACCCCCCCAGGCGGAAAAGAACTCGCTTGGGCGATATAATCGCCCAGCGAGTTCTTAACACAGAATCCAATTACCCTTATCATGTCTCCGGGAAGCGATGCTTCCCGGCAGACATGAGCGTTAGCTTAGACCTGCAAAAAGCAGGTCTAAACTAGCTAACGCACGTCGTCGCCGCAGCATCTGGGGGTCTCCTTTAATAAGGAGACCCCCAGAGCTCCCCGTCGGGTCGCCGCACAGTTTAGAAGCCCCCGCGCAGCTCTGCCGGGCTCCCCTCTCATACGTACCGCCGCCGATCACCCGCCGCCTCTCGCCGCAAAATCCGTCACGTAATTACAGTGTATCTAACACTGTAATTACTGTGCGCATAGAAGGAGCCCGGGCAAAGCATCTTTGATTTGGTCTGCTGTCTGAACCAATAAAATGGCTCAGACAGCGGACAAATGGGGAGCCCGGCTGCAGATGAGAGGGGAGCCCGGCAGAGCTGCGCGGGGGCTTCTAAACTGTGCGGTGACCCGACGGGGAGCTCTGGGGGTCTCCTTATTAAAGGAGACCCCCAGATGCTGCGGCGGAAGATGTCGGCGATGTTCGGCGGGCGAGTGCGCATGTGTGGGGAGTGAGGCCGTGGTGCTGATGGACAGCACCACAGCGTAAACCTCACTCCCCATCGCTCGGTAAAAGAGAGCATCGCTCAGGCTTTCGCCTGAGTAATGCTCTCTAACAATTGTGAAGTCTAAGACCTGTAATATAAATTTAAAGTGAGGCCAAACACCTCTACTCATACGTTGGCTAACGGACTCCGAATTTTAGACCCTTAGGAAGAAGATCACACGGACACCAGCTACATGTTTGCAAACCAGATCTTCTTAGTTTAATAATGAAAGACTTCAAGTTTTTATAGCATTATGTCATTAAGTTAATAATTACAATATGGCGTGATTGGTTCCTATTTCTGACTTTCATACCTGTCAGCTAATAATTTTGCTAAACACTGCAGAAACATACATATCTATCTGACATGTCCTAAGTCCTTTATTATCTGGTTTCAGTCAGCTAATCTGTTATGATAGAGGGAGAAAATTAAACTTTGAAATCATTAGACCCCCTTATCTAGTTTCTATTGCTCTGAGCTGCTGCTAGAGAGAAACAGATTTCTGTCTATTTTCCTATTATAACAGAAACTTAAGAGAACCTGTCTCGTTATACAAGGAGGATTCTACAGTTAGGTATA
Organism: Hyperolius riggenbachi; assembly: GCF_040937935.1. NCBI lineage: Eukaryota > Metazoa > Chordata > Amphibia > Anura > Hyperoliidae > Hyperolius > Hyperolius riggenbachi. The sequence goes on along the minus strand of NC_090647.1, from coordinate 367,541,210 downwards.
TCTATATTAATGTAAACCTCACATTTCCCCCCTTTTGGCCATATGATGGCCACATAAATTAATAAATCAATTATAACAACAATTAACAAACAAGAATTTTACAGAAGTAATTCAAAGCTTTCTAACATAAACTTCTGACTACACTACAGCTAAACGCGGTCACCACACGTTAAGCGCAACAGTGACAAGCGCGTTCAAGGCACGGTCACCGCACGTTAAGCGCAACAGTGACAAGCGTACCAACCCTGATAGCCAATTGGCCTTCAGGCACAGGATCTAATAGTTAGACCGACGATGTCGCGCAATTTTCATACTCCTGGGTAGATATTTCATCATAGGAGCTTCTTCGTTGAACTAAGTAGATGTGAGCTTCAGATGTGCGAGTGCACCTGCTAATGAAACACATAATGAATCTATAGCAAAGGTAAAACATCAGAACTGTGAGCAGGAACATCACCAGATAGGCAACTATTTGTTTAAAGAACCCTCCAATTGAACCAAATAAATTCCCTATATTTGTACCTTTAAAAGGATTCCATCCCTCATTGCCTATTTCCCTAGCGGTGTTTTGCAACTCTTTTACTTTTTGTAAGTGGTTGAGGACTGTCGTCACTGTCGTCAATCCACGTACAGCAATCATCCTGGACCACCATACACATCCCCCCCTGGGCCGCTAATATGTATATAATCTAAGTCCAATTTTCCTTGTAGTGCCAACTTGCGTACTTGGGCTATTTCAACTGTGTTAGCAGTGACCGCTGCAATGGTCTTATTAAACATATTAGTCCAGAGTAGTTATTTAATCTTATCATTATTTGCATCCCCCAACCTGTCCATGTAGGGAAAAAGGCCCATGCATAATCATTGGCGGTAAACAGACTCCTTTTATATAGATTGTGATGGGGCAATAAATATTTCTTTGCAGTTATAGCTTTTTCTTCTACAACAGCTACTACTGGAGCTAAGGTAGCTACAGTACCTTGACCATAGCTACCTCTTGGCAGCCAGGCATAAGCCCATCGCCCACAAACAAAGTAATAGGGTGGTTGCAATGAGATTATACCTCGTGAAAACATTTCCTTTGATACATTAACATGTGCTCCTGCTTCTATCATAGCAAGCTCTATTCCTAATAAGTTTGCACACTCTGGGATCCGGATAGCATCTAGATGAGTAAAATTACATAAAGTTTTATTAATACCTTGATCTGAGGGAAAATTCATATAACCAGTATTACCCCCTAGGAGCATAAGTAAGGCTATTCCTAGGGACCATGCATCAGTACCTATATCATTTATGCTTACATTTTTCCAGAGCATAGTAAAGTTATATGTGACGTTATTGCAATATGATTTGGGCAGTCTACCTATAGATACTAGAGGTGTCTCAGGGATTTTTCTATATCCATGCATATTGTGGGCTTTGAATTAGGCATTGGTTTTAACACAGGGGTTCTCCAGACAGCTCTGGCTCTATCTGCAGTATGGTTTTGTCCTAAAATGTCCTCTTTACTTAATGCTTCATTTGTTATGGGGATGGCTATTAGTGGCAACCCCTTTGAATCCTTTGGCCTCATACCACATACCCAACATTTTGTTTTATTCTCAGCTAATGCCACTCTCCTTTGCAGCATCATATACAGGTTTGGTTCTTCCCAGAACAAGTCTTGAACCTGAAATACATTGACAAAATACACAAATAACACAATGTGTAAGCCTATCAGTTTAACCATTGTTGTCTTTGGTCACTTTCTTACACTGACTGACGTGAGTCCAGTTAATGAATTCCTCAAGTTTTACTGAAGTAGCTGTCACAAGGAGAAATAATTTTTATGAGTCTCAGCTAAATGGTTCTGTATGGTAATGACATATTCTGCTAGTTTTGAATGAAATGATTGGATTTGCTGAGGCAAATTTATTCTGTTCTAGGTACCTGTCAAACAAGATTTCATATGGACTTAACCTAAGTCTGTATTTCATTGGGGTAGTTCTTACGCTATACAGGACGATAGGTAAACATTCTGTCCACAGCTTACCTGTATCTTCACACATTTTCCTTCCCTTGTTTTAATTGCACCATTTAGTCTTTCTGCTTTCCCACTACTATTGTGAATGATAAGGAGTATAGAAAGCCTGTGTGATACCCATAGCCTGCATTATTTCCTGTACCACCTGTCCTGTGAAATGAGAACCTTGTTCACTGATAATTACCTCCGGCAGTGAATATCTGCATATTACCTCTGTTAGGGCTTTGTTTTTGCTTTTTTATGTTTTAGCATTTGCTTTGATTACTGGCCAACACTCAGGCCAATCCTGAAAAGACATCAACACAAAGCAGGGCAAACTCATACCCTCCCACATTTGGTAGCTATATGAGGTCAATTTGTAACTTTTGCAACAGGTACTCTGGCCTAGGCATATGCCTTTGCCTTACCTTCACTACTTGTCCAATATTATGTTGCATGCAGATCTCACAATTTGCTGTGACTCGGGCAGCAACGAAGCTGAACCCAGGTGCTATCCAGTATTTACCTACCAGAGCAACCATATTATTCTTACCCATGTGAGTTGGACCATGTGTTAGAGCAGCCATCATTGGGTATAGAGATCTAGGAAGACAGAACAAAGATCCTGCCCTCCACACTCCATCTTCTTCTTGCTGTGCCCCCTTACTACTCCATGCAGCTTTGTGACTGGTAACTTCTTGTCTTTGTAGAGTTTGCAGCATCTCCACATCCACTGGTACAGGTGGAATCTCTGAGATATTGAACAGTGCAACTTCCAACAGGGGGGTGAGAGCTGCGGCTTTGACAGCGGCGTCTGCTCTTCGATTACCTTTAGCTTCCTTTGACTGCTCTTTTGTGTGTGCTTGTACTTTTAATATGGCTACCCTGGATGGTAACTGGGGAGCCTCAAACAAGTTACTTACTAGATCAGCATTTTTAATTGGTTTACCTGCAGCCGTCATAAAGTTCCTGGACCTCCAAATCGGACCGTAGTCGTGTGATATGGAAAATCCATACCTGCTATCTGTAAAGACATTGGCAGTCTTACCTGTGGCCAGAGTACAGGCTTCAATGAGAGCATAAAGCTCAGCTTTTTTGGGCTGATTTATTTGGAGGTAAAGATTTCTGTACCACTGTTTCCTCCAGTGTTACAACAGCATAACCAGTGTGTGGCTTACCATCCTCAGTGTAGTACCTAGAACCATCAACAAAGAATTTAAAATCTGGATTTTGCAAAGGTGTATCTTGGACATTAGAGGTTTGGATAGTTTCCATGTCTATTAACTCCAGACAATCATGTTCCTCTATCAGTTCAGTTTCCTCATTTGGTAAGAGTGTAGCTGGATTTAGGGTGTTACATCTTTTTAATTTTAGGTTTTCTGGTGTAAGCAATGCAACCTCATATTTTGTTAACCTTGCCATTGACAAATGCTTAGTCTGTACCCTGTTTAGGATTTCAAGTACACTGTGGGGTGTTAACAGATTAAGAGTATGTCCTAGCACCAAGTCAGCCGACTTAGTAAGCATGAGGGCACAAGCTGCTACACTCCTGACACATCCAGGGGACCCCTGAATCACTGGATCAAGTTTGGCTGAAAAATAGGCCACAGGCCTCTGCTTGGAGATATGCATTTGAGTGAGTACTCCTGTTGCATGTCCTTTGCTCTCATGGCAGAAAAGGAAAAATTCTTTCTTGTAGTCAGGCAGCCCCAACACTGGTGCTGTGACTATGGCTTGTTTTAAGGCCTCAAAAGATGCTTTGCCTGGTTCAGTGATTACAAATGGTTCCCTGGAGACACTCTCATACAAAGGTGTCATCAGCTGGGATGCATTGGGAATCCAATCCCTGCAGTAACTTACTAAACCCAGAAATGTCCTTAACTTCCTGACAGATGTTGGCATTGGGTAATTTTTAACATTGGATACCGTCCTGTCTGCTGTTAGACGGTTTGCTCCTTGTGGAATGCAGTGACTAAGAAATGTTACACATGGCAGACAGTATTGAAACCTTGTTAACTTTTTTTTTTTTTTTTTTTTAGAGATAACATAGCAAACTGAAATGTAAATGTAATAACACTTCTGATGTGCAGGTGATGCTTTAACACTTGTATTTATGTATATTCACCAACAATCCTCTATGCTGCTTAGTCACTGTACTATATTCCTCTATTTGTCTCTTCCTTTAAATGCTTATTGCTTCAACAAATATGATACTTGCTGCCGTATTGCCTCTCCATAGACAGTCTTTGCTCCTTTTCAAACCTTCCCTTTTCAAGGCTGCACTACCAGCAGATGTTGTTGCACCCCTAGACATAGCTGCTCCAGCTCCAACACCTTACACCTTGATGCTTTCATCTGGTCACCCAGCAGGCAATCTTTTCCTCGGGGCATATCTATACTGTCCAACATAGAAACATTCTACAACCTGTTCTGGCTTTTTCTGAGATTCTGTCATCCACAATTTAATCTGAGTAATTAGCTGTTTCCTTTCTAGCCACTTCTGATGCCTGGCTATAAAATCCTTCCAAAAGTCATAATCTAATCTTCCACCATCTGGCACTTTAGTTTTCTTGCAAATACTTTTAAACGGGGCTGTAGCCCACGTACCATGGGTGTCTGTCATCCACTCAACTGCTGTCTTACCAGGAGGTTTAGGATCAAGACCTGCTTGATTCGAGCCAAGAGGGGTAGATACATTATTTCCCATCTTTAGCTTACACACTTACTACTTTAAAAAGTGCACTTTGTATCACGGGTTGGCCAACCACTTACTACAAATACATGAGATAAAACCTCTAGACACCTTTTTATCAGACACCCTTATTCTATCTAGCAAACGTAATTTCTCAAGTGCCTATAAACACAACGTTCCTAGCCCTCTACCTGCAATATATTTAGACCAGAAGATATGATGCTGCAATATGTTCCTAAGCTATCTGCTGGTTCAGTCTACAAAGAGTTAATTTCTGTGTTAGCAATGAAGCTTTTACACAGCGAGGAAAACTTACAAACCAGGGGCCCTTTGACCTGTAGGTTTACCTCTTATCTCAGGCCGGTTAATGAGAGATATATTCTCTCTAGCAAGCAGAGGCCTGTTAATTATTAACTAATATAGACTGAACTGAAACAGAAAGCTTTGGCAGACGTGAGGAGTGAAACACTGCTACGCAGCGTTTATACACAGTCTTATATTATTGACATATATTATGGTCTAGAATTTGCGTAAAAACCACTTCCTAATGCCACCTCAATACAGCCACTGATTAAATCAACAAAGCTAAACCGCAGCAACCTGTCTATGATCTATTTATAACACTTTACAACCTTTTTTGAAAAGACATGCATAAACAACAAAGTTACAGCTACAAATTACATCAACACTGCACTGTAAGGTATTACACATGCATTTTCAGAATGACCGTTAATAAACCCCAAATACAATGTTAGATTACATAAAAACAAGCACCACAGACAAGACAAATACATCCAAGTAGCCAAGGTTCAGTTTTTGCGAGGCATTAATACTCACCCAGACCACAAGAGGCTGTGAGAGAGAGGAGACAAAGATATATAGGAGCTAAGTCAAGAGGTTCTTACCAAGTTGACAGATCTTCCACTAGGCAGCTGTTGTCCTGCTATCTCACACCTCAGACGATCCTAGGTGAATATTATCTGCTCGGTCCCTGTTCGCTGGGCCAAATTGTGAAGTCTAAGACCTGTAATATAAATTTAAAGTGAGGCCAAACACCTCTACTCATACGTTGGCTAACGGACTCCGAATTTTAGACCCTTAGGAAGAAGATCACACGGACACCAGCTACATGTTTGCAAACCAGATCTTCTTAGTTTAATAATGAAAGACTTCAAGTTTTTATAGCATTATGTCATTAAGTTAATAATTACAATATGGCGTGATTGGTTCCTATTTCTGACTTTCATACCTGTCAGCTAATAATTTTGCTAAACACTGCAGAAACATACATATCTATCTGACATGTCCTAAGTCCTTTATTATCTGGTTTCAGTCAGCTAATCTGTTATGATAGAGGGAGAAAATTAAACTTTGAAATCATTAGACCCCCTTATCTAGTTTCTATTGCTCTGAGCTGCTGCTAGAGAGAAACAGATTTCTGTCTATTTTCCTATTATAACAGAAACTTAAGAGAACCTGTCTCGTTATACAAGGAGGATTCTACAGTTAGGTATATCTATATTAATGTAAACCTCACACGATCGGCCATCGCGCGAAGGATATGGGCAATAGGATTTGCCGGTAATCCTCGCGCGATGGCAAGGTGATAAGTAGCTCGCATCTGCAAGCTACTTATCACCTTGAATAGGATATGGCCCTAAGACTCAAAATGTACATACTACTCACTTGTGAAAAAGGAAGAAAAACAAGTATATAAAAATATATATCATTTATTATAAATCACTACATATATAAAAAGTATAGATTCCATTAAAAACCAGAGCCCTATCTCCTAGCAACCGGGGGGTAAAAACTTGACCAATGCAAACCATATGGCAACAGATGTTCCAAAAAAAACTTTTTAGCTGGAGCTCTCAGCATAAAAATTCAGTTCCATGTGGATCAAGATACTGTTCACAGTTCCCAAAATAGTTATTAGTCACAGTGAATGGAGGATCCTGGATATTAGATAGTTCCGTACGTATTGCAGATAGAGCAAACACTTCCGTAAGTATTGCAGATAGAACAAACACTTATTGAGATTGCAATAAAAGGATGCTCGCATCAACTTCTACCCAAAGCAAAGACATTGCTAGTAGATGTAATGTTCATCAGGTAATGGGCCCCTCATTAGATCTTCAATCATAAATCACAAATGTCCATCAAACATATTGTTTACGTGACCACCGATAACTTAGCTTCAATAGATTGATGTTCAGAGAAATCACTTGCTATAAACATTTTTATATACTTGTTTTTCTTCCTTTTTCACAAGTGAGTAGCATCCTTTAAAAATATATAGTAGTAGTACGTACATAGCCCATACCACATGGTGCACGTACCATGGTGCACGTACCACCTATACCACATGGTGCACGTATACCTACACGCACATATACAATCTGTGCGCCATTATTCAAAATACATATAGAATATAATGTATCAAATATAGTGTATTATATATGACGAACGATATCCAATGTTTTTTTTTAACCCTGGTGCACAGATTGTATGAGTGTGTATATGTCTGTATACCACACCAAGTTTCTTTTGCATCAGTAAGCTCAGACTGTGTCCCTTATCTTCACTGCATTTCTGAGATATACAATTGCTCACACTGTTCTTCTTTAATGGGCCTTCAGCCCTGCTTTATATGTAATATAATTGCAGCAATGGTAATAACAACTACTGCATGAATAAACCTCAAATTAGCACATTATTTTGCCTATCGTTCACATTTACCAGGCTTTTTAATTGGCAATGATTTCAATGACTGAAATTAAGGCCTAAATTAGCATGCTTACTATCTTCCCGCTTCTTACTAATAATATACATGAAGATGGTAAATCTACAAGCAATTCCACCAGAAAACATAATTCATAAGACATGGCTAACTGTATACCACATACTGCTACACAGAAGAATTTTTCTAAGCTTTAGAAATAAAGCATAGCAGTTAAAATTAAATTTAAAAAGCATATACAGTATATATTATTACTTTTCTATGCAAACATGTAAAGATAGAAAAAAATGGTTAATGCTGTGTATATGTATGCAAAGATGTTTTACTATTCGGTTCTCTTTCTAAATTACTTCTTTTAATGAGTTTTCATGCTGCCCAGATGTTTGTGATATATATTTCCACACTATATGGCACTGTAAAGCACCTTAACTAATCTTTGCCATAACAACTAATTTTTCCTTGAAATCTATTCATTATCTCAATGACTAGAAATGATTTTCCAGGCTACAGCAGGCAACTGTTACATACAAATGTTATCCTCTCTATACTAGGCAATATGCTTTAAATGAATGGGGTTGCTTGGGTAGACATTTTCCTTATTGACATTGTTATCTACATAAAGATTCTAATGAGGATAGGAATAATAGAAAAAGGAATATGTAGGTTACTCAATATGGTATCACTTAAAGTATCACAGAAGGAGAATACTTAAGTCTGGGATCTCATGCTTTCCCTCTCTCCACACAAATAGCTTCCAGTATTAAAGGGAGCCGGAGATGAGAGGCATATGAGGGCTTCTATATTTATTTCCTTTTAAAGGGAACCTGAAGCGAGTAAAATTATTTCAAATAAACTCATGCTGTAGGTGCAGATGAATATTACATACTAACCTCCCTGTCAGTTCCTCTCAGAAGCTCACCATTTTCTTCTTACAGTGATTCCTTCCAACATTTTGTCAGAACTGAAATATACCAGTTGCTGTCAGTTATACATCAGCAGCTGTCAGTTACAACTGAATGTGCAAGGTAATGTCCATATTTCCCTATGGCTCAAGTGGGTGATATTACAGTTTAACAGTGTGCTGACCAGGAAGCTGTTATGGGGTAATGTCCATTTTCAAAATGGAGGATGGAGAATTATAATGATCACAGTGGACAAATGGGACGCAGGAGAGGAGAAAGAGATTGAAGTTTAGACTACAGGGCCCATATGCAATTCATTTTATCACCTGCTTTTTCTCCTATGTGATATTTCCAAAATTGTCAATAAAATACATTTAAAACTACCAGCAAGAAAGAAAATAGTGGAAATAATTTTGATAATAAATTTTCATCAACTTTTTGGTACTTTTTCAGTTGCAAAGTGCTGAAAAATTATTTTAAATAGAAAATGAAAAACTATCTCCTAGGAGAAAACGCAGGTGAAAAAGTGAATTGCATATGGCCCCATGGGAGGTAAGTATTACCTGTGTATAGTTATTTTGACTTTTTATTTTCAGTTCAGGTTCTCTTTAAGCAGTAACAGTTTTCTGGCACCCTGCCTTTCTGCCTTCATTTGAGTCTGAATCACATACTGTACATGAAACAAGCATGCAGCTAATTCAGTCAGATGTCATTTAGAGCACCTGATCAGCATGCTTATTCAGGGTTTATGGCTCAAAGTATTAGAAGCAGAGGGTAAGCAGGACAGCCAGGGAATTTGCACTGATTATAAGGAAATAATTAATATGCCAGCCTCCATATCTCTCTCACTTCAGATTCCCTTTAAGGGTTGACCTCTGTAAAACAACGCTGGTGAGTGAGAGCTAAACTGAGAGTACTGCAAATTGCCTCCTCATTTCCACTGGTGCTACAACTACACATTCCATATAATAAAACCCCTCTGTCCCTGTGTCATCCTCCTGTCCCTGTGTCCGTGTGCTTTAGCTACTGCACATATGTAGCCGTTGGGACAGGAGGAGAACGGGGCCAAGGGGGGCCGGACACGCACGGGTATGCAGGAGGGCGCGTGCACGCTTAAATGCAGTGGCGGGAGCGATCATAGGGGCAGGAGGGGAGTGGAATTGTGAGGGACTAGAGCCTGTTATGTAACGGGCTTAGGTCCACCTAGTTCCATACTAATCTTCCCATCTACCCACCTAACTCACCCAATCCATTGAAATTTAGAATTTTTTCAAAATTATAAAAATATATATGTATCTGAAATAGGGAGCTCAGGTCAAAGAAAATATTTTAAATGCGACAGAAATCGATCCATTTAGCCTCTAGAGAACATTTCAAGATGGTTTTATTATGTTTAACATGAACAACTGCTACTCTTAATCTCAGTGGCATGTTCAAAGGACACTTCCTTACTTTTGCCATCCAAGCTGGAAGATGCTACCTATATGAAGGCAAAAAAGAATGACCAGCTGACATTATATGAAAACTTGCCAATTAAATTTTCAGTGTACCTAATTAATTGCTACATTTAAACCATTGGTAAGCTGCTGGTGTTCTTTGGTTTCACTTGTTAAGGTAGAAACTTAGATGGTATATTTATAGAAAAAGTTCCATTGCAGATACCACCAATGAAAGTAGCACCAAATTTTACACTATCAGTGTCATCCACCAAGCAATAGAGGCTTACATAACATACATAACATAACTGAGTATATCCTAACAAGGTCTTATGGTGTTCAGTACTCTGTCCAAAGCTCCAGTGGATTATACTGTTTCAATTAAACTGGATTTGCTTATGCTGTGAAAAGCTCCACTCAAAGCTTTCAAATGTTTGTCAGTTTATACTATGTCACTCTGCAATAAGCAAATATAAGGAAAAAAAATAGATTCACCATAAGGGAGGTAGCCCTTGCCATAATTCCCCACTACATTTTAACAGAGAGAGAGAGTATGTGTGTGTGTGTGTGTGTGTGTGTGTGTGTGTGTGTGTGTGTGTGTGTGTGCGTGCGTGCGTGCGTGCGTGCGTGCGTGCGTGCGTGCGTGCGTGCGTGCGTGCGTGCGTGCGTGTGTCTGTGTGTGTGTGTGTGTGTCTGTGTGTGTGTCTGTGTGTCTGTGCACGCACACACGCACATACATGTGTCTGTATATTAAGGTTTAATTTATTTGCATATTGAAAATATACAAACATGTCTTGAAAATATGGGGATCACTAGTAGTCATGCTTAAGGCGTTAAAAAAAGGTTCCTTCTCATGAAGCAGCATATTTCCCAGCAATAAATCACTTGCAAAGAATATGTAGACTATTTAAACCCACTGTTTCACTTGGGACTCCTTAAAAGTGGTCATAAAGGCTTGAAGGAAGCAGATTATTAATGATAATAAAGATCTAAGAATATGTATTTTACCTGTCAAATGCAGGCTTGTTGGAAAAGGAGCCTTTGTCCTTGGACTACTTTGCAATGCATACCAGAAATATAAAACATTTACAGTTATATATTTTGACTCTTATACATCTCAATGTTTGGAAAATTAAAACAGAAAGACCTTAAACGTTTCCTTGATCTGTCAATTTTAAGTATTGTCAGTAGAGATGGGGACTTTGCCAGATTTTGTCATGCATGAAAATGAATTCAACTCAGAGGAGATGAGTTTTTTGAAACAGATGTGTTCTTAAACTTGATTGTTCTTAAAGGTTCATAAAATGAGGATCTGATCATTAAAGCAGTATACTCACGCTTCAGATTTTATTCCCATTTAATAATAATGGCATGATGCCAGTATATTTAGTGTAAAACTGTACTTATGATAAGCCAAATGTAAGGTATGCTAAGCCTTATTTTACTAATCTGCTTCTAATGAAGGCCACAATCATTTTGACATGTGCCAAAAATCTAGCATAAAATAGCTGTGTTCAGCTACTTCACAGTGTTTAGTGATCTGCCATGATGGATCACTAAGCATAATCAGCAATACATGAGAGTATTGTCTTCACTGCATTACACTGCTAATTCTTTGCCTGTGGCATCCTGTGGTACTGTGGGGAGAAAAAGAAAATAAAACAGTGCACTCGTTCACGAGCACCACGCTTTCCCTCGGCCATAGCTCATTCCCTGATTGAATAATAGTCATTAAAGGGTACCTATAGGGAATAAAATATGGCAGTTCAATTTACTTGAGGCTTTTTCTAGCACTCTGAATTCCTCGTGGTCCTTCGCCATCATTCTACTCCCCCTCAATCCAGATCCCATCGCCAGCACTGTTCTGCCCATGTACAGTTCCAATTTTTGCAAATTGCACTAACACAGAATGCTCTCGGATATGGGAGCAAGATCAGGAGGCACGTTGCACAGGCCGCACATGCAGCTATCAGAAGGGCACTGCCACTTATTGGAGGAGCACAGAATGATGAGCGCACAGATGGACTGCACGGGGCTGGAGGAAGTGCCAAGTGAGTTAAACTGGCCACTTTTACTTCGCTTCAAGTTCACTTTAAGTACAACCCTAATTGAGCGTGCATACGTAACTATAGTCCCTTGTATGTCTTTTTTTATAAAGTATGTGTTTGCACTGCTTATCATTTTTGTGCAGGTGTTATCAGTGCATCAGCACATATTGAGGAGTATTGAGACAATTTTTTTTATAAATTGTGTATCACATTCCAGCATTTAAAGTGTACATGAGGCAATTTTTGTAATGTAAAAGATGGGACATAGAGGCATGTTCCCATCTAAAGGACATGCCTCTGTGAGCCCTACTCGCTTCTCCCAGTCCTCCCTGTGCCACACTAGCCCCTCCGAATCTGGCGACAAGCAGCTTGTCAGCAGACTAATGGGGAAAAAGTCGTCCTTTGCAGGAGAGGAACTCCTGTAACGCCCTCTGCCCTGCCTCTAAGAGTCTTCTCACTTGCTTTCTTCTGCCTGTTCTCCACACCTTCCCCGCCCCTATATACCAATCAGTTCTCTGTGCTCTTGGAAGTGAGCTCAGAGCTGCATCTGTAGTGTTGTGGACTCAGGGGTCACAGAAATAAAAGAGAAGGAATACACAACAGCACATAGGAGCAGCGGGGAGAGGTAGTAATGCCCTGATCAGGTCGTATGCTTTTTTTTTTACTTTTGTGAACGTTCAGGCTTTTTTTTAAAGGGCGTTGAAACAACCCCCCTAAAAAAATTGCCAAAAAATAGAACCCCAAACCATATGTAAATCCCTTTTTTTCGCATTGTAGTTCGCATCTACGCATCATAGTTCGTAGGTAAAGTTTCAAAACAACGCTTACAAATTTACATGTACTGCTACACTTAGCTTGCGTCCACTATGCGTAGTTAACATGTGTATTGCGTAATGAACTACGAATGCGTTACTCGCGGCTAATTTTACACGTGCGATTGTATGCTTACAAATATACGCATTGGAAAGGGGAATGTACGCATAGAAGAGTTCCCAGTATAAGCATTTAACAGAGGAATTAATGCGTACAATTTCCTGCATATGGGCATTCACATTTTAACGCGTAGTCTATGAAATGCGTACGAAGCGAATATTTGATTTCAAAGCCGTAGTTTGGCAAAGCGTAATTGCGTAAAACTACGCGTAGTTCCAGCGTAGCAAAGTTGGCTGACTACGACCATCCCTGTCCCTATATGACCTATCAGAATTACTTGTGTGTAAATTGTTTGAAGGTATACTAAGGGATACTATACAAAATTATATAGCACAGAATAATCTAATTTTAGTTCAACAGCATGGAATAACTAAAGACAGGTCCTATCTCACAAACATACTCAGCTTTTATTAAGTGCTGAATAAAAATGTAAATCTTTGGAAAGCTATAGATGTACTATACTTGGACTTTGCAAAGGATTTTGACACTGTTCCCCACAATAGCCTGGCATAGAAGCTGAGGCTACAGGGACTAAGAGAAAATGTGTGTATGTGGATAGAAATGTGGTTAAAGGACAAAAGGCAAAGCATGGTGGTAAATGGAATAAAGAGTAATGTTGCCATCTTTGCAGATGATGCAAAGTTATAAAGCATTATCAACACTAAGATGGATAGTGACACATTACAACAGTGTTGGCAATATGGCCATATAAGCAGGAACTTGTCATATTGAATTTCATGTTGATAAATGTAATGTCATGCACCCTGGACGTACCAATGGTAGAGCGCCATAAAAATAAATAAAAGATAAATAGCTTATAGCTGGGAACATCAGACTTGGAGAAGTACTTGGGAATACTGGATGATAGCTAAAGCAAATACAATTATGGGATGCATAAAATGGGACATAAAATCTTGAGATGCAAGTATACTACTCCCGCTGTATAAATTTCTTGTGAGACCACATCTGGAGTATGGGGTACAGTTTTGTGCACCACAGTATAGAAAGGACATTGACCTTCTAGAATGGGTACAAAGATGGGCAACTAAATTAATCAGAGGGCAATACCAAGAAAGGTTGGACAAACTGGGCTTATTTAAGGTGCGTTCACATGCACTACGACCGCCAAGGACGGGTCCTTCAGACCCTCCCGCTGGGTGGACGTTCAGCCGACAGTAGCGCGTGTATACGCTGTCGGCGGACTGATAAGGCTGTTTGTGAATGATACGCTGAGCGGATCTTTCAGAAACAGCCTTATCAGTTCGGCAACAGCGTGTACACACGCACTACTGTCATCTGAACGTCCACCCAGCGGGAGGGTCCGGCGGACCCGTCGTTGCCGCCGGTAGTGCGTGTGTATGCCCCTTTAGCTTGGAGAAATGGTGACCTGATTAACATGTATAAATCCATCAGAGGGCAATACAAAAGCTTGTCAGATAAGCGTTTTTTTTCCCTAGGGCTGTACAACAGACAAGAGGACATGATCTGCTTATGGAGGAAAAAAGTTTTTGCCATGTATTTGGAAAGGGGTTGTTTACTGTAAGAGTTCTTAAATTGTGGAATATCTTACCACTGGAAGTAATTATTATTATTAACTGCCGGAGGCTGCCGCTCAGGCCCTGCTGGGCTGATTTTCATCAAATAAAAAGGAGCACACGCAGCCGGCACTTTGCCAGCCGCGTGTTCTACCTGATCGCTGACGCAGCGTGGTGATGCACCACGTGCAGCGGCAAAAGAGGGTCCCCCCAGCCGCCCGAGCCCAGCGCAGCCGGACCAAACAGTTCCGGCCAGCGCTAAGGGCTGGATCGAAGGCGGCTGATGTCAGGACGTCGGCTGACGTCCATGACGTCACTCCACTCATCGCCATGGCGACGAGGAAAGCACAACAAGAAGGGCCGCTCATCGCAGCCTTTCTTGTTACTTTTGATCGCCGGAGGCCCTCTAGTGGGCTTTCATGCAGCCAACTTTTAGTTGGCTGCATGCAATAGTTTTTTTTTTAATTAAAAAAAAACGTCCGGTCGCCAGCCTGGCGATCTTAATAGAACGCCAGGCTGGTTAACTGATTCACAGCCATTATTGTTACAACAAGATGAAGGCGCTAAGCAAGTTACAACACCTCATATGTTTGAGTTAGGCGTCAGTATGGACGTAAGGCGTAAGGATGATGAAGTACCTGTTGTTGGTGCAGTTTTGGAGGTGTCTGATACAAGCAAAGCTGTGGAGTATGATTATGATGATGATGAGGATGATGATGATACTGCCATGGATGTCACGTGGGATTCCAATAGACATGTTGACCAGGGGGACAGTTCAGAGGGGGAGTCAGAGAGGAGTAGGAGGAGACGAGTTGCTGAAAGAAGCAGGGGAAACTCGTCATCAGAAACAGCTTGTGGTAGTGTCCGGCGGCATGTATCACCACCTATGGACAGTCAGCCAGCCATCATGCCCTTCAAGGTCAGCTGCTGCTGCTACCACCACAGTGCCATCATCCCAGGACTCAGCGGTGTGGACATTTTTGTGTGTGTCTGCCTCAGATGACAGCGATGCCATCTGTACTCTAAGCCACCAAAAATTGAGCCGTGGAAAGACGAAGACCCGCGTAGGGACAACTGCCTTACGAAGGCACATGATGAAAAATCACAAACGGAAATGGGATGACCACCTGAGGAAAAGCAGCACAAAACAGCAAATCCACCCTCTTCCTCCTTCAGGTGCAGCGTCTTCAGCCACTTTATCCCCTGCATCTTGCGGAACTGTCAGCTTAATTGGGCTTTAAAATCCAGGTAGAGACCCAGTTTTGTCTTTTTACATGTCTAAATAATCCTGTGGTGGATGAGGGTTTTGACTGGTTGACTCCCTGGTGCTGAAAATACATAGGGTTGTAGTGTTGAGCTATCTGTATTGTCAGCTCGCCAGCTGTTACCATACCAGCTGGTGGACTCTGAGGCCTACCGCAAATTTGTGGCAATTGGGACACCACAGTGGAAGATACCAGGCCACAATTATTTCTCAAAAAGGCGATACCCAAACTGTACCGTGATGTTGAAAGGCAAGTGGTGTCAACTCTGCCACACAGCATTGGGTCAAGGGTCCATCTGACCACGGATGCCTGGTCTGCAAAGCATGGTCAGGGCAGGTACATTACTTATACGGCACATTGGGTCAACCTGGTGACCACTGGCAAGCAGGGAGTACGTGGCTGTGCAGCGGACCTATTTGTGACACCTCTACGGCTTGCAGGCAGGCCTGCTGCCACCTCCTCTCCTTCTCCTCCTACTCCTCCTGCTACATCCTCTTTGCTGTCATCCTCCTCCTCCTTGGCTGAGTGGCAGTGCTACTCTACTGGTGCTGCAATCTCCTCTCCAACTACACACCCCCAGCTCCCCAGGGCCTATGCTGCATGCCAGGTATGACGGTGTAACACCATCTTAGATATGTCTTGCCTCAAAGCCGAGAGTCACACTGGAGCAGCTCCCCTGGCTGCTCTGAACAAACTGGTGAATCAGTGGCTGACCCCGCACCAACTGGAGATCGGGAACGTGGTGTGTGACAACGGCAGCAATCTCATTTCGGCTTTGAGTTTGGGACAGTTGACACATGTACCCTGCATGGCACATGTGCTGAATTTAATAATCCAACGATTTGTGTGTAAGTACCCAGGCTTACAGGAGGCCCTGAAGCAGTCCAGGAAGGTGTGTGGGCATTTCAGGCATTCCTACATGGCCATGGCGCACTTGGTCGATATTCAGCAGAGAAACAACTTGCCAGTGAGGCGCTTGATTTGTGATAGCCCGACTCGCTGGAATTCAACGCTCCTCATGTTTGACCGCCTGCTACAACAGGAGAAAGCCGTCAATGACTATCTGTACACCTACGGTCAAAGGTCAGGCCCTGGGGAGCAGTGTATTTTCTTGCCGAGGTACTGGATACTCATGCGTAAAGCCTGCATGCTCATTCGTCTGTTTAAGGAGGTGACAAACCTGGTGAGTTGCAGTGAATGCGCCATCAGCGACTTGATCCCATATGCTTTCTTCCTGGAGCATGTCATGCGTAGAGTTGTGGTTCAAGCTGTAGAGCAGCGTGAACAGAAAGAGGAGGAAGAGTTGTGGGAACCATCACAACCAGAACAAGATTTGTCATCAACAACTGTGGCAGCACAGAGGAGGGGGGAGGAGGGGGAGGATGAGTCATCTGGGGAAGAGGAGTCAGATGAGGAAGGTGAGTTTTTTTTAGGAGGATACGGAAGAACAACCGCAGCAGGCGTCGCAGGAGGCTTGTGCTGCTCACCTTTCCCGTGGTATTGTTTGTGGCTGGGGGGAGGAGGAGAACTTTCCTGACATCACTGAAGAAGAGCAAGAGGAGATGGATAGTAGGTTGGCATCCAACTTTGTGCAGATGGAGTCTTTCATGCTGTCCAGCCTGTTGAGGGACCCCCCTATAAAAAAACGCAAGGGAAATGACCTGTGCTGGGTGGCAACACTACTAGACCCTTGGTATAAGTAGTGGATATGTTACCAAATCTTCAGAAGGTAAAAAGGATACAGCACTTGCACAACAAGTTGGCAACTATGCTTTATAGTGCGTTTAAGGGTAATGTCACAACACAACGGAATAAAGGTGCCACTGCCAGTAATATTCCTCCTCCTCCCATTTCCACGCAGGCAAGGACAGGACGCTCTAGCGAACTCATCGTGATGTCGGACATGTCATGTGATGTCTTTAGTCCAACAGCTCGCCTTAGCCCTGGAGGATCCACCCTCCACCAACACCTCGACCGGCAGGTAGCCGACTACCTGGCCTTAAGAGCGGATGTAGACATTCTTAGTAGTGATGAACCCCTGGACTACTAGGTGCACAGGCTTGACCTGAGGCCAGAGCTGTCACAATTTCCCATCCAACTTCTGGCTTTTCCTGCCTCTAGCATCCTGTCAGAAAGGACCTTCAGCGCAGATGGAGGCATTGTCAGTGAGAAGAGAAGTCGCCTAGGTCAAAAAAGTGTTCAGAAACTCACCTTTATCAAAATGAATGAGGCATGGATCCCGGAGAGCTACTGCCTGCCCGATGACTAAGTAGGTCCCCACACAGCATCTCTGCCTGCCTGCCGGCCGCTGCTGCCTGCCCCTAAACGAAGTCGGTCCCCACACATCATCTCTGCCTGCAGGCCGCTTGACTGCGTTCTCCACCACCACACACAGGGTCAAGGACATTAGGAGGATTCCTGAATTTTTCTCGTGCGTGTACATGCCTAATTTTTCTGGCTGCACTGCGGCTGCAACAACTAAACAAAAGGCATGTACATGTGTCAATTCCCCTTCGTGATCGTTACCTTACCGCGGTGAAGGGGCTTGCATATCACAATGAAGCAATGACCTATATGAGTGTGTTGGGGGGCACACCCAAGATAATAAGGTCATTGCTTCATTGTGGACAGACCAAATTCGATCAGCTGGACAGTCACTGTTGTTTTGTCGTTGAGCTACCTCAGCCCGACCATATGGGCTTGAAAACCGCCATTGCCTGCACTCTCACCATCGTGCGCACCAGTCCAGCACGGCCATCAGTTCACAAACAGCTTTTTGCAGTGCGTTACACAGTGAGTTTGGTCTGTCAGTGTGAAGCAGTACACTAATTACACTACCTGATTGATGTATACACACGCAAGATGTTTTAAAGCACTTTATGCCTCCAATTTAGCAATGCAATGGGATTTCTGCCCTTAAAACCCTGCTCTGCATCAAATCCGTAATTTTCCCCTGGACTTTTGGCATGTATTCCACTCCACCATGCCCCTCTCCAGGTGTTAGACCCCTTGAAACATCTTTTCCAACACTTTTGTGGCCAGAATTAGTGTTTATAGTTTTGAAAGTTCACCTGCCCATTGAAGTCTATTGCGGTTCGCATGGTTCGCGCGAAACGCAACGTTTTGCGGAAGTTCGCGTTCAGTGTTCGCAAACCTAAAAATTGGAGGTTCAAGCCATCTCTACCAGGAATTTATCTGACTTCCACTGGATTTGGGATATTTTCCTTTTAAGGCTTATTGGCCCAAGCCTATAAAGGTTTTTCACCTGCCACTAGATCAACTGGGATATGTCTAGGCTCGGGAAAGTGTTTTTTTTCCCTCTTTCTGGTTGAACTTGATGGACATATGTATTTTTTTAAACCAAACTAACTGTGTTACTATGTCCCCATGTTTGCCTTTGCCTAACTGCAGAAACTGTGCAGTGTCAGCAGGATTGTGGGAAAGTTTTTCTTTTTTTCTTAGCTACAGTAACTAGTTTATCACTGCATGCACAAAAACCAGTAAGCATCCTATTTCAGATACGATTTGGACACTATGACAAGAAAGTAATTGAATCCACAATCCCTTAGAAGAGTTTACGCAGTGATGTAAGCCTGTTGTCTAGGTGATGTTTGCTATGGGAGGGACAGTAAGCTGTGGCAGTAGGAAGGGAGGAATTAGCACTGAGCTGGGTTGAAAAAAAAAGAAAGAAAATAAAAGGGCTGAAGTGATTTCACTTTTGGCATCATAGAGAAACAGTTAAAATGGAAACCGGCAGAAATGTTATTTTCTTCTTTTATGTAACAACTAGTAGACCCAAGCCCATTTAAAAACAGGCTCTAGGGTCTGTTTCTCGCCGCTGCCCGCCGCATGCCGCTGCACACCCGCCCGCCCACTCACACACCCGCCCGGCTCCCTGGCCCTGCCCTCCTGTCTCTGCGAGGCTGGGTCCGTGCTGTGCACATGAGCAGTAGCAAAAAGCATGGACCAGCTACACAGAGACAGCACACGCAGAGACACAGGGGTTTTATTATACAGGATTCTTCTAAATATGAAAGTGAACACTAAAACTACAGGATAGGTAAGCAATATAAATAATTTTCTTTTGGATTATGTATTTGTATTTTTTTCAGTTAATATGAATAAATAGAATGTTAAGGTAACTAATTAAAGGAATACTGAGCCAATGGTCCCTTTACCAGACATTTATTTTTATTTTTTTTTCAAAATGGCAACATCATCCTCAGCCAGTTGGTGAGTTTTTTCTAATTTTTACATTTGGTTGCTGTAATGTCTCTTCATAGACTTCAACAAATCAACATTATTTTTTCTTTAATTACTTTAATGGAGTTAAAATTGATATTGATGTACTTGCATTATTTCTTTTTCCACTTACAAGCATGTCAGCATCAGTACACATAATATAAGCTGCTGGTAAACATGTTGTAGTGTGTCCTGATCTCTGCTTGAGCATGGCCAGATTTCTGCAAAGGCTGGTACCTAGGGTGCATTGAAAGCATCAAGAGAGCTGGGGCGGCTGTCGCACGTCGGCAGCAGATCAGATGCTGTCCCACTAAATCAGCAGTCTGTAACCATGCTGTCTTCCAGTATCTCTTGCAATTTTCAAAAGGGAGAGTGCGCCTCCCCTCCTTTCCTCTCCACTGTGACTCTGAGGGGATGGGCTGAGAAGAAAAGAGCCTTGCCACCCAGGAAATTCAGATTCAGGAAGACAGCAAGTCGGCATCATACATGTAGCTATCTAAGTGTGGAGACATCACTGGGAGGATGAAGGGCACTGTGGACACTCGCAGCATGCTGTCTAGTCTGGTGAGTGAGTGGAGTGAGTGACCACCTGGGAGCTTTCTCTCTCCCGCCTTCCTTCCCTGGAGCCAGTGACTTCTGAAACAGGGCTGCCTGGTGCTCCCCACCATCCTAATCTTCTCTCCAGGCAGCCCCTGTCATGCCTTTCATCTTTTTAATCAGGCAGCATTCTCTCCCCTTGATGCATATTAGCCATTTTAGCCTTTTGGACATGACTGTCATGTCCAAAAGGCTGCTGCGTGCACCTGTGCCGCCCCCATTAGCCCAGAGATCAATGAACGGAAACATAGTTCCCATTCATTGATCTAAGTCCCCGGTAGAAAGACCGACAGCTTCTTATCAGAAGCCGCGGTCTTCTGAATGAAAAAAAAAATCACGCCCTCCTTATACTGATGGAATGAAAAAAAAATGACTATCTTGTGGCCAAATAGTAAAACTACATGTACATACATTTTTTTTTTTTAACACAAAACACAACTCATTACATTTAAAATTAATTGTTTACCTCCAACACCCAAAAAATACCCAAATGAAATTTTTAACTAAAAAAAAATAAAATAAAAAAATTACAATTAAAAAAAACATAAATAGTTACCTAAGGGTCTGAACTTTTTTAATATGCATGCCAAGAGGGTATATTACTAAAAATTTTTAAATTATAAGCTTGTAAATAGTGATGGACGCAAAACTGAAAAAAAATGCTCCTTTATTTCCAAATAACATATTGGCACCATACATTGTGATAGGGACATAATTTACATGGTATAATAACCAGGACAAATGGGCAAATAAAATGTGTGGGTTTTAATTATGGTAGCATGTATTATTTTAAAGCTATACTGGCCAAAAACTGAGAAATAATGATTTGTTTCCATTTTTTCTTAATATTCCTGTAAAAATGCATTTAGAAAAAATAATTCTTAGCAAAATGTACCACCCAAAGAAAGTCTAATTGGTAGTGGCAAAAATAAGATATAGATCAATTCATTGTGATAATTAGTGATAAATTAGCTTGCCTTTAGTGTTCATTGTTTGTTTGTAGAGCCTTCTTGTGGGACATAGCCATGTCAGTGAAAGTCCTCAGAGAAGCTCACAATCTAATCCTACCATAGTTATAGTGTAAATTTCTACCATATTATGATTATGAGTATTATTATGTTTATATGTTTTTTATATAGCACTGACAACATCTGCAGCATTCTACAGAATGCATAGTCATGTCACTGTCCTCAGAGGAGCTCACAATCTAATCCCTATCACAGTCTAATGTCCTACCATATCATTATTATTACTATGTATTTATATAGCACTGGAATCTTCTGCAGCACTTTAAATAGACTCTGTAACAAAATTTTCAGCCTTATTTATTCTATTCTATAAGTTCCTATACCTGTTCTAGTGTGGTGTGTCTTGCTGCAGACTTTCCTAGTTGCACAGTGGCTGTATAATATTATCTCTGTTATATATTCTAATCTTCTTTCCTCTGACGGCTTTGTTGGCCTCAGGCACTCAGGCTGGAATGTGCAGCTCTGCTTGTGATAGGATAGAAGCTATACACACCCTCTCCACGCTCTGTGTGAGTTACAGAGTGAGCTCCTTTGAGCCTATCACATTCTGGTAACAGCCATGTCTTTTGTTTGTAAACATTGCCTAAAACTGGCAATTACAAGCCAGGATTACAGCAGGTAGTGGCAGAAAAAACACAGAGGGGCCCAGGAGAACATAATAAATAGAATGGTATGCTTTTTATTGTAAGCATTTTAGAGTGCAGATTCTCTTTAAAAAGTCCATAGTCACCTTCCACATTAAATGTAATCATCTTAATCTTGTGATTGGTAAAGGTGCCCACACACACACATTGATTTTCTCATTGGATTCCCTTCTGATTTGATCACTCTGATTGAATCAAATGGGAATGCATTCTTTCAAATACTTGATCAATGTTGACCAAAAATTGATCTAAAGTATCGATTGGACAGGATGAATAGGTCGATTGGGGGCAGGGAAGGAGTGGCAGATGATTTATAGGCCATATCGTTGCATTGCATCAAACAGTGCTATATGATTCCCTATGAATCTATTCAAAATGAATGTGTTGTGTGTGGTAGGAATCGACCCCTTCTGAATCGATTCCTTTCTGAAAGGAATCGATTGTTTTGGAACATTGAGTGGACATTGAGTGGAAATCTATAACTGTAGGGCCAGCTTAACTCTAACCTGTTACTTCATTTTAACCCTTTTCCCATAACCCTATTCTCAAATTTCTAGCCTCAAGTCCTTAACCTAAATTGCCAAAAGGCCTAGCCTTTAATCTCCCCTAACCACTTTATTTTTGTAAATAACTAACTCTAACATTCTGATTTATCAGTATTCCTAACCTCCCCCCTTTCCTGTGTTCGATAACCCAAACCTAACTCTGCTGTTATCATGGGGCGGCTGGAGGTAGTCCCCTTGGGCGGTGAAAGGTAAAAAAAAACCCAGCCCTGTACTTGAGCAATGTTTTTTGAAACTGTCCCCTGGTTCTAAATGGTTAAACTGAATCTTATATCTTCAACATTTTTCTGTTACATGCTAATAACATCTACAAACCCTGCCCCTAGCTCATCTGAGTAATGTTAATAATGGCAGCGATGAGCTTGTATTTTAAAACAAAAGCAAAATCAGTTATACAAGTATGTAATACTGTTTATCAGTGCCAACTTTTAGATTATACTAAGCATACTTAAAGAGACACTGAAGTGAAAAAAAATATGATATAATGAATTGGTTGTGTAGTACAGCTAAGAAATAAATAATTATGAACAAAGACATAAGTCTAATATTTGTTTCCAGTACAGGAAGAGTTAAGAAACTCCAGTTGTTATCTATGCAAATAGCCATTGAGCTCTACGACTTTGAAAGTCTCAGAGAGCTCTGATTTCTGATTAGGTTATGTCAACTGTATAGTGTTTTTCTTTTGCAGAGAACAGTTCAGGACAGGTCAAAAGTTCACTGCCTGTTCTGTAAAAACATTTAGAATGCTGAGTAATGTTAAACTGCAAATATTAGAGAATGATGCAATGTTATAAAAATAAAAAAAAATAAAAAAGCTGTATAACTGAAAATAAAAATATGAGAATATTTTTTTTGCTACCAATGTTCTAGTAATTACCCCTACTACACAACCAATTCATGATATCATAATTCATAATTCATAATTTTGCTTCAGTGTCTCTTTAAGTATAAGTACACCAACACTTTAAGAGGTAATCAACTCTAATTTTGTAAAAGGTATTGCATACTGTATATAATGGTTGTAACTTTCTGGAGAATGGTTAACATTTGTCAGTATAGCTGACTGATTTTCTCTGGTTCTGTTTGTGTTTTATTTAGTCTTATAACAAATAATTATACAAAGCACCCCTTATTACATCTGCTAGCGTGCTTAGTGTGTTTAATATCATTCAGCAAAGACTGCCTGAGTTGGGCTTATCAAGAATGCTTGCTCATTTGTTTTGTGTGTTGCCCTGACAGGGTTAGTGCAGGGTTACTGAGCATCTATATAAGGCTGACACCATCTTGGAGCATAATAGTAGCAGAAGAGTATTGTACCATGTTAAAGAAAAGGTTTATCTGCACAATTGTGAATGAAATCAGAGTGTGCTAGGGCCAAAAATACAACATTATTTAAACCAAGAAGAGAAACCCAGGAACAAGCACCACTCAATACTAGTATTTAGCAAGGTACAAGAGATCTTTATTATACATGATCTACCTAGAGGTACAATATACAACAGATCCCTGTTGTATATTGTACCTCTAGGTCGATCATGTATAATAAAGATCTCTTATATATTGTACCATGTTAGCCATAAGTAAAAGCAAGAAGTTAGTCATAAATCAGCTAACATCCTCTCACCCCATTTAGATGTCCTGTTTCATTTAAGGCATCTTAATAACATGTATGTTTGCTTGCAAAAAATCTATGTATCCCCTTTTGTATCCATGTTGCATGTTTATAGCTGTCTGTTCCAACAGCTTGTAAGCAAACAGAGCTGAAGTCGGCAGAAGGCTGCACAGCTGGACACTTACTCTTATTCTTTTAAGTTAGCCAATACATGGTATCATCCTGATTCAATACTTCTTGCCATCTTGGATTAACTCTTTGCACCCCAGCCTCTGTGGTTGGCTGAAAATTTCAAACAAATAGGACTTAGGTAGTTAAGCTTGACACCTTCTCCTCGTAGGTGCGAGTCACAAACACAGGTGCCCCCCAGGATGTATCCTGTCCCCAATCATTTTCTCACTGTATATGAACTACTGCACATCTAGGAATGACTCTGTAAAGGTCATCAAGTTTGTGGATGACATCACCATTCTGGGCCTTAGAAAAATGTGATGAGCAAGCATATTGCCTAGAGATCGAGAATATCTGCAACTGGTGTAAGGCAAATAAAGGTGTCCTAAACATGGCTTAAACAACAGAACTGATCATTGACTTCAGGAAAAACAACCCTGAACTCCCACTGGTCCTCATCGGAGGCACAGAAGTCGCCAGAGCTCCATATGCCTGCTTCCTGGCACCACCATCTCCAGAGCCCTAAGTTGGGCAGAAAACACCACCACTATGCAGACAAAAGCCCAACAGTGGCTGTTCTTCCTACGTCAATTGAAAAAATTCAGCATGGCAAGAGATCTTATAACTTGTTTATACTCTCCTACCATTGAGTCAATACTGTGCTCTTCCATCATTGTTTGATACTCGGGAGCCTCCTCGAATGACAGGTACAAACTTCAGACAGGCATACATTCTGCAGAGAGGACCATTGATACCCCCCTTCTACCAATCAACTTTCTCTACTCCTCCAGACTGCGTTCCAGGGCTGCCGGAATGGCAAAGGACCCCTCTCATATGATTTATAGGCCATATCGTTGCATTGCATCAAACAGTGCTATATGATTCCCTATGAATCTATTCAAAATGAATGTGTTGTGTGTGGTAGGAATCGACCCCTTCTGAATCGATTCCTTTCTGAAAGGAATCGATTGTTTTGGAACATTGAGTGGACATTGAGTGGAAATCTATAACTGTAGGGCCAGCTTAACTCTAACCTGTTACTTCATTTTAACCCTTTTCCCATAACCCTATTCTCAAATTTCTAGCCTCAAGTCCTTAACCTAAATTGCCAAAAGGCCTAGCCTTTAATCTCCCCTAACCACTTTATTTTTGTAAATAACTAACTCTAACATTCTGATTTATCAGTATTCCTAACCTCCCCCCTTTCCTGTGTTCGATAACCCAAACCTAACTCTGCTGTTATCATGGGGCGGCTGGAGGTAGTCCCCTTGGGCGGTGAAAGGTAAAAAAAACCCAGCCCTGTACTTGAGCAATGTTTTTTGAAACTGTCCCCTGGTTCTAAATGGTTAAACTGAATCTTATATCTTCAACATTTTTCTGTTACATGCTAATAACATCTACAAACCCTGCCCCTAGCTCATCTGAGTAATGTTAATAATGGCAGCGATGAGCTTGTATTTTAAAACAAAAGCAAAATCAGTTATACAAGTATGTAATACTGTTTATCAGTGCCAACTTTTAGATTATACTAAGCATACTTAAAGAGACACTGAAGTGAAAAAAAATATGATATAATGAATTGGTTGTGTAGTACAGCTAAGAAATAAATAATTATGAACAAAGACATAAGTCTAATATTTGTTTCCAGTACAGGAAGAGTTAAGAAACTCCAGTTGTTATCTATGCAAATAGCCATTGAGCTCTACGACTTTGAAAGTCTCAGAGAGCTCTGATTTCTGATTAGGTTATGTCAACTGTATAGTGTTTTTCTTTTGCAGAGAACAGTTCAGGACAGGTCAAAAGTTCACTGCCTGTTCTGTAAAAACATTTAGAATGCTGAGTAATGTTAAACTGCAAATATTAGAGAATGATGCAATGTTATAAAAATAAAAAAAAATAAAAAAGCTGTATAACTGAAAATAAAAATATGAGAATATTTTTTTTGCTACCAATGTTCTAGTAATTACCCCTACTACACAACCAATTCATGATATCATAATTCATAATTCATAATTTTGCTTCAGTGTCTCTTTAAAGGGAAGGTTCAAGCAAAAAAAAAAAATGAGATTCACTTACCTGGGGATTCTACCAGCCCCATGTAGCCATCCTGTGCCCTTGTAGTCACTCACTGCTGCTCCAGTCCCCCGCTGGCAGCTTTCTGACCTCGGAGGTCAGGGCCACATTGCATACATTTTTACGCATTCCAGCTAGTGCAGGAACAAAAATTTACGCGTTTCACCACTAACACGTAAAAATGTATGTGTTAATGTTCCTGCACTAGCGGGAATGTGTAAAAATGTACGCAATTTGGCCCTGACCTCCGAGGTCAGAAAGCTGCCAGCGGGGGACTGGAGCAGCAGTGAGTGACTACGAGGGCACAGGATGGCTGCATGGGGCTGGTAGAAGCCCCAGGTAAGTGAATCTCATTTTTTTTTTTGCTTGGACCTTCCCTTTAAGTATAAGTACACCAACACTTTAAGAGGTAATCAACTCTAATTTTGTAAAAGGTATTGCATACTGTATATAATGGTTGTAACTTTCTGGAGAATGGTTAACATTTGTCAGTATAGCTGACTGATTTTCTCTGGTTCTGTTTGTGTTTTATTTAGTCTTATAACAAATAATTATACAAAGCACCCCTTATTACATCTGCTAGCGTGCTTAGTGTGTTTAATATCATTCAGCAAAGACTGCCTGAGTTGGGCTTATCAAGAATGCTTGCTCATTTGTTTTGTGTGTTGCCCTGACAGGGTTAGTGCAGGGTTACTGAACATCCTTATCTGCTATCCTTTGTCTGTAGCTTCTCTATATTACTAGCCACAAATCAATTTCTATTTTAAATCCTTATATTCACATGAATCTGCCACTTTGTGCAGTTTGGCAACAAACCAACTTGAACTTATGTGCTGAATCTGATATTCTGTTATTGAAAAGGAGCCATAAGTTAAAGCATCTCGGACACCCTTCAGCTCTGTAGCAAGAACCACATGGACCTTAAAATATTAACACCTTTTTGTGGAACAGAAAGTATGTAGAAGTCTTTGTACTATAGTTCAGGGTATGCCAAGTCAATGCAAAATAACTTGAGGCAGGGAACACACTTGTCTTTCAGTTTTCTGCGCACGTTTTCCTGCATACTTTTTCTGCACACCAAGTGTGTCTCTATGCAGGAAAACGCGCGCGTTTTTTCATAGCAGCTGATGTAATTGATACAAAAAAATTACAAAATGTGCAGAGTCATGATGCAGAATGTCAGTTCTTTTCTGCGTGCAAACAAAATATTAAGTGTGTACTAGCCCATTGATTAACATGAGTTCTCAGTTTTTCTGTGCAGAAAACGCGTACGAAAACAGTCAAGTGTGTTCAATGCCTGAAGCCATTGGTGTAAAGCTACAATCTTAAAGAAGAAAAAAAACTGATATTAGATGAAAGTTGTGTAAAAGACAGTAGTGCTTTTATTCAGATGTCAGTGTAAATGTTTAAAGTGTTTAGCAGATGTATTTACTTGGGGCTTCTTCCAGCCTCTAGAAGTCTATGTATCCTTTGGCACAGTTCCGCTCAAATCCAGTCTTGCAGCGTCCACTCCATAGTGGCTCGCAGCCGCGCTCCCATGTCTGAGAGTGTTCTGCGCAGGCACAGTGCTACTGCACCTGCACAGAATGCTCCTGACCATGGGAGCAGAACCACAAGCCGCGTGTGCATGCACCCATGCATGTGCAGAAGCAGCAGGCTTGGCCGGATTGTCGCCACTGTGGAGGGGACACCTAAAGACTGGGCAACAGCGGAACTGTGCCAAGGGACACAGGGACTTCTAAAAGCCCAGGTAAGTAAAAGATGCAAACACTTTATTACAGCTCATGTATCATTTAAAGCCCTAGGGCACTCTCCCAAATTGTTCTTTGTTCGCAAAGATGAATAGGGCACTGAGCCATTACTCCCACAATTTTCATATTTGATGCAGTAATACCAGAAAAAAAATCCCTTTCAAGATATTCATATGACCCAGAGATCTGAGCATAAAGTTCTAGATTTGCAGCCGAGTGGGATTTTTATTTTCTCTGCACAGGCCACTTGACTCTTCTCAACTCCTGTATTGGTTCCTTCCTGTAGAGCACAGGAAGTAGGTGGGCAGGAACAGCACTGTGATCAGAAGGAAAGACTGGCTGGTCCTGTCTCATCTCCTCCCTCCTCTAGTTTTCCCTCTGTGGATAATTAGAAAGATATAAGCAAAAATATATTAAAAGTAAAAACAGAGACAATGAGAGTCCTGTTGCAGTATGTTCAGGCAATAGAAATTATAGGAGACAGTGATACTCACAAAATTAAGTTGCTAGCTATGAAGGTCAAACAACCAATATGGCCTTTTTGGAAAATGAAAGTGTCCACACAGATAGAGGGGATTTCATTTTACTTTTTTGGTTGCTCTCTCTTGGAAAAACACAGGACTAAGAGCTGGTAGAGACCCTTCAAAGGAGAGCAACAAACACAACAGGGGAAAGAGGTGAATCCTCTAAAATCCTTAAAATTCAAATAAAAGGTGGCTTACCTTAGTGACGATGACACAGATACATGTGAGAGGGATTTGGAGGCGGCCATGTTTATTTACTTTATTTACTTTATAACAATGCATATTACTTGGCTGTCTAGCTGATCCTCTGCCTCTAAAACTTTTAGCCACATAGGATGGGCGGAGCCTGCACTATCAAACATCCTGGTGTACCTTAGTTACACGCTCCATAGGCTGCCACGTGGATAGCCCCGAATGATGAATCCAGCAACCCAGAAACACGTAAATGATGAAGCTGAAGCCCTTGTTCTACAATGAGTTAGTCCACGGTGTACGTACATCTTGTTTGCTGACCTTTATGGATGGTGAGGAACTGTGACGGTTGACTTTATTATGCCGCTAAGGATCCAGTTTGCAGCCCCCCATTGCTGCATTAAAACTATCAAGGCAGTTTGAGTGTGTGGTGTGACAACGCAGACATGCATGTGTCTGTGTCATTTAGTGAGCATTATTAACTAGAGATTATTCACAGCAAATTGCATTTAACCTTGCTATAACTGGGCTATAACTGGGCTGTATCCTTATGGGCTGGCTGCAGGCATGATTTGCCATTTCTACTGGACTGGTTTTATTATGAGGTATAAACCAAGCCATAATCCTTGGTTGTTATTGTAGATTTTTGTCTTTATCACTATGTGCAATAAAGTTTTTTTGTATTGCCAGCTAGCATTGTGACTCATGTAAAACACATTTTTTGGTCTTCTTTTAGCCATATACCCTGAACAAGCATGGAGATCAGATATTTCTGACCAACTAGATTAGCTGCATGCTTGTTTCTGGTGAGTGATTCAGACACAACTGATTCAAAAAAGTTCAGTTAGGACTGCTTTAATTTAAAGGATACATCTAGGCTCCAAAAAAACAAAAACAAAAAAAACTCCACTTACCTGGGGCTTCCTCCAGCCCCTGGTAGCCATCCTGCACCCTCGCCACAGCTCCGATGGCTCCCGGTCTTCTCCGCTGCAGAAGCCGACTTCGCTAGGTCGGGTTCTGGGTCGGCTTCTTCTGCGTTTCACGGTGCTGGTCTTGTGGTCTGGCCGACGTCATCAGGATTGTACTGCGCAGGTGCAGTAGTTCTGCGCCTGTGCAGTACAATCCTGATGACGTCGGCCGGACCACGTGACCCGTGCGGTAGAGCACAGAAGAAGCCAACCTGGAACCAGACCTGTTGAGGTTGGCTTCTGCAGCGGAGAAGACTCGGAGCCACTGGAGCTGCGGTGAGGGCACAGGACGGCTATCAGAGGCTGGAGGAAGTCCCAGGTAAGTGGAGTTTGGTTTTTTGGTGCCTGAACCTTCCCTTTAAAGAGTAAAAAATATGGCATTCCATATTCTTCTTACGCCAGGTGTCCTTTAACATCTTTCTGTTGTGTCCCCCTTCTCTGACTGTACCCAATAAATTTAACAGCAAGATGAAAGTATTTTAAGGATACATCCAAGTTTTTTTTAAAAAAAAAAAGTTTCTTCATATCTTTGTGTTCTCTTTATCAGACGGCAGACTGAATACCAAAAGCAAAGAAATGACTGGGCAAGGACCACAAACAGTAATTTAGAACCAAATTAAGTGTGAAACATCCAGCACTATGAACTGTAGAAAGGTGGAGGATTTCTAATTTTGATCTAAAATAAAATACTTATTCTATGTAAAAAGAATAGATAAGAGTCCCCCCAAACTTCATATGTTTGACTAACTACCTTTTTTATCCTGGCACAGAATAGTGTCCAAGTTTTTCCCCTACTTATGAAATTTTTAATAAGCATGACTATCTCTTTTTATAGCTGCAGTCCGTTGTCTCTAATTTTAAAATTTCGAATCAGTTCATCTCGGCGCGCAGCTCTAAAAGCTGAGTGCCGAAGCTGGGCGCCGTCATAGCAGCAATGCTATGATGCGCACCCTGGTATCGGTAATAAATGACTCTGGTGACTGCTGGACCCCGAATTACATCTCCTTCCGAGTTGCGACAACTTGGAGGGGGAATAGTATTTGATGCCGCCTCGGAGTTTGGCGGCAGCAGAAAAAGCCATCATTCGGCTCTCCCAGCACCTTTTTTTCTGAAAACATTGTACTCCGCTCATATTTTTGTAAATATTCTAACTTTTCATGGGACAACACTGAAGATATGACACTTTGAGCTTGATGCTATAAAGTTGTCATGCACAGGGAACGCATAGCAAATTTTACCGCTACTAGTGCAGGGGGAGCACCAGCTGTTAAAGGATACCCGAGGT
The DNA here is from genome assembly GCF_040937935.1 of Hyperolius riggenbachi. Taxonomy (NCBI): domain Eukaryota; kingdom Metazoa; phylum Chordata; class Amphibia; order Anura; family Hyperoliidae; genus Hyperolius; species Hyperolius riggenbachi. Next base: position 367,510,001 of record NC_090647.1, on the reverse strand, counting down.
GACATGTGACATGTTGAGATAGACTTGAGTAGACCAGACTAGCGGCACACAGATCACAGCTCTCTCCGGCGTCTGTGTAACAGCGGTAAGTCCCTGCCAGCTGTCAGACGCTGCACTGTCGAGACTTAAACATTAATCCGGAGGGGAGAGCCAGGAAGGGGAGGCCCAAGGTGAGGGAAGGGGGGGGGGAGACGTCACCTCTTCTCCGCCACTTTGCCCACAGCTCCCTTACACTGGCTGCTTCCTTTTCCTGCTCAGGGTGCTCTGGTGGGTCCCCCCGAATGGTCAGTCCGCCCCTGGTTTCAGGTGTGGATAAGGATAAGTGTGTTAAATGTGGTGTTATAATCACAAAATAAACCTTGGGTAGAAATTGAAGAAGCACTCTCTCCAGTAGGCCTTTGCTGGACCTTCTTTCAGCTTCTGTATTTAACCTACACCCAGCAACTAGTCTATCCCCCTCTGTTCAGGACACACTTAACTTGTGGAAAAGGCTATATTCTAGAGACAAAAAAAAGAATAGGAAAATACACAATTTTAATTAAAAATTTGGTGTTATCACTTCATGGCAATCTGAGGACCTTAAAAAAATATTGGTTTACGTAGCTATAAGAAGATTGTCAACAACCTGAAACTGGGTTCAAACTTGGTGGCCCAGACCATACAGCGGTATAACAGGACAGGTTCCACCTAGAATAGACTTTGCCATGGTCGACCAAATTATTATTTTATTATTTATTGTATTTATAAAGTGCCAACATATTACGCAGTGCTGGACATTAGTTTAGGTTACAGACAATATTTAGAGGTGACATACAGCAAAATGGCAATACATGAATACAAGAAAGACCAGAGTATGAGTACAAGGTAATGCTTAGTCACTGGAGGGGAGCATGGAGATTAGGCAAGTTAGTTTCACTCAGATGCATAGCATGGGTTCACAGTAATAGAGGTGCATGATCAGGTAGAACACAAAAGGAGGAGGACCAAAGAAGATAAGTGGACATGCTCAGCGTCATATCCAGGGGTTGTCTTTTGCAAATAAACATATGATTTCTGACTGCATTGCTGCAGAGGGTGAAGCAGTGAGAGATCCGCTTGTCAATTCTCAGACTTTATGCCACACACTGCATAAAAATTGGTTGCCCCAGAGAGAAGCCTCTTCTAAAGGTGCGTACACACATGCGACTATAGTCGTTTGTAATGATCGTTCCCCGATCTTTACCAACGACGATCGTTACAAAAAACGAACCAACGACTATTAAGGCAAACGACGAACGAGGCAAATCGCTACAAAACAAAGTTCTGTCTTGGCGGATTATTACCACCGACGATCGTTAGCAAAAGTGGTACATCGTTGGAAACGATCGTTCGTACCAGGCTGGACATGCGCATTTCACTTTTTCTCCAAGGAACTTTACAATTTTATGCGCAGGCGCATTAAGTGCTTTTACGTGGTGTAACGTTCGTTCTAACGATGTGATCGTTACACACTTTTTACAACTACCTTTACTTCGGTCGTTCTTTCGTCAATTAAAAGATCGTTCGTCGTTGACAACGAATGATCGTTGTCGCATGTGTGTACGTAGCATAAAGGTGATGTACAAGAAAGGCCACAAACAGTATGCTGAAGACAAGCAGACTAAAGACATGGATTACTGGAACCCTGTCCTACGGCCTAATAAGACCAAGGTAAATGTATTTGGTTCAGATGGTGTCAAATGTGTGCTGCAGCAACCAAGTAAGGAGTGCAAAGACTGAAGTGCAGGGGTGCAAAGACTAAGAAATGTAAAAGGCTAAACAAAGGGTTGGGCGCAATCACGCGTTATCGCACACAAACCTTCGTTAGCACATGGGCGTAAGCCTTTACAGGCACAAACCTTCACGCACATCACATAGCGTGGTAAATGCATAGCACGGCCATGCTATCAGTTATCACGCTTTTGGGAATTAAGCCCAAGGTGTGCAGAAATAGCATACAGAAAACCGACAGACGGGTATGCTCCCAGGCTTAGCTTAATACACTCACTCTGTCCATCTTTGATGGAGCAGTACTGGCTCTGCAGACTTCTCAAGCATCACTTGTGTACAGAGCACTTGGGGAGTGGTAGATAGGTTGGGGCCTGGGCGCTGTACACAAGAGCCTGCTGCACACTGAATAGGGAATGTCTACAAAACTTTGTCTGCTAAACTTTGTATATATCTGTATCTGTATCAGTGGCTAAGCAGATGCATTAATTAGTGTGCAGAGAGCTCCATGTCCTAAGCTGTCAGTCTCTCAGGACAGGCAAAATAATCGTCTCCCCCCACAGGGACCCCTGCGGCTTCTACCCCCCCCCCCCCCTCCTGCAGCTGCATCCCTTGCAGGGTCTGTTGTTACACCTCTGGCATGCTGTTTTTTTACATGCAGACCAAAATGTTTCACTAACTGGTCCTCCATCAAAGAAATATGCACCTTTTTTACTTAACTTTCTTTGGAAGTAATATAATTTCTTGCCAAACCGGCTAAAGTGACATTTTCATTATTCAATGTGAAGAAAAGTTAGGGAAAAGCTTATCTTTGCAACGTTACGTTTGGCTATCCTTTAAACAATATTGTACTTAGCAATATTTATTGTGACTTTTTAGAGGATTCTGTTTTGTGATTCTGATTGTAGATAAATTATGATATATAGCTAGGTGGCATACACATTAACAATGTTCCTAAAATTGCAGTGAAACAAAATGATATGGGTGAATAACATCTCTTTTTTAAAAACCCTTTAGGACCTAGATTTAAGCATCATAGCTGTCATTAAAATGTGATCAGTAATACATGTAATACATTGATCATATGACATTAGAGGAGCTGCTTATGGTGCACAGCTAGAAAAAATGAAAAAGACTGTAGATAGTAAAACAATAATAAAAGAGAGCCAAGTGCACTGTCAGCTATGGGAATTTTTAGTTAACATTGCTCATTATTCTATGGTAATTTGAAGTGCCATTTAATTCCCAGCTTGAAGACAGTCTTTTTGTTAGTTATTAAATTGGTTCAATGGCTTTAATATTATATAATTAATGATGTTCTCTCATAGCTTCAATTAGGAGCATTGAAACTGACTCTTACAATTAACTCACTGGCTGGAGCCTAAACATTTGTAAAGATCAATGGCTGCTGAAATCATGGTTTTCTTATAGTAGCAGGGTTTGGCTATGGTAACATAATGAAATGAATTAAATCTGTAATTAAACAACTTGCTGACAAATCACTGCATAATCATAAAAACAATAGTGTAATAATATAATGCAAAATAAATTCACGCTTTATTCCTGTTGTTGTGTGCATGACTAATTAATTTCTCTGCAATTTTTTAAAGCCCAATTTTAGTAAGTTTTAAATACTTTTTAGTTTGGATACTAGCAAAAGATGTTAGAAACTTTTGGTTGTTTTTGTCTATTTTCCCATAGGAGAGATATCCCACATTCTCCTGTTCCAGAAACCTCCATTGAGTTTGTGGCTTTATTAGAACAAAAATAGAAATGACACAACCAATTCATTGAATCATCGAATTCCCAAATCTTTCTGAAGATTTGAGATTTGAACATTCAAATCCTATTTATTTATTGTCCTCACCTGTCCTTCAAACCTGGTGGAACAGACCCTACCCCAAAAATAAACTCTTGCTTAGCTGAGCTTCAGGCATGGATGAATGATAACTGGTTGAAACTGAATGCTGACAAAACTGAGGTCCTGTTTGTCCAAAGCCAGTGCCCGCCATCAAAACAGCTCTATCCTAAAGCAACACCAATCAGGATTGGGAATTCAGACATAAACAGCTCCAACCTTGTGCGCAGCCTTGGCGTACTAATCGATGGGGAATTGAGTTTCAGAAACCAAATTTCATCTGTAGTTAAATCTTCCTACTTTCATCTGAAGAACATTGCAAAGATTAAACATCTGATTCCCCCAGAGGATCTTCAAACCCTAGTCCACGCCTTCATCACATCACGGCTGGACTACTGCAATGCCCTTTATGCTGGCCTCCCCAAAAAGGACCTGCGTCGCCTGCAATTAGTGCAGAATGCTGCTGCCAGATTGCTAACAAACCAGCCTCGCCGCTGTCACATTACACCGATCCTTCGCTCACTGCACTGGCTACCAGTAGAATGGAGAATACTCTTCAAGCTTGGACTGCTGACATTCAAATCCCTGCACAATCTGGGCCCTGGATACATGAAGGACTTGCTGAAGCTGCACCACACCTCTCACAACCTCAGATCAGCAAGTTCTATAAACTTGGTCACTCCCAGAGTGCACCTCAAAAAATCTGGAGACAGAGCCTTCTGTCATGCTGCCCCTACTCTTTGGAACTCCCTACCACACCCAGTAAAGACAGCACCATCCATGGAGCTATTCAAATCCAGACTGAAAAGCTACCTGTTTAGCCTGGCATTTCCAGATTTATAAAATTCTTACTCTGTACCACGATGGTCGGAGCCATGCTTATGCGCTTTGAGTCCCACGGGAGAAAAGCGCTTTACAAATGTTATTTGTTGTTGTTGTTGTTATTGTATTTATACAGCGCAAACATATTACACAGCGTTGTACATTAGTTAATCTTATAGACAATATTTAGGGGTGACATACAGCAATAAGACAATACATGCATACATGCAAACCAGATCACGCAGCACAGTATGAGTACAAGGTAATGCTTACTCAGTCACTGGATGGGCGCATGGAGATTAGGCAAGTCAAGTTCACTCAGATCCATAGAATGGGTGTACGGTAATGGAGGCGTGTGATCAGGTATCCTATCTCTCTATTACTGCAATTCGAATCTGATGAATCTTGTGGCGTTGGAACTGATGACCGATGACAATCCAAACCACGGAGGGATGAAGTTAATCTGCCTCTTTGGAATTCACATGCAACCCATTTTCTTCCTGCTAAACATCCCATCTCACAGCCCTGTCTGTGATCATGTGATGCTTATGTGATCAAAGATAGCGCTGGCATCATAGAGAATAGGAGGAAGAAGATGTGCCACATGTGGATGCTGGGGGTTGAGTTACCTCCACCTTCCCACTAGAAATGGCCCAAACTGTTCGCCGGCGAAGTTCTGGGGTTCACGATCGCGGAGAACCGCAAACTTTTATGGAAGTAGGGCAGTTGCACCTTTGTAATACCCATCACTGCATATACCTACCTGTTCAGTGCACCCACCTACTTACGTGAGCGCACGCAGTGTGATATTTAATACCACCAGTCACTGTACCTGTTCACGGGAAACCCAGGCGGTTGCACCTTTGTAATACCCATCACTGCATATACCTACCTGTTCAGTGCACTTACCTACCTACGTGAGCACACGCAGTGTCACTGCACCTGTTCACGGTACCTGTGTGTGTGTGTGACAGGTGCACATTTGTAATTCCAATCACTGCAGTGCATACCTGTAACCTGTTCAGTGCACCTACGTGACCGCAAGTCATTGCAACTGTTCACGGCACCTGTGTGTGACAGCTGCACATTTGTAATACCGATCCCTGCATACCTGTTCACTGCACCTGTGTAACCGCACCTTGTTGTACCAGCAATCACTGCATACCTGTTCACTGCACCTGTGTGACTGCACGCTGTTTTGTATACCAGTCCGTGCATACCTGTTCACTGCACCTGTGTAACCGCACATTGTTGTACCAGCAGTCACTGCATACCTGTTCACTGCACCTGTGTAACCGTACATTGTATTAGTAAAGTCAGTGCATACCTTTCACCTCATCCCCCCCAATATGGACAAAACAAAAGGCAGAGCCAGAAGCAGGCCACCTGGCAGGTCTGTTCGAGGTCACGCTGTCGTGATCTCGTGCGGCCCTTGACCAAAGTACAGTGTTAAGAAGAAGGCACGTGCCATCAGCCCCCAATATTGTCAAGACGTAGTTGACTATTTAACACGGTATACCTCATTTTTCTCAGCTTCCGCACAGAAGCGTGACATATCTTCCGCCTCCTGCTCTGATTCTGGCACCCCACTTAACACTCAGTCGGCTGCCACCACCAAAGTGCCATCACCCCAGGGCTCAGCGGTGTGAAAAATATTTTTGTGTGTCTGCCTCAGATGAGAGCAATGCCATCTGTACTCGCTGCCACCAAAAATTGAGCCGTGGAAAGACCAAGACCCGCGTAGGGACAACTACCTTACGAAGGCACATGATTACAAAGCACAAACTGCAATGGGATGACCACCTGAGGAAAAGCAGCACACAAAAGCAAAGCCACACACCGCAATGGAAGATACCAGGCCACAATTATGTCTAAAAAAAAATGATACCTAAACTGTACCGTGATGTTGAAAGGCAAATGGTGACATCTCTGGCACACAGCGTTGGGTCAAGGTTCCATCTGACCACGGATGCCTGGTCTGCAAAGCACGCTCAGGCCTACCTGAAGACTAAGTCAGTCCCCACACAGCATCTCTGCCTGCAGGCCGCTTGACTGCCTTCTCCGCCACCACCAACAGGGTCCACCAGGACTCCAGGTGGATTCCTGAATTTTTAAGGCTGCTGCTAGCAGAGGCAGCTATAATAATTTTTCTGGTGCGTGTACACGCCTGCCTAATTTTTCTGGCTGCACTGCAGCTGCAACAACAAAACAAAAAGCATGTACATGTGTCAATTCCCCTTCGTGATCATTACCTTGCCGCGGTGAAGGGGCTTGCGTATCACAATAAAGCAATGACCGCCGGCTATATGAGTGTCTCGGGGGGGGGGGGGGCACACCAAAGATAATAAGGTTGTTGCATTGTGTTGCTTCCCACTGCACACACTGCATTGGGAGGGAGTGCCCTGTCTCACCCGTTACGTATACTGGGAGGGTTATCTAGCTATCTATACTAGGGGGTTCTCCGGCTACCTATACTGAGGGGGGTCTCTGGCCACCTACACTGGAGGCCTCTATGGCATCCTATACTGTAAGAGTCCCTGGCTACGTATACTGCTGGGGGGTTATGGCTAACTATATTGATGTGAGGGCTCTCCGTTTACCTACACTAGGAGGCTCCCTGACTTTCTACACTGGGGAGGAGGGGGGCTTTCTGGCTACCTACACTAAGGGGGGGGGGAGGCTCTCTTACTACATATACTGAGGGAGTCTCTATAGCTATCTATACTTGTGAGTTCTTTGGTTACCTACAAGGGGGAGGGGGGGCTCTGGGTTGTCTGGCTGGCTTTCTATACTGTACTGGGGGCTCTCTGGCTACCTATACTGGAGAGGTTCTGGCTAACTATACTGGGTGTGTGTGTGTGTGTGTGGGGGGGGGGGGGTATCTGGCTACCTACACAGATGGGGCTCTCTGGCTACTTGCTGAAAGAATTCTGATGGAGAGAGATCTGCCTCTTGTATACTTCACTGTAAAGGGGTGGTGGCACTATATGCTGAGAGGGGCTGGGGCATTACACATATAAAGGGGCACTATATAGGCACTATATAGGTAGGCAATCTAATTAATGTTTCTTACACTGATCAAATCATTACTTATAGAGAGGATATGTAAGATTTGAGGGGTTCAAGATCGAGTCAAAAACCTTTTAGGTCATGGATTTGAGAAAATTTGCTGAAACTTAGCTTAAATTTTGGTCATACATTTACGATTGGTCTCTGATTTGACCTTTCAGATGAGAAGATAAAGGTCCACTTAGTAACCAATAGCTGAAATATCCTCTAGATTGAATTCACAGAAAAGCAGAGATCCCAAGCATACCAGTCTACATATTTCATACCTTACTGGGTCCATAGTCGTAGCTGTCTTGGACTGATGGGCTTGGTTCGTGCAAACTTTTGCGAACCGCAATAGACTTCAATGGGGAGGCGAACTTTGAAAACTAGAAACACTTATGCTGGCCAGAAAAGTGATGGAAAAGATGTTTCAAGGGGTCTAACATCTGAGTTTTTGCATGGGGGAGTGGGATACACGCCAAAAGTCCCGGGGAAAAATCTGGATTTGACTCAAAGCAGCGTTTTATGGGCAGAAATCACATTGAATGCTAAATTCGAGGCCTAAAGTGCTTTAAAACGTCTTGCATCAATCAGGGAGTGTATTTAGAGTACTGCTTCACACTGACACATCAAACTCACTGAGTAACGCACCGCAAACAGCTGTTTGTGTTGTGACAGCCGTGCTGGACTGGTGCACACCATGACTAGAGTGCAGGTGATGGCGGCTTTCCAGCCCATATGGTTGCCGGGCTGAGGGAGCTGAATGACAGAACAGTGACTGTCCAGCTGATCAAATTTGGTCTGTCCACAATGAAGCAACGACCTTATTATCATGAGTGTGTCCCCCCCCCCCCCCCCCCCGAGACTGTCATATAGCCAGCGGTCATTGCTTCATTGTGATACGCAAGCCCCTTCACTGCGGCAAGGTAATGATCACGAAGGGAAATTGGCACATGTACATGCATTTTGTTTTGTTGTCGCAGCTGCAGTGCAGCCAGAAAAATTAGGCAGGCATGTACACGCACCAGAAAAATTATTAATTCAGGAATCCACCTGGAGTCTTGGACCCTGTTGGTGGTGGTGGTGGAGAAGGCAGTCAAGCGGCCTGCGGGCAGAGATGCTGTGTGGGGAGCGACCTAGTCTTCGGGCAGGCCTGAGCGTGCAGGCATCCGTGGTCAGATGGACCCTTGACCCAACGCTGTGTGCCAGAGATGTCACCACTTGCCTTTCAACATCACGGTACAGTTTAGGTATCACCTTTTTTGAGACATAATTGTGGCCTGGTATCTTCCATTGCGGTGTGTGGCTTTGCTTTTGTGTGCTGCTTTTCCTCAGGTGGTCATCCCATTGCAGTTTGTGCTTTGTAATCATGTGCCTTCGTAAGGTAGTTGTCCCTACGCGGGTCTTGGTCTTTCCACGGCTCAATTTTTGGTGGCAGCGAGTACAGATGGCATTGCTCTCATCTGAGGCAGACACACAAAAATATTTTTCACACTGCTGAGCCCTGGGGTGATGGCACTTTGGTGGTGGCAGCCGACTGAGTGTTAAGTGGGGTGCCAGAATCAGAGCAGGAGGAGGAAGATATGTCACGCTTCCGTGCGGAAGCTGAGAAAAATTAGGTGTTCTGTGTTAAATAGTCAACTACGTCCTTACAATATTGGGGGTTGATGGCACGTGCCTTCTTCTGAACACTGTACTTTGGTCGAGGGCCGCACGAAATCACGACAGCGCGACCTCGAACAGACCTGCCAGGTGGCCTGCCTCTGGCTCTGCCTTTTGTTTTGTCCATATTGGGGGGGATGAAGTGAAAGGTATGCACTGACTTGACTAATACAATGTACGGTTACACAGGTGCAGTGAACAGGTATGCAGTGACTGCTGGTACAACAATGTGCGGTTACACAGGTGCAGTGAACAGGTTGCAGTGACTGGTATTACTAATGTGCAGCTGCCTGTCACACACACACACACACACAGGTACCCTGAACAGGTGCAATGACTGGTGGCATTAACAATCTGTGCGCTCATGTAGGTATAGGTAGGTAGGTGCACTGAACAGTGAACAGGTGCAGTGATTGGGATTACAAATGTGCAGCTGCCTGTCACACACACGTACCGTGAACAGGTGCAATGACTGGTGGTATTAACAATACGAGTGCTCATGTAGGTAGGTAGGTAGGTGGACTAAACAGTGAACAGGTGCAGTGATTGGGATTACAAATGTGCAGCTGCCTGTCACATACACACAGGTAGTCACTGAATGTGCTGGGCTTGGTATTGGCACAGTAGGAATTACACCAAAGGCCAGCTGCGACTGACTGACAGGGCTGTATATAATGCAAGTGGGCCACACACACAAAAAAAAATAGATCACAAGAACAGGATTAGCTCTCAAAAGAGCTGTTGAGGGGTGCTTTTTTAGCAATAAGAATAAGCAAGAAGCAAGCTAACAAGCCTACAAAAGCCTAAGCTTTCCCTATGAGAGTCTGCAGCAGCTCTCCCTTCTCTGATTACTGCAGGCACACAAGTGAGTCCAATGCCTGATGCTGCCTGCCTTTTATAAGGGGGGGGAGTGGCTCCAGGAGGGAGTGTAGCCTGATTGGCTACAATGTGCCTGCTGACTGTGATGTAGAGGGTCAAACTGGACCCTAATGATGCACTATGGGGGCGAATCAAACTTCCAGAAAAGTTTGCGGTTTTCTGCGAGCGCGAACCACGGAAGTTCGCCGGGAACCGTTCACCGGCAAACAGTTTGGGGCCATCTCTACCTGTAATTAACTGTCCATGTTGTAAAATGTAGCTTACAATTACAATATCACAGTTGAACACAATAGCCACTTCTTCAGAGACAAAATGTAATATCAAAAAATATGCCATACAGTGGTTAAAACATAGTATGTGGAATAACAGCATCATATGTACACTTCACAAATGCTTCAGGTTTTCTTTCCGTCTAGTCTGCCAGGTATCAAATAATATGGCTATTCAGTAAAAGGCACTGAAGTCAACAACTTGACTGGAGTGAACTAATGCTAAAGGGCATTAGCTCTCTCCAGTCATGTCATCCTGACCAGCAGGATTACCATCCGGCCACCTACTTTCTGATGGTGACCTTACTTGGGGATACTCATTTATGCAACCTGCTATTAACACATTAGTCGCTGATCACAGAGGGTTTCACTGAATAGCCTGGCAGACTAGAACGGATATCTTGAGCATTTGTTAAGTGGACATATGATGCTGTTGTTCCACATACTATGTTTTTAACCACCGTATGTCATATTTTTTGATATAACAATGTTTTGCCTCTGAAGAAAGTATGGCGGCAGAACATTCATGGAGGGCAACAAGCGGCACAAATTCAAAATAGCGAGGCCACCATATAGCAACCGAGCACTGCAACAGAACATCGTGCTCTCACTACTCATTCAACCCACAGGAAGTGAGCAGTTTAGAGCTGTTTTTAAAGGGTTGTTTACCACCAATATCCTAATTAATGCTGTGTAACGTAGGTGCCTACAATTGACAACATTTGCGGTGCCAAGTGGTATAGTAGGAGCTTTGCACCGCACCCCAATTGCACACATCCAGTGTAAAAACAGCCTCAAAGAGTTTGCACACAACTGACGTTAAAGAGGAACTCCAGTGAAAATAATGTAATAAGTGCTTCATTTTTACAATAATTATGTATAAATGATTTAGTCATTGTTTGCCCATTGTAAAATCTTGTAAATCCCTGATTTACATTCCTACATTTATCACATGGTGACATTTTTACTGCTGGCAGGTGATGTCAGTGGAAGGAGATGCTGCTCGCTTTTTTGGCAGTTGGAAACAGCTGTAAACAGCTGCTATTTCCCACAATGCAACAAGACTCCCACAGTGTAATGTCAGAACTGTGGCCCTGACATCACACTGTGGGAGGGGTTTCACCACAATATCAGCCATACAGAGCCCCCTGATAATCCGTTTGCGAAAAGGAATAGATTTCTCATGTAAAAGGGCATATTAGCTACTGATTGCAATGAAGTTCAATTATTGGTTACAGTATCTCTTTAAGCTTACAGATCTATATTTTCCTGAATCTGATTTTTTTCACTTGTTAAATAATGGGGAAACATGGGCTGCATGCCAGCCCATTAGATCGGTCCTATTTGAAAGAAGTAAATGGTACTAGGAGAAGAAACACAGAGACAACGGGAGCCCAAATTGTGCAGTATGTCACAGATGAATGGGTAGGTATAGGTGTTCAAAAAAGGGAATACTCACAAAGGTGGGTTGCACACGGGGCAACCGACCACTTAAAGCAGGTGGAGTGTCTTATACCTAACTCCACTCAGGTATGTCAGCAATTATTATTATTATTATTATTATTATTTTTTATTTATATAGCGCCAACATATTCCGCAGCGCTTTACAAAGCACAATAAGACGACAAGGGGAACATAGATACAACTAACAAATGTACAGCAGAGTTCCAAGCAGCACAAATATTGTTACAAGAACAGTAAACATTAGGAGGATGACCCTGCCCTTGCGAGCTTACAATCTAATGGGTAGTGGGGGACACAATAGGTAAGGGGGTGGAGGATGGATGAGGCAGTGATTCTTTGCCTCTCATTACATTGTGACAGACAAGTAAATAAGGGCTATAGAATGTTATAAGCTTGTCTGAAAAGGTGTGTTTTAAGAGTGCGTTTGAAGATGTCCAGGTTTGGAGCATGACGTACACAACCAACCAGCAATCCTGGAGATGGTCGCTCTCTTGTTGAAAAAGCTTATGCACTCTAAAACTGTGAGGTGGTGTGGGTTCCACCTCAGATTAGGTGTATGGGACTCCCCTCACCAACCCGTGGGGGGGGGGGGAGTATAACACAGAAGGGGGTAAAGAGCCGCCCAATGAAATATAAAAAGTTTAAAAACACACTTAAAACTGAAGTTTGAGGTGGCTTACTTCATAGAAGACAACTCACTTAGAGTAGAAAATATTTATTAACAAGCACAGGCAATGCGTTTCGTCGGATCTCACCCACTTCCTCAGGCCAAATAAAGTTCTAATGCAATCTTACAGCAGTGTTCGGGACATGAGGATGTCCATAGCAGGCATAGCAACTGCTATGAGGCCCTCCAGCACTAGGGGGCCCAGTACCAACTGCAGCGTGGTCAGCCTCCAGTCACGGCTGCCGCCAGCCAAGATGCATGCAGCAGGCAAGAGCTAAACGCACCCCTGTGCATGGACTCTGCAGGGGGACACAGGAGGTGTGCCTATGGAGAGGGAGTGAGGAATGATGTTGGCCCCCTCCACCTGCAATTTCAGATTACTCACTGGCACAGGAAGGAGGCAATATAGTGCCCACCTAGTGCCACTTTCTGTCAAGGTCAGTTACCTGTCCAAGGAAGGCAGGTGGTACACGTGGATGTCAGCAGGCGTCCTGGTGCATTTCGTCTGGTCCCTATGCGTGGGAGCCTGGTTGGTTGTGCATACGTGGTTATGTGTTGCAGCATAACCGCTGGGGCCGCCGAGAGTTAGTGTGATCGCCACGCGCATGCAACGGGGCATTTGTTTGTACATGTCTTCTCTTTGCGTGCGTGTTGCTAGTGTTGGGCAAACACCTGGATGTTCGGGTTCGCGAACGTTCGCCGAACATGGCCGCGATGTTCGGGTGTTCGCGCCGAACTCCGAACGTAATGGAAGTCAATGGAGACCCGAACTTTCGTGCTTTGTAAAGCCTCCTTACATGCTACATACCCCAAATTTACAGGGTATGTGCACCTTGGGATTGGGTATAAGAGGAAAAAAATTTGCAAAAAGAGCTTATAGTTTTTGAGAAAATCGATTTTAAAGTTTCAAAGGGAAAACTGTCTTTTAAATGCGGGAAATGTCTGTTTTCTTTACACAGGTAGCATGCATTTTGCCGCCATGCAGTCATAAATGTAATAAAGATAAGAGGTTCCATAAACAGGGACCGGGAACGCTACACCAGCAGCAGCACACGTGATGGAACAGGAGGAGGCGCAGGAGGAGAAGGCCACACTTTGAGACACAACAACCCAGGCCTTGCATGAGGACAAGAAGCGTGCGGATAGCATGCATTTTGCCGCCATGCAGTCATAAATGTAATAAAGATAAGAGGTTCCATAAACAGGGACCGGCGACGCTAACCCAGCAGCAGCACACGTGATGGAACAGGAGGAGGCACAGGAGGAGAAGGCCACGCTTTGAGACACAACAACCCAGGCCTTGCATGAGGACAAGAAGCGTGCGGATAGCATGCTTTTTGCCGCCATGCAGTCATAAATGTAATAAAGATAAGAGGTTCAATAAACAGGGACCGGAAACGCTAACCCAGCAGCAGCACACGTGATGGAACAGGAGGAGGCGCAGGAGGAGAAGGCCACGCTTTCAGACACAACAACCCAGGCCTTGCATGAGGACAAGAAGAAACGTGCGGATAGCATGCTTTTTGCCGCCATGCAGTCATAAATGTAATAAAGATAAGAGGTTCAATAAACAGGGATCGGAAACGCTAACCCAGCAGCAGCACACGTGATGGAACAGGAGGAGGCGCAGGAGGAGAAGGCCACGCTTTGAGACACAACAACCCAGGCCTTGCATGAGGACAAGAAGCGTGCGGATAGCATGCATTTTGCCGCCATGCAGTCATAAATGTAATAAAGATAAGAGGTTCCATAAACAGGGACCGGCAACGCTAACCCAGCAGCAGCACACGTGATGGAACAGGAGGAGGCGCAGGAGGAGAAGGCCACGCTTTCAGTCACAACAACCCAGGCCTTGCATGAGGACAAGAAGCGTGCGGATAGCATGCTTTTTGCCGCCATGCAGTCATAAATGTGATAAAGATAAGAGGTTCAATAAACAGGGACCGGAAACGCTAACCCATCACAGATGGTCATTGTTCATGTTACTTGGTTGGGGTCCAGGAGTGTTGCATAGTCGTTTCCAATCCAGGATTGATTCATTTTAATTTGAGTCAGACGGTCTGCATTTTCTGTGGAGAGGCAGATACGCAGATCTGTGACGATGCCTCCGGCAGCACTGAAACAGCGTTCCGACATAACGCTGGCTGCCGGGCAAGCCAGCACAGTTCGTGCCAGGTGTCTAGCTTCGATACCCAATAGTTGAAGGGTGCAGATGGATTGTTCAACACAGCTACGCCATCTGACATGTAGTCCTTGACCATCTTCTCCAGGCGATCGGTGTTGGAGGTGGATCTGCACGCTTGCTGTTCTGTGGGCTGCTGCATGGGTGTCAGAAAATTTTCCCACTCCAAGCACACTGCCGATACCATTCCCTTTTGGGCACTAGCTGCGGCTTGTGTTGTTTGCTGCCCTCCTGGTCGTCCTGTGTTTGCGGAAGTCTGTCTGTCGGCGTACAACTGGCTAGAGGAGGGGGAGGATGTCAATCTCTTCTCTAAAGTCTCCACAAGGGCCTGCTGGTATTCTTCCATTTTGACCTGTCTGACTCTTTCTTCAAGCAGTTTTAGAACATTGTGTTTGTACCGTGGATCCAGAAGGGTATAAACCCAGTAATTGGTGTTGTCCAGAATGCGCACAATGCGTGGGTCACGTTCAATGCAGTCTAGCATGCATTGAGCCATGTGTGCCAGAGTCCTGCCAGAATCCTCATCATCCTCTTGTGAGCATTGTGATAGTTGTTGTGATGCATCATAGTCGGCACCTTCTTCGTGGTCTGCTTCTGCTGACCATTCACGCTGAATTGTGGAAGTCCAACGTGCACCGCTCTGGCCCTCGTCAGTGGTGGCATGAAATTCCTGCTCCAACTCCAGCTGTTCCTCCTCCTCTTCTTCGTCATAGCTGCTGGGGCCAGCGTTTCCTGAGGCGGATGGCCTGATGTTGGTACCATCACGCTGATCGTTTTCTCCTTCAGATTCCCCCAGTTGCATCATGACAGCTGTTTCCTTGATTTTCAACATTGACCTCTTCAGTAAACACAGCAGTGGTATGGTAATGCTGACTGAAGAGTTGTCACTGCTCACAAGCAACGTGGATTGCTCAAAATTTTGGAGGACTTGGCAGAGGTCCAACATGTTGGCCCAATCGGATCCACAGAAGCTTGGCAGCTGTCCGGATGCGCCTCGGTACTGCGCCGTCATGTACTGGACCACTGCACTCTTCTGCTCGCAAAAGCGGGCTAGCATGTGCAGCGTAGAATTCCAGCACGTAGGGACATCACACAGCAAGCGATGATGGGGGAGATTGAAGCGCTCCTGCATCTTGGCGAGTGCCCCCAAAGCAGTACTGGAATTTCTGCAATGTTTGGCCACTCGTCGCACCTTCAACAGAAGATTGGCCACGCCTGGGTATGTCCTCAGGAACCGCTGAACTACTAGGTTCATCACGTGTGCCAGGCAAGGGATGTGTGTCAGCTTAGCCAACCTTAAAGCGTGAATGAGATTACTCCCATTATCACACACAACCATGCCCGGTTTCAGGTCCAGCGGTGCCAGCCACAAATCCGTCTGTTCCTTTATTCCCCTCCAAATTTCCTCCCCTGTGTGCTGCTTATCCCCAAGGCAGATCAGCTTCAGCAATGCTTGCTGACGCATGCCAACAGCTGTGCTGCACTGCTTCCACGATCCTACTGCTGCAGGGTTAGCGTTTCCGGATGAGGTACAGCTTTGATATGCGTTGGAGGAGAAGGAGTCAGAGAGGTAGGTGCTGCTGTTGTTATCCAGTGGGAGGGACGGCGGTGCAGCTGTTTGCGGCGTGGGCAACACCCGCGCCGTAGAAGGTGAGGAATCGCTGCCAGGCTCCACAAGGTTCACCCAGTGCGCGGTAAGGGAGATGTATCGACCCTGGCCGAACGCACTTGTCCAGGTGTCAGTGGTGAGGTGAACCTTGCAGGCAATGGCATTCTTCAAGCTTCGGGTTATTTTGCTGACCACGTGCTCATGCAACTCAGGCACTGCAGAGCGCGCAAAGTGGTAGCGGCTGGGAACCACGTAACGTGGGATGGCCACTGACATCATGCCCTTGAAGCTGTTTGTCTCCACCACTCGATATGGCAGCATTTCGCAGGCCAGAAGCTTGGCTACGCTGGCTGTTAGTGCCACGGCCCGGGGGTAATTTGCTGGCAATTTCCTCTTGCGCTCAAGCATCTCCGAGACAGACAACTGAACCGTAGGGCTGCACACTGAACGGCTGTTGGTTGTTGTGTTTGATGACTGGGAGACCTCAAGAGCACTATTCCGGAAAGTGACAGTGTCAGCGTCGTCTGATGTTTGTGAATGTTGTTGTGAACCACGCAATGGCTGGGCTACTGCTGCTGCTGAGGAGGGTCTGGTGGTGAGTCTGGTGACCCCAAGGGAGGCAGTGTTGCTGCTGGTACCCTGTCCTGGCGGCCACAGAGTGGGATGTTTGGATACCATGTGGCGGGTCATGCTGGTGGTGGAGAGGTTGTTAATATGTTTCCCCCTGCTCAGGCGGGTCTTGCACACCTTGCAAATCACGATGGTACCATCCTCACTGCAGTCTTCAAAGAAAGGCCAGACTTTGGAGCACCTGCCTTGCTGGCGATTTCTGTTTGCGCCTCTTTTTTGTCTCACTTGAACTTCCACGCTTGTGGTGCCTGAAATTTCGCGCCGCCTACCTTGTGGCACAAGTCGAACTCGTGCAGCAGTGGGTTCTTCAACAGACTCATCTGTGCTGCTGCTACGACGGCGATGTTCTCCTTCACATACAAAATCTAGGTCTCTGTCAACATTGTCCATACCCTCCTCCTCCTCTTCCATCTCCTTAAACTCGTCATATGTGATTGTGGGCCGCCGCCGTGGAGTAGAGCTCCCCACAACAACCTCTGCGCAGCACACTCCAACGTCGTCTTCAAGATCTTCTCGGCCGACCTCCTGCAATTGAAACCCCCTCCTGCCCAACTTGCTCTGGGATTTGGGTTTCTCCTCGGACTCGCCTTGCATTTCAGTGCGCGGTGCATTTCCCAAAGTCAATGGTTGTGAATCCGGGCACAAAATTTCTGGCAGTTCCATTGACCTTTGAAAGGTGGAAGTTTGTTGGGCTAGGAATAGCTCCTGCGAATACCCCATTGTGTCCTGAGGAAATTCTTCGGACTGGTTATTTGGCAGTTGTGTGCGTGGTGTCGCTGCCGGTTGTGTCTACTTTGTGCCCACTGGCTCCTTGTAACTGGCTGAGGACTCGGACCTCGTGCGTGATGTGCGGGTGCTGCTTAACCCACTGCTGGACGCTTGAGAGGTCATCCAATTAATTATCTGGTCCTGTTCTTTTGGATTTGTGAGGGTTGATTTCCTGGACAACATGGGCGGTATTGAGTGGGTTTTCTTCGGTGCTCCACTGTGGCCTGTACGTGAACCGTCAGGGGGAACACCTCTTCCCTTGCCCCTCCCTCTTTCACAGGATTTCTTCTTCATTTCACTTATCCGTAAAAGTACACGCTGACTGGCAGCAGTACAGTGGCAGTGCAGAAATGCTATACAGTGGCGGGTGAGCGGTGTACTACTATTCCCAGCAGCGACACAGAGCACAATGCTATACAGTGGTGGGTGAGCGGTGTACTGCTGTTCCCAGCAGAGACACAGAGTGGCAGTAAACACAATGCTATATAGTGTGGCTGAGCGGTGTACTACTATTCCCAGCGGACACACAGAGTGGCAGTAAACACAATGCTATATAGTGTGGGTGAGCGGTGTACTACTATTCCCAGCAGCGACACAGAGCACAATGCTATACAGGGTGAGCGGTGTACTACTGTTCCCAGCAGACACACAGAGTGGCAGTAAACACAATGCTATATAGTGTGGCTGAGCGGTGTACTACTATTCCCAGCAGACACACAGAGTGGCAGTAAACACAATGCTATATAGTGTGGGTGAGCGGTGTACTACTATTCCCAGCAGCGACACAGAGCACAATGCTATACAGGGTGAGCGGTGTACTACTGTTCCCAGCAGACACACAGAGTGGCAGTAAACACAATGCTATATAGTGTGGCTGAGCGGTGTACTACTATTCCCAGCAGACACACAGAGTGGCAGTAAACACAGGTGAGCAGTGTACTACTATTCCCAGCAGCAACACAGAGCACAATGCTATACAGGGTGAGCGGTGTACTACTGTTCCCAGCAGACACACAGAGTGGCAGTAAACACAATGCTATATAGTGTGGCTGAGCGGTGTACTACTATTCCCAGCAGACACACAGAGTGGCAGTAAACACAATGCTATATAGTGTGGGTGAGCGGTGTACTACTATTCCCAGCAGCCACACAGAGCACAATGCTATACAGGGTGAGCGGTGTACTACTGTTCCCAGCAGACACACAGAGTGGCAGTAAACACAAAGCTATATA
Organism: Hyperolius riggenbachi; assembly: GCF_040937935.1. NCBI lineage: Eukaryota > Metazoa > Chordata > Amphibia > Anura > Hyperoliidae > Hyperolius > Hyperolius riggenbachi. The sequence continues at coordinate 367,491,161 of NC_090647.1, read as the reverse complement.
GTGTGGCTGAGCGGTGTACTACTATTCCCAGCAGACACACAGAGTGGCAGTAAACACAATGCTATATAGTGTGGGTGAGCGGTGTACTACTATTCCCAGCAGCGACACAATGACCGGGGGACCCTGGCTAGCCTGGCTGGAGAGAGAACATCCCTGCCTGCCTACCCAAAGCTAAACCCACAGACAAATGGCGGAGAAATGACGTGGATCGGGTATTTATTTACCCGAACCACGTGACCCGTTCGGCCAATCAGAGCGCGTTCGGGTCCGAACCACTTGACACGTTCGGCCAATCACAGCGCTAGCCGAACGTTCGGGGAACGTTCGGCCATGCGCTCTTAGTTCGGCCATATGGCCGAACAGTTTGGCCGAACACCATCAGGTATTCGGCCGAACTCGAACATCACCCGAACAGGGTGATGTTCTGCAGAACCCGAACAGTGGTGAACACTGTTCGCCCAACACTACGTGTTGCGTACTTGCATGTGCACGTCATGTGCATAGCGCATTATGCAATTCACACCAAATTACCTATTTAAGTCTGGAGAGTGCCACTCTCCAGTGCTGTTCTATTTCAGCTAGTGTGAGTGGTTTCCCTTGACATGACTTAGTGTCTGCCTGTTTGCTTGATGTTCTGGATTCTGACCCTGGCCCGCCTGACTTCCCGATTTGTTGCCAAACACTGCCTTGTATGACTGCCCAAACTGTTGCTGACCTCTACCTGCTTTGTTGCCAGACCCTTGCCTTTACGAGAACCCAATCTGCTGCCGACTCCTGCCTGTCCGAGGATCTGCTTTGTTGCCGAACCATTGACTGCTGCTCAACTATCCTGGATGCTGAGTCCCTGCAGTACCAGACTCAGCCTGTGGAAGCACCGCTGTTCCAGTCCGGTCACACGCTCTGTCATCAATCCTACAGCTCTGCAAGTGCTCCTGCCCCTTGTACACCAGGTACTCCTTTTCCAACTCCAGGGATACCGGGTGACAAGTTTCACGGATTACTGACCTCAACTCATCGGTCTCCACCTCTACAATTACATGACACCTTCCCTCCACCCAGAGGCACCCTCCTCTTCCCCCCACCCAGTAGCATGCTCCTCTCCTCCCCACCCAGTACCACTCTCTAACCCACCTAGTGACACTCTCTTCCCCACCCAGTGGCACCCTCCTCTCCTCCCCACCCGATGACACCCTGCTCTCCTCTCCTCCCCACCCAGTGGTTTCCTCTACCTACCCAGTGGCACCCTCCTCTTCCCCCCACCCAGTAGCACCCACTTCTCCCCTCCTCCCCACCCAGTGGCACCCTCTACTCACCCAGTGGCACCCTTCTCCCAACCCAATGACACTCTCCTTCCCACCCACTGGCAACCTCCCCTCCCCTTCTCCCCACCCACTGGCACCCTCTACCCACCCAGTAGTACTCACCTCTCCCCTCCTCCCTACTCAGTGGCACCCTTTACTCACCCAGTGGCACCCTCCTTTCCCCACCTCCTCACCCAGTGGCACCCTCCTCTTCCATCCTCCCCACCCATTTTTCTAATTTTTTTGTATATTTGTTTTTCTTGGGGGGGGGGGGCTGTAATCAAAATTGTGCTATAGCGGCCCCATTTGTTTTCTAGCTACGCCCCTGTCCCTATCACTTCAGGTTTTTTTTCTTGAAGACCTTAAAAACATTCCTTTTTTCATGTTAATGTTATCCTTAATCTTTCTGTTTATCCACAAAGATATTTTTTATTTATTGAAGTTTTGTTTTCATAAGGGATATATACATTACATACTACTTAACTGAGAATATTTTTAAACGTTTGCCATTTCCTTTTATGTCCTTCCCTTGCAGCATACTATACCAGTCCACCAAACTTACTGTATCCTTTAGTTCATTAAATGTTGCTTTTCTAAAAATTTCCAGTTTTAGTTGTTCCATTGCTGCACAGTCTGTCAATCTCCATTTCCCTAGTTGGTTCAGTTACCATTTGAGTAAAGTTGTCTGGGCCAGGACAGTATTAGTATGGAATTTAAATGTTCTTCCTGTGTGTGCTTGGGTTTTCTCAAAAACTGCACTTGTTTTCCACTTTACAAAAAGCATATCATTAAGTTGATTGGCTTCCCGCAAACTGGTCTAGACACATCCAACCACTGTTGCCCATCAGGAATCTCTAATCAATCCCTTAGGCAGCAATTTGGGCTGATGCCCCACTGACTGAGTTTAGTGCGGTTACAAAGCTAGGTGCTAGGTTACTTGCCCACTTTGGGAGTTAACAAGTTAGGCAACTGAAATGCTGTGACATTCTTGTTTGACATAGGATTTCAGCTACTCAACAGTTATAGTTCTGCTTTGTTTTTACACTTTCTATGGTACCAAATGTCAAGCATATTTTTTCTCAGTTTATTGTTGATCATGAATCATGATTGTGGTAATTGATCAGGTAAAGGTAATCCTAGTCTTCCTAGTTGTATGTTGATTTGTAAGATTTTATTCAAGAAATGTGACTCATCAATAAATCCTATTTTATGATTCTTGTGGACTGTTGTCATTTCTGTTTTTAAAATGATTGCTATAAGCAAGAGAAAGCAAGAGAAACATATTTATTTTTTATTTATTTAGCGATTCTAATTTCAAAAAGTTGCTTGCAAAGTGAATATTAAAATAATTGCTCAACACAAATAATGAGAAGATTTCTGCAGGAACTATTATCAGAAAAGGTTAATATACATATTTCATAATTATAAAATTGTGCATGCACAGTCTACAGCACACCCTCAACAAAATATTATTTTACATGTCTTGAATTATAGTACAGAAAACATATTTGGTATGTAAAAGGTTAACGGTTCTTATGGAAATCATTTTGTCATTGTCCACAAACAATTCAATTAACCTGACGGTATTTTCTTACCTGCTTGTCACATTTCCTATTCTGTCTCCCTCTCTCTATCTGTCTCTGTGTTTCTCATTCTTGCTTTTTTATTTCATGTTATTTATAAGCTGAAAATATCATCCATTACCCTAGCATGACAAAGCTGTCTTTATAAGACCCCAGGAATCCCATTAAAAGGTCTTTTACTGACAAGACTACAGCAAAGCTGTATTATTCAAATTGTATATCAGTCACAAAAATAGAAGGGTAATTTGTCAAAGTCACAGCAGTGCTCAATAACTATTTGAAGATGGCTCAGTAATTAATCATTAATATATTCTCTGCCTTTCATTCTCAGAGTAGAATACTCCGATTATTGTCTTAAATAGTAACACAAAATGTTTGATGTTTATAAAAAGACCTTTGATAGCTAGGTAGCACTCAAAATTTGCCCTAGACCAGTGTAATCCTTTTTGGAAGAATGATGCTTATGTTTTTCACAACTCAAAACCTTTGACCCACACGTTTCATGACAACCCACAAGTGGTGTCATGTCTTAGATTCTATTTAGCAACTAATGTTTGTGTACCAGATTTATGGATATTTTAATGATATTTAAAAAGTCAATGAGGTTAGACTCACTAAGGATTGTTCAGTCAGTCCTCAAAGTAATATATTTTAGCAAAGAATAGTTAAAAACCACTTTACAACCACCTAACGCCGATAGGCGTTGGCGAGTCGTTAGTGGTATAACATGGAAACGTTTCCATGCCACTTCACGGAGGGTGTCTCCGTGAACAGTGTTCAAGCTGCCGATCGCGGCTTGCACGCGTAATGTAAACACGCAGGGATGAAATCCCCGCTGTTTACATCATACACCGCTGCTGCGTAGCAGTGCCGTTAAGGAGATCGGTGATCCCCGGCCTCTGATTGGCCAGGGATCGCCGGCATCTGATAGGCTAAAGCCTATCCTATCCGGCGCAGGACGGATATCTGTCCTGCACAGCCCACAGGTACAGGGAGAGGGAGGGAAGGGCAGAGAGGGCGGAAATCGCTGCGGAGGGGGGTTTTGAAGAGCCCCCCCCGCAAAGTGCAGCAAGCTGCCGGCGATCAGACCCCCCCAGCAGGACATGTATAAATATATATTTTTTTTTAAGCATGTTTCTTCCATCTCATCAACCTTTATGACCCCTAAAATAAACTTTTTTTTTAAACTTGGGTAAAAGGAACTATTATTATGCAAGCCATCCATAGTTACATAGCACAAAATTAGTAGATGTAACACCAGAATATTGATTAGCTTGCACTCAAAACCCAGATTACCATTGACTTAAGTAAAATGCTTACTTGCCAGTTAATGATACTAAAGTATAGCAAGCCCTGGCAAAGCTTCTTAAGATGTGCCTCCGGGGCTCCCATTTGTTAAAAGACAGGACTCTGTAGATACCCACTCACCCTTACACACACATTTTACCCATGGTTGCTACCACTGTCCTTTAAATACCAGGCACATTTGTTGGTTATACTATTAACTGCTTAAGTCTGACTATTAATAGATTATAACCCACTTGGGGGGCCACGCATAGTATGCTATGCAATACTTGTGCCTACTTATATTTAACTACACTGGTTCTCAAGCTCCCAGCATGATTGTGCCTCCTCCACTAAACTCAGCTTTCTTATCATGACTAAGTTCCGGACACCCTCCAGAAGCCAATTTCATTGTCTCCTGAACCTGTGATCACTGTAAGAAAATCAAAGTGATCACAGAAGGAAAAATTAGAAAAACATTCTCTGCCCTAAAGGACTTTTGTGAAAGAAAGGCGTGTCACAACAATGGAGGACTCCCAAGCTTTAGCTAGTTTATGTTACATTTCAAAATCTGTACATTTTTATGAACAGTATATAAAAAGAACATAGCAGGTAGTCGTCAGGTATGATATTGACTGAAATGTGAAGATTTGAAAATCTACCAGCAGATAAGTATTTTCAGCTTCTAAACACTTTAACTGGTACTGAAAGTAGTAGTCTCTCTGTATAATGTGGGCTTTGTCTTAACGATTTTAATAAAAAAATAAAAGTTTATTTTTTAGCCAGAAGCCATAAACTAAGCAATAACAATGTTATGCTGATTCTGATATACTGAAAAGGGGAATACTGTTTAATGCACTATTGCACAAAGAATGCCTGTCAAACTTCTAATCAGCATCAATCAATGCTCTTGTGTTACCCAACACAATCCAAAGCTCCTGCTGTGTCTCTTACCCCGCCAGCAACACAATCTTCCTAGCTTTTATGATCATGGTTGAAACTGATTTTCATTTAAAATCGCTTCAATACAATCAAAGAATATTTTACACATATTCAATCAAAATGGCAAATCAGCGTGATACCCCTGTTACATGTATTCCTAACCTAAGTAGCTTATTAGTGACTAAATACCTGTACATAAAGGAAACAAGGTGCTTTAAGTTGTATAGGACTCAGTAATATTCATGAGACCAAGCTTGCATGGTTATACATTTTAATAGGGTCACTGAAAACATAGCTCCCAATTATTACATTTATTTTTGACTTGATTATCTAATATCCAACAATCATGTGACTGAAGTCAGTCCTTCTAATACAATAGCATTTCATAAATCACGTATGCTGTCTTATTTATCATCTCTTCCAGATATGTAATTAGTTCCCTTGGAAATCCACAGATAGGGTTAATCTCTTATGCAATAGAGAACTGAAAGAAAACCAGTGGTTTTGTATTACCATAAATTAGCTAAATAAAGCTAATTGTGCATCATCATATCTAATTGTCTGTTGTCTGCAGTAGATGATACCCCATTCTTGGAAATGAATGGCAACCTTGCCTTACCGGTATCGTATTCCTAGATCATGTACAAAGGCACGCAAGATATGTTCAAGATGAAAAACGGCAACCGGACGTAATAATATGATGGGATGGTTTCTCAATTATTTTTACACACGGAAAAATGGGGGAAGAACTGATGAGGTGTATGCTACCATAGGTCACTGGTGTCTTTTGAAGTATTGATTCATTGTCAGATATCTAATTTCTTCTAGTAATCATTTAAATGTTGTATTTTGTGTAGATCAATACATGTGAATCTACCAGAATATGTATCAATACAGAGTTTCATTGATAACCTCAAGTGTTATTGTACTTATGAATGTGCTTAAAAAGTTTTAACTAAGGTTGGGATAAATAAGGCAAGGCACTTATATTACTGAGTTATTGTTACTAAAACAAATACAGTGGGATGCGAATGTTTGGGCAACCTTGTTAATCGTCATGATTTTCCTGTATACATCGTTTGTTGTTACGATAAAAAATGTCAGTTAAATATATCATATAGGAGACACACACAGTGATATTTGAGCAGTGAAATGAAGTTTATTGGATTTACAGAAAGTGCACAATAATTGTTTAAATAAAATTAGGCAGGTGCATAAATGTGGGCACTGTTGTCATTTTATTGATTCCAAAACCTTTAGAACTAATTATTAGAACTCAAATTGGCTTGGTAAGCTCAGTGACCCCTGACCTACATACACTGGTGAATCCAGTTAAGAGAAAGAGTATTTAAGGGGGTCAATTGTAAGTTTCCCTCCTCTTTGAATTTTCTCTGAAGAATAGCAACATGGGGGTCTCAAAACAACTTTCAAGACAAAGATTGTTCACCATCATGGTTTAGGGGTACGATACAGAAAGCTGTCTCAGAGATTTTAGCTGATTGGTTCCACAGTTAGGAACATAATGAGGAAATGGAACACCACAGGCTCAGTTCAAGTTAAGGCTCGAAGTGGCAGACCAAGAAAAATCTCAGATAGACAGAAGTGACGCATGGTGAGAACAGTCTGAGTCATTCCACAGACCAGCACCAAACATCTACAACATCATCTTGCTGCAGATGGAGTCAATGTGCAGCGTTCAACCATTAGGTGCACTTTACACAAGGAGATGCTGTATGCGAGAGTGATGCAGAGGAAGCCTTTTCTCTGCCCACAGCACAAACAGAGCCACTTGATGTACGCTAAAGCACATTTGGACAAGCCAGCTTCATTTTGGAATAATGTGCTGTGGACTGATGAAACTAAAATTGAGTTATTTGGGCATAACAAGGGGCGTTATGTATAGAGGAAAAAGAACATAGCATTCCAAGAAAAACACCTGCTACCTACTGTAAAATATGGTGGTGGTTCCATCATGCTGTGGGGATGTGTAGCTAGTGCAGGGACTGGGAATCTTGTCAAAGTTGAGGGACGCATGGATTCCACTCAGTATCAGCAGATTCTGGAGACCAATGTCCAGGAATCAGTGACAAAGCTGAAGCTGCGCCGGGCTGGATCTTTCAACAAGACAACGACCCTAAACACTGCTCAAAATACACTAAGGCATTCATGCAGAGGAACAAGTACAATGTTCTGGATTGGCCATCTCAGTCCCTAGATCTGAATATAATTGAAAATCTGTGGTGTGAGTTAAAGAGAGCTGTCCATGCTTGGAAGCCATCAAACCTGAATTATTATTATTTTTTATTATTATTATTTAGTATTTATATAGCGCCGACATATTACGCAGCGCTGTACAGTATATATATATATATATATATATATTGTCTTGTCACTAACTGTCCCTAAAAGGAGCTCACAATCTAATCCCTACCATTGCCATATGTCTATATTATGTAGTGTAAGTCCTGTAGTCTAGGGCCAATTTTAGGGGGTGCCAATTAACTTATCCGTATGTTTTTGGAATATGTGAGGAAACCGGAGTGCCCGGAGGAAACCCACGCAGACACGGAGAGAACATACAAACTCTTTGCAGATAGTGCCCTTGCTGGGATTCGAACCAGGGACCCAGCGCTGCAAGGCGAGAGAGCTAACCACTATGCCACCGTGCTGCCCCATGCTGAATGAACTAGAGATGTTTTGTAAAGAGGAATGGTCCAAAATACCTTCAACCAGAATCCAGACTCTTATTGGAACCTACAGGAAGTGTTTAGAGGCTGTAATGTTTGCAAAAGGAGGATCTACTGAATATTAATATAATGTCTTTTTTTGTGGTGCCCAAATTTATGCACCTGCCTAATTTTGTTTAAATAATCATTGCACACTTTCTGTAAATCCAATAAACTTCATTTCACATCTCAAATATAACTGTGTGTGTCTCCTATATGATATATTTAACTGACATTTTTTATCATAACCACCAACGATTCATACAGGAAAATCATGACAATTAACAAGGTTGCCCAAACTTTCGCATCCCACTGTACTGTATATCTATCTATCGATATATATATATATATATATATATATATATATATATATATATATATATCAGCAATTGTTTTAATTACAAATGTGAGCCAGGAGCAGCCTGTATGCAGGTCTTGCCATAATTTTCATAGAAATATATGGACTGTAGAAAGTTAATTTTGCCCTGTAGAAGCAACCATGTAAACTTAAAAGCAAATTATTCATATTGAGACAACAGAAATCAGTACAAGCTGCAACTGTTTCCTGTCAGTATAAGCACAGTGTTACAAATTACACTGTACTCACTCGTGTTGACATAACAGTATGTAAACGGCTGTAAAATAATTAGGGCAACTGCAATGCATTATTAATTAGTGTCTTATTTTAATTCTCAGAGTCAGCATATATGTTCCAGGCTAGAGGGCTCACTCCTAACCTAGCTATCCCTGCCTGGCACACCACTAACTGATACCTACACTGTCCCTGCCTGGCACACCACTAGCTGACCCTAATTAGGACTTAGACGAGCAAGGCATATAAGCTGATGTGGAAGACAGATACACCACCAGAGGCCACTACTGAGGCTAGTAACACAGTTCAGCAGTATCACATACACAGTTCAGGTAATAAGTGATCCAGGTATGATGCAAGATTATTCAATAGCAAAGGTAGTTTGATCAGAGTTATGAAATAGTGCAAGCAGACTTGCATGCAGTGTTAGATAATAATTGATGCAAGTATAACACAGTTTCTTTTAAACTGCATACTATATGACAGTTGACAGATTTATGTGAGACTATATGCACACTGTTACTTGACTGATAAGGAAGTAGAGTATACTTATTATCCAGTTCAAGTGGCATACAGGGAATTCCGGTAACAGTCCAAGGTTGGTCCAGGCAGCAAGCAAGGGATACAAATTTCACATGAATAAATATGGGGCTTTAAATTAACAAATATAGTCTTTAATTCTTCTTTTAAATATCTTCACGATTGTGGACACACGGATAAACACAGTTTCAGATTTCCAAATCACAAAAAACGACTGCCTGGCACGTGTTTCACGGTCAAAGACCGTTTTCTCAGAGGCATACAGTATACATGCACATCACATGTTGACCCTCATACAGTAAAAGACCGCAATCTGAAAAGCCATAAAGACTGAATTTCATCGACGAATCCCGGATGCCACAGCACTCCCGGGGAGAGCTGTGGCATCCGGGATTCGTCGATGAAATTCAGTCTTTATGGCTTTTCAGATTGCGGTCTTTTACTGTATGAGGGTCGACATGTGATGTGCATGTATACTGTATGCCTCTGAGGAAGCGGTCTTTGACCGTGAAACACGTGTCAGGCAGTCGTTTTTTGTGATTTGGAAATCTGAAACTGTGTTTATCCGTGTGTCCGCAATTGTGAAGATATTTAAAAGAAGAATTAAAGACTATATTTGTTCATTTAAAGCACCATATTTATTCATGTGAAATTTGTATTAGACTGTATTTAGGGGTGGAACTACACTGACTTGGTTTTATTTGTAACGTGTTGAGCAAGCAAGGGATATCTAGTAACTAGCAGAAGTCGGTCCACGCAGCAAGCAATGGATGTCCAGTAACTAGCAGAGGTTGCTCCAGGCGGCAAGCAAAGGGTTTCCAGGAATCAAGCAGTGGTTAAAGCAGAATATAACCCTGCATTTCAACTTTGCTCTAAAACATTATTTACAGCATATTATATGCAAACAGTAAATAATGGAGGGCGCTGCTAGAATTACAGCAATATTTGTTATAGCAATTACAATGCTAATATTGTACACAAGAATCTTCCTCCTGCTGCAACCTTACCAGATGGGGTTAATCCCCTGCCCCCACCTCAAAAATGTAAAGTCAATTAATTAAAAAAGGTGTGCTTGGATATAAAAATCATAATCATTTATTTCCTTAATACTTTATTGTCAAGTTAAAATGGTTAAGAGTACATATAGATTAACCTACACTCTATACACACACATACATCCACAATCACTCTAGAGCGTGCTGGTTCCCCTAAAAAAGAAGGAAAAATATTCCAGGGCAAAAAGGGGAACCCTGTTAAAAATTGTTATATATCTGTACAAATTACTCAAAACCTGAAGGGGAATTGATCTTAACTAATAGCTACAGATCACAGTCCGCATCAATTCACATATGACCCTTGTCTGGGTCATGTAGGCATACGTAGTCCCTGAAATATGTGCACATCCCACCATGGAATAAGGGCTAAGTCATACGTGTTGATAGTACCTCGTATCCGCTATTCAAGATAGCACTAGTGATCTCACCAGCTCAATACTCCAGGTCTCCTCTCCTGAAAGGTGCTTTCTTATCCGGAATTCCGCTCTCGCAGCTACGGCTTCACTAATGTCTCGCCGTCCCGGTACTAATAGTTGGCTGACGATCTTCCGGTCCTAGTGATGACGTCACTTCCTCCAGTGCGTCTCACTGCGCTGTTGTAAGCACTTCCTTGCGCTCCACCTCAGTTGTCTGTATATCGTCTCAGGCAATTCGAGTTTTTCAAAGAAGGCAAGGCAAGTGGCTTACTCCTTGGTAGATAGAATGGGGCGCCCCTCTTCTCCCACAGAACAGCTTTAGATTAACATGTTTCGACGGAAACTCGGCCGTCTTCATCAGAATCTGTTGGACCATTCGGACTAGTCGCCATATTTATATCCCAGGACTCTTAGCACTCACTCCTCCCCTCCATTTTCCTTAAAGGGGACAGCCATATCCATATTCTTGCTCTCACAGTCCCATATCCTCTTTCTTCTTTATAATGACAATTCTTGTCCATATGCTCCTTTCTAGGATATGTCATTCCTCATATCTATTATTATCTTTAATGGGCATCATATTACCAAAAGGATATAGAGTTAAAAAAAAAAATTCCTTTTCTTTTTCTTTCTATTTTCATTTTAAAAAATAATGATGGTATTCTTCAAATAAAAACAAAAATAAAAACAGAAACAAAAAAATCAATAAAAATTAATATTAATAATCTAGCAGGGGACCAGTTGCTCTTTAAGGAACCAGAATGCTCTTTTGCACCTATTTCATGAAGCCAAAAAGCTCCATCTCTTCATTCAAACCTCTAGGTACAAGGGTGTCCAAATTAAAAATCCACCTACTTTCCTGTCTTGACATTTTGGCCATATAATCGCCGTCCCTGCTGTCCCTATGTACTATCTCTAATCCAAAATAAATGACATTACTAGTACAACAATTATGCAGGTGGGCAAAATGTTTAGAAAGTGGGTGTCCCTGCCACCCCTTCCCTATATTATTAAGATGTTCCCCAATCCTACTGGAGAGCATCCTTTTTGTGCGTCCTATGTACTTCTTTCCGCAAGGGCAGACTAAGCAATAGATGACCCCTCTGGTATCGCATGTGATTAATTCTCTGATTTTAAAACTATCACCTCCTCCTACGACCTCGATAATCTTTCTATAACCCCTCGTTTTCTTACAGTTAATACACCTCCCACACCTCACAAATCCCCCGCTATTACTAACCAAGGGTCTGTGGATATAATCACCTGCCGCCTGGACCACCCGTAGGCCCACATTCTGGGACTTTCTGTAGGTAATTCCTGGTTTTAGGGGTAAAATGTCACTGAGGATCTTATCCCCCCTCAATGTGGCCCAGTGTTTCATAATGATGTTTCGTACCAATCCACTACGTGGGCCATACCTTAAATTTAATTTGAGGGAGTGATCCTGCCTATCCTTCTCCCCCCTTTTGACCAATAGTTCTTTCCTATCTATCATCTCTACTTCTTTGATGGCTCCTTCTAAGATAGTCTCCTCATACCCCTTCTCTCTGAACCTATTGGATAGGTCATCTACCTCATCCTGATACTGCTTATCTTCCGTACAATTCCGTTTCAAACGGATAAACTGGCTTTTAGGAATGTTATTAAGCCACGGTGGGAAGTGACAACTAGTGGTCAAGATATAACTATTAACATCGGTAGGTTTTACAAATGTGCGGGTTTTTAAATGTCCATCCTCAATATATATCTTCAAATCTAAAAAGCTAATCTCCTCCCTGCTTATCTCCGACGTGAATTTTAAATTAATATTGTTACAATTCAGTTTTATCACAAAATCCCTCAAGGAGGCTTCAGAGCCCCTCCAGACGAGTAGGACGTCGTCAATAATTAATTAATTGACACAGCATATTATATGCAACCAGCATTTTTTTTTTACTAGACCAGCATTGGAAGGGTTAAACACAGAGGTTTAAAGTTCCGTGGAGAGATATGCAGAAGTTCAGATGGATACATTTAACTAAATAGAATGTAACAAGTGATAAATGTTACACACTCTTTGGCTGTCCTCCAGCTCCTTCTCAGTCAGAGAGAGTGAGTCACATGCCACACTTAGATACATTTATGTAAACAAAATGTATCTATGTCAGCTTTGGATGCGTCTGCAGTTCTGTCCAGGAACTTCAAAGCTCTGTGTAACCCTTCCAATGCTGGTCTAGTAAAAAAAAAATGCTGGTTGCATATAATATACTGTAAATAATGTTTTAGAGCAATGTTGAAATGCAGGGTTATATTCCGCTTTAAACACAAATACATACATAATCAAATACAAGCCGAGGTCAGAATCCAGATTATCAGTAACAAATAGAGTGCGCACCCAGCAACTAACGGGTTATGACTGGGAGCACTCTGCAGGTCTTACAGGCCGGCCACACTCCACACAACCAATCATACGGCAAGGCCCTGCCTAGGTGTCAGCTGTATGGTCAGCTGACACCACTCAGTCAGCTGACCGGAGTCAGCTGACTACTGTTTACCTTTGCGGAGGGTGTACTGGGAGCGCACCCTCCACCTATCAGGAAGTGGCAGCGTCATCAGCAGGAACAAGCGCCGAGCCCCGGAAATGTGTCACATTCAGAATGGGTCTCGACAGAATCTGCTACAGGTACATCCCTTATAACTTGACCTAAATTATGGCATAAACAACCCTTAGAGTAACCAAGCAGCTCGGGGTCACCCAAAACCACTCGGAAAGTATAGGGGACTAAAAGAGACCGAAAAGCCCTTCTACTAAAAAGCAATGCTTGGTGTGATTTGCCTTCTTAAAACAAAAGATATTTGTGATAATTCAGCCTTAAAGAGAAACTCCAACCTAGAATTGAACTTTATCCCAATCAGTAGCTGATACCCCCTTTTACATGAGAAATATAATGATTTTCACAAACAGACCACCAGGGGGCGCTGTATGACTGATTTTGTGCTGAAACCCCTCCCACAAGAAGCTTTGAGTACCGCGGTACTCTGGGCAAACTGCCACAATGTAACAAGGCACACAGACAGGAATTAGCTGTTTACAGCTCTCTCTAACAGCCAAAACAGCTAGGAGCAGCTACATAACCTGCTTACAGTAACAATGTCACCATGTAATAAATGTCAGAATGTAAATCGGGGAGAGGAAAGATTTCACAATGAGCAAACACTGACTAAATCATTTATACATAATTATGGTAAACATGAAGCACTTTTTTTACTACATTATTTTCACTGGAGTCCCTCTTTAAGTGAACATCTGTGTTTACCCCAATGCAAATGATCTCTTTATGCCCCTGAAGCCAGGCTTACATTCAGAACCGCTGGTTTATAGCAAGCTTATAGCTTTATATTTTACAGATCCACATCAACCCCACTTGCAGACAGCCTGTTTCAGACTTTTGGTCCTCCTCAGTGCATTGCTTAATGTGGTTTTGCCATCTTAAAACAGAAGGTCTTTGCGATAATTCAGATTTAAATGTGTAACAGTGGTTACGCACAATGCACCACTGCTGAATATGCAAATTATCTCTTTATACCCCTGAAGCCATGGTTGGAGTGGTATCTCACAATGGTTGGAGTGGTATCTCACAATGGTTGGAGTGATATCTCACAATGACTAGAGTGGTATCTCCCAATGGTTGAAGTGGTATCTCCCAATGGCTGAAGTGGTATCTCAGAATGGTTGGAGTGGTATCTAATACACCAGAACCGCTGGTGTATAGCAAGCCTTTAGTGTTAAATTTTACAGAGCCACATCAACCCCACATGCAGACAGCCTGTTTCAGACTGTTGGTCCTCCTCAGTGCATGGCAGGGGTTGATACAGCTACACACATAAATCTGAATTATCACACACATCTCACCTCAGAAAGTAGTTATGGCAAACTCTATATCTGCATTTAAAGAGGCTTGGATACTTTCCTTGCATTGAAGGACATCCACGGCTATAAATATTAGGTAAGTCCTGGAAGCATTGATCCAGGGATTTATCTGACTGCCATCTAGAGTCGGGAAGGATATATTTTCCCTTTTAAGGCTAATTGGCCAAGGCCTTGTAAGGTTTTTCGCCTTCCCCTGGATCAACTGGGATATTTGCAGGTTCAGGTTGTTTTTTATTATTATTATTATTATTATTATTATTATTATTTTATTTATTTAATTTTTTATGGTTGGACTTGATGGACAGATGTCTTTTTTGAACCGAACTAACTATGCAACTATGTAACTATATAACCTTCTGTTTGAAGGCAAACCACGCTAATTATTGCTTGTTAAGTAGGAGGGCTTTTGGTCTTTTTTCGGTCCCTATACTTTTGGATCTTCTCAAGCTGCTTGGTTACTCTGTTGTACTGGTCCAAGCCCTATCTCATAGAGCCATATCAATCCCTGCCATGCACTGATGAGGACCAACAGTCCTAAACAGGCTGTCTAATTGTTGGGTTGATGTGACTTTGTAAAATTTAAAGCTATAGGCTTGCTATACACCAGCAGTTCTGGATGAAGCCTGGCTTCAGGGGCATACAAAGATAATTTGCATATTCAGCAGTGGTGCATTGTGGGTAACAAACTTAAATTTGAAATAGCACATATACCTTCTGTTTTAAAAAGGCAAACAACCCTAAGCATTGCTTGTTAAGTAAGAAGGCTTTTTGGTCTCTTTCGGTCCCCTATACTTTCCTAGTGGTTTTGGGTCACCCCAAGCAGTGATGAGAAAATATGCCAATATTCTTTTAAAAAAAATAAGTACAATTTTTACTTTGACAAGCGAAAAATTGCCTGGATATTTTAGCTTTTTTTCGCCTAGTAGCTGCCACGTTTCGTGGTTAATAGCACAGCCCCATACCAACTAGAATCAACAAAGGTGCAGGATATGTTAGTGAGAACAGTGGGTACGAGAGAGAAAAAAGTTTTCAAAAATACCTTATAGTTTTAGAGAAAATTGCCAAAGGAGTTTGTATGGTCTCCCCGTGTCTGTGTGGGTTTCCTCCGGGTACCCCCGTTTCCTCCCACATCCCCAAAAAACGTACAGATAGGTTATTTGGCTTCCCCCAAAATTGGCCCTAGACTACGATACATACTACACTGGACATATGACTATGGTAGGTATTAGATTGTGAGCCCCTCTGAGGGACAGTTAGTGACAAGGCAATATACTCTGTACAGCGCTGCGGAAGATGTCGGCGCTATATAAATACTAAATAATATTAATAATAATTTAAATGATAGATAATGTAGCAACGTAACGGTAGTGTACATTTACATGAATCAAAGAAAGAGCTGTGAATTTCATGTTGGGGTTTCTAGGGGATCCGCACTAGTGATGTTGCGAACTTGAAATATTCGGTTCGCGAATGCAAATTTGCCGCAAACGTTCGCGAACAGGCAAACCGTGCGAACCGCAATAGACTTCTACAGGCAAGCAAATTCTAAAACCTAGAGGGACTGTTTCTGGCCACAAAGTGATGGAAAAGTTGTGTCAAGGGGCCTAACACCTGGATCGTGGCATACCGGAGGTGGATCCATGGCAAAAGTTCCACCAAAAATAACATAGTTGACCCAGAGTCATGCTTTAATCTCTAAAGGGCAGAAATTACAATACATGCCTAAATTTGTGGAATTAAGTGCTTTAAAATGTCCAGCATGTGTACACGTCGATCAGGTAGTGTAAGAGTTAGGCCTGGTTTACACTGACAGACGAAATGCCACATTTACCGCACCACAAACAACCGCAAAGAGCTTTAGTGATAATTGCTTATGGATCCCCTGGAAACTCCATGGAAGTGAAAGCTTTGGCCAGGATTTGCTATACAGCTGAAATATGGCTGTATAAAGATCCCTGGCAACGCTGGACGTTTTAAAACACTTTATTCCACACATTTAGGAATGTAATGCAATTTCTTGCTCTTTAGAGATTAAAACACAACTTTGGGTCAACTATGTAATTTTGGTGTGACTTTTGGCATGAATCCCCCTCCAGCATGCCACGGTCCAGGTGTTAGGCCCCTTTAAACAACTTTTCCAACACTTTTTGTGGCCAGAAAAAATCTCTCTAGGTTTTAGAATTTGTTTGCCCATTGAAGTCTATGGCCATTCGCATGGAATGCGAACGCTTGCGGAAAATTCACGTTCACAAATTAAAAATTTCAAGTTTGTGACATCACTAGTACAAACGTCCGGAAACCCCATCATGAAATTCATTGCTCTTTCATAAATTTACATACATTTATGTAAATTTACACTACCGTTACATTGATACATAATCATAGTCATTTATTGCATTTAAATGTATACTTTTTTCCTATCATAATTTTTGGGAAAAAAATGTTTTTTTCCAAAACAATAAGGTCTTTTTGAAAAAATGTGTTTCCTCTTATACCCACTGTTCACCTTAACATACCCTGCAAATTTGGTGATCCTAGCTGTTAAGAGGGCTTTGCTTTTAACCGTGAAAGTTGGCAGCCATTTTGCGAAAATGCAAACATTTTAGAAGATTCACAAGAAAACCTCAAAAGCAAAAACGCGAAAATGTAAGCGTATTTTCAGGAGAAATCTAAAAAATGGCACTTTCGATGTGAAAATTTGCAAGCAGCCCTGACCCCAAGATGTTTGGATATTCTCTTGTTTAGACAACAAGTGAATAGTCAGTTCTTGATAATGATGTGTTTCAAGCAAGAAAGGGAGCAGGACTAAGGATCTAAATTTTTTTGACAAAGGCCAGTTTGTAATGGCTTTAGAAAAGAACTAAAACATCTCCACATCAGCAATTCTCTACGGTGTTCCTGGTATCAAGGCCAGATGTATATATTTTTTTCACTCCTAGACGAACTTTCTTGTGGCTTCTCCTCCCTGTGCAGCAGCCCCCTTTCATTCCATATCCATGCATAACATCTATAAAGAGGCCATTGCTGTCTTGTACATCTTCCTCAGTCAGCAGCAACCCTCTTCCGTGTGTTACTCCCTGGTTACCGTCTTGCTATTCATTTGAAGCCCTCTCTTTCATATGCAGCAACCTCTCTGCTGTATCTAGCTGCCCTCTTGAGAAGCAACCATTTTGTGAAACTGCACCACAGAAACAAAACATAAATTAAATTATCTGCTATGTGCAGTATATCTCTTTTAATCTTCCAATGCAATCTGGATATCTGGATTCAAAATCGTTGACCTTTGTCTATGTTTCCATTACTATATATTGTATGTGTATATATATATATATATATATATATATATATATATATATATATATATATATATATATATATATACTGTATATATACACACATATGGTCTACCTGGATCAGAATAAGAATTTATTCTGCAGCTTTTCAACTGTGTTATGCACTAGTAACTGTTTTTCATCCCCTGTAGTAAATAACATTCGAAATAATTGCTCGCAAGCCGATGGGAAGGACAAGTAATGCAGAGAGACAGAAATAAACATCAAAGGCCAACACTGCCTCATCTGTCCTGGAAGAGTAACCTTGGACATTCACCTTGGGGCCTTACTTTGGTCTAATCAAAAAGAGGTAACTTGCGGCTACATTTTCCATGCTTTACAAGATACAATAGTTGAAGAGAAAAAGTATCATTTAAAAAAGAACAGAGGATATTTAAAATTTCTAGCCACCTCTGAATGAGAAAGAAGTATAGGAAGTGGTGCTGTAAGTCAATATACCTCACTAAAGAGGTCTGCCCTTCACTTTTTTCTGATTGACAAAAAAAAAAGGGGGAGAGCGGCTGCAAGATAAGCTGAATGGTGAAAGTTAACATTGCATGAATTCAAATTGCTTAGTATTGAAAAATAACACAGTAAACAGGATTCCTTGGAAGGCATCCCAGATCTTTATACATTGCAACAAAAGTCATTTTGGAGATTGCAGTGCCTTTACTATGTGGAGTGATAGTGGAAAAACAGTATGGAATAAACATTCTACTCCCAATATATGTAAGCAGCATATAACTAAAAAGTTAAGATCTGGATTTATTTGTGTTATTTACCTAGCTGGAGTATTGGTCCTTTAGCTATGACCACTTTTGAACTACATGTTAATTGTAGACACAAATCTCATGGTAACGTATGATTTTGGCTTAAGATAGAGGTATTGACATTAACCTGATCTGATGATCTGATGTCTGTAAAAATGGCCTATGGATAACCAACCCTAAATTTCTTTTTTTTTAACTTAGCCTACCACTAGCTTTCAACCGTGTCTCTACCACCAATCATACATCATCATTACCACCCTGGCTTCTCTCCCCCCCCCCCCCCCCCTATAAAAGGCACTATCCTGGCAGTCATTTTCACTCTGCCTGTAGTCAGTGTAGGGAGAGGAGCTGCTGCTGCAGATACAGGGGCAGAGTTACGGGCTGTATTGTGATATTGTGCTGTGTAGCTGCTTTCTAGGTGCTCTGCTACTTGTAATTCACCAGCTAGCAACCCCCCAATAGTTCTTTTGAGGACGCATACTGACCACAAAAGTCATTTTGTATACTGATATTGACCCTGCTGTACTGATATTTTGTTGTTGCATTGTGGTGTGTGTTGTACCAACACAACACCCGTATACAGTGTAGTGTGTGGTTGGCTGCATCACCTTTCTAGCCCGCTGTCAGTGTGCATAAGTGATTGATTGTCACTGACCCCCACACACCATCACCAGTCTCTCCTTAATGTGACTTACTGTCAGTGATATTACACAGTCAGTGTGTCCTTAAAAAATATACAGTGTCTGGACATTTGTGTCACTGAGTGATTAGCATACAGTGTTACACCAGCACACCTTTGTCACCTAACCTTACTGTGAGTTACTGTCGGTTATATCAGACACTCAGTGTGTCCTTAAAAAAAAAGTACGGTTTTACGGACATTTGCGTCACTGTCTGATTAGCGTACAGTGTTACACCAGCACACCTGTCACCTAACCTTACTGTGAGTTACTGTCAGTGATATCAGACAGTCAGTGTGTCCTTAAAAAATATACAGTGTCAGAGACATTTTTGTCACAGAGTGATTAGTGTACAGTGCTACACCAACACACCTGTCACCTAACCTTACTGTGAGTTACTGTCTGATATCAGGCAGTCAGTGTGTCCTTAAAAAATATACAGTGTCAGAGACATTTTTGTCACAGAGTGATTAGTGTACAGTGCTACACCAACACCTTACTGTGTCACCTAACCTTACTGTGAGTTACTGTCTGATATCAGGCAGTCAGTGTGTCTTTGAAAAAAAAAAATATATATATGTAGTGTCACGGACATTTGTATCACACTGAGTGATTATAGTGTTACACCAACACACCTGTGTCACCTAACCTTACGGTTTCACAGACATTTACGTCACTGCGTGATTAGCATACAGTGTTACACCAACTCACCTGTCACCTAACCATAGTGTGAGTTACCATCGGTGATATCAGACAGTGTGTCCTCAAAAAACACATATATATATATATATATATATATATATATATATATATATATATACAGTATCAAAGCCATTTGTGAATGGTTAGCACACAGTGTTACACCAGCACACCTGTGTCACCTAACCTTACCGTGAGTTGCTGTCAGTGAAATCAGACAGTCAGGTGTCAGTGACAGACATTTCCGGCAATACTCCTTGGCTGCTCACTCACTACAACAAACATGACAGGCAGAGGCAGGCCAAAGTGCAGAGGTTCTAGGGGTTGTGGTGGTGTGTCATCCTGTGGCCATGGCATATGTGATCTTTTGCAGAAGAAAGCCATTACTTCATAGAATGCAGAAGAGGTGGTTAAGTGGCTCACTCAGCGCTCAACCTCTTTTACCTCTTCACCTGCCAACTTTCCTACACCCTCATCATCCTCTGCTCTGGTGAACTGCAACACCTCTTCCACCACCACAGCCCCACCAACTGAATTAAATTGCTCAGAGGAGAAGTTATATCCCCAGGCATTGAGGATCCATACTGATGTGTAAATGTTCTCGCCATTGGTTGATGGAGAGGAGCAGGAGGAGCAGAGTTCAGAGGGAGAGACCAAGCCTCAAAGAGGGAGGAAAGGATAGGAAGCATGGAGAGGTCGCAGGGGACCAAGGATAACAGCAGGGTGGGATTTTACCTGGCGTCGGCCAGACACCATACCCGGTCACTTCTAGCAGTACTAAATGAGCTTAACAAGGCTCTTTAGTGTGGGAATATTTCTGTGTGTCTACTGCTGACAGAACCAACGCCATCTGCATCCTGTGTCAAGAGAACCTTAGTCGTGGAAAGAACAGCACACATATAGTAACAACTACAATGAGAAGGCACCTGGAGTGCTGCTATCACAAGGCCCTGTGGCATGAAGCCCTTCAGGGAATAAGCACTCAAAGTGCAAGCCAGCCTCCTTGTGTTGCACCTTCTGCTTCTTCCTCCTCCTCTCCCTCATTCCCAGTTGTCCTCCACTCGACCTTGAAGCCTGCCCACTTTATGATAATCACCACAGAGACAACGTTCCATCACCACAGATGTTTGAGAAGAAAAAATGATTTTGCCAAGTAACCCCCTTGCCCACTGTTTGACGGATGGCTTGTCAGGACTGCGAGCTCATCAGCTTTTACTATACCAACTGGCAGAATTTGAGATATTTTAAAAATTTGTAGGCATTGCTGCATCACAACGGGCATCCCAGATCTGTACTATGTGCTCTAACAGGTCAACCAATCTCTGGCACACAGTGTTGGTCTAGGGTCCATCTGACCACAGACACCTGACCTTCAAAACACGGGAAGGAAAGGTACATAACCTTCATTGCACACTGAGTAAACATTGTGGTGATGGTGGTGAAAGAAAAACTGCATGGCTGTTGAGTGGAGACTGTGCCACCACCATGTCTTGCAGGCAGGCCATCCACTTCTTCTCCTACTACTTGTCCTTCTTCTGCAGTCTCTTCCTTGACTGAATCCTTCTCTTCTGCCGCTCCCTCCTCTTCCACTCTTCCCCAGAGTCTGTTCCCCCACACAAGTATGATGGTCTCATGCTGTGTTGGGGTGTTGTGCTTGGAAGTAAAAAGCCACACTGGACCAGCACTTCTGTCTGCTCTGCAGACACAAGCAGATGACTAATTGACCCCACACAACCTAAGTGTCGAAAAAGTCATATGTGACAATGGTGGTGTCTGCACTGAAAATGGGCAAATTGACTCACATTACTTGCATGGCACATGTATTTTATCTGATTGTGCAATGTTTCGCAGACAAGTACCCCAGGATTCCAGGACATTCTGAAGCAGGCCAGAACATTTCTGACAAGGCCATGGCACACTTTGCTCAGACTCAGCGGCAATACAAGATGCCTGTGAGAAACGTTATTTGCAACAGCCCCGCCAGATGGAATTTGACGTTTTTTATGTTGGATTGGCTCTACCAGCAGTAATATACAGTCAGCAAGTACCTGTGTGCAATTGCTGGTAGGACATTTTCTGGGGAGATTAGTTATTTTTACTCGATGCAATGGGTGCTCATACGCAACGCCTGCATACTGATGCATACTTTTGAGGAGTATGACATCCTCATCCATGTGACATGTCCTTGACCAGACTATGGATGAGCTGGAGTGTGAAGAGAAGGAAGACTTTTTATGCTGTTGCCAATTGAAGAGGGGGCAATGTCATCAGCTGCTTGTGGGTAGAGGGAGGAGTCTGAAGATGAGTCGGAGGAGAAAGATGATGGTTGTGATTGTGAGGAAGAGCAAGAGGAGCAGGCTTACCAGAGGGACGTTTATTAATTTGGGTCCCATTTACTGTTTCTGGGTTTTTCTTACATGTAGCAGAATCAAGGCAAGTAATAATTGTCTTTTGGTCCTCAAGCCTCACCTCTAACAGCAGCAACATCAAAACTTTAGCACATAGATGGCTCTTATTGAGAGAAAGGACAATTCCTTTGCCTAGACACTCAAATCTCAACAGAGAGTTATTCCACAATTGGTAGGAAAAAATGTTTAAAGAGAGTCTGAAGCGACAAATAATTGCTAAATTTACCTAAGCATTCACTTCAGAACTCTCATCAGACGCAAACTGACACATTCCTGGTGAAAAACAAGGGCTGCAGACCCCCCAAATCCCGGGGGGGGGTCTAAGGTCGGCGCTTCCTGGAAGTAGCAGAGCTCTCTGCTGTAGCTCTGCCTTTTCATGCCATCAATCGCCGTGCATTGCCACCTCTCTCCGCCCCTCTCACTCTTCCTTCACAGAGAGGGGCGGGGGAGAGGCGGCAATCCACGCGGAGATCGACAGCAGGAGAGGTGGAGCTACAGCGAATAGCTCAGCCTCTCAGGGCAGCACAATCCACGACCAAGTTGGTCGTGGATGTTTGCCCGGGGATTTGGGGGGTCTTCAGCCCTCGTTTTCGGCGGGGATGTGGCAGTTTAGTGCTGGTGAGACTTCTGAAGTGAATGCGAAGGTAAATATAGCAAAGCAAATTCGCTTCAGAGTCTCTTTAAGGCCTGTGCCTCCTAAGTGTCGACTTCAAAGTGACTTCAAATCAAAATTTACCAAAATGACAATGTAATATCTTCACATGGTAATTGTCTAACAGACTTCCTCTCCTCTCTTTTACAGATATGATTCTGAACGCTATTTTCTGGTGTGTTTTGGGTCATTGTCCTGCTGCAGCACCCAAGATCGCTTCAGCTTGAGTTGACGAACAGATGGCCGGACATTCTCCTTTAGGATTTTTTGGTAGACAGTAGAATTCATGGTTCCATCTATCACAGCAAGCCTTCCAGGTCCTGAAGCAGCAAAACAACCCCAGACCATCACACTACCACCACCATATTGTACTGTTGGTATGATGTTCTTTTGCTGAAATGCTGTGTTACTTCTACGCTAGATGTAACGGGACACGCCCCTTCCAAAAAGTTCAACTTTTGTCTCGTCGGTCCACAAGGTATTTTCCCAAAAGTCTTGGTAATCATTGAGATGTTTTTTTTAGCAAAATTGAGATGAGCCTTAATGTTCTTTTTGCTTAAAAGTAGTTTGCGCCTTGGATATCTGCCATGTAGGCTGTTTTTGCCCAGTCTCTTTCTTATGGTGGAGTCGTGAACACTGACCTTAATTGAGGCAAGTGAGGCCTGCAGTTCTTTAGATGTTGTCCTGGGGTCTTTTGTGGCCTCTCGGATGAGTTTTCTCTGCGCTCTTGGGGTAATTTTGGTCGGCCGGCCACTCCTGGGAAGGCTCATCACTGTTCCATGTTTTTGACATTTGTGGATAATGGCTCTCACTGTGGTTCTCTGGAGTCACAAAGCTTTAGAAATGGCTTTATAACCTTTACCAGACTGATAGATCTCAATTACTTTTGTTCTCATTTGTTCCTGAATTTCTTTGGATCTTGGCATGATGTCTAGCTTTTGAGGTGCTTTTGGTCTACTTCTCTGTGTCAGATAGCTCCTATTTAAGTGATTTCTTGATTGAAACAGGTTTGGCAGTAATCAGGCCTGGGGATGACTACAGAAATTGAACTCAGGTGTGATAAACCACAGTTAAGTTATTTTTTAACAAGGAGGGAAATCACTTTTTCACACAGGGCCATGTAGATTTGGAGTTTTTTTTCTCACTACATAATAAAAACCATTATTTAAAACTGCATTTTGTGTTCAATTATGTTATCTTTGACTAATAGTTAACGGTTTTTGATGAACAGAAACATTTAAGTGTGACAAACATGCAAAAGAATAAGAAATCAGGAAGGGGGCAAATAGTTTTTCGCATCACTGACTATATATATATATATATATATATATATATATATATATATATATATATGTATATATATATATATATATATATATATATATATATATATATATATATATATTTATATATATATATAACTTGTTCCCACTATTCACCTAAACATACATTGCAATTTTGGTGACGATAGTATGTATGGGGAGTTTGCTATTAACCATTAAAGTTGGCACAGAATGATGCACAAATTGCTTGAAATTATGAATGGGTTACACAAAATCATATGACTGTCCAAGTCGTATGACCGTAATTGTGAAAATTAATAGGAAATTTTGCATATTTGTAATAAGCAGATGATTAGCTAGGGGGAGGGATTAGCTGTAACAGGAGGTATTTGGTCAGCTTCAGGACTCAGTACTGAGCTTGCTCAGTCTGTGGCTTGCTCACTAAGTGGCTTCGACACAAGTGGCATAGGCGTTAAAAACAGGTGTTAAAACACAGGCACAAAGGGAGAGGTGAGAGGAAGCAGGTAAGGACTAAAAAACAAAAAAAACAAAAACAAAAACAAAAAAAAGAGAATGTGCTAACACATTGTGGTGTAGTTTTTAAGTTTTGAGGACTCCACCCCAGCTTCACTCACTCCCCCTCCTCCCCTCCCCCTCCTCCACCTAAATTTTACTCGCTCCCCCTCCTCCACCCCAACTTCACTCACTCCCCCTCCTCCCCTCCTCCACCCCTTCCCCTCTTCCACCCCAGCTGCACTCACTACCGAACTTCACTCACTCTCCCGTTTCATCTTTTACTGCCACAGTTTACTTTAACCTCCTTGCCGTTATAAAAAATTAGGCAAGGAGGCAGCGCTGCACTTTTTTTAATTTTTATTTTTTTTAAATCAAGTAGCGAGCCCAGGGCTCGCTACATGATAGCCGCTGAGCGGCGGCATCCCCCCACCCCAGAGTATGCAGGAATTCCCGTTGAAAACGGGATTTCCTGCAGGGCTTCCCCGGTCGCCATGGCGACTGGGCGGGATGACGTCACCGACGTCATAGACGTCGTGACGTCAGAGGGAATCCCGATCCGCCCCTTAGCGCTGCCTGGCACTGATTGGCCACGCTGCGCAGGGGTCTGGGGCGGGGGGGGGGGGGGGGGGGGGCGGCTCGGCGGGTAGCGGTGAATCGGCGGTGAGCGGCGGCGATCGCATACTACACGCAGCTAGCAAAGTGCTAGCTGCGTGTAGGAAAAAAAAATTATGCAAATCGGCCCAGCGGGGCCTGAGAAATCCTCCTGCGCAGGTTACCCCGAACTGTGTTCGGGATAACCGGCAAGGAGGTTAAATAAAATGTCCCCACACAATAGTCATCATGTTGGACAATGCAGTACAGTGTACATCCTGCAACATGTATGCATGACTTGATCAGCGGATTGAGGGTGTTTACTGTTGCCCTGGGTGTGTGCGTGTTGCTCAGTTAGAGGCGGAAGTTGCAGAGCTAAATAAGCATCTCGCAACACTGAGACGCATACACAACATGGAGATGAGCTTGGATCTCACGATCCAGACACTGGATGGAACCGGTGAAGATGAGGTGGGTGGAGTAAAGCCGGAGCAAGAAGCAGAGGCATCCGCTAGTTGGGTCACAGTTAGAAGGGGTAGGGGAAAAAGTGGCAGGGAGGCTAGTCCCGAGTTGTCCCTCACTAATAAGTATGCTTGTTTGCGTAATATTGGGGAGGATGATTCAGGAGTAGCAATGCTACAGCAGGATGTGCTCCTTAGCAACCAAGGGGCAGACTGCTGTAACGAGAAAGGGAATAGGAGTGCAGCTAAGGCTAGACAGGTACTGGTGGTAGGGGATTCAATTATTAGGCGCACAGATAGGGTAATCTGTCGAAGAAACCATGAATGCCATACAGTCTGTTGCCTCCCGGGTGCTCGGGTTTGGCATGTAGCGGAAAGAATTGACAGATTAATGGGTGGGGCTGGGGAAGACCCAGCTGTCATGGTACACATTGGCACCAATGACAAAGTTAGTGGGAGATGAAAGGTCCTCAAAAATGATTTTCAGGTACTTGGAGATAAACTTAAAGCAAGGACCTCCAAGGTGGTGTTCTCTGAAATACTGACAGTGCCACATGCTACATCTGAGAGACAGAGGGAGCTTAGGGAGTTAAATAAGTGGCTGAGAAATTGGTGTAGGAAGGAAGGGTTTGGGTTCCTGGAGAACTGGGCAGACTTTGCAGTCGGCTACAGATTCTACAGCAGGGATGGGCTGCACCTTAATGGGGAGGGTGCAGCTGCATTGGGGAAGAAGATGGCTAAACAGTTGGAGGAGATTTTAAACTAGGATCTGGGGGGAGGCGGGAGGATAAAGTCTCAATATGTAGACAAGATAAGGTAAAAAGACAGTGGGAGCCTAACATTATGGTGGGTGGAGAGGGGGGTGGGGACAGTGTAAAGATTAAAGAGGTTGGTAAAACTTCAAGTAGCCCATTTCATGTACACAAAATTGGTAAATGTGGTGGTAATAATATAAAGTGCATGGTAACCAATGCTCGGAGTCTTGCAAATAAAATAGACGAACTAGAGTTCATTCTGAATGACAAAGGCTATGACATTGTGGGAATAACCGAGACATGGATGGACGAAAGCCATGACTGGATAGCTAATTTATAAGGATACAATGTGTTTAGGAGGGATAGAACAGGGAAAAAAGGTGGAGGGGTTTGTCTCTTTGTTAAGAATTATTTTACAGCTGTCCTCAACGATGAGATGGAAGAAGATTGCGAAGATGTGGAGTCCGTTTGGGTAAATATTCATGGTGGAAATAAAAGTTGCCAATTGCTTATTGGGGTATGTTACAGACCACCTCATATTAATGAAGCTGCAGAACTGCGATTACTACAGCAGATTGAAAAAGCTGCAAATAAAAATGAGGTCATAGTTATGGGTGACTTCAACTTTCCAGACATTGACTGGGGTATTGAGGCTACCCATTCTGGTAAAAGCAGCAGATTTCTGGCAGCACTACAGGACAATTACTTGACTCAAATGGTAATGGAACCAATGCGTTTCTGGATCTGATCATTTCTAATAGACCAGATAATGTATCAAATGTGCAGGTTCAAGAACATTTGGGAAATAGTGATCACAACATGATAACGTTTGATCTGGTGACTGATAGGCCATGGGGCAGCGGGACCACTAAAACTATGAATTTTAGAAAAACAAAGTTCAATCAAATTAGGCAGGCACTAAGTTTGGTGAACTGGGATAATGTACTACAAGTGGAGGACACTGAAGGGAAATGACAAGCTTTTAAACTTATTCTCAATCAATATTGTAGTATGTATATCCCATATGGAAACAAAATGTCTAGGAATAAAAAAAATGCCTCTATGGATGAATAGAAAGGTTAGGGATAAAATGAAGAAGAAAAAGAATGCCTATAAGGTCCTAAAACAGGAGGGGACCGAGGCTGCACTAAGCAATTAAAAGGAGTGCAATAAAAATTGTAAAAAAGAAATTAGGCTGGCAAAAATCGAAGCTGAAAATCAAATGGCTAGGGATATCAAATCTAACCCCAAAAAGTTTTACAAGTACATCAACTCGAAAAAAAGAAAGGTTGACTGTATAGGACTCTTAAAGGATGAGGGTGGGAACTCAATGGTGGATGACCAAGGTAAGGCAGAGTTAATAAATGCTTTCTTTGCTTCTGTCTTCACAAAGGAAACAGCACTGTTGCAAATTACAGAGGCAGAAGAGTCTCAATCTTCTAACTGTAATATTAAATACTTAATGCAGGAAGAAGTAAAAGCAAGACTAAATAAATTAAAAATAGACAAGGCACCTGGCCCGGATGGCATGCATCCTCGGGTCCTAAGGGAATTAAGTTCAGTTATAAATCCCTTTATCTTATCTTTTGTGACTCTCTTTCAACTGGCAGAGTCCCAGTGGATTGGCGTACAGCCCACGTTTTTCCATTATTTAAGAAGGGCAAAAAATCAGATCCAGGAAATTATAGACCTGTAAGCTTAACATCAGTTGTATGCAAACTATTTGAGGGGTTACTAAGAGATACTATACATGACTTCATAGTAGAAAATAATCTTATTTCTCAGCATCAACATGGGTTTACTAAAGACAGGTCCTGTTTGACTAACATGCTCAGCTTTTATGAGGTAGTGAATGCTAATATGGATATTGGGAATGCTGTAGATGTGATATACTTGGACTTTGCAAAGGCCTTCGAAACTGTTCCCCACAAAAGTCTGGTGCAAAAGTTGAGGATGCAAGGACTGGGGAAGAGTCTGTGTGCATGGATAGGGAACTGGCTAATGGACAGAAAACAAAGAGTTGTGGTCAATGGATCGTACTCAAAATGGGAGACTGGGGTCCCACAGGGGTCTGTTCTGGGTCCAGTGCTCTTCAATTTATTTATTAATGACCTAGTAGATGCAGTAGTGAGCAATGTTGCTATTTTTGCAGATGATACAAAATTGTGCAGAATCATCAACTCTCAGGAAGATAGTGTCATATTGCAACAGGATCTGGATAGGATGGCTATATGGGCACATAAATGGCAGATGAAATTCAATGTTGAAAAATGTAAAGTCATGCAATTTGGTCGTACCAATGGTCTAGCACCATACAAAATAAATGGGATACAGTTGGGGACATCAAACTTGGAGAAGGACTTAGGAGTACTCATCGACAACACGTTAAATAATCGTACTCAATGCCAAGCCGCTGCAGCTAAAGCTAACACAATTTTGGGATGCATTAAAAGGGAAATAAAAACACGAGATGCTAGCATAATATTGCCCCTGTTTAACTCTCTAGTAAGGCCACATCTGGAATACAATTTCAGTTCTGGGCACCACATTACAAAAAAAGATATTGCAGTTTTAGAGCAGGTGCAGAGACGAGCAACAAAATTGATACGTGGGATGAAAGGTCCTGCTTACCAAGAAAGGTTAGATAAACTGGGTTTATTTAGTCTAGAGAAAAGACGCCTTAGAGGAGATCTAATTAACATGTATAAATACATCAGAGGGCAATATAATAGCTTGGCAGATGAGCTTTTTGTCCCTAGGCCTTCTCAAAGGACTAGAGGACATGATCTGCGCATGGAGGAAAAACGTTTTAGCCATTTATTTAGGAAAGGGTTCTTTACAGTAAGAGTGATTAAGATGTGGAATGCATTGCCACAGGAAGTCGTTATAGCAAACTCTATACCTGCATTTAAAGGGGGCTTAGATGCTTTCCTTGCGTTGAAAGACATCCATGGCTACAATTACTAGGTAATGCCTAATGATGTTGATCCAGGGATTTTATCTGATTGCCATCTGGAGTTCGGGAAGGAATTTTTCCCTTTTGGGGCTAATTGGACCATGCCTTGTAAGGGTTTTTTCGCCTTCCTCTGGATCAACAGGGATATGTGAGGGAGCAGGCTGGAGTTGTACTTTGTACTGGTTGAACTCGATGGACGTATGTCTTTCTTCAACCAAAATAACTATGTAACTATGTAACTATGATCATCACTAATCATCACTAGTTATCATCTCTTCTAAATATAAATTTAGAACCAAAATAACAAAATGCTGCCATTATAATATTACTTGTAAGATCAACAAGAAATGCTGGAGCATTGGACAGAACTAAAGCGTCTATTTGAAAAGGGTGCCAGGAAAAAACGGCGCCTGGTGTAGCCCATATATGCCAAATTCGGCTACAAAGGGCTCCTGGTGTAGCCGAAAAAGCTAGTTTTAGTTTATAAAAAAGATGCTGTTATAGGCAAAATATGTTGGGCTATAAAAGGGCTCTAGATATATCTGTGAAAAGTAATTACGATGACCTAACTTATACTACTCTCACACAGAACCCTACCCTGATGGTGCCTAACCATAACCCCCTTGGTGGTGCCTAACCCTAACCCCTTCCTGGTGGTGCCTAACCCTAACCCTTCCCTGGTGGTGCCTAACCCTAAGACAGCCCCTGGAGATTACTATGACCTAACTTCTCCCTACTCTCACACAGAACCCTCCCCTAATCCCTCCTGGTGGTGCCTAACCCTAAGATCCCCCAGGTGGTGCTAACCCTAAGACTCTCCTGGTGGTGCCTAACCCTAAGATCCCCCAGGTGGTGCTAACCCTAAGACGCCCCAGGTGGTGTCTAACCTTAAGATCCCCCAGGTGGTGCCTAACCCTAAGACTCCCCTGGTGGTGCCTAACCCTAAGACTCCCCTGGTGGTGCCTAACCCTAAGACCCCCCAGGTGGTGCCTAACCCTAAGACCCCCCAGGTGGTGCCTAACCCTAAGACCCCCCAGGTGGTGCCTAACCCTAAGACCCCCCAGGTGGTGTCTAACCTTAAGATCCCCCAGGTGGTGCCTAACCCTAAGACTAGCTCCCCTGGTGGTGCCTAACCCTATGCACCCCCTGGTGGTGCCTAACCCTAAACCCCCTAGTGGTGCCTAACCCTAAGACCCCCCAGGTGGTGCCTAACCCTAAGACTAGCTCCCCTGGTGGTGCCTAACCCTATGCACCCCCTGGTGGTGCCTAACCCTAAACCCCCTAGTGGTGCCTAACCCTGAACCCCCCCCCCCCTTGTGATGTCTAATCCTAACCTCCCTGCACTCCTGAATCAAAAATCTTGGCTATAAAAGGGTGCCCTTTTAGCCAAAAACCTTGTAGCTGAATAAAAAATATGGGCTACAAAGGGCGCCCTTTTGTAGCAGAATCAAAAACCTTGTACCCAAAAACCTTGTAGCAGAATAAAAAATATGGGCTACAAAGGGGTGCCCTACTGTAGCCAAAAACCTTGTAGTTGAAAAAAATATGGGCTACAAAGGGCCACTCTACTGCCGAAAACCTTGTAGCCGGAAAAAAATATGGGCTACCAAGGGGCGTCTGCTTGTAGCCTATATCAAAACTCGGGTGCCCTTTTTTACCACCTTGTAAATATTTGCAGAAATAACATTGATGTCTATGGAGGCACCCTTTTCATACAGGCAGCTCAGGCGACCTTTGTAACGAATCCCGAACTAAAGGCATACAGTATGAGATCCAAAAAGCAATAAATAAAGCTAGAGATCCACACTTTTCCCGACAGCAATTACATTTGTTCAAACACATATCAAAATGAAAGACATTATACACATATCCATTAAAAGTTTTCTTTGTGTTCTTGACTAACATTATCTGTCTGGCATCATATATATTACATTAATTTCTAAACCATGAATAATCTCAGATTAGTGCTGGGCCGAAATTACGCATTAGCGTAATTACGCATCGTAATTCACTACAAATGCACCGTAAGCGTTACGTGTAAGGTTACGGTATCACACGTAATTAATTACGCATAGACCGTAAGTTACATTATTACGCGTAACAAATTACGCGTAAGACCGTAAACTCCTATTGAAATTACACAGTCTGCCGTAATCGCGTAATATTACGCTCCCGTATAATATAAAAAAGCCGCCGACTTTAAGGGTTAATAGCAAAGCCCCCTTAAATGCTAAGAGCCTCAAATTTGGAGAATATATTAAGGAGATCAAAAGGAATAAGAGGAAAAACATTTTTTCAAAAAGACCTTATAGTTTTTCAGAAAATCGATTTTAAAGTTTCAAAGGAAAAATGTATACATTTAAAAACCCGCCGACTTTAACGGTTAATAGCAAAGCCTGTTTAAAATTTAGGAACACCAAATTCCTAGGGTATATTAAGGGGATCAGTGGGAATAAGAGGAAAATTTTTTTTTTTCAAAAAGACCTTATAGTTTTTGAGAAAATCGATTTTTAAGTTTCAAGGGGAAAAATGTCTTTCAAATGCGGAAAATGTAATTTTTTTTTTTTGCACAGGTAACAATAGTGTATTATTTTCATAGATTTCCCCAAGTGGGAAGAGTTTTACTTACTTCATTCTGAGTGTGGGAAATATAAAAAAAAACGACGTGGAGTCCCTCCTCCCAGACCTCTTTAACCCCTTGTCCCCCATGCAGACTGAGCGGCAAGTGATGTCGGGTGCGGCGTAGTTACAATGTAACAAAGTTGTTACATTGTAATAACTTTGTTACATTGTAACTGATAGAACATTTCCGAGGCTATTGCGAGGGATCATTTATTTAAAGGGACAGGTAAGTATTAATGGTTGATTAAGAATATTAAAGGACTTTTTTCGTGGTTATGTTTTTTGTTCAATTAAGATACTTTTTCTAAGTGTTTGTGTGCTTATTTACTTTTAACTCTTAAAGGAATTGGGTAAGGGGTACAAGTACCCCTATACTCATTTCTCCTGGGAGGGGGGGGTGGGCATCTGGGGGACCCCTTTTTAAAGGGGACTCCCAGATGCCACCATGAACCCCCCCCCCCCAGGAAATTGCAGCCTCCACCTCCACCGCCCATCGGAGGTGGAGAAGAGCCCCTTGTCCTTGGATTGGACAAGGGCTCGGAGGGGGAGGGGAAAGCTTGGCTGCCCCTCTCCTTCCGAGACCCCCCAATCCATGGACCATGCGGGCTGGTATAGTCAGGGTGCGGAGCCCCACGCGGCCGGTGCTCCGCATTCTGGCTATCCCAGCCTGCATGGGGGACAAGGGGTTAAAGAGGTCTGGGAGGGGGGACCCCACGTCGTTTTTTTTTATATTTTCCACACTCAGAACGAAGTAAGTAAAACTCTTCCCACTTGGGGGAATCTATGAAAATAATACACTATTGTTACCTGTGCAAAAAAAACTGACATTTTCCGCATTTGAAAGACATTTTTCCCCTTGAAACCTAAAAATCGATTTTCTCAAAAACTATAAGGTCTTTTTGAAAAAAAAAATTCCTCTTATTCCCACTGATCCCCTTAATATACCCTGGGAATTTGGTGTTCCTAAATTTTAAACAGGCTTTGCTATTAACCGTTAAAGTCGGCAGGTTTTTAAATGTATACATTTTTCCTTTGAAACTTTAAAATCGATTTTCTGAAAAACTATAAGGTCTTTTTGAAAAAAAATGTTTTTCCTCTTATTCCTTCTGATCTCCAAATTTGAGGCTCTTAGCAATTAAGGGGGCTTTGCTATTAACCCTTAAAGTCGGCGGCTACCTAACATTGATCCATGCGTCAACTTTTCCGCTTGGGAGCATGGCCTTACGCATTAATTGCTAGTAGGAAATTACGCGTAAGACCGTACCGTAACAACCTGCATTACGGTATTCTTATGCGTAATTGCGTAAGGACCATGCGTAATTACAGACATGAACCGTAGATAAATGTCTACGCCGTAACCGTAATTCCGTAATGCGTAATAGCGTAAAATTACGCATAATGATCTGTAAGCGTAGTTTTTTCCATTACGCCCAGCACTATCTCAGATATGTAGACATTCAATATCAAATCTGTTTTGTGAAGTACAGTAGTACAAATATCCTCTGAAACTCCAGAGACACATTTTAACCACTTATGTCTATCTGGATGGATATATCTGTCCAGATAGACTGTGCAGCTCCTGCTGCCTGAGCTCCTGCTGGTGAGACTCCCACTGCCTGCCATTAGCACCCCCGATCATTAAATGGGAATATAGTTTCCATTCACCGCAGAAAAACCGACGGTCTCTTATCAAAGACCGTGGTCTTTCTGCAAAAAAAAAAAGTTTCCCACCCTCTTTCTACTTTTTGACTGTGGCTATCTTGTGGCCAAATAGTAAACTACACCCACATACATTTTTTTATTAAATAATTATATTATATTACATTTAAAATTAGCTGCAATAAAAAAAAAATTACAATAAAAAAACAACATAAATAGTTACCTAAGGGTCTGAACTTTTTAAATATGCATGTCAAGAGAGTATATTATTATAATTTTTTAAATTATAAGATTGTAAATAGTGATGGATGCAAATTGAAAAAATGCACCTTTATTTCTAAATAAAATATCTGCACCATAAATTGTGATAGGGGCATCATTTAAATGGGGTAATAACTGGGACAAATGGGCAAATACAATACATGAGTTTTAATTATGGTAGCATGTATTAATTTTAAACTATAATGGCCGAAAACTGAGAAATAATGAATTTTTTCCATTTTTTTCTTAATCTTCCTGTTAAAACTGATTTAGAAAAAAATAATTCTTATTAAAATGTACCACCCAAAGAAAGCCTAATTAGTGGCGGGAAAAATTAGATATAGATCAATTAAATGTTATAAGTAGTTATAAAGTTGTTGGTGAATGAATGGGAGGTGAAAGTTGCTCGGATGCATAAGGTGAACAACTCTGTAGGCTGAAGTGGTTAATGTCTGTTAATGCCAAATGAGTGGTGCATAGCTTGTATGGCCAGAAACTAGGCATATTTTATACCATTAGATACAGAGTAAGAAGACAGTAAAGTGATGGAGTTCCACACGCAAATTGTGTGAGCACAAACTACATTTTTACCCAGTGTGTGCTGAAGTGTTGATAAGATCTGCACATGTATGAAATACAGTTTAGGAAAAAAAAGAGGAAAGAATACTAAAACTGTAGCACTGGAACAGAAGTTGCATGCAGTACACACTGTAGCTAGCTTACTATCAGTATAAGCAAAGATTAGCAGCATATATTGAACATAAGGCAGGTGACACAAAAGTATTAGAAAATGGAGTTAAAATCTATATGTCTACTACCTTATTTAGCAGAAAAATACTCCACAACATAGCAAATGTAAAAAACAGTGGGACAGAGGCATGTTTACCATTGTGTTTCATTACCTGCCTACCTGATCACACCACCCTCATTTATTATGTTACAGTTGTGTTAGCATATGTTATTTTTCCAGTTCAATACAAGGTGGCGGTGGTTGATCAAAAGTTGCTTTGTTTGGGGAGGGGGAACCCTCACACTGGCTCTGTAGGTCATTTGTAACAGTTTGTTTTAGCCACTGAGGAAAAAGGGTGAAGGACCAACACTAACTAAGTCATTAACTGTACTAAGACTAAAGCCCCATACACAGGCTCAACAGCAGTCTTTTATGCAGCACAATTATCAAACATCTTTTGTTGTGAAACAAGTTGAACAACCCAAAAAAAAGTTGTTTGCTATTGTTCACACAACTGATAAGACTGATAAGACATCAATCCAACTGTTGGATTGATGTGTTATCAGTCTTATCAGTTGTGTGAACAATAGCAAGCAACTTTTTTTTGGTTGTTCAACTTGTTTCACAACAAAAGTTGTTTCACAACAAAAGACTGCTGTTGAGTGTGTGTATGGGGCTTAACACTAAGTCATTAACCTCTAGATTGTAAGCCTTTGGGCAGGGTCCTCCTCCTTATGTCTCCTACCTGTACACGCCCTCTATTACCGTACACCCATCCTATGCATCTAAGTGAACTCATGAGTGAACTCGTTTGCCTAATCTCCATGCTCCCATCCAGTGGCTGACTAAGCATTACCTTTTACTCATACTGTGCTGCGTGATCTGTTTTTTCTTGTATTTCTGTATTATCTCTCTCTGCCAATCCCTCCACTGGTTACCAGTTGCCCAAAGGATCCAGTGTAAACGTCTTACGCTTGCATACAAAGCTCTACACAAGCTATCGCCTCCATACATTTCCTCTTTAATCTCCAGATACCGCCCCGCCCGGACCCTCCGTTCCTCACAGGAGACCCTTTTGTCCTCCAGCCTAGTCACCTCCTCTCACTATCACATCTAAGACTTCTCACTGGCTATCCCTTTCCGTTGGAACTCTTTCCCTCAGCTGTT
Source organism: Hyperolius riggenbachi (assembly GCF_040937935.1). Lineage (NCBI taxonomy): Eukaryota > Metazoa > Chordata > Amphibia > Anura > Hyperoliidae > Hyperolius > Hyperolius riggenbachi. The sequence continues at coordinate 367,455,270 of NC_090647.1, read as the reverse complement.
TTGTCATGCCACGAGTTTGGAAACCTTCAAACGTACTCTGAAAACACACCTGTTCAGACAAGCCTATAATTTGATATAGGCAGCACTGAAAGCACACTGGCTCACTCACTAACCCCTTCCTTCCCTGTTGTATTCTCCCCACTACCCTCTAGATTGTAAGCTCGCAAGGGCAGAGACCTCCTAGTGCAGTGAGGGCTAACCTTTTAGAGGCTGAGTGCCCAAACTCCGACCTAACACCGACTTATTTATCTCCGAGTGCCAATGGGGGGTGGCCATGATATTGTATGGGCAGAGCTAACGCAATGATGTAACAGCGAGGCATAAGAAAGCAGTGTTTCCGCCATGATGTGGTGAAACGAGGATTCGCATCATGGGTGTGCAGAAACTGTATGATGCTATTTATACCCGCCGTAACCCCAAAGCAGCAAATATAGCCAACTATGACCATTAATGGCTCATTCACACTATGTGCTGCGCTGTCAGTTTTGACGCAACGCACATAATGTAAGATTCATATGGTAACATGAAAGTCAATAGACTTCCATGTTACCATTCACACTACAGGTGTGCGTTCCCATGCGTTACGTTGTAACGCATCTGGGAACATTTTAACCCACAACGCATACGTTTCCCCGATGGGTACAGCTGCCGACGTCCACACTTTAGCGCACCACAACATGCATTTCGTGCGATCCCTGTGCGTTGGCAGCGCATGTATGAAATCGCATTCGTGCATACGTTCTGTAGTGTGAATGAGCCCTTAATAATAAATGCAGCAACAGTTACCCCAGACACCAGAAAATAAACGCAATGTGTGCAACATTTCAGCAGAAAATCTTGCAATGTGGGCCACATTTCACCAGAAAACAAATGCAATGGGCCACATTTCACCAGAAAATAGACGCAGTGGGCCACATTTCAAGAGAAAATAAACGCAGTGGGCCACATTTCACCAGAAAACAAATGCAGTGGGCCACATTTCACCAGAAAACAAACGCAGTGGCCACATTTCACCAGAAAACAAACGCAGCGGGCAGCATTTCACCAGAAAATAAACGCAGTGGGCCACATTTCACCAGAAAACAAACGCAATGGGCAGCATTTCCCCAGAAAACAAACGCAGCGGGCAGCATTTCACCAGAAAACAAACGCAGCGGGCAGCATTTCACCAGAAAACAAACGCAGCGGGCAGCATTTCACAAGAAAACAGACGCAGTGGGCCACATTTCACCAGAAAATAAACGCAGTGGGCCACATTTCACCAGAAAAGAAACACAGCAGGCAGCATTTCACCAGAAAACAGACGTAGTGGGCCACATTTCACCAAAAAATAAAGGCAGTGGGCCACATTTCACCAGAAAATAAACGCAGCGGGCAGCATTTCACCAGAAAACGAACGCAGTGGGCCACAATTCACCAGAAAACAAACGCAGTGGGCAGCATTTCACCAGAAAACAGACGCAGTGGGCCACATTTCACCAGAAAACAAACGCAGTGGGCCACATTTCACCAGAAAACAAACGCAGCGGGTAGCATTTCACCAGAAGACAAACGCAGCGGGCAGCATTTCACCAGAAAACAAACGCAGTGGGCCACAATTCCCCAGAAAACAAACGCAGTGGGCCACAATTCACCAGAAAACAAACGCAGTGGGCAGCATTTCACAGTAAATAAACACAATGTGGGAAACATAGCATTTAGCAGAAAATAACACAGTGGGCCGCATTTCACCTGCAAAAAAAGTAATGTACTCACCTGACAGAAGTCTTCTCTCTCTGCTGGGCTCTGGCGCGCATCTCCCCCAGACGTTCCTTCTGCAGCTGAGTCTCCCGCGCTGCCGCTGACAGGCAGAGTGCAGGGCTACGGGAAGATGGCGCCCGAAGCCCTGTACTGGAGACAAATAGTCTCCGGTACAGGGCTTCGGCGGCCATCTTGCCGTAGCCCTGGTCTGCCTCCCGGGAGACTGCGGGGCTGCGGGCTATGAACTGGCACGGCGGCGTCTAGTAGACGCTGCGGCCAGTTCATAAGCAACGGTGGCGTGCCAGCAGATTAGGCTACGCGTGCCGGGCATGGCACGCGTGCCATAGGTTCGCCACCGCTGTCCTAGTGTTTCTCATACTGCTATAATTTTAACATATGCACATGTACCAACTACATCAACTATGTATGTATTTGTATTTATCCTGTTCAATGTCATGACTGTACAGTGTCTTGTATTTCTTATGTATATTTGTTCCCCATTATTTGTTTGTACAATGTACAGCGCTACGGAAGATGTTGGTGCTATATAAATAAAAAATAATAATAATAATTGCTGTATGTCACCCCTAAATATTGTCTGTAACCTTAAAGAGACACTGAAGCGAGACTAAATCTCGCTTCAGCTCTAATATATAGCAGGGGCACGTGTGCCTCTGCTAAAACGCCGCTATCCCGCGGCTGCACGAGGGTCCCTTCACCCCCAACCCACCCCCCGCAAAAGTTGGTCGGAAAGTTGGTCGTAGGATTTGTCTTCCTGGAGGCAGGGCTAACGGCTGCAGCCCTGCCTCCAGTCGCGTCTATCAGACGCGCATCGCCGCCTCTCCCCCGCCCCTCTCAGTGAAGGAAGACTGAGAGGGGCGGGGGAGAGGCGGAGATACGCGCTGACAGACGCGCGTGGGGCAGGGCTGCGGCAGTTAGCCCTGCCCCAATGCGGAAGCGCTCCCCCGCATTACGATTTGGGGATTTGGGGGGACAGGGACCCCCGTTAAGCCGCGGGATAGCGGCGTTTTAGCAGGGGCACACGTGCCCCTGCTATATATGAGGTCTGAAGCGAGATCTATTCTCGCTTCAGACTCTCTTTAACTAATGTACAGCCCTGTGTAATATGTTGGCTCTTTATAAATACAATAAATAAAAAATAACTGTAATCTACTACAAAATGAAGTACATAAACTGACTTCAGTTCCACTTCAACAGAAGTTTGTGATCTGAGGAGATCAGTTGTTGTAGCTTTGAAAGTGAAATGTCCCATATTTATTGCACTTCTGGGTATCCTTTTTTATGTTTTAATTTATTCATGTACCAAATGTTTTGAATGGGTGACTAGTTTAGCTTACAGAGCCATGCTGTTATAACACATGAACAATGGAGTTGTCTTTTTGAAATAAGCAAGGTTTTCTCTGAAAATGATGTTGTCTGGATGACAACAGAAGTAGCTCCAAAATCTACCATATTTTTCGGACCATAAGACGCACCCAAGTTTAGAGGACAAAAACAGGGTAAAAAAAATAATAATACTAAACTTGGTGCATCCATGGTGCAGGGGCATCTAGTGGATCTTCTCTCACCCAAACTGTCTATCTAAGCTATAGTAACACTCATTTACACTAATCCCACTGCCCCCAAGCTGTAATAACCCCCACTTACACTAATCCCTCTGCCCCCAAGATGCAATAACCCCCCTTACACTAATCCCACTGCCCCCAAGTGACAATAATCCCCATTTACAATAATCCCACTGCCCCCAAGTTGCACTAGCCCCCACTTACACTAATCCCACTGCCCCCCAAGCTGCAATGACCCCCACTTACACTAATCCCACTGCCCCCCAAGCTGCAATGACCCCCACTTACACTAATCCCACTGCCCCCCAAGCTGCAATAACCCCCACTTACACTAATCCCACTGCCCCCCAAGCTGCAATAACCCCCACTTACACTAATCCCACTGCCCCCCAAGCTGCAATAACCCCCCACGTACACTAATCCCACTGCCCCTAAAATGCAATAATAAACCCCACTTACTCTAATCCCACTGCCCCCAAGCAGCAATAACCCCCACTTACACTAATCCCACTGCCCCCAAGCTGCAATAACCCCCCACTTACACTAATCCCACTGCTCCTAAAATGCAATAATAACCCCCACTTACTCTAATCCCACTGCCCCCAAGCTGCAATAACCCCCACTTACACTAATCCCACTGCCCCCCAAGCTGCAATAACCCCACCTATACTAATCCCACTGCCCCCCAAGCTGCAATAACCCCACCTATACTAATCCCACTGCCCCCCAAGATGCAATTACCCCACCTATACTAATCCTACTGCCCCGCAAGATGCAATAACTCCACCTATGCTAACCCCCAATCCCCCCAACAATCATTTAGCATGCATATACTGTGATGCAAAAGGGCAGAGCAGAGAGTGGAAGCTGCAGCTAGCACTGTGACAGTAGTATGGTCTCTGCTTATCGTCCTGCCAAGCAGATAAGGGACGCAGTGGGAAGTGCCTGCTGTGAACACCCCCCTCCTCTTTGTTACTTACTATCATTTACTCTGTACTGGAAGCCGAAATGAGGCATGCCTGCAGTTTCTGGAATCTATACCCACGGCTCCAGCACGTCTGACTCCCCGCACTCAAGACACAGGATAAAGGCATGCAGCCGGCGCTGACACTAGTTGCTTCGGGGGGACACTGCACCAAAGACCCCGATCCCCCAATCAAACGCCGCTCAGCTCCAGTGTGTGTGCCGATCCAATTACCGGTAAACACTTCCGCATATCATTCTCTAAGCGGGCTGGTCAAACCTACGTACAGCAGGGGAGAACGAGAACACGGACCTTCTGCAGCTTCCTGCAGAAGGTCCGTGTTCTCGTTCTCCCCTGCTGTACGTAGGTTTGACCAGCCCGCTTAGAGAATGGCATATGCGGAAGTGTTTACCGGGAATTGGATCGGCTGCTTAGAGAATGATATGCGGAAGTGTTTACCGGTAATTGGATCGGCACACACACTGGAGCAGAGCGGCGTTTGATTGGGGGATCGGGGTCTTTGGTGCAGTGTCCCCCCGAAGCAACTAGTGTCAGCGCCGGCTGCACGCCTTTATCCTGTGTCCTGAGTGCGGGGAGTCAGACGCGCTGGGCTGCAGTAAGTCCTGGAAGTGTCCTCCATTCAGTTGCAAGAACTTTCAGGCACATGCGCCGGGGTTAAAGAAAGGGGGAGGATTCACTGATTGCTATTGCCGCGGGGACACATAGGGGGACACTGGCGTCTGTCCAAATGTAGTATTCGGACTATAAGACGCAGTGACTTTTTCACCCCACTTTTGGGGGAGAAAAAGTGCGTCTTATAGTCCGAAAAATACGGTATATATATTATACAGCATTAATATTGCCTTTGCAGATCTGTAAGCTACCCATGTTATCTGCATTAAAGCTTTTTCTGTGCACTGAAAACAAGCAACTTGAGGTTTCGCCTCTTTAACCTAGAAGAGACAGAATCCATTCCAAAAAGAAGTTAAGGTTTTGATTCGCCTCAGGACAGTTTTTTCATTTTGATTCAGTCCATCTTGGAAGCGCTTGGACCCAGAAAGGCTTACTTTTTTTTAGGTTACAACTCACTCACTTTCTCAAAATACAATTCTCTCTCTGCTGCATCTGGAAGGCCCTAAGTCTATACAAACACATTGCTAACCTCCAAGCAAGCAATGAATTCCGTTGCTATGCAGAAGGGGGTGGGATAGCCGATGCTGTGTTGCGCACAATGGAATAGACGGAGGAGGTCTTTCGCCCAAGAACCATCCAGCATGTGTATGAAGCTTAAGACAGGAAAAAACAGCAATAGAGCACGGGCGTTGCAATCACCTCCACATTTGTTCACAAAAACCCATCCCCGCCACCTCCTCCCACCATGCAGAGTAGCGAGTAATTGGAGCATGTGTAATTTTTTTCCTGCTTCTAGTTGCTGCTTCTCAGCAGTACATGCTCTGCTGCCATTTGACAGCTCACAATGACAAGATACACATAGGATTCGGGGACCAAGGGGGACCCATGTTATCATTTTTGCAGGGGGGCCCTATTAAAGGAATCATCAGGCAGTAGTTCTGCGCCTTCACAATACAGCACGGACAACGTGGCAGTGATTAACAGCGCCGCTCACGTATGCACAGTACAGGGCTGACCCTGAGGTCGGCCTCAGTACCAGCGGGGATACCAGTGAGCGGAGCTGCGTGGTGAGACATGTCGCCGGGAACAAGCTGGAGGAAGCCGCTGGTAAGTAGATCGGGGAGAGGGCCTTACAGCCTGATGATTCCTTTAAGTTTAGTTACACCCCTGCAATAGATGTTAAGCTACTTTAGTTAAGGTTGCTAAAAAAATGGCTGAATGTGTATGGGGAATTAGTTTCCTCTCCAAAAGAAAAAAAAAAAAAAAGCTAGAAGAATTATACTTCAGCTAGACACCTAATTATATAGACTGAATCAGATAATAAATGATCATGCATTCTCCCATAAAGGACTGTAGTATCAAACCATATTATATTATATATATTTTTAAATGCAGTTATTGGTAATTAACCTTTCAGCTTAAAAACAAAAAGTTTAAATAAGTATCAAACTGTCCATCCACTGAATTAAAAAACTCAAATACTACTGCATTACTGCTGGGGCCACAGTTGCATGTAGTGCGCAATAAGAGGATTTGGGGTATGTTACAGCGGGTGGTGTCCTTCCCCTTGATTCGGGGTGCAGTGATATCCTATTCAGTGTTTAGTTTATAACTGAAGGTAATTTAAAAAATAAGCAGATCAAAATATAAACATTAAATGACATTGAATAAAACATGCACTTAGTGATCAGGCTGTAAAAACTATATCCATAATTCACTATTTAATTTTTCACATTTTATTTAGTTCTGTAAATACATTGTTAGAACTCTAAGGTAACAGTGGCTCACTTAGCTCAATATAGCACTATGGAATGGAATATAAAACAGTCACAATGGAGGCATGCAGAAGGATAGTATGACTTCTGTCACAAGTCTGTGCACAAATGCAGTTTGGCTATTAGTAATTAATCCTGCTACAGAGACATACAATCAATACTTCAGTGCTAATGGCTACATAATCAAAACAGTGGATATTCACTTAACATGAAACTTGTGAAAGGCTGCTATCTGTGCTAGTAAAGCAACAGTTATACTATAAAGCTGTAAAGATGGTGCCATGATATTGACCGGTGTATAAACAAAGCCAGTACAACATGGACTGATATGAATCTAGGAGTACCTAACAGAGGGAGTTTTCAAGAGACTTTTACTTTGTTCTCAGATACGTTTGATCCATAAAGCTGGCGCCATTGGAGATTTTTAGTATTTTCGTTGTGTTGCCATTAAAGCCATCCATTTGCCAAGTACAAAGCTCCATTCAAGTCGCTTAATCTGGTATTCTCCCCTGTGCATTTAAATAATTAATAAGCTTATGCATTATACACTAATCTAAATGCATTAACAAGTACTTAATTGGGTCCCACTTGATCTTAGTACCCTGCTATATATTGTATTACTTGTAAATCAATTCAACATCTATGTGCCTCCTCCGTACAGTTTCTGTAAACACTCTGCAGGTAATAACAGAGACTCTCTTGCTATGTCCTGACTTCTACCTAGCATCTGAACTATGTTATGATGTATATAAGAAATGGAATTGTAAAATCTACACTGCTCAGAATATATCAAGGGAAGGCTATGACAAAAAAAATGTTGTATTCCTGCTTTCAAAGTTAAACTGTATGTGTGGTAAATTCAGTTTATATTGTCAGTATTTGTTATTGAAGTATAATCCAAAAGGATTATCTTTTTTGTTATCGCTCCAGTTTAATTCAGAAAATAGCCATTAACATAAATATCCATATACTGTATAAGTTGTATATGAAAGATTTATTGTGATCATATGAAAGGTTATATTGTGAATATTTGTTGTTTACTTTCATTATCTCTCTCTCTCTCTCTCTCTCTCTCTCTCTCTCTCTCTCTCTCTCTCTCTCTCTCTCTCTCTCTCTCTCTCTCTCTCTCTCTCTCTATATATATATATATATATATATATATACACACATATATATATACATGTTTGTATATATATATATATACACATAGATAGGGAGTGAGATTTGTAAGAAGATTTTAAAAAGAGTATGTCAGGTCATTTAGAGCAATGAGCAACTGAATTACTAAGGCCATTTATACATAAGATGAATGTTGTCACAGCTTTTTATTTTCAAAGTTTGTAATTAAAAGTTATGTTTTATACTATTTGAACATAATCTACGGGCCTTAAAACCTGGTGGTAAATGCATTGCATTTAAATCTCATAGTGTAGTGCTGATGGAAATGGTTAGAGAAAGAAAGCCTGTCACTGAGGCTCTTGTTTTGGTAGCAAAGAGAACATTTAACAGAAAGAATTGTTTGGAAATAACAGTATTTAACCTCTAAAGGACCAGATGTTTATACCCACCAAGTGACCAGGCGATTTTTTTTACAATTCGGCACTTCACAACTTTAACAGTTAATTGCTTGGTCATACAACTTAGCACCCAAATTAATTTTACCTCCTTTTCTTCCCACCAATACAGCTTTCATTTGGAGGTATCTGATTGGCAATCTTTTTTTTTTTTATTATTAATAAAAAAAAGAGTGTTTTTCACCATTTTTAATCACCCTCCCTCTCCCCTTCTCCCCTAAATTGGCCCTACACTACCATCCATATACTATACATTAAACACATAGGCATATGCCTATGATAGGGATTACATTGAGAGCCCATCTGAGGGACATTAAGTGACAATGCCATTCTCTGTACAGCGCTGTGCTAGACAGCAGCATTGCACATATTTTTTTTTTACCTTTATTTTCATTTAATCATCCTGGCAGCTCCAATCGCTGGCTGGCAGGCTATCTACAGTTGCCCCCTGTGTTGTCTGCAGGGAACGCACGCTCATGCGAACACTCATTCTCCGGTAATCTCTTGAGGAGCGAGATGACACCATTCGGCGTTAGATGGTCACCAGAGAGCCACACTCCCACCGCCAATTGGTGTGAGGCGGTCAAGAGCAGGGTAGCCTCCCTGGTGGTAAGGACGAGGCTGACTCATTTTTAAAAACTTGCTACAAATGGTATGGATGAGTTAGCGTCATCAACGCTGAAAACTGGCCAGGAAAAGAGTTATAATGGTGTATGTGCATATTACAGCATTACAGAAAATTTATTTCTGGAATCTAATACCATACTATATATTGTACAGAGAATGACACTTATTGCCACACTGGTCTGAACTCGAGTCGCCCGTCGTAGACTACAGTGGGATGTGGAAGTTTGGGCAACCTTGTTCATCATCATGATTTTCCTGTATAAATTGTTAGTTGCTACAATAAAAATGTCAGTTAAATATATCATATAGGAGACACACACAGTGATATTTGAGAAGTGAAATGAAGTTTGTTGGATTTACAGAAAGTGTTCAATAATTGTTTAAATAAAATTAGGCAGGTGCATACATTTGGGCACAGTTGTCATTTTATTGATTCCAAAACCTTTAGAACTAATTATTGGAACTCAAATTGGCTTGGTAAGCTCAGTGACCCCTGGCCTACATACACAGGTGAATCCAATTATGAGAAAGAGTATTTAAGGGGGTCAATTGTACATTTCCCTCCTCCTTAATTTTCTCTGAAGAGTAGCAACATGGGGGTCTCAAAACAACTCTCAAATGACCTGAAGACAAAGATTGTTCACTATCATGGTTTAGGGGAATGATATAGAAAGCTGTCTCAGAGATTTCAGCTGTCTGTTTCCACAATTAGGAACATATTGAGAAAATAGAATACCGCATGCTCAGTTCACGTTAAGGCTTGAAGTGGCAGACCAAGAAAAATCTTGGATAAACAAAAGCGACGAATGATGAGAACAGTCAGAGTCAACCACAGACCAGCACCAAAGACCAACAACATCATCTTGCTGCAGATGAAGTCACTGCGCATCATTCAACCATTTGGCACACTTTACACAAGGAGATGCTGTATGCGAGATGCAAAGGAAGCCTTTTCTCAGCCCACAGCACAAACAGAGGCGCTTGAGGTATGCTAAGGCACATTTGGACAAGCCAGCTTCATTTTGGAGTAAGGTGCTGTGGACTGATGAGACTAAAATTGAGTTATTTGGGCATAAGGAGGGGCAATATGTGTGGAGAAAAAACAACACAGCATTCCAAGAAAAACACCTGCTACCTACAGAAAAATATGGTGGTGGTTCCATCATGCTGTGGGACTGTGTGGCTAGTGCCGGGACTGGGAATGTTGTCAAAGTTGAGGGACGCATGGATTCCACTCAGTATCAGCAGATTCTGGAAACTAATGTCCAGGAATCAGTGACAAAGCTGAAGCTGCGCCGGGCTGGATCTTTCAACAAGACAATGATCCTAAACACTGCTCAAAATCCACTAAGGCATTCATGCAGAGGAACAAGTACAATGTTCTGGAATAGCCATCTCAGTCCCCAGACCTGAATATAAATGAAAATCTGTGGTGTGAGTTAAAGAGAGCTGTCCATGCTCGAAAGCCATCAAACCTGAATGAACTATAGATGTTTTGTAAAGAGGAATGGTCCAAAATACCTTCAACCAGAATCCAGACTCTCATTGGAACCCACAGGAAGCGTTTAGAGGCTGTAATTTCTACAAAAGCAGGATCTACTAAATATTGATTTCATTTCTTTTTCGTGGTGCCCAAATTTATGTACCTGCCTAATTTTTTAGAAACAATTATTGCACACTTTTTGTCAATCCAATAAACTTCATTTCACTTCTCAAATATCACTGTGTGTGTCTACTATATGATTTATTTAAATTAATTTTTTTATCGTAACAACCAACAATTTATACAGGAAAATCATGATGATACAGAAGGTTGCCCAAACTTTTGCATCCCACTGTATAAACCACCTGGGTAATATAGATAGCAGAAATAAAGTGCATGGAGCATGTGCAAAGAGGACTTGCTGCAGTATAATGCTCTCTTGCAGAAAAAACTGTTCAGTGCAAAAGGAGAAAACTGAAAAATAAATCAAGAAAAGTGCATCTGTGCAATCATTATAAGACTGGGCTCATTTAGAGGTACCCAGAAGGGAACCAGCAGTAAGTAAACTGAATGATTAAGAGCTGGTTCACACGGGCATCTGCCCCGCATCTACTGCTGGCATTCAGGTCTCAACGTTAAACACTCCTATTCAAGTGAATGGGAGCGTTTGTATCGGGCTTTTACTGGAGTTTGCAGCATTCCAATCCCGATCTCAACCCCGACTTTTGCTGGCATTCAAGGCGACCCTGGATGCTACATGTAGCATCCTGGGGCGGTTAACCGCCGTGGCTAATTCCCCCTATGGGGAAGAAAACCGCCGACCACAACTGAAAGCCATGAAAAGCTGCTGAAAGCTCGAATGCGATGCAGCCAAAAGGCGGGCAGACGTCCATGTGAACCACAACACTGAAGACATGACAAACAACCTGAATAGAAGAAACAGAGATGAAAGAAACTGTGCAGCAGTGGAGGGGTGAACAGCTTCCACAGAGGGAGGAAGATGAAAGACACAGTGCACAGAAAGGGATGAAAAGCTGCTGGATGAGTAGTGAGTCAGACAGAGGAGAGCAATGCTCAAAGTAAAACTTACAGAAGTGAAAAGGGCGGACTGCCATGCTTAAAAAAGTCACACTACCTGGATCCACATAGTGCGGTGCAGCAGCAGCCATTTATCCCTGGCCAGAACTATAGGTTAACTGTCAGGCCTGCAAGGCAAGGCATGCACCAGGCAGCAGGCTGGTGGGAAATAGTCCCCCCTCACCTGCCTGCTGTACTTAACAAACGGGAAAAGGGTGTGCATGCAGCTGTATGTTGAAAAGGATGGTCTGAGAAGAGGGTTGCTGTTATAAATTTTACTTTAAAAAAGTCTTCTTCAGATGGGACCAGATCTCCGAGTGGCGTAGGGCCTCATAGCGTCTGCTATGGTAATCCCTACCCCCCTGCCAGTTTTTCAGTCTTTAATGCAAAAAATATTTTTAAGAAAGGAAATGTCCTGTGATTTAAGTGGAAAATGCAGTTTACAGTCTGAAAGTACAATAGCTGGTTTTATACTTGCCATTGCCAAATTTGATTTGCAAAATTTTTAGGAATACATTTTCAATAATAATCGGTCTATGGCAAATTTTGCATTGAAGTCTAAGTTGCCACTTTTGCAATTATTTACAAAATGGGCTCTAGGTCTCTTGTGACACCACCGCCACCGCCACATATTAGTGCGCATGCGCACACACCCGTCCACCAAGCACGTGCACCCGGTCGTCTGGCTCCCTGGCCCTGTCCTCCTGTCCCAACAGCTGTCCATGCTGCACACATGCACAGTAGCAAAAAAACATGGACACGGGGACATGATGACGCAGGGACAGGTTAGGTTTTATTACAGAGGTGCCCACACTTTTTCGGCTTGTGAGCTACTTTCAAAAATTAGCAAGTCAAAGTGATCTACCTACGTACAATTTTAGGAGCACACTTGTATATACAGAATGGAAAATGTCGTGGGGTCGGGATCTACCATGAAGGCCTTCGCGATCTACCGGTAGATCGCGATCTACCTAATGGGCACCCCTTTATTATATAGGATGATATTGTCACCCAATTTGGTGACAAAAAGAAAAAATGCCCGGTAATTTAATGTCATAAATAGCTTGGAATTTTTCTTAGAGGAGAGAGGGGAGGTGGGGCCAAGTGGCAGAAGTGGAATGATGCAGGGACTTCAGGGCGGGCTTCGTGGGACAAGACACCGCAGGTAAATATAACTTTTCATTATTGCAGCGCTGCAGGAATTTTTTCCTTTAGGATGGTGGTCCTCTTTAAGGCCAGTAGTGAAAAGTAAAAAAAAAAACTTTCGGTAAAATGTTTTTTTTTACTATATCACAAACTAAGCATCTACAAATTCAAACATTATCAAACTACAAAACATCAACAAATCTTGTACTTGCACACACGTACACGAGGTGAGGGAGTGGGGGGACCATCCCCCCTCCCCACCGATGTGCCACCAAGCTCTCCCCTCATGCTGTGACCCCTCCAGCCCCCCAAAAATTGTCCTGAGTGGGCCCCAGGGGAGAGGGGGGCCTGCTCAGAATTTCTGCAGGGGGGCCCGGCAATTCCTAGTTATGCCCCTGGTCCCGCTGACAGCACCAATCGCACACGGGCCCAGGCGGTTTTGGGCCAGCCTGAGCTGAGCTCGGGCTTACTGCTCTGGGTAAGTAACTCTCAGCCCGAGCTCAGCTCGGGATCACCGCCATGGAGGTTAAAGTGGTCCGAAAGTCAGCATTTCTATTTGGCTCTAAAGATTTCTTACAGCTTTAAAGCTACTATCCCAGAAAAAAATTCTAGCAGAAACTGAAATGGTTAAACAAAGCACTTTCTCCTGCTATTCAGCTTCAAATCCGCATCCAAACTGTAGATAACAGTATATTTTTACTTGTTAAACTCAAATGTATCAACACTGGAATGTAAACAAACACTCTCTGAAAAACTGTCCCTACTTCAGGCACACACAGTGTTCAGAAGATGTTCATATATAATAAAAAGCAGTTATAATAGAAAAATGAATAAAATGCAATGCCAGCTTTCAGGGCACGATAAACGACAATTTGGAAACTTGCAATTTGTAGACAGACAATATTACTTGTGCACAAAAGCAAATATGATAACTGTATGAGTAATAAAAAGTAGGAAAACATATTTTTATTGAATTTTATCACCTTGACGGGAGATGGGCAAGGTGGAGGTGGTTTGCTGAGGAAGTGAAAGGACTAACCCACCCCGCCCTCTTACCAGGAAGTAATGCGTGAGACATCGCGTGTCTCTGATCTGAAGCCTGAGATCCTGACGGTTAGCTCGGATTCAGAGCATAGAGTGAACGGATTGCTGGTCTGGTTGAGACAGAGAAGGGGAGGATCGGCTACAGGAGTCGGCATAGCGGTATTTGTGGAAGTTGCAGTGAAGAGGTGGTGAGAATATTGGTGGACAGCAGATGGGGCACATATACTGGTGCGATTGGCCAGAAGATTAGTCCTGTGTGATATATGCTGCAAGTTATTATATATCTGGTGGTCATAAGGAAATAATAATAACAGACTGTGTGCATTACTTGGTGCGATTGGCCAGAAGATTGGTGGCATATGATACGTGTTACAAACTGCTGCATGGAGGTATTTATAAGGAATTGCTAACAATAGACCATATATGTAAATGGATTCGATTGGCCAGAAGATTTGTGCTATATGAAAACGTGCTGCAATATTGCTAAGTATTGGTGGTCTCAAGAAATCGATAAACAGCTGACTATATATGTAACCTGGAGCGATTGGCCAGAAGATTTGACATATGTGTTAGGTGCTGCTGGTGGTCACAAGGAATTGATAACAGCGAGTGTGTATATAAACTGGTGCGATTAGCCAGAAGATTTGTTCTACACGATACGTACTGCAAGTTGCTATATATTTGTGGTCGCAAGAATCTGATAACAAGCAGATTGTACATGTGTTCTGGTATGATTGGTTAGAAGTTTTTGCAATTATGACACGAGGGAGAGTGAAAGGAAAGACTGATGGTTGCTCACAAACAGGAGACATATGAGGTTTTATGGAAGTAAAATTTAAAAAATCTAATAGAAATGGAGAAAAAATGGAGGAGACACTGGGGAAAATGGTGGAAGTGGTAATGATTGTGTATCTACTAAAAGCCCTGCAAGGAAAAGGAAAACACTTTCTGGTGATAAGTTGGAGGAGGAGGAAAGTTGGAAAGATCGAGTGAGGTCTCTTCCCACATTGTCTGATATGGAAGGCTTGATTGAGCGTTTGTAAAAATCATTTCATACGGAAATGATGGAGATTAAAAATGAAGTGATAAGTATTGGTCAGAGAGTAGTAGCTGTGGAGGATAAGGTCGAAAAGATGCAGCAAACCGTGTCTGAAGTTTCTTCCCAGATTAATTTGCATAATAAAAAGTTTGAAGAGATGATGTCCCAATTGGATGATTATGAGAATCGGAATCGCAGGCAAAATATTAGAATAAAAGGGCTCTCTGAGAATGTTAATGCAGCTGATTTCAAAGAGTCAGTTATGAAGGTTTTCCATATCCTTTTGAATAGTGACAGATTTATTGAGATTGAGAGAGTGCATAGGTCACTGAGTCCAAAAAGGTTGATCCTAAGAAGCCAAGAGATGTGATTTGCAGACTTTTACGGTTTGCTGATAAAGATTAAATTATGATGAAAGCTAGATAAAAGGGATCAATAGACTTGGATGGAAGCATAATTGATTTATACCCGGATTTGTCTTGGAGAACTTTAATGATCAGAAGGACAGTTAAACCTTTGTTGGAGGAACTAAAGAAAGCAGGAGCAAAATATAAATGGGGATTCCCTTTTAGTCTTACTGCAAGTTTAAATGGAAAATCTGCAATTTTGAGATCCAAGGATGATGTAAAAAAGTTCTGTAAGACTTTAGGGATATCATTAGTAGATTTTGAGGATTGGAGAAGTTCTGAATTTAATGTCACTTTTTCTCGGCAGGATAGATGGAAAATGAAAAAAATGAATGATTAATAATAAGATAAAATCGTAAAGGTTGTTTAATAATAATATAAGAGTTTTCCTAGTGGGGGTGGGGGGGAGGAGGGTATGCCGCTGTACCTTTCCAAATCCCTAGGAGGGGTCTCTAAGAGTATGGCGACAAAGAGAATAGGGTTCTCTGGAGGGGGGTGTCCTGAGTGGACAATTGGGTTATTTTTTCTTTTTGGGTTGTTTTTTTTATTTTTTTATGTTATTTTTTTTCTTTTTTCTCACCTTCTAGTCTCCTCTAAACAATCAAATAAATATGTGTCATGCTGGGCATACACGGCAAGTTTGTACCCTTATCAATCGAGCCGCTGATGGCTTGATTGATAATATCCAACAGGTCCGATGACCTGCCGGATAGATTCCCCCTCTTGATCCCCGCCGGCGGACAATAGCGGGGAATTGAGCGGCTGATAAGGAGCGCGGGTGGGGATAAGCGGGAATCGATCCGCGCAGACGAGCGGGGACGCGACAGGAGCCGGATCGACCCGTGTATGCCCAGCATTAGATGTCTCAGAAGGGTTATATTTTGAGGATTCTCTCTTACAATGTTAAAGGTCTTGGTTCTCCAGTTAAGAGGGGAAATTGTGGATGGAGCTGCATAGACTTAAACCCCAGGTCCTTTTTTTGCAGGAAACCCATTTTTTTTAAATAAGATGCCTAGAATGCCCTTGTCCATATTTGATAGATGATTTTTTTTAATCCCTCGATTAAAAAAGCTAAATGGGTGGTGATATAGGTGAGTAAGTCTTGTCCATTTGTACTCTTGGATAAAAAGAGTGACGAGATGGGTAGATTTATTTTTTTTGAAGGGTTAATTAATGGGTCAAGTGTATACTTTTGTCAACATATACTCACCTAATGAATCACCAGATACTTTCTTTAGATTGGTGCTTGAACAACTTGAGGGGTTCAGGGAGGGATGTATGGTATTTGGGGGATTGCATTTGGGTCTCTGAGCCCAAAATGGATGTGTTATCGGGATCTAGGAGTATTATGGCTGTAGCTAATAAAATTATTTAAAAGATTTTTCAAGATGTCCATAGATGTATGGAGAGCACTTTTTCCTTCTGTGAAGGACTATTTTTTTCGCACGTTCATAAAATTTACACAAGTATAGGTATGCTGTTCTTGGACCAATTTTTTTTGGGCAGAGTAAAAGGGGCAGGAATAGGGAATATAACTATTTCAGATCATGCCCCAATATGGGTCGATTTGGATTTGATGTTTAGAAATGGGCGTGACTGGCATTGGAGACTCAATTGTAATCTTATAGACGATATAGAAGTTAAAGATAGGATCCAAAAAAACATTAGTAGAGTATTTTGAGGATAAGTTGGAAGGTATAGACAAGGGCATAGTATGGTCGGCCCATAAGGCAGTGGTCTTTATTTCCTTGGGAGCCAAGAAAAAGAAAGAATATAATGGTAAAATTACCAAAATGTTATTGGAAATAGGAAAATTGGAATTAGCGCATAAGGGGTCATTAGATCAGAAGGCCCTAGATGATTTGAATAGTGCAAGAAATAGATTGTCAGAATTATTGGAGGGCAGACTGAGGGAGAAAAATAGAATGTATTCTGCCAAATGGTTTGAACATGCTAATAAGAGTGGGAAATGGTTGGCAAGGGCATTAAAAGGATAAAGGAAAAGTGCGTATATTCCTAAGATTAAGGATAATCGGCGGACTTGTTGAGCTGCAGGCACACAAAATAGTGAATGTTTTTAAAGAATATTATTCTTCATTGTATGGTCTTCCAAAAAATGGATCTAAGAATTTTGATAAGGGGATGTGGAAATATTTATAGGAATCTGGAATGGTCAAAATATCACAGGAAAATATAGATATAATGGAAAAAGAGATAAGTGAGGAGTAGGTGTTAGCTATGTTAAAAGCTATGAAGGTGGGTAAGTCACCAGGTCCCGATGTTTTTTCAAAGCAATATTTTACCAATTTCAGTGAAGTGTTAGTGCCTTCTATGTGTAGATTCTTTAATTCCCTTAAAGAGACACTGAAGCGGAAAAAAATGTATGATCTAATGATTTGTATGTGTAGTACAGCTAAGAAAAAACATTAGCAGCAGAGACACAAACCTAATATTGTTTCCAGAAAAGGAAGAGCTAAGAAACTCCAATTGTTATCTATGCAAATTAGCCATTGAGCTCCACGACTTTTAAAGTCGCAGAGAACTCTGCCAGACACTTGAGATAATAAGCTTTAAAAGACAATGGGCCATATTCTATTGCTGAACTCGCCAGCGCTAAGCACTGGCGAGTTCTTAACTTAGGCGATGGGGGCATCGCCTAATCTAATTAAACTTTAGACCCCCCAGGCGGAAAAGAACTCGCTTGGGCGATATATTCGCCCAACGAGTTCTTACCACGAAATCCAATTACCCTTATCATGTCTCTGGGAAGCGATGCTTCCCGGCAGACTTGAGCGTTAGCTTAGACCTGCAAAAACAGATCTAAACTAGCTAACGCACGTCTGAACCAATTAAATGGCTCAGACAGCGGACCAATGGGGAACCCGGCTGCAGATTCAAAGATGCTTTGCCTGGGCTCCTTCTATGCGGACAGTAATTACAGTGTTAGATACACTGTAATTACACGACGGATTTTGCGGCAAGAGGCGGCGGGTGATCGGCAGCGGTACATATGACAGGGGAGCCTTCGCAGAGCTGCGCGGGGACTTCTAAACTCTGCGGCGACCCGACGGGGAGCTCTGGGGGTCTCCTTATTAAAGGAGACCCCCAGATGCTGCGGTGGAAGATGGCGGCGATGTTCGGCGGGCGAGTGCGCATGTGTGGGGCGTGAGGCCATGGTGCTGATGGACAGCACCACAGCATAAACCTCACTCCCCATCGCCCGGTAATAGGGAGCATCGCTCAGGCATTTGCCTGAGTAATGCTCTCTAACGATCGGCCATCGCGCGAAGGATATGGGCAATAGGATTTGCCGGTAATCCTCGCGCGATGGCAAGGTGATAAGTAGCTCGCATCTGCAAGCTACTTATCACCTTGAATAGGATATGGCCCAATGTATCTTTTTTTCCCTCTGCAGGGAAGATTTTCCAGAGCAGGCTAGTGAACTTTTGAACCCATTTAGAATGTTGAGTAGTGTCTAAAATGCAAATATTAGAGAATGATGCAATGTTATAAAAATTATATATAAACAAAACTCATGGACAAGCACCATCCAATGTTATTATTATGAATAGATAAATCGAGGGGAATGTGCTAATTGGGCAATAAAGGGATACAATCAAACTCAGAGAAAAGTACCTAATAATAACAGCATCAAACCACTCCTAATATTTGTCAAAGAATATACAAAACTTTATTGGAAATAGTTAACAATATTAAAATATTTTAAAAATCACCAAAGGTGATAGCAGCAGTGTACAATATATTCAATATTAATATAACAAGATAATAGGATAATCACAAACCTCACAGCCACCTCTAAATAATAATTAAGAATAGGATAAGCCAAAGAAGCGCATAAGTATACAACAAAATCAGCAAGTATGCTGGATAATAGTGAACACATCAACAAACTACATAATGCAGGATAAATACAAATATTGATAAAGTATATTAAAGTAAGTGCTGACAGAAGAGACAAAAGAGTCCTAAAAGGGGCTCCAATATCGCTAAGTGTATAGTGTCCAAAAAGAAAAATGACAAGGGGCCGGTGGAGAGGCAGTGGAGAGTAGCGTAAGACTTACGAGGTGGAGGAGGAAGGAGACCAAGTCACTGCTGCTCGCCTAAATGCATCGCGTGGGTTCTACCCACTTCAGAAGGAGGCGAATTGAGAATGGCGTGAAGATGCTTAAAAACCCTCCACCTGCCCGCCCCGTAGGATGAAAGAGAATGCCCTAAGCGTATGACGCGGCCGCGTCATAGCGTAAGAGACGACGGGTTGCCATAGCAACTAGACGCTGTTACGCCATACTAGAAGGAGGAAGAGGGCCTCTAAATACAAAACAAATAAGGGACGCATGCGCAACAGGGACGGCGGCGTTTGTTTGGCGGAAAAAGCCCCCAAGATTAATGTACGAGATTTTGGTACATCCTAAAGAAAAGGGGGGGTTAGGGCTTCCGGATCTGAAACTTTATTATAGAGCTTGTGTAATGGTAAGACTTTTTGATTGGACGTATGGAGGTGGAGGAAAGAGGTGGGTAGATATTGAAAAGTTTTTTGGCTCCTGGGGAAATTTAGAGATCTACCAAGATGGACACTCGTGTGGATTTAAAATGTATTTAAGGTGTGGGATGTTGTTAATAAAAAGGGGGGTTGGTCTGTGGGAATTTCCTTGATGACTCCTTTGGGGGGATTCTCTGGTTTTCTGCCAGGGAAGAAAGGTTTTTTTTGGATCATGGGGTGAGAGGGGAGGTGTAATTTTAAGAGATATTATGAATAATGGAGAAATTAAAACTTTAATCCGGTTGCGTGAGGATTATGGTCAATTTCCATTTGATTTTTGGAGGCATACTCAATTAAAACACTTTTTGGTGGAGAAGGGGAGAAATCTTTCCATTTGTACTGAATTATCAGAATTTGAGAAATTTGTGAAGGAGGTTCCTCCTGTGCATCTGATATCATTTTTATATAAAGAGTTGAATACATTGAAGGAGGGAGAATTTCCTAAATATTTGAGTAGATGGGAGGAGGACGCTGGCATCTCTTTAGATGATGGGTTGAAAAGGAAAATATGTATTTTGACCCATGCTACATCAATTCGTTGTAGAATAAAGGAAATTAATTTAAAAATTAATGTTGGCAACAATGTTCCCGGGGGTGAGTGATAGATGTTGGAGGGGGTGTGGAGCAAAGGGAACTTTAATGCATTTAGTGTGGGAGTGCCCAGTAATATCGGGTTTTTGGAAGGGTGTGTTGGATTGTATTGGGAAATTATGGGAAGATTGTGGAGATTGGGACCCAGTAAAGGTATTGCTGCATGGAACATCTATATCTATAGGTAAATATAAGAGATCTTTTGTTCCCCAGCTCTTGATTGCGGCTAAAAGTTTAAACCCAGTTAGATGGAGATGCCAGGGTTCTCCAACTATGAAAGAATGGGTTGAGAGGGTTAATATGGGGAAGAGTATGGAGAATCAGATTGCTTTTCAGCAGGATAGATTAGAAGCATTTAATGTAAAATGGGGAAAATTGAGTGAATTTCAAAATACTAAGGAGTATGGAGATATGGTGGAGATGTAGGGGAAGGAGTTTCCTGTAATTAAAATGGATACAAATGTTTACTTTTGTAAGTATTTTGGATGGTAATGGGTGGAGGGGATCTTTAAAGAAGAAAAGTCTAATAATGTTGTATTCTTTATGAGATCATTGATTTGAATATTGGGGAGAGTAGAAGGGGGTTTCTTTATGGGTTTTGTTTATTTTGTACTATGTAATTGTTGAAAACTGGAGAAGAGAATATGATGATATGTTGTATTGGAATTGATATAAAAATTTGGAAATATTCTTACTTCTTCAATAAATTATATTAAAAAGAATTTTATGTCAGAGTTTCAGACCACTTTAAGGAGGAAGTTACTATAGAACTATATAATTTTTTCTCCTAAGCATTAGTGTCTCATTTTGACAAGCTTTTGTCTCCCACCACACTTACAGCTGAAGTGAGAGGGATATGGAGGCTGACATGTGTATTTCCTATTAAACAATGCCCATTGCCTGGATACTTTGCTAATTATCTGCCTTTAATACTTTGAGCAATAGACCCTAAACTAGCATGACCCTAAACTAAAAAGTGACTCTCACGTCCCAATTTGCCTCTCTAAAGATTCACATCCTGCATCCTGCGAAGATTCACAAGAGAGTCACATCCTGCATTAATCCTGCCGCTGCATGCCACTTGTGCGCGTGCACATCTCTGTCTCTCCTGAGCGTGCACGGGCATGCAATAGTTTAAAACTGAATGATTGCACTATAGCAGCAATCATTCATTGAAAGTTAAAAAAAAGTTTAAATAGTCTACCCTTTAGCCGACCGATCTACGTCACGTGGCGACAGCCCTAGGACTGCTCAACGCCAATTGGCATGAAGTCCTGGGACGGGGTTTTGCAGGAGACTGCATGCGCCGATACATGCGCATCTCTGCTTGAATGGAGATGTGGTGATCTCAGCGGCGATCGCCCGCTAGGAATGCCACGGCGATCGTTAGACGGGGAAACCGCTGTCTATTTACACTGTACAGCGCTGCGATCTATGGTAGCGCTATACTGGGGACAGCCCTGTGACAAGGCTGTCCTACTGGGAGGCAGAAGAGCGATTGGCTGTCATAGGCTGATGCCTATGACAGCCGATCGCAGTGATTGGCTGGAGGGGGGATTGAAGGGCTAGATATGAAATAAGAAAAAAAAAGGCAATGGTTAAAAATCGCAGCCAGAGCACTATCTGCATGGAGTTAGTATGTTCTCCCTGTGTCTGTGTGGGTTTCCTCCATGTACTCCGGTTTCCTCCCACATCCCCAAAACATACGGATAAGTTGACTAGCTTCCCCCTAAAATTGGCCCTAGACTGCGATACATACACTGTACAATACATACACTACATGATACATACATAGACATATGACTATGGTAGAGATTAGATTTAGAGATGGTCCGAACCTCCAATATTCGGTTCGCAAACCGGGTTCGCAAACTTCCGCAAAAGTTTGATTCCCGCAAACTTTCACGAACCGCAATAGACTTCAATGGGGAGGCGAACTTTGAAAACTAGAAACACTTATGCTGGCCAGAAAAGTGATGGAAAAGATGTTTCAAGGGGTCTAACACCTGGAGGGGGGCATGGCAGAGTGGGATAGACGCCAACAGTCCCGGGGAAAAATCTGGATTTGATGCAAAGCAGCGTTTTAAGGGAAGAATTCACATTGAATGCTAAATTGCAGGCCTTAAGTGCTTTAAAACATCTTGCATGTGTATACATCAATCCGGAAGTGTAATTAGAGTACTGCTTCACACTGACACACCAAACTCACTGTGTAACGCACCGCAAACATCTGTTTGTGTAGTGATGGCGTGCTGGACTGGTGCACACCATGGCCAGAGTGCAGGCCGTGGTGGTTTTTCAAGCCCATATGGTCGCCGGGCTGTGGTAGCTCCATGATAGAACAGTGACTGTCCAGCTGACCGAATTTGGTTTGTCCACAATGAAGCAACGACCTTATTATCTTGGGAGTGTCCCCCCCCCCCGTGACACTCATATTGCCGGCGGTCATTGGTTCATTGTGATACGCAAACCTTTACACCGCGGCAAGGTAATGATCATGAAGGGGAATTGGCACATGTACGTGCCTTTTGTTTTGTTGTTGCAGCTGCAGAAAAATTAGGCAGGCATGTACACGCACCAGAAAAATTTGTATAGCAGCCACTACTAGCAGCGGTCTTAAAATCCACCTTGAGTCCTGGACCCTGTTGGTGGTGGCGGAGAAGGCAGTCAAGCGGTCTGTGGGCAGAGGTGCTGTGTGGGGAACGACTTAGTCTTGGGGCAGGCAGTCACACGGTGTACAGGCAGAGATGCTGTGTGTGGGGACTGACTTAGTCTGGGGGTGGGCAGTAGCCCTCCGGGATCCATGCTTCATTCATTTTGATAAAGGTGAGGTACTGAACACTTTTGTGACTTAGGCGACTTCTCTTCTCAGTGACAATGCCTCCAGCTGCGCTGAAGGTCCTTTCTGACAGGATGCTTGAGGCAGGGCAAGACAGAAGTTGGATGACAAATTGGGACAGCTCCGGCCACAGGTCAAGCCTGCGCACCCAGTAGTCCAAGGGTTCATCGCTGCTCACATTGTCTACATCCACACTTAAGGCCAGGTAGTTGGCTACCTGCCGGTCCAGGCGTTGGTGGAGGTGGATCCAGAAGCACTAAGGCGAGGAGTTGGAATAAAGAATGTCCGACATCACCATGAGATCGCTGGAGCATCCTGTCCTTGCCTGCGTGGACATGAGAGGAGAATTACTGGCAGTGGAACCTTTATTGCTTTGTGCTGTGACAGCACCCTTAAACGCATTGTAAGGCATAGTTGCCAGCTTGTTCTGCATGTGCTGCATTCTTTCTGCCCCTAAGGTGAGTTGGTAACATGTCCGCCACTTTGTGCCTATACTGAGGGTCTAGTAGCATGGCCACCCAGTACAGCTCATTCCCCTTGAGTTTTTTTATATAGGGGGTCCCTCAACAGGCTGGACAGCATAAAAGACGCCATCTGCACAAAATTGGATCCAGACATACTATCCATCTCCTCTTGCTCTTCCTCAGTGACATGAGGTAAGTCCTCCTTCCCCCCAGCCACGAACAATACCACGGGAACGTTGAGCAGCACAAGCCCCCTGCGATGCCTGCTGTGGTTGTTCTTCTGCCGCCCGCCTCCTCCTCCTCCAAAGAAACACCTTCCTCATCATCCGAGTCTGACTCCTCTTCCCCACACGACTCTTCCTCCTCCTCCCCCTCTGTGCTGCCGCAGGTGTTGAGGAAACATTTGGTTCTGATGCGAATTGATCCCACAACGCTTCCTCCCGTAACTGTTCCTCTTCACGCTCCTCCACAGCTTGATCCACCACTCTATGCACAGCACGCTCCAGGAAGTAAGCGTACGGGATCAAGTCGCTGATGGTGCCTTCACTGCGACTCACCATGTTGGTCACCTCCTCAAACGGCCACATGAGCCTACGTGCATTTCGCATGAGTGTCCAGTTGTTGGGCCAGAACATCCCCATCTCCCCAGATTGTGTCCTTCAACTGAAATTGTAGAGGTACTGGGTGACGGCTTTCTCCTGTTCTAGCAGGCGAGAGAACATTAGTTGAATTCCAGCGAGCCGGGCTATCGCAAATCAGGCGTCTCATGAGCAACTTGTTTCTCCGCTGAATTATTGGCAAAGTGTGCCATGGCCGTGTAAGACCGCCTGAAATGCCCACACACCTTCCTGGCCTGCTTCAGGATGTCCTCTAAGCCTGGGTACTTTGACACAAATCTTTGAATGACTAGATTCAGCACATGTGCCATGCAGGGTAAATGTGTCAACTTTCCCAAATTCAAAGCGGAAAGGAGATCGCTGCCGTTGTCACACACCACGTTGCCGATCTCCAGCTGGTGCAGGGTCAGCCACTGATCCACCTGTTTTTTAAGAGCAGCCAGGAGAGTTGCTCCAGTGTGACTCTCCGCTTTGAGGCAAGACATGTCTAAGATGGCGTTACACCGTCATACCTGGCATGCAGCATAGGCCCTTGGGAGCTGGGGCTGTGTAGTTGGAGAGGAGATAGCAGCACCAGAAGAGTTGAATTGCCACTCAGCCAAGGAGGAGGAGGATGACAGCGAAGAAGATGTAGCAGGAGGAGAGGAGGTGGCAGGAGGCCTGCCTGCAAGCTGTAGAGGTGTCACAAGTTGGTCTGCTGCACAGCCACGTATTCCCTGCTTGCCATCAGTCACCAGGTTGACCCAATGGGCTGTGTAAGTAATGTACCTGCCCTGACCATGCTTGGCAGACCAGGCATCCGTGGTCAGGTGGACCCTTGACCCAACGCTGTGTGCCAGAGATGACACCACTTGCCTCTCAACTTCATGGTACAGTTTGGGTATTGCCTTTTTAGAGAAATAATTGCAGCCTGGCATCTTCCACTACTGTGTCCCAATGGCCACAAATTTACAGAAGGCCTCAGAGTCCACCAGCTGGTATGGTAACAGCTGGCGAGCTAACAGTTCCGCCAAGCCAGCTGTCAGACGTTGGGCAAGGGGGTGACTGGCAGAAATTATCTTCTTCCGCTCAAACATTTCCTTCACAGACACCTGGCTGCTGTGGGCAGAGGAGCAGGAACCGCTCAAGGTCAGAGGCAGAGTGGAGGAGGGTGGCTTTGAAGGTGCAAGGGAGAAAGCGGCTGAAGATGATGCACTTGAAGGAGGAAGAGTAGAAGGAGGCTGGCTTTTCTTTTGTGTGCTGCTTTTGCTCAGGTGTTCTTCCCATTTCAGTTTGTGCCTTTTCTCCATGTGCCATCGTAAGGCACTTGTCCCTACGTGGGTGTCGGCCTTTCCACGGCTCAATTGTTGGAGGCAGAGAGAACAGATGGCATTGCTCCGATCTGAGGCAGACACATTAAAAAATTTCCAAACCTTTGAGCCCCCCTTGGGTGATGGCACTATGGTGGCATCAGCAGCTGACGTTGAAGGGCATGAAGGCATGTTGGCTGGCTGTACATAGGTGGCGATACATGGCGCTGGACACTGCCACCAGCTGTTTTTGATGACGAGCTCCCCCTGCTTCTTTCAGGAACTTGTCTCCTCCTACTCCCCTCTGACTCCCCCTCTAAACTGTCCCCCTGTTCATCTCCTAAATTGGGAACATACGTGGGATCCTTATCATCGTCATCATCATAATCATCCTGCCCAGCTTTTTTTGCCTCAGACACCTCCAAAACTGCACCAACAGCAAGTACTTCATCATCCTCCTCCGCACACTTTACGTCCATAGTGTCACTTAACTCAGATATATGAGGTGGTGGTGTAACTTGCTTAGCGCCTTCATTTGGTTGTAACAATAATGGCTGTGCATCAGTGATTTCCCCACCAAATAACTCCTGTGAACTGTCAAATGGAATGGATGTGGTGCTAGTAGTAGTGCTGGTGGCTGCGGAAGACGAGGTGTTCTGTGTTAAATAGTCAGCCATGTCCTGACAATCTTGGGAGTTGATGGGACGTGCCTTCTTCTGTGCACTGTACTTTGGACCAGGGACACACAAAATCACATCAGCACGATCTCGCACAGACCTGCTGGGTGGCCTTCCTCTGGGTCTGCCTTTACCTCTGCCTCTACCTGTTTTGTCCATTTTGTCCATATCGGGGGGGGTGAAGTGAAAGGTATGCACTGACTTGACTAATACAATGTGCAGTCACACAGGTGCAGTTAACAGGTATGCACGGAGTGGTATATCACACTGCGTGCACTCACATAGGTAGGTGGGTGCACTAAAGTGAACAACAGGTAGTAGGTATATGAAGTGATGGGTATTACAATGTGCACCTGTCACACACACACAGGTACCGGACAGGCACATTGACACTGCGTGCGCTCACGTAGGTAGGTGGGTGCACTGACTGAAGTGAACAACAGGTAGGTATATGCAGTGATGGGCTGTACAATGTGCACCTGTCACACACAGACAGGTACCGGACAGGCACAGTGACACTGCGTGTGCTCATGTAGGTAGGTGGGTGCACAGTGAACAACAGGTAGGTATATGCAGTGATAGGTATTACAATGTGCACCTGTCATACACAGACAGGTACCAGACAGGCACAGTGACACTGTGTGCACTCACGTAGGTAGGTGGGTGCACAGTGATCAACAGGTAGGAAAATGCAGTGATGGATATTACAATTTGCACCTGTCACACACAGACAGGTACCGGACAGGCACAGTGACACTGCGTGCGCTCACATAGGTAGGTGGGTGCACTGAAGTGAACAACAGGTAGTAGGTATATGCAGTGATGGGTATTACAATGTGCACCTGGCACACACACAGGTAGTCACTGAATGTGGCACACACAGTAGGAATTACCAAGGCTGTCTATGCAACACAAGTGTCAGTGGGACACACACACACAAAAAAAATAGATCACAAGAACAAGATTAGCTCTCAAAAGAGCTGTTGAGGAGCGGTGCTTTTTTTTTTTTTAGCAATAACAAGCCTACAAGAGCCTAACTAAGCTTTCCCTATGAGAGTCTGCAGCAGCTTTCCCTTCTCTAATTAATGCAGGCACACGAGTGAGACCAATGCCAGATGCTGCCTGCCTTTTATAAGGGGGGTGGGGCTCCAGGAGGGAGTGTAGCCTGATTGGCTACAATGTGCCTGCTGTGATGTAGAAGGTCAAAGTTGACCCTCATGCACTATGGGGGCAAACCGAATTTCCGTGCAGCATTCTAGCCTCCATTACTAATTGCAAAACACAAGAGAAGCAAATGCTCACTGCCATTTTATATTGGTTCACAGACAGCCCGTCAGCCAATCAATGTACACCCGTGTTTGTAGTACCAAATCTAGCAGGAGCAGTATAGGTTCAACAAGAAAGAGGTGAGAGGGTTCAGTCACACATAATCGTAGACTATGTGACCAGCAAGGGGCACCACCTGCAAGTAAACCTCTCAATGCCCCCCTTTCTAACAACTAACCCACTAACCTTGATCTGAATACATGTAAGCTGCAAAAAAGAAACTTTAAAACACAAACGCTGGTGCACATGACAGAGCCCAGGCTCTACAACCGCTGTTTGCAACCTCCATTACCAACCCTTAGGTAGCACTGAGATGATTGGTGTTGATTTATAATAATTAAGGTGAAGGTGGACAACAGATGGTAAACAAGCCAATGCAAAGTAAAGATACTGACTGATTAAAGTTTTCTTGTTATTTAGCACCTTTGCTGTAAGTAAGAGGCTGTTTAACCTATGTTTCCCCAGCTCCTCAATATATATATATATATATAGAAACTGATTGACCTTATCTTCCCTATTATGTATTTTTATTTCTCGCATTGATTGCAATGTGTATTACTTTTGGAAAAAGATAACATACATTATGCCTGAAAAAGCAAGGTGTATGAATCTAAAATCCTATTTTTTTCTTATCGCCAGTGCTGTAGCAATTGAGGTTGCAGAGGTTGCAACCGCACTGGGCCCTTGGACCAGAGGGGCCCACTAGGGGCCCTACTTCATCCATCTTATTAGCTTTTCATTGGTGCTATGTTGGAAATGATCACCTCTATATGTACATTGCTTAGTGGTAATCCTTACCAAACTGTTTCCTTACTATATATCAGTGATAGGCAAACTTTGCTCTATAGCTGTTAAGGAACTACAAGTCCCACAATGCATTTGCCTTTATGAATCATGACTGTGGCTGTCAGACTCCTGCAATGCATTGTGGGACTTGTAGTTCCTTAACAGCTGGAGAGCCAATTTTGCCTATCACTGCTCTAAATATACCTCTCTGACACTACAGCTATCCTTGGTAGGTTCTGAGACTCCATATCAATACAGTGCTTGAGGCCCCATGTAAAACTTGCACTGGGGCCCAAACTCCTTAATTACGCCACTTTATCTCTGTTTGCCTTACTTACCTATTTTATCTCAGTTTGAAGGTATCTTTCTTATATCAAAATGAGAAAAGAAGAGATTTTTTTAATGTCCCCATTAACCTAATTGGGTTATTTTTTAAATGAAAGGTAAAAAAAAATGTGCTTGTAGTAAGTAGACCTTCATTTGTCTACAAGTATTGCACATTCATGCTATCTGTAGGTTTTAGTTCTCAGAAAGCAAGTAGTTAAGGAATCTCATCTACAATTCCAAAGATTAACTCATCTCCCAGGTGTAGGCGGAAACACGAGGCTAGGACATTATTAAAAAGCAATGGACCATACGCTAATTTGTTCATGTTTTCAGTTAGCAGTCATTTATTAAGAATGTCTGACTTCATTCATATTCAGGTCAGCCTAATAATATCATATTAACCTCCTTCTCCATTCATGCAAAAAAACAAAAGTCTAATCACATTTTTGTACAATTTCTATGCAGAGGGATAATGGGATTTTTTATTCGTTGTCTTTTTTTGGATATGCTATCAACAATAAAGGATTGTTAGATTGATCCCGTCGGTGTAGGCACACGTTACACATAGCAGTGTTTACTTGTCACAATCACTCATGAAGTTTTCTGCCAAGAATATAACAAGGTTTGATTGTCAGACGTGAGTAATGCCTACAAGTTTGGAGCCAGAGAGAAGCAAGTAAAATGTGTATATAATAAAAGACTGATAAAAAAATAACACTGCCATGAAATATGTGTTACTGAAAGAAACCAGAAAGATTTTGTTTATTCCTTTCATCAAATTATTAATATAATAACAACTAATCTTTTTCTAGGTTTTCTGCATGTTGAAGTTTGCATGATCATATTGCATTTAACTACTCTGGGACCTATCAGCTCTGGCTCTTTAAGGACCAGAGCCTTCTTTTTATTTTTTCTCCGTGATAACTGTAATAGGCTCACAGTGATCACATGGCACACAGAACACAGCTGGTGTGTGTGTGTGTGTGTGTGTGTGTGTGTGTGTGTGTGTGTATATGTGTGTATATATGTGTGTATATGTGTATTCTGCTCATAGAAACTTCCAACCACACTAATATGATTTACGAATATGAAGCATAATCTCGTACTAGTTCATACTTTCCTCAGTAAAAATACAATAATGTTTTTATAGGTAATTATAATTAGGAAAAATAAGAATGTTAACAAAAAGCTATATAATTCCTTTGAAACCATCCTGTGTCAAACTTCACATGTTAGCCCTGGAACAATAATCTGTGGTCACTGAAAAATGAAAATAACGTATTTACTAAGGAAAATGGTCGTGTGTGCATGAAAATGTGTTCTTACATCATCTACTATAGCAGATGCAAAATTCACTGTTTAATTCCAGCTATACCTATGCTCCTTTTGATGGCTACAGTGCTTGTCAGGTAATAACTGTTAGTGCATATTATGACATGAAAAATAAACAAAAAGGTCAGGTAAAAATGTTTTAAAGTGTACTAGAGACGGTGTTATGCCTAGATTTGTTTACTTACCCGGGGCTTCCTACAGCCCCATAAGCACGTTTGAGTCCTTTGCGGTCCTCCTGCAGTACTCCTTTCAACGCAATTAGACCCAGTAACTGGATAATGTCAGTCAGGGTCTTCTGCACATACGCAGGTGACCCCAACTGATGCGGGTAAGTAAAAAAGTCTTGGTATAACAATTCTCGTTGACGCCATGATCTATCCTTTACAGGATCTTTGACTGGTTAAGGGAACATTTCTTCTCTTTCACCAATCTCGGCTTTCTTAATCCCAAAGTTACGCGCTGTGGGTTAGTGTGTTGCGGGTGCATGGCAGCAGCGGCGGCGGATGACTTTTTACTATAATGTCTGTTGGTCTGTTAAGAGGGACCAACAGGACATTTTAAAATGATGCACAGTCGGCTAGTGGTTAAAGCAGTGGTCCTCAAACTAAGGCCCGCGGGCCGAATGTGGCCCCCTCAGGCTTTTTTACCGGCCCCCCACACACAAAATATATTACTTATAGATGCACCAGCTACATCTTTAAATATTGGTGGTCCGCATATAGAATAGAAGTGCTGGCACCACCCATCCACATGGAAGCTAAGCAGTCATTTTCTGGTTTCCACTCAAATTCCACATCAGGTGACACTGCTGTCCAATTGGACTGCAGGTTGTCACCTGGGTATGCTTCACTGTCTGGTCCACAAATACTTCTACATCATTTTATGTATACTCCGGCCCCCCAGCAGTCTGAAGTATGTTGACCCGGCCCTCGACCCAAAACATTTGGGGACCCCTGGGTTAAAGCATCCCTGCTTTGCAACATTTTCTAACCTTTTTCCTTTTCTTTGTCTGGGAAATTCTTATAAAGTATACCTGCAAGCTTTCATCTGTTTTACATTGATTTTTATTATTAATAAAAAGCATGAACAGTGTAGCATTCTCCATGCTTTATCAACTTCTTATCCCTTTTGCAGGCTTGTATTAGTCATGAAGGAAGAGCTCATGAGCAATGCTTTGGACCCTAAGTGAGGCCAGCTTACATGATTCTTATCACTGTCAGTATGCTAAAATAGGAAGGGGGAAAACAGGTTTCCATCCTCACTTCAGTGCTGGTTTTGAAAGCCTAGTCTGTAGAGAGCTACCAGGACTGTCCATTATCCTATACTTCCTGGAACCAGAGGATTTTAGCCACCAGACCGCTGGCCATGCATCAGACCACACACAAGCTTTACATCAGAGCAGAAATTAGATTATAGCTTGTTGTCAGAGGCTCACTTTAAGTGCAATGATTAATTATTAAGTGCTGAAATCTGCACAAGATTAGTTTGTATTATTTGTAAATGATTAAAAGACAATAAACCACATGCTTGCCTGTTCTCAGGGGCGTAGGAATAGACCCTGCAGCCCCTGCAGTTGCAGGGGGGCCCCTAGCAAGTCAGGGGCCCGTAGGAGGAAAGGCTGTCACCACTTAGAATTATGGCCCCTAGCAAGGCTGCCTGCCTGTCACCAGTTAGAACGGGCCCGGGGCCCGCCGAGGGGCCCCTAGCAAGTGAGGGGCCGGCTGCCTGAAGAAGGAAAGCCTTTAGCTTGGAACGGGCCCGCCGCCGCCATTGTTTCTGTGTTGGTGCGGCGGGCTGCGGGCACTAGAAGATCCTGATTACCATGTTTCACTTCCTGGATAGGGGGAGGAGGATCACATGGCACTTTTGTCCAATCCAGTTGTCCCGCCTGGCTGCGTGTCTCTGCAGTG
Organism: Hyperolius riggenbachi; assembly: GCF_040937935.1. Taxonomy (NCBI): domain Eukaryota; kingdom Metazoa; phylum Chordata; class Amphibia; order Anura; family Hyperoliidae; genus Hyperolius; species Hyperolius riggenbachi. The sequence continues at coordinate 367,423,456 of NC_090647.1, read as the reverse complement.
CAGGCTGGGACAAGGAAGGGGAGGTGCCTTCTCTTGGAGCCGAGGACAGAGGAAGAAGACACCATTGTGGGACCTCCAGCCAGCCTGCAGCCTTTCTCTGCCACCAGCAGCCAGCGAGCTCAGCGAGAGAGAGCTCTCACACAGACAGACTCAGTGTCTGTGTGTGTGCTGTGCTGCAGTGGTCAGACCAGCGGATCTGTGTGGAGGACAGAGAGGGCCTTTGGAGGAGAAGAGAGACAGCACAGCAACCGGACTTGTAAGATAGAGCGAGTGTGACACACACATTGTTTTTTTTATCAATAAGGGGAGAGGGGACTCAGAGCAGGAGCATGAGGTGAGGGTTGCTGTTTTCTTTGGGGGTTTATATCTGCATTATGGCTGGCTGTGTGTGGGGGAGGGGGGAGCATGAGGTGAGGGTTGCTGTTTTCTTTGGGGGGGGGGGGGGGGGGGGGTTATATCTGCATTCTGGCTGGCTGTGTGTGGGGGAGGGGGAAGCATGAGGTGACTGAGGGTCGCTGTTTTCTTTGGGGGGGGGGGGAGGGGGGGTTATATCTGCATGCTGGCTGTGTGTGGGGGAGGGGGGAGCATGAGGTGAGGGTTGCTGTTTTCTTTGGGGGGGGAGGGGGGTTATATCTGCATTCTGGCTGGCTGTGTGTGGGGGAGGGGGGAGCAGGAGCATGAGGTGACTGAGGGTCGCTGTTTTCTTTGGGGGGGGGAGGGGGGTTATATCTGCATTCTGGCTGGCTGTGTGTGGGGGAGGGGGGAGCAGGAGCATGAGGTGACTGAGGGTCGCTGTTTTCTTTGGGGGGAGGGGGGGGGGGTTATATCTGCATGCTGGCTGTGTGTGGGGGAGGGGAGGGAGATAGCATGAGGGTGTGGGTTGCTGTTTTTTCTTTGGGGGGGGGGGTTATATCTGCATTCTGGCTGGCTGTGTGTGGGGGAGGGGGGAGCAGGAGCATGAGGTGACTGAGGGTCGCTGTTTTCTTTGGGGGGGGGAGGGGGGTTATATCTGCATTCTGGCTGGCTGTGTGTGGGGGAGGGGGGAGCAGGAGCATGAGGTGACTGAGGGTCGCTGTTTTCTTTGGGGGGGAGGGGGGGGTTATATCTGCATGCTGGCTGTGTGTGGGGGAGGGGAGGGAGATAGCATGAGGGTGTGGGTTGCTGTTTTTTCTTTGGGGGGGGGGGTTATATCTGCATTCTGGCTGTGTGTGGGGGAGGGGGAGCATGAGGTGAGGGTCCCTGTTTTCTTGGTAGGGGGGGGGATTATATCTGCATTCTGGCTGTGTGTGGGGGAGGGGGGTAGCATGAGGGTGAGTTGGGGCTTCACAAAGGGGGGGCAGTTCTGGCACCACTATAGGGGCCTGTTTTTAGAGGACACCTGTAAAAAAACTTTCCTGGGGAATCTACCGGCCCCTTGCAGGCGTCCTGTGCCCGCGACAGGATAAAGCAATCCTCCGGTTCCCCGCCATGCCTCACTTTCATTCAGCGCAGGACACCACCGCTCAGAGCCGCGCAGAGGGTGCCGACCAGGAAAATGAAAGTGAGGCATGGCAATGGACTGAAGAATCGGCTTGGCGTGGGAACAGGACGCCTGCAAGGGGCCGGTAGAAGCACCAGGTAAGTTAAACCTTTTTAATATTACAGATGTCCTTAAACATCAGCAGGTGCAGTGAATCATTTTTTTTTTTTTTTTTGCGCTTGCAGTGATTTGGGGTGTGTGTGTGTTAAAGCTAGGCTTGGCTGGCGGCTGGATAGCGTAATGGTTAAGGGCTCTGCCTCTGACACATGAGACCTGGGTACGAATCTAAGCTCTGCCAGTTCAGTAAGCCAGCACCTAATTCAGAAGGAGACCTTGGGCAAGATTCCCTAACACTGCTACTGCCTATAGAGCGTGTCTTAGTGGCTGCAGCTCTGGTGCTTTGAGTCCGCCAGGAGAAAAGTGCGGATATAAATGTGCTGCCCAAATAGTGTTTACTGGGGAAATGTGGCTTCTCTCCTCGCGTGGTGTGTCCACGTTTTTTTGACCATTTTTTCCCGGAAAAATATGAAATTAGATTGGCAACCCTGGTCGCCGCTGCTGGCCACAGGGTCTCAGAAGGGGGGGGTGCGTGTGTGCGTGATATGTTTTTTTTTTTTTTTTTTTCTTGTTTTGTTGTTTTTTTCGTGTGTTTCTGAGACGAAGGGAACAAAAGGATTTTTTTCTTACCTGGGGCTTCTTCCAGCCCCTGTAGTTTGTCAGCTACCTAAATGTCTTTTGGGTCCCCTCCATTGTTCCACTGCGAACCCCGTTTCAGTTGTGGAGTACTACGCACCTGATTGTGCTCCCTAGGCCGGCCGCAGGAGCATGATCAAGGAGGCGCACAGCCCTGTACAGCTCACGCAGTGCAGTGGATTGGACCAGGGGGACATCGAGGGAGCTCACGGCCTGCAGAGGACTGGCAGGATTTATAAATAAAAATCCCCTTTGTTCCCTTAGTGTTATGTTTACTTTAAATTGGTGTTCAAACTATTGTACCTATTCATTTCCTAGGGCTCTTAAACAGCTGCTGAGAGGGAGGCAAAGGGCTGTGTGTGGACGGTGCTTCCTGGTTGATCTTGTGTAAGTATGTGTGGTATTATGTATTGTGTGTGTTTGGGGGGGTTGTTAGTATTCTCGCCTGGCAGAGGGTGTGGAGTGTTTTTTTGTAAATTAGGCAGATGCATTGCAATAGGGCCCTATAACTGGTGTGTGGGGGGGGGGGAAGGGGGCGCAGCAAAGTTTGAACATATTCTTCCTATTTTCAGGGCTGTTCAACACAACAGATGCTGAGAGTGAGACAGAGGGCTACCTGCAGTGCTTTGGACGGGTCTTCCTGGCTGATCTTCTGTGTGTAAGTATGTGTGTTTTGGGGGGGGGGGGGCAGACTTCAGCAAAGGGCAAAGTTTGAACACATTTTTTAAAATTATTCTTCCTATTTTCAGGGCTGTTAAACACAGGCTACACAGCAGCTGCAAGAGAGTGAGACAGAGGGCTACCTGCAGTGCTTCGGACGGTGCTTCCTGGCTGATCTTCTGTGTGTAAGTATGTGTGGTATTGTTTGTATATGCATTAGGGTGCATTCACACTTGAGAAGAAAACGTATCCGTGAGCACGGTTTTCTAAACCGTGCTCACGGATACCAATGTAAACAATAGACACCATTCAGACTAGAGGTGCACACGGATCCGTGTGCGTCCCTGCTCAGACGCGGAACGCACATAAGGATCTTGCAGCATTCTGCACGCACCCGTACACACGGACGGGTAGTGCAGAACACTGCATTTCCCGACCTCCATTCCCACTTGTACTTTAGGGACACTGGGAACGGATCCGTTCCCAGTGTCCCAGGTGGGGAAAATGGAGGCTGGCATTGCTGGAGGGGATGCCGAGGACAGGGGGCTGCGGGAAGCGGCGCCCTGGGGAGTCGGACCCCCCTCCCGGGTCACCTGTGTGCCCCCGTCCCCGCTCCCCTCCAGCTCTGTGGTCAAAATGTAGAAAAAAAAGTTACATTATATTAAATAAAGAGCCGGCATATTTACATGTACTTTCCCCGCTTCCCGGTAGGGCACTTCCGCCCATACCGCTGAAGCCATTTCCTGGGGATTCCGGTGACGTCACTGGAATATCCCCGGAAGTGACGTCGCGCTATGGGCAGAAGTGCCCTACCGTGAAACAGGGAAAGTACATGTAAATATGCCGACTCTTTATTTAATATAATGTAACTTTTATTTTCTACATTTTGACCACAGAGCTGGAGGGGAGCGGGGACGGGAGGCACACAGGTGACCCCCCCCCCCTCCCGGGCGCCGCTTCCCGCAGCCCCCCGTCCTCGTCATCCCCTCCAGCAAATAGCTGCACGCACACGGATCCAGGACGGGTGCTGCTGAAAAAGCAGCACGTATCCGTGTGCGTGCAACACGCAGACAGCACGGATCCAGGTTCAACCATATCCAATGTGAACCTAGCCTTACCATATTGTGAATATGAACCTTTTTTTTTTTTTTTTTTTTCCCTAAAAAATGGGACTTACGCCCGCAGATATGAAATGACGACCAGCCACCATGTCAGGCACTCCCTGTAATGTACGTGTGTCCTTATCTGCTTCCTGTGTGTAGGTAAAAGCAGCAGCATATCTCTAACCTCATCCATCAGAGCCCGCAGCAATCAGAGATCTCTCCTCTAATTTGCTGTTCCTCTAGTGCTGGTCATATTTAATGACACAATCAGCAGAAGCTGGTACTACTGAGAAGAATGAGGGACAGGAGAGTTCTCTGATCACTGCAGGAGCTGATGAATGAGGTGAGAGACATGCAGCTGCTGCTTTTTACTATGCAAAGGTGAGTGGAGGAGAAAGGTTAGTTGGACAGAGAAGGACACAAGGGGAAGTGCAATGGTGGGACAGGGGATCACTGGAGGTGCAGGGGGCTGAGACTGAGAGGGAACAGTGTTCCGAATTTTAAGCCATATTGTCACCCTAAAAAAAAAATCAAATTTCAACAGCAACTGGTCTGAGTGTATTAAGTGATAAAGATGCTAATCCTGCATTCAGAACTTTCAAAACATTTTTTCCTGCTGTTATAGTTTGGAGTTATTACATACCTTAGGAGCACTGGCCCTTTAAGAGCCATAGGCATCAACTGGAATGCTGGGAGTTATTTTTTATCTAATATATTCATCCTCTTCCCTTTGTTTCCCTGCTTGGTTGAATGGGTGAAACACGATCCTCTGCTCACTTGTGTTTACAAGCAAGGCTGAGGTGACTCAGCGATTGGAGGAGAGTTAAGGGAAGAAATGACATCAGGATTTAGCCTCAAACTGTGGGCAAAAGACATGGCTCCCACCAGGGATAGAATTCTCTTAATTATCTAAATAAAATTCACTGACATTAAAATGTGGACAGTGCAACACATGTGTTATATAAGTAGAGGAAGTATTTATCAACTTAAATATGTGGTTTATTTTTCTGAGATAGTATGGCTGACATCTCCTCTTTCAGGTTAATGGACAACTGTAATGAGGTATATGGAGAATGCCATATTTAATTCCTGTTAAACAATACCAGTTGACTGGCAGCACTGCAGATCTATTTGGTTGCAGTAGTGTCTGAATTACAACAGAACCAATCATGCAGCTAATCTTGGCAGATCTGACTATGTCAAACTCCTTATCTACCTCATGCTTGTTCAGGATGTATGGCTAAAAGTGTTAGAGCTAGGGGATCAGCAGGACAGCCAGGCAACTGGTATTGCTTTAAGGGAATAAAATAAGGCAGCCTACATATCCCTCTCACTTCATTTGTCCTTTAACCCCCTTGGCGTTCTAATTATTTACAGATTTATGTTCTAAAAGCCGTGACATTTTTCACAAGCTTTTAGACCCTAAAAACAAGAAGAAAACCATACATCAGAGAGGTCTGCAGAAACTCCTGCATGTAATTCACTCAGGCACAGTACTACCGCTCTGTTCTGCGGCTTTCCGTCCCGAGCCTGACTCGGGATAACTGCCAAGGGGGTTAATGGAGTAGTGTGGGGGGGTTTGAACTTACCTGAGGCTTCTAACTCTCCCCCGCTGACGTCCTGTGCCCGCTCAGCCACTCGCCAATGCTCCAGTCCCTGCTGCCGGTTCACTGGGATTAAAGTTGGAAAACCGCTGTGCCTGTGCGGCTGTCTCCTCACTCCTGCTGATGTCACCGGGAGCGTACTGCGTAGTCGCAGACCGTACAGTGCCTGCACAGTACGCTCCCAGGTAAGTTAAGTTTAATTTTTTTCCCTGCCCCCATTACACTACTATTAAGAACAAATCTACAGTCCTTATATAGTAAGTGACAGGGGAAGAGAGCGGCTGTAGCTGCTCTGTACTTTGACTGTCGGGGCCCATGCACTCTCTTGTGCTCCTTTTTGTCAGTGATGCAGTGGTGGTATTTTGTGGTACATAAAGCCTCTTACGTCTTTCTGCAATGTGTCACCCTTCCTGATTCTCCAGCACATATCAATGCATCACCCTCTGCATCATAGTTCTCTTATTTGTCGCATGATTACATGCAACATTTAGGAGATTGGAGCAGGCAGCTGCTTCATAGGATGGCTGCATATCACATATACCACTGCACTGCTACTCTGATTGCCTAGACTGGGGTGCATGGGGGAGGGGGTGGGGGGAAATAGTACTGTTTAAGGGCACTGCCTTTGACAAGGGAAACAATGGTTCTCCTGGCTAGGGTGAGTACCTATTCAGTAAGAATTCATGGCAAGACTCCTTAACACTGCAGAGTGGCCACAGGAGCACATCCTTAGTGGCTGCAGCTCGAGCGCTTTGAGTCTGACAGGAGAAAGCGCTATAAAACTGTTCGGATATTGGACAATAAGGAATATCTCCCTCTGACCATAGGATTCTCTATAAACGAACATTCTGTACAGGTCATCTGGCAGGACTTTGGCCGCCTGTCACTGTGATAAATTTCAGAATGTAAATCAGAGAGGAAACAATCTATAAATGAGTATTGTTAAATCTTTATTGTAAAATTGTATTCATTATATTTTCATTATGTTCTCACTACAGTTCCTCTTTATCCCTTTAGCAGCCATTTTATTTAGAGGCTTGCAAGGGTTTCAGGCCAATTTAATATTTGCACATTTTTTTTTATTTGTTGCATTTCCTTGCTAATATTTTTACTGCTGTGATGTGTTGATGTGTATGACCGTCCCTAGGGGGCCATATGAGACAACAGAGGACTTCTGCTTTTAGTTTTTAGTTTCTCTATTTTCTGCTAGCAGAGACATCCAAGCATTACAATAATTTACAGCACGAGTTGTGCAGACTGAGTCAAAAGCAGTGCACATTTTACAAACAAAAAAATTCCTTTGGAGCTGCTGATAGGTTAAGGTATATACTAGTGCTGGTTTTAACTTGACTATGGTATCCGATAACACCATAGCCAGTGTACAACGGCAGCATGACAGGCTCTGCGAGACAACATTGTTCTTGCCGCTGCAATGCCGCACACCGCTCTGTCTCTCTGCTCCCCTCGCATAGCAACATACACATCATTAGACGGAGGCTAATGATGTGTATGTATATTGTCGTGGGTGCTCTGTCACCCAGCAGTGGACGATACCTAATCCCTTAGGCCAAAGAGCTCTGCAGGTTATCTTTAGGTGAGTATGTTGCCTTTCAAAAACAAAAAAAAGTTGCAATAGTTGCTGAATAGCCATCCTCATCCGTCGGTCATGTTTTAAAGGGAAGGTTCAGGCTTCTATTAAAAAAAAAAAAAACGATATCCACTTACCTGGGGCTTCCTCCAGCCCGTGGCTGGCAGGAGGTGCCCTCGTTGTCACTGTGGAGGCTCCCGGTCTCCCGCGACAGCCCACGACCGAACCAGGAAGTAGCGTCTCGGTCCTGGCTTCATTCTTTTGAATTCCGCGCTCCACGCGGGCGCGATGACGTCATCCGGCGTCATCCGGACTGTACTGCGCAGGCGCAGAACTACTGCGCCTGCGCAGTACAGGCCGGATGATGCCATCGCGCCCACGTGGAGCGCGGAATTTAAAAGAAAGAAGCCAGGACCGAGACGCTACTTCCTGGTTCGGTCGTGGGCTGTTGTGGGAGACCGGGAGCCCCCACAGTGACAACGAGGGCACCTCCTGCCAGCCACGGGCTGGAGGAAGCCCCAGGTAAGTGGATATCGTTTTTTGTTTTTTTTTAATAGAAGCCTGAACCTTCCCTTTAAATGATTGATTCCTATCCAATTTCTATTTGATTGGATAGTAATCACTTCATACATGGCATGCTCCCTCTTAATCAATATCACTTAATTTGTCAAGCATTAATTTAACTACAAAATTGGTACTGTTTGATGTTAATGGGCAGCATAGGGGATAGCACTTTCACATCTGCAAGGAGTTTGTATGTTCTTTCCATGTCTACATGGGTTCCCTCCAGCCAATTGTGTTTTCTCCCACATCCCAAAAACATATAGCTGAATTAATTGGATTTTCCCTAAATTGGCTCTATACCGCAATAGACATATGACTATGGTAGGGATTTGAAATTGTGAGCCTCACTGAGGGACAGTTAGTGACAAGACTATATATACTTTGTAAAGCGGTGTGGAAGATGTGTACCCTATATAAAAATGTGGTGCAATGCTAATTTCTTGACTATCGCCTCCACCCTTTATCTGCTCAGCCCAAAATCCAATCAAAAGTGAATGGATCAGAAATGCTAGGCCAACGGGTGACAGGTAGATTTGATCAGTTTAACATATTTGGCCAGCTTTACATTTATATACTATTGATGGATCATGTGAATATTATGGAACGTAAAGCCTTCATCTTTCAATATGCCGGTATCATAATGTACTCATTTTAGTTTTTAGAACATTTTAAGCTTGCTTAGTGTAGAATTTTAAAGGAATGTTCACTTATACTTCGTTCCTACAGCATAAACCATCAGTAACATGTCTAGTTACCACCATCAAAGTGGTGCACAGAAACGGAAAAAAAGGCTGGAGGCAAACGAGAAATAAAAAAAAAATCCCAAAATTACCAGTTTTTTTACTGCTCCCAGTGCTGGTGAAAGCGCTAAGGCATCTTCACCCATTGAAAGTGTTGTGGAAGCAAGCCCAGAAACTCTTTGCTCCCCGGGTAGTGTAGTGCAGGAGTCTGAAACAGGGGATAATACTATAGCAGAGACAAGATCTTTGAATGTTGGGAGTCCTGCAAGGGAAACCGTGGAACTATGCGAAGCTGAATCAGAGCCAAGTACATCTTTAGATGTTGGCAGCCCTGCAGGGGACAATGTAGAAGTGTGTGAAGCTGAACCACACAGGTCAGGTGAACTGGAATTGGTGGGTAGTGATGTCATTGACCTGACTGCCATTGCTGCAGAGAAATACATCACAGACAGAGCTAATTTCCCAATAACCATAAAAGATCCTCGTGTGAAGAGATTTATAATTTCTCATGGTCCTTGCAGACCTGTTGGACCCTTTCCGAGAGATGATGAGAGAAGATGTTTCTCGGTCAGTTACTATGAGAAAATAACACATACAGGGCTAAAAATTCCAGTATCCTGGCTTTGTTACTCGCCCAAACTAAATTCTGTGTATTGTGAGCCATGCTGGCTTTTTGGGGATCGTAAAAAGCTGGGACTTGAACCGGCTTGGGCAAAAGGTATTCAAGTATGGAGAGAACTTTCTAAAAAAATAAATGTGCATGAAACATCCCAAACTCATATTGATGCATGTGTGGTTTATGGTCACTGGCGAAGAGAGGGAACCATTGATGAGGAGCAGGAAAGACAAATCCGAAAGGAAAAAGGGTTTTGGAGAGAGGTTTTAAAAAGAATTATTAATGTCACTCTGACTATGGCAATGGGGAACATTGCTTTCCGAGGCCATCGTGAAAAACTTGGCAAACTAAATAGTGGAAATTTTCTAGCTATTATAGAACTATTGGCAGAGTATGACCCTATACTTAAACAACTGCTACAGTTACCACAGGGTACCACCAAGTATCTTAGCCCTACAATACAAAACGAAATAATAGAAATTCTTTCAAAACAGGTTGTGAATGACATAGTCTCTGAAGTACAGCAGGCTCAGTTTTACTCACTGATCATTGACACAACTCAAGACATCTCTAAAGTGGATCAGATGAGCCAAGTCATTCGCTATGTGTCAATTAAAAGAGATATCAGTATGAGAGCCATCAAAGTTGTCATCCAAGAGGCTTTTCTGGGGTTTCATGTGGTAGAAGATCAGTCTGCTGCTGGGATAGAGCAGGACATTTTGGCATGCATTGCTAAAAAAGGCCTCTCTTTGGACAAATGCCGTGGTCAAGGTTACGATGGAGCTGCTACGATGAGTGGAGTCTATTCTGGGGTTCAGGCCCGAATTATAGAAAGGCAGGAGAATGCACTTTATGTTCATTGTGCTGCTCACAACTTAAATTTAGTCCTTCAGGATGCTGTGTCTGACATAGCTGAAATCTCATCTTTTATGACAACTCTACAGCAATTGTATACATTTTTTGGGGATAGTGGAAAGCGTTGGCAAATTCTTTCTAGTTTCAACTCTGAGTCTTCAGTAACTTTGAAAAAACTATGCCCCACACGTTGGTCTTCACGATTTGACTCACTGATTGCCTTACGTTTTCGATATGCAGATGTGTTGAAGGCATTATCAAAAATCATTCTTGTGTCAACCAAGAAAAGTGAAAGAGAGGAGGCAATGAGGATTAAAACAAAATTAGAGTCCTTTCACTTCATATTTCTCATTGTTCTTCAGTCAAAAATTCTGAGCGTAGTAAATTCTCTCTCCAAAGTACTCCAGTCTCCGAGCATGGATTTGTCAAGAACTGCTCAGTTAATAAAAACTGCAATTGAAGAGGTGTCCCAGTTCAGAAATAATTTTGACGAAGCAAAAAAAAAATGCTGTCTCGCTGGCACAGAACTGGAATATTTCACCAAAATTTGAAGTTAAGCGAGTTCACTTAGTCAAAAAGCATTTTGACGAACTGTGTGTGGATGAACGTTTAAAAGACCCAGAAGAACGTTTCAGAGTCTACGTTTTTTATAAGTGCTTAGACACAGTTACCGGCCAGCTCTCAAATAGATTTCAGGGACTGAATGAAGTTGTTGATCGCTTTCATATTATTCAGCCAGCTGTTCTATCATCAGTTTCAGATGATGAACTATTTAAAGGTGCAGAAAAACTGCAATCCAAGTATGCCAGCGATTTATCTTCATTTTTCCCTAGACAGCTTCTGAGCTTCAGATCAGCACTTAAAGCTGATATACAGAAAGTTTGTTCTGTGAAGGACCTAACCCACTTGCTTTTGGTTGAGAACAGTGCCCTAGCCTCCACATTGCCAGATGTCTGCATAGCCTTACTATTGTTCTTAACCTTACCCGTGACTGTGGCATCGGCAGAAAGGTCCTTTTCCAAATTAAAGCTAATTAAAAGCTATTTGAGAAGCACAATGTCTGAGCAAAGACTTTCTGGGCTTGCTGTCCTAAGCATTGAAAATGCACGAGCAAAGATGCTAAACCTTGACAGCATTGTGGAGACCTTTGCAGAAGTGAAAGCACGCAAACGTTTGTTCTAATAGTGTTCTGAGTGAGTATACTGGTTCGAGGTTGGAGTTCAAAGATTTCTTCAGCTTCTTTGTTCAGTTGGCATAGCCCCGTTGGCATAGCCAGTTTTTTAAAAATGGGAATGGGCAAATAACTATGGAATTCATGGAGCCAGTGAGTCCAAAATCGGACCCATAAAGAAATGTTTTAATTGCAAGATTCATTGAAAATTTGTTAAACTAACACCTGTAATTTTCAATAGCTCATTGGCTACCTGACTTCTGTTATTTGTCCAGCCTAGCTACAGTTGGCATAGCCCCGTTGGCATAGCCAGTTCACTCTTTTCCAGCATAGCTACAGATGGCATAGCCCCGTTGGCATAGCCAGTTCTCTCTTTTCTAGCCTAAGTACAGTTGGCATAGCCCCGTTGGCATAGCCAGTTCAATCTTTTCCAGCCTAGCTACAGATGGCATAGCCCCGTTGGCATAGCCAGTTCTCTCTTTTCTATCCTAAGTACAGTTGGCATAGCCCCGTTGGCATAGCCAGTTAACTCTTAAGCCTTTCTTCCATGGATGGATAAATTGCTATGGATTTCAAGAGCCAGTTGGTCCAAACCAGGAGCCAATGGGAAATGTTTAATGGCCATAATTGAGAACCGATTAAGGTTAAGTGCCATTTTTTATTTTTTTTTTATTTTTTGCCTTTTTTAAGCTCATTGGCTACTTGAGTTCTGCAATTTGTCCAGCCTAGCTTCAGTTGGCAGAGCCCTGTTGGCATAGCCACACCTGAGCATCGCAAAGCAGAAAAACAGGCAAATGTCGAACTTTTTTTTATATATACATATATATATATTTATATTCCTTCTACATGTATCCTGAAATGCTTACAGCTAACCCAAAACATAAGCAGCTAACCTCTTTATGTTCCAAGACACAGCTAAATTGACAATACTTTAGTTATATGCTAATTTGTCAGGAACCTATTTCACCAATCTAAAAGTGTAATATTGCTGTAAGTCATGAATATTGTAGATTGATCTTGCTGAAAGTGGCAAGTACTAGAAAATACTCAGCATCGTGATGGTGCTTATTCACAGTCAGATGGTCAACTGGCCCTTCTCTGGCTACCTAGTGTGCTAAAAGTGGCTGAACATATTTTCAGAACCTGTTCAACATTTGCCTGCAATTTTGCTTCCACTATTTGAGTTCCATAAACTGATAGCCGTTTAATTTTTTTTTTCCTCTTTTTTGACTCCACAGCTGCTTACTGTTTTCATTTTCCCTATGCACTAAAGATATATTGTCATATCTAAGCTGCCACTGCAGCCCTGTGCCAGACAACTGGAATAACTGTAATCATTGTGGATCATTTAAAATATTTTTCCACACAGCACGCATTGAAATGGAAACCCCCCTCTATCTCCCATTGAAAATTAAGTTTTATATGGGTCAATAAAGGACTTGTCCATCAATAGCCAGGTGACTCCAAGAGCAAATATACTCTACATTAACTTTATGTGCATGGAGTAAGCTGTGTTAGTCAAAAAGAGGGGGGAAAAAAAGTTTCAAAGGACAGTACTAATGCATTTCTATTTTTGTAATCTAGGTTCTGTTTTCTGTTTTATCTTGGATTGTGGATGTTCATTCGTTAAGATTTTGATATTGGCTACGGTTAAAGACTTCAGATTTCAAGTGCAAGTGAAAAAGTAAGTAAAAATAAACAAATACACAGTAGAATTGTATGATTAGTATAACCCCTTTATAGTAAACTCAAAGGGACCAGGAAAAGTAGTTTCCTATATCAAAAGTTTGCTTTATCAGAATTGGTCACAGACAGTGTATATTTATACAGGTGCTTTTGCAGGGAATTGATAACTGAGTTTACTGTATCCAGAGGTTAATTATATCGGGGTTTACTATGAGATTCTACTGTACTGTTGGTTAATTTTTACCTCTTTTAAAGGAATGGTGGGATCTGTTTTCCAATGAAGATAGACACTGGCGTTTCACCACTAAATTCACGATTTCTGCATTGAAGACTTGTGGGTAAGTCCTAAACTTTTCTTTTCTGCACTACACACCTACACACTGTCATTCCAAATACTTAATTGTTTTCATTTTGTCTTTCTGTTTTTCACAGCTGACACTTTATCATCCTGTGGATTGTTTTACTTGTGTGGATTGTTTACCTTGTGCTCCTGGTTGATATTTCAATAGTACAGTGCTCTTGAACGTGGACTGGTTACATTGAGCATATGTGGTGTTTTATATATGCCATAATTAAAAAAAAAAAAAAAAAAAACATTGCGAGTTTTTATTTTTACTTAATTTTTTTTTTTTTTTTTTTGGGGGGGGGGTCTTGTGTTAGGGGGGGGGGCCCATCCAAAGTTTTGCAGGGGGGCCCTGTGGTTTCTAGTTACGCCCCTGCCTGTTCTGAAGATATTTTACAAATAAAGGGTTATTCCCTTTGCATGTGGAAAAGGGTTACATAAAACTCTTCAACAAAGAAATGTTTGCATTCTGCAACTCACACTACAGAATTTCATCATAAGCAGTTCTGCAAAATCTCAGTATCGTTTAGTAGCCCCAAGTGCCTATTAATACCTAGTGTTCAGATCGGCTGTATAGCTGTAGAATATCAAGTAGTCTTCACTAGCATTAACAATATCAATACCTGAATGCAAGATACATAAAATGGCAATCGTGAAAAGCTGTTTTTCTCATCTCACGTTTTGGTATACATGATATATTGATATATTTACTTCAATGGGTCTAGCTAAGAACTTATTTACACAATTCTGAAAAAGTAATTACCTTCAAAGTAGAGGAAACACAATTTTCTGCTGACATTATTACCATATGTTGTTTTTACTTTCTAGAAGTCAAGCATGATATTTAGACACTCAGACACAAACAGTTGTTACAGGGTGTAGTGTATTGTTCACTGACAAAAATATTGGTGAACTGTAGAAATGATAGATAGACATCTGTTGTTGTGGTGAAATGGTGACATCACATGGTTAATACTACTCACAATTGCAAAAGAGTTTGTGATGTGCAGTTATTCATGTAAGCCATCTCCATATTTCAATACTCATACACAGGGCCGGTTCTAGACTTTTTGCCGTCCGAGGCAAATTTGTGAGGACGTCACCGCCCCCCCCCATAGGTAGTATACTCCCCCCCCCCCCCACCGTATGAGCTGAATGGGGTAGCAGCCAGAAATAAGGACAGCAGGCACAGTAGTAGGGAGGGGGGTCAGATCCCTCTCCCTCACCTGGGGCTCCCCATCCCCACTCCTGGAAGGAGTTGAGCAATTGTGTCCCCGCTCCTCTCTGGGACAGTAATGCTGGAAAAATAGCTGGAGGGGGAGCATGAATGGGGATCCCCAGGTGAGGGAGGGGTGGTCCGAACCCCCCTCCCCACTGCTGTGCCCGCTGCCCCCCTTCCTGGCTGCTACCCCCTCCAGCTCAGCCCCCCCACCTACAACTAGGCAGACACTGCCCCCCCAACTTCCGCCGCTGAGGAACCTGCCTCACCCCACCTCATGGGTGGTCTGGGGCTGCTCATGCAGACATAATAGGAAAAATAATGCTCCATAAATGGCCAGAGACGTTGGACCAATCTAATTGATAGTAAAATGATAATATGGTAGGATATTTAATTGCATAGTGTTCATGGTATTTCCCCTGTCATTGGTTAAATATTACGGTGTGCTTTGTTTCATTTGCAGATGGACTTATATTATTGAACTGGACTTAAATTACATTGTGTGTTCATTAAAGCAAACCTGAACTGAAAAATAAAATTCAAAATAAACATAAACTCCTCTTACTTACCTGACGCATTGTCTGCTCATTAATCTCTTTCTCCTCTCCCGCATCCTTTTTGTCCACTGAATTTTCTGTCCTCCATTTTAAAAATGGTGATGACTCTGTAACAGAGTTAGCACTCCCTTAAAGGGGCACTATGGTGAATCAGTGATTATTTAAGAGCTAGATAAAATTAAACAAATTAAACAAGCAGAGCTGAACTTCACTCACATAATCTTTTAGCATTCCATTGCTTCAGTAGTAAACAACGTACAACCCGATCAGCCCAATATGTTATGGGGAACATCTGTTGTAACAGTTTATTTTTCTAAGATCTGTCCTTCCTTCAGGTGTGCATTATAGCTTCCTCAACTCTCTCATGCCACTATGGACAGTAATAAATCTAGCTAGGCTGCTTTTACTACCAGCATGGCATGCCAGGACCCCGGCACTCTGACAGGCTCTTCACCAGCCATCATAGCCGATCAGCCCTTTCCTCCTCTGTTGTATACTGCGTTATAGTGCCACCCAGTGGTGGAAGAGGGGTGATGGAAGAAACTCTTCCACCACAAGGTGGCGCTGTAATGCTGACATGGTCTTCTGGATCCCGATCACATGTCATATGTGTGATCAGAACCCAGAAGATATGTCAGGGTTACATCGCTGCCACGATGTAAGAGAGGAGAACCCAATCCAGCCGTCTGGACAGGTAACTATAAAAGCTCCCTGCCACCCGCTCTGCAGACCCTGCCTAGCCTAGAAGGCTGGGAAAAGCACACTTCCCCAATGGCAGGAAAAATGTAGCCCTGCAGCAAAATAAAGTTTTACTTTATTTGGCTGCCAAAAGGTTAATACAAAACTATCCCCCAAACATGGCGTGGGGTCATTCAGTGAATAAGTTGGTAGGTTGTCTTATTGTCTTAATGATTAGTTAGGTAACAGGATGTTTTAAACATTCTGTGACCCAAATCAGCCAGTAAAATAAGGAAGAACACAGCTGCAGAAGCATTTTTTGAATGATAAAATAAGCTGTTGTTTTATAGACTATTTATATGCTATCTCACTGTAAATATTTCATAGCAATGCAACAAAACCACTTATTTCCAGTGATCATGGATGTGAATTCAGCACAGAGAGTGAGACACTGAGTAGGCAGAGCTTTACATAGGGTAATAAAAACCTAAAATTAACATTGTGGTGCAGAAGAAGGATGGTGCAAGGGAAATGGAAATTTGTTATGCGAACTGGAAAGTGTACAGAGTAGGCATACTGGAGGAGGCAAATGGAATGGCGAATAAACCCCCCTTCCACCACCAAGATCTGTATAACAGACTATGGGTAGATGATATCTGGTTTGACAGTCATTGAAGCTAGAGACTGCATTTAATTTTGCCTTGATCTAGATGGAAAGAAATTACCAATAGTGATTTTATTTTAATTTAACAGGACTAAATACTGATATGTATTTATACTTAATTTTCATGAAAAATGTTTCTAAAATCCTATGTGTTGTGAGCAATAGATATTTGTATACTTTGCATTGGGGGGGGGGGGGGTGCAGGGCAGGAAAAAGTAGCAATTCTCCACTAAAAATCCCCTCAGTTAAGGCAATGTGTGCATTCTAGTGTTCCTGTTACCTCTTTTGCGTTAATAACATTGTAGTATTATTTTCTCATTTGTAACACAAACGCACAAGAAAAAAAATCAACCCATTATTTATGAAAATAAAAGTTCCATGGGCTTCAGTGCAAGAGGAAAAACAATATACAGTAACTGGAAAAAAATAAATAAAGCTTCAGCCATTCTTGAAGTACAGAATCTGTTTATCAAATGTTTAACCAAATTAACATGGCTTCCTATTCACTGGCTGGAGTTGCATTTAATCATATCAGGTACTAATGTTTATGTTTGATTAATTATCATTTCATAATTACTTTACTAGAGAGAGCAGGAGTAGGAAATGTTGTGGTAGATGTAATGTTTGATAAACAGCAAATCGAGTGGGATTATAAATAACAATACAAATTAAAATGATTTAAAAATCTGTCTAGATATTGAAAATGATGTAAAATTAATGTCAGTACCACTATTTTTATTTTTATTAAAATGACTTTAATCGTTTTTGATCTTCTTTTGTTCATTTGCAATGAACACTTTTTTTTTTCATTACTACTGCACATCGTGATGTACAGTATGAACATTTAAAAAGAATGTATATACAACATGTAGATTTTTTTTTTTGTTTACCTATTTTATCATAACGTACCTGTTATATGTAAAATGTTTTTAACATGCAAGCGGATGATATAAAAAAAAAATACTCAGATTTCTTCAAACTTTAAGCCTGAGATTTACCTCCAATGTGCTGGAAAGATGTTTTTTCATGAAAACATGCATTTGGAACTGAGAAAACACATTTTGCATGCTTTCATTAACCACTTCACCCTAACTGGACGAACATTTTCGTCCAGTTAAGCTGCGCACACTCCCGCGGGTCGCGCGCGCTCCCGCGGGGCCCCCTGTGCGTGCTCCCGCTGCCGGCCATTAGCCCAGTGATCAATGAAAGGGATTGTAAATCCCTTTCACTGATCGGACCCCCCCGGAGAAAAGCCGACAGCGTCTCTTTAGACGCTGCGGCTTTTCTGAGATCAAAAAGTTACCTGTCTTCATACTTCTTCCTGGGAGCGAGATAAATCGCTCCCAGGACTTTTTGACTGTGGCCATCTTGTGGAGAAATAGCAAACTACACCAAAAAACACTTTGTATAGAATAAATACATTTTTAAACATTTAAAATCCCCTATTTACCTCCCACACCAAAAAATACCCACATACAAGTTTTAATAAAAAATAAAATAAAAAATTGCAATAATTAAAAAAAAAAAAAAAAAAACATAAATAGTTACCTAAGGGTCTGAACTTTTTAAATATTCATGTCAAAGGAGTATATCAATATGATTTATTAAATTATGGGCTTCTAAATAGTGATGGACGCAAATTGAAAGAATGCACCTTTATTTCCAAATTATATATCAGCGCCATACATTGTGATAGGAACATAATTTAAATGGTGTAATAAGCGGGACAAATTGGTAAATAAAGTACATAGGTTTTAATTATGGTAGCATGTATTTGTTTCAAACTATAATGGCCAAAAGCTGAGCAATAATGATTTTTTTTCCATTTCTTTCTTAATATTCCTGTTAAAATGGATTTAGAATAAATTAATTCACAGCAAAATGTATCACCCACAGAAAGCCTAATTGGTGGCAGAAAAAACAAGCTACAGATCAATTCATTGTGATGAGTAGTGCTAAAGTTATTGGCAAATGCATGGGAGGTGAAGGTTGCTCAGATGTAAAAAAAATCTCAACCCTGTAGGCTGAGGTGGTTAAACAATACAAATGATATATGGTCTCTTGCCTGGACCACAGTCAGCCTGGCACACCAGTGTTGCAGGTTGATATTCCTAAGTCAAGGGGAAGACAAGCAGACCCTCACAGTTCCATGTTTTTCATCATATTGTGAATGGTAGAGGGGTTGTTGTGCAAGGCTACATAAAAAAAAACTAGAACAGCTTGTAAAGCACCATTGCCTAATGTTGATGACGGTGTCACTGGATTTAGTGCTTAGGAAGATACTTCAGCAATGCCAGTGGGATACATGTTTTCTGACTGTCTCTTCTCCCCTCCTTTACCCAAAAACATAAAATACTTTTCCTTCTTTCCTGTGCGTTTTAAAGGGGTATGTGTTGATTTGTGAGTTGGGTGATGCTGTTAGCTAAATTATCAGTAATATTCTACAACTGACTCTTCAGTGGTGGTTTAATTGTGTTTTTCCATTTGGTTTTACATTGATCTACTATACCTAAATGAAGGTATGATGCCTAATTATAACCCCCTTCTTCCTAACTCCTCCAGCAAAACCTCCATCTTAAAGGCCTTACCCTAACCAACTACCCCATTGTAAATCCTTACTCTAGCATTATTTATGTTTCCTGCTTCCTAACTCTAACCCTCCCCCTCCCAATGCAAACCCCTTCCTAAATGCCTAGCATTAACCTCCTCAGCCTATTGGCTCTATCCTCCTCTTTGCCTATTCCATTATGCTAGCCTTCTTAATGCCAAGTGCCTGTTGAACATAAAAACTTATATCGAGACTTTGGCCTAGTCTGAACATCTGTTAAAATATCAGCTATGTAATAGATGATCAGCTAATACCTGGGCAAACTAGGCTTTCATTGTATGACATTTTTTCCTTCAAACTATTTTGTTTTCTATGCATTTTAATGAAAAAAAAGAGGAAAAAAATAGAAAAAACACATTTTTCTATTTACCAATTCCGGTTTAAAAATAAAAAGTGCTAGTGTAGATGAAAAACACAAATTTTGTTTACCTATTTCTACCCCTTTATCACAAAACTTAGATTATGCTCCTGTCAAAATTTATGGTGAGAAGATTTGATTCTGAAATAATGCTACAGTGTATATTTTTCATTATGAACTGAGAGAATAAAAGTAATTTAAATGCTAAAAATCAATCTCATTGGCTCAGGTAACATATATTTCCTTTCACCAATTAGTGCTGCAGCAGATAGTGCCAATGGTGTGCACAGCAGCAATGCCCAATCATGCATAGCTGTGCTTCAGCTACAAAATATACTGTAGTAGTGGATAAAGTGGTTAAATTATTTGAGGACATTAGTGTCTTTTGTTTTATACTTCATGTTAATGATGATTGGGGAAATGGGAAGATACATCCTATAAGTAATATACCTGATTCTGCCGAGACCCGGGCTGAGGTTGCCACTTCTGGGTCTCGGCACTTGTTCCCAGCTGATGACGCTGCCAGTGGCTCACAGACCGCACTTCCTGATAGGCGGAGGGTGCATTCTCAGTATGCCCTCCGCAAAGGTAAACAGTGATCAGCTGATAGAGCGGTCAGCTGACAGAGTGGTGTCAGTTGATCATTCAGCTGACACCTAGGCAGGGCCTTGCAATGTGATTGGTTGTATGAAGTGTGGCCAGCCACTGATTAGATGTTGGTCTGTATTTAAACCTGCAGAGTGCTCCCAGTTATCGCCCAAAATAAGCATAGCTTTGGCTGGTTGCTGGGTGTGCACTCTGATCATTATTGATATTCTGGACTTTGACCTTGGCTTGTATTTGACTACTCTGTTGTGTTTAACTTTTGCTTGATTCCTGGATAATCCTTTGCTTGCCGCCTGTACCGACCTCTGCTAGTTACTGGACATCTCTTGCTTGATGCCTGGACCGACCTCTGTTAAGTTACTGGACATCCTTTGATATTCCTTATATGCCACTTGAACTGGACGATAAGTAAAAAATCTGCTTTCCTTATCAGTCAGCCAACAGTGAGCATATAATCTCATATAACTTGTCATATATCATCTGGGACTTCTGCTATCTGTTGCATAACTTTACATGCAGACTAAAAGGAACTGTGTTATACTTGCATCAATTATCACCTGTTGCTATATTGCATGCAAGTCTGCTTGAACTGTTTCATAACTCTGGTCAAATTACTTTTGCTGTTGAATAGTTTTGCATGAAGATTATCATACCTGGATTACTTCACCTGAGCTGTTTATTTGTTACTGCTGAACTGTGTTCCTAGCCTCAGTAGTGGCTCCTGATGGTATAACTGCCTTCTATGTCAGCTTGTATGCCTTGCTCGCCTAAGTCCTAATTAGGGCCAGCTAATGGTGTGCCAGGTAGGGACAGTGTAGTTGTCAGTTAGTGGTGTGCCAAGCAGGGACAGCTACGTGAAGAGCGAGACCCATAGCCTAGGACATACATGCTGACTCCTAGAATTATACCACCCAGCCTTACACATCCATTCTCTATGCTTACCATCCTACTATGGGGACGTACCAGTAGCTAGAGCCTATTCTCCACTGATAACTGGCATCTATTCCAGGCAACATGGGTCTGAAGATTTTGATTTCCATCAGTATTGGATACAAGTGCTTTACCAGTGCTCCAGTGTTTTGGCACTCCCACCTTATGAAGAAACCCAGCAAAACTGAAAGGCACCAATGGCCAGTTTACCAGCAGGAAAGGAGAACAGAGAGAGAGAGTAATCAGAAAGTTTAACTTTAATATCAGCAAATAAGTAAACAAATCCACAATATTCTATAAAATTTTCTATAAAGCTCTAGTGAAGAGTTTTAGAGACATTTCTAGATTTATAATCACCCCCCCCCCCCCTCCCCATATCAGTCAGAAAGGTTGTAGATATCTGTTTCATTTCATTCTGCTGGCCACTATGGAGCTCAGTTTAGTAATCTAAATTTTTCACTAGTGGCTAACATCTGACACAGTTTTGTTAAACTCAGTAACGGCATGCCTGTGAAAGCATTCTGTTTAGAAGAAAACTAATAGTCCACATCAGATTTTGAATAATCATCCCCAACATTTGTATAACCAGGATCTCATTATTGACAAGAGTTTCATTTAATTTATATTAGTACAATGAAAAATAATACAACACCACTCAGTCAATATTTTTTTTTTTTTTTTGGAGCTATAGCCTTGTAAAGCATTTTGCAAGAGGTTATTGAGATAAACTGTTTGCAAGAGGTTATTGAGTTAATCTATTCCTAAAAAGAAAATGTCATCTTAAAATTATTCTATTTAAATAATTTCATAAATGTATTTCCTCTAAATGGGTTAAAGGAGGTGATTGTTTTACAGCGCACCTATACTAAAAATGTATTTATAATTTAGTAAATGTTGTTCCTTACCTTTCATGGTAAAAGCTGAAAGAAAAAAAAAACAAGAAAAAACTCATCCTGACATAATGTATGCTTTTCTAAATAATCAAGACATACTATGCGCCCTAACCCTCATTACCATATACAGTATATTCAACCAGAAGTCGAGAAATTTAGGACTGACTCACAGTATAAAAGTTGGGGGTGGCCTTTTACTCGAGTCAGTTCTAAATTTCTTAAACCTGTTGCCAGGATTGAGGGAAGGGGGGCTTCCACTCTCTATCCCCCTATATGAAGCGCTAAAGGCATAAATGTGCTTAAAGTATACCAGAGATGACATGTGACATGATGAAATAAACATGTGCATATACAGTGGCAAGCATACAGACACTTATGCTGTGCTCCTTTTCTTTTTTCCCTGCCTCAAGGAGTTTATAATTAGCTATGGAACTGACAGTTTTTCTACAGTCAGGACCCAGTCGGCTCACTGATAACAAATTACAGCTATAAAACACTTTCCTAAGCACATTCCTGGGCTTTTTACTGTGAGAGGAAAAAATAAAAAAGGTCAATAATTCATGTATTTTCACTCTAGGACTCTTGAGACACTTGAGCAGAGACTATGAAACATTTATAGTATAAAAAAACACTAAACTGAAAAAATACACCTTTATTTCCAAATAAAATATTATCACCATAAATTGTACTAGGGATGCAATTTAAACGTTGTAATAAATGGGACAAATTGGCAAATAAAATGTGTTTTATCTAAAATAGCACATTTTATTTGTAAACTACAATTGTTGAAAACTGAGAAATGATGAATTTTTGCAATTTTTGTTTCTTCTTCTTCCCTGTAAAATGCATATATAATAAAATAATTCTTAGCAAAATGTACTGCCCAAAGAAAACCTAGTTTGTCCCGCAAAAAAATTAAATTTAGTTTGTTTCAGTGAGATAAGTAGCAAGAAAATTATTGGTGAATGAATGGGAGAAGTGTTATGTGAAAATTGCTCTGGTCTGGAAAAAAAAACGGTGGTAGGGAAGTGGTTAAACTTTTTCCCACTTCACTCTGTTCTTGCCAAAATCTCAGGAAAAGAAACAAAACAGTTTTTTGGGTTCTTTTACACTGTTTTTGTTCTTATGTTGCTTGTATCCAATGAAATCACAAATCAAAATTGCAAAACAGAATTGCGATTTGCAATGTAAAAGAAGCTAAGACTTATTTTACACTGCAAGATGCAATTCCGATTTCCGATTCCAATTTGCAGTTTCAAAACATAAGAATAGATACAAGAAAAAAATGCAGCATGCAGGACTTCTTATAAAAATCTGAATCGGATGTAAAATCGCATCAAAATTAAAAATCGGAATTGCATGTAATGTAAAAGAGCTGAGATTGATCATTGCGTAACTTTGGCTCTCAGGTTCACAATGTTAGTTTTGAATGTTTATAATTGGACTTCTCTGTGTCACTCAATCACAACATGTCCTCTCACTCCCCCAGGGGAGAAGTAATGAGAGTTGAGAGGTGCCACTAAAGGATTTCAAAGAGAAGAGACTCTGTGACTGTATGAAGTGAGAGGAGAGGACATGCTGAACTTTCTGCGTTGCATCTGGTAGCAATGGATGCCCCTATTCATATCATAGAACTTATTGATTATGCTCAGTTAGATGGAAGAGATTAGTCTCATTGTCTAAATTGCTGTAAAAACCTCTTTTAAGCCAAAATCCATTTAGAATAAAGACAGTTTTTACTATTTTTTGGACTGCAATATACCTTTGTGGCTTCTCTGCCTTACCTCCACCACACACCGCGGTACCCAATGGCCCGGCCAGACATATTGCATTTTTATATGGGAGATGCTTGGGGAGACCCTAGGGACTCTGGGACCAAGGGGTAATTGCCCACTTGCCTTACTTTTAGATCCAGCCCTGGCTTTAACTAGTAAGGGGGCCAAGACACTGACCTATAGCAAACAATTATACTGGATGTATCACCTGCTCTTCTGTCTTTGTAGGCTCATTTAGAAACATTATACTTTCTGTTTGTGACAGCTGCACAAGCTTATAATTCTTTGTCAACTGATATTTTTTTATCATAAGCTTTTCAAGCCTAACTGTATTGTATGATGATCTAGGGTCTAAAAGTCTACTTCTAAAGACAGACACTTTTCTAGCCATCTTCAGTGTACTGGGTCTGGGTGATATTGGCATCTTGGACATAATAGGACTTCTAACATGCTCAGCCTTTTTTTTAATTAACCTCCTTAGCGGTATGCCCGACACTGTGTCGGGCATGCTTCTCTCTAGCCTCAGGAGTCCCCCAGTATAAAACTAATAGATTGCATGCCTGCAAAAGGTTTAGCTAGCACTAGGGTAGCTATTATTGGTGGTCAGAACCCCTCGATCACTTTTGTTTCCCCCTATCTAGCCGCTTATACATTACCTAGTCTGGCTCCAGCGATTGGCACAGCCTCCCTGCACAGCTCTGGTCTTCTCTATGGGGAGGGTCGTGACTGCACATGACGTCAGTGACGTCGGTGACGTCATGTACGATCCTCCCCATAGTAAAGACCGGAGCTGTGCGGGGAGGCTGCATTGGATTCAGGCTGCGTAATGTATAAGCGGCTGGATCGGGGGTTCAGAAGCGATCGGGGGGGGGGGGGGTGCTAGCTAGCCTAATGCTAGCTAAACCTTTTGCAGGCATGCGATCTATTAGTTTTATACTGGAGCACTCTGAGGCTGCAAAACCTCCTGAGCAGCTTAACACTCAGGAAGTAAAAAAAAAAATGGGAAAAGCAACAACCTTACAGATTTTTCACTTTTCTTCTAAAAAAATTATACATTTTATTGAAAAGTTGTTGTTTTTTTTTATCAAGAAAAACTGATCAGCTTTCCCAAATGTTTGATTCTAAGTGTTTGACTTTTTTGTAGAAAAAAATGAATAGTGTATGGTAAATTGGTTTTATTTTTTAAACAATTTAGTTAATTGAATTTAAAAGCTATAAAAAACTAAAAATAGTATGCTGTATAGAGACCTTAAAGAGGAACTGTCGCGAAAATCTTAAAATTTAAAGTGCATACAAAGAAGAAGTACGTTTCTTCCAGAGTAAAATGTCAGTTTCTCTGTACAACTGCCAAGATAGTGTGCAGCAAGCAGGGAGGCTGGCCAGCATCTTTGTATTAATCATTTTCAGGGAATGTTTTCCCTGAAAATGATTATTATAAAGAATAAAGGCCATGCTGAGAATCCCCCATGAAGAGATGGACTAACCCAAAATCCTGTTGGTAATGTCAGATTTCTACTACCTACTGTAAGTGACAGCAACATGAAAAAGAAGAAAAGTAATGTATGGCTCATTTTACTCTGGAAGAAATGTACTTCTTATTTGTATGCGTTTTAAATTTTAAGATTTTCGCGACAGTTCCTCTTTAACCTTCCTGGTGGTAAGCCCGAGCTCAGCTTGGGCTATGCCGCGCAGGAGGATTTTTCAGGCCCTGCTGGGCCGATTTGCACAATTTTTTTTTACACGCAGCTAGCACTTTGCTAGCTGCGTGCAGTGCCAGATCGCCAC
The DNA here is from genome assembly GCF_040937935.1 of Hyperolius riggenbachi. Lineage (NCBI taxonomy): Eukaryota > Metazoa > Chordata > Amphibia > Anura > Hyperoliidae > Hyperolius > Hyperolius riggenbachi. Next base: position 367,398,241 of record NC_090647.1, on the reverse strand, counting down.
CGCTCCATGACCATTCGCCGCTACCGACCGTGCAATGCCGCCCCCCTCCCCCAGACCCCATGCGCAGCCTGGCCAATCAGTGCCAGGCAGCGCTGAGGGTTGGATCGGGACTCCCTTTGATGTCATCCCGCCCCGTCGCCATGGCTAAATGTTTATAGATAGAATAGAGATAGTTCCAAGATTACTGTCAGAATCATTGTCATTCACCGTAGTCACATTGATTTTTACAAAGATTGTGTTTACATGCTGGTCATGTTTTTTTTTTCCAACTGGATTCGGTTCACTAAAGGGCAATAATTAGTTACTGTGCTGTGTTTCTTGAGTTCAAAAGGCTACTCAGTTCTCTTCAACACATAGGTGCTATAGGATGTACTCTTTAATGCTGGAGAGCTCCTTGGTAATCTATTTTCCAGGGAAGCGGTAGAGATCTGGGGGGGAGGGGCGCTTATGGATGCCCAAATTTTATCATAAATGTCATACTTACTGACTCCTTCCATGCTTCCACTCTCTCCGGACTTCAGCTCGTCGTAGGAGAGGCCGATAGCTAACTCATTAATTCCATGGCATGAAGGAACACGCATGCACATCTGCGTGCAACTGTTTTTTTATAGGTGTTTGTGCATGTGTGCAGGTGCATCCTAAAGAGGATGTTTGTGCGCATACGCATACGCGTGCGCATTGTATGCGGCCACTTGTACGCATGCACAATGTTTAGTGTGGCACCAAATGCTGCCTATTTAAATGTACTCATCCAGCATCTCAGTGCTGTCTGTTTGTGCAGCTTGCCAGCAGTGTAACCCAATGCTTAGCCCACTTGACTTCTGATTGATACTCTGTTACCGACCTTGGCCTGTTCCTGTTTACATCTGATCTCCGCCTGCCCTGGCTTATCGCCTTGTTATTTCGCTTGTGATTGTACTCCATCTGTCTTGACCCTTGGCCTGTTTACCATTACTGACTGAACTCTGCCTACCCTGATCTCAGATTGTTTTGACTACGCTCTTGCCTGCTAATTCTGTACCTCATTTTCTCCACGAACTCCACAACGCAGTGTCACCTGTTCTCTCTCGCCTCTTTTGGGGCAATCGCAGGGGTCGTGTAACGATCGGTGTCAGCACACAGAGAGAATCTGATTATTGGTGATCTGCAGTATCCCCCAGAATACAGATATATACCTGATTATTGATGATCTGCAGAATCACCAACAATACAAGTATAGCTAACCTCTGGACACCTATATAGTGTGAGTGTTTGGTGCAACAGTAATGACTTTGAGTGGGACCACCCGAGGAGCAGGTGGTCCTTGGCAGTATGGGAAATACCTCCCTCTGGGAAGTGCAAAAGACCTTTCAGCAGCCTGAGACATCCAAAGGGTTGGAGCCCCAGGCTGAATAGCAGGAAGGCCCTGTGGCTGAGTGACACCTGGAAGGTGGGCGTAACAAGCAGGTCTGGAGACTAATCTCTCAATGGAGAGGGATAGCTCTCAAGGTCGGGCAAGCCAGGTCGGCAACACACGGGCAGATAAGGTACAGAGACAGAAGGCTGATTCGGTAACCAGGGGCAGGCAGGGTTGGCAACAGGTGATCAGATATGCGTAGGTACCGAATCAGAAAGCAGAGGGATAGTCAGGAATGCAATAGGTCATAACAGATATCAAACAATGCCTAGTCTTGGGTGTGAGGTCCGTGGTCTCAACACCCTGGAACTAGTCTGAAGTATAATATGATGGTACACAGTATCCCTAGTCTTGGGTGTGAGGTCCGTGGTCTCAACACCCTGGAACTAGTCTGAAGTATAACACAATGATAACACAGGAGCCCATATGCAATTCACTTTTTCACCTGAGTTTTCTCCTAGGAGATAATTTTTCATCTTCCATTTAAAATAACTTTCCAGCACTTTTCAACTAAAATAGTACTGAAAAGTAGATGAAAAAGTACTGTCAAAATTATTTGGAGTATTTTCTTGCCTTTTGGTGGCGTAAAATGCATTTTATTGTCAAGTTTAAAATTATCACCTGGGAGAAAACTCAGGTGAAAAAGGGAATTACATAAGGGCCAGTATCCCTAGTCTTGGGTGTGAGGTCCGTGGTCTCAACACCCTGGAACTAGTCTGAAGTATAACACAATGATAACACAGTATCCCTAGTCTTGGGTGTGAGGTCCGTGGTCTCAACACCCTGGAACTAGTCTGAAGTATAACACAATGATAACACAGTATCCCTAGTCTTGGGTGTGAGGTCCGTGGTCTCAACACCCTGGAACTAGTCTGAAGTATAACACAATAATAACACAGAAGTAATCTTGCTCAGTGTGAATTCCCAGGTCCTCCTGGTTCTAACACACTGTGGGATCTGACTATGGTCTGAGTGCTTTCACGTAAGTGTTCGCAATGGCAGACAACCTGAGACTGACCAGCAATAAATATATATAGAGCGGTGCAGCCCGGCGCCACCCATCGCTGATCAACCAATAGCCACTAGCTCTGAGATCAGCTGGCCAACCTGGTCAGCTGATCCCTCCTCATTTGGAACCAGCCGCCTCGCCGCCAGTCCGCGCGGCGGCTTTTCCGCAATCTATTACAGTTCGTGACCTGGTGGCTACTAGGCAGCAAAGCAGTCCATTGCCCGCTAGGGATAGTGTCACATCATCCCTTGCGGGGTGCTCTGGTGTAAACTCGCAGCCACTTAGACTCCACACCTTGGGAGAGACCACACCCAGGGCCGGCCCTAGACTTTTTGCCGCCTGAGGCAAATTTTGAAAAAAATTATTGCTGCCGCCCGTGGGGGTGGGGGGGGGGGGGGCGCCGCCGGGCTGGAGGGGTAGCGGGCAGGACAGGGGTATTGGGCCTAGCGGCAGGGAGGGGGGTCGGACCCCCCCTCCCTCACCTGGGTCCCCCGATCTGCACTCCACTCCAGCCTTAAATAGATCAGAAGCAGCCGCTACTTGTAAGAGGCACGGGCGGGGAGGACTCACCTCTTCCTCGTTCCAGGCCAGCGTGCGCTCCACTGACGTCACTTCCTTCAACGCCGCCCACTGTATTGTAAGTGGACGGCGTTGCAGGAAATGACGTCAGTGGATCGCATGCTGGAACGAGGAAGAGATGAGTCCTCCCCACCCGTGCCTCTTACGAGTAGCGGCTGCTTCTGAACTATTTAAGGCTGGAGGGGAGCGCAGATTGGGGGACCCAAGCGAGGGAGGGGGGGTCCGACCCCTCTCCCCGCCGCTAGGCCCAATACCCCCGTTCTGCCCGCTACCCCTCCAGTTCGGCGGCCGGCTCCCCGCACCTACCGACGGGCTGATGCCGCCCCTAGAAATGTGCCGCCTGAGGCAAAAGTTTCACCCCGCCTCATGAGCGGGCCGGCCCTGACCACACCCATCACTGGTGGCAAAGTCAACAGAACTTGCTCAGAAGTATAATAATAAGTCTACAATAAGTTCATCCCAGGGATGCAAGGAGGTTTCTATCCCATCTCTTTTAGCATGAGGTAAAAATTAGCCCTACTGTCCTTGACATATACAAAGGGGTTTTTCAAGGGGCAAGAAAGATTTTTGTTTACGCTCTTGCAGAGTCCACTTCTAGTCATGTCACACATGATACATTTTGCTAATGATAGCTCAGCAAAAACTATAGAAATTACCCAGCAAATCACCTTAAACCACCTTGAATGATAATTTTACTGTGTCAGGCACATTTGGATGTGCACACATTGTGAATGTTTAGTTTTTAATTGAGTCAGCTAATAACTTGTGATGGGAGTGAGCCTTTTATCCCTGGAATGGATTTGGGCCTTGTGTGAGAATGGCTATATGTTTCTCCAAAATGTTTGCTGTGCTTTCATCTGTCATTTGTACAGTGTTGGTTTGCAAATGAAACAAGAACCATGGTTAAAGCTGGTGGGCCTGTAGGTGCAGACTAACGAAGATAGGACAGTATATTATGACTAGGGTTGATATATAAATAAAACCATTTCAGAAAAAAATTAATGTTAGAGAAAGATATGAAGTATGAATAAGATTACATCTTATTAATGCTTTCACAGGTTATGTTAAAGCTTTCTGTAAAGAAGTGTTTTAGGTTATGATTTCTAGGTATCCTTTACCTTTAGTGGCACTTTCTGTCAACAATAGGACCCACCTGATCTCAGGCAGTGTAGAAGTGGAAGTCTAGTCATGCCTTCTCCCACTCATATGCATTCTCCCACCTTGACAACTCTTTCTTGTGCTACTTATGACTCCTCCCACCCTCCAGGTATGCTATAATGCCATGTTAGTTAGGCTAGACAGTTGTCATAGGGGGTGCTGACAAGCCAGATAGTTGGGTCAATAGCTGGATTTCCATCAGACTTTGTGGACTCATCAATTCTCACAGGTACCCATTAGTGAAAGCAAACAGTGCAGTTGTGATAAGAATGCAGATTATGCAGCTTTACAATGTATTAAAATTACAGTGAACCATTAGAGCATTGGTTTAATAAAAGCTGCTTTTTCTGGTCATGGAGTTATTCAGGGAACAAATATCATTTAAAGTAGCAAATATTTTTAAGCACCAAATTTCAGTTTATTATAATTTACTAGACTACACCCATTTAAACATGTAATTTATATCTGAAACATCCAGCTGTATAATGAATCCACCAGAGAGTATAACACCGACACTGGCATCTAAGTGCTAATTGAATTGCAAACAGGTTTCAATTAACTAACTATCCAATTTTAAAATAATTAATCATTTGCAGAATTACCAAGTGCAGACAAAGATTTAAGAAAATGGAGGTGGTGGGGAGCAATAGAGCTTTCATCTCTGCATTATGATTATAGCACAGGAAACTCTGAACCATTTTGTGATATTCCTCAGTTGCGCCTGAATATTTAACCTAGTAATTAAAGATATTTTTACTGCTCAGTCACTGGCAATGAAGGGAGAGAGAGAGAGAGAGAGAGGAATAACAGAGAATCTCAAAAAGCCAAGTTGTGAATCATCTGTGAATAAATTCTGTTGAGTGTTCAGAACAACAAACAGCAAGTAATATACTGTGTTTGCTGAGGGTGGCATTTTTCACAATGAAAAAAATGCTGAAGCCCTTTCAAAGATTCAGTAATTGTGGTGAGTCTCTCCAGCAGTATAAAAATATATGATTTAACTTAAGAATGGACATTGGGGACAGATTCAATCTGTAGTTGGAGATACTGAAAAAAATGCAACTGCTACACACCAAGCTATAATAAACACTGGAATGCATTGGGAAGCTTAAATATTACATTACACTTTATTGCAATAAAATTGTTGGTTGGCTGTTTTGATGTTAGTTTTGTTCTGGATTGTTAGTATTATAGATTTGAATAGTGCCTGCATATTCCGTAGTGCTTTGAAATTGCTTTGACACTGGAAAACTATGCAGAGAATAACATGAAACAAACAGGTAATACAGTCAAAAAGCATACAAAGTAGGAGGTACATAGTGGAAAAAGAATGTACAGCTATACTGTGACACATTCAGAGGGATGGTTTCCTCATACAAGCTTATTATCTATAGGAATCAAGGTGAACTGCAAGGTGAAGGGAGTTGGTAAGCTACAGTGTTATAACTTGGTAGAGAGAGTTAGTAAACTAGAGAGTAAGAACAGGTTAGATCTGGAGCTAGGAAGCTAGACCTAGGTTACTATGAGCATGCCTAAAGATGGGGAGTTTTGAGTTTACGTTTAGATTACCCATAAGGCCCCTGGTAATCCAGATCAACAAGCAAAGTATACAGGGTTTAAAGAGTATACAGGGTTAAAAAGCATTGTACTAAAAAAGCTATAACTAGTATAAACATGTCTTTTAGACAGAAGGTTTTGGTAATGATTCAGATTAAAATGAGAAAGAAAGAACTCCCATGATACACCACTAATGAATATGCAACTCATCTCTTTATGAATCTAAAAGCCAGACATACACCCAGAACCAGTGGTGTGCAGTGTGCCTCTAGCTTTTAAATTTTAAAGAGCCACACTAATCCAACATGCATAGAGCCCTTATGGCATTTTTGCACCCCATGAGTGCATGGCATGGATTAATATGACTCTATGAGGTAGGGTTTTGCCTGAGTAGTACAGAGTACCCACATATTACTACTGTACCACTCAGTCCAAGCCCTACCTCAGAGAGCCATATACCTCTCACTTCAGATTTTCTTTGAAGATATGAAATGTTTGTTGATAAGCAATGATTAAGCATGACTTGTCTTTCCATTAAACATACATCAGCCTACAAATTGTATCTTTGCAAGTCAAACAAATTGACTGGTTATTTTTTTCTAAAACACGCTGATAATTAAGGCTCAGATTTAAGTACTCTCAAAACATATTTACTCAAAAAAAAAAAAAAAACCTAACTAAAATAAAATACACTACAGTAAGTAGAGTGGTGAAGAAGATGACAGGGTGAATGAAAGATATATAAACACATAGGGCGGGAAGCAATAACATGTAATTATATGCAAGAGCAAATAATTACATTTACTCATGCAGAAACAGTTTCCAGTGAAATAGTTCAAGCAGGTTAAATTAAACTTGGTCTGGGTATCCAAAAGGATGATTAAGATTAAAACATCTGTTGAGGAATTAATTCAGGACAATGACAATTCCGAAATTCATTGCTGAAGGAACACTCAACCTTTCTCAAGTTAAAAGAAAAAAAAAGTATGCATTTGATGTAGGAGCTCCTTTTTAGAATGCTGTCAACTTATTCATTCACTCACTCAATCAATATTGGTCATTTGTCATTAACAGTTCTTCATAACTCATTGGCCGAATCAATGTGTAATTTTGTCTTAAGATCACTGTTTTAGACATTTCCCTTTGGTTTCTGAAAACTGCACAGCAGATGCTTAAGGTTCATCAATTTATCATCATTTTCTTTTCTCACCTGCTAAAATCAAAACCTATTTTTCTATAGAACAAAAGTAGTTCACTATTTCTTTCTGTGCAGATGCAGATGATTTTAACACACTTTGTAGTATTGTAAATAATAAACCGTTACCTGTATTGCAGAACTTTAGATTACAATCCAAACACATATAAAATGTAAGCATCAAAGAGTACAATTATGTTAGTAAACAGAGATTAGATAAATAAGGGCCATTAACTTCACCTTTGCTATGATGATTGCAATGTTTCCAGAAATGTACAATTTTACATTCAGTTAAATTGAATGGGTTAAGTGATCTCTACACTATAAAAAAAAAAAAAAAAAACAAGAGGGTTTTAACCACTTGCCGACCGCCCACAGCCGATGGGCGGCGGCAAGGGCTGGGCCCAAATTACCGCAATACGCCCATCGGTGGCGGCGGGCGTGGTTATGCGGCGATGACATCATACGTGACGCGATCAGCCACTGGTAACAAGCTCCGCCCCCCTTGCGCAGTAACCCGCCGGCCGTTCGGAAGCGCCAGCGGGTTACTAGGTGCCCGATCGCCGCAAGTAAAGCGTATAATACGCTTTTTAATGTATACAAAGCGTATTATACAGGCTGCCTCCTGCCCTGGTGGTCCCAGTGATCAAGGGACCACCAGGGCAGGCTGCAGCCACGCAGGTAAGCACCCAAGCACACTGATCTGCCCCCCCTTCCCTCTGATCACCCACAACACCCCTCAGGCCCCCCTGCCCCCCCCTCAGACCCCTGTTTACACCCAATCACCCCCCTAATCACCCATCAATCACTCCCTGTCACTATCTGTCAGCACTATTTTTTTTATTAGGCCCTAAACTGCCCCCTGGGGGCTCCTGATCACCTCACACATTCTCAGATCCTCCCCAGACCCCCCCAGACCCCCCCCCCCCCCTGTATTGTATACATCTATCCTCCCCTGTAATCACCTGTCAATAACCTGTCAATCACCCATCAATCACCCGTCAATCACCACCTGTCACTGCCACCTATCAGATCAGACCCTAACCTGCCTCTTACGGGCATCTGATCACCCACCCACACCATCAGATTGCCCACAGATCCACCCTCAGACCACCTCCAAAAACGCATTGCTTACATCTGTTTTGCCATCTAATCACCCACTGATCACCCATCAATCACCCCCTGTCACCATCTGTCACTGCTACCCATCAGATCAGACCCCTATCTGCCCCTAGGGCACCCAATCACCCGCCAACACCCTCAGAATGACCTCAGACCCCCCCCCCCAGACCTCCCCCTGTGTACTGTATACATCTATTCTCCCCTGTAATCACCCGTCAATCACCCGTCAGTCACCCCGTCACCACCTGTCACTGCCTCCCATCAGATCAGACCCTAACCTGCCTCTTACGGGCATCTGATCACCCACCCACACCATCAGATCGCCCGCAGACCCACCCTCAGATCACCTCCAAAGTGCATTGTTTACATCTGTTCTGCCATCTAATCACCCACTGATAACCCATCAATCACCCATCAATCACCCCCTGTCACCACCTGTCACTGCTACCCATCAGATCAGACCCCTATCTGCCTCTAGGGCACCCAACCACCCACCCACACCCTCAGAATGACCTCAGACCCCTCAGACCTCCCCCCACCTGTGTACTGCATACATCTATTCTCCCCTGTAATCACCTGTAAATCACCTGTCAATCACCCATCAATCATCCGTCAATCAACCCGTCACCCCCTGTCACTGCCACCCATCAGATCAGACCCTAACCTGCCTCTTACGGGCATCTGATCACCCACCCACACCATCAGATCGCCCGCAGACCCACCCTCAGATCACCTCCAAAGTGCATTGTTTACATCTGTTCTGCCATCTAATCACCCACTGATCACCCATCAATCACCCCCTGTCACCACCTGTCACTGCTACCTATCAGATCAGACCCTAATCTGCCCCTTGGGCACCCAATCACCCTCCCCACACCCTCAGAATGCCCTCAGACCTCAGCCCTGATCACCTCGCCAGTGCATTGCTTGCACCTATTCCCTCCTCTAATCACATCTTGAGACACCCATCAATCACCTCCTGTCACCACCTGTCACCCCCTAGCACACCTACCCATCAGATCAGGCCCTAATTTGCCCCGTGTGGGCTCGTGATCACTCGGCCAAACCCTCAGATCCCTCCCCAGTGCATTGATTGCATCTATTTTCCCCTCTAATCACCCCCTGAGACACCCATCAATCACATACCCATGTTCTCTGCTGCCATGTCCAGGTCACGATTTGAGAACATCCTGCGCTTCCTGCACTTCAGTGCCAATACAACCTGTCATCTAAGAGGCCACCCTGCTTATGACCGGTTCCTCAAAATTCGCCCCCTCATAGACCACCTGTCATCAAAATGTGCAGATGCTTATACACCTGAACAGTCATTTTGAGGCATTTGGTTTCTAGACTACTCACGGTTTTGGGCCCCTAAAATGCCTGGGCAGTATAGGAACCCCACAAGTGACCCCATTTTAGAAAACAGACACCCCAAGGTATTCCGTTAGGTGTATGACGAGTTCATAGAAGATTTTATTTTTTGTCAAAAGTTAGCGGAAATTGATTTTTATTGTTTTTTTCACAAAGTGTCATGTTCCACTAACTTGTGACAAAAAAATAAAATCTTCTATGAACTCACCATACACCTAATGGAATACCTTGGGGTGTCTTCTTTCTAAAATGGGGTCACTTGTGGGGTTCCTATACTGCCCTGGAATTTTAGGGGCCCTAAACCGTGAGGAGTAGTCTAGAAACCAAATGCCTCAAAATGACCTGTGAATAGGATGTTGGGCCCCTTAGCGCACCTAGGCTGCAAAAAAAGTGTCACACATGTGGTATCGACGTACTCAGGAGAACTAGTACAATGTGTTTTGGGGTGTATTTTTACACATACCCATGCTGGGTGGGAGAAATCTCTCTGTAAATGGACAGTTGTGTGTAAAAAAAATAAAAAAAAATGTCATTTACAGAGATATTTCTCCCACCCAGCATGGGTATTTGAAAAAATACACCCCAAAACACATTATACTACTTTTTCTGAGTACGGCGGTACCACATGTGTGGCACTTTTTTGCAGCCTAACTGGGCCCAAAGTCAAATGAGTACCTTTAGGATTTCACAGGTCATTTTGAGACATTTGGTTTCAAGACTACTCCTCACGGTTTAGGGCCCCTAAAATGCCAGGGCAGTATAGGAACCCCACAAGTCACCCCATTTTAGAAAGAAGACACCCCAAGGTATTCCTTTAGGTGTATGACGAGTTCATAGAAGATTTTATTTTTTGTCAAAAGTTAGCGGAAATTGATTTTTATTGTTTTTTTTTCAAAAAGTGACAATTTCCGCTGACTTGTGACAAAAAAAAATCTTCTATGAACTCACCATACTCCTAACAGAATTCCTTGTGGTGTTGTCTTTCTAAAATGGGGTCACTTGTGGGGTTCCTAAACTGCCCAGGAATTTTAGGGGCCCTTAACCGTGAGGAGTAGTCTTGAAACCAAATGTCTCAAAATGACCTGTGAAATCCTAAAGGTACTCATTGGACTTTGGGCCCCTTAGCGCAGTTACGGAGCAAAAAAGTGCCACACATGTGGTATCGCTGTACTCAAGAGAAGTAGTACAATGTGTTTTAAAGTGTATTTTTACACATACCCATGCTGGGTGGGAGAAATCTCTCCGTAAATGGACAATTGTGTGTAAAAAAAACAAAACATTGTCATTTACAGAGATATTTCTCCCACCCAGCATGGGTATGTGTAAAAATACACCCCAAAACACATTATACTACTTCTCCTGAGTATGGCAATACCACTGATGACTTGTGGCACTTTTTTCAGCCTAACTGCGCTAAGGGGCCCAAAGTCCAATGAGCACCTTTAGGCTTTACAGGGGTGCTTATAATTTAGCACCCCCCAAAATGCCAAGACAGTAAACACACCCAACAAATGACCCCATTTTGGAGAGTAGACACTTCAAGGTATTCAGAGAGGGGCAAGGTGAGTCCGTGGCAGATTTCATTTTTTTTTGTCACAAGTTAGCAAAAATTGAAACTTTTTTTTTTGTCTCAAAGTGTCATTTTCTGCTAACTTGTGACAAAAAAAAATCTTCTATGGACTCACTATGCCTCTCAGTGAATACTTTGGGATTTCTTCTTTCCAAAATGGGGTCATTTGGGGGGTATTTATACTATCCTGCAATTTTAGCACCTCATGAAACCTGACAGGTGCTCAGAAATTTTTTTGACAAAATTCATGTCTTTTTAGATGAATATAATAAAAACTAAAACTCGCAGCAGCAATCAAATAGCACCAAAAGAAAGCTGTATTAGTGACAAGAAAAGGAGGTAAAATTCATTTATATAGTAGGTTGTATGACCGAGCAATAAACCGTTAAAGCTGCAGTGGTCTGAATGGAAAAAAAAGGCTCTGGTCCTTAAGGGGCGAAAAGACTGTGGTCCTTAAGTGGTTAAGACTCTATTTTTAGTTTCCTAAATTAACTGAAGCCAAGAAACCCATACCTTTTTAAATCCAATTGACAATTGCAAAAGCAGAAATAAAAAAAAAAAAAGTTTTACTTTTTAAACATTTCAGCCCGCAAGTGTTTTCACCTTCAGGATGGAAGCAACTTTCCCCTGTCAGCGTTCCTCCCAATCATTCGCCAATAACTTTATCACTATTCATCACACGTAAATGATCTATATCTTTTTTTTTTCACCACAAATTAAGCTTTTTTGTGGTGATACCTGTTTTCAATAATTTCTTTTTTCCATGCATTTTACAGGCAAATACAAAAAAAAAAAGAAAAGAAAAAATACACTATTTCTTCAATTCCATCCCCTATAACTATAGGGGATGGATTTGAAGAAATAGTGTATTTTTTCTTTTCTTTTTTTTTGCTGTATTTGCCTATAAAATGCATGGAAAAAAGTAATTATTGAAAACAAGCAGTGCTACTATAAATAAAACCAACCCATTTTATTTGCCCATTAGTCCCAGCTATCACAACATTTAAATTATGTTCCTAGTGCAATGTATGGTGTCAATATATTATGTATAAATAAAGGTGTATTTTTTCAGGTTGTTTTGAGTCCCATTAATTGTAAGCCCTTATGTACTACTACATGACATACATTTTATTTTTCATTGATTGCAAAAAAAAGTTAATAACAATTACATTAAAATAACAAAAATCTATACATCTCAAAAATCCATTAAGTGCAACAACTAGTACTGAATACAATGGAATTATATACAGGTGTATAAGGTACAAACTAATGTGCAGGGAAATACTGTATAACGGAAAGCTCGCCCCACTTCCTCAAGAGTTGGATATCCTGCCCATTGAATTCAGCACTCTGTGCTGAATTAGGTAGTGAGTGACAGGGAGCCCTTTAGGTAGTGAGTAACGGGGAGCCCTTTAGGTAGTGAGTGACAGGGACCCCCCTCTAGCTGCCGCTCCCCCCTCACCTTGCTATGTAGCCAGCCTGGACTCCCTTTAGGTAGTGAGTGACAGGGTCACTCACTACCTAAAGGGCTCCCTGTCACTCACTACCTAAAGAGCTCCCTGTCACTCACTACCTAAAGAGGCTCCCTGTCACTCACAGCTGGGCTGCTGCTGGCTGCAAGGTGAGGGGGGAGCGGCGGCTAGAGGGGGGTCCCTGTCACTCACTACCTAAAGGGCTCCCTGTCACTCACTACCTAAAGGGCTCCCTGTCACTCACTACCTAAAGGGATCCCTGTCACTCACTACCTAAAGGGCTCCCTGTCACTCACTACCTAAAGGGCTCCCTGTCACTCACTACCTAAAGGGGGTCCCTGTCACTCACTACCTAAAGGGGGTCCCTGTCACTCACTACCTAAAGGTCTCCCTGTCACTCACTACCTAAAGGGGTCCCTGTCACTCACTACCTAAAGGGGTCCCTGTCACTCACTACCTAAATGGGGTCCCTGTCACTCACTACTTAAAAGGGGTCCCTGTCACTCACTACCTAAAGGGGACACTGGCTGTTTGTCATTCGGTGCATTTACTGGTGAAAAGCTGTCTCTTATTATGTGCATTTACTGGTGAAAAGCTGTATCTTATTATGTATCTTATTATGTGCATTTACTGATGAAAGACTGTCTGTCATTACGTGCATTTACTGGTGAAACGCTATCTCTTATGTGCATTTAGTGGGGAAATTTTGTCAGTAAAAATAATCTTTTGTCAGTAAATTTTTAGGTATTTATCAGTAAAAAATAACGTGAAAGGTTGGCAACACTGGCAGGCTGCGTGGCGCAATGGGAAAGATACAGGCAGCCCACCTCATGCTTGGGCTTGGTGGGGGGAGGAGCCGACGACAGCGAGCGAAAGTAGGGTGGCCGCAGGCAGCCATAAATACGCAGTGTGTGACTTCGTCGCACTCGCAGAGCCTCTCAGCCTGAGTCAGTCCAGAGACTAGCAGACTCACAGGCAGCCAAAGCCAGCCAGGAGCAAGCCCATAGAAGAGGGGTAGGAATGGGGTATCACATGCATGCGTAAAGAGGTGGAAGGTGTGGGTGTGATTAGGCAGGACATGGGTGCGGTTATGTGGTTGGGCGTGGTTAATTTAACCACTCCCATAGGCGCCAGAGAAAATCTTGCACCCAGGTGCCAGGTACCCCAGGCTCACCCCTGTACACTGGGGCACTTATACCTGGCTAACCTATACTGGGGCACCTATAGATGGCTACCTATACTGGGGCACTTATACCTTGATAACCTATACTGGGGCACCTATAGCTGGTTACCTACACTGGAGAATCTATAGCTGGCTAACCTATACTGGGGGCACTTATACTCACCATTGGCATGCTGATCCCTCATCGTGTACCTCCGATAGTGACATGTTCCCCGGAGATCATATGTTGATGACATCAGGGTCACACAGAGTCATCAACATCTGGAGGCACATTTTTTTTTTGAAGGTATTGAATCGCATACAAGAACCTGTGGGGAATTCGGATGAGCACTGCATGGTGGGTGACACAGGACAGGTAATGTAGAAATGCACACACAGGGGTACATTTATACACTATGGGGCAGCAGCAAGGTGGAAGATTTCATGCTGAAATCAATCAAGAATCAGCATGTGGTGTATGGGCAGCCGACAGATCTTTCTATAATCAGATTTGTTCAGAGAGAGATTTGTCTCTTGGTCAAATCTGATCATCATCACTAGATGTATGGCTACCTTTACATTCGTATTAGTGCAGGTTGAGCAGCTGCAGCTTGGAAGTAAAAATAATCAGAGATTTTGGAGAGTAATTTAGAAATTTTAGTTTTGGGTTAATTTTGTGTTGTAGGCTAGGTTTCCATTGCTGGGAATTCGGGCCAATTCCTCGCCCCCACGAATTCGGATGGATTTTAGCAGCCTATAGAAGTCTATGTAAGCCATCCGAATTTGTGGTCGAGGAAAAATCTGAGGCCATGCAGCATAATTCTGTGCGGGACTGTCCGAATCCCATAGCAGCGCATAGCTCTGCTAGAGGGATTCGGCTGCGAGAGGCAGCAGCTGTGCCGGCATAGCGTCTCGCAAGATGCATACCGGCTCACAAGTGGAAACGTAGCCTCAAGCTTTTATTATGCTCAACGGCCTAGTGCACACCAGAGCGTTTCCGCTGCGGTTTGCGATCCTCCTGCGGGTGCGGATCCGCTAGGGTAATGTATTTCAATGGGCTGGTGCACACCAGAGCGGGAGGCGTTTTGCAGAAACGCATACTCCCGGGCTGCAGCAGATTTTGGATTGCGGATGCGTTTCTGCCTCAATGTTAAGTATAGGAAAAACGCAAACCGCTCTGAAAAACGGCACTTCAGAGCGGTTTGCCAGGCGTTTTTTGTTACAGTAGCTGTTCAGTAACAGCTTTACTGTAACAATACAGGAAATCTACTACACCAAAACCGCTACACAAAACCGCAAAACGCTAGCTGAAACGCTACAGAAAAAGAAGAAAAAGCGTTTCAAAATCTGCTAGCATTTTGCGGATCTGCTAGCGGTTTTTGGTGTGCACCAGGCCAACATGTATATTAGACCCTTGCTTGACACATTTTGGTTAGTTTCAGGAAAAAGCTTAAAAAATTAATTGGATAACTTTTTGTTCAGAAATACAACAGAAACTGTTTATCTCATTGATTATCTCTTCTTATTTGTTTAGCTCATGTCTTAGCTCTCCTTAAAGGAATACTGTAGGGGGGTCGGGGAAAATGAGTTGAACTTACCTGGAGCTTCTAATGGTCCCCCGCAGACATTCTGTGCCCACGCAGCCACTCACCGATGCTCCGGCCCCACCTCCAGTTCACTTCTGGAATTTCAGACTTTAATGTCTGAAAACCACTGCGCCTGCGTTGTCGTGTCCTCGCTCCCGCTGATGTCATCAGGATCGTACTGCTCAGGCCCAGTATGGTCTGTGTCTGCGCAGTATGCTCCTGGTGACATCAGCGAGATCGAGGACACGGCAACGCAGGTACAGTGGTTTTCAGACTTTAAAGTCTGAAACTCCAGAAGTGGCCCGGAGGCGGGGCCGGAGCATCGGTGAGTGGCTGCGCGGGCACAGAATGTCTGCGGGGGACCATTAGAAGCCCCAGGTAAGTTCAACTCATTTTCCCCCGACCCCCCTACAGTATCTCTTTAAGCATAGTACACACAATGCAGTTTTTCATCAGATTGATAGACGAATCGATTATTTCCGACAGATCCGATCTGATTTCTGATCATTTTTCTGATAGATTTTCCAATCACTTCTATACAAAATCAATCACAAAAAAAATCGGAAATCAGATCGGACCTGTGGGAAATAATCGATTCAACTGTCAGTCTAACGGAAAATTGCATTGTGTGTACCAGGCTATACAGTTAAGGTAAAAAATAATTAAGCTTTGTGAATCAACCCCATGATAAGGTGGCTTAACGATCAGCCCAAACTCAATAGTAACAATAAGCCTTTACAGTGCCCAAAACACCAGTTATGAGTGCCTTTTTTAAGGAAACCCAAGGTGAGAGACATATCGGGCTTGATTCACAAAGCGGTGATAACTCAGTTATCACGCCTAAAAGACTTTAGGCGTGATAACCTTTGCACTAGCAGAGTTATCACCGCTTTTTGCTGCTGATCGCACGAAGCTCCCGCGCGAAAAGTTTTGCGCATGTAAAGTCCCATAGGGCTTGCACTGCGCTGCGCGCGCGCCTGCGTGATTGCGCGCGCAAGACTTTGCGCACGGGAGCTTCGCGCGAGTTACTTCTGATCAAAGGGCTTTTCACAGGTGTACAAAGTGTTTGCACTGCTTTGTGAATCAGGCCCATAGAGGCTGACATTTATTTCCTTTAAACAATCCACATTGCCTGGCTATCCTGATGACCCGCTGTCTCTAATACTTCCACTAATACACAGAGTGCTGTTGCAAAGGTTGCAATAAAGTACTGTATAATTTTACTGGCTGCAAATTCATAGATTTATTTGTTAAGTAGCAAATTACAAAAAGATTTGTGCAGCACTCTATGTTTATTGCAATGTTAACATAAACTTTACCTCTAAGTTCATTCAGGAGTTAATAAGTAATCTGAAAGGCTCAGATTGCCATATAAAGAGCACCACCAGCACATACGTTTATATCCAGAATTTAAAAAAAAGGGTCAAGTAAAATGTTGGTATGACAGTATGTATGTATGTAAGTATGAGAGTTACTTGAGGGTGCAAGCACTGTGTGAAGTCAGTAAGTTCATGTTTCCAGAGTAAAATTCTTATTTATTATGTTTTCTTTTCTACAATTTATCTTGAATAAAGAAAAGAAAAAGTTTACAGTAATCGTATGTGTCTCTGTCTAATAAAATAATGAAATGTGCTAAAGATAAACCGTCTAAATGGAATAGGATTTTCTATGGGAAATATTGTATCTAAAATTACTTAGAGACCCAACGACTAATACAGCATAACAGTGTCAGAGTTTGTTCTTTGTTATTCTTGTATTGCTCCCTGCAGTCATTTCCCAAATTGCTCATTTAAATAAACAAGCAAATTGAATGAAAATTACTTGGGGAGCTGACATGGAGATGCAGGTTTCCAAATGTCATTGGCTTTGATCAAGAAGCAAAGTATGTTACTACTCCTTGTTACTGCATACTGCACTAGAAAAAAAAGTGGTTAAAGTAAAAAAATTGAGCTGTACAAAAGCAGAGACATTTCACATACATTGTATTGACTCAGTTCACAGCATGTAGCAAATTTCCATGCGTACATACTAAAAGTATAAAGCTAGTCTATATAAATGTAAAAGTTTTACATAATATGTGCACCGCAATTTGTTCAAATATTAAGCAGTAGAGCATTTTACTGTTAAAATGTTAGTCAGAGTCAAATGTAGGTGGCATTAAAATAAGTATACAGCTATTTTTTTTTTCAATTTTGCTTTGATGTAACATGTTTAGTATTGTAATAAAAAAGAAAAATGTATAAAAGCTTTTATGAAAGTTTTTTGTTTTAGTGCTCCACCAAATCAAACTGATCAAACTAGAATGCAATTAAATGTTTTTATGTGCAGACACACCCCATTAATTTAAATGTTGATACAGCGGAATTATTAGCTGAGCCTGATAAGAGGGGAGATATATTTTCTGAAATGTTTGGAATGCTTATATATCTACAGGAGGAAGTTTTTTTTTTTTTTTTTTTTCATGAAAAAGTAGTTATAGCTTATAGCAGACCTCCACAGTAAATGAAAAATCAGCAGCCTCTCTGTAAAAAGAAAGCTATACTTACCTGAGCTGTCTTGTCGTCCTGAAGAGCCTACATCACTCAAATTCCGGCATCTGGCCCCACCTCCCGTCTTTACCTGGAGAAAAATGCCAAGCTGTTTACTGCAGCAAATAGCTTGACATTTTTCTCAGCGGAGAAAGGGGAGGTAGGGCCAGGCACCGGAAGTCGAGTGATGTTCTTTAACCCTTTCCCTGCCAGCAGTTTTTAGACATTTTGCACCTATTAGGTTTACTTAGGATTTGTGACAAGAGAACCTACACCAAATAGGACATACAGCATTCTATATTCTTTTTTCCATAATGAATTAGGCTTGAACATAGAAACAAAATTTTGTATTTTTTCTGTAGATATAACAAAATTCTTGAGTGAAATATGTTTAAAAAAAAGTGAAATTTTTTTTTCCGTTCTGTTTTGTTTTAGAGAAGAATTACATTTACTGACAAAAATGTTACTACTTGTAAAAGCCCTGATTCTGCTGAATCCAAAATACCAGATATGTATTGGTATTCCACTTTTCCTGTCCTGGAATAGGTGCGCCAGTACAGGTAGGCAGATATAGGTGCAGCCAGTATAGGTAGCCTGAAATAGGTGCACCAGTACAGGTAGCCAGATATAGGCGCAGCCAGTATAGGTAGCCAGGAATAGATGCCCCAGTCCAGGTAGCCAGGTATAGGTTCAGCCAGTATAGGAAGCTAGGTATCGGTGCCGCCAATGCAGATAGCCAGGTAAGATGCAACCAGTATAGTTAGACAGGTATAGGTGCCACCAGTACAAGTAACCACATATAGGTGCAGCCAGTATAGGTAGCCAGGAATCAGTGCCCAGTTTAGGTAGCAGGTATAGGTTCCCCCAGTATAGGTAGCAGGCATAGTTGACCCAGCATAGGTAGTAGGTAAAGGAGCCCCCCATATATGTAGCAGGCATAGATGCCACTGCAGGACGGGGGCTGACATCATCCTACCTACCTCCACAGGGGGTCCTCTTGTAGCCCCCTAAATAGTTGGATTACCGGTCGGCTGTGCAATTACTCACCCGATCACTCGCTCCATGCTGCGTGCTCCCCGCTGGCAGCAGGTACCTCTCTGGCCAAACAATCATGTATGATACACATGTAATCATGAAATAGGAAGCCTGGAGGAGGAAGCTGCCGGCGGGGACATGTGGCATGGAGCGAGCAATCCAGTAAGTAAACACATACCTCACCACTAATTCGGCCCACGTGGAGGGAGGGAGGAAGGGATGATGTTGCCCCCCGCTTCTTGCCGGGGCTAAATCTGACAAATAATGTGCCAGGTACATTTCTGGCAGTCAAGGCATAATACAATGCTGCCAATAATGATTACTACCCCTGGCAAATTTTGACTTAAAGTTACTTTTATTCAACCAGCAAATAATTTTTTTGATCGGAAATGACATAGGTGTCTCCTGAAAGATAATAAGATGATGTACAGGAGGTATTATTGTGGGGAAAGAAATCATTTTTCAGCTTTTATTTACATTTGAGCAAAAAGTGTCCAGTTCAAAATTATTCATATCCTTCTCAATAAACAATAGAAAGGCCTTTATTGGCTATTACAGCAATCAAACACTACCTATAATTGCTGACCAGCTTTTTGCCTGTATCCACAGGTATTTTTGCCCATTCATCTTTAGCATTGAGCTCCAAATCTTTCAGGTTGGAGGGTCTTCTTCCCATCATCCTGATCTTTAGCTCCCTCCACAGATTCTCAATTGGATTCAAGTCAGAACTCTGGCTGGGCCACTCCAAAAGGTTAATGTTGTCATCAGGGCCGGCCTTAGGTTTCACAGTGCCCTGAGCGAAACCTGATTTTTGTGCCCCCCCTTATCCTTTTTCCACATGCATATACACGCACACACGCACGCGCACACACACAGGCCCATATGCAATTCACCTTTTCTCCTGAGATATCTCCTAGAACAGTGGTTCCCAACATTTTTGATGTCATGACACATCACGCCAAATGCTCAGATCTCCATGATACATCACATATGTGTAATAGAAAAATACGAATAATAACCACGAATGAATGGAAAGAGTGCATTATCATGAATACACTTAAAAATAAAGGCTATAACCGTTCAGGAACATTAATAAAAACAATCAGTGAGACAGTTAGCCGCCTCCTCCCCCATTTAGAATGATAGCACAGCACCGACAATTTGCACAACGCATTATAGCTGCAGTGCGCCCCCCTCCAAAATGCCCTCAGACTCAGTATAGATAGGTAGCCAGGTATAGGTGCCCCCAGTATAGGATCTCATGTATAGGTTCCCTCAATATAGGTTGCCAAGCATAGGTGCCCCCAGTATAGGAAGTCAGTTGAAGGTCTCCATCCCCCCCATAGGTAGCCAAGCGTAGGTGCCTCCAGTATAGGTAGCCAGGAGTAGGTGCCCTCCCTCAGTATAGGTAGCCAGCTATAGGTGTCCCCAGTATAGGAAGTCAGGTGTTGGAGCCCTCAGTATAGACAACCAGCTATAGGTGCCCCCTTGGAAGCTGGCGCCCTGAGCGACCGCTCCGGTCACTCATATCAAAGGCCGGCTATGGTTGTCATCTGTCAACCATTTCTTCACCACATTTGGTGTGCCTTAGCTTTTGTGTGACTTACCTAGGGAAGTGGCATCCTCCTTGGTCTGCATCCGTGGAACCCTGCAGTGTGCAGTGCCCGTTTGATTATCTGCCTTGAGACATTGCCATCAGCAGAGCCCAGATTCACCAGGATGGCCTTGGTGGTGATCCTTGGATTCTTTTTCACCTCTCTCACTATCCTCCTGGGCAGCACAGGTGTCACTTTTGGCTTCCTACCATGTCCTCTGAGATTTCCCACAGTGCGAAACATCTTTTTTTTTAATAATACTTTGCACTGTAACCACTGGAACTTGAAAACATTTAGAAATGGCCTTGTAGACCTTTCCTGACTTTTGAGCAGCCACAATGCGCAGCCACAGGTCCTCACCGAGCTCCTTTGTCTTAGCCATGGCTGTCCACAAATCAACTGCAGAGAGCTGTTGTTTTTCACCTGTTGAGTTGATTAAAACAGCTGTTCCCAATTAATCAGGGTACTTAGGATGCTTTAGAACAGCTTGGATTTTTCCACAGACTGTGGCAGTTTGTGAAGGGTATGAATAATTTTGGACTGGACACTTTTTTCTCAAATGTAAATAAAAGCTGAGAAATGCCCCCCCCCCCCCCCCAATAATGTCTCTTGTACATTGTCTTATTATCTTTTGGGAGACACCTATGTCATTTCCTGTCCAAAAATTACTTACTGGTTGAATAAAAGTTAAAATTTGCCAGGGGTATGAATAATTATTAACGTACCTAGTATATGCTTGGCAGTAAAAAGGTTAACGGAAAGGTGAGGCTAGAGTCTTGGTTTCTGTAATAATAGAAAACAGTTTATCATGTAAGCAAATAAAAATGCTTGAACACCAAGAAATAAACATTCATGTGCAATATTTCATATATTTCCAAATAAAGGAAAACTGAGAATATAGATTATAGTTAAGCGCAAAGAAAGAATTTCAAATATATTAAAACTGCACTGTATACCAAGCTTTTCCAGCCTTTTTCAGTCAGGGACATATTTTTGTTCCCAGAAACTAGAAGGCAAAATAATGGAAACATATTGTAAATATTACACAATACTGTACAGTAAACATAAAACAAGTATATCTATCATCAGAGCTTAAGTGATCACATGTACTGCCTAGTGGTTGTCAATGATAATCATCGTCATGCAATTACGATTACCCCAAATTTTGTGTAGATTTTCGCAATTATGCCTATAAGTAATTCCAAATTGTTAATTCAATTGATGTCATATAAGCATTCATAATTACAAATTAATTTACACATAATTTACGTGTAATTTTGTGCCAACTGTGGCGGTGAATAGCAAAATTCCCCATACATGCTATTGCAACGAAAATTGTTACATGTGTTAAGGAGAATAGTGGGTGCAAGTCAAAAAATAGTTTTTGAGAAAGTTGATTTTAAAAAAGCTAAGAAAAATGGTTTTTAAACTCAGAAAAATTACAGTTTAAATACTATTTTTCTTTGCATATTTAAAAACGATTTTATTAAGCACTACAAAGTCTTTTTGGAAATTTTTTTTTTGACTTGCACCCATGATTGCCCTTAGCATATGTATCAATTTTGGTAGCAATAGCATGTATGGGGGCTTTGCTATTCACCGCCAAGTCGGCACGAAATTACGCATAAATTATGCATAAATTCATGCGTAATTACGAATGCTTAGAATTACATACAAAATTAATGATGCTTTTCCCTGAAATGTCCCATTACGATTACAATGCGTAAATGCGAATTATGATGTGTAATTACGCACAGGCGTCATTTCAGGATCAGTTGAAAAGGGCGCCTGAGCTGCCTGTATGTAAAGGGTGCCTCCATAGACATCAATGTTATTTCAGAAAATATCGGCTACAGGGTGGTGAAAAGGGCACCTTTTGATATATGCTAGCGGGTACCCCTTGGTAGCCCATATTTTATTTGGCTACTTTCGGCTACAGAAGGACACCACTTTGTAGCCCATATTTTTTAATTAGCTACAAGGTTTTCAGCTACAGTAGGGTGCCCCTTTGTGGCCCATAATTTTTATTCGATGACAAGGTTTTTGGCTACAAAAGGGCACCCTTTGTAGCCCATATTTTTTTCGGCTACAAGGTTTTCGGCTACAGTGGGGTGCCCCTTTGTAGCCCATATTTTTTATTCATCTACAAGGTTTTCGGCTACAAAAGGGCGTCCTACTGTAGCCCATATTTTTTATTCGGCTATAAGGTTTTTGATTCTGCTACAAAAGGGTGCCCCTTTGTAGCCCATATTTTTTATTCATCTACAAGGTTTTCGGCTACAAAAGGGCGCCCTATTGTAGCCCATATTTTTTATTCGGCTATAAGGTTTTTTTGATTCTGTTACAAAAGGGCGCCCCTTTGTAGCCCATATTTTTTATTCAGCTACAAGGTTTTCGGGCTACAAGGTTTTTGATTCTGCTACAAAAGGGAACCCTTTTATAGCTGAGATTTTTGATTCAGGAGTGCAGGGGGGTTAGGATTAGGCAGCACAAGTTAGGGGGACTTAGGGTTAGGCACCACCTGGGGGTCTTAGGGTTAGGCACCACCAGGGGAGTCTTAGGGTTAGGCACCACCTGGGGGTCTTAGGGTTAGACACCACCAGGTTATTCTTAGGGTTAGGCACCACCTGGGGGGTCTTAGGGTTAGGCACCACCAGGGAGGGTTAGGGTTGGGGAGGGTTCTGTGTGAGAACACCCTCCTTCATCAGGTGTCGAACAGCAATGAAGCGTACAAAGCAAATTTATATACACAATCACATATAAAATAAGCACCACACCCATAGTGGAACCACCCATGGTGGAACCACCCACCAGGTCATTAACCCCATATTCCCAAGTTACTTGGTTAACTAATTCCAGTGGTCATATGGCACTCCTCATCGGCTACCAATAAATATAATGCAAAAGACTGACCGTAAACTGGCACTTCCAACCAAGGACTGCCACAGAACCACCTGTGAATAAAACATGCGATTAAGAAACATGCACATACCGACATATACATTATACATGTCACTACAGTATTCACATATGCATAAAATGACATTTGGACCCTACAGAAAACACTTGAGAAGCAAGCTCCCATTCATCCCTCTCGGGGCCACCACATCTAAAGTGTGGATCCAATGTGCCTCTTTCTGTTTCAGTACCTTCTCCAGATCGCCACCTCTACTTGAGGGGGTCACAGCCTCCAAAACGCACCACCTTAGTTGTGCCGCATTATGCCCTGCTGCGCCAAAATGTCTGGCTACAGAGGTGTCATAATTCCCTCGCTTGCCTTCTGCATAATTGCTAATCGCCCTTTTGTGCGTCTGTATGCGGGTCCTAACTGCTCTAGTAGTTTCCCCTACATACATGAGCCCGCATGGACACTTAAGTCCATACACGACCCATGCAGTAGAGCAGTAGTGTCTGCCTTTGATGACAATGTTGCGGCCCGTGTGGGGATGCCCAACTATATTGCCCTTAATGATAGCATTGCGCATGTTACAATTCAGGCACGGAAAAGTACCTGCCCTACCTGTGCACCTTTCTTTTCTCATGGGTGCAGTGTCTGTATGCCTAACCCTATCATAGATAGTTTTACCTCTCCTAATTAGCAGTAGGGTCACATTCACATTTACTATAATGAGCTGTATTAGACACCTGTCTGAGACCTTCACTCAGGTATCCCTGCTTGTTTTGTATAACTGTGGCCCTCCCTTTATCTGCTTTAGTAATAATGATCTCAGGATTATCGGCCAGTCCTTTCAATGCTGTGCTCTGTCCTGCGGTCAAATTTGGATGCACGTATCTGCTGCTATCCCATTTAGACTTAATCTCACATTTAACAACCTTCTCAAAATTATCAATGGCTGCAAACTGTTCATCAGGACACCAATTGGACCGTTGCATATATTTAGACAGTCTGTTGTCCATGACACTCTCAGGCATATGATCTTTAAAAAAAGCCTTCAATCTAAGTCTTCTGGTAAATTTAAATAGATCGACCTCCCAATCGAATACAGTGTCACTGTGGGTGGGCACGAACCCCAAACCCTTTTCTAACACCGACAGTTCTGCTGAGTTCAGTTCATATGAGGAAATATTAATAACATTGCTCACCTGAATTATGTTCTCTTCCTCAGTTGGTAATTGTCCCTCTGCTGTCGTGGGTTCCATGAGCTGGGGCCCATGCCGTCTCCTCGTTTTCCTGCATCTTCTAACGCGCCCCCTTGTATGAGGATGCAGGCCTTTTGAAAATCCTGTGGGCTGTCTGAATCCTCAGTCATAGACTCGGCCGTGTCCCACTCCTACCTGTTTCTCCGCGGTGCCCCTCTGCCTCCTCTCGGCTTTCCTCTACTCCGCGGGCCTCTCAGTCTACTGCCCCGGAAGTGCCTCCGCGCTTGTTGACCCGGAAGTGCATATTGTAAATATTACACAATACTGTACAGTAAACATAAAACAAGTATATCTATCATCAGAGCTTAAGTGATCACATGTACTGCCTAGTGGTTGTCAATGATAATCATCGTCATGCAATTACGATTACCCCAAATTTTGTGTAGATTTTCGCAATTATGCCTATAAGTAATTCCAAATTGTTAATTCAATTGATGTCATATAAGCATTCATAATTACAAATTAATTTACACATAATTTACGTGTAATTTTGTGCCAACTGTGGCGGTGAATAGCAAAATTCCCCATACATGCTATTGCAACGAAAATTGTTACATGTGTTAAGGAGAATAGTGGGTGCAAGTCAAAAAATAGTTTTTGAGAAAGTTGATTTTAAAAAAGCTAAGAAAAATGGTTTTTAAACTCAGAAAAATTACAGTTTAAATACTATTTTTCTTTGCATATTTAAAAACGATTTTATTAAGCACTACAAAGTCTTTTTGGAAATTTTTTTTTTGACTTGCACCCATGATTGCCCTTAGCATATGTATCAATTTTGGTAGCAATAGCATGTATGGGGGCTTTGCTATTCACCGCCAAGTCGGCACGAAATTACGCATAAATTATGCATAAATTCATGCGTAATTACGAATGCTTAGAATTACATACAAAATTAATGATGCTTTTCCCTGAAATGTCCCATTACGATTACAATGCGTAAATGCGAATTATGATGTGTAATTACGCACAGGCGTCATTTCAGGATCAGTTGAAAAGGGCGCCTGAGCTGCCTGTATGTAAAGGGTGCCTCCATAGACATCAATGTTATTTCAGAAAATATCGGCTACAGGGTGGTGAAAAGGGCACCTTTTGATATATGCTAGCGGGTACCCCTTGGTAGCCCATATTTTATTTGGCTACTTTCGGCTACAGAAGGACACCACTTTGTAGCCCATATTTTTTAATTAGCTACAAGGTTTTCAGCTACAGTAGGGTGCCCCTTTGTGGCCCATAATTTTTATTCGATGACAAGGTTTTTGGCTACAAAAGGGCACCCTTTGTAGCCCATATTTTTTTCGGCTACAAGGTTTTCGGCTACAGTGGGGTGCCCCTTTGTAGCCCATATTTTTTATTCATCTACAAGGTTTTCGGCTACAAAAGGGCGTCCTACTGTAGCCCATATTTTTTATTCGGCTATAAGGTTTTTGATTCTGCTACAAAAGGGTGCCCCTTTGTAGCCCATATTTTTTATTCATCTACAAGGTTTTCGGCTACAAAAGGGCGCCCTATTGTAGCCCATATTTTTTATTCGGCTATAAGGTTTTTTTGATTCTGTTACAAAAGGGCGCCCCTTTGTAGCCCATATTTTTTATTCAGCTACAAGGTTTTCGGGCTACAAGGTTTTTGATTCTGCTACAAAAGGGAACCCTTTTATAGCTGAGATTTTTGATTCAGGAGTGCAGGGGGGTTAGGATTAGGCAGCACAAGTTAGGGGGACTTAGGGTTAGGCACCACCTGGGGGTCTTAGGGTTAGGCACCACCAGGGGAGTCTTAGGGTTAGGCACCACCTGGGGGTCTTAGGGTTAGACACCACCAGGTTATTCTTAGGGTTAGGCACCACCTGGGGGGTCTTAGGGTTAGGCACCACCAGGGAGGGTTAGGGTTGGGGAGGGTTCTGTGTGAGAACACCCTCCTTCATCAGGTGTCGAACAGCAATGAAGCGTACAAAGCAAATTTATATACACAATCACATATAAAATAAGCACCACACCCATAGTGGAACCACCCATGGTGGAACCACCCACCAGGTCATTAACCCCATATTCCCAAGTTACTTGGTTAACTAATTCCAGTGGTCATATGGCACTCCTCATCGGCTACCAATAAATATAATGCAAAAGACTGACCGTAAACTGGCACTTCCAACCAAGGACTGCCACAGAACCACCTGTGAATAAAACATGCGATTAAGAAACATGCACATACCGACATATACATTATACATGTCACTACAGTATTCACATATGCATAAAATGACATTTGGACCCTACAGAAAACACTTGAGAAGCAAGCTCCCATTCATCCCTCTCGGGGCCACCACATCTAAAGTGTGGATCCAATGTGCCTCTTTCTGTTTCAGTACCTTCTCCAGATCGCCACCTCTACTTGAGGGGGTCACAGCCTCCAAAACGCACCACCTTAGTTGTGCCGCATTATGCCCTGCTGCGCCAAAATGTCTGGCTACAGAGGTGTCATAATTCCCTCGCTTGCCTTCTGCATAATTGCTAATCGCCCTTTTGTGCGTCTGTATGCGGGTCCTAACTGCTCTAGTAGTTTCCCCTACATACATGAGCCCGCATGGACACTTAAGTCCATACACGACCCATGCAGTAGAGCAGTAGTGTCTGCCTTTGATGACAATGTTGCGGCCCGTGTGGGGATGCCCAACTATATTGCCCTTAATGATAGCATTGCGCATGTTACAATTCAGGCACGGAAAAGTACCTGCCCTACCTGTGCACCTTTCTTTTCTCATGGGTGCAGTGTCTGTATGCCTAACCCTATCATAGATAGTTTTACCTCTCCTAATAGCGAATATGGGTTCTTCCCTAAACACTGCTCCTAACACACTATCATTGCTCAATAGTGGCCAAAACCTGCGTACGGTACTTTTTATCAGCTCGGTGTTTTTCCCCAGGTTGGTAACGAAGGGTATACCTTTTGATCTATCCCTTGTACCTGCACGCTGCAACAATGAGGACCTCTTAAACCCCCCTACCTCATTCTTAACCGCTTCAATGTTCCTAGGATTGTAACCATTTTGTGTAAATTTAGAGGCCAGGGATTGACCTGCCCTTACATAATCATCGTTCAGCGTGCAAATTCGTCTCGCCCTGAGGAACTGCCCCCTCGGTATGGCTTTTTACCACGTGTCTGTGGTGATGACTATCCGGGCGCAATAGATTATTCCGATCCGTCGGCTTCTGGAACAACTTAGTCACAAAGCGACCATTGGAGATTTTAAGAGACACATCCAAAAAATTGATGGTGTCTTTAGACACCTCCAAAGAAAATTTAATATTCGGGTGCAAACGATTCGCCTCATTTACCATCTCAAGGAGCAGTTCCTCAGGGCCCCTCCACAACAGCAACACGTCATCCACAAACCAAAAATACTGGAACAAATGTCCCATGTATTTGGGATTGTGTAAAAACATAGTGCGTTCCAGTGTCTCCACAAAAATATTAGCAATAGAGGGAGCGGCTGGAGACCCCATACTGGCCCCCTGTCGCTGTATATAAAACTGATCATGAAACCTGAAATAGTTGGACTTAAGAATTAGTTCAAGACTATCCAGCAAAAAGTACAGCAAACCATTGGGGAGACTGGTTTCCAACAGCCTATCCTCTATCACTGAAATAGCATCATCCTGAGGTATCGCAGTGAAGAGGCTCTGGATGTCTAGGCTGCAAAATATGATGTCACTAGGTACATCGCCTATTGCTTCCAGCCTCCTCAAAAGATCTGTGGTGTCAGTGAGACACTGGGTAAAAGATTTAACTATGGGCTGCAGGTGAACATCCACAAAACCTGCCAATGGATATAATGCAGACCCCCTGCTCGATACGATCGGGCGCCCTGGAGGGTCTATCAACTGCTTGTGAATTTTCGGCAACAGATATAGCAAGGGTACACTTGGAAAATCCACCGTTAACCCCCTTGCCACTTTATCATCTATTACACCATCCTCCAGTGCACAGGTTAACAAACGATCCACTTTTTCTTTCACATTAGCAGTAGGGTCACATTCACATTTACTATAATGAGCTGTATTAGACACCTGTCTGAGACCTTCACTCAGGTATCCCTGCTTGTTTTGTATAACTGTGGCCCTCCCTTTATCTGCTTTAGTAATAATGATCTCAGGATTATCGGCCAGTCCTTTCAATGCTGTGCTCTGTCCTGCGGTCAAATTTGGATGCACGTATCTGCTGCTATCCCATTTAGACTTAATCTCACATTTAACAACCTTCTCAAAATTATCAATGGCTGCAAACTGTTCATCAGGACACCAATTGGACCGTTGCATATATTTAGACAGTCTGTTGTCCATGACACTCTCAGGCATATGATCTTTAAAAAAAGCCTTCAATCTAAGTCTTCTGGTAAATTTAAATAGATCGACCTCCCAATCGAATACAGTGTCACTGTGGGTGGGCACGAACCCCAAACCCTTTTCTAACACCGACAGTTCTGCTGAGTTCAGTTCATATGAGGAAATATTAATAACATTGCTCACCTGAATTATGTTCTCTTCCTCAGTTGGTAATTGTCCCTCTGCTGTCGTGGGTTCCATGAGCTGGGGCCCATGCCGTCTCCTCGTTTTCCTGCATCTTCTAACGCGCCCCCTTGTATGAGGATGCAGGCCTTTTGAAAATCCTGTGGGCTGTCTGAATCCTCAGTCATAGACTCGGCCGTGTCCCACTCCTACCTGTTTCTCCGCGGTGCCCCTCTGCCTCCTCTCGGCTTTCCTCTACTCCGCGGGCCTCTCAGTCTACTGCCCCGGAAGTGCCTCCGCGCTTGTTGACCCGGAAGTGCTTCACCACTACCTTGTCCGCCCGGGTAAACGTCTTTCCAGGGGCCATCAGGATGGTTCCTACCAGCTTCTACCGCATCATCGCCTGGTGTCGGATCGCCATTGCGGATTCTCCGCCTCTCCTCTTTCCAAGAATACACCCGGCCCAGGCTGTAATCATCGGCATCGTGCTTTAGCTTAATTTGCTTGCGCGTTACTAAGGTACGTTTCTCCGCATTAATGCTGTCATCAATTTCTTTAGTGATATCATTGTATTCATCAGAATCCACACTGTTCTTTAAGGCATCTTCAGCAGTACAGATTTCGCTTCTTAATTTTGTAAGATGTACCTGAAGTCTCTCAATGGTAAGCACCATAACATCTATACTGCATTTATTTAATATTTCAAAGAACCTTTGCAGGAAAAGTTGATCATGGTTCAGCAAAGTGGACCGCAGTCCCACTCTATATCCCCTGGGAATCCGTCTGTTATTCACGTACTCAACCAGGAATACTCCTTCCGTTTCAGGTGGTATAGGGAATCTTTCAAATTTTCACTGCTTACCAGCAAAGTCCAAATGTCCAAATTTTATTTTATGCATATGTGAATACTGTAGTGACATGTATAATGTATATGTCGGTATGTGCATGTTTCTTAATCGCATGTTTTATGCACAGGTGGTTCTGTGGCAGTCCTTGGTTGAAAGTGCCAGTTTACGGTCAGTCTTTTGCATTATATTTATTGGTAGCCAATGAGGAGTGCTATATGACCACTGGAATTAGTTAACCAAGTAACTTTGGAATATGGGGTTAATGACCTGGTGGGTGGTTCCACCATGGGTGGTTCCATTATGGGTGTGGTCCTTATTTTACATGTGATTGTCTATATAAATTTGCTTTGTATGCTTCATTGCTGTTTGACACCTGATGAAAGAGGGTGTTCCTCCGTAACATGTAGTGTGACTTGTTCGCTAATACACAGCACCTTGATTGCAGCCAGTGGGGTGCCATCTCTTCTTTTACTTTTGATGTGACATTAGCTGTTTGAGCAATCCAGCTGAGACAAGGCACCGGCAGATTGTTTCAGGTAACTTGTTACCTGATTAGCTGCTTACCAAGCACCTTGGTGAATTCCTGTTTGATTTTTACTGCTTATTGTAAGTGACAGCAACATAGGAGAAACGTAATTTATGGTACATGTACAAATTTACTTCTTATACACGTGTATTTTAAATTTTACAGTTTTTTGTGATAGTGGTCCTTTAACCACTTGAGGACCACAGTGCTAAACACCCCTAAAGACCAAGCCTTTTTTAAATAAAATGGCCACTGCAGCTTTAAGGCCAAACTACAGGGCCGCACAACACAGCACATGAGTGATTTCCCCCCCTTTTCTCCCCACCAACAGCTCTCGGTTGGTGAGGTCTGATCGCCCCCCAGTTGTTGTTTTTTTTTTAAACAAATATTTATTTGTATTTATTTTTATTAAAAATGTCTATTTTTTTATTTGTTTTTTTCCATCTCCCTCCCGCCCACCCCCCGGCAGCCAATCACGGCAATCGGCTCTCATAGGCTTCTGCCTATGAGAGCCAATCACTCTTTTGTCCCCCAGGGGGACAGCCGTGTCACACGGCTGTCCCCAGTACAGTTCATCACAGCACTGTACTGTGTAAATAGATGGTTATTACGCTGTCTAACAGTCTCTGAAGACGTTCCCCGAGAAGGAGATGCGTGCACACCCTGCGCGCGATCTCCTTCAGTAGCCGGCTCAAGGACCTGATGCCAATTGGCGTTAGGCGGTCCTGGGGTAGTTAAGAGAGTAACTGAGGGGAATACTAGCAATTCACCTGAGCAATGCTTCTGTAACTTAAGCAATGGTGGAAGAGACATTTGTGTCATGGAGCTATCCTTCAGTACTATGGCACTGCTGCCTCACTCACCCGGGAGATGTATGCACACCCTTCAATGTTCCCCGATGTCTGCCGAAAGAGTCAGCAGGCTTCCAGCACATATCCGATGTCCATCCCTGGGCTCTGCTGGCATTGTCACCTCTCATTTGTCTGCATCACCTGCAGTCCTCTTCTGTCTTGCTCGGAGCCCCAGCAAAAGCATCTTTGAAACTGGTACTGAAAACTCCCAATTCCTCAACTAGATGGACCAGTGAGATTCATCCTGAGATGATTCTCATTGGTCCACCAGCAGCGGCGTCGCTAGCGCTAAACATCCGTTCCACGTGCCCCGAACCTTTTGTGGGGTGCCACGAACCTCCCCCAGCAAAATTTCGCAGTTACTCACCTCCTCGAGTAAGCGCTTGGTCTCCGGAGCCTGCAGACATCCTCTACACCAGGCTTCTACCTCTAGCGTCTGAGAAAGCGGAAGTCCGGAAGAGAGGATGTCTGCAGGCTCAGAGAGCGGGACGGACGATTACAGCAGAGCGAAGGGATGACAGAGGAGGAGAGGAGGTGAGTAATTCATTCCTGCAGAACAAAAGCAGCGTTAGGAGTCTGGCTGTAAGCTCTGAACAGTCTCCCCCTCCTGCCGCTAGCTCTAGTGTCTCAATGGAGGATTTGTTTACTGACAGCATGGGGCTGTCTGTTTGTTAAAGGTGTCTGCAGGCTTATCTGGGACCTAATTTGACCTGCCTATTGAGCCATAAATGTTTTATGTGTGGGTCTTTGGAACTTTTTATTAAGGAGTTAGATGTAAAGATGATTGTGTGGAATCTAACACAAAGACATTGAGCTTGCTGGGCTGGGCAGTAATTCTATTGTACATATGCTTGCTCTTTGCTGTGTCAGTCTGGACTCTCATATATACCTGCAAGGCTATATTTAGTATGTATATAGCACTGACATCTTCCACAGCGCTGTACAGAGTATATTGTCTTGTCACTTAACTGTTACTGAGGGGGGCTCACAATCTAATCCCTACCATAGTCCTATTTCTATGTATGTATTGTGTAGTGTATGTATGGTAGTCTAGGGCCAATTTAGGGGGAAGCCAATTAACTTATCTGTAACTTATCTGTATGTTTTGGGGATGTGCGAGGAAACCAGAGTGCCCGGAGGAAACCCACGCAGACACAGAGTGAACATACAAACTCCTTGCAGATCCCTGGCTGGGTTTCTAACCAGGAATCCAGCGCTGCAAGGAGAGAGTACGAACCACTACGCCACTGTGCTGTATCTGTATATAACTTTGGCTACTAGATGCACATATGCTTTTATATGAGATAAGGGACAATGCCCATTTTTTTGTGTATTATTGGAGAGGGGGCTTCAGTCGACATTTTTTGCTACCCAGGCCTACTTAGACCCTTGCTAAATGCATGTAAATTTGGCTCCATCTGTGACCACACCCACATTCCGGTCTGTGGCCACACCCATTTTTTGCCTTTGGTGCCCCCGATCTTTTGGAAACCTAGCAACGCCCCTGTCCACCAGTGTCATTTTAAAATATGCTTTTGCTGGGGTTCCAAGGTAGACAGAAGAGGACTGCAGTGGTGGCGGTCATGTGGGTGGGTCCTGCAGGTGAGAAATAGCAGCAGGTAGTGGCATGCCAGCATTGCCTGGAATACAGTGTAGACATTGCGCGAACGGCGGGGACCAGTGGGTGAAATCCCTGGCTGAAGGGTTAATTAAAGCACTCTAACAAGGGATTATTTAAAGCTTGAGGGGTGCTTTAAAGAAAAAGCTAACAACACACACAAAATAAAAAAGTCGATTCAGCCCAGGATACCCAGATGTATGCCAAGGATACAAGCAAGAGCATAACTTAATTTATGCAACTCCCCATAAAAATTAAAATGAAGGCACCCACGATGTCCACATCACCTTCCCTCTCTCCCTGCAGTAACATGTATGGTTATTGGGACCATTTGATAGGGGATATAACTGAGGCTATCATGACCCTCCACCATAACAGAGCTACCATTATAACTTCTATACCCAAACCAAAGGTGGGCACAACAATACCTTATCAGGAGAGGGGGTGTTGTATCAGAAAGAGGAAGGATAAGACATTGGGGCTTTCTGGAGTCCCAGGCCCTTATGAAACTCCAGAAGTTATGACTCTGTGTGCAAGTATATTTAAAAGAAACTTAACTCAGAAGAACACAACATGTAAGTATAATAAGTAAAATTAATTTGAGTCCTTGCAGCAAGTTCATAAAAATAATGTTATCAGAAGTCGTAAATTAATGTTAACACTCAGTAATCAATTTTGTACTCATGACAAACTTTTGGACAGCCATCATTATGTCTCACTTGAATTGCATTAAGTTTTGTAGTTTGTGACTATCACTAAATAAGCATGTTCCTCATTCTGTAGCATGTATTTTTCAGAAGGTCCTTCACTGGCTTTTTAATGCTTCCACTTCTGGTATTTGATTCTGATTTGTAATCACCTTCTGCACAAGGATAGTTTGATGAACAATCAGCCTGTTTTTCCCGGCTTTTTCAGTCCTTATAACATCTTTCTTTGCTAAATCAATGTCAAAAGCCTTCTCAATACTACTTTAATGAAGAACATAGTAGACAAAATCTATACAACAGGCCATTTATGTATCCGTTTTGAAACATGTTATATATCAGCCAGTAGAGATCGCCCCAACCTCCGATTTTTCGTCAACCTCCGCAAATGTTTGTGAACTTCTGCGAACTGCAATAGACTTCAATGGGAAGGCGAACTTTTAAAACTAGAAACATTTATGCTGGCCACAAAAGTGATGGAAAAGAGGTCTCAAGGGGTCTAACATCTAAGTTTTTGTATGGATAATTGGGTTACACGCCAAATGTCCCGGAGAAAAATCTGGATTTGACGCAAAGCAGCGTTTTAAGGGCAGAAATCACATTGCATGCTAAATTGGAGGCCTAAAGTGCTTTAAAACATCTTGCATGTGTATACATCAATCAGGTAGTGTAATTAGAGTACTGCTTCACACTGACACACCAAACTCACTGTGTATTGCACCGCAAACAGCTGTTTGTGTTGTGACGGCCATGCTGGACTGGTGCGCACCATGGCCAGAGTGCAGGCGATAGTGGTTTCCAAGCCCATATGGTCGCCAGGCTGAGGTAGCTCAATGACAGAACAACAGTGATTGTCCATCTGATCGAATTTGGTCTGTCCACAATGAAGCAACGACCTTATTATCTTTGGCGTGCCACCCCCCCCCCCTCCCCCCCCGAGACACTCATATAGCCGGC
Source organism: Hyperolius riggenbachi (assembly GCF_040937935.1). NCBI lineage: Eukaryota > Metazoa > Chordata > Amphibia > Anura > Hyperoliidae > Hyperolius > Hyperolius riggenbachi. Next base: position 367,363,742 of record NC_090647.1, on the reverse strand, counting down.
GGTCATTGCTTCATTGTGCTACGCAAGCCCCTTCACCATGGCAAGGTAACGATCACGAAGGGGAATTGACACATGTACATGCCTTTTGTTTTGTCATTGCAGTCGCAGTGCAGCCAGAAAAATTAGGCAGGCATGTACATGCACCAGAAAAATTATTATAGCAGCAGCTGCTAGCAGCGGCCTTAAAAATTCAGGAATCTGCCTGGAGTCCGGGTGGACCCTGTAGGTGGTGGCGGAGAGGGCAGTCAAGCGGCCTGCAGGCAGAGATGCTGTGTGGGGACCGACTTAGTCTTGGGGCAGGCAGTCACATGGTGTGGGGACTGACTTAGTCTTCGGGCAGGCCTGAGCGTGCTTTGCAGACCAGGCATCCTTGATCAGATGGACCCTTGACCCAACGCTGTGTGCCAGAGATGTCACCACTTGCCTTTCAACATCACGGTACAGTTTAGGTATCGCCTTTTTTTAGAAAAAATTGCAGCCTGGTATCTTCCACTGTGGTGTGTGGCTTTACTTTTGTGTGCTGCTTTTCCTCAGGCGTCTATAAAAAACATGGGGTAGGGGGAAAAAACACAAAAACAGCGCACTCAGAGGACTGATGATAAAAGGGAGACCAGCCGGTCGTAGACAGATCTCACCTGATGTGGTGGCTGATATGCTCTTATGGGTATTATCAGCTTGCAGGCTTTTGTCCAGGATAGCAGGATATCAGGAGCAGCTGTCTGGTTTGTAGCCGTTGGTGTCCCAGCACTGGCTGTAACACCAGAGCTGCAAGCACCTGTGGGCTGTATGAGACTCAATCCCTTAGCAGGGAGAGTCTCCTTTCTGAAAAGTTAGTTGTGCTCTCATACAGCCCACAGGTGCTTGCAGCTCTGGTGTTACAGCCAGTGCTGGGACACCAACGGCTACAAATCAGACAGCTGCTCTTGATATCCTTCTTTAAGCCACAGGATCCCTTTGGACAAAGAGCCTGCTTCTGACCTGGTCCCTGGTCTTAGAGGGACAAAAGCCTGCAAGCTGATAATACCCATAAGGGCATATCAGCCACCACATCAGGTGAGATCTGTCTATGACCTTCTGGTCTCCCTTTTATCATCAGTCTTCTGAGTACGCTCTTTTTGTGTTTTTTCCCCTACCCCATGTCCTTTATAGATTTCTCTGCCACTGCAAGTGGACCACACAGAGCAGCACCGACTTCCATCACCAAACACATCCTCTACATATAGAAGACTAATTTTATCCAGCACGCTCCCGCTGTTCTCATTTAAGCATGGGCGTCATTTAAGTTTGCCTATCTGTCTTTTCCTCAGGTGGTCATCCCATTGCAGTTTGTGCTTTGTAATCATGTGCCTTCATAAGGTAGTTGTCCCTACGCGGGTCTTGGTCTTTCCACGGCTCAATTTTTGGTGGCAGAGAGTACAGATGGCATTGCTCTCATCTGAGGCAGACACACAAAAAAATGTCTACACTGCTGAGCCCTGGGGTGATGGCACTTTGGGGGCGGCGGCCAACTGAGTGTTAAGTGGAATGCCAGAATCAGAGCAGGAGGAGAAATATATGTCAAGCTTCCGTGCAGAAGCTGAGAAAGATGAGGTGTTCTGTGTTAAATAGTCCTGACAATATTGGGGGTTGATGGCACGTGCCTTCTTCTGAACACTATACTTTGGTCGAGGGCTGCATGAAATCACAACAGCGCAACCTTGAACAGACCTGCCAGGTGGCCTGCCTCTGGCTCTGAAAGGTATGCACTGACTTGACTAATACAATGTACGGTTACACAGGTGCAGTGAACAGGTATGCAGTGACTGCTGGTACAACAATGTGCGGTTACACAGGTGCAGTGAACAGGTTGCAGTGACTGGTATTACAAATGTGCAGCTGCCTGTCACACACACACACAGGTACCCTGATCAGGTGCAATGACTGGTGGTATTAACAATGCGTGCGCTCACGTAGGTATAGGTAGGTAGGTGCACTGAACAGTGAACAGATGCAGTGATTGGGATTACAAATGTGCAGCTGCCTTTCACACACACAGGTAGTCACTGAATGTACTGGGCCTGGCAGTGGCACAGTAGAAATTAAGATGCCAAAGGCCAGCTGCGACTGACTGACAGGGCTGTATATAATGTAAGTGGGCCACACACACACACACACAAAAAAAATAGATCACAAGAACAAAATTAGATCTCAAAAACGCTGTTGAGGGGTGCTTTTTTAGCAATAAGAATCAGCAAGGAGCAAGCTAACAAGCCTACAAGAGCCTAACTAAGCTTTCTCTAATGTCTCTGCAGCAACCTCACCCTCCTCTAATTACTGCAGGCACATGAGTGAGTCCAATGCCTGATGCTGCCTGCCTTTTATAAGGGGGGTTGGGGCTCCAGGAGGGAGTGTAGCCTGATTGGCTACAATGTGCCTGCTGACTGTGATGTAGAGGGTCAAAGTGGGCCCTAATGATGCACTATGGGGGCGAATCGAACTTTCGCAAAAGTTTGTGGATCTCCGCGATCGTGAACCACAGAAGTTCGCCGGGAACCATTCGCCGGTGAACAGTTCGGGCCATCTCTATCAGCCAGTTTGAAGAAAATCATAAAATTTTCTAATACAGTTTATTAGCCAAAATGTCAGTTTTTATAGCTACCCTACCTCTGTTTACACAGTTGGCCTTATTCTCTGTTAGTGCCTATGATATTCATATTAACCTCCCTGGTGTTCAGTTTCTGCTGGATTACTGTGCAAAAAGTGATCCAGTTACTTTTCATAACCCTTTTTCCTGTAACTTACCAAAATGTGTCAAGCAAGGGTCTAGTATACATTTTGGGTATAATAAAAGCTTGCAGCACAAAATCATGTTAACAAAATCAAATTTAACCACCCTGGTGTTCTATTGAGATCGCCAGGGCGGCTGCGGGAGGGTTTTTTTTTAATTAAAAAAAAAACTATTTCATGCAGCCAACTGAAAGTTGGCTGCATGAAAGCCCACTAGAGGGTGCTCCGGAGGCGTTCTTCTGATCGTCTCCGGCAAGCAGAAGTAACAAGGAAGGCTGTAATGAGCAGCCTTCCTTGTTTGGCTTTCCTCGTCGCCATGGCGACGAGCGGAGTGACGTCATGGACATCAGCCGACATCCTGACGTCAGCCGCCTCCGATCCAGCCCTTAGCGCTGGCCGGAACTATTTGTTCCGGCTGCGCAGGGCTCGGGCGGCTGGGGGGACCCTCTTTCGCCGTTGCTCGCGGCGGATCACCACAGAGCGGCGGCGATCAGGCAGCACACGCGGCTGGCAAAGTGCCGGCTGTGTGTGCTGCTTTTTATTTTATCAAAATCGGCCCAGCAGGGCCTGAGCGGCACCCTCTGGCGGTAATGGACGAGCTGAGCTCGTCCATACCGCTAAGGTGGTTAATAATCAGAAACCAAAACATTTTTTTCTCAAATATGAATGCAGATATACGTCAAGATATGCAGAAATAAAAGAAAACTGAACATAATTTATCTAGAGCACGTCTTTGGTGTGGTACAATTTGAAGCAGGGGACCGGACACAGGGCCACACTGCAGTCTGGGCATTACAAGTGTGTTTCTTTCCTGACTTTTTCCCATCAGGACCTCTCTTGGAGCAGCATACCACACACTGTCCGGTGGGATGCTGCTTGCTTGCAGGCGGTGGCATGTACTCTATAAAATGGTAACCATTACGTCTCTCTGGGTTCACCACATAAGAAGTTCGCCACCCCCTCAACTCCCCTTCATACGTGGTGGTGGGTGCTTCAAGCATATTGTTTCACATTGTTTCCTCACAAAATCATGGTGAGGCATTGGATTGTCACCATTTTTCTTTCTAAAGCAGATAAGAATTCCAGATGTACTGTTCCACCAAATGCTGAATGATCTTCTTATAATACTTTTGTGGCTGTTTTCAGACAACCAGATAAAATGGTGGCAGGCAGCCCACAGTTCAGCCAAAGGTCACCAGATGGCAAAGGTCACCAAAGGTCAAAGTTCAGTGATGACAAAAGAAAAATACCAGATAATACAGCAATCATTAAAACAACTATTCCACACATCTGATGGCGCTAGGGCAGAAAAAAACCAGGCAAATAGGCGATCAAATGCACAAAAATCTTAGGAGCTGTTAGAACAACTAGCACTGGACTCTAAAAGAGAATGAGGGAATAACTGCCAGCCTTTTTATTTACATTTACTCAATGACCAAGTTTGTGAGCTTTGCTGTCTTTGGCATCAATAATTTGAATTGAAATGAAACAAATCTGATTGGCTGTGGCTCCACCCCTTTTCTGAATTTGAACCCCAGTCACCCAATGATCAACTGTACCAGGTTTGAGGCTTGTGCCATTAACGGTGCAAGAATGGCAGCAAGTAAATATTCCCCCTTGAAAATCAATAGGTGAATTTTGATTGTTTTGTGTAGGCTTGTGAGCTTTGCGGTCTTTGGCATCAATAATTTGCATTGAAATGAAACAAATTTGATTGGCTGTTTGTGGCTAAACCCCTTTCCTGAATTTGAACCCAAGTCACCCATTGACCAACTGTACCAGGTTTGAGGCTTGTGCCATTAATAGTGCAAGAATGGCAGCAATTAAATATTACACTTGAAAATAAATAGGTGAATGTTGATTGGCTTTTGTAGGCTCCACCCACTTTTGTGAATATTAATCCCAGTCACCCAGTGACCAACTGTGCAAAGTTTGAGAACCCTACCATTAACAGTGTAACAATGACTGCAGTTTACATTTTTCCAGTGAAATTTGTATTTGTCTCTGCCCACTTTTTGGTTATGGGGATAAAAAGTATCCTATATGTTATTCCAGGTAATGTACTATGTGTGTGTGCCAAATTTCATTTAAATCTATTCAGCAATTGTTTGGCTGAATTGAGTAACAAACATCCAAACTTTCACATGTATAATATCAGTGAGATTAGATTCAATACAGCTGTTTGTATTGAATCTAATACAAACACAACTTTGAATTTGGTGATGTCACAGGTTCATGCTGGGGGTAGAGATAGAGAATAATTATCAGCCTTTTTACATTGCATTAGATTCAATACAGTTGTTTGTATTGAATCTAATACAAACAACTTTTATTTTTTGTGTTTTCCTTTTTTTTTTGGTTTGGTTTCTTTTCGGTAGAGTAACTGGGGGCTGTCATGTTACTCACCGCACCGATTATCCAGTGATTTCGCTGCAGGGAGAAGATTCCTGGCTGCCTAATTGAAAGGAGAAGCTGTACTCGGAGCCGCTGGAAGCACCGCAATGAGCTGTGGTAAGGCTCTGTACTGCAGCCCGACACTGTGTTGGGCATACCGATTGTACAAGGTTTTAGGGGCATACCGCTAGGGAGTATAACACGTTCAAACATTATCATCCTTCATTAAAATATCTTATTGCTTCCAGCCAAGACACTCCTTCTTTTCAACATACCTTAAAATACAGACATATAGAATAAAATATAGAGTGGTCACTATTAGGCTTGGTTTGTACATAAAAAGGTGTCCAGTCAGTAAGCAGGAAATTTGGGTGCCCGTGGCTAATGGACGATTTGGGCACCGCCATAGGTGCTAATGGCAATATCGGGCTGTTGGGCACTGAAGGCAGAAATGTGGGTGCCCGGTAAATATTGATGTTATACTTTTTTAAACATTTTTTTTTTGTTTTGAGAAAGTTAGAACGTTAAAGTGTATGAAGTTTTATCATTTTAAAGATTAGAAAGTTATCGTTATTGACATTTTAGGTCTTTTGTATTTAACAATTATTTTTTTTGAAAATTGTTGTTTTCAAATTTAATTAGAAAATTTTAGGTATTGAATTTTTTTGTCTTACATTTTTTATTTTTCCTTTTTTGATGCATGCTTTAGGGTTAGGCATCAGGAAACAGTGTGTTAGGGCTAGGCGTCAGAAACTTAGGTTTTTAGGGTTAGGTGTCTGGAAGGGGGGTTTTCAGTGTTAGGCATCAGGAAGAGAGATTTTAGGATTAAGCATAAGGAAGGGGAGTTTTAAGTTTAACCTTTGGAGGGGAGGGTTCTGTGTGAGAGTAGGATTAAGTTTCATTGTAGTAAAATATCAGTAAAATTTACCAATGCTTTACTATCATCATTATCACTGTAAATATTTTTCAGCTTTCACAGCAATATTTATCGTTTAGACTTATATCAGCTTCACCTGGCGCCCATTTTTACTTGCACTTCTATTTCATGCACAAGTCCAGTCCTATCAAGAATAGGAGGATTCTGGGTACCTTTATCACCAAGCTGAATACAGGTACCATTGAAGTTATAGTGTGTGCAGACTACAAATGAAAGTTAATATTTAATGACATTTAGTTAGAAAATTATTTGTTTCTTTAGAATATATGTTAATGTTATAAACATGTTATGCTAGAGTAAAAGAAATCCTTTAATAATTGTAGTTACAGTAATTTAGTGTGCAACTGTGCATGAGTCTTTCAAAATAATATGATTTAATTGTTTTTGTCTGAAACACACCTCTGGGTGCAATAGCACAGTTTCATGTGATGGCCTCACACAAAAGAGGAAACAGTTACCAATATTTCTGAGTTGCCATTCTGCTGCAGCACTGTTATGTGAACACATGCATGATAATAAAATGCTAATTAGTAGTATTGGTTCACAGACTGTGAGTGGTAACTATTACATATTCTCGATTGTTCTTATCTTATTTCAAACGGTTGATTCTTGTATTATATGTTGTATTATTTAATGGTCATCATTCATTGACAATATTTAATATTAGTTAGCTCTATATTTTCTATTGTTTACATATTTTACATAAATGATGTAGAAAATGTCAAAAATGAAATGCCAAAGTAGTTATTGGTAGTCATTTCAGGTGTTAGGGTGTTGCCAGTAACATAGTTCTGCATAATGCTGCAATTCAAAGGTAGTGTAAATCTTCCAAGCTCTATAAATAGGCCTGACTATGAATCACTGTATTGTAAGTATGAATTAATCAGCCGTGCATGATACATGTTTGATCTGCAAATAAATATAAAAGCAGCAAATGTGTAACCATCCATTCACCTGTCATCAGTGGGAATTGTACACCTTCCCTAGAGTCTCTTGTGGATTATGTTGAGGAGCTGTAATATGAACCTTAAATGAAAGACTACAAGATGACAATCACTGGACTGCAAAATTGTGCCTGGGGACAGATTTCTGCATTAATAAGTCCGTTCCATTAAGGAGTTAACAGTACTGAGATTAACCTGTGAGTATGTCACAGTGTAAGAGAATTTTACCGAATCCCTATAAGTAATTGTAGATGCGTGACTTCTAATTTCATGAGTGGCAGAAAATGTAATATTAATTTACGGCATACAGAGAAAAGTGTTTTAATAGTACTAGTAATAGTCATGTGTTACAATTAGACAGATAACTACAGAAAATAGCTGAAAACACTGGCAATGTAATGACATATGTTTTAGTTCACTCTCACATTCATTAATTTGTGGGTAAAAAATAGAAAAAGATTGCTTATCCCCCCTCTCTGCACATGAAAAGAAATTGTCATCACAGCAGAAACAGCAAAGTACAGTGACAGCTTAATGCTGGGGCAACTACATGATAGAGCTCCAGGGGAAAGATAACATAATTATTAACATAGTTACATAGTTATTTGGGTTGAAAAAAGACATACATCCATCGAGTTCAACCAGAGAACAAAGTACAACACCAACACCAGCCTACTCCCTCTCATATCCCTGTTGATCCAGAGGAAGGCGAAAAACCCTTACAAGGCATGGTCCAATTAGCCCCTAAAGGGAAAAATTCCTTCCCGACTCCAGATGGCAATCAGATAAAATCCCTGGATCAACATCATTAGGCATTACCTAGTAATTGTGGCCAAGGATGTCTTTCAATGCAAGGAAAGCATCTTGAGTTGAAAGACATCGCAACAGTCACTGTAATAATTTTAGTTACAGTAATTTAGAGTGTGCATGAGTCTTTCAAGATAATATGATTTAATTGTTTTTGTCTGTAACACACCTCTGGGTCTGAAACACACCTCTGGGTGCAATAGCAGGATTCACCAGAAGGAAATACACTTCACCAAAAGAAGTTCCTCAAAGATAAAAGTACACACTATGCATAGCATAATACTGTTTAATAAAAGTGATTAAAAACATCTTTTGCACTCACATAGGCGGCAGAATGTCACAGCATAGAGTTTGGTCGGGCTCTCCCCCATGCGCCACTCCGGATTGGCGCTCCGATGTCAACCAGCTCCTCCACGCTAAACTTCTGACTCGCGTTGGGGTGTGTAACTCCTCCTCGGCACACGCGACCCCGCCCTACACGTTTCGAACATCAGTTCTCATCAGGGGCATGGGGACGCATGCGCATTGTGCCATTATATACACGTAAACCGGATCTTGCTTCATCTCCTACTTCCTATTTGCTTTCCAACTGTTACCATAGGGAGGAAATACTCTCTTACCCTATCTTGTGGATTTCTGGCTAACTGTTGCAGATCTATTATATCTACTATACAAAAGAACTGCTCTCTTACTCCATCTTGTGGATCTTTTTCTAACTGTCACAAAACATTGTGTTCTTTTCACCAGCTCAGTTTTTTCCACACTGTGTTCATTCTTATGGAGGTTTTGCTGAATTCCCCACAGACTAATACTATCAGCAGCCCAGGGAGAGAGACACACCATTACAAACCAATAATACATCAGAATACTGTCTTCATATACAATACAGAATACGCAGTTCAATTATTAAAAAACAATATACATCCTCGCTAAGGACATATTTAATTGTCACTGTGAAACAATTCATATCAATTTTGATATTAAGCCCTTTAGGAGCCAGGCAATTCATTTTAAACATCCATTCCATTTCCTTCTGTACCATATGTCTCACCTTATTAGCTCCTCTCCATTAATATCTTGTTGTTTTTTCTAAATACAGAATCTTAAATCTTATAGATTTCGTCCATGTTTTTCTTTAAAATGAACAGACACACTATGTCCCTTATAACCCCTTATAATAATTCCAACATGTTCTGATAGTCGTTTTTTAAATTCTCTCCCCGTCCTGCCTATATATTGCAAACCGCATGTACACCAGATCATATAAATGACATGCGGAGTGAAACATGTGGCAAATCCCCTTAACTTAAAACTCTGGCCATTACTAAAAGAAGTCACTTCTCTACAACGATCTGGAGTACCTTCATTACACCCCCTGCACCTCCTGCAGAGGTAAAGAAAAACTGCAGGTAGAAGAAAAACTGATTTGCCAAAACATTCAGAGGCTGGCAGTGAATATGGTGTGAAAGTATTAACGACATCTTAAGTCTTACGAATTATATGCTGCAACCAGCAACAGAGGATTTTGATTAAGCTGGCCACTAACGGTCCAATTTCTAGCGAAAAATCGTTCGAGCGATCAGAAATTCTGATCGGACGAAAAATCGTTCACTACACCATCAACTAACCAATCATTGCTTCCTATCTATCACAACCACCAAGAAAATCCAAATTTTCATTCGACGAAAATTCATTGGGGCGTCATTTTTTTCACTCGTTCATAATCGATTGTTTCCACCAATAGAGATTATTTACAACCAATCCGATCAGAATTTCTGATCGCTCGAACGATTTTTCTCTAGAAATTGGACCGTTAGTGGCCAGCTTTAGACTCTGAGATAAATAAAGGCCCAAATTTGCTTTGCTTTTCTGCTGAGTTTTCTCACAGGAGATGTCTTATCTTCTCATCTGCAAAGTACATTTTTTTAACATCTAATAAGGCAAAGAAAAGACAAAGCAAATAACATTTAGATTGCGCTTTTTCTCCTGGCGGACTTAAAGCACCAGAGCTGCAGCCACTAGGATGCGCTGTATAGGCAGTAGCAGTGAATAGGTGCTGACTTACTGAACAGGAAGAGCCGAGACTCAAACCCAAGTCTCCTGTGTCAGAGGCGGAGCCCGTAACCAGTACACTATCCAGCCACAGCTACCAATACACTATCCAGCCACAGCCAAGTGAAACAAGTTAAAAAGTACTAAAAGGTAATTAGGAAAAGTAATATCAAATGTAAGCAAATTAGGCATAACATATTTTGAATGCATTTTTGCTAGCAACATGTGGACAAATTTTGTTGAATGACAGATAAGCTTTGAAAATATCTTCTGAGAGGAAACTGGCGGAAAAGTTGATAGAATCAGGACCAGTGTGAGAAATATTCAAAACAACTCTGTAAAGACACAGGGGAAGATTGTCTGTGTGTGCGTGTGTGCGTGTGTGCGTGTGTGCGTGTGTGTGTGTGTGTGTAACAAATGCGGAATAATTTCCGTGATCAGCGCACAAGGCGGAAATCCTCCACAAGCGTATGAAGGGGGGAACCTAGCTTTGACTGTGTTCCCCAGTAGAGGGCAATTCCCACCGGCAGATGGCACTGTGCAGTGCAGACGAGTACAACTGCTGCATGGCCACAGATGCCAGATGGGGATTGTACAGATCAAGACAATGCGGGGCTGAACAGCCCTTAAAGAGAAAGAGCACAGGTACAGGATGAATGTGTGTTCACTAATCTAGTCGCGACCCTGCGACGGTGAACACACATCAGCAGAAACAAAAGTAGGAATACGATCGCGAGAAGGGCGATCGCCAGAAGTGACACAAGACAGATCAGAACAGAACACAAGAGGAGCAAAGGCACAGAAAACGACAATGAGAAGTAACGAAAATAACAAACGCTAACTAAACGCGAACACCGCACACTCATTCGCAACAGCGAACGCGTTTACAGCGCGGTCTCCGAGTGTTAAGCACAACAGAGACAAGCACGCCTAACTAACCACCGACAAACAAACATGAAACAGAGAACGCGAGCGCTTGCTTAACGGTTACCTCACCGAGCCTACAGCAAGCGTTCGTATCAGACAAGACAGACAAACGGAAAACAGGAATAAGCTAGGAAGGATCCACAGCCGCTACCGCTAGGGGCTAGTGCGATCCAAGCAAGACAGGCAGATGAGATAGCTGGTAGCAACCGCTGCTCCAGCTATACTCCAGGAAAACAGAACAGAAGGATCCACAGCACTAGCGCAAGGCTAGTGCGATCCAGGCAAGACAGATCAGAAGGATCCACAGCACTACCGCTAGAGGCTAGTGCGATCCAGGAAAACAGAACAGAAGGATCCACAGCACTAGCACAAGGCTAGTGCGATCCAGGCAAGACAGATCAGAAGGATCCACAGCACTACCGCTAGAGGCTAGTGCGATCCAGGAAAACAGAACAGAAGGATCCACAGCGCTAGCGCAAGACTAGTGCGATCCAAGCAAGACAGATCAGAAGGGGCTACCGGTAGCAATCGCTGCCCCGGTTAGCACCCAGACAAACAGAACGATTTCCTGTCGACCACCGCTGGGACAGGACAATCGCAACAGACAGACAAAACAGATAGGCAATCTAACTGTACTAGGAAACTGCCTAGTACAGTTCCAAGAATTACTGTAAGATAACTTTAACAAGAAATAGCATGGCTGACACTCTAGGAGTGTTTCAACAAACCCTGAAGGAATGACTAGCAAAGGATTGTGGGTGATCCCAACCTTTTTACTGCCAGCAGCTAGATGATTTGCATAACCAATGTATGCAAATCCCTCAGCAGCAGAGCAGGTCTGGAACTTGCAAGACAAAGCCAGGTCTCTTATCCAGAGACCTGCATCCCTCAGACACAGGGAATGGTCAAACAGCTGTCTGCCTGTGCAGCCAGCTGAGCGGATCCTTACAGTGTGTGTGTGTGTGTGTGTGTGTGTGTGTGTGCGTGCGTGCGTGCGTGCGTGCGTGCGTACGTGCGTGCGTGTGTGTGTGTGTTTTTCGTGGATTTTTTTCTTCAATGAATCAATATTTATTATTTTTTTTTTTTTTGCTTTGGGTATGCCTATTTAATAAACTGTTCATATTTTTTATTTTCTTGGATTTTGTGTGTGTGTGTGTGTGTGTGTGTGTGTTATTTGTATATTTTGTTGCAATTAAGGTACAATCGCTAATAGACCTGCAGAGGATTTCCCACCACTGCTCGGGTTTATGAGGATTATCATGATCATGCTCCAGATCATTAAGTAGGTGCCTAAAGGAGACTTAGCTAAAAAGACAACCTCCCAACAGATGTGTAAGGCGGTAATACTGGACCATGAAGTCACCCAAAAGTAATAAAATTAAGTGAAAACAATTTACAAAAGAAAGGCTGTGGTTGTCTTACCTCACCAGTAGAACATAGTAGTCAGTATGACTCAAAGGAAGTTCAAAAAGTTTATTGCACAGAAATAGGGTCATGTTTTCACAGGTGTTTCCCATATTAATAGTACCTGCTCGAATCACGTAGTATGTTTGTTGTTGTTTTTTTCAATCTGGCTCAGGTTTTCTTTAAGCAGCCAACTTCTCAGAACTAGGTTGCATTTCCAACAGCTTTCCAACTCATCAAAGGTTAATGCAGGAGACTAGAGGGACTAGAGGGAATATATAAATTAACCATTTTTTTTGTATTATTATTTTGTGGATGAAGTGTTCAGGTTCGTATTTTCTTTCTTTTCATTTTTTCCTTTTTTTCTATTCAGTGCTAGTCTCATTATGTAGCAGTGCTGGAGAGAGAAGCCTATTAGGCTTTGCAGATACAGAAGTCAGTATGTTCCACTCAGACTGTGATTCATCCATGACAAATCCATGCTTAAGTCTTGCTTTGACCTCATTCCACAACAATCCATTAACACAATGCTATGGTAGTCTCATATACACTACTTCTAAATATACACAGGAAAAAAGATCTGCTTTATATACGTTATCTTATTAATGTGCTTTAATGTATTCAAAGAAAATATCTGCATTGTCCATCAAAGATGTGTGCTATGGCATATGTAATAGTAGAACAAGAATTACACCACTGAAAAACAGCACCACTCTCAAATATATTAGGATATTAAATATTACACTTTATTAGTAAATATTTCACTAAATAATAGTAGCAATGTCAACATAGGGAACATATGGATCCACAAGGAACTAAGAAAATAATTCCAGTGGTGGAACCCAAATTCCCAAACAAAGTGCAATAGTGCCAAAAAATGATTGTATAATAATAATAATAATAATAATAATAATGATAATGTGCAAAAAACTTCAATAAAAACAAATCAAAAATGAATATTATCATTATTAATACAAAACAGTGCAAGAACAGCAACAGTGTAGATTGGCATATTATGGCTCAATGAAATGGCTGGCAATGCAGAAAAATATGGGGAAGGATATGTGTATACATCACCAAACATGGTTGCTAACAAATACAGGGAGTGCAGAATTATTAGGCAAGTTGTATTTTTGAGGAATAATTTTATTATTGAACAACAACCATGTTCTCAATGAACCCAAAAAACTAATTAATATCAAAGCTGAATATTTTAGAAAGTAGTTTTTAGTTTGTTTTTAGTTTTAGCTATTTTAAAGGTAATTATGTGTGTGCAGGTGACTATTACTGTGCATAATTATTAGGCAACTTAACAAAAAACAAATATATACCCATTTCAATTATTTATTTTTACCAGTGAAACTAATATAACATCTCAACATTCACAAATATACATTTCTGATATTCAAAAATAAAACAAAAACAAATCAGTGACCAATATAGCCACCTTTCTTTGCAAGGACACTCAAAAGCCTGCCATCCATGCATTCTGTCAGTGTTTTGATCTGTTCACCATCAACATTGTGTGCAGCAGCAACCACAGCCTCCCAGACACTGTTCAGAGAGGTGTACTGTTTTCCCTCCTTGTAAATCTCACATTTTTATGATGGACCACAGGTTCTCAATGGGGTTCAGATCAGGTGAACAAGGAGGCCATGTCATTAGTTTTTCTTCTTTTATACCCTTTCTTGCCAGCCACGCTGTGGAGTACTTGGACGTGTGTGATGGAGCATTGTCCTGCATGAAAATCATGTTTTTCTTGAAGGATGCAGACTTCTTCCTGTACCAGTGCTTGAAGAAGGTGTCTTCCAGAAACTGGCAGTAGGATTGGGAGTTGAGCTTGACTCCATCCTCAACCCGAAAAGGCCCCACAAGATCATCTTTGATGATACCAGCCCAAACCAGTACTCCACCTTGCTGGCATCTGAGTCGGACTGGAGCTCTCTGCCCTTTACCAATCCAGCCACGGGCCCATTCATCTGGCCCATCAAGACTCACTCTCATTTCATCAGTCCATAAAACCTTAGAAAAATCAGTCTTGAGATATTTCTTGGCCCAGTCTTGACGATTCAGCTTGTGTGTCTTGTTCAGTGGTGGTCGTCTTTCAGCCTTTCTTACCTTGGCCATGTCAATGAGTATTGCACACCTTGTGCTTTTGGGCACTCCAGTGATGTTGCAGCTCTGAAATATGGCCAAACTGGTGGCAAGTGGCATCTTGGCAGCTGCACGCTTGACTTTTCTCAGTTCATGGGCAGTTATTTTGCGCCTTGGTTTTTCCACACACGTCTTGCAACCCTGTTGACTATTTTGAATGAAACGCTTGATTGTTCGATGATCACGCTTCAGAAGCTTTGCAATTTTAAGAGTGTTGCAGCCCTCTGCAAGATATTTTACTATTTTTGACTTTTCTGAGCCTGTCAAGTCCTTCTTTTGACCCATTTTGCCAAAGGAAAGAAAGTTGCCTAATAATTATGCACACCTGATATAGGGTGTTGATGTCATTAGACCACACCCCTTCTCACTACAGAGATGCACATCACCTAATATGCTTAATTGGTAGTAGGCTTTCGAGCCTATACAGCTTGGAGTAAGACAACATGCAAAAAGAGGATGATGTGGTCAAAATACTCATTTGCCTTATAATTCTGCACTCCCTGTATTCTCTCTCGATGGGCTGGCTAATGCCTGCCTGTGGGCCGTAGTTTGCCCAAAGCTGCACTAGTCTTATTAACATACCTAGTGCATTTGGTAATTTTAGTATGTATGGGTACTTTGTTATTATGCTATTAACTGGTAATGTTGATATTAACGCAATTCGTGAAACTACTGCACCAGAAATTTGAGGAATCATCTAAGAAAAATTTTACAAGACTTTCCTCACGCAGTGTTCTTGCTCATCCCTAAACACAAACTGTACATCAGTATAAATATATATAGGATACAATTCAATTCTAACAAATATCCTTGATTAATGAGAGTGCGCAATATTTATATTTATATTTATATTATACACCAGCTCTAGCACACACTTTGGTATGAGTGCAGTGATTGCTTTGTACTTAAATTATACTACCCACATTAGACTAATCACTCCCCATGACTACTCACACTTCCTTGTCTAGGCTTCCCAATTAAAATGTCCACTAGCCAATTGGAATGGTGAAGATGCCTACACTGACTTATTGCACATTTCAGCAGTTGGGCCTCTGTAGTACGGGCCCATATGTAAGTGAATATTTTTAAGTTCATTGTATTTTTTACATTGAATTGATGCCAACTTTGGCCAAATAAAAAGTGTCATCTAAACCTTGAAACGGTACATGATACTCTGATACTCTGGAATAACACTTGGCAAAGAGAGAAAAAGGAACATCAATATACAACTACAACACGTATTTGATCGAGTAACACATCAAAAGACCTTATAATCAGAGTCTTTTGATGAACTGGCAAGCTTTCACTGTGATACGTTTTGGTGGTGGAGTAACAGAATGAGATATAGCGCTAAACCTACATAGAGATTGTTTGAAGGGTCTTTTCTGAGGGATGACTTTAGCTGCTCTTTGACTGACATTAGTGAATTTTTAAGTGCAGACATCAACAATTATACCCACTTTTATTCTTTATATTTCTTAAGATAACAAGGTGATTGACATACAGCAAAGTAACAGTCACACTGGATGCATAGTGGACTTGACTTTCAGAGTTAAAAACCGCATAGAAGTGTGTCACTCAGTCAGCTGCTCTGACATTCCTTGACTGCTTGACTAAACAATGAAATATTGTTACATCAATAGAAAATTGGCAGGTCTGCTATGTTGATTTTATGGCATATTTACCCTCAGTGTCCTTTAAACTCGCAGTGGTAGTAAGACATTCCTAGATCAACAAAATTACTGGTGATGTGGATGTTCCAGAAGCTAGAATTCAAAAAGAACTATGCATTTAGTATTCATAGATGGTTTGGCATTGTTTACACAATTAGACTTACTGTGAAAAGGTTGATTTCATTATTGCTTACATTTTGATGACAGTGACATCCTTTTTTGCCATTTGCTACTCTCAAGTTAAAGTGGCTTTATTTTCTTGAAGAAAACCTTCATCCAAGGGAAAATTTCCCATATTGTATTGCTGCACTGTGAATACTTCTACTTGCCATAACCATTCAAGCATTAGCCAACCTCATCCAAATATGATGTTGCATGGCAGGATTGCCACCATGGGCTCTATTCATAAACCATTACCGCAAGTTTTCCGCTCAAAACAGCGGGTTTTCTTGTCCATTTAGCAAAGTGGGCATTCATAAAAGCTGTTCCCGCATGAAAATCTACAATCCCCCAGCAGAGCGAGAAATTTCCGCCTTCTCCAGTGTTTTTCTAGATTAATCTAGAAAAAAGTAACAAAATGGCCATTCATAAAGATTAGAGGAAGCGGTATGTGGACGGGAAATACCGCTTCATCTGATTTTGCGGATTACATACAAGTGAATGGGACAGACCTCCCAGAGAGAGCAGTGCACGGAGGGACTCTGCCAGCTGAAGTGTTTCCGCATGCCTTCCGACAGCTTACCGCCAGCTTTCAACGGGAGATCTCCGCTCTTGCATCGCAGCTTTCAAGATTTTTTTGAATGACCACTCAGAAGTGTAAAATACCGCTGCGGTATTTTACCTCCAGGAGTTTTTTCGCCACATCTTTTTTATGAATAGAGCCCCTTGTGTTGGTAAAAGACATGGGGAATGATGGAAACAAAGCTGTTGCAGTTATGAGAATAACTGAGCCTGATTTACTAAACCAAACAATTGGAAATTGTGATCCTTTAGTTTAGTATGCTTCAGTGAACATGATTTACCATTGCATTCTGATTTGACTGTGATATGGCAGCAAAGTGCATACAATACATAGACCTCTGAAAATGTGTGGAACTGTGGATTCCTGTGGCTCTGCCTCCATTGATCATAAATGAATAGAGAACATTATAAGAGCATGCACATTTCACTTTTCATTACCAAGCATTACATAAGCTGTCAGGTCACTTGCAATTTGTTTATTTAAAAAATAGTGATGGCTAGAGATTTTGTTTTTAAACTGCATGATCAGACATGTGCATGAGCAGTTTATTAAAAGTTACTTAGAAGTGGCTAGAAGCTATCTTGCTGTTCTACATTTTTACGGGAAGGTGTCACAGTGTCAACTTGAAGAACATTCTTCTATAATATTGTGGTGTAATGTATAGCACTCTTGCCTCGCAGTGCTGGGTCCTTGGTTTGAATCCCAGCTGGAGCACTATCTGCATAAAGTTTATATGTTCTGTCTGTGTGGGTTTTCTCTAGGCAAACTGGTTTCATCGAACACCCCAAAACATACAGTTAATTGGTATCCCCCTACATTTGTCTTAGACTATTATAGACGTATGACTATGGTAGGTGTTAGTTTAGATTGGAAGCCCCTTAATGACAAGGCTATATATACTATTTTAAGTGCTCCAAAAGATGTCAGCAGTATACATACTAGCTGAAGTATGTGTTT
Organism: Hyperolius riggenbachi; assembly: GCF_040937935.1. Taxonomy (NCBI): domain Eukaryota; kingdom Metazoa; phylum Chordata; class Amphibia; order Anura; family Hyperoliidae; genus Hyperolius; species Hyperolius riggenbachi. Next base: position 367,345,985 of record NC_090647.1, on the reverse strand, counting down.
GGCAACTTGGCAAATAAAGTACTTTGTTGCTTTTGTTAACAATGTACATATACATGTTCTTACAAAGTATGGAGGATATGGGGAACATGACTATTTAATCAAGGAACTTATATAATCTACTCCAAAAAAGTTTGATCAGGTCTGTGAAACAAGCTCCTTTTTAAGAAGTAGCTCACCGCGTGGGCTTCTCAATGAAATATGTAGCCGGAAAAAAAAATAACTATGAAGATGTGACAGAAACCTAATAACCTGCTTGTGGTTTGTTATTTTGTCTTTCTGAAAGGTATAAACAAAAACATTTTGTTAGTACAGGCAAAGGTGTGAAACAAGCTCAGAAGTTGATTTTTCACACAGCTAGCTCACCACACACACACACACACACACACACACACACACACACACACACACACACACACACACACACACACACACACACTTTTTAATAAACCGCCATCTAACAGTCTCCTAGCGGTGATCGCTACTGGGAGACTAGCATTGTGCATCGTCGCGCGTGATCTCCTACAAAAGATGCCCCCAGGACTTCATGCCAATTGTCATTGAACAGTCCTGGGGGAGTCGCCGCGGTCACGCCAATCGGCATGGAGCGGTCAGCAAGTGGTTAAGGTTAGGCATCAACAGTGGAGGGATCTGTGTGAGAGTAGGTAGAGGTCAGGTTATAGTCAACTATTGGTAAGTATTAAGATCTTTTACTATATGAATGACGTAGTACAATATTGGTAAATTAAACAATATTTTATCGCTTTTACTGGTGTCTATTTTACAAAACGTAAAGATTGAGATTACAGTGGGGAATAGTAGAAAATCAGTATTATAAATGACAATTTACAGCATATCCTGGTGCTGATTTTACTAAATGATAACTGGCCCTTTTTCATCTGGAGCCTTTATTATATGCACACATAAAGTGGGGGCCACGTAAGTATAAAACAACTATATTTCTTGTAAAATTGTGTAAAAATAAAACAACTGTATTGCTTGTTATCTTTAACTTTCATTTTCATACCAACTTTATTGATTACAATGACCCATTATTTAACAAATAATTGTTTCTAAAACTGTATAATTGTTTCTTAAATGAGCACTGCAAGGGGGGGAAGGTTGAACTTACCTGGGGCTTCTAACAGCCGCCGCAAACGTCCAGTGCCTGCGCCGGGACAAAACAACCCTCTGGTCCCCACCGTGGCTCACTTCCTGTTTTTTGCGACTTTAATGTCACAGACCACTGCGCCTGCACGGCCCTGGCCGCACGCGTACTCACTCCTGCTGAAGTCACTGGTAGCTTCCTGCTCCCTTCTTGTTCCCGCTATTCTCCCTAAGATACCTGACAAATTTGGTGAATATTGCATTTAGGGGAGCTTTGTAATTAATTACAAAGGAAGTCGGAGGCATTGACTTTAATGTTAATGAGGAAATCGATCATAATTCTGCCAAAATTCCACTCGGAATTTCAAATTCCACATTCCAAGACAGAATGCTGAATATATATCGATCTGAAAATCAGGAATCCACTGAATTTAATTGCTCATCTCTACTTCCAGCTAGATTGTATTGGTAAAATTCTAATTGTCCTTATATAATAGTTTTCACTGGTTGGAGAGTGCACTTTGTGAGCAGCAGGAATGCTTACTGAATGTATCTTTTCCCTGCCTGTGTGCATCAAGCATTAGCATTGAAATACTCCTGTGCTGTGTTCAGATATCTATTATACAGAAAATTCTTTTATTTTTCGTAAATGTTTGTGCTGTTAAACTTACTCTAAAAGGTCTTTACTGCTGCAAAAATAATATTTATGAACTATAAGTTTCTAAGTATTTTGCATGGACTCGGTCTAGCTGTAACTATATTGGCAAATTACGTATCTTCCTTGAATCATGATGGTTCTGCCCTCGTTAGTCAGATAAACTCAGGTAGGTAATAAACGTGATTTCAGATGAGTGATATAAAAAATCCCATTTAATAGTATCTACTGTAGAGAAGTTATGGTTGGTAATTTTACAGGTGCAAGCCTATTCTGGACACATTCTTCGTGTTCTTTTGTTTGCCTGCCTCAGGGCAGAGCTCCCAATCATTCCTGATGTCCCCCTAAACCTGCCAGCCTATAATCACAATGCCGTAACCGTGTCTGCCCTCTTTAATACTATTACAAGCTGGGCGAAAACAAACCAGATGCTTGCTGCAAGGAATACAGAACACACATGTGTGTTTCTGTCCACATTTCCTCAATGTGTGATGGTACAATAGTGAATTATGAACCTTTTTGGATGTGTAATTAGAGTACATAGCAGATGGCAGAAGGAGGTTTACAGTGTTGTAATGAGCAGGGATGGCTGAGTGAGCTTTGGTCTGGGCGCTTGTACCACTTACAATTTCACACCGTTTGCATGGCGCAGCACAGAGAAGAATGGCAAAAATGGTTTTAGTTTTACAGATTTTCTTTTTTAAACAAATTAAACTCGGACACTTTTCGCAGATTGGTTATCAATGGTAAAGGGTTAAGAGATGTTTCAAAGAGTTACATGGTCCCTGTGTCTAAATGTCAGAATAATTTAAATACAAAGAAAGAATCTCTCTTTATATTATAATTTAGAAACATTTTAAACACAGTATAAATTCAGTTTAAAATCTAAAGTACATAACATAAATCTTTCTTACACTGTTTAAAAAAATAATTTGAGGGGTTAGTCCATTTCAGTTCAAAAGTCATACACTACTGGATCAGGTAAAAAAAATCCCTAAAGCCTTGTACACTTGTTGGATTAAAGTTGTTTGAAATGTCTTTTGAACAACAGATGTCACCATATCGGATGACAATGTATAAAATGCATTCACCCCTTAACCAAAGGCAACGTTTCCTGTGAGAATTTCTTCTGTGGCCGTTCAACAAAAATAGATTCAACTAGAAAAAAATGTACAGAAAATGTAGTTAAACGACAATGATGAGTGACCATTGTCACGTGTTCTGGCCATTCCAACCACCAAATGGAATGTCGCTTGTGCATGCCGCATTCACCCAACGTAATTGTTTGGAGTACCAAAGTATGTGAAGTTGAACATTGTTTAAACTACTAGTCATTTCTTTTTGCCGGGTATTGTCATTTGAACAATGTTGTTAGTTTGTGTGCACCTGCTTTTATCTACACTAATACCACACAATTACTCAATTACTCAATGAACAAGTTTGTGAGCTTTGCGGTCTTTGGCATCAATAATTTGCATTGAAATTAAACAAATCTGATTGGCTGTTTGTGGCTCCACTCCCATTTCTGAATTTTAACCCCAGTCACCCATTGACAAACTGTACCAGGTTTGAGGCTTGTGCCATTAACAGTGCAAGAATTGCAGCAATCAAACATTCCCCTTGAAAATCAATAGGTGAATTTTGATTGGCTTTTGTAGGCTTCACCCACTTTTCGGAATATTAATCCCAGTCACCCATTGACCAACTGTGCAAAGTTTGAGAACCATTAACAGTGTAAGAATGGCTACAGTTTACATTTTTCCAGTGAAATTTGTATTTGTCTCTGCCTACTTTTTTCATTCAAAATCCATTAAGCCATTGTTGCATGATTGAGTAACAAACATCCAAACATCCAGACTTTCACATTTATAATATTAGTTAGGTGTATGCAGACATTTACAGTGATCCTTTATCTGCTCACCAATTTGTAGTTTACAATGGGTCATGTTTACTAAAGAATGGTAAAGTTTTTGTGCACAGGGAGCGCATAGGTTTTTTTTTTACCTTTACTTACGCCGATTACATTGTGCACACTGAACACTAGTACATCCTGTGTTACCCAGATAACATGTGCATGATAGGGTAACCCTTTAAGCTACAAATATAGTGGGCATTACTCTAACCACACTTGCATTACCTAGGTAGCATGGGTCATGCTTATTGTGCAATGCAGGCTACTTAGAAGGCATAAGTATTGATAAAATTGCTGTGTTAGCAATATGGGCCAATATCAGATCAAATAGGGCAAACTGAAATTGTATCTAAAGGTAGCCATACACCTAGCGATTCTGATCAATCTACAAAGCGATCAACTTTTTTAAGGAATCGACTTCAGTATGGTTGAATGAAAGTCGATCGACTTGTGACCCACACACTACAAGTGATATACTATGCAATTCACCATCACATCCAATCTGACCGATGTTGTGTCTCTATGCTCTGAATGCAAACATCGATTTAGAGTCGATCGAATGACATGTGAACAGTAGCCGATTCCTATGCGATTGACAGATATCTTGCATCCTGCTCGATCGACTAAGCTGGTCAATTCGACATGAAATCAGCCACTTTTCATTGATTGGGAATTGTGGAACACACTCAATTCTCTCTCGATTTTATAAAATGGTTGAATTGAATCAGGGGCGCCCGTAGGCAAAAGCAGTCCAACCCCTTGCCTGGAGCGCCGTTCACTGTCAGGGCGCGGTGGCCACTGGATCTTGTAGTGCGCCTGATACACACTCACTAATATAATGTCGGCATAGGCATCCATTAGTTTTTAAACGCTAGATACAGAGCAAATTTGCTCTGCCCCTCCTACCCCTTCCCTCTGGGCCAATCGACGGAAGTTCGGGGTAGTAGGTGCTGAGCAAGGCTATGACCTGCTTTTGCTGCCTGGCTTGCCCGCTTATTGAAATGGCAAGCAGGAGAAGAATGGGCTTAGGGCATGATTCGCAGTGCAGCCCTGTTCAACTCGCCCTGCCTGAGTCACCAAGAGTGTGTGGAAAGTGTAAGTTCGGGGGATCCAGCGCTCATAGACCTTGAAAAGTGCTGCCTGAAGATCAGCCGTCCAGTCTGCCCTGGAGAGGAGAAATCAGGTGCAGTATCTCGTTAGATACAGGCTGCAGGAAAGGCAATGAGGAGACAGAAGCAGCAGCAGCTGTATTGTAGCAGACACAGTGTAGTACTGAAGCGTTTATGCTGTTCATTCTGAGGCTCGTCTCATAGTGTTGGGCGAACATCTAGATGTTCGGGTTCGGGCCGAACAGGCCGAACATGGCCGCGATGTTCGGGTGTTCGACCCGAACTCCGAACATAATGGAAGTCAATGGGGACCCGAACTTTTGTGGTTTGTAAAGCCTCCTTACATGCTACATACCCCAAATTTACAGGGTATGTGCACCTTGGGAGTGGGTACAAGAGGAAAAAAAAATTAGCAAAAAGAGCTTATAGTTTTTGAGAAAATCGATTTTAAAGTTTCAAAGGGAAAACTGTCTTTTAAATGCGGGAAATGTCTGTTTTCTTTGCACAGGTAACATGTTTTTTGTCGGCATGCAGTCATAAATGTAATACATATAAGAGGTTCCAGGAAAAGGGACCGGTAACGCTAACCCAGCAGCAGCACACGTGATGGAACAGGAGGAGGGTGGCGCAGGAGGAGAAGAAGGCCACGCTTTGTGAGACACAACAACCCCGGCCTTGCATGAGGGCAAGAAGCGTGCGGATAGCAGGCTTTGTACCGCCATGCAGTCATAAATGTAATAAAGATAAGTGGTTCAATAAACAGGGACCACGCGGCAACGCTAACCCAGCAGCAGCAGACGTGATGGAACAGGAGCAGGCGCAGGAGGAGAAGGCCACGCTTTGTGAGACACAACAACCCAGGCCTTGCATGAGGGCAAGAAGCGTGCGGATAGCATGCTTTGTACCGCCATGCAGTCATAAATGTAATAAAGATAAGTGGTTCAATAAACAGGGACCACGCGGCAACGCTAACCCAGCAGCAGCAGACGTGATGGAACAGGAGCAGGCGCAGGAGGAGAAGGCCACGCTTTGTGAGACACAACAACCCAGGCCTTGCATGTGGACAAAAAGCGTGCGGATATAGCAGCAATGCTTTTTGCCGCCATGCAGTCATAAATGTAATACAGATGAGAGGTTCAATAAACAGGGCCCGGAAACGCAACACCATCCCAGATGTTCATTGGTCATGTTACTTGGTTGGGGTCCTGGAGTGTTGCGTAGTCATTTCCAATCCAGGATTGATTCATTTTAATTTGAGTCAGACGGTCTGCATTTTCTGTAGAGAGGCGGATACGCCGATCTGTGACGATGCCTCCGGCAGCACTGAAACAGCGTTCCGACATAACGCTGGCTGCCGGGCAAGCCAGCACCTCTATTGCGTACATTGCCAGTTCGTGCCAGGTGTCTAGCTTCGATACCCAATAGTTGAAGGGTGCAGATGGATGGTTCGACACAGCTACGCCATCTGACATGTAGTCCTTGACCATCTTCTCCAGGCGATCGGTGTTGGAGGTGGATCTGCATGCTTGCTGTTCAGTGGGCTGCGGCTGCATGGGTGTCAGAAAATTTTCCCACTCCAAGGACACTGCCGATACCATTCCCTTTTGGGTACTAGCTGCGGCTTGCGTTGTTTGCTGCCCTCCTGGTCGTCCTGGGTTTGCGGAAGTCAGTCTGTCTGCGTACAACTGGCTAGAGGAGGGGGAGGATGTCAATCTCCTCTCTAAAGTCTCCACAAGGGCCTGCTGGTATTCTTCCATTTTGACCTGTCTGACTCTTTCTTCAAGCAGTTTTGGAACATTGTGTTTGTACCGTGGATCCAGAAGGGTATAAACCCAGTAATTGGTGTTGTCCAGAATGCGCACAATGCGTGGGTCACGTTCAATGCAGTCTAGCATGAATTGAGCCATGTGTGCCAGAGTCCTACCAGAATCCTCATCATCCTCTTGTGAGCGTTGTGATAGTTGTTGTGATGCATCATAGTCGTCACCTTCCTCCTGGTCTGCTTCTGCTGACCATTCGCGTTGAATTGTGGAAGTCCAACGTGCACCGCTCTGGCCCTCGTCAGTGGTGGCATGAAATTCCTGCTCCAACTCCAGCTGTTCCTCCTCCTCTTCTTCGTCATAGCTGCTGGGGCCAGCGTTCCCTGAGGCGGATGGCCTGATGTTGGTACCATCACGCTGATCGTTTTCTCCTTCAGATTCCCCCAGTTGCATCATGACAGCTGTTTCCTTGATTTTTAACATCGACCTCTTCAGTAAACACAGCAGTGGTATGGTAATGCTGACTGAAGAGTTGTCACTGCTCACAAGCAACGTGGATTGCTCAAAATTTTGGAGGACTTGGCAGAGGTCCAACATGTTGGCCCAATCGGATCCACAGAAGCTTGGCAGCTGGCCGGATGCGCCTCGGTACTGCGCCGTCATGTACTGGACCACTGCACTCTTCTGCTCGCAAAAGCGGGCTAGCATGTGCAGCGTAGAATTCCAGCGCGTAGGGACATCACACAGCAAGCGATGGTGGGGGAGATTGAAGCGCTCCTGCATCTTGGCGAGTGCCCCCGAAGCAGTACTGGAATTTCTACAATGTTTGGACACTCGACGCACCTTCAACAGCAGATCGGGCACGCCTGGGTATGTCCTCAGGAACCGCTGAACTACTAGGTTCATCACGTGCGCCAGGCAAGGGATGTGTGTCAGCTTAGCCAACCTTAAAGCGCGAATGAGATTACTCCCATTATCACACACAACCATGCCCGGTTTCAGGTCCAGCGGTGCCAGCCACAAATCCGTCTGTTCCTTTATTCCCCTCCAAATTTCCTCCCCTGTGTGCTGCTTATCCCCAAGGCAGATTAGCTTCAGCAATGCTTGCTGACGCATGCCAACAGCTGTGCTGCACTGCTTCCACGATCCTACTGCTGCTGGGTTAGCGTTTCCGGATGAGGTACAGCTTTGAGATGCGTTGGAGGAGAAGGAGTCAGAGAGGTAGGTGCTGCTGTTATCCAGTGGGAGGGACGGCGGTGCAGCTGTTTGTGGCGTGGGCAACACCCGTGCCGTAGCAGGTGAGGAATCGCTGCCAGGCTCCACAAGGTTCACCCAGTGCGCGGTAAGGGAGATGTATCGACCCTGGCCGAACGCACTCGTCCAGGTGTCAGTGGTGAGGTGAACCTTGCAGGCAACGGCATTCTTCAAGCTTCGGGTTATTTTGCTGACCACGTGCTCATGCAACTCAGGCACTGCAGAGCGTGCAAAGTGGTAGCGGCTGGGAACCACGTAACGTGGGATGGCCACTGACATCATGCCCTTGAAGCTGTTTGTCTCCACCAATCGATATGGCAGCATTTCGCAGGCCAGAAGCTTGGCTATGCTGGCTGTTACTGCCACGGCCCGGGGGTCATTTGCTGGCAATTTCCTCTTGCGCTCAAACATCTCCGACACAGACAACTGAACCGTAGCGCTGCACACGGAAGGGCTGTTGGTTGTTGTGTTTGATGAACACTGGGAGACCTCAAGAGCACTACTCCGGAAAGTGACAGTGTCAGCGTCGTCTGATGTTTGTGAATGTTGTGAACCACGCAATGGCTGGGCTACTGCTGCTGCTGAGGCGGGTCTGGTGAACCCAAGGGAGGCAGTGTTGTTTCTGGTACCCTGTCCTGACGCGTTTGCCCAAAGAGTGGGATGTTTGGATAGCATGTGACGGCTCATGCTGGTGGTGGAGAGGTTGTTAATATTTTTCCCCCTGCTCAGGCGGGTCTTGCACACCTTGCAAATCGCCATGGTAACATCCTCAGTGCAGTCTTCAAAGAAAGCCCAGACTTTGGAGCACCTGCCTCCTTGCTGGCGATTTCTGTTTGCTCCTCTTTTGCCTCTCACTTGAACTTCCACGCTTGTGGTGCCTGAAATTGCGCGCCGCCTACCTTGTGGCACAAGGCGAACTCGTGCAGCAGTGTGTTCTTCAACAGACTCATCTGTGCTGCTGCTACGACGGCGATGTTCTCGTTCACAAACAAAATCTGGGTCTCTGTCCACATTGTCCATACCCTCCTCTTCCATCTCCTCAAACTCGTCATATGTCATTGTGGGCCACCGCCGTGGAGTAGAGCTCCCCACAACAACCTCTGCGCAGCACACTCCAACGTCGTCTTCCAGATCTTGTCGGCCGACCTCCTGCAATTGCAACCCCTCCTGCCCAAATTGCTCTGGGATTTGGGTTTCCGAGTCCTCTTCGGACTCGCCTTGTATTTCAGTGCGCGGTGCATTTCCCACAGTTAACGGTTGTGAATCCAGGCACAACATTTCTGGCTGTTCCTCCATTGACCTTTGAAAGGTGGAAGTTTGTTGGGCTGGGAATAGCTCCTGCGAATACCCCATTGTGTCCTGAGGTAATTCATCGGACTGGTTATCTGGCAGTTGTGTGCGTGGTGTCGCTGCCGGTTGTGTCAGCTTTGTGCCCACTGGCTCCTTGTAACTGGCTGAGGACTCGGACCTCGTGCGTGATGTGCTGGTGCTGCTTAACCCACTGCTGGACGCTTGAGAGGTCATCCAAGTAATTATCTGGTCCTGTTCTTTTGGATTTGTGAGGGTTGTTGTCCTGGACAACATAGGCGGTATTGAGTGGGTTTTCTTGGGTGCTCCCCTGTGGCCTGTACGTGAACCGTCAGGGGAAACACCTCTTCCCTTGCCCCTCCCTCTTTCACCGGATTTCTTCCTCATTTCACTTATCCTTACAGTACACGCTGACTGGCAGCAGTACAGTGGCAGTACAGAAATGCTATACAGTACCACTATTCCCAGCAGCGACACAGAGCACAATGCTATACAGTGACGGGTGAGCGGTGTACCACTATTCCCAGCAGCGACACAGAGCACAATGCTATACAGTGACGGGTGAGCGGTGTACCACTATTCCCAGCAGCGACACAGAGCACAATGCTATACAGTGACGGGTGAGCGGTGTACCACTATTCCCAGCAGCGACACAGAGCACAATGCTATACAGTGGCGAACGAGCGGTGTACCACTATTCCCAGCAGACACAGAACAGTACACAGAATGCTATATAGTGTGGCTGAACGAGCGGTGTACCACTATTCCCAGCAGACACAGAACAGTACACAGAATGCTATATAGTGTGGCTGAACGAGCGGTGTACTACTGTTCCCAGCAGACACAGAACAGTACACAGAATGCTATATAGTGTGGCTGAACGAGCGGTGTACTACTGTTCCCAGCAGACACAGAACAGTACACAGAATGCTATATAGTGTGGCTGAACGAGCGGTGTACTACTGTTCCCAGCAGACACAGAACAGTACACAGAATGCTATATAGTGTGGCTGAACGAGCGGTGTACTACTGTTCCCAGCAGACACAGAACAGTACACAGAATGCTATATAGTGTGGCTGAACGAGCGGTGTACTACTGTTCCCAGCAGACACAGAACAGTACACAGAATGCTATATAGTGTGGCTGAACGAGCGGTGTACTACTGTTCCCAGCAGACACAGAACAGTACACAGAATGCTATATAGTGTGGCTGAACGAGCGGTGTACCACTGTTCCCAGCAGACACAGAACAGTACACAGAATGCTATATAGTGTGGCTGAACGAGCGGTGTACTACTGTTCCCAGCAGTGACACACAATGACTGGGGGGGACCCTGGCTAGCGTGGCTGGAGCGCGAACTACCCTGCCTGCCTACCCAAAGCTAAACCCACAGACAAATGGCGGAGATATGACGTGGTTCGGGTATTTATTTACTCGAACCACGTGACAGTTCGGCCAATCAAAGCGCGTTCGGGTCCGAACCACGTGACCCGTTCGGCCAATCACAGCGCTAGCCGAACGTTCGGGGAACGTTCGGCCATGCGCTCTTAGTTCGGCCATATGGCCGAACGGTTTGGCCGAGCACCGTCAGGTGTTCGGCCGAACTCGAACATCACCCGAACAGGGTGATGTTCTGCAGAACCCGAACAGTGGCGAACACTGTTCGCCCAACACTATCGTCTCACCTCTGATGTCCCCCCCTCCCCACCCCCCTGTTGCCACCTACACATTCCAGCTCTTCCTGTCAGACAGCAGCACATGCAGACTCTGCTGATGACACGGCTCTGCCTCCTCACTCCCTAGCTATCCAGTCTGCATAGACGTTTGGGCAGTGGGCACATTAGTATGTATCTCACTATGTACAATTGCTGCTACTGAGGCATAGCTCCCAGCTGTCCCTCTTTTGGAGGGACAGTCCCTCTTTGGGAGGCCTGTCCCTCTGTCCCTCTTTCCTCCTCATTTGTCCCTCTTTCAGGACTTTGTCCTTTTTTCTATGTAAATATGTATATTTCTCTACTAAAAAATGTGTTTGACTCTAAATTGTATTCCCATCCTTTAAATTGATATATTACTAATTTTAAAATGTTAATATGAAGGAAAATGAACCAGGATAGAAAGAACCAGTGTGGTTTGAATTATAAAACAACATATTTTTCTTATGAAATCTTTATGGTATGCGTGACACGGGTGTGACGGGGGTGTGATCAGGGGTTTGGCTTAAATGTCCCTCTTTTTCATCTCAAAAAGTTGGGAGGGATTGGGGATTATTGGGCAGAGCATGCAAAGCTCTGGCTTTTTATAGGTATTTTATTTATGCGAGTTTGATTTGTTAACTGGTGGGGCTAAATCATAATTCCCTCTGACCCCCTCCCCCAGCAGTGGTTGTCATGTTGCCCCAGTTTACCACACCCTCCCTGATCCACATTTTAAAATATTGAAGTACCCCTTTACTGAGACACTTGACAAATGAATAAAGCCCATGGTGGGCTAGATAACCGCCTCCTGAGTGTGCTGGTGCTGCTTGTCGGGGGACCCATGTGTAGACTGTCAGTTATCATGATGTGCACAATATCCTCTTTTGATCTGTGGGAGACAAGTTGTCTGCATATTATCTGTAATGATTAGTGTCAGCCCACAGAGAGAATCTGATTGTTGGCGATCTGCAGAATCGCCAAGAATGCAGATATACCCAATTATGGATGATCTGCAGAATCATCAATAATGCGAGTATGAACTAACCTCTGGACACCTAAAATGTGAGAGCTTGGTGCAACAGTAATGATGAATACACGTAGAACAAATTAGGAATTCCTGAGGAGCAGGAATCCCAGGAACACAAATGAGCCACAGACACTACTGCGGGCAAGGATCAATAGACAATAAGATCCTAATCTGCAAAGTAGTGAGATCACCAGGTGGAATGAGGTGATCAACAATGCTGCTACCGAGAGTTCCCAAGGCTAAGAGACCTCGGTTTAAGGCTGAACACACCAAGATGGGAATGGGTGATTCAGACCTTAATGCAGCGCAGTATTTCCGAGGAGCGGAAATACTGGAACCCCTCAGGCTAGATACCTAGAACTGAGGGTAGCCTAGTCAGACAGGCAGGTTCAGCAACTCATGGACAGAGACAGTACAGAATCGAGAGACAGGATCAGTGTGTAGTGAAATCGGCAATAGTTCGGCAACGAGATCAGAAAGGCAAGGTACAGAATCAGAAGACTAGAGCGTAGTCAGGCAAGCAAGAGGTCATAAGATAAACAATGCAATTAGTACTTTAAGCTATCAAGAAACTGACTCAGTGTGGATTCCCAGCTCCTGCCGGTTCTGGCACACTGTAGGATCTAGCTAAGGTCTGAGAGCTAGCACATATAGTATTCGCAACAGCAGACAGAGAATGACTGGCAAACAGGTCCTATATGTACTGGAAGAGCTCCTCAGCTCCGCCCCAGCCATTCATCCAATCAGAAGAGCGGAAGGAGTCAGCTGACCGGCTTGGTCAGCTGACAGCCCTTCTACAAGCATAAAGGTCCTGTCGCTTGGCCCGCGTGCGCATAAGCCTCAGCCTCTGAGTGACAGAGAGGCTGTGTGCAGTATCCGTGTTGGCAAGAAGATTAGTAAATGCCGGCTGAGTAGCGGGAAGCGCTGCCATGTCACCGGCCGCGGCGGTGGTGTCCCTGCTGCCCTGGGGCAAGATGTCACAAACTGACTGTGCAGTGGAAACCGCCGACTGAGACGCAGAAACCGCCGCCCTGCTACCGCTTGCGGCGGCGGTAACTCTGCTATCCTTCACATTATCTATGGGACGGGGCATAATATATGCATTTGATTTGTGGAGGACCGCCTGCGACTAGTACAGAATGTTGCTGCCAGATTACTAACAAACCAGCCTTGCCACTGTCACATTACACCGTTTCATCACTCACTGCACTGGCTACCTGTAAAATGGAGAACACTTTATTTACAGCCCTACACAATTTGGGCCCTGGATGCATGTAGGCCTTGCTGAAACTGCAGGTTCCATAAACTTGGTCATTCTCAGAGTGCACCTCAAAACCTTTGGAGCAAGAGCTTTCTGTCATGCTGCCCCTACGCTTTAGAACTCCCTACCATACCCAGTAAAGACAGCCCCTTCCCTGGTGATATTCAAATCCAGACTGAAAAGCCACCTGTTTATTCTGGCATTTGCAGACTTATAGAATTCTTCCTCTGTACCACTATTTGCCAATTATCGAATTACTGGTCTGAGCCATGCTTATGCGCTTTGAGTCCTACAGGAGAAAAGTGCTTTACAAATGTTATTTTTTGTTGTTGTTGCAGTTATCTGCATTTGATCTGTGAAGGGCGTGTTATCTGCATTTCATGTGTGTGTGTGTGAGCATGTACAGTATGTATGTATGTATGGGGGGTGCCATAGATTGTCTCCCAATGGGCAGCCAGGGGGCGCCACAGGTTTACTTGCCCGGAGTGACAAAAAGGCTAGAAGCGCCCCTGAATTGAATAGTTGATCATACAGCCAATAACATTACATTAACAACATAATCAAATAGGGACTTATTTTTTAAATACATTTTAACTGGATTCAGTGTTCTTATTGAATCCAATATATAATCTATTTTAAATATAAAAAGTATACTGGAAGAATCCTAACACAGGACATCACTGCACAAACATTTTTCATATATGGGTTTTCCTGAATGCTGTCTTTAAATTTCAGTCGGCAGATGCTATAATTTTTACTTATTTATTCATTTATTTTGGAAACTTGCTGGAAACAATTGCAATAGAGTACAGCTGATGCAAACTATACTTAAAATCCCCCTATCTATCTAATTTGTTAATAAACATGCACAAAGCAGAAAGTAACTCCTACTGCATTTTTTCACCTCATCATGAGTGTTTCACTAGGTTTACTGCAATGACGCTTTCATTCCACATGGAGAATGTATGTTGTCTTTAGTCTCCCAAAAACATAAGCAATCTCCAACATCTGACTAAGAGCAGGGAGTAAAGCTAGGCAGCTTTCATGTATAATAATACAGGAATACTGCGCCACAGTCCACAAAACCTTAAAGGGACACCGAGCAGTGCAGTAACTATGGAAAGATGCATACCATTTTGAAGACCTCTTTCTCCTCTTTCCAACGATATATAAACCACCGCCCTACGCCTTTTAGTTTTCGCTATTTTCGGGGATCGAAATCGCGGCCGACACGAAAATAACAACTAAAAGGCGTAGGGTGGCGGTTTATATACCGCTGGAAAGAGGAGAAAAGGAGCTTTAAAATGATATGCATCTTTCCATAGTTACTTGTATTATACAGGACAACACTTTCCCCAGTGTCGGCAGCTCCCAGGGCCGGGCAGAGGCATAGGCTGGAGAGGCTCCAGCCTCAGGGCGCAGTGTAGGAGGGGGCGCACAATTCATTCAGCTGTCATTCCAAATTGTGTATGAAGCAGAAAGAAATAAGAAAAGGGGATACATAGCAGTGACTGCAAGCCAGATAAATAGATATTAAGATGTTGGGGAGGTTGTGGGCCCTGTGGCCCTCTTAGTCTTACAGCAATCAGTGAGTGACAGCTGGGGTGGGAGGGGTGGAGGGGCGCACTTTGGTGTCTCAGCCTTGGGTGCTGGAGGACCTTGTCCCTGCAGCTCCATTCAGCACAATGCAATGAAATACAAGGAACCCAGGGGGATATCATTACAAACATCATGCTGGTAGGTGTGAGGATATAATTAATTAGTTGTGGGTATGCTTAAAGGCATACCCAGAGGCACTGCTCGGAGTCCCTTTAAATATACAGTATCAAGTTTTCACCGATTGCTGGGATCGCTGCAGAAAGTCTAATAGTCAGTGATTTAGTTCAAAATTACTGCTGTGCTCTCCAGGACCAGATATGAGCCACCTCAGCTCCCAGGTGGATCTTAAGCATTGTTCATAAGCAGCTCAATTGGATTCTTGATTTAATCCAAGGGACAAACAAACTCTAATACAGGAACTGGCCAGAGGTCATGCACAGAACATCCAGCAGGCAGGCAGATAAACCATGTGATGACACAGAAGAATAGTCAAACCAAAACAGAGGTCAGTTAATACACAGAGCAAGCAACCCCTTGCTGAACAACATAACAGGCCTTATGTTGTTCAGCAAAGGGTTGCTTGCTCTGTGTACTAACTGACCTCTGCTTTGGTTTGACCTGTGCATGACCTCTGGCTGATTCCTGTCTTAGGCCCCGTTCACACTGCACGCGTTTCCAGCCGCGTTTTGGAAACGCGTGCAGGTGGCCGACACGCACGACATCAGACAGTGCATAGAGTGCACTGTCTGATGTTCACACTGCATGCGTTCCGGACCTGTACGGTCCGGGAACGCATGCTGCACGCATTTTTTACCAAAACGCGTGGCTGTCCCATTCATTTTTCAGTGATGGGATCAGCCACGCAACGCATACAAACGCGGATGGCGTGCGTTCGTACGCGTTGCGTTCCGCGTGTGTGCCCATCCGCGTTTGTAATGTGAACGAGGCCTTAGAGTTTGTTTGTCCCTTGGATTAAATCAAGAATCCATGTGAGTTGCTTATGAGCAATGCTTATGATCCACCTGGGAGCGACTATTGGACTTTCTGCAGCGATCCCAGCAATCGGTGAAAACTTGATATATTTAAAGGGACACTTAAGTCAAACAAAAAAAATGAGTTTTCCTCACCTAGGGCTTCCAATAGCCCCCTGCAGCTGTCCGGTGCCCTCGCCCGCCGTCTCCCTCCGATCCTCCTGGCCCTGCCAGCAGCCACTTCCTGTTTCGGTGACAGGAGCTGACAGGCTGGGGACGCGAGTGATTCTTCGCATTCCCAGACACATTAGCACCCTCTATGCTGCTATATGGTATATGATATATGCTATGGCAGCATAGATGGCGCTATTGTGGCCAGGAACGCGAAGAATCACTCGCGTCCCTGGCCTGTCAGCTCCTGTCACCGAAACAGGAAGTGGCTGCCGGCGGGGCCAGGAGGATCGGAGGGAGACGGCGAGGGCACCGGACAGCTGCAGTGGGCTATTGGAAGCCCCAGGTGAGTAAAACTCATTTTTTTGGTTTGACTTAAGTGTCCCTTTAGGGCCCGTTTCCATTATCGCGAATCCGCATGTGTTGCCCGCATGCGGATTCGCACAGCCAGTACAAGTGGATGGGACTGTTTCCACTTGTGCGTTTTCCTGCACGTTTTTCTGTGCAGAAAAAATCTGCAGGTTAGGGCCCTCAGAATTCGCCTGCGTGTGGAATGCAGGCGAATCGCACGCAATGTATTTAATAGGGAAATCGCATGCGTTTTTTTGCCGCGATTTCGCATGCGATTTCGCATAGGTACCCATGTTCATTCACACAGGCAGTGACATGGTTAAAATCGCATCACCCTAACCTATGCGAAATCGCATGCGAAATCGCGGCAAAAAACGCATGCGGAATCGCACCCGCATGCGATTTTCCTGCGGTGATTCGCCGGCGATTCCGCAACGCTATAGTGGAAACGGGCCCTTAAGGTTTTGTGGACTGTGGCGCAGTATTCCTGTATTATTATACATGAAAGCTGCCTAGCCTTACTCCCTGCTCTTAGTCAGATGTTGGAGATTGCTTATGTTTTTGGGAGACTAGAGACAACATACATTCTCCATGTGGAATGAAAGTATCATTGCAGCAAACCTAGTGAAGCACTCATGATGAGGTGAAACAATGCAGTAGGAGTTACCTAGGCAGCTTTCCTAATGAAACATAGTAGCCTGAGAAAACAGCAGATAAATCACAGGTACATTTGTGTAATACAGTTTGTTAAAACACTATAGTTACTGCCTATAGAGATGATTTTATTAGTATTGTTTTATTTTTCTTTGGGAAGGTAGAGATACAATAATTACATTGGATAATTAATTAAAATTAGCAATCTGGGTTTCTTTGCCCACATGTGGCTCCCATTAATTGAATTTGTAAAGCCAGGACTAGAGCCTGGACAGTAATTTCTCTCCCTTTCCAACAAGGAACTTCTTGCATAACGATTTCTGTGATTGACTATGTTGTTGTGGATATTAATGCAGGCTCCTATTAATATATGCTTTTACTGTTTGAATCATGTAAGACTCTATGCATAAACAGGCATAACTAGGCCTATTGTATCGACTACTATGCTTTTTTGAGCTCACTGTTTCTAAATTTATACTAAGACTATATTCAGTTTAAAGTGCCTTCATGTGTTCTTTCTCCATTTTGCTTCTAGGTGGCAATGAGAAAGATGTATATTTAATATCTTGCCAGGCAGCTTAGGGAGCTGGATACTTCTATCTTCTGTTATAGTGGTGTGATATGTGATAATTAAGTCATAGCTACAGCAATTTTCTATAAGAGGGTAAGAAGTTAAAACTATAAACTATTTTTGTTGCACATTAAAGAGGGAAGTTAAAACACATTCTAAGTAATAACAGAAAGGAGTTTCCCACATTTTACTGCCCAAGTCCTGCTGTCACTAACCCCCACCCTGCCCCATCTGTCCTACATGCGCCCTGTCCTGTGCTCCCCTATCCTGTTCTGCACTGCTCAGCCTGTCCTGTGCTTTGCTCCCCCATCCAGTACTGTGTGTCACTGCTTCCTCCATCCCGTGCTGTGCTCCCCCTGTCCTGTGCAGTGCTCCCTGTTTACCCCATCCTGTGCTGTCCTTCGCCCATCCTGGGATGGTTGGTGCTGGGGAGAAAGTAGACCAGGACACAGACTGGCTGCTATATGGGATATCGCCAGGGCGGGTTTAAGGGTCCCCGGGACCCTGGGGCAAGCTTAAGCAGGGGGCCCCCTCCCCTTCCCCACACATCGATAACCAATCCCGCCACACACATACACAGAGAAGGGGGGAGAGAGAGAGAGGGGTGGGAAGCATAGAGAGAGGGTGCCGCGGGGGAGAGAAAGAGGGAGACACTCCCTCTCTCTCTGTCCCCCCGACAGAGAGAGAGGGAGAGGGGGAGGGGGGGAGAGGAGGAGAGAGACAGAGGGAGGGAGAAAGAGAGAGACAGAGAGAGACACAGAGAGAGCAAACAAACTCTAAGGCCTCGTTCACATTACAAACGCGGACGGGCACACACGTGGAATGCAACACGCATGAACGCACGCCATCCGCGTAACAGATGTCCCGTGCCCTGCTCATCCCTTCCTCCCTCCATGCTGTGGAGTTTTCCTTTCCTGCTCTCTACCTTCCTCCCCCTCTCCCTCCGCTATAGGATTCAAGCAGGTGCAATCAATCACTCACCCTTTGCCCCATTGACAACAGCTATGATGAACATTACAGTGTCGGCATTCTCGTTGTAAGGGTTCTCGCGTTATGACCTCATCAAGCGGGGCCCTTTAAGATACAGTAGAATGCTGTCACTATAATGTTTAACACAGCCGCTGTTAATGGGACAGATAGTGAGAGCTTGCCGCTGCCTGCATCGGAGGGAGGGAGGGAGAGAAGCCACAAAACTGGAAGGCACAGCATCAGAAGGGAAGAGCAGGGCAGCATGGAACATCTTATCTGAAGGAGGGGAGAAAATTTGCCAGGGTCTGGCTGCACAGGGGCCCCTGCAGAGATCGTGGGCCCTGGGGCAATTGCCCCCTTTGCCTCTATGGCAGCACTGGCCCTGGACAATGACACCAAGCATTTAGGTGCAGCAGGGTTGAAGGACCAAATAAACTCTAGATTTTGTGACATTGTAACCTCTGTGCTATAACCTTCCAAAGAAGCAAACTCTCCAGACACACTGAGCAACAAAAGGAGTTAGTAAGGTCTGATAGACATTCATGTGAGTATGCATGAGATGTTGGAATGGTACAACCTACTTAAAGTAAACCAGTATAGCACTAAGCAAATTTATAAAAAACAAAATACTTTACTAAAATTACTTAAAGGAATACTATCGATACCCAAGTGTTCTAAAATGACAGTGTGCAAATAATGTCTAAGTAGCTGTGTAAACATTTTCCTACTTTTCATGGTAAATATCAGTGGCAAAAACTGTAATTTATTGAGGGTAGGATTTAGCTATATTGGGACAAATCAATTGCAGAAGGGGTGTCTGCTTCAATGCACAGCCAGAGTTGCATATCAGACTACAAAAAGAAAATATCAAACATATCAAACTCTGAAAGCAAAAACAGTTACATTTCCTCTGCTCTCTTCAGACACTTCAGTCAGAAACAGAGCTCCCAACAGCTGCAGCTCCTGTGTCTTGTCTCTCTCTGTCACACACAGAGCGACACATAGAGTTAACTGATCAAGTGTGAGGGGAATTTCCCCTCTCCTCATGGCTCAGTCAGCCGTCAGTTTTGGCGTCAGTAAAGTTTGAATGTATTTTGCTAACAGTAAACAAAGAAGTTGCTACTAAAATGTATACACCAGTACTTAGCAGCACTTCCCAAACAATTCCTGTGTCAATTGAAAAAAATGTGTGAATCGATAGTATTCCTTTAAGCTGGTCATTCCCATTTAACCCAGCCCATCTATTTTTGCTGGAAACAGATTCTCTCTGTGGCCAACACTGCATTTCTAAATAGCATAGGAAGGTGGGTGGTGTGGTGGTATTCTCAGCAGTAAGAACGTCTCTCTAGCTTGAGTACACCCACTCTCCTTGCAGCTGTAAGCTTTTATGAATGAATCCTGAGACACATGACTGTGTTTCTAAACACCTCCATCAAATAGTAAAATTGTGTGAGTGATTGCATTATACTCTTCAATATTATGAACAATTAAAAATCTTGAAAGGTGAACTAAGACTTTACTATAGCACAACAGCCATCACTAAAGGGATATTTTTTGTAATCTTTATTCACTTAATGCCATGGGCACATGCTAAGGCAGATAGGACATTTATATAAATGTCCTATCTGACAAATAGGAAGTTTATAAATCATATATACACACACACATATATTTTGAGCCCCTCTGAGGGACAGTTGGTGACAAAACAATATACTCTGTACAGAGCTGCATAATTTGTCAGTGCTATATAAATACTTAAATAAATAATATAGCCATTTTGCAGGAAGTGGCTAAAGAGGCTCTTAAAATGTAGACAGCAAACAGAAACTCCACATGGTAAACATGCTTTACATTCAATGCTCCTCGAACCTCCAGCTGAGGTCTTACTGTGACATGACAAGCAATCCCTTTTAGTTGAGTAAGATGAGTTTGCTCACTAGTGAAGGGCAGAACCTGTCCAAATTCAAACGTGCACTACTCGCGTGCTCGCAAGTAGTGCAAACAATGTGGGCTGTTCCCCCCTGCCATATACTTTCCCATAGTGACATTTTTTGACCCTTCACCCTGAAGAAGGGTGGGACAGGGCAGCCAATCAGACCTTATCACCACCCGATCCCCTCCCTCCCATAAAAGGCACAAAGGCTATTTTCATTCTGCATTAGTCAGTGTAGGAAGAGGTGCTGCTGCTGCAGATAGAGGGACAGATAGGTTATTGCTGGAAATTGAGCTGGGTAGCTGCTTCCTAGGTGCTCTGCTATTTGCAGTTCACCACCTAATGAACCTCCAAAAGTCATTTTGAGGTCTCATCCTGATCAAAAAAGTCATTTGAGGACTATCATTGATCCTGTTGTGCTAATTTGTCACTGCACAAAAGTCACATGCCACCGTCACTGCACAAAAGTGATTTCCCTAGGCATTGGTGGGCCTAAGTGATGTGCCAGTATTCTTGCCATCTGAAGAAGGAGAGGAGAAAGTCAGACATACAGAAGACAGTACCCAGGTCACCACAAGGTGTAATGTCCCTGCTTCTGCGGCCTAATGTGAATTTGAAAGTGTAAGTGATGGTAGTGATTATGATGTGGTAATTGATGTCACGTGGGTGCCGACAAGAGAGGAAAAAGAGGAGTAGAGTTAAGAGGGAGAGACAGAGCCTTGGAGAGGGAGGATAGGGGTAGGAAGCAGGGTGAGGTCGCAGGGGACAGGAAGCAAACAGGGTGCAACTTCCCCTGGGGACAACCAAACTCCGTGCCTGGTCAATTCTAGTGGTACTAAATTGGGTCAAAAAGGCTCATTAGTATGGAAATACTTCTGTGTGCATGCCAATAACAGTTCAAAAGCTGCATCCTATATCCCCAGTGAATTAGTGATGGGAAGAATAGAACCTATGTAGGGACAACTTTGCTGAGAAGGCACCTGGAGTCCCATCACCATGCCCTGTGGCAGGAATACCTTAAAGAAAGAAGCACTCACAGCACACGCCAGCCTCCTTGTGTTCCACTTTCCTTCTCTCCTCCCTAGTTCCCAGTTGTTCTCCACTCCACCTTCCAGCCTGCGCACTTCATGATCATTGCCACAGGTTCAACATTTCGCCCCAGAGATGTTGAAAGGAAAAATGTTGTTGCCTAGTAACCCCCTTGACATAAGTCTGACTGTTGGCTTGCCAAAACTGCTAGCCTACAAGCCTTTACCATGCCAGCTGGTTGAATTTGAGGCCTTTAAAAATGTGTAGGCATAACAGTGCCACAGTGGACGGTGGCGGGGAAAAGATATTTTACACAGACAGGCATCTTGGACCATCTGACCACAGACATCTGGTCTTTAAAACATGGGCAGGGAAGGTACATAACCTTCACTGTCCCTTGAGTAAATATGGTGGTGATGGTGGGGAAAAAGGAATGGCATGGCTGTAAAGTGCATTTGGTGGCACTGCAGGGAGGCAAGCCTAGTCTCCTCCTACTCCTTCTTCTGCTTTCTCTACCTCGGCTGATTCCTCCTCTTCCGCTGCTCCCTCCTTTTCCACTGTAGCATCCAAGCTCCCCAGAGTCTGTTTAACCATGCAGATAGGATGGTCTCATGCTGTTGCTGATATTGTGCCTGGAAGCAAAAAGCCACACTGGACCTGCACTGCTGTCCACTCTCCAGGCACAGGCCAGTGAGTGGTTGACACCACACAACCTCACTGTTGGAAATTCTATGAAGTTCGGTAGATAAATTTCAAGCTTGAACACCTAGGTACTGGTAAGGAAAAGAGACAAAAAGAGCACCAGGAGTACCAATAGTGTAGTATTTCTGGGAAATGGGAAATGGGAAGAAATAACAACTACTCACAAACATGGGTTGCTATAGGCAACCAGAAATTCGGGCATGGGGAGAAGGACCATGACTCGGTTGATCAACATGGGTCACGCTCCAGAAAAAACTTAGGACCGCTGGATGTAGTCGCAGAGGTAACCCTTGGGACAGTAGTGGAGATAATGCAAATGGGATGAGGCACCCCGATTGTGTTACAATGTGCAGTGAGTGGAGGTAAGCAATAGGAACCTAATAGTCCTACCTCATGATAAGAGGCTATTATTTTTATTGCTAGACACCAATAAAAAGGCAGCGTGTTTCAAGGGACCCACCCACTTCCTTAGGTCAATACAAGACAGTGTCTGAGTTGTGTATCTCTGTTTCAGAGTGCCTAAATGTTTGGCCCTTCTTAAACAGAGATAGACAGCTCAGACACTGTCTCGTATTGACCTGAGGAGGCGGACAGGTTCGTGAATAGAGATGGCCCGAACGGTTCGCTGGCAAACGGTTCCCGGCGAACTTCCAGTGGTTCGCGTTCCCCATCTAAGGCGAACTTTTCCGGAAGTTCAGTTCGTCCCCATAGTGCACCATTAGGGTCAACTTTGACCCTCTACATCACAGTCAGCAGGCACATTGTAGCAACTCAGGCTACACTCTCTCCTGGAGCCACTCCCCCCTTATAAATTGCAGGCCGCGCTGGCCATTACACTCACTCATGTGCCTGCATTAATTAGAGAAGGGACAGCTGCATCAGACTCTCTCATAGGGAAAGATTAGTTAGGCTCTTGTAGGCTTGTTAGCTTGCTCCTTGCTGATTCTTATTGCTAAAATAATACCCCACAACAGCTCTTTTGAGAGCTAATCTTGTTCTTGTAATCATTTTTTTTCTGTGTGTCCAACTGACACTTGTGTTGCATAGACAGCCTTGCTAATTCATACTGTGTGTGCGCCACTGCCAGCCAGGCCCAGCACATTCAGTGACTACCTGTGTGTGTGACAGGCAGCTGCACATTGTAATACCCAGTACTGCATATACCTACCTGTTGTGTTGAGTGCACCCACCTCATCACTGCATATACCTGCTTGTTGTGTTCAGTGAACCCACCTCATCAATGCATATACCTACCTGTTGTGTTCAGTGAACCCACCTCATCACTGCATATACCTACCTGTTGTGTTCAGTGCACCCACCTCATCACTGCGCACGAGTCCAGCACGGCTGTCACTACGCAAACAGCTGTTTGCAGTGCGTTACAGTGTGTTTGGTGTGTCAGTGTGAAGCAGTACTCTAATTACACTCCCTGATTGCTGTATACACATGCAAGATGTTTTAAAGCACTTTAGGCCTGCAATTTAGCATTCAATGTGATCTCTGCCCTTAAAACTCTGCTTTGTGTCAAATCCGGATTTTTCCCCGGGACTTTTGGCATGTATCCCACTCTGCCATGCCCCCTCCAGGTGTTAGACCCCTTGAAACATCTTTTCCATCACTTTTGTGGCCAGCATAATTTTTTCTAGTTTTCAAAGTTTGCCTCCCCATTTGTGAGAAAACGCGGAAAAGCCGCCGCGTGTACTGACAGCAAGCCGGCTGATTCCACGTCCAACGCGGCGGTCTGTACGCTGAAGCGTGTATCTAGTGACATGGCAGAACGCGGAAAATCCGCCGCATGTACTGACAGCAAGGCGGCTGGTTCCGCGTCCAGCGCGGCGGTTTGCACGCAGCAGCGTGCAGCTGGTATAGCTGAGCCTGTTAGTTCACACAGGTTTAGGGCTACGCACGCGCGCGCCAGAAGTCAGGACCTTTATGCCAGCAGGAGATGTGTCAGCTGATCAGGGTGATCAGCTGATTCCTGCTGGACTCCTGATTGGCTGAGTGGTTCGGGCGGGGCGGCAGAGTCCTGCAACTATATATACGGCTTGCTTGTCAGTTGCTGGTTGTCTGCCGTCGCGATCACTACGTGGAAGCACTCAGACCTTAGTCAGAACCAACAGTGTGTTTGAACCAGGAGGACCTGGGAATTCACACTGAGCCAGATTACTTGTGTTATTATTCTGTTATACATCAGACTAGTTCCAGGGTGTAGAGACCACGGACCTCACACCCAAGACTACGGAACTTGTGTTATCATTCTGTTATACATCAGACTAGTTCCAGGGTGTAGAGACCACGGATCTCACACCCAAGACTAGGCATTGTTTGATATTTGTTATGACCTATTGCTTTCCTGACTATCCCTCTGCTTTCTGATTCGGTACCACGCATATCTGATATCACGTTGCCAAACCCTGCCTGACTTGGATACCGAATCAGCCTTCTGTCTTTGTACTTTATCTGTCTGTGTGTTGCCGACCTGGCTTGCCCGACCTCGAGAGCTATCTCTCTCCACCCAAGAGATAGTCTCCAAGATCAGTCAGTGACATCCACCTTCAGGTGTCACTCACTCTCTGGTCCTTCCTACCTTCAGCCTGACTCCACCCCTTGGAGAGTCTCAGGCTGCGGGAAGGTTTCTGTACTCTCCAAAGCAGTCTCTTCTGTACTGCTTAGGGTCACCTGTCCTTCAGGTGGGTTGCTCAAAGTCATACTGTTACACCAAACACTCACCATACATATATCTAGAGGTGTCCAGAGGTTAGCACTATATCTGTATTATTGGTGATTCTGCAGATCATCCATAATCAGGTATAGATCTGTATTCTTAGTGATACTGCAGATCACCAATAATCAGATTCTCTCTGTGTGCTGACACCGATCGTTACACTATTGAAGTCTATTGCGGTTCGCGAAAGTTCGTGCAAACCGAACTTTCGCCGAAGTTTGAGAACCCGGTTTGCGAACCGAAAATCGGAGGTTCTGGCCATCTCTATTTGTGAAACGCATTGTCTTTTTATTGGTGTCTAAAAATAAAAATCTTGGCCTCTTATCATGAGGTAGGACTGTTCCTATTGCTTACCTCCACTCACTGCCAGGGCCGGCTCTAGCGTGGGGCAAGAGGGGGCAACGCCCCCTTAAATAATTACTCTGCCCCCTCAAACAGGGGTGGCAGGGGAGAGAGAAGCGGAGAGAGAAGAGGAAGCTGTGGACACCGCAGGGAAGGGGGGCTGTCTCCCCCCCTTCCCTCACCTTGGGGCTCCCCCTCTCTCTCGCTCCCCCCTCCAGATATCAGCAGGTGGCAGCGGTGGTAGAACACTTCCTCGCTTCCCAACGCGGGAGAGCGAGAGATCTGTGCGCCGCTACTCTGGTCTAGACTAGACCAGAGTAGTGGCAGCATCGCACAGTTCTCTGTCCCGTGCTGGGAAGAGAGTAAGTGTTCTACCGCCGCTGCCACCTGCTGATATCTGGAGGGGGAGCGAGAGAGAAGGGGAGCCCCAAGGTGAGGGAATGGGGGGAGATGGCCCCCCTTCCCCGCTGTGCCCACAGCTTCCTCTTCTCTCTCAGACTCCACTGCCACCCCACCTGGGGACATCTATACACTTGGCTATACTAGGGAGTCGGGACACGGTAAGTCCTGACCACATATACTGGGGACACCTATAGACCTGGCGACATATACACCTGGCTACATATACTGGGGATATATACACCTGGCTAGATATACTGGAAATATATACACCTGGCTACATGTACTGGGGACAACTATACACCTGGCTACATATACTGGGGATATATACACCTGGCTACATATACTGGGGACAACTATACACCTGGCTACATATACTGGGGATATATACACCTGGCTACATATACTGGGGACAACTATACACCTGTCTACATATACTGTGGATATATACACCTGGCTATATATACTGGGGATATATACACCTGGCTACATATACTGGGGACAGCTATACACCTGACTACCTATACTGGGGGCACTGGCTGTCTGTCCTTATGTGCATTTACTGGTGAAAGGCTGTCTGTCATTACATGCATTTCGTGGTGAAACGCTGTCTCTCATTACGTGTATTTACTGGTGAAGCGTTGTCTCTCATTACGTGCATTTACTGGTGAAACGCTGTCTCTCATTACGTGCATTTACTGGGGAAACACTGTCTGTCATTACGTGCATTTACTGGTGAAAGGCTGTCTCTAATTACATGCATTTACTGGGGAAACGCTGTCTGTCATTATGTGCATTTACTGGTGAAACACTGTCTCTCATTACATGCAATTACTGGTGAAAGGCTGTCTGTCATTACGTGCGTTTACTGGTGAAACGCTGTATCTCATTACATGCATTTACTGGGGGAAACGCTGTCTGTCATTATGTGCATTTACTTCATTTTTTTAATGTAACTACATTAACTGGTATAACTACGTTACAGTTAGCCCCGCCCACATGCCGTCATGACCATGACCATTTTTTCGCTTTGTGCGCCGCTAATTGCCCCATCCCTGATGCCCCCTACCCATTTTTGACTGCCCCCTCATATGTGCCTGTCTAGAACTGGCTCTTCTCACTGCACATTGTATCACAAATGGGGCACCGCCTCACTGTTGAAAAAGTTGTCTGTAACAATAGTATAATTCAGTATTTGGCTCCACACACATCATATCACTTCAGAGAGGAGGCCTCACATAATGGACTGCTAGGGGCCATAAAAACCTTAGCTGCACTCCTGCTATCCTTTTCTCTATCTACACTTATGGTCTCTGTCAGCTCATCAGTTCTTTTGGCTTCCAATATCACCTATAAACTGACAATACCCAAATCTACCTATCAGTTCCTGAATTGACAACTCTAACAGCTCATGTTCTCGACTGTCTCAATACTGTCTCCTTGTATGGTCTCCTTGTGTCTGTGTGGGTTTCCTCTGGGCATTCCGGCTTCCTCCCACATCCCCAAAAAACTACAGATAAGTTAATTGGCTTCTCCTCTAAATTGGCTCTAGACTATAATATAATAATAATAATAATAATAATAATAATAATAATAATAATAATACAAGTTGTACACCTTATTAAAAAATTCTTAATTTTAATTAAATTTTAATTAAATTATTAAAATTCACAAATGCATTTGTAAATGCGAAATTGCAGTGTCCGGTCATCACTATTGCTCTTATTGCACCTGAAGACAACAAAAGTGCCAAGTGTGAACAAGACCTTATACCAATACTATTTCTTTAACATAAACATTTCTCACTATTAGGAGGTCTAGTGATTCATGCTACAGTTAGGAAAAAGCACTATCTTCTTCTAAAAATCTGTTTAAAAAAATATCTAATAATAATTCTATTTTGTAGCTAGAACATTTTGCACTTTATGTTTACTATACTATAATGATATTTTTGGTGTGCAGTAGATCTCCATCATCAGTGGTTTTGTTATATTTCAATTTTAAAAATGTCAATAAATAATTTGTCTAATATTAGTATCAGTTGTTTACCTGTGGCCGATAATGCATTTCCATGGCATGACCTAGAAAACAAAAACTAGGCCACAGAACGTATTTATGTTTTCCTTATGAGATATTTTCTGCAAATTGATGCTGTATGTAACATATCAAATTGGTGTGTTGAACTGGGAGCATTCCAAGGTAACCAGCCCATACAATTATAGAGCAACATGTGAGTTTAGCTGTAGCCAGTGCACAGAGAAGCTATATTTGATTGCTGTTGCTGTACATAAATGTACCTGAATATATTTTAAAGGCATTTACTAAATCTCCTTGTAGCCAGGTTAAATAAATACACAGACCCTCGGAACATGTCCGGAGCAAGAGCATGTGGGATATGTTTTCTTTGCCATGCTCCTTGCATGCATAGCTCAGCTACAGTATATGGGGCCTGCATGAGTATTGCTGCACCTGCACAG
This sequence comes from Hyperolius riggenbachi, assembly GCF_040937935.1. NCBI lineage: Eukaryota > Metazoa > Chordata > Amphibia > Anura > Hyperoliidae > Hyperolius > Hyperolius riggenbachi. Next base: position 367,318,006 of record NC_090647.1, on the reverse strand, counting down.
TAATCTGGAGTCGCTTTTCCATGAGTGGCTCCATGCTACTGCGAAGGCATGGCAGCATTTGCAAGTATTTGCAAGGGTACAGGATGGCTGTGCTCGTGCACAAAGAGGAGTACAGTCACAAACTTCCATTGAGCAGCGTTGGTGGCGAGGAGGACATGGGAGACCTCTGGAGGATCCAGAGGCTTCCCTCTTCCTATGTAAGTATCTCTCTTTTGTGTTCCAGGCTTCCTCAGGTTCTCTTTAAGGTGCGTACACAATTTCAAATTCTTTAGCCTGCCATAATTGAGACTTGATCCATTTGGCTACAGTATGGACCTGATGCTACAGGTACAGATGAGCACTACCCTGTAGGCTAGTTAAACATTCTGTTGCTATGGAGGTGGGCTGAGGGCCAGTAGGATGAATAGGAGAACAATGGCCTTGGCCTGCTCTTAGCTGAGTTGATTGGCCAAGTGGATTGCTTGCTAATGTATCAAGAAGGCTCAAGGGTTGCTGTATATACACTGGATTCAGAGCTGAGAATCATCTACTATGTGTACAAACCATAAGTCAACAGTAGAAGCTGATTTCTGCACTGTGCATCATCCCCATACCCAAACCCCAGTATATATAGCCTCATCTCAGAGAGGCTTAGTGGCAGAAATTTAGAGTCACAAAAGAGCACTGGATATAGAATCTGAAGAGTGAAGTCAGGCAGGGAAGGATGGAGGGAGTATGGAAAACATAGTTTGCATTCTATGGAATCATAGATTGCCAGTTTAAAACAAAGTTAACAGAAGTTTATTAGATTAAAAAACTGTTCAAATAACCCTTCACAAATGTCAGATCAATATTACTCAAATTCAAGGGCATGGAGAGAAAAAGCTTTCTGCTCTCTGCACAATTATTCTAATGACTGCATCTGCTCAGCCACTGATAAGGAATCAGCCACTGATAAGGAATCATGCTAAGTTTTGCAGACAGAGATTTGTTGACAGTCCCTATTCAGTGTGTAGCAGGGTCTTGTACAGCACCCAGTCCCTAACCTCTCTACCCATTCCCAAGTGCTCTGTGCAGTAGGGATGCTGGATGATTCTGCAGAGCTAGTTCTATCAGAAATGGACAGAGTGAGTAGGGATGCTCACCGCGGTCAGCGGAATTCATTTTTCCACGATTCCGGCCGGAATTTGGTGGTTCCGTTCACATCGGAACGGAATTGCCATAGCGCTATAGCGTAAATTCCGCGGAACGATGCGTAATTCCAGCGGAATGCGGATTTTTGTAAGCCAACCACAAGGAAGCCCCTAGAAGAAATTTAAGTGAAAACAACAGGATTTCTTCATGAAAATAGGAATTTCTGCGCCAATCAGAGGCTTACAAAAACCACCCAAATGGATTTCTGCATGAAAATCGGAATTATTTCAGCACCAATTACAGTGTTAACAAAAAATATTCAATCCTATGTTAGCAACCAGCTCCCTAGCTATCTCAGCTATCCCACCCATTTTGTATAGGTCCCATAGCCTACGCAACACCTGCTGCGGCGCCAAAACCACCGCCATGGAACCACCGCCAGGTCCCATAACTTACGCAACACCTCCTGTGGGCAAAAACCACCACCTTGGAACCACCACCAGGTCCCAAAGCTTACGTGACGCAAAATGACCGCCATGGGACCACCGCTAGGTCCCATGGCTTAAGCGACACCTCCTGTGGCGCCAAAATGATTACCATGGGACCACCTCTAGGTCCCGTGGCTTAAGCGACACCTCCTGTGGCGCCAAAATGACCGCCATGGGACCACCGATAGGTCCCATGGCATAAGCGGCACCTCCTGTGGTGCCAAAATGACTACCGCTAGGTCCCATGGCTTAAGCGACACCTCCTGCAGTGCCAAAACGACCGCCATGGGACCACCGCTAGGTCCCATGGCTTAAGTGACACCTCCTGTGGCCCCAAAACGACTGCCATGGGACCACCGCTAGGTCCCATGGCTTAAGCGACACCTCCTGTGGCGCCAAAATGACCGCCATGGGACCACCGCTAGGTCCCATGGCTTAAGCGACACCTCCTGCGGTGCCAAAATGACCGCCATGGGACCACTGCTAGGTCCCATGGCTTAAGCGACACCTCCTGTGGCGCCAAAATGACCGCCATGGGACCACCGCTAGTTCCCATGGCTTAAAGAGAAACTCCAACCAAGAATTGAACTTTATCCCAATCAGTAGCTGATACCCCCTTTTACCTGAGAAATATTATGCTTTTCACAAACAGACCATCAGGGGGCGCTGTATGACTGATTTTGTGCTGAAACCCCTCCCACAAGAAGCTCTGGGACCGCTGTACTTTTGGCAGTTTGTTACAATGTAACAAGGTTCACAGACAGGAATTAGCTGTTTACAGCTGTCTCTAACAGCCAAAACAGCTAGCAGCAGCTACATAACCTGCCCACAGTAAAAATGTCACCATGTAATAAATGTCAGAATGTAAATCGGGGAGAGGAAAGATTTTACAATGAGCAAACACTGACTAAATCATTTATACATAATTATTGTAAAAATTAAGCACTTTTTTATTGCATTATTTTCACTGGAGTTCCTCTTTAACCACTTGAGGACCTAGGGCTTTACCCCCCTTAACCTCCCTGCCGTTATAAAAAAATGCTGCGCACGGCAGGGAGGGTGTTTTTTCGCATTATTTTTTTTTTTTAGCATGTAGCTAGCCTAGCGCTAGCTACATGCTTCCCCCCTCCCTGCGGCGTCCCCCCGAATGCGCCGATCGCCGCCGGCGCATATACCCATCCGGAAATCCCGTTCTGAACGGGATTTCCAGGAGGGCTTCCCCCGTCGCCATGGCGACGGGCGCGATGACGTCACCGACGTCATCGACGTCGTGACGTCAGAGGGAGTCCCGAACCACCCCTCGACGCTGCCTGGCACTGATTGGCCAGGCAGCGCACGGGTCTCGGGGGGGGGGGACACCCTCTGTCGCGGCGGGTTGCGGCGAATCGGCGGGGAGCGGCGGCGATCGTAAGTTACACGCAGCTAGCAAAGTGCTAGCTGCGTGTAACAAAAAAAAAATTATGCAAATCGGCCCAGCAGGGCCTGAGGAATCCTCCGCGGCAGGTTACCCCGAGCTGAGCTCGGGATAACCGGCAGGGAGGTTAAGGACCGGCCACTTTTTTTCCATTCAGACCACTGCAGCTTTCACGGTTTATTGCTCGCTCATACAACCTACCACCTTAATGAATTTTGGCTCCTTTTCTTGTCACTAATAAAGCTTTCTTTTGGTGCTATTTGATTGCTCCTGCGATTTTTACTTTTTATTATATTCATCAAAAAAGACATGAATTTTGACAAAAAATAAAATCTTCTATGAACTCACCATACTCCTAACAGAATACCTTTGGGTGTCTTCTTTCTAGAATGGGGTTATTTGTGGGGTTCCTATACTGCCCTGGCATTTTAGGGGCCCTAAACCGTGAGGAGTAGTCTTGAAACCAACAATGTCGCAAAATGACCTGTGAAGTGTCTACTTTCCAAAATGGGGTCATTTGTTGGGTGTGTTTACTGTCTTGGCATTTTGGGGGGTGCTAAATTATAAGCACCCCTGTAAAGCCTAAAGGTCTCATTGGACTTTGGGCCCCTTAGCGTACTTAAGGTGCAAAAAAGTGCCACATATGTGGTACCGCCGTACTCAGGAGAAGTAGTATAATGTGTTTTGGGGTGTATTTTTACACATACCCATGCTGGGTGGGATAAATATCTCTGTAAATGACAATTGTTTGATTTTTTTACACACAATTGTCCATTTACAGAGAGATTTCTCCCACCCAGCATGGGTATGTGTAAAAATACACCCCAAAACACATTATACTACTTCTCCTGAGTACGGCGATACCACATGTGTGACACTTTTTTGCAGCCTAGGTGCGCTAAGGGGCCCAACGTCCTAATCACAGGTCATTTTGAGGCATTTGTTTTCTAGACTACTCCTCACGATTTAGGGCCCCTAAAATGCCAGGGCAGTATAGGAACCCCACAAGTGACCCCATTTTAGAAAGAAGACACCCCAAGGTATTCCGTTAGGTGTATGGCGAGTTCATAGAAGATTTTATTTTTTGTCACAAGTTAGTGAAAAATGACACTTTGTGAAAAAAAAACAAAAATCAATTTCCGCTAACTTTTGACAAAAAATAAAATCTTCTATGAACTCGTCATACACCTAACAGAATACATTGGGGTGTCTTTTTTTCTAAAATGGGGTCAGTTTGTGGGGTTCCTATACCGCCCTGGTATTTTACGGGCCCAAAACCGTGAGTAGTCTGGAAACCAAATGTCTCAAAATGACTGTTCAGGGGTATAAGCATCTGAAAATTTTGATGGTCTATGAGGGGGCGAATTTTGTGGAACCGGACATAAGCAGGGTGGCCTTTTAGATGACAGGTTGTATTGGGCCTGATCTGATGGATAGGAGTGCTAGGGGGTGACAGGAGGTGATTGATGGGTGTCTCAGGGGGTGGTTAGAGGGGAAAATAGATGCAATCAATGCACTGGGGAGGTGATCGGAAGGGGGTCTGAGGGGGATCTGAGGGTTTGGCCAAGTGATCAGGAGCCCACACGGGGCAAATTAGGGCCTGATCTGATGGGTAGGTGTGCTAGGGGGTGACAGGAGGTGATTGATAGGTGTCTCAAGGTGTGATTAGAGGGGGGAATAGATGCAAGCAATGCACTGGCGAGGTGATCAGGGCTGGGGCATGAGGGCATTCTGAGGGTGTGGGCGGGTGATTGAGTGCCCTAGGGGCAGATAGGGGTCTAATCTGATAGGTAGCAGTGACAGGGGGTGATTGATGGGTAATTAGTGGGTGTTTAGGGTAGAGAACAGATATAAACACTGCACTTGGGAGGTGATCTGACGTCGGATCTGCGGGTGAACTATTGGTGTGGGTGGGTGATCAGATTGCCCACAAGGGGCAGGTTAGGGGCTGATTGATGAGTGGCAGTGACAGGGGGTGATTGATGGGTGGCAGTGACAGGGGGTGATTGATGGGTGATCAGTGGTTTATTACAGGGAAGGACAGATGTAAATAATGCCCTGGCGAATTAATAAGGGGGGGTCTGAGGGCAATCTGAGCGTGTAGGCGGGTGATTGGGTGCCAGCAAGGGGCAGATTAGGGTCTGATCTGATGGGTAACAGTGACAGGTGGTGATAGGGGGTGATTGATGGGTAATTAGTGGGTGTTTAGAGGAGACAATAGATGTAAACGCTGCGCTTGGGTGGTGATCTGATGTCGGATCTGCGGGCGGTCTTTTGGTGTGGGTGGGTGATCAGATTGCCCGCAAGGGGCAGGTTAGCGGCTGATTGATGGGTGGCAGTAACAGGGGGTGATTGATGGGTGGCAGTGACAGGGGGTGATTGATGGGTGATTGACAGGTGATTGACAGGTGATCAGTGGGTTATTCCAGGGAAGCACAGATGTAAATATTGCACTGGCGAATTGATAAGGGGGGGTCTGAGGGCAATCTGAGCGTGTAGGCGGGTGATTGGGTGCCCGCAAGGGGCAGATTAGGGTCTGATCTGATGGGTAACAGTGACAGGTGGTGATAGGGGGTGATTGATGGGTGATTGATGGGTAATTAGTGGGTGTTTAGAGGAGAGAATAGATGTAAACACTGCGCTTGGGTGATGATCTGATGTCGGATCTGCGGGCGATCTATTGGTGTGGGTGGGTGATCAGATTGCACGCAAGGGGCAGGTTAGGGGCTGATTGATGGGTGGCAGTGACAGGGGGTGATTGATGGGTGGCAGTGACAGGGGGTGATTGATGGGTGATTGACAGGTGATTGACAGGTGATTGACAGGTGATTGACAGGTGATCAGGGGGGATAGATGCATACAGTACACAGGGGGTGGGGGGTCTGGGGGGGGTCTGGGGAGAATCTGAGGGGTGGGGGGTGATCAGGAGGGGGCAGTGGGCAGGGGGGGAGATAAAAAAAAAATAGCGTTGACAGATAGTGACAGGAAGTGATTGATGGGTGATTAGGGGGGTGATTGGGTGCAAACAGGGGTCTGGGGGGTGGGCAGGGGGGGGTCTGAGGGGTGCTGTGGGCAATCTGGGGCAGGGGGGGAGAAATCAGTGTGCTTGGGTGCAGACTAGGGTGGCTGCAGCCTGCCCTGGTGGTCCCTCGGACACTGGGACCACCAGGGCAGGAGGCAGCCTGTATAATACACTTTGTAAACATTACAAAGTGTATTATACACTTTGTATGCGGCGATCGCGGGGTTAACATCCCGCCGGCGCTTCCGTATGGCCGGCGGGATGTTGCGGCGGGTGACCGGTGACAGGCGCCGGCGGAGGATCGCGTCACGGATGACGCGATCGCTCCGCCCATGCCCCTACAAGGATCGCCGCCTTTGGGCATGAGCTGGTCCTTGCGGGGTCCACTTCCCGGCCGCCTCTGTGCGTTAGGCGGTCGGGAAGTGGTTAAGTGACACCTCCTGCTGCAAAAAAATAAAATGACCGGGGGAACAGCCACTAGGTCCCATGGGCTACCATTTAGCATTAACGAGGTTTCATTTGCGATTACTTACATATTTCCGCCAGAATGCGGAAATTCCGTGGAAATCCGCAAAATTCTGCGGAAATGTAATGGGGACGGAATTTAGCACTGGCGGAATACCGCAATTCTGGCGGAACAGAATTTGCTCTTTCCGATCATCCCTAAGAGTGAGTGTAATAAGCTGTAATAAGCTCGTCTGGCGGTTTTCTGTATGCCTTTTCTGCACACCATGGGCTTGATTCACTAAACTGTGCTAACTCATTTCACAACCGCGCTAGCGTTTTCACACGCGTTTTTGTGTGCAATTGCGAAAATTGCGAAAATGCAAACACGGCCATGATATGAGTTATCACGGTTTAGTGAATCAAGCCCCATGTGTGTCTGTATATGGGAAAACATGCACATTTTATCACAGTCAGAAGCTAATGTAATTGATAGAGAAAATGTGTGCAGTGCTTCACTTCTATCTGCTTTTATCTTCATAGGGATAACACATTCAAGTGTGCACTAGCCAATAACATTTGTTCTCAGTTTACCTGTGCAGAAAGTGTGTGTGTGTGTGTGGGGGGGGGGGGTGCATCCAAAGTTTTGCAGGAGGGCCCAGTGATTCCTAGTTACGCCCCTGCTCAAAATGATCAATTATGGCCTTCTCAGGTAACCATTTTATAATGATACCTATAAAGTCACAATGCCGGACTATCCACTGATCAGTCTGTCCCGTTGAATACACCGAGGAAGGGGGAGGCAGAGTGGGTGGTTACACTCAGCAGGAAATACATTAAAGGACAACTAACCTAAGAGGGATATGTAGGCTGCCGTATTTATTTCCTGTTAAACAATACCATTTCTCTGGCATCCTGCTGATCCTTCACGCATCACTAGTGTTGAATCACATGCCTGAAACAAGCATGCAGAAAATGCAGTAAAACTTTAGTCAAATATCTGATTTGCATGTTTGTTCAGTCTATGGCTAAAAATATTAGAGGAGAGGATCAGCAGGACGGCTAGGCAATGTGCATTGTTTAAAAGGGAGTATATATGGCAGCTTTCATATACCTCTCAACAGAGCTGGATTTACCATAAGGCACTGTAGGCATGTGCCTACAGGCGCCTGATGATGAAAAGATGGCTCATTTCCCCCCCCCCCCCCCCCCCCCCGAGTGCCTCCCTCTCGCCTGAGAGGTTACTCACCCAGCTCTCGGCATTCCAATGACAAGATCTCCCTTCAGTCAGGTGCACCTCTGGCTGCTTAACCTCCTTGGCGGTATTGACGAGCTCAGCTCGTCAATGACCGCCGGAGGGTGCCGCTCAGGCCCCGCTGGGCCGATTTTGATAATTTTTTTTTTTAAACACGCAGCAAGCACTTTGCTTGCTGCGTGTTTCTAACGATCGCCACCGCCCGCCGCCGATGCACCGCTACCCGACGCAAAAAAGCCCCCCCCTGCAGACCCTGTGCGCAGCCTGGCCAATCAGTGCCAGGCAGCGCTGAGGGGTGGATTGGGACTCCCGATGACGTCACAACGTCGATGACGTCATCACGATCGTCGCCATGGCGACGGGGGGAAGCACTAAAGGAAATCCCGTTCAGAACGGGATTTCCGGACGGACTTGATCGCCGGCGGCGATCGGAAGGGTGGGAGGGAAGGAGCAGGGAGGGGGGAATCATGTAGCTAGCGCTAGGCTAGGGTGGTTAATACTGGGATTCCTCTAGCTACCTAATACTTGGGTGTACCTCTAGGTACTTAATATTGAGGGTTCTTCTGGCTGCCTAATACTAAGGAGCACTTGTAGCTACCTATGACGGTGTGAGGGAAGTAAGGGAGAAGTGACAGCTGGAACTGCCAGCACACTTGCGGTGTAGTTTGGTGGGGGTTTGTAGGTTCATGGAGGGTGAAGTCTAAGGTGCCAGTACATCTGTGCCTATAGGCTCCTGTGAGGTAAAGCCAGGCCTGCCTCTCAGGTCACTTGTCCTTTACAATTGGTGTTGGTTAAGCTGCATATGATGCAGCTAAATAGCCGATGTCACTGTGATCAGTTGACACAACACATGGGAAGGTTTGTCGTGTCATATATTTGCAGGGAAATGAGTAAATACTGTATATGTATATATTCTTTTTACTGTGGCAATGTTAAAAGTGAGGGGTAAGCTATTTTTATTGTTTATCTACAGGAGAAATGTTTCCATAGTATTGAATTCACCAATTAAACCACCAATAAATCATATGTCAAGAGTCTTTTCAATAAAGAGCAAAAGTGTGAGTCTCACAGGGTGTCTTTACTCACATAGGCACTCTTAATTCACAAATATTGTTGTTGTGAATGACTGGTGGTTGCACCCATAGAGTTTGATTCACTAAATCGCTTTTCACGCGCAATCGCGAAATTTTGCAACTGTGTGAAAAATGTTACGCGCATTATAATGCATGCAAAATGGTAGCGTGACCGTGATATCAGTTTGCACGCCTAAAGACTTTTGGGCATGATAAGCATTGCACTAAGTAGGTTAGCACCGCTTTGAGGGAAAAACTCAAAGTCCAGTGCACGTGAAACATCGCATAGGGTTTAATGGCATTGCGTGCAAAACTTTGTGCGCAAGTTTATTTTATCACGTCTAAATTGAGTTTAGGCGTGATAATGGGCTTTTCACCAGCGTGCTAACAGTTAGCATGGCTTTGTGAATCAAGCCCATAGTCTGTTCATTTGATTTCATGTTTTTTTTTTGTTTGTTTTTTTGGGATTCAGACTCCAGATAAACATTTTCTCCAGATCAAAAATTGCATTTGTTTTTTCCAAAGAACTGAAGTTTGTACTTTAAGAATGTGGTTTAGGATCAAAGGAGTAGAAAAAAAATCCCAATACAATTATGTTTATTATAACACTGACTGTGAGAGCTTTTCTGGTAAAATATATAACCAGAAGGGTCAAAACAAGGTTAAGAAATTCTGGAACACATTTCTGACTGCCTTCTGCCATTGAGGGGACTGAAGACCGGAAGCTGGATAAAGGTTACTCAACCAACTACTGCCTCTGCCTGCTGTAACTATATAAATATCTTTGAAGTGCATGCTAAAAAATATAAAACTCAGGAGAAAAATGTAATTGCATATAGGCCTCTGCCTATATGCAATTACATTTTTCTCCTGAGTTTTCTCCTACAGTAGCTGATACTTTCAAACTTGTCAATAAAATGCCTTTTAACCAGCTGTGGACCGCCGCCCGAAGATTCACGGCGGGTCGGCAGCACTCTAGTTCCTCCGTGAAGCATATATGCGTCATCTTGCGAGGGACCAGATTTGATGGCATGAGCGCGCACTCCCATCACTGTGCACAGCAGACTCTAGTCATCAGCCTGCCAGCCAATGATCGGCACTGGCAGGTTATTTATTTTATCTATTTATTTACAAAATGTCAGTCTTTTTGGAATAATATAATAAAAAATAAAAATAGAAGCAGCAACCAAATACCACCAAAGGAAGAGGAAAAAAAAGGTAAAATGAATTTGGGAGCTAAGTTGTATGACTGAGGAATAAACCATTAAATTGTGAAGTTCCAAATTGTAAAAAATGGCCTGGTCACTAGGGGGGTATAAACCTCTGGGGCTCAAATGGTTAGACCCCCAACAAACAAAAAAATATCCAAAGAATTTTGATAGAATTTTTTCACCTACTTTTTGGTACTTTGTTCTATTGCAAAGTGCTGAAAAGTTACTCTAAATGAAAGATTAAAAATTATCTCCTAGGAGAAATCTCAGGAGAAAAAGTTAATTGCATAGAGCACCGAGTCTCTTGGTATTCTCCTGTGTTATTCTTACTTCTTGACCTTCAGTACAGTGTGAATCTCACTCCCTTCAACTATAAATAGTGATGGATAAACATCGCAAAAGAGTGAGCTGCAGAACACAGGCAAGGTCCATAGAGAAAAAACTGTGTCTGCTCTCTCAACCTTGTTCTAATTAGGGATGTCGGGAGCATAGACTTTTCCGTTCGCAAACGGCACACGTGAACTTCTACAAAATGTCCGCGAACAGGTGAATCTGGTGAACCGCCATTGACTTCAATGGGCAGGGGAATTTTGAGACCTACAAAGACTGTTTCTGGCCACAAAAGTGATGAAAAAGTTGTTTCCAGGGGTCTAACACCTGGACAGGGGCATGCCAGAGGGGGATCCATGCCAAAAGTCTCACCAAAGTTACGGAGTTGAAGCAGTCATGTTTTAAACCCTAATGGGCAAAATGGGCAGAAATCACATTATGCACAGCTCTGGGTGGGCTGTGGAGTGTCTCACACAGCGAGATACAATAGTACTATCAGAATACAGTGAAATAATAATGCATTGGAGTGGTTCTGTGCCTGCAACTTACTTAGGCAACAGCAGTAGTGTGCACACAGCTCTGGGTGTCAGTGGTGGGCTGTGGAGTGTCACACACAGAAAAAAAACAAAACACAGGAGACCGAGGGCTGTTCGGAGTGCTTTCACAGCAAGTAAGGAACAAGAACACAAGCCTAGCTAATACTTTCCCTACCTATTTGCAGCAAGTCTGACCCTGATCTCACTAACAGTCAGCAGCAAGCAGAAAATGGATCCAATAGGCTTGATTCACTAACCGGCGCTAAGCCGGTTAGTGTGCCTTATCGGAGGTTAGTGTGCCTTATCTGAGTTAGTGTGCCTTATCTGAGGTTAGTGTGCCTTATCTGAGGTTAGTGTGCCTTATCTGAGTTAGTGTGCCTTATCTGAGGTTAGTGTGAATTATCTGAGGTTAGTGTGCTTTATATGAGTTAGTGTGCCTTATCTGAGGTTGGTGTGCTTTATCTGAGTTAGTGTGCCTTATCTGAGGTTAGTGTGCTTTATCTGAGGTTAGTGTGCCTTATCTGAGTTAGTGTGCCTTATCTGAACTTAGTGCCCCTTAAGTAACTTTGTGCACACTAAAAGATGCACAAAGCTACATCGCGCACTGCACAATAACATCGCACCTGCTATACTGTACTTGATGCGACCGTAAGGTCGCATAGGATGCGACCTGAACGGCGCATCAGTGTACCTTATGGTCGCATCATATACAGTATAGTGCACAAAGATCGACGCATTACGCTGTGCGCCCTGTGCGCGGTGCAGTGCGCGATGTAGCTTTGTGCATCTTTTAGTGTGCACAAAGCTACTTAATGGGCACTAAGTTCAGATAAGGCACACTAACCTCAGATAAGGCACACTAACTCAGATAAGGCACACTAACCTCAGATAAGGCACACTAACCTCAGATAGGGCACACTAACTCAGATAAGGCACACTAACCTCAGATAAGGCACACTAACCTCAGATAAGGCACACTAACCTCAGATAAGGCACACTAACCTCAGATAAGGTTAGCACTGTCGTTTGTGCCTACTAAGTGATAAGGCACACTAACTGGCTTAGTGCCGGTTAGTGAATCAAGGCCAATATGGCCACCGCAACTGCTTATTAATGGGGGGGGGGGGTCCAGGAAGGGGTGCTAGCTGATTGGCTGCCCTGTATCTGCTGACTGTGAGGTAGGGGGTCAAAGTTTAGATCATTGATGATGTATAGGGGGCAGATCAAACACGCCAAATGTTCGCTGTTTGCCACGAATGTAAACAGCCGATGTTCACAGAATACTGCTAACTGTTCAGACCATCTCTAGTTCTAATGACTGTAAGTGGACAGCCAGATAAGGTATAATGCTGGGTACACACTATCATAGTTACATAGTTACATAGTTATTTTGGTTGAAAAAATACATACGTCCATCGAGTTCAACCAGTATAAAGTACAACACCAGCCTACTCCCTCACATATCCCTGTTGATCCAGAGGAAGGTGAAAAAACCCTTACAAGGCATGGTCCAATTAGCCCCTAAAGGGAAAAATTCCTTTCCGACTCCAGATGGCAATCAGATAAAATCCCTGGATCAACATCATTAGGCATTACGTAGTAATTGTAGCCATCGATGTCTTTCAATGCAAGGAAAGCATCTATACCCCCTTTAAATGCAGGTATAGAATTTGCCATAACGACTTCCTGTGGCAATGCATTCCACATCTTAATCACTCTTACTTAATATCTTTTTTGTAATGTGGTGCCCAGAACTGAATTCCATATTCCAGATGTGGCCTTACTAGAGACTTAAACAAGGGCAATATTATGCTAGCATCTCGAGTTTTTATTTCCCTTTTAATACATCCCAAAATTTTGTTAGCTTTAGCTGCAGCTGCTTGGCATTGAGTACGATTATTTAACTTGTTGTCGATGAGTACTCCTAAGTCCTTCTCCAAGTTTGATGTCCCCAACTGTATCCCATTTATTTTGTATGGTGCTAGACCATTAGTAGGTCCAAAATGCATGACTTTACATTTGACAACATTGAATTTCATCTGCCATGTATGTGCCCATATAGCCATCCTATCCAGATCCTGTTGCAATATGACACTATCTTCCTGAGAGTTGGTGATTCTGCACAATTTTGTATCATCTGCAAAAATAGCAACATTGCTCACTACTGCATCTACTAGGTCATTAATAAATAAATTGAAGAGCACTGGACCCAGAACAGACCCCTGTGGGACCCCACTGCTAACAGTCTTCCATTTTGAGTACGATCCATTGACCACAACTCTTTGTTTTCTGTCCATTAGCCAGTTCCCTATCCATGCACACAGACTCTTCCCCAGTCCTTGCATCCTCAACTTTTGCACCAGACTTTTGTGGGGAACAGTGTCGAAGGCCTTTGCAAAGTCCAAGTATATCACATCTACAGCATTCCCAATATCCATATTAGCATTCACTACCTCATAAAAGCTGAGCATGTTAGTCAAACAGGACCTGTCTTTAGTAAACCCATGTTGATGCTGAGAAATAAGATTATTTTCTACTATGAAGTCATGTATAGTATCTCTTAGTAACCCCTCAAATAGTTTGCATACAACTGATGTTAAGCTTACAGGTCTAAAATTTTCTGGATCTGATTTTTTGGCCTTCATAAATAATGGGAAAACGTGGGCTGTACGCCAATCCACTGGGACTCTGCCAGTTGCAAGAGAGTCACAAAAGATAAGATAAAGGGGTTTATCTATAACTGAACTTAATTCCCTTAGGACCCGAGGATGCATGCTATCCGGGCCAGGTGCCTTGTCTATTTTTAATTTATTTAGTCTTGCCTTCACTTCTTCCTGCGTTAAGTATTTAATATTACAGTTAGAAGATTGAGACTCTTCCGCCTCTGTAATTTTCAACAGTGCTGTTTCTTTTGTGAAGACAGAAGCAAAGAAAGCATTTAATAACTTTGCCTTACCTTGGTCATCCACCATTGAGTTCCCACCCTCATCCTTTAGGAGTCCTATACAGTCAACCTTTCTTTTTTTAGAGTTAATGTACTTGTAAAACTTTTTTGGGTTAGATTTGATGTCCCTAGCGATTTGTTTTTCAGCTTCAATCTTTGCCTGCCTAATTTCTTTTTTACAATTTTTATTGCACTCCTTATAATTGCTTAGTGCAGCCTCGGTCCCCTCCTGTTTTAAGACCTTATAGGCATTCTTTTTCCTCTTCATTTTATCTTTAACCTTTCTTTTCATCCATAGAGGCCTTTTTTTATTCCTAGATGTTTTGTTTCCATATGGGATATGCATACTACTATATTGATTGAGTATAAGTTTAAAAGCTTGCCATTTCCCTTCAGTGTCTTCCCCTTGTAGTACATTATCCCAGTTCACCAAACTTAGTGCCTGCCTAATTTGATTGAACTTTGCTTTTCTAAAATTCATAGTTTTAGTGGTCCCGCTGCCCCGTGGCCTATCAGTCACCAGATCAAACGTTATCATGTTGTGATCACTATTTCCCAAATGTTCTTGAACCTGCACATTTGATACATTATCTGGTCTATTAGAAATGATCAGATCCAGTAACGCATTCCCCCTAGTTGGTTCCGTTACCATTTGAGTCAAGTAATTGTCCTGTAGTGCTGCCAGAAATCTGCTGCTTTTACCAGAATGGGTAGCCTCAATACCCCAGTCAATGTCTGGAAAGTTGAAGTCGCCCATAATTATGACCTCATTTTTACTTGCAGCTTTTTCAATCTGCTGTAGTAATCGCAGTTCTGCAGCTTCATTAATATGAGGTGGTCTGTAACATACCCCAATAAGCAATTGGCAACTTTTATTTCCACCATGAATATTTACCCAAACGGACTCCACATCTTCGCAATCTTCTTCCATCTCATCGTTGAGGACAGCTGTAAAAGAATTCTTAACAAAGAGACAAACCCCTCCACCTTTTTTCCCTGTTCTATCCCTCCTAAACACATTGTATCCTTTTAAATTAGCTATCCAGTCATGGCTTTCGTCCATCCATGTCTCGGTTATTCCCACAATGTCATAGCCTTTGTCATTCAGAATGAACTCTAGTTCGTCTATTTTATTTGCAAGGCTCCGAGCATTGGTTACCATGCACTTTATATTTTTACCACCACATTTACCAATTTTGTTTACATGGCCGATTTACTGTCAGATCGATTATTTCCAACATGTCTGATCTGCTTTCCGATCGATTGACGAGCATTTTCCAATCGATTTCTGGTCACTTTAATAAGAAATCGATCGGAAAATGCTCGGAAATCGATCGGCAAGCAAATCGGACATGTTGGAAATAATCTATCTGACAGTAAATCAACCAGAAAATCTCATAGTGTGTACCCAGCATTAGACACAGGTTGAAAAGTGTTTGACTGTCCCTAGACTCCCTACACAGATCTCAGACGATATATTCCTTATCTGATTATCTGAAGAGAGGGTGAGAGCTTCAGTGAAAAACAATTGGTAATATCTGAACAAGGCGTGTAACTGTAAAGTTATACCGTATATACTCGAGTATAAGCCGAGATTTTGGGACCAAAAAATTGTCCCAAAAGTGGGGGTCTCGGCTTATAGTCGAGTCTTAACTTAGTGGCAGTGTCGCCCCCCCTCCCCGAGTGCCTCCTCTATCAAATGCGGTTCAGCTTTTGCGGGCAATTGGTACCTTGTGCCGGCCGAATGCACCGCAATTGATGTTACGGATCCACGTGTCTCCAAACTTCATCCCCCTCATTGCCACATGCTAGATGGTGTACACAGCGGAGCGGGAGCCTTCACTCACCCGTCCTCGTCTGCAGCGCGGAGAATATGCGGCTCTCTGTCCCAATTAATACACGCTGATCGCAAATAGCAGGAGCGGGAGCTTTTCACTCACCGTTCCACGCCGGCAGATTCCCCCTGCATGCCTGTAATGGACTCGCTCCTATGACGCCCTCTAGTGGCGTTTCGCCACTGCCTGACGTCATAGGAATGAGTCCATTACAGGCATGCAGGGGGAATCTGCTGGCGAGGAACGGTGAGTGAAAAGCTCCCGCTCCTGCTATTTGCGATCAGCGTGTGTTAATGGGGACAGAGAGCCCCATATACTCTGCGCTGCAGACGAGGATGGGTGAGTGAAGGCTCCCGCTCCGCTGTGTACACCATCTAGCATGTGGCAATGAAGGGGATGAAGTTTGGAGACACGTGGATCCGTGACATCAATTGCGGTGCATTCGGCCGGCACAAGGTACATATTGCCCTCAAAAGCTGAATGGCATTTGATAGAGGGGGCACTCGGGGAGGACGACACTGGCACTAAGTCACGACACTGGCACTAAGTTGTGACTCGGGCGGAGGTTGGGCAGCATGTCACTTATATCTGCAGTGTTTAGAATATATAGAAAAAATCAGGTGCACAGGGGTGCTATCTGCAGTGTTTCTACTTCCTGATGCGTGGAAGCAAATATATTGTTAACAGCCTGTGCTTGGAATGAGCTTACCTGCCACCTCTGCCGTGGCCCAGGGAACAGCCAACTTACAACTTGTGATTAGACACTAATGAGGGGGGAAAATAACAGGCTAAACTCTCTAAATACATACAATGTGCATTTCTCTGTTTTCCTTCTGTCCTGTGCAAGAAGTCAGGTCCACTTTAACTAGCAATAGGGGATCCTTCATCCATCTTGTTTGCTTTTAGTTGATGCTATGCTGGCAATGAACACCCCTATATGCACATTGCATAGTGCTAATCCTTAAACTGTTTCCCTGCTCTGATTACACCTTATTATAGCTGCTGCATTTCCTATCCCCGGCTTATACTCGGGACACTAATTTTTTCCTGTTTTTTAAGGTGAAAGTTGGGGGGTCGGCTTATACTCGGGTCGGCTTATACTCGAGTATATACGGTAAATTTAAAAAAAAAACAACAGGGTGGGGTGAAATCCTCTGCTTGCATGGCTTAAAGGCAGGGATCACACTTATTAGAATTGCATGCATTTTGGCTAGAGCAGAAAACGCATGTAAATTTGTATAATGTAAGGTTAGGTTCATAGTGGGCATTGCGTTCTTTCTAATATCAGAAATACGACAGGATGAAAAGGTTGTCTCCACTTTTACATTTGTCATACATTTGTTGCATGTAGTGAAGTATACAGTCAATAAAAAATATGCTTCATTGTAATGGTTAGCATGCCTGTTTTGGCATGACATGCTGACATTCAAATCCCTGCACAATCTGGGCCCTGGATACATGAAGGACTTGCTGAAGCTGCACCACACCTCTCACAACCTCAGATCAGCAAGTTCTATAAACTTGGTCACTCCCAGAGTGCACCTCAAAAAATCTGGAGACAGAGCCTTCTGTCATGCTGCCCCTACTCTTTGGAACTCCCTACCACACCCAGTAAAGACAGCACATCACTGGAGCTATTCAAATCCAGACTGAAAAGCCACCTGTTTAGCCTGGCATTTCCAGATTTATAAAATTCTTCCTCTGTACCACGATGGTCGGAGCCATGCTTATGCGCTTTGAGTCCCACGGGAGAAAAGCGCTTTACAAATGTTATTTGTTGTTGTTGTTGTTGTTGTTGTTGTTGTTTTGTGGTGATGCACTGCATGGTGTTACATTGCAGTGTGACATTCTGCTTTCTCATTTGCAGTGGATCCATTATGCACAGAGTGAAGCGGACAGTTATTACATGTTATTGAGAGCTATATGTTATGGACAGTATATATATATATATATATTTATATATATATATATATATATATATATATATATATATTCAGGCCTATAAATATTGGGACATCTACACAATTCTAACATTTTTGGCTCTATATGCAACCACAATGGATTAGAAATGAAATGTCCGGGATGTGCTTTAACTGCATACTGTCGGCTTTAATTTGAGGGTATTTACATCCAAATGAGGTGAACGGTGTAGGAATTACAACAGTAATCAGAAATCTCTTTAGTGAATATTATATATATTGCTAAACTCTCATTTTATCTATATAACATTCACCATGTATTCATAACTGTCATTAATTCATTGAAGAAAATAAAACACCAAAACCCACACAACAATCTACAGTTTAAGTATTATTATAATAAATATTATTATTAATCAAAACAAAACAATTTCAGGAAAAAAAAAGAAAAAAACCTGCACAGATATCATTATAAAAAAGAATTGACCTTTAGGGGAGTTTTTGTAAAGATTGCTGTAGAAATCCAGAAGCTTTAAACCTCACTTCCAGCTTCAAATGCAGAGTTAAACTGAGACTGCTGATACATTTATTATTCTTTGTTTTAAAAGATTCTTTATTTAGGGTATTTTAATATATTAAAGAACATAATACAGAAATAGAGAACACAGGAGAAATAACATACCATGTATGGCATCGAAGTAAACATAGGTATCGGTCAGCCGTCAGTGCCGACCTGAGAAAGTTTACAGCATAGTATGTACACATAACATGCATATGATACAACCAAATGAAATGAACCAGGAATAAGTAACAGTAAAAGCTATGCCAACAATTCACTCAACCACATTGCTGCACCCATGTGTGCCAGAATGACAACCCCATCTTAGACCCCCGATATGGGGGAATGAAAACCAGGGTGGGTCCAGGGCCCATTGGGAACATACACCCGGACCCAACCAGCAAAGCAAGGTGAGTATCACTTCGGGGTTCCTGCTACATGGTGTAGAATTTTAACCTGGCGGGTAGTAGGAGAGACCCTGTCTCTCCAACCCAACGCTTCCAGGACATAGAAACATCTAACACTATTAACCTAAGAGAAGGTATCTGGAGAAAGAAAACAAGAGAGAAAAGAAAAAAGTATGGAAGAGAATAAAGAGTGAGGATAAGAGCAGGAGTGTAAGCTCATGATCCCCGAAAAGACTAGATGAGAAGCATAAAAGATAAACCTTTCATAGAGAGCGGGAAGCAGGGAGGAGGGGGAGGGGAGGGGGAACAGGGCAGACGGAGCCTCTCGTCTGTGTACATCCCAATGTCCATGTGTATCAACTTCCGAGATTCAGGTTTAGGGATTTTGCATAGGCCCTTGAGTGTGAATATATTCCATAAACTCATCTGTTTCCTCGTATTCATGCCATGGGGCCCATGTGCGGCTAAACTGCTCTTCTTTATCATGCATAGATTGTGTGAGACTCTCCATTCTTTTGATATGTTGGATCTCTAGGAGCCATTCTTTGACCGAGGGTGCGGATGTAGATTTCCAATGGCGTGCGATTAACAGCCTAGCCGCATTAATTAAGTGTTTAGATAATGATTTTTTTATACCTACTTAGGCTTTTGGGAGTATTGTGAATCAGATAGTAGGCTGGGTCTGAGGTAGATTCAACTCCAGTTACCTTGGATATAATTGTCTTCACCGAGTCCCAGTACACAGCAAGATTCTGGCAGCTCCAGAAGATATGGAGGAACATTCCCTGTTGCAGTCCACATCTCCAGCAACATTTATTATTCTTTTTAATAAAAATGTTTGTTTGTTTTCCACCTGTGTGCCCATTTCATATATATTATGTGGACTTCTAACATGGCTAGCAATGGAGACAAACAGCATTACTTCAACCCCTACATAGTGACCCAATGGAAGCTACTTGTATTTGCACCAGGTATTACACTTTTCCTTAACCTCCTTGCTGGTTATCCCGAGCTGAGCTCGGGATAACCTGCGCAGGAGGATTGCTCTGGCCCTGCTGGGCCGATTTTCACAATTTTTTTTCTACACGCAGCTAGCACTTTGCTAGCTGCGTGTAGTACACGATCGCCGCCGCTACCCGCCGATTCGCCGCTACCCGCCGCCCCCCAGACTGGTGTTGTACTCTGCAATTGGGACAGATGATAAGTTACACGAAAAGCAAAACATAAAAAATACTCCTAGTGTGTAAAATAGTAAATACTGTAACAAATATTCTTTTCGACAAATTTTCACCAAAATAAGTGCAATTTTCGCTTCGACAAGCGAAAATTCGCCCAAATATTTTAGCGTTTATTTTCGCCTAATGTCCGCGATTTTCACGGTAAATTGCAAAGCCTCCTTACAAGCTAGAATCACCAAATTAGCAGAGTATGTTAAGGAGAACAGTGGGTATAAGAGGAAAAATAATTTTTCAAAAAGACCTTATAGTTTTGGAGAAAATCAAGTTTAAAGTATTCATTTGTTATTATTATTTTTTTTGTCAAACGCCTCAATATACATAGTGATTTGAATTAAAAAAAAATATTATATGAAGTGTACGTGTCAGTATGATTATAGTGCCAGGGGAGCAGCGACCATCAGCCCCATAAGTCAGGTCCAGGAGAAGCAGGCAATGTACATATCCCATAAAATGACAGTGGTGGGGGGAGCAGCAGCTCGATCAAAGTGTCCATCACCCCCATAAGTCAGGACAAGCAGGCAGTGTACATATCCCTTAAAATGACAGTGGCGGGGGGAGGGGGTGTCAGCGGCTTGGTCTGTGTGACCATCACCCCCATAAGTCAGGAGAAACTGGCAGTGTACACATTTAAAAAAAAACATCGGAACATCGGCTAGGACACAGCAACCATGCTTGAGGCCCTATTCAAACTAGAGCATTTTGCCGGCAATTTCGGCAAAATGCTCAAACGCTAGCGCTTTTGAAAGCGCTAGTGTAATTAAACCCTATACTTGGGCGATTTGCGCTAATGCCGCTTATCGCCCAAAATCGCGAAACGCAAATGCTTCACCTGCACCATTTTCAGGCGATTTCCTGGCGATCGCATTTCAGTGCTATAGAAGCGCTAAACGCGATCGCGGAAAAATTGCCGCAGTGTTCAGTGATTTTTCCATTGAAAAATTACTCACGCAGCCGGCGATTTGCGTTTTCAAGTGTGAATGGGGCCTGAAAGACAGCTGTAGAGGGGGAAATGGAGGCTGTCAAATGTATTTCTTTTAAAACAAAACCAATTGCTTGACAGCCCTGCTGGTCTATTTGGCTGCAGTAGTATTTGAATCAAACCAGAAACAAGCATGCAGCTAATCTTGTCAGAAATCTGACACAAATATCAGAAACACCTGATCTGCTGCATGCTTGTTCAGGGTCTATGGCTAAAAGTATTAATGGTAGAGGATCAGCAAGATAGCCAGGGAACTGGTATTGCTTAAAAGGAAATAAACAGGGCAGCCTCCATATACCTCTCAATACTGTTGTCCTTTAAAGGACAACTGCAGCGAGATGAATATGAAGGCTGTCATATTTATTTCCTTTGAAACAATACCAGATGCCTGGTTATCTTGCTAATTCTCTGCCTCTAAGGGCCCATTCACACTTGCAAGCGCAAAACGCTTTGTGTGAGTGATTTTTCAGCGGGAAAATCACTGAACACTGTGGCGATTTTTCCGCGATCGAATTTAGCGCTTCTATAGCACTGAAACGCAATCGCCGGGAAATCGCCTACAAATGGTGCAGGCAACGCGTTTGCATTTCGCAATTTTGAGCGATTTTCCGGCAATTAGCAAGAACGGGCCCATAGGGTTTTATTACAGTAGCGCTTTTAAAAAGCACTAGCGTTTCAGCGTTTTCCCGAAATCGTGGCTAAACGCTCTAGTGGGAATGGGCCCTAATACTTTTAGCCATAGACCCGGAACAAGCATGCAGCAGATCAGGTGTTTCTGACATTATTTTCAGATCTGACAAGATTAGCTGCATGCATGTTTCTGGTGTGATTCAGACACTACTGCAGCCACAATGATCTGCAGGGCAGCCGATCAACTGGTATTGCTTAAAGTGACCCCGAGGTGAGAGGAGTATGGAGGCTGCCATATTTATTTCCTGTTGAATAATACCAGTTGCCTGGCAGCCCTGCTGATCTCTTTGGCTGCAGTAGTGTCTGAATCACACCAGAAACAAGCATGTGGCTAATCTTGTCAGATCTGACAATATTGTCAGAAACCCCTGACCTGCTGCATGCTTGTTCAGGGGCTATGCCTAAAAGTATTAGAGGCAGAGGACCAGCAGAGCAGCCAGGCAACTGGTATTGCTTAAAAGGAAATAAATATGGCAGCCTCCATATTATTCTCACCTCTGGTTCCCTTTAAATGGAAAAAAATATGGCAGCCTTCATATACCTCTCACTACAGTTCTCCTTTAAAAAGACTTTTGTTTTAGAATACAACTACAATCCAGCCTGCTGTAGCTTGTATTTGTGGAGATTTTCAAACCACAAACACACAGTAAACTGCAAATAGATGAGCAGTAGCTTGCCGTGGCGTAGCTAAGAAGCTGTGGGCCCCAGTGCAAGTTTTGCATTGGGGCCCCCCAAGCTCTCTATCCATAACAATTGATATGCCACATCAAAACCAATCAAGGACAACTACAGTGTCAGAGGTGCAAGAAAGGGATGGGAAACAGTGTATTAATGATCACTGCTATTCTAATCATCTATAGAAGTGAATATTATCTGCATAGGACCAATAAAGAGCTAATACTGTGGTTGAGAGTGGGCCCCTCGGGGCCCCTCTAGCCCAAAGGGCCTTGATGCGGTGGCTACTTCTGCACCCCCTATTGCTACGCCCCTTTTAGCACCTGCCCTTTTCTTTTTAAAGTAAACCTAAAGTGAGAATTATATGAAGGCTGCCATATTTGTTACCTTTTAAACAATACCAGTTGCCTGGAAGCACTGCTGTATTTGGCTGCAGTGGTGTCTGAATCGCACCAAAAACAAGCATGCACCTAATCTTGTCCGATTTGACAGAAGTGTCAGAAACATCTGATCTGCATAAGCTTGTTAAGGGTCTCTGGCTAAAAGTATTAGAGACAGAGGATCAGCAGGATAGTCAGGTAACTGGTATTGCTAATGCTTAAAAGAAAATAAATATTGTAACCTCCATATACCTCTTCCTTCAGGTATAGCATTTGTTTATGCCATGACTGTTTCTTATGGTACTTTTCTCTCACTATAATTGGGTAAGTGTTTCATTCATTCAGTGATTGCATTTTCTAAACAGCATTATCTGATTATAGTGCAGTATTTCAAAAGTGTTCAAATAAATCATTCTCCGTTATGCTTTTTATTTTCTTCTTTCAAACTTGAGACGTAAAAGGTCATTATTCTTGGCCACAGTACTTCTTCGCCAGTTTAATGTAATAAGTTTTCATAAACTAATTGAACATTGAGTAATTATACCACCCCAGGAGATATCCTTGGATGTTCTTAGGTATGACGGGTTCCGATGTCTCAAAGCTCAATAGACACCTTGTGATATTGCTTTGTAAGTACGTTCTACATGAAAAAGAGCATTTTAAATCAGAAGATCACATACATCAACATCTTTCAAAAAGTACTACATCTCTGGTTAAAAGGAGCAGGCATATTCTTGGCAAGTGAAGTTTAACACAAAATTTAACCTTTTGCATGATTCTAAATTAACTGAAGCATTTAAATGCTGCAGCTTCTAAAACTATTGCTGTTCTGGTAAAATGGTTTTCATTTGTAAATGAAAAAGGATTTTGTTCCTCTCACATTAAGAATATATTACTTATTATGTTAACATGCTTATAAGAGAATCAAAAGAATGTTACCCAAATAAGGATCTTTTTATATAAAAGTACTGTATGTAAGGAAAATGAATAGTTTTACAAATACCATACAATATGCATTACACCTTGCACATCAAATGTGGACATAAATGAATGGTTCTTATTAGTGTTGATCGAACAGTGTTTGCCACTGTTCGTTATTCCCCGAATATCGGGGTGTTCGGGTTCGGCTTGAACTCAGCCGAGCACCTCATGGTGCTCGGCTGTACTGTTCGGGGGCCCGCTCAGGGCCGTTTTGGGGGGGTTGGAGGGGATGCAGCATGAGGGGAAAGCCATGGCCACAGTCGGCGGGGAGGGGGACGGTCCCCCCCTCCTGCGGGGAGGGGGACGGTCCCCCCTCCCTCACCTCGGGGCTCTCCCCTCTGCGCTCCCCTCCAGCTTAAGTTAGTGCACTGTGTGGGGCGGGCAGCAGCGGGCAGATACATGTATGGGCAGCGGGCAGCGGCGGGCAGATACATACCTTCTGTGTGTTCCCCCGCGTACTCCTCGCTCTAGCGTCTGACGTCACTTGCAGGAAGTGATGTCAGACGCTACTGGAGCGCTACTGGAGGGGAGCGCAGGGGGGAGAGCCCCGAGGTGAGGGAGGGGGGGGGACCGTTCCCCCTCCCCGCCGACTGTGGCCATGGCTTTCCCCTCATGCTGCGTCCCCTCCAGCCCCCATGGGTCCCCATAGACTTTAATTAGGTTCAGTGTTCGGCCGAATATGCCGAACATCTGGACCATGTTCGACCGAGCCGACCCGAACCCAAATATCTGGGTGTTCGATCAACACTAGTTCTCATGTCAATAATTTGATTTTTATAAATCAGTCTCCGTCTGTGATATCCCTCAATTGTAAGCTCCATGTTTCAGTGTGGCTGCTTGCACACTGGGGTGTTTCATCGGATATCATGTAAAAATAGTATGCAGTGCAATGGAGGGGACAATTTGCATAGTATAGGAGTATGAGAGCTAAGGCTCCCTGAAAAATTTTTTGAATTGTGATGTGTATGTTTCCTTTATAAAAGGTTCAGAACCCCACTAAGCTGAATAAGTTCTCTGAGCCCTTTTCTTTACCATGCTGCTCCAATAGAATTTATGCAGTGAAGGTGCAGACTCTGCTGACTGCTCCATCCTCCATAGATGCTGGGCTTCTGCATGGCAGAAAGCAGCATCATTACCATAAAAGGGTGTAGTTTACTCTCACAGCTAGGTGGCACCCTATACACTTGCCCAGAAGACCTAAGCAATCAACAGGGAGAAAAGAATCTAACCAGTGCACAGGTTAGGAATGTTTCCCTGAGATTATTTAGCCTTGGCAGGCCCAGAGGATGTTCACACATACTGTAAGCAGTTAAATATCACTCAGTATGACTGTAAACTGAAGGATGAGGTGACAGCAACTGATTATTTTTGTCTAGCTTCATACATGAGTAAATCTTTTGGTTGTTAGCCGCTGGCTAGAAAGTCAAAAGCCTTATATTTCTGAAAAAGTAAATATTTCCCAATATTCATATGCCTAACCTTCCTAAAATAATGCCTGTGATGTCTCAGCAGATATTCATGTACCTGTCTCTTTGTATGACTGGCAACAACCCATTTTGTCAGATAGTTATATGATCTCCCATTTTTTAAGCTTCCTAGTTCATAAACTTGCTTGGATTTCTAGGTCAGCATCGTAGTCCTTCTGACTGTGTACCTGAGGAAGTCACGCTTCACTTGCCATAGCATACAAGTTATTGTCTTGATACAGCTATGAATTATTCATCCGTGTCTTATCTTGTGGAATATTGTGTGTTACAAATAAACATGCACTTGCTGCTCCAGTAACCTCATGTAAAATGTTCCCACAAGATAACCCCATGAAATTCAAAGCAAATACAATACAATAAGGCACAAAATCAACACCACTAACAATAAGTTCCATGTAATGAGGCAACAGTCTTTTCGTGTTTGCTTGAAGATTAACTTGGGGAAAAGAGAATCATAGTGGGTGTCTACTAAATTTTGATCCGGGCATTTGGCAGTCTTACAAAGAGCTGCTTCAGTTTTTGTTTTTCTCAAACAGGCTTTTTTGCATTTCATTCGTATCCCTATTCTCTAAACCGTAAAACACCCTTCAGTATTAGAAATTCATTAAACAAAAAGCCTGGAGAATCTGTTAAATCAGCCTCTACACTGCAGTGATCTCATTGTTTACTGCTCTATGCTGTAATGTTGAAACCAATCATTTTATTTAATTTCTAAGTGATGTCTACTGTTACAGTTTAAGGGCCCTTATTCTTTCCACTTAGAGCCATAAGTGCTATTTTTAAAAAAAATTATAAAGTCATCATATTTTGTAATACTTTATTAAATATAATTATAAAATAATACTGATAGAGAATTTAGGATAATGATCAAACCATTGTAACCATTAAAAAGAACCTACAGTATGTTTGCACCTATTCAGTAGGAGACCTTGGGCAAGATTCCCTAACACTACTACTGCCTATAGAGCGCATGCTAATGGCTGCATCTCTGGCAAAGCGAGGCGGCCAGGAGGAAAGCACAATATAAATGGTATTTGTCTTGTCGTGCTTAGTGTCTCACCTACCAGTATATTTAACATGGATTTAGAAATGTCTGCATGTGAGTGACAAAGTCCTGCTAGATTGCTTGGAAAGTTGGACAGTTTATCTTCAAATAATGGGTAAAATCACACCAGGGTAAATATGAGAGGTGAATAAGGATTGGTTCACATATAAATCTGTACATTTCCAGTCTTTTCCTCTCAGTTTTGCATCACTTTTCTGTCAGTTTTAACTGACTGGACCAGAAATTTACACCTTTTACGTGTGAACACACCCATAGAGAATTGATACAAAACTGTTACAAAATTGACAGGACTACACCGGACCAGAAATGTACAGATTTATGTGCGAATACAGCCATCAAAATATATACAGAACTGATGCCAACTGTCAAAAACTGACAGGACAGGACTGGACAACTTTTTATGTGTGAACCAAGTGTAAAGCTATGTACAACACAAGCTGGTTTGAACTCGGCCATGGCAAATGATGAAGAGCACCTTAGCCAAAAAACCTGAAAGAAACCAGTGTGTGTACAGAGGTCATCCAATGTCTGCTATAGATCAAACTTGGATCTTTAGTGATCCCAGATGCCCAATGAGCAACAAATGCATTATCCCTTGTGTGCCACTCATTGCCCCTACACCCCACTCCATAGCAACAGATGCATTGCTACCCTAAAGACTAGTGACACATCTGTGTAGCATTGGCACTACCCTGTCGCATAAGGGATCAAGCATTAATCCCTATTTTTTTGATAAACCACGATGCAGTTATTTATGTACTATAACAGCTGTGATGCCACCCACGTCTGCATTAGAGAGGATCAGAAGTGTGTAAGGGGATAAAAATGACTAAAAAGCCCTCTTACTAAAAGTGATATGCAAAACAGAAATTTGCCTTCTTAAAACAAAAGATATTTGCGACTACTCAGGTTGGAGTGAGCATATTAGGTCTCCCATAATTCATCGTGGCTGAATATGCAAATCTACCCTTTGTTGTCCCTAAATGCCAAACGCCACCTCCAGAACCGCTGGAATGCAATGATGTGTCAGTTTTTTAATTGTACAGACCCACTATAATCCAACACGCCAACAGACTGTTTCAGGCTGGTTGGTCCTCATCAGTGCATGGTGTGGATTAACGTGGCTCTATGAGGTGGGACTTGAAACACTCAGGGCCATATGCAATTCACTTTTACACCTGAGTGTTCTCCTAGGAGTATATATACATGGTTATGTTATGCTGTGTACACCGCTATAAAGCATGAAATAAAGTGAAGCATTGGAAAAGTATACGCTGAGTGTTGAGTTCCTATGGAATGTATGTATACTGGAATTTGACATAAAGACTTGATGACCCTCTTGACCACTAGAACTCCCAACATTACAGTTTTCATACTGAGGCCCAGAGATCACCTTTGTTGCAGTGTTCTCCTAGGAAATAATTTTTCATCTTTGATTTAAAATAACTTTCTGCCACTTTTTTGCTGCTAAACTGCTTTTAGATCTTTGTTTCAGTTGTTTATGTGATGTACTGAAATATAATTATAAGCACTTCATACGTTTCGAAGGCTTTTATTGACAATTACATGAGATTTATGCAAAGAGTCAGTATTTGCTGTGTTGGCCCTTCTTTTTCAGGACCTCTGCAAGTCGACTGGGCATGCTCTCAATCAACTTCTGGGCCAAATCCTGACAGATAGCAACCCATTCTTCATAATCATTACTTTGAGTTTCTCAGAATTAGTTGGTTTTGGTTTGTCCACTCGCCTCTTAAGGAATGACCATAAGTTCTCAATGGGATTAAGATCTGGGGAGTTTCCAGGCCATGGACCCAAAATGTAAACGTTTTAGTCCCCGAGCTTTTGTCTTATGACACGGTGCTCCATCGTGCTGGAGAATGCATTGTTCTTCACCAAACTGTTGTTGGATTGTTGGAAGAAGTTGCTGTTGGGGGGTGTTTTAGTACCATTCTTTGTTCATGGCTGTGTTTTTTGGCAAAATTGTGAGTAAGCCCACTCCATTGGATGAGAAGCAACACCACACATGAATGGGTCTCAGGAGGCTTTACTGTTGGTATGACACAGGACTGATGATAGCGCTCACCTTTTCTTCTCCTGACAAGCCTTTTTCAATATGCCCCAAACAATCGGAAAGGAGCTTCATCAGATAATATGACTCTGCCCCAGTCCTCAGCAGTCCATTCACCATATTTTCTGCAGAAGATCAATCTGTCCCTAATGTTTTTTTGGGAGAGGAGTGGCTTCTTTGCTGCCCTTCTTGACACCAGGCCATCTTCCAAAAGTCTTTGCCTCACTGTGCGTGCAGATGCGCTCACACCTGCCACCATTCATGTGTGGGGTTGCTTCTCATCCAAGGGAGTAGGCTCACTTACAATTTTGCCCAAAAAAACAGCGATGAATAAAGAATGGTACTAAAACACCCTCCAACAGCAGCTTCTTCCAACAATCCAACAACAGTTTTTCAGCACAATGGAACACCGTGTCATAAGGAAAAAGTGATAACTAAGTTGCTCAGGAACCAAAACTTTGACATTTTGGGTCCATGGCCTGGAAACTCCCCAGATCTTAATCCCATTGAGAACTTGTGGTCATTCCTCAAGAGGCGGGAGGACAAACCAAAACCAACTAATTCTGAGAAACTCAAAGAAGTGACTATTAAAGAATGGGTTGCTATCAGTCAGGATTTGGCCCAGAAGTTGATTGAGAGCATGCCCAGTTGAATTGCAGAGGTCCTGAAAAAGAAGGGCCAGCACTGCAAATACTGACTCTTTGTATAAATCTCATGTAATGGTGTAATGATCTGTGGGCGATTTCCAGTCAGCGCACACCATGTGCGCTTAAACAGAAGGAGATCGCCACAATCAAAGGAGCAAAGTACCCAGTATAGATTTGTAGAGGGGAATTCCAACCAGCAGATGGAGCTGTGGAGTAAAGAGGAATAAATCCTCTGTACAGCCACAGATGCCAGATTGAAATTGCACGATTGAGCAACACTGAGCAATATAAAGTAACAACTCAGAAGTAAGCAAAAACAGGGACAGACAGTATGAATGTCTACCAATCTAGTCGCCACCCTGAGACGTTAGACATATCACATCATAGCAGTTCAGAGTGAGAAAGCTAATCCCAAGACAAGCGATTGCTATCAGCAACACAAGACTGAGCAAAGACAGAGCGTGAACTGAGTAAGGAAGACACATCAAATAACCACAATCTGAACGCCAAGGAAAATAGCAAAATAACTCGTTAAACACGGTCCCCGCACGATATGTGCAACAGAGACAAGCGTGTTAACTGTACGGCCACTGCACGTTAAGCGCAACAGTGGCAAAACATACCAAACCTAACTAACAAATGAACACAGAAAATGACGACAGACAATTAACACGAACGCTTGCTAATCGGTTGCCTCACCCCAGACAAAAGCAAGCATTCATGCTAGACAAGACAGACTGAAGGAGTAACCAGTAGCAACCGCAGCTTAGGTTACACTCCAAGAGTCAGACAAGGGAGATCCACCGCCTCTACCGCTTGGGCGAATGCGATCTAGGAGCGAGACCAAACGATTCACTGTCAGCCACCGCAGGTGACAGTACAATCGCAAGGACAGGACAAGACAGAACAGGAATAAACAGTACAAATAATACAGAACCTGACTATACAAAAAGGAGTGCAGGGTGCACTCCCCAAGAATAAACTACACTAGAATATTCGCAACAAGATCAAAAGAGGCTGAGGCTCCAACGTAAGTTTCCCTAATAAGGAACTATGTCGTGCAAGGAATTCTGGGAGGAAATGACATTTATATTAGAAACCTTCAAAGGAAGCAGACAAGCAATTTGCATGACAAGTGGATGCAAATCAGTCAGTCTTGCAAACTGACAGAAAGGACTCTTTTCCCTGGACTGAACTGTAACGATTGGTGTCAGCACGCAGAGAGAATCTGATTATACGCGATCTGCAGTATCACCAAGAATGCAGATATATACCTGATTATTGATGATCTGCAGAATCACTGATAATACAGATATATTGCTAACCTCTGGACACCTCAGCAAAAGAAACACAATAAAGACAGTAATATATCACAGAGGTGTGGAAATATCCACCACACGGCAATTCCTCAGAGGTGTGGTTACCTCTGAATGGGAACCCCGTGAGTGAGATCCTCTAACCAGGCAGAGTGAGGAATCTCGACCCCTAGCAGTAATCGTCTGCTTGGGGCAGGCGCCTCGGAGAGGCAAGCCTCAGAGACAACTCTCCAGTGGGAGATGTTCCACTGAAGGGAGAAAGGTCAGACAGGCTAGGGTTCAGCAGCAGAGATGGCGGCAGCGGTACAGGAGCGAAAAGCAGAAGAGTAATCGGTAATCAGGCAGAGGTCAGCAACAAGAATCAGATAGGCAGAGGTACAATAGCGTAGAGAGAGAGAGTAGTCAAGGATAGCCGGAGTCAAACACAGATAATATCAAATACAATCCTAACTAAGGTGTGAAATCCTTAGTATCAAACCAGGGCACTGAACTAAGGTCTGAGCGCTAACACAGAAGTGTATTCACGACAGCAGACAAAGAGCAACTGAAGGAAGGCTCCTTTTATGCTGGGAGCGCATCTGCAGTGCCACCCAGCCGCCCAGCCAATCCCCAGGGCTCCTGCGATCAGCTGACTGGAGAGTCAGCTGACCCTCCTGCTCATGCTGGTGTATGTGCATGGTGCACATGGACACATAACGTTAGCTCCCTTGTACGATTGGTAAGATGCACTGTCTGTCCCAGGAGAGGACGTCAGGATGTGTGCTCCTAATCCATTGATAGGTTTGATGCAATGAATGTGTTTGCATGTCTGCACTATGCATGTTATAGGGCCAGAGTTAGGACACCTATGTTTACCTGGGTACTTCTGCGCAGTATAGGTGACTAAGCATAAGAATGCATTCTTCTGTGAACTAAAACCCCGGCTTTTAACTTAGCTGTAGGGATAACAGTTGTGCCTGGATGAGTGAATCTGTGAATGCATTTGTTTGAACATTTGCATGTGAGAGTGCGAAGGGTTAATAGATTTTTGTTTTCTAGCCACACCCCCTTCAGCACCCCCCTTTCCTTAATAATTTATTTAATGTCCTAACTAGAGGCGATGTGCCTGGATATATGAATTTTTTTCTCCTGCGTAAGAGGTAAATATCCTGCCTCTTTGCCTCTGCCTCTGTGCACCAGAGAGGCCAGGGTCCGTGCGCGAACGCACACTAAATACCGCCAGCTGCACCCCCGGACCCGCCGCCATGTCGCCATCCGCGGCAGCGGTGTCCCCACCAACCCGTGCCAGCAGTTCCGCGTGTGAAGCGGAACTCGCTGGCAGGGAAGCGGAATCCGCCGCCATGTTGCCCCGCGCGGCGGCGGCGGCGTCTCCGTGGGTCCTTACAGTACCCCCCCCCCTTGAGGAGTGGACTCCGGACACCTCCTACATGGCTTCTCAGGATGCAACTGATGAAATCTCCTCCTCAATCTGTCAGCATGCATGCGATCCTCTGGAACCCATGACCTGTCTTCCACACCATACCCCCTCCAATGGACCAGATACTGGAGTGAATTCTGCACTAGACGAGAATCCAAAATCTTTTCAACTTCAAACTCTGTCTGTCCCTCTACCACGACTGGGGGGGGGGGGGAGAGGAATCCACATACACTGCCGGTTTCAGTAAGGAGACGTGGAACGATCTCCCACATCTCATGCTGGCTGGAAGATCAATAACATAAGAAACCTCATTGATCTTTTTGACCACCAGATAAGGCCCTATGAACCTAGGACCCAACTTGGTGGACAGTTGTCTGAATGCCAAATGTTTTGTTGACACCCACACCTTGTCTCCTGGAGCAAAGTGCCACTCAGCAGACCGTCTTTTATCGGCCTGTTTCTTTTGTCTATGAAAGGCTATGCCTAAATTTCTTTTCACCTGTCCCCAGCGATCTCTCAAAGCTCTCTGCCAATCCTTTAGGGCAGGGAAGGGAGAAGAACACACAGGCAATGGGTAAAACTTAGGGGATTTTCCTGACACAACCTGAAAAGGGGACAACCCTGTTGACGAACTTTTCAGGTTGTTGTGCGCAAACTCAGCAAAGGGTAAAAATTTAATCCATTCAGTTTGCGCGTCCGCCACATAGCATCTCAGGAACTGCTCCAGGGCCTGATTAACCCTTTCGGTCTGCCCGTTGGTCTGTGGGTGATACCCTGAAGAAAAGGACAGGTTCATACCCAATGTATGGCAAAAAGCCCTCCAAAACTTTGCCACGAATTGGACTCCCCTATCAGAAACTACGTCATCCGGGATTCCGTGTAACCGGAAGACGTGTTGTATAAAAAGATCGGCCAATTCTTGGGCTGAGGGAAACCCTTTAAGTGGAATAAAATGGGCCATCTTGCTGAACCTGTCTACAATTACCCAGATGACTGTCATGCCTTTGGACCTGGGGAGCTCGCCAACAAAGTCCATGGACAAATGGGTCCACGGTTCACTTGGTACTGGTAAGGATTGTAAGGTGCCCACCGGAGCCAGGCGAGAAGGTTTGTTCCTGGCACAGACAATACACTCTCTAACAAATTCTCTACAATCTGAAGCCAATGATGGCCACCACACACACCTAGTGAGCAGATCTAGAGTGCGAGTGACCCCAGGGTGACCTGCATTCTTATGGGCATGGAACAGCTGCATGATTTGTAGTCGGAAAGGAAGTGGCACGAAGAGAACCCCTTCCGGCTTCCCTTCCGGGGTATCTAACTGATAATCAGCTAGTGTGGCTGCCCAATCCTCCCAGGTCTCAACTGCAGCTAGCAGCACCTTGGGAGGAAGAATACCCTCGGGAGATGTTGACTGGGCTGTCTCAGGCTCGAAACATCTGGAGAGGGCATCTGCCTTGACGTTTCTAGAACCTGGAGTGTACGTGATGCTAAATCTGAAGCGTGTAAAGAACAAAGACCAGCGGGCCTGTCTGGGAGTAAGCCTTTTGGCGCCCTCAATGTACTCCAGGTTCTTATGGTCAGTATATACAACAATGGTATGTTCTGCACCCTCAAGCCAATGACGCCATTCCTGAAAGGCTAGCTTGATGGCAAGGAGTTCCTTGTACATCGTAGTTTCTTTCAGCAGGGGAGAATCTACGTGAAAAGTAGGCACAGGGATGTGTCTTGCCCTGCACACCTGAACGTTGAGA
The DNA here is from genome assembly GCF_040937935.1 of Hyperolius riggenbachi. NCBI lineage: Eukaryota > Metazoa > Chordata > Amphibia > Anura > Hyperoliidae > Hyperolius > Hyperolius riggenbachi. The sequence goes on along the minus strand of NC_090647.1, from coordinate 367,284,758 downwards.
CAGGACCGCCCCCACCCCAATCTCCGAGGCATCTACCTCCACCATGAAGGGAAGGGCGACATCTACATGTCTCAATATCGGTGCAGAGCAAAATAATTTTTTAAGGGTGTTGAAGGCTGACTGGGCCTCTGATGACCAATGGTAAGGGTCAGCCCCTTTCTTGGTTAGACTAGTCAGAGGGGCTACTACCGAAGAGAATCCCTTGATAAATCTCCGGTAGTAGTTAGCAAAACCAGGGAATCTCTGAAGTGCCTTCAAGCCTACCGGTTGTGGCCACTCCAAGACAGCCGAAACCTTTTCTGGGTCCATAGAGAGACCTGACGTTGAAATAATGTATCCCAGAAAAGGAATTTGAGTGACCTCAAAGAGGCACTTCTCTAGTTTTGCATACAATAAATTTTGTCTCAACTTCTTCAATACATATTTGACATGCTTGCGATGCTCTACGAGGTTTGGAGAGAAAATCAGTATGTCATCAAGGTATCAGGGCCGGATTTCTAGAAAGGCCAGAAAGGCCACGGCCTAGGGCGATAAAATTAGATAAGATAAGAAGGGCGGCATGACTTGGAGAGAGAAGAGGTTATATGTCAAAGTAAATCATCTCTTCTGGTCCCGCAGCGCAGCCATCCAGCACCCTGCTCTGCACTAATAGCTGAATTCCAGAGTTCCCCAATCCCTGCATCTCTCTCTCACTTCCTGATGTGTTAAAACAATCAGAATCAATCATAACGGTCATCTGATAATCCATTCCTTTCTATGATGGACTTACAGATCGATGTGAGAAATACCAGAGATTTACATTACAAAGCAGATAGAACTAAGTTCCGCTGAGTTTTAATGCAGGCATTCCCAAACATCTGTGAGCTCTGCATTTTCTTCTCCTCTTTTTACAGCTTTGACACTGACCTCAGCCGTTGTTAATTTATCTAATCCTAATTTATGACTGTTGTTATGACTTTTTTTTTCCTAGCTAGCAGTGGTCTCTTCTGTTCCTTAGTTAACTCTTTCCTGACTCATTTTCTGTCATCCAGCTCCTAAAATCTATGAGACTGCAGGATAAAAAATGCTGTTTTCTTCCCTTTCATTGCTAAATTGTCATTTTAAATGACACCTGAGCAGTGGTGCTCATCCATTATTTGGGTATCCGAACTACCCAGATAATCTGAACTTTTTCCACTATCCGAACTTTGAATAGCAATTCGGATATTTTTTTAAATCTGAATAGCACTGTGCGAGCAAACTCGGATTTCCCATCTGGGAGAGAGAGAGGGATTTTAAGTCCCCACATCATTAAAAAAAACATGATGTTACATGCCTCATTTACCCTAAAAAACGTTTTAAAGACAATTTAAATAAGCCTTCTTCAGACTTTGGCCCGTATACTGTCAATATGTTAGAGCACACCACCATATGTACATTCAGCATTCAAAAGAGATGCATAGATTTTTCAGCAAATATAAATAAATGTCATTCAGATGCTTTAAAGTGGAGCTGAACTCCTGCACAGGACAGAAGGAAAACAGAAAAATGGGCCCTGTATGTATTTCGAGAGCCCGTCTAATTCCCCCTCCTCTGTGTCACAAGTTGTAATTTAATCTCTACACTGTGTCACCTGACTGCCAAAACAGCTAAGCTCATTTGAAAGCACAGGATGTTAAAAATATGTCTGCTTCCATAAAAGCAGGAAGTAGACACACTGCAGATTTATTGCAGGATTTGTATCAGCTGTAACAAAGAAATGTTTTTATTTAAAGGTTATGTTGTTGCGTATCTTTTAGAGCAGAGAGGAAGTTCTGAGTTCAGGTCCACTCTAATTACAACAGAACATCCAAAGTTGGTCCTGACAGGATGTTTGCTACTTACCTGTTCTCTGTTTTGGATGGGCTTCTCTCCATTGCATTGCCCTGCCACCTGTTTGTGGCTGTGACTGCAGCCAGTTGCACAGAGGACAAAGAAGCAGCGCATGCTTTGGCCACTCGCACTGCCCTGCCACCTGTTTGTGGCTCCGACTGCAGCCAGTCGCACAGAGGACAAAGAAGCCGCGCATGCTCTGGCCACTTGCACTCCCTGTCACCTGTTTGTGGCTCTGACTGCAGCCAGTCGCACAGAGGACAAAGAAGCAGTGCATGCTCTGGCCACTCGCACTCCCTGTAATTTCTCGCTCCTGCCCAGATGTGCACAGCAACCGAGGCCGGTACAGTGTTATGTATTCTTGACAAGTACCGGTCATACATCAGCGTCATTTCTCAAGTATGCATGCCCAGAACGCTATCGGCTGCTGTGCACACCCGGGCAGGAGTGCAAATTACAGGAATTATTTGTTGAATGGGGGGCAGAGCAGCACAACTGAGATGAGCCCATTGAAACCAATGATCGCTAGTCAGAGTGTTGGACAATTTTTGTTTTTGGGGGGGGGGGGGGCGCTTGGTGACTGCAGGCCTAGGGCACTGGAAAGTACAAATCCGGCCCTGCAAGGTATACCAAGACAAACTTCCCCAACACCTCCCTGAAGACATCGTTAATCAACTCCTGGAAGACGGCCGGGGCGTTACACAACCCGAAGGGCATAACTAGATACTTGTAATGCCCGTCGGGTGTATTGAAGGCCGTCTTCCACTCATCACCAGCCCTAATGCGCACCAGGTTGTATGCCCCACGTAGGTCCAATTTAGAGAAAATACTGGCATTGGTAATCTGGGCAAAGAGATCGTCTATCAGAGGCAACGGATAGCGATTCTTTATGGTGATCTTGTTTAGACCTCGGTAGTCAATAGAAGGTCTAGGACCACCATCTTTCTTTTGAACGAAAAAAAACCCCGCCCCGGCCGGTGACCGAGAAGGGCGGATGAACCCCTTTGCCAGGTTCTCAGTAATGTACTCCCGCATTGCCAGTTTCTCCGGTCCGGAAAGATTATAGAGTTGACCCCCTAGGGGGCATACAACCAGATCTTAGGTTGATAGGGCAGTCAAAACTCCGATGTGGTGGGAGTTTATTAGCGGACCTAGGACAGAACACATCCGCAAATTCAGCGTATTGTGCTGGTACCCCCTTAACCTCTACCTTGGCAGCACAAATGGCAATCTTCCCCAAACACTGAGTATGGCAATAAGGTGACCAGCTGAGTAGCTGACCTGAGGCCCAATCTATCTGTGGGGAATGGAGCTGCAACCAGGGCATACTGAGAATTACGGTGGAGGTTCCCATGTGCAAAACAAGAAACTGTAAACTCTCCTTATGTAGAACCCCTATCGTGCATGACAACCTTGGGGTCTGAGAGAGAGGTTGTCTACACTGTAGGGGAGAATCATCCACTGCTGTGACGACTATTTGTCGGTCTAAGGGCTGTAAGGGAACACCCAGTCCTTTCACAAACTCGTAATCTATAAAATTGGCCGCGGACCCAGAGTCCACGAAAGCTTCAGTACAAACAGTAAAATTCCCCCAGGAAATGGAACACTGGAGGAGTAACCGATTATTCTGACTTAGAGGTAAGCTCTGTGCGTCTAGGGTATTACCTCTAACTACACCTAGACAGCAGCATTTCCCGATTTCCTGGGGCAATTTTGAGCAATATGACCCTGCTCTGCGCAATATAAACAAAGATTTTCTGCCCTTCTGCGTTCTTTCTCGGCCCGAGTCAACCGAGAATGTCTGATTTGCATCAGCTCGTCAGTAGGAGGGGTAGGTGATGAGGACGCATAAGAGAGAGCTCTTACTGCATTCCTGCCTCTCGATTGGCGCTGATAGCGCAATCTGCGGTCCGCACGTATCGCCAAGGAAATGGCGTCATCGACAGACTTGGGTTCTGGGTGTCCTAACATTAATTCAGAGACTGCGTCTGACAGGCCAGAGAGGAAGCGTTCTAATAAGGCGTAGGACCCCCACCTAGATGACACAGCCAACCTTTTGAATTCGGCCACATAAACTTCAACCGAATCTCGACCCTGCTTGAGAGTTTTGAGCTTCCTCTCAGCATTGATTGAAGCATCCAGGTCATCATAAATTATAGCCATTGCTTTAAAGAACTCCTCAACTGACGTCAGTGCTGTATCCTCGGGCGAAAGACCATATGCTCAGGTTTGTGAGTCCCCGGACAATAAGGTCTTAATAAAGGTCACCCTTTGCTGCTCAGAACCTGACAAAGTTGGTCGTAGCTCAAAATAAGACAAAACCCGGTTACGAAAGTTCTGGAAGTCGGATCTTTGCCCTGAAAACTTTTCGGGTACTGACATACGGAGATCTGTGACCGGTGGGGATTGCACAGTGGCCACAGTCGTCTGCAAGACCCGTACAGACCCAGCCAATTGGTTGATCTGAGTCTGTTGTGAATTAACCACCTCAATGAGGTTGTTAAGCGAGGTGGTTAGAATCTCGATCTGACTGCGTAATGCATCCATACTAGTGGTCTGCTGTTCCGTAACGATTGGTGTCAGCACTCAGAGAGAATCTGATTATTGGCAATCTGCAGTATCCCCAAGAATGCAGATATATACCTGATTATTGATGATCTGCAGAATCACCGATAATACAGATATATTGCTAACCTCTGGACACCTCAGCAAAAGAAACACAATAAAGACAGTAATATATCACAGAGGTGTGGAAATATCCACCACATGGCAATTCCTCAGAGGTGTGGTTACCTCTGAATGGGAACCCCGTGAGTGAGATCCTCTAACCAGGCAGAGTGAGGAATCTCGACCCCTAGCAGTAATCGTCTGCTTGGGGCAGGCGTCTCGGAGAGGCAAGCCTCAGAGATAACCCTCCAGTGGGAGATGTTCCACTGAAGGGAGAAAGGTCAGACAGGCAAGGGTTCAGCAACAGAGATGGCGGCAGCGGTACAGGAGCGAAAGGCAGAAGAGTAATCGGTAATCAGGCAGAGGTCGGCAACAAGAATCAGATAGGCAGAGGTACAATAGCGTAGAGAGAGAGAGTAGTCAAGGATAGCCGGAGTCAAACACAGATAATATCAAATACAATCCTAACTAAGGTGTGAAATCCTTAGTATCAACACCATGGCACTGAACTAAGGTCTGAGCGCTAACACAAAAGTGTATTCACGACAGCAGACAAAGAGCAACTGAAGGAAGGCTCCTTTTATGCTGGGAGCGCATCTGCAGCGCCACCCAGCCGCTCAGCCAATCCCCAGGGCTCCTGCGATCAGCTGACTGGAGAGTCAGCTGACCCTCCTGCGTAAGAGGTAAATATCCTGCCTCTTTGCGCACGCGCGCGTGACCCTCTGCCTCTGTGCACAAGAGAGGCCAGGGTCCGCGCGCGAACGCACACTAAATACTGCCGGCTGCACCCCCAGACCCGCCGCCACGTCGCCAGCCGCGGTGGCGGTGTCCCCACCAACTCGTGCCAGCAGTTCCGCGTGTGAAGCGGAACTCGATGGCAGGGAAGCGAAGGCCGCCGCCATGTTGCCCCGCGCGGCGGCGGCGTCTCCGTGGGTCCTTACATGAACTATGCAAGCTGCATAGGAAACAAAGCAGTCCAGGGAATCAAGTCCAGCAGAGCGCGGATTCTGACAAATGGTCAATAAAAGTCTTTGAAACGTATTAAGTGCTTATAATTACCGGTATATTTCAGTACATCACATAAACAACTGAAACAAAGATATAAAAGCAGTTTAGCAGAAAACTTTGTGAAAACTAATATTTTTGACGGCCTCAAAACTTTTGGCCAGGACTGTACTAAAAAGTAGGTGAAAAAAGTAATATAAAATAATTTAGAGTATTTTCTTGCTTTCTGGTGGCTTAAAAGGCATTTTATTAACAAGTTTAAAAATATCACCTAGGAGAAAACTCAGGAAAAACAGTTAATTGTATATGGGTCCCAGAGTCCCAGATTGTTTAGCAAGTTCATGGTTAACCAAAACACCTTGGACTGTGTAAGTGCTACAAACGATCTGATAAAATAGAGAGTGTCTGACCATCCTCTATGCAAACTATGGAGGCAAACAGCAAATATTAACATGGCAGCACCCATTTTACCTGGGTGTCTCTGGGAACGAAATTAACTGTTTTGCTCTACTGTGCCTTTGAGCGATTTCTGTTCTGCTCAAGTGGTCTTACTCCATCCACCTTTCCATTTGCTGATACACTATTTCTTGATTATATTTCTCTCTCATACACCAGAATTGCCTACCATAGAATGGTTTTGAACCATAATTGTGTCACTGCTACTTTAATGATTGGTTGCCATCTTGGCTATATGATCTGCATCAGACTATTGCTAAATACATATTACTTTAGTGGGAAATCAGCTAATGGAGGAAGTAGGGTAGTACATATACTGTAGGTCTGTAGTGTCTGAAACTTAAACTTAAATTGTGATATCTGATCTATTAGATAAATCAGAATAACTTACTGTTATACGTTGTTTTATTATAGTGAAAGATAATCCCATGCATTCTGTAACTTCAAAAAACAACATTTTCAGATTTCCAGTTTGTCGTTTCGGTAGCTTAATAATACAAATACAGGGGATTTTTCTTTTCAGATCATGTGGTAGTAAACTGTTGTTCAATAAACTTAGAAGATGTCTATAAAAACCTAATCATTTTAACTTCAAAATCTATATATTTGTTCAATTTGGCCGGAGAGGAGATGTGATCTTATAAAACACAAATAACAAAATATAAAATTGAATGCTCTTCTCTCATATTTGTGTTGTTTTAGACTTTGTGTGTAGCATAGTGTTTTTGTTTTAACTTCTGGTAATGAAAGGATGTTGTTTAGGAGAAAAATCTACATATGGATATTGTGTTCCATACAGTCCATGAAATGTTACATGCACATGTTTCCCCGTGAAGAGAGGATGTAGACACTAGTTTTGTATGTTAAAATCTCTCAGTGCGATGAAAATAAGTTTCACTGGAAATTACACTGGAGTTGGACCTACATGTTCAGTAACATAAAGTGAATTTTCATTTGGAGAACAGATAAAGAACTGTGGCTTAAGATAGTCTTTGCATTATGCTTAACTGCCCTCAGTATTAAGATCTCCTGTATGTTAATCATATTACCCTAGTTAGACAATTCTTCAATACTTCATCATTTTACTTTCATCACAATGAATCCTCTTGGTGACATCTTGCTTTCATGCATGGCAGCCTCTCATTAATTAACAACATTTTCAATCCGTAGAATGAAAATTTAGTCATATATTTTTTTTCAGGTCTACAGCAATTTTACTATTTTATATATTATTACTTCTAATTAAATATTGTCAGTAAAGGAAAACCTGAAGGATTTTTATAATGAAATGTTAAAACTCAATTGGTTCATTTTAATTTAATAACATGATTTTCATTACCTTTTGCCAAAATGGCACTCGAGACCCCCCTATAATTTAATTAATAAGAGTTATAGAAGCATGTTACGAGACAAATGCCACTCTTACTTCTAAGACCTCTGCCAAAATGGTTTTGAGACACATTTTCTTTCTGTTACAATAATGCACTTTGTTAAAGATTACTTATGTAAAGGAAAATAACTTTTACATCACCCCAGTCAACCAGTGCACAAGTTGGGCAATGGAGAAAATGTTGAATAGGAGCTCTAGTCTTAATTTTGAGCTGGTGACAGAAGACAGTTAATGCTTGCCCCAGAGCCATACTCCTGCTATGTCTGACCTCCGTCTCACTAAGCCCTGCTGAAAGGGTTAACATCAGCTCAATCATACATCAGAAATATTTTATGAACTGGTGCTATCACAGTTAATGGGAGTTTTGACATGCCCTGGATTATGTTAGCTAAACTAAGTATGGTCACTAGATTCCTGCTACCGAAATATGAATTTGTAATCTTCTCAGGTGACAGTCTAATGGGAGTGCAGTTGTCATCTGATATCAGTTTCATCCTCTTCAGTGACTTTAAGTAGACAATAAGGGCACCGCCACTGACTCTCATGTTAAATATCATTTGACAGGCACCCAATGGAAAATGTTGGTGCCCAGTGAATAATAATATTTACAAACATACTTACCATAATTATCGTGTCTATCTACGTAAACTGGGAAATAAAAATACTCCTCAAATAACGAAATATTGATTTCAAAAGTATTATGATACATTATATGGGTGTCTTAGGGTTAGGCACCACCAGGGGGGTCTTAGATTTAGGCACAACCAGGGGAATCTTACACCAGGGGGGTCATAGGGTTAGGCACCACAAGAGGTGTCTTAGGGTTAGGGATAGGTAGAGGGAGGGTTCTGTGTGAGAGTAGGGTTAGGTGTAGTTGTAAAAAAATATTGATAATATTAACTATTTTTTTTACTATACTTATTACGATTGTACATATATTTTCTTTTTCATTGTTGTAAACCATATTTTCAGATTTTATTACATGAAGAAATGATAAAATAAGGTTATAGAAAATATTATACAATTATTACGATTGTACAAATAGTTTCATTTTCATTGTTATAAACAATATTTTCAGATTTTATTACAAGAAAAAACAATAAAATATGGTTATAGACAATATTATTACACTTTGGCTATACCCAGCACCCTTATTGTCAGATGCCCTTTTTTGATGTACGCAGACAATACTTGGCTGACTTTGCTACAATTTGCAACACTAGTGCTTCATAGATCAACATTTGTTCCAGCCTCCCATGCCCTCCTCCATAGACTTATTTATTTATCATATTTAGCTGACTTCCACTGAAGTTCCTAATGCAGGACTTTACTGCATACTACATTGCTGATCTTAGAATGCTAAAAATACCACCGAGGCTTATAAAGATGGCTGCAGTAACTTTACAAGGATGAAGAGCAACCCTTAAGGACGATGATAAAATGACAGATACTTTTGAAATAAAGAAAGGGGTTAGACAGGGGGATACATCATTAGCACTGCTTTATTTCCTGGTTTAGAAAGGCACACTTAGAAAAGCTGTCATGAATGATAACACAATATACCGAATGAGATAGGAGACAGCAGATGCTGAAGATGTAGGAATAATAGTCCAAAGTGAGAGTTCAATGAATGAAAACATTTTTAGAAGTGAAGGCTAAGACTTACTGCTGGTAGGAAGGAAGTTAGTTGAGCTACAGAATTTGAGGACGACAAGCGATCCATATCAAGTAAACAATGGAAGTTAGCAGAGGAGCTTCAGGAAAAGTAGTTAAGAAAGATGTAAAAGAGGGAAAAGAGGAGAGTTGTTTGTCCACTGGCAGGATGACTGGGGTGAATCTACTGATAAATATTGTGCAGATATACAGTATGTGGGCTTTACCTGGTCTTTGCCAGCTTAGAGTCTCACAAGTGTGTCCTGTAAGTATCTATTAAAGGGGCTCAAATGTTCTGGTATTAGTACATTTGAATCCACTATAGTTGAGATTTTTTTTTTAAATCAACCTTGATAATACTGGCTTTCCATGTTTGAGTAGATCCGTGCTTGGCATTAAGAACACATATGTAATCAAATTAAATTGTCTGTGCATGCAGTTGTTTGGCCTCATTCAGGGCAAAGCCCCAGAAGCCTTTTTGGGTGAAATGCATGTCCCAAGACTGTATATATTATAAACATAAGACTGTCTTAGTAATTTCACAATTCCAACAAATGTTAGTAACTGTACCCCTCTAGTTACAACCTCGGAAGAAATTGACATTGCTACTTGTATAAACAGTATATAACAAGTACTGTATATGAGCTATGTGATATGAGGTAAGATACCATCACATCAGTATCTAGTATCTGGTTTCCACAGCATTTAAGTTCATGGAGCACTTATGAATAGGTTTTCTTTTGTTTATCAGATCTGTATCATACAGCTTTGTGCCTAGTTCTTGCTCACACTTATCAATGTAAGGAGGTTTCACTCTACAACCCCCCTGCAAATTTAGCATTATGTAGATTAAGGAGAAAACATAGACTTTTTTTTTATTAATTATAAGTTTTTGCCTGGTAAGTTTGCTGTGATTTACACATACTGGTAAGCATCCAGCTTACTTGCCGACAAAGGTTAAGGTACTATTTAACAGATTTAAACAAGCCCTCTAAAACTCCCCTCTAGTGGTAGCTGAACATTGTGTTTTCACATTCGCAAACACGATTGCGAATTTTACAGCGAAAAGTCACAAACCGAAAATGACAGGAGAACATCAAAAATCTTCAGGGCCTCTCTGCAGCATATTCTATTAAAAAGGTGTACAAAATTGTACTTAAACACATGGCATGGCGGAGGGTGATCAAGGGCAAAAAGTTCCTCCAAAAATATGTACATTATTCAATGGTCTTTTTTTAATGCTTAAATGCAAAAAAAAATCACATATAATAATCAAAACATTTGTATAGTGCTTTTCTCCTGTCTGACTCAAAGCGTTCAAGAGCTGCAGCCACTGGGACGCGCTCAAGAGGCCACCCGGCAGTGTTAGGGGGTCTTGCCTTGACCTTACTGAATAGGCCCTAGCCAGGATTTTAACCTTGGCTGCCCATGTCAAAGGCGGTGCCCTAAACCAGTACACTATCCAGCCACTATATAGATTCTAGGTTTTTAAAATGTAAGTCTTTAGAATGGGTGCTGTGTTTAAAATTGTCCAATTGAGGTCTATAAACGATATTCTGAGAAGCTTCTTCCTCAATTGTTGGAAGTCTTCAAGGAAATGTATCAGTCTGGACATCTCCCAGCTTTTATGTCAGAGGCTCTTATTATCCTTCTCCCAAAACCCGGTAAAGATTTGATGAAAGCAGAATCGTATAGGCCTAGTTCCCTATTGACTGCCGATATTAAGATACTGGCGAAGGTCTTGGCGAATTGATTAGCTAAAATAATCACCACAATCATTAAACCTGACCAATCAGAATTTATCCCTTCTAAATCCACTGCAATTAATATTAGATGAGTTTTCTTAAACATGCAATTAAGGGCGGATAATCAGGGGGATCGGGCTATACTGTCCTTGGACATCGCCAAGGCCTTCGACAGCGTGGAATGGCAGTATTTACATGCAGTCTTGGAGGCAATGCAGTTTGGCCCTGCCTTCTGTCAGGCGCCTACTGCACGTTTGTGCGTGAATGGAAATATCTCACCTAGCTTTATCTTAGAAAGGGGTACGAGGCAGGGATGCCCGTTATCCCCGTTACTCTTTGCGATAGCTATCGAGCCCTTAGCAGAATTGATCAGGAATTCAAATCAAATTCAGGGGTTTAGGTATGGTAACATAGAGGAGAAAATTGCGCTTTACGCAGATGACACCCTTCTTTTCCTGCAGGATACTAAATCCTCTTTAGTAAATGCTATGACTGCTCTGTCGATTTTTGGTGAGTTCTCCGGTTTAACAATAAACTGGGAAAAATCATCTTTCTTACCCCTAGATAATACTGACACAATTTTACCTACTGGCTGTTCACAAATTCAAAAAGTGAAATCATTTAAGTATCTAGGAATTAACGTCTCAGCAGACATCAAGCAATATGATAATCCAATATTACTCCCCTTATTGTCAAAATACGTCAAAAACTGAAGGTATGGTCCAGACTTCCGCTGTCTCCAATTGCTTGTGTTAACCTTTTAAAAATGGTTACTATGCCCCAATTGTTGTATATCTTGCATAACGCTCCAACATGGCTCCACCTCAGACTACTCAGATTTAAACTACTAGATCAAATATTTTGGGACTTTATATGGGGGCAGGGTAGGGTTAAAATAAAACTGCAACATTTACAATACTCTAAAGAGGAAGGAGGACTGGTGGTACCCAACCCCTGGGTTTACTTTTCAGCTTCACAGGTACAACATATGGTGGGCTGGGAGAATGGGGAATTATTAGATTCAACTAGACTTCTGTTAAATCACATTTTGGGTTGTCAGTCACTTTATGCTGCTCTAGAAGCAGAATTTTGTGGTTCTAAAGGGAAAAAAGCACCCACACTAACACTAATGCAGAAGGTATGGAACAGACTATGTTCCATGTAGGATATTGAAGGATACACCAATTACACCCCATGTTACACTCTGAGATTTACAGAATTGTCTAAACTAGACTTTCTAAAAAAATGGGCAGGAGATGGAATTTCTCTATTCGGGCAAATATTAGAAAAAGAGGAGCTAAAATCTAGCAAGCAAATATTGGAATTGAGGCATAGTCGTGATTCGCCACTATTTCAATTCCAATACATGCAATTATCACATGCGATCTGTAAACAACGTGGAACTATTCCCTTGCGGTTGTATCCGACTCTGATATTCAATTTAATAAATCAATTTAATGCAAGGACCGGATTTATCTCTTCTAGTTATGCCCTTCTGTTGGGTCTGTTTTTAAAGAAATTCCCTCTCAAGTGCTATAGTAAATGGGTTGAAGAGATAGACACACTAACAAATGAAGACTGGGTGGCAATTCTCCAATCGGTGCCATTAGTGTCCACTAATGCCTCACAAAAAATGTCACAAATTAATATACTCCATAGGAACCTACTAACACCCAAAAGACTCCATGCTATGCACCTTAGAGATGATCCAATCTGTCCCAGATGTCGTAGAGATCATGGAGATCTATTACATATGCTTTGGCATTGTCCAAAGTTACATAGATATTGGGGCAAGGTGTTGGATACTGTTGACACTGTTGTAAAACAAAAAATTCCTAGAACGGTTCAATTTTGTGTATTAGGGTTGCTTACAGATATTTCAATACCAGAGCATACTCAAGTGATGGTTCACAGACTTCTATTTCAGGCCAAATTACTTATTCTAAGATCCTGGAAGGATTCCAATCCCCCACTCCCAGATGCCTGGGTTAAACAGATAAATGCATACCTCAAAATGGAAAAACTAATTTATGTTCATAGAGGGTCTACTCATAAATTTGATCTAATCTGGTCGGGTTGGTTGGATACCCCTGGGCTTCCGGATCGCTCCTTGATCCAAGACAGGTTGTTTGGTGTGCTTCCCCAATGAGGAAAGACCATCAACGAATGCTTGCTTTACAAGCTTGGGACTGGTTATAATGTGTCTTAGTTTGGGGTGATTTTTTAAGTTACATTTTGAAGTGCTGCTGCTGCTCTGTATGTAAAAATTTGTCATGCAATGTTTTTTTCCTAAATTGTTATTTGCCTTTTGTTGATACTTAATAAAGGCTGATTAAAAAAAAATGTAAAATTGTTATCAGCCACCGTCTGGGTTGCCTGAAAAATGTTGAATTTATCTGCCTAAAAATTGCAGCCACAGTATGTGAGGCATGAAATATTGGACAATTACCTGCCTAAAACATTGTTCTTGCAGCCACACTGGTGACCTGAAAAATTGGCTGATTACCTTAGTCACATAGTTATTTGGGTTGAAAAAAGACATACGTCCATTAATTTCAACCAGGCCAGAAAAACTGGGCAATTAGCTGCCAAATAAATATTTGAATTTCATCCTCTGTATGAGACAGAGACCTGGAGTAACTGGCATGGGCCAGGGTAATAATATTATTTTTTTATTTAGGTAAAGCCAATCAAAGTAGTACCAAATGTGATACTAAGTGCCGTGCTGGTGGTGGTGTAGGATAGCTGTTCCTGTGGTCAGGGCATACAAGAGGACTGGAGTTACTGGCCCCAGGGTGATAATATAATTTTTTTTTAGATTAAAGCCAATCGAAGTAGGATAAGAATGACATGCTGGGTGCTGTGTTGGTGATGATGCAAGAAAGCTGTACCTGTGGCCATGGTGGGCATAAGGCCTGAAGTAACTGGTATGTGCCAGGGTAATAATGTGTAATACTCGTACTATATGTCCATTATGTAACCGTCTGAGATCTACTCCTTGTTCATTTTTATAAATGTCAAGTAATCAACACTGCTGTGTGTTAGCCAACTTTGTTTGTCTGTCATGATCCCTCCAGCTGTACTGAATGTCCATTCTGGCAGAACACTTGAGGTGGGCCAAGACAAAAGCTCCATGTCAAATTGTGCCAGCTCTAGCCACGCCACAGGTCAAGCCTGAACATGCAGAAGTTCAGAGGTTCCTCAATCCTCAGAGTGTCCACAGTGATCATAAACCTAAGGTAGTTGGATACCTTTTGATATCCCTCCGGTATTTTCATTTGTTTAAACTGAAGACCAATTGAAGACCCCGACAGGAGCCTCAAAGATGCTTTGCCAAGACAAGGATTAGTCCACCACCAGGTGGACGAATAAGAATCTTCCTGATTCTTATGAGAATTAGGGCGATTCATATTGGGCCACCTAGTGGACTAATTGGGACTTGGGAAGCCCAGCAGGACATTCAAAGATGCTTCTGCTGGGGCTCCAAGTAAGAAGAGAATGTCTCTTGTGATGCAAATGCATCACACATCTCCTGGGGGGCCAAGGCAGCAGTGCTGTGGTTCTAAAGGACAGCTCCATGGCACAAATGCCTCACTCCCTATTAGAGATGGCCCGACAGTATTCTGTGAACTTCCACTGTTCACATTCACAGTGAACAGTGAACATTTGGCCTGTTTGACCCGCCCACTATACATCATCATTGAGATAAAATTTGAAGGCCTTACCTCACAGTCAGCAGACCCATGGCAGCCAATCAGCTAGCCCCCCTTCTAAACTCCTGAAGGATTCTGAAGAAGACTGCCGGTAGCCAGTCGAAACATGTCAATCCGACGATTCTGATGGTTGGAAATTAAGCAGGGGCGCCCCGTTTACATTCCAGTGACCGCTAATTGCACCCACAAGGTGATGCTTCCTGCATAGCATTGCAAGTGGAGCGCAAGGAAGCGGCATCAGCAGCAGAGGTGAGACGCACAGGACGGTGACGTCTCCCCTGCTGGGTAAGGAGACCGGAAGTGCTGCTCGCGAGTAGCCCGTGAAGCTCTGGCAACCTCCATGCTACGCCAGACACAGTGAGGAAGAGCGAACTCCTAAGTACCGGCCACCGGAGACTCTATAGAGGAGTGTAAGAGAACTGCACGGTTAAGGCATGGGCTGGTGAACTTTATACTACTTGGCTGGTGAGCATATTCATATTATATAAGCATCCTAGCCATAGTTGCAACTCTGTTTATACTACTAGCGGCATTGACTGTATGCAGTACGTGCAGCACAAGGAGCAGTGCTATACATATCCACAAGCCAGTGTTCCTTACATGCTAAATCTATGGTGTATCATGGATTATATTGTGCTGGAGACGAGAGAGACACTGAAAGGAACTTTTTCTGCCAGCAATTTGCCCTATTCGTGGATAGTCAGGTTATAGAGATATATATATATAAGTAACCTTTTTAGCCTCTTTCCATATGTGCACAGACTTTATATATAGAGGTGTTATGTATATTTGTATGCATATATGCTGTATATATGTATATGTATATATATTATATTTTTTAGGGGGGAACCAGATCACTCGTGTATGCCTGTATGTAGGAAGGAGAGGTGTAGTTTGTGAATCTGGTGCACTGTGTGAGTCAGACCTCTATTTGTTGGCATATTTGATGCATTTTAGGATCTAATATTGACCTTTATACTATAGTGACCAGATTTTTGTAGGCTCAACCTGGGACAGGGCGGCGAGGGGGAAGGGGGGGACGCCGAAAAATGGAGGGCTGCTGCGCCAACAAATGTGGTGCCGAAAAATGGGCGTGGTCATGACATTCTATGGGTGGAGCTAACGTAATGATGTAACAGCGAGGCATAAGAAAGCAGTGTTTACGCCATGATGTGGTCAAACGAGGATTCGCATCATGGGTGTGCAGAAACTGTGTGATGCTATTTAATAGTATACCGTAACCCCAAAGCAGCAAACATAGCCAACTATGACCATTAAATAATAAATGCAGCAACAGTTACCCCAGACACCAGAAAATAAACGCAATAGGGGCAAACATGTCAGTACAAAATAAACGCATTGCGGGCAAACATGTCAGTACAAAATAAACGCATTGCGGGCAAACTTGTCAGCACAAAATAAACGCATTGCGGGCAAACATGTCAGTACAAAATAAATGCATTATGGGCAGCATTTCAGCACAAAATAAACGCATTGCGGGCAACATGTCAGCACAAAATAAACGCACTGTGGGCAAACATGTCAGCACAAAAAACGCAATGGGGGCAAACATGTCAGCACAAGATAAACACAATGGGGGCAAACATGTCAGCACAAGATAAACGCAATGGGGGCAAACATGTCAGCACAAGATAAACGCAATGGGGCAAACATGTCAGCACAGATTAAACGCAACGGGGGCAAACATGTCAGCACAAATTAAATGCAATGGGGGGTAAACATGTCAGCACAAATTAAACACAATGGGGGCAAACATGTCAGCACAAAAACGCAATGGGGGCAAACATGTCAGCACAAAAACGCAATGGGGGCAAACATGTCAGCACAAAAACGCAATGGGGGCACATTTCACCTGGAAAAAAAAGCATGTACTCACCTGACAGAAGTCCTCTCACGCAGCCGGCCTCTGGTGTGTGTGCAGCTCCCCGGGCTCACAGGCACTCAGGCAGAGCAGGGCTACGGCAAGATGGCGTCCGGAGGTGGAGCCCTGTACTGGAGACACAAATAGTCTCCAATACAGGGCTCCACCTCCGGACGCCATCTTGCTGTACCCCTGCTCTGCCTGTGCCTGCCGGAGGACAATGCAGGCTGCTGGAGCGGGGCTGCGGGGAATGAACTAGCACAGCGTCTATGAGACGCTGCGGCTAGTTCATGTACGGTGACCAGAGTCCCGAGGCCGGGAAGTCCCGCTGCTGAAAGCGGTAAGTTTCCCGGGACCTCATGCAGCCTGGGACAGCGCCCCCCGAAGGCGGGACGCATCCCGGGTAAAGCGGGACGTATGGTCACCGTATTTATACTTAATTATTATAATAAACTTTTACATTGTATAGGGCCTGTAGTAGGTGACATCTTTTTGAAATAGATTTCCAGTGCACCTTATGATCTATACATATATTGTTTTGTTTTGAGGTGGGATTGGGGGTATAACCCACCTAAATACTGTAGGTTGCAGCCGGGAGGAAGTGATAATCTGCCAGTCCAATTGGTATTGGATTGGGGGGCCACAATTCATAGTGTTGAAAGCCCCATTGAAGTAACATACTTGATAATAGGAGCAGCTCCCCTCAGTGTCTATAATATTTCTAAATACCTAGTATTTACCTGAGTTATGCTATTAATGCTCCAACATCACTCGGGTGAAACTGGCAATTGAATTTGCTGGTAAATTCCGAGCTATGTGAGGTGACAAGAAGCTTGCAAGTTTTGAGCATCTTCTCACCTTGAATTGCATATGACCCCTGGTGCCTGTGGTCAGATGGACCTTGGCCCCAACATTGGCCTCAATTCTTGTAGTCATGTGCATTAAATATTTTATCGTAAACAGGGCCGGTTCTAGACTTTTTGCCGCAAAACTTGTGAGAACCCCCCCTGAATAGGTAGCCTGGAGGGGGTAGTGGGCAGGAAGGGGGTATTGGGCACAGTTAGTCCCCTGATCCGTGCTCCCCCTATGGCTATTAAGTGCAGCAGTGGGCGGTTATGACTCACCTCTTCCGCTTTCCAGTGTGCGTTCCACTCTGAACACTTACTGCAATGCCGTCCACTTACAGTACAGTAGGTGGCATTGCAGGAAGTGATGAGAGTGGAATGCACGCTGGAACGCGGAAGAAATGAGTCAAGCCCACCCGCTGCCTGACAATATATGCTGCTGCACTTAATAGTCAGAGGGGGAGCGCAGATCGGGGGACATAGGTGAGGGAGGGGGGTCCGACCCCCATACCCGCCACTTTGCCCAATACCTCCTTACTTTGCCACCTGAGGAACCCACCTCACACCACCTTATGGGCAGACCGGCCCTGACCGTAAATACCGCAATTTTTATTTTCCGTTTTTTCCTGTCAATTCTGAAAGATGTTTCCGCATTTCCGAACATGCTGTATAATGTGCAGAAAATGCAGAAAGTGAGGTAAAAAGTATGGTATTTTCAGTGGTAAGCATGCGGTAAATAATAATAGTAGTCTTTAATTGTCTTTCATAACTTAGGATAGTCTTTGGAAGGTGTTTTTTTTTTTTGGGGGGGGGGGGGGGGGGAGAGTTGTATTTGATTATGTAGCAACCTATGAAAAGTATATTTATAGGCAGGGCCGGATT
Organism: Hyperolius riggenbachi; assembly: GCF_040937935.1. Lineage (NCBI taxonomy): Eukaryota > Metazoa > Chordata > Amphibia > Anura > Hyperoliidae > Hyperolius > Hyperolius riggenbachi. The sequence goes on along the minus strand of NC_090647.1, from coordinate 367,266,669 downwards.
TAGGGGCAGGCCTCCAAGGCCACTGCCTAGGTCGAAAGATCACTTGGGGCGGGAGGAGAGCCACCCGCAACATTTACTCTTTCTACAGCCTGCCGTTCAGCCGCCCGCCGTACAGCCGCCCGCTTTGCACACTATAGCTTCTCCTTGTGTGCGCAGTCAGCGGGCAGCTACAGATGAGTCAGGAACCAGATCAGCTGATCTGATCAGCTGATAGAAACGCAACAGGCGGACGCAGCGACCAAACGTGGGAACTGGTAAGGAACAGGTCTGCTGCACGGAGGTCTCGCCAGGTGCTGGGGCTGACAGATTAGAAACCCCCAGGGCGCAGCAGGCAGAGCGATCTCCGTGAACAGATTAAAAGGAGCACGGCAGCTGTTTGTCCCTTCTCCCTTCTAAAGCCCCGACAACGAAGCAGGACGGAGGAAGACAGTGATAGCACGGCGGGGGAGGGAGAGAGAGATCAGCTGATTAGCTCAGCTCGACAGGACTGGACTAGAGCTCGCATGATGGGGAGAAGCAGGGTTCTGTGTCTGTGTGCAGCCTTCCACGGTGCACAGAAGAGAGGATGATCAGATTCCTGACATTCCTAAACTTCTGCAGCTGTCATTGCATGCTTGTAAGTATTTTCTGCTGGTGTGACTGCATGCGTGTGTGTACATCCAGCCCCCCTCCCCCTCAGCATGTCCTCCCACTCCATAGAGCCACCACAGCTGCCAGCATTCCCATCCCCCACTATTGGGTCACCACGGCTGCCAGCATTACCATCCCCCACTATAGGGTCACCATAGCTGCCAGCAAGCCCCACCCCCCTCTATAGAGGCACTACAGTTCCAAGCATGTCCTTCCTCCATACAGTATTGGGTATCCCCTAGGGCTGGCTGGTGTGGACCCCCTGGTCTCCCCCAAAGTGATTAGTGATCCCCTGAAGCCTCTGCAGCATATTCGGAGAGGAGCGCATTTACCTGTCTGGCGTGCTTCTCTGTGCTCTATCTCCCTTTATCTCCCTAGCCCAGCAGCATGAGTATGTACATGCCACCAAGTCACAGAATTAAGGCTTCTATAATGAAGCACATAGATGGGGGGAGCACACTGGCTGGACAGTTGAATGCACTCCACTGCAAATACAGGAACCCCGGGGGACCACTATTCACATTAGAGGGGACCCAGCAGCCAGCTCTGTGGCCCTCGGGGACAACTCAATACTCTATGGAGACTGAGAGGCATGCTGGGAACTGCAGTGCCTCTGGAAGGGAAGAGGTGTCATGGGAGCTGTGGTGCCTCTGTGGAGGGGTAGGGGCATGCTGGCAGCTGTGGTTCCTCTACAGAGGGCGACATGCTGGGACCTGATTTAAGTTTGCCCTTATGGAAACACCTGTTCTAGTTAGCCCCTCAATTCTCGCCTTACCCTGGCTGACTTGTTCACTCTGATCACCCCCTCACTTCTGGCTGCCTCCTCTATAACTTTTTTCCTCACCCCCTACCTCACTGATATCTCCTTGCCCTGACCAGCTCTTCAGTTACTGCTCCTCTCCACCCTTACAACCCCCCTTGCTCGAGGTGACCTCTGCATCCTCAATTCTAAATGCCTCTCTGCATTTTTACATCTTCTCTAGTTGACCTCCTAAAATTCTAGCTGCCTACTTCCTTTCACACACACGCTGGCAAACCTGAAACGCATAAAATAAACAAATTGATGCTTAGCTAATGGGAAGCCTCTGGATGGTTTAGAGGTTTCCCATAGCTTCCTGTACCCCACCGTTCCAGTGCTGTATCCCTCTCTGTTCAAATAGGTTTTTTCAGTGTACAAGTGTGACCGTATTTGAGCTGGGCATGCACAATTAAGGTCTGCACATGCCCAGTAAAATTAAGTGCTTGTGCACAGAGGAAAAATGCTAAGCGCCCTAGTTCTACTGGGCATGTGCAGACCTAACTTATGACCATGCTTGCATAATGAAGTAATTTATTCAATCAGAGAGGAACCCAATCCTGGAATGGTGTGACGCAAGAAGATTTATTTTGTTACGGATCTGTGTTTGCTGGGGGAGGGGATTGTGTTTTGCACTTGTGTATTGATTGGAAGGGGGGGGGGGGTGCTGTTAGTTGGAGGGGGCGGATGGTGACAGTGGGCCTTGGGCGGTAAAAAGTACAAATCCGGCACTGTTTATAGGCATCCCCTATAGAAAAAAAATTCTAGTTAATATTTTGAGTTTTATTTCTACTATTCTTTTCTATTACACAGCTTGAATTGGAACTCCACTAAAACAGCAATAGGAATGCCACTAAAAACTGCAAAGTGCACACACATTGACTATACCGCCAGGTACAGACAGGTCTTAAACTGATCGCTAAACTATGTGCTAACAGGCCCCCTAATTTCCATGAGAACAGTGACTTTTTGTAGAATAAATGCAAATTACCGCACAGTCCTCTGGCAGTCAGCCCCCCCCCCCCCCCCCCCCAAGCTAGCTGGCCTTGTGCCTCCTCATGCGCAGAGGGCTCTTAGTCGTGAGAGTGTGCTCAGCTTGGGGCCATGCATGCTCAATCGCCAATGACCAGCTAGCTTTGCAAGGATTACTGTTGCTTGCCAGAGGGAGTGGGACCAACGTCGTGGGCACAGGACAACTCCTGGGGGCTACCCTGGCGTTCTGATTAAATCGCCAGGGTGGCTGCGGGAGGGTTTTTTTTTAATTAAAAAAAAACTATTTCATGCAGCCAACTGATCAGGCAGCACACGCGGCTGGCAAAGTGCCGGCTGCGTGTGCTGCACTTTATTTGGTGAAAATCGGCCCAGCAGGGCCTGAGCGGCAGCCTCTGGCGGTGTTGGACGAGCTGAGCTCGTCCAGACCGCTCAGCAGGTTAAGTCTCCCTTTAAGGGATTCCTGCAACAGGGCTTTGTGATGGGACTCCAGGTACCTTCTCAGCATAGTTGTTCCTACGTGGGTGCTGGTCTTCCAACAACTAATTTGCTTGTGACATAGGGTGCAGATGGCTTGTAATTGTTTTAGCGACAGACACACATAAATATTTCTATAATAATGAGCCTTTTTGAGCCAGTTTAGTACCACCAGAAGTGACCGGGGGTGGTGTTTAGCTGACCCAAGGTGATGGCACACCCTGCTGTTTGACTTCCATTCCCATGTGTCCTCTCCCTGCTTCCTACCCTTTTCCTCCCTTTCTGAGCTTCTGTTTCTCCTTCTGAACTCTACTCATTCTGTTCCTCTCTTGTGGGCACCCACATGACATCCACCACCACATCATCACCCTCATCAGTTACACTTTCAAGCTCACAGTAGGCTACAGCAGCAAGGACATTACATCTTGTGGTGTGGGGTACTGTCTTCTGCTTGTCTTACTTTCTACTCTCCTCCTTCATCGGATGACAAGAACGCTGGTGCATCACTTACTGTAGGTCTGTCATTGCCTAGGGGAATATCTCCTCTGAGCAATCCAATTCACCTGGAAGGACTATGGTGGTGGAGGTGGTGTTGTGGTTGATAACAGCATAGGGTGATGAGGAGGGTGCTGGAATGTTGGAAGCAGAAGAGGTAGAAGAGGTGGAATGTTGAGTGAGCCATTCAACCACCTCTTCTGCATTCTAGGAAATAAGCTGTTTCTTTTAGAGAAGAATACATATAGCGTGGCCACGAGTTGACGCATCACCAGCACCCCTAGTACCTCTTTGCTTTAACCTGCCTCTGCCTGTCATGTTTGTAATATAACAGTGACATGAAACGGGGTCTTTCACAATGTCAGCAGAGCAGCAGTGACCCTTTTTTTTTAATGTCAACTAAAAAAATAAGCACTTGCAAGTGTGATGATGGTAATATAACACACTAGTACACGGTAAATGCACTAACGTGCAACTAGGTTTCTTACAATGTCAGTACAGTAGCTGTAACACCACCTTTTTATGTTAGACAACAATATAAAAAAAAATTTAACGCTCACAGGGGTGATAATGGCGACATAACACACTAGTGCACATTAACCGCACTGACGTGCAACTGTCAATCTTACAATATCAACACAGCTGCAATGACACTTTTTTAATGTCAGAAGACAAGGAAAAAAAATAAAACGCTTGCAGGGATGTTGATGATTATATAACACACAAGTGCACAATACATGCAGTGACACTGTATCCCTTATACAGTTGGTGTCTGGAGTGGTGTATGCAAGCCACCACACCACAGACAGCAACAACAAAAATATAGCAGTGCGGTCAGGATCAGTCCTTATAAGGACTATTGTGGTAAATAGTGGTGAGCTGCAAGGAGCAGAGCACCTACAAGCAGCTACAGTAGCACTAGAATACACAGTAATGACAGTAAAACATACTTAAATAGCCAATCTAACTTACCCTATTAATCTGCAGTAGCAGCCAGCAGCTTCTCTCTCTACACTGACTATATGTAACGATTAGTGTCAGCAACACGGGTTTTGCTGATTATTGGTGATCTGCAGCATCACCAATAATACAGACGCTATACCTGATTATGTGGTGATCTGCAGAATCACCAATAATGCAAGTATAGCGAGACACAGGACACCTAGTGTGGTAGAGTGTTTGGTGCAACAGTAAGAAAGGTTATCTCCCGAGGTGCGGGAGATACAGACTCTACTGCAGCCAGTGAACACCTGAGGTGCAGGTGGCCACTGGCTGTATTTCAGCTGCCCTCCCGAGCGTAGGAGAGACAGACTGTACTGCAGCCAAGGATTCCCTGATGGATTGAGAATCAGACTGTACTGCAGCCAAAGATTTCCTTTTTTTTTTTTTTTTTTTTTTTTAACTCAGATGCACACCACATGCAGAAAGCTTGTCAGCTAGAGGTTCATCAGCCTTAAGTGGCTGTGTGCCATCGCTGGGTAATGCTATCATCATCGTTCGGTTCCATTTTTTTGTAGCGCTTATAAATTTCTATACAAACTAAATAGATCGTTTAACTACCATTTCAGTGCCCAATCCTCCCCTCTCCAGCATGACTGCACTATTTCAATTGTCCCAGCTTGCTAACCTTCAGACGATGGGCAGAGGTTCTAGCTTCCGCATGTACGTATGCACATTCAACCCTCATCCATTCACTCTTAGTCCACAATCTTCCCACTCAGACTCACAAACACACAAAAACATACCGAAGCGCAATATATCCTGTTACCAGTCTCCACCACAGATTATCCACCCGCCTCAGGCTCCGTCTACCTTTGTCCCCAAAATGTGTGTATATTTATATTTTATTTATATATCTTTCTGTGATTTCTTGCCAGGTCTTACTGTACGGACTTGCCATTTCACATCCACCACAAACCATTTTGTCTTCCTTCGTATCTTGAACTACAGAGGCACTGCCACCACATAGCTGGTCCATTCTGCAGACCCATTCATCCAAGCTTGGGGGGGTTGATTCTTTCCACTTATCTACTATCATTTTTTTGGCAACCTTGGTACCTACTTCTTTAATTAAAATACTACCTTTACACCCACCCGTATCAGCAAATCCAAAAATAGCTTCTTCTGCAGATAGATCGAAGGTATCTCCTAGTAATTCTCTACAAAAATGGCTTATTTCATCCCAAAAGGTTTTAGCTATGGGGCATGTCCACCACATGTGCAGCTCTGTCCCGTCCTCCTGCCCACACCTCCAACATACTTCTCTATGGCCAGTGAATCTCTGAATGTGTGCTGGGGTAATATACCATTTAGCAGTAGTCTTGTACTGGATAAGTTGTAGTCCTGCATCCTGTATAGACCAGTTACTACGCCAGATCTTAGGCCATTTGCAACTGAGAGTAGGATTGATAGTTGTTTCCCATTTTGTACAGTACGTTGGGGTAGAATTATCTATCTCTCCTGGGCTATTAAGTCTATTTAGTTTAGATAGAGCCTTTTCCATTTTTTTATTAAGTAGGATGTGTTTTTCTAAAATATTCAGATCTTTCCTAATTTTAGTAGATTTCGAGTGCACTTTTTGCAGGAAACTTCGGGCTTGAGTTAATCCCCAGGAGTTTTCCTGCCCATGATTACATAATAGGCTAGGTATTTTCAAAGTGTGGTCGCCCCTGAGGTTAATAATACGAGTTTCACTGCTTATTTTGTTCTTTATAAACCAAGACTTCTCCAAACCTGGAATAAAGTCTGGATTGTCTCTCAATGTGGTCAGAGGCGAGAGGCCTGTTTCTTTTTGCCATTTTAGAACAAACCAGTAAAAGGTTTTTAGTGTGGGGCTAATCAGCGGATGGTAGGTAGTGGAATATACTTTATAAATATTACTTGGTATCCATGAAAAAATTAAATTAAATTTACCTTCCTCCTTTTCCAGTAACGTCCATATTTTACCTGTTTTGTTAGGAGAGGATTCTATCCTCCAGTCCAGAACTCTGGCCAAGTGTATACTTCTGTAGTAATTCTGGATGTTTGGTGCCGCTAGGCCTCCCGTCTCTTTCCCCCTAGAGATTAGTTTGTAGCTTAATCTACGTCTAGACCTACTCCATATAAAGCACTACTCAATTTATCAAAAATTAAGACAGAATTAAATGTACTGCTTGATAATAAATGCATAAAGGAGTATAAAGACTTTAAAAAACATTATATACAAGGAAAAAACAAACCGGGTAAAATATTAGCAGATTTACTAAAAAAGAAAACGCACACAACTAAATTTATTCAGCAAATCAAGAATACAGATGGCAGATTAGTCGAAGGTACGGAAAATATAGGTAAGGTGTTCTCTCTTTTTTATGAAAGGTTATACAACATGGATATTCCAAGACTCCAGAATACAAGGGATTACTTGGAAAAAATCAATTTGCCCAAATTAGACACTATAGACCAAGAAATGCTTGGCTCATTAATAAAAGAAAGTGAATTTATAGATACTGTGTCCAAACTCCAGAAGGGAAAGAGCCCTGGTCCTGACGGTTATTGCGCAGAGTTTTATCAGTACTTCGCTCCAGTCTTGGCCCCTATCTTTTGTAATATGGTTAATAATGAGGAAGGAGCTGCTATCTTTTCTAAAGAGACTAACCGAGCAACCATAACGTTAATTCCAAAGGAAGGGAAATCTAACTTAGAATGTGCAAATTTCAGACCAATATCGCTTCTAAACTGTGATGTCAAGATTTATGCAAAAATCTTGGCAAATAGACTGGGCGGGGTTGCTGATGGAATTCTGGGCAAGCAGCAGGCCGGCTTTGTTAAAAATAAACAAACCCAAGATAATATTTATGCAGCAATAAATTTGATACATACATGCAGAAAAAGGGGGGTAGAAGCAATAATGATTGCTGTAGACGCAGAAAAAGCGTTTGACAGACTTTCGAGGGATTTTATATTCTTAATTCTCGAAAGGTTTGGCTTTGACTTCAATTTTATTAATAAAATTAAAAGACTGTATACGAATCAAAGTGCCGGAGTCAATGTTAATGGACATATATCTAGTAATTTTGACATAAAAAATGGAGTCAGACAGGGTTGCCCACTATCTTCTTGGCTATTCAATCTAAGTCTAGAAGCTGTTATCCAATTAATTCAGTTCGATAATCAGATAAAAGGTGTTAAAACAAATGAAGATGAGATCAAAGTGCTTGCCTATGCTGATGATCTGTTATTAATCCTGACTGACCCGATCCATTCTATTGCTAGGTGTGAGGAACTTTTTAATACATTCTCACTGTATTCCAACTTTAAGTTAAATCAAGACAAAACTACAATCTTGAATTTGGGGTGTTCAGTTGCTACTGTACAAAATATTAAACAAAAAAATAAATTTAAATGGAACGAGTGTGTAATTAATTATCTTGGAATCTCCCTCACTAAAGACCCTAAGGATCTGTTTAGAGCTAATTTCTCTAAAATTATAAAAGATTATAAGGAAAAACTTCAGTCATGGGATCGCCCTTGTTTTAACATCATTGGCAGGATTAGTATTATCAAAATGATTGTGCTACCCAAGCTCATCTTTTTATTGCGGAGTTTGCCGGTGACCATCCCAGGTTCATGGTTCCAAAGCTGGCATAAAATTTTTCAAAACTTTATATGGAGTAGGTCTTGCAGCCAAAGATTTCCTAATGGATTGGGAATCATACTGTACTGCAGCCAGTGGACTCCTATGGGATAGAGGCCCCTGGCTGGACTGCGGACAGGGCTTCCTGAGGAGCAAGAAGCCCTTGCAGCTAATTGAAACCTGATGGATGAGTGTCACGAGCAGTACAGTTAGACTGATCACCCGAGGGATGAGTGACAGCCAGAAGGGTCAGACAGGCCAGGTCGGCAACACACGAGCAGATAAAGTACAGAGACAGAAAGCTGATTCGGTAACCGGGTACAGGCAAGGTTGGCAACTAGAAGACAGATGGGCAGAGGTACCGAATCAGAAGGAAAGAGAGAGGTCAACAGAGCCAGAGGTCATAACAAATAAGTACAATCCTAGTCTAAGGTGTCAGGTCCTTGGTCTCGACACCCAGGAACTAGTCTAAAGCATAACACAGTATCCTATGCTAGGGTGTGAGGCCCTTGGTCTCGACACCCGGGAACTGGTCTAAAGTATAACACAGCAATGACACAGTGATCCTAAGCTTGGATGTGAGGTCCTTGGTCTCAACACCCCGGAACTGGTCTAAAGGATAACACAGTAATGACACAGTAATCCTAAGCTTGGGTGTGAGGTCCTTAGTCTCAACACCCTGGAACTGATCTACAGTATAACACAGTAAAGTACAAGAGCGGAATCTGGCTTAGTGTGAATTCCCAGTTCCAACTGGTTCTAACACACTGTAGGATCTAACTGAGGTCTGAGTGCTCACACATTAGTATTCGCAATGGCAGACAACCAGCAACTGACAAGTAAGTTCTATATATACTACAGCGCTCCGCAGCACCGCCCCCAGCCACTCAACCAATCAGGAGTTCCGCTGGGATCAGCTGATCGTCCTGATCAGCTGATACCTCTCCTTCTGGCATAAAGGTCCTGTCTTCTAATGCGCGCGCGTAGCTCTCCATCTGTGTGCACTAGAAGGCCCAGGCAAAACAGAGACATGTTGCTGTGCGGAAACCGCCGGCCTGAACTCGGAGACAGCCACCCGTCGCTAAACCGCACGGCGGCTTCTCCGCTATCCATTACACTATACAAGCAAAGTGAAAATGGCTGCCGGTATCGTGTCTTTTATAGGAGGGGGAAGGACCCGGGTGCTGATCCTGTCTAATTGGCCGTCCTGTCCCTTGTTACAGGGTCAAAAAAGGTCTCCATTGTAAAGAACAGGGAACTTGCAAATGGTTCATATAGTTTGCATTACTCGCGAATGAGCGAGCATCAGCCGTTCGACGGCAAACATGTTCTGCCATAACTACACACCTCTTCAAGCTCACCTACCCATCCTTCTTTCTCTCAGACTTATTAGTCACAGACTCACAGTCCGATTTTCCTTACCGATTGTACATGATAGTTAGCCTACCTTCTAAACTGTAAGCTTAGCTGGGAAGTGTCCTTTTTTTGTACTATGTTATAGATTGAACTTTTTTCTGTATGCACCCATATCATATGTACTCCCTATCTGCTGTACTATTCTATTTGCTATGTTGGTGTCTTAAAAATAAGAATATAATTAATTATTCATTAATTTGTTGTTAAACATTTCAACCTTAATGAAGTTTACAACATCAGGCCCATTTTGTCAAATTTCAAAGGGACTTATTTATGTCTCTTTTTTGTATTTCTCAGTTTAAACAACAAGAAAACCCTGCATATTTTAGCCTTAAACATTTTCCAACACTATTACATTTTGTCCTTCAGTTACAAATTGATGATGTGGCCTTGCATGTGGCATTTGTCACTCTTTTGTATTATGGCTTTTTTTAACAAATAAAAAATAATTTACTTATTTAGTTTTATTCATTTTCATAAAGAATTGTGTCCTCCAGTTACTAAGTAACATTGTTGTACTGCTTGCACTTTACATTCTTGACCCGCTTTGTGTTATCGCTGTTTAAAACAAAACAAAACAAAATGGAATAAATCATTTCTTGCTTTTCATGTTTTTATAATACATTAGACATATTTTAACAAGCCAAGTGATTGCTATTGGTGATCCCTGGACTTGTTTTCAATGTGACCACCACCCAGGATTCATCCTTCCCACCATAGCCAGATAATCCACAAGGCAAACCTAGGCAGCTACCTAAGGCCTGGAGAGAGTCTCATTAGTGATGTCGCGAACCTCTGATTTTCGGTTCGCGAACCCCCGCGGAAAGTTCGGTTCGCGAAAAAGTTCGCAAACTGCAATAGACTTCAATGGGGAGGCGAACTTCAAAATTTAGAAACATTTCTACTGGCTAGAAAAATGATAAAAACATATTTCAAGTGTTCTAATACCTGGTCCTCCTGCCGGAGGGTGAAGGGTCTCTTCTGCCAGGGAATTGTAGTATTTCAAAAGCCAGCTTACATACTGTGGCTGGGGATTGAACCCAGGTCTCAGTGTATGGTAGGTAACTAACATATCCATTATACCACCAACACTACTAGCTAAAACCAGCCTAGCATGTACCAATCACGCTCAACCCAAGAGAAAAATTAGACAAGACAAATAACATTTATATCGTGCTTTTGTCCTGGCAGACTCAAAGCGCCAGAGCTGCAGCCACTAGGGCACACTCTATAGGCAGTAGCAGTGTTAGGAAGACTTGCCTAAGGTCTCCTACTGAATAGGTTCTGGCTTACTGAGCAGACAGAGCCAAGATTGAAACCCTGGTCTCCTGTGTCAGAGGCAAAGCCCTTAACCATTACACCACCCAGCCACTGCTTAAGGATATGTAGCCAGGCATGGCCTTGCCTTTTGTGTTCAACAGTTGTCAAGAGAAAAATTAGACAAGACAAATAACATTTATATCGTGCTTTTCTCCTGGCAGACTCAAAGCACCAGAGCTGCAGCCACTAGGGCACACTCTATAGGCAGTAGCAGTGTTAGGAAGACTTGCCTAAGGTCTCCTACTGAATAGATGTTGGCTTACTGAGCAGACAGAGCTGAGATTTGAACCCTGGTCTCCTGTGTCAGAGGCAGAGCCCTTAACCATTACACAATCCAGCCACTGCTTAAGGATATGTAGCCAGGCATGGGCAGTTGTCAAGAGAAAAATTAGACAAGACAAATACCCAGCGGCTCGATTGATAAGGGCGCATCGGCCCGTGTATGCCCAGCATAAAGGCCTGGTGCATGCTGCTAGCCCCCACCAAATCTAACTACAAAAAGCCAGGTGACCATCAGCAGTGGACAACAAGTGCTATCTTGCCTAGGGCCCCATTCCATCTTAAGCCCTTCCTGCTGCCCACCAAGCGAGTAAAACAGTAAGCTATTATGGTGTTTTGTGTATCGGGAGACATTGTTGAGTCCACGAGGAACAGTGCACAGCTCCACTGCAGCAAACAGAGAAACAGTGCACGTGCACATACTTTTTTTTTTTTAATCACCACAGATAGCACTGCTCAGTGGGCAGTACAATTCATCAGTTGCAGTGATTCTAATTGTGTCTGTATTGTACAAACATGTGCATGTGCTCATGCTCATTTTGTCAAGAATAAAACATTTGTCTGCAGACAATGCAGATCACCAGACACTGGTTTAAAGAAGCATAATGCTGGAGATACACGGTACGTTTCTGTACCGTGTATCGAGCAGCTGATCTGGCCAGCTGATAATATCCCTGCTGTATATGACACTGATAGACTTTACTACCTTTAACGAGAATCTGTTATGGAGGGCAAGTCTGCCATGCATTCAAGCAGGGGAGGACTGGGACTTTTGGCCTGGGGGGAAAACACAAACTAGAGGCCCGTTTTCACGGCAGCCCCAGCCCAAATGACATCACACACGTGCCCCACGTGCTATATGTCGGTAGTCACGTGGGAAATACAGCAAGGACAGTCAAGGGACAGCGTGACAGGTAAAGTATAAATGCACTGGCTCCGGGGGGCACATAATACATTTTGAGTTACAACGGTTAGGGTTTCTATCACTTACACAAGTCCTGCAAGCAGCCCTTCTGAAGTCTAGGGACTGTCTGCAAGCAGCCCTTCTGGAGTCTAGGGACTGTCGAAAACTTTTCAACCTAGACAATATCTTATGTAGCTGTGCACATGCAGTTAACAATGGTGAGAGACCAGACAGATTTTTTTTTCCGACGGACCCTGCAGGCAAGCCTCTGTTCTGTATCATGCTGTGTATACTTACTAGCTTGCCCGTCCTGCAATTGCTCTGTAATTGGGAATTTATTTTCCTCATTCAGCCTAGTGTTTCACATTGCCTTATACAAAAACCTGAGTTCACCAGGCACAGTGCCAGCCCTAAATCACCAAATGAGAGGCAGCCTGGGGGGAAATCTCCCCCCGTCCCCCCTGGCCAGTCCTCCCCTGCATTCAAGTGAAAGGTATGCACTGACTGCCAGGTATAGTACAATGTGCAGTCAAAGATGCAGTGAAAGGTATGCAGTGACTGCAAACAGCTGTTTGTGTAGTGACGGCCGTGCTGGACTGGTGCACACCATGACGAGAGTGCAGGTGATGGCGGCTTTCCGGCCAATATGGTCCCCGGGCTGAGGTAGCTGAATAACAGAACAGTGACAGTCCAGCTGATCAAATGTCTGTCCACAATGAAGCAACAACCTTATTATCTTTGGTGTGCCACCCCCCGAGACACTCATATAGCCGTTGGTCATTGCTTCATTGTGATACGCAAGCCCCTTCACTTCGTCAAGGTTATGATCACGAAGGGGAATTGGCACATGTACATGCCTTTTGTTTTGTTGTTGCAGCCACAGTGCAGCCAGAAAAATTAGGCAGGCATGTACACGCACCAGAAAAATTATTATAGCAGCCGCTTCTAGCAGCGGCCTTAAAAATTCAGGAATCCTCCTGGAGTTCTGGACCCTGTTGGTGGTGGCGGAGAAGGCAGTCAAGCCGCCTGCGGGCAGAGGTGCTGTGTGTGGAGCGACTTAGTCTTGGGGCAGGCAGCCAGTCACACGGCGTGCAGGCAGAGATGCTGTGTGTGGGGACTGACTTAGTCTTCGGGCGGGCAGTAGCCCTCCGGGATCCATGCCTCATTCATTTTGATAAAGGTGAGGTACTGAACACTTTTGTGACTTAGGCAACTTCTCTTCTCAGTGACAATGCCTCCAGCTGCGCTAAAGGTTCTTTCTGACAGGAAGCTTGAGGCAGGGCAAGAGAGAAGTTGGATGGCAAATTGGGACAGCTCTGGCCACAGGTCAAGCCTGCGCACCCAGTAGTCCAAGGGTTCATCGCTGCTCACAGTGTCTACATCCACACTTAAGGCCAGGTAGTCAGCTACCTGCCGGTCCAGGCATTGGTGGAGGGTGGATCCGAAAGTGCTAAGGCGAGGCATTGGACTAAAGGATGTCCGCATGTCCAACATCGCCATGAGATTGCTGGAGCGTCCTGTCCTTGCCTGCGTGGACATGGGAGGAGGATTACTGGCAGTGGTACCTTTATTGCGTTGTGCTGTGACAGCACCCTTAAACGCATTGTAAAGCATAGTTGCCAGCTTGTTCTGCGTGTGCTGCATCCTTTCTGCCTTCTGGTGAGTTGGTAACATGTCAGCCACTTTGTGCCTATACCGAGGGTCTAGTAGCGTGGCCACCCAATACAGCTCATTCCCCTTGAGTTTTTTATACGGGGGTCCCTCAACAGGCACAGTGACACTGCGTGCGCTCACGTAGGTAGGTGGGTGCACTGTGAACAACAGGTAGGTAGGTATGTGCATTAATGGGTATTACAATGTGCACCTGTCACACACACACAGACAGGTAGCGGACAGGCACAGTGACACTGCGTACGCTCACGTAGGTAGGTGGGTGCACTGTGAACAACAGGTAGGTATATGCAGTAATGGGTATTACAATGTGCACCTGTCACACACAGACAGTTAGCGGGCAGGCACAGTGACACTGCGTGCACTCACGTAGGCAGGTGGGTGCACTGTGAACAACAGGTAGGTAGGTATATGCAATACTGGGTATTACAATGTGCACCTGTCGCACACACACACAGACAGGTAGTGGGCAGACACAGTGACACTGCATGCGCTCACGTAGGTAGGTGGGTGCACTGTGAAAAACAGGTACGTAGGTATATGCAGTAATGGGTATTACAAAGTGCACCTGTCACACACACAGGTAGTCACTGAATGTGCTGGGCCTGGTAGTGGCACACACACAGTATGAATTATCAAGGCTGTCTATGCAACACAAGTGTCAGTGTGACACACAGAAAAAAAATAGATCACAAGAACAAGATTAGCTCTCAAAAGAGCTATTGTGGGGTTCTATTTTAGCAAAAAGAATCAGCAAGGAGCAAGCTAACAAGCCTACAAGAGCCTACAAGAGCCTAACTAATCTTTACCTATGAGAGAGTCTGCAGCAGCTGTCCCTTCTCTATTTACTGCAGGCACACGAGTGAATAAAATGGTCGGCGGTGCCTGCCTTTTATAAGTGGGGGTGGGGCTCCAGGAGGGAGTGCCCCCTGACTGTGATGTAGAGGGTCAAAGTTGACCCTAATGACCCTAATGGTGCATTATGGGGGCGAACCGAACTTCAAGAAAAGTTTGCGGTTCTCCGCGATCGCAAACCACCGGAAGTTCGCCGGGAACCATTTGCCGGCGAACTGTTCGGGCCATCTCTAATGGACGCTTTTACTTGCTACAGCTACATCAATTTCTAGTCATTTTTTCCCCTGCTTGAATCAGTATGTATATAAATGACTGGTGCATTAATTGGAGAGTAATCAAACAGAGCTCAGCAACACGTGGACTATTAGCCTCACTTGATATTGATTGTATAGTACAGGGAGTGCAGAATTATTAGGCAAATGAGTATTTTGACCACATCATCCTCTTTATGCATGTTGTCTTACTCCAAACTGTATAGGCTCGAAAGCCTACTACCAATTAAGCATATTAGGTGATGTGCATGTCTGTAATGAGAAGGGGTGTGGTCTAATGACATCAACACCCTATATCAGGTGTGCATAATTATTAGGCAACTTCCTTTCCTTTGGCAAAATGGGTCAAAAGAAGGACTTGACAGGCTCAGAAAAGTCAAAAATAGTGAAATATCTTGCAGAGGGATGCAGCACTCTTAAAATTGCAAAGCTTCTTAAGCGTGATCATCGAACAATCAAGCGTTTCATTCAAAATAGTCAACAGGGTCGCAAGAAGCGTGTGGAAAAACCAAGGCGCAAAATAACTGCCCATGAACTGAGAAAAGTCAAGCGTGCAGCTGCCAAGATGCCACTTGCCACCAGTTTGGCCATATTTCAGAGCTGCAACATCACTGGAGTGCCCAAAAGCACAAGGTGTGCAATACTCAGAGACTTGGCCAAGGTAAGAAAGGCTGAAAGACGACCACCACTGAACAAGACACACAAGCTGAAACGTCAAGACTGGGCCAAGAAATATCTCAAGACTGATTTTTCTAAGGTTTTATGGACTGATGAAATGAGAGTGAGTCTTGATGGGCCAGATGGATGGGCCCGTGGCTGGATTGGTAAAGGGCAGAGAGCTCCAGTCCGACTCAGACGCCAGCAAGGTGGAGGTGGAGTACTGGTTTGGGCTGGTATCATCAAAGATGAGCTTGTGAGGCCTTTTCGGGTTGAGGATGGAGTCAAGCTCAACTCCCAGTCCTACTGCCAGTTTCTGGAAGACACCTTTTTCAAGCAGTGGTACAGGAAGAAGTTTGCATCCGACAAAGAAAAACATGATTTTCATGCAGGACAATGCTCCATCACACACATCCAAGTACTCCACAGCGTGGCTGGCAAGAAAGGGTATACAAGAAGTAAAACTAATGACATGGCCTCCTTGTTCCCCTGATCTGAACCCCATTGAGAACCTGTGGTCCATCATAAAATGTGAGATTTACAAGGAGGGAAAACAGTACACCTCTCTGAACAGTGTCTGGGAGGCTGTGGTTGCGGCTGCACGCAATGTTGATGGTGAACAGATCAAAACACTGACAGAATCCATGGATGGCAGGTTTTTGAGTGTCCTTGCAAAGAAAGGTGGCTAAATTGGTCACTGATTTGTTTTTGTTTTGTTTTTGAATGTCAGAAATGTATATTTGTGAATGTTGAGATGTTATATTGGTTTTACTGGTAAAAATAAATAATTGAAATGGGTATATTTTTTTTTTTTGTTAAGTTGCCTAATAATTATGCACAGTAATAGTCACCTGCACACACAGATATCCCCCTAAAATAGCTAAAACTAAAAATAAACTAAAAACTACTTTCAAAAATATTCAGCTTTGATATTAATGAGTTTTTTGGGTTCATTGAGAACATGGTTGTTGTTCAATAATAAAATTATTCCTCAAAAATATAACATGCCTAATAATTCTGCACTCCCTGTATATATGGGGCCTTGGGATTTTGTCTTTTATAGAATGAATTTTACCATGTTACAAATTAAATAAAAAGTTTAATATACTATGGTTTTAATACATTTACATGTTGTAGGCCTGGATCATGTTCTTTGCTGTTTTGTGTGGGTAAATCTGGGGTTGAGCAGCCATATCTACATTTCTGGATGCAGTCTTTAAAGGAATCATCAGGCAATTTGACAAAAATCTGCTTTACTCACTTGGGGCTTTCTCCAGTCCCTTGCAGCTGACTGCCCCATGCTGTCACCTCCGATCTCCATCTTTCAATACTGAATTTCATCTGCCATTTATGTGCCCATATAGCCACCCTATCCAATTTTTTCTGCAATATGCCACTTTCTTCTTGAGAGTTGATCATTAGTGATGTAGTGAACATTAAATTTTTGGTTCGTGAACGCAAATTTTCCGCAAAAATTTGTGAACGGGTGAACCAGGCAAACCGCCATAGACTCCAATAGGCAGGCAAAGTTTAAAACCTATAGGGACTGTTTCTGGCTACAAAAGTGATGGACAAGTTGTTTCAAGAGGCCTAACACCTGGATCGTGGCATGTCAGAGGGGGTCCATGGCAAAAGTCCCACCAAAAATGACGTCGTTGATGCCATCGTGTTTTAATCTCTAAAGGGCAGAAATCTCTAAATTCCTAAATTCGTGGAATTAAGTGCTTTAAAACATCCAGCCTGCTTGCACGGCAATAAGGTAGTGTAAAGGTTAAGCTTGGTTCACACTGACAGACAAAACGCTGCGTTTAATGCACTGCAAACAACCACAAAGAGCTTGAGTGATAATGTCAGGTGAGCAAATCATTGTTTTTGCTAGTTGACAGTTGACACCTCCAGGACATCATTGTTAGTCCTCTCATGGCAATCATTGTGTAGTGGTGTGTATTGGCCGCCGTACTTGTGCGCAAGTTCGCAGGAGTTAGGTGATCGCAGTTTTCCAGCCCCTATGGTCGGTCAATAGCAGTTAAGTGACCAAAAAAATACTGATTCTGCACTGAGGCCTTATATAGGGGCCAGTAGTGTATACTAGATGCCAGTAGTGGTAGTGAAGGATTATTGGGTTATGGTAGGTGCACTACTAGGACCTGCAGATCTTTCTCCAACAGCTAACCTGTGCACTGGACATACAAAACTGCAATTTAACAATAGCAAGAAAAACAACACTTAGAAGGGTGAACTTCTGTAGCACTAAATAAATTGTATGGTGTGTAGACACTCTCACATAATAAAGTGACAGACAAAGTTCCAATGACTTTCAAAGGCCTCCTCCACACAGAACGACTTAGATTTTGTCCACTATTAACATGTCAAGCAGATCTCAAGGCTGACCAATAACAGACCAGCAATCATTGCTTAAGCATCCACCGATCTCCTCCCGATCTCAGCTCCTTGTCCTGACAAATCTTTGGAAAATCGAAACAATAACCGCTTATGGTGTAGAATTAATGACTCCAGTTGTTACCTTTCCTTATATAACTGTGCACATGCACTACTATTCATCACTTGTGATCTCAATCACCAATATACAAATGAACCGCTCACCAGATAAACTGGCTGACCGACCACAGACCAGCAATAGAGCATTAATTGCAGATCAGATGTCTCTTCTCTGTCTTCTCACAGGAATCAGTTCTCAGTCATTAGGCCCAAACACATCCTTACATAGCGTAACTGTTTATCAAATAGAAAAAAGTTATCAAAGTGCACTCACATTCAATAAGATCATAAGTGCGTGTAAAATCAAAGTTCCTGGGTGGCTGCCAGCTTCCAGCACACTCCATCCGAAGCTCCGCCCTGATTGTTACTTCCCTCAGGAGTCAGGGGCTTGTGACTGGATGGTGTTCAGGACTAGATATAGTCCTGCACACCGTTCCCATTCATTAATCTCCCCTCTAGGTCCACGTGATCGCCAGCATCAATGAGATGCATATGTCACTTCCGAAGTAACACAGGCACGCATTAGTTCTTATTTAGCATACTTATTAAACGCAATAGGAAATAATGCACGAAGACATCTTGTGGCCAAATAGTAAAATGACACCTACAGACTTCAGGGACTAAAATTATTTTTTCATATGTACATCAAGAAGGTATATTATTATTAAATTATGGGCTTGTAATTAGTGATGGCTGTAAAACTGAAAAAATGCACCTTTATTTACACATAAAATATTGTCACCATACATTGTAGTAGGGATATAATTTAAATGTTGCAATAACCGGGAAAAATGGGCAAATAAAATTAGTGGCTTTTATCAACAGTAGAATGTTTTATTTTATTAATAATAATAATAATAATCGGAACATTTGTATAGCGGTTTTCTCCTGTCGGACTCAAAGAGCACAAGAGCTGCAGCCACTAGGACGCACTCAAGAGGCCACCCTGCAGTGTTAGGGAGTCTTGCCTTAACTTCTTACCGAATAGGTACTGACCCTAGCCAGGATTTTAACCCTGGTCTCTCATGGTCTCTCATGTCAAAGGTGGTGCCCTTAACCAGTACACTATTCAGCCACCATTTTAAAACTATAATGGCCGAAAACTGAGAAATAATATTTTTTTTTCTTTTTTTTCTTATTATTCCTATTACAATGCATTTAGAATAAAATAATTCTTAGCCTAATGTACCACCCAAAAAAAAGCCTAATTGGTGGTGAAAAAAACAAGGTATAGATCATTTTGTTGTGATAAGTAGTAATAAAGTTATTGGGGATTGAATAGAAGAAGCACTGAAATATGAAAATTCCTCTCGTCCATAAGGTGAAAACAACCCGTGGGCTGAAATGGTTAAGATTTAGTCAGGTTGGCACTGGGATTGCTGGCCAGTACAGTAGCATTGATTTAGTGGCCAGATTTATATTGAATTACATAATAATGATCACTTAGTGAAATAAATGTAAAATATGACTGGGTAGACTATGACTAAAATATACAACCATTAACTGTAATAAATTAGTAAAATTGTTCTAAACAATGCAGCCCCTGATACAAGCACAGACCCTGTCTGCAGTAAATTTTACTATCCTGTATACACACGTTGCCACCTACAGGATCGAGCTTGATCCTGAAGAGTGGTGCTAGTGCTACATGTGTACTTAGCTAAAGCTGCAATTTCATTTTATTTACTTTTATAGATTTTTTTAAATAAACATGGCGATTTTGTTTAAATGTATACCTCCCACCTTCCCTCCCTCCCCTCAAGATCCAATCACTGCGATCACCTCTCATAGGCATCCGTCTATGAGAGGGATTAGATTGTGAGCCACTCCAGGGGACAGATAAGTGACAAAGCTGTCCCCTGTACAGCCCTGTGCTAGATCTCAGCGCTGTACAAATGTATCTTAGTCTGTTTTTTGTTTGTTTGTTTGTTTGTTTACAGCCTGCCAGCTCCGATCGAAGCTGGCAGGCTGATCATGGAACCCCGCTCTGTTTACTCGCATACACATGCACATTAACAGAGGTTAATTTCCATGTGAACCTTAGATTTCATAGCAACCTGAGCAAAACTTGAGTTTGGCGCCCCCCCAGGATTTCATTCCCAACACTGGGTTATTACATATTATAGTCAAATGAGTGACAAATGAGTACACTGGGACATATTCACTAAATAGAGGTAGTATTGCCGTACGTATGAAACACACAGCAATTTCACCGGTACTTGCTTTTGCTCTGCACCATGCTGTGTACATTTGCCAGACACCGTCCTCTAATACAGTAGCTCTGTAATTGCTGCCACCTGACGCCCTAGATTCACATTGTCTTATACAAGATCCAGCCTTGACTATAGGTGACCAGAGAGCCCCAAGTATAGGTTGCTATACAGCTTCCCCCCCCCCAGTAAAGGTAGAATAGGTGGTGAGAAAAAGCCCCCCCCCCATGCAGAGTGTGCAAGGAAACTCCCCTGCACGCAGGGCCGGATTTACCACAAGGCACTGTAGGCATATGCCTACAGCCCCCTGATGATGGTAAGGTGGCTCCCTCCTCTCCCATAGTGCCTCCCTCCCTCCTTCCCTATTCAGAGCCCCGAGTAGAGCTTAAAAGAGAAGTTAGTCACCCAGCTCTCGGCATTCCACTGACAAGATCTCTCTTCAGTCGGGGACACCTCTAGCTACAGTACTTAATACTGAGGATACCTCTGGCTACCTAATGCTAAGGGACACTTGTAGCTACAGCACCTATGATGGGCAAGGGGAGTAAGGGAGCAGTGACAGCTGGGACAGCCAGCACTCTTGCGGTGTGGTTCAGTAGGGGTTTGTAGTTCCATGGAGGCCAAAGTCTAGGGTGCAAGGACAGCTGTGCCTATAGACTCCTATGAGGTAAATCCGGGCCTGTCTGCACGCATATAGGAGCATAATCATTTCAAGGTGTTGGGGTGGAGCCTCAGCACGGTTTGGGGGCGTAGCTTTGCAGCAGGCTTTTTTGGGGGTGAGGCTTCCCGGTGGTTCCCGGCGCCTCTTCCTGAGAAGACAATTAGGCGCCCTGTGCAGTCACTCAGGTTGCTCACTGAAAAGGCCAGCCCTGCTTAATTTACACTCTCAGGCTAGGCATGCACTATTTAGTTCATGGTAAATTAGGTAAGTTATCAATATCTACTTGTCTAATTTAGATCACACCATTGCTACTAGCTTTGTATTGATGAAACCTGTACAAAGCAAAGCTATGCAACTGTCTCCCACTGGTGATCGATATGTTGATCAAATATCAATTGGGAATGCCCTTGGTTTAAACGATTTTCATTAGAGTTAAATTTGTTTAAACATCTAATTGTGTGGTGCATGTCTAGCTTTAGTGTAATATAAAAAAGGTGTGTGTTAAAATGCTGCAAAAAAAAAAAAAACACGTAAAATGCCATGCAAACATTCTACAATCATTAAAAATGCCTCTTTCATACAGTATTAGAGCAAAATGACATATTTTTGTTTTGCTTTTCTAAGAAGCAGTTAAATAAAAGCTGATAACATGAGACTTTTAAGTGGCGAGCCAAATTAAGGCACTAGCTTTACTTGAACGGTCCCAATTACATGTCACATATTATTCCTTGCACAGAACTGTAATTGCTAATACGCCAGAAAACATCAATTTCCTGCCTCTACTTCCCGTTTTAATTGCTAGTTCTTGAAGTGACATTCTGCTGTCCTCATACTGTCCTCATGTAATTTTGCAGGCCCTTCAAGAGCTTGTCCTCTATGTTCCGCCACAGATACACAGACTCTCTTCCCTTAAGATGTTAAGCAGAATGATCAATGGCTCTCTATACATTTTCTATAATGAGCTGTATCTTTGACAGTTTGCCTTGACTTTGCCTTTTCTGAATAGCATGAAAAAAATAGAAGAAACATAAAAAAAAAAAAAAAACTTGACAGTTTTCTTACTGCAAAAGAGTCCCAAAAGTGAGGAGGGGTCAGTTTTCATGTGAGTCAAATGTCCCGGACCCCATATACTGTGAATGCCTTGGAAGCGCTCTAACGGGGGGGGTTGGCTAGAACGTCATGCCGGACATACACTAGAACCTAGAGCTCCCTCTGCTTTGGCTCCATACTTGGGCAATACCTTCACAATATTGGCTTCCTACCCCCTAAAATCTGATGTCCCGGTCCAGCAAGAAGTCAACTCCAGAAACAAAGACTCCGGTGTGGCTGACATAGCGCAAGCAGGAACAAAGGCAAGATGGCACCGGGCATAGTGAAGAACACGACCGCCAAAGGCAGAGATGCTCCGCAAACTGCTGCCTCCCCTACATACTCCAGACCAGAGCAGACTCGCCGGACCGTGAGTATGAGGCACAGCCCTCTACAAAAGCTGATCTTGACTGCATGTTTGCTAGAATGGAGTCAGTAATATGGTCAGAAGTTGCAGGCCTGAGAACTGACATCACACATATCAGCCATAGGGTAGACGCAGTGGAAAAGTGAGTGTTAGCACATGACGCCACCCTTGCTGGCTTTACCACCACTCTCGCGAATCATAGCCGCCTTACCAGGCAGGTGATCTACAAACAAGAAGACAATGAAAACAGAATAGGTGCAATAATGCCCGACTAAAGGGACTGCCTGAGGCTACTTCTGATGAAGATCTACCATCAGTAGTTCAGGTTATATTTAACAGAATCCTAGCTAGACCTGAATCCATTCACATTCATTTTGATTGTGTACACAGAGCTCTGGGACTGTGACGTTATTTGCAGGCTTCATTATTACATCATATTCTCATATTCTCATCTCCAGTGTAGATTTGTATTCACTTCTAGAGGTCCAGCACATCACTGTCTTCTTATTCCAGGCAGCCATCTCTCCATTTCCCTTGCAGCTCTGTACTTGCCGTTAGAGGTCAGTGGTGAGTACAGAGCTGCATAGGAGACAGGAAGATGGCTGCCCAGACATGAAGACAGTTAAGTGCTGGACCTCTAGTGAAGAGTACAGAGATGGACAATTGCAGAATCATGGACCTCTAGTGGTGAATACAGAGCTGCAAGGATAGTAAAACAGGAAGATTGCTACCAAAAACAAAGAGAGGTAATTATAGATACATGCATGCTTCCTGTGCACATTCTGCATCACATGCATGGGGGGGATTGGGCGTTCAGATTATAAGGGGGTCACACATTGAGAACCAAAAATTGGAGGTTGGCTTATATGCAGGACTGCTTATACACAGGAGTTTTTGGAACTTATACCAGCTACTCTGAGCTTGAAGTTTTCTGTAAAGGAAAATTAAATGTTAGCATTATGAAAGTGGTATATGCCTAAAATACAAAGTTATATAGTTATCTAGGTTAAAAAACAGATGGGTCTATCAGATTCAACCTTTCCAAGCCTCTCTGTGTTTTATTCCAGAGAAAGAAAGTCACAAGGGTAAGGTTTTCTCCATTACTGTGTCAAAGTACTACCATCTTAAACCCAGTAATTATAGCTATAGAGGCTTTTAAAAGTAAAGTAAGCATCAAAACTCATTTTATAGTGAAATTGTACTTTGGTTGAAAAGTAAACATTGTGCTGGGCACAACTTTACACATTGCTAGAATTAATGGCACATATTATTTCAAATTGCTTATCTTTTACACTGAAAATCAAATGCTTAGCTACTCCGCACTAATTGTAGCAGATTCTGTCAAGACAGGGATTGTCAGAGAATGCTGTCAGTTACTCAATATGGAAAAATAAATAACTGTTCCTGCACTGTGCAGATTTCTCATGGAAGAAAACAAAAGTAACCAGGTGTAATGCCTGGGCACTAGATACTAGCAGATATGTAGAAATCGAGAAGTCGGGGATAGCCAAAGGTCATACACATATCAGAAACAGAGGTACCAGGGGTCAGACAAAATCAGAGTCGTTAACAGGCCGAGGTCTAAACTGAGTATCAGGAGTCTGCAGTACAGGAAGGATGAGGCAGAGACAGAGCCGTAAACAGGCCAAGGTCAAAACCGAGTATCAGATGCCTGCAGTACAGGAAGGATGAGACTAAACAAAGTGAGGGGCATGCTGGGTCATACAGAGGAAAACAATCAGGAGAATATACAATATACAAGACTGATCTAACTAGAGTACATATATATCGGCAGTGTCTGTATATATATATATATATATTTATATATATATATATATATATATATATCTGAAAACTAGCTGACTCAGGCACAATAGCAAGGCAAGATCCAGCGCTCAGCGAACTGATAGCTATAACGGACAGCGAGTAGCTGAAAGCCCAGGGCTTATACAGAAGGAATAGATCACAGACCAAGCCCCCGGGAAGATCGGACCAATCAGCAACATCCCTGCAGCAAGTGTCAGCTGACTGCAGGAATCAGCTGACACACCTCAGACACGCCTTCTTAACCTATAAAGGCAGCTCTGAGCTGCACGCATCCTCCTAGGGAGACTGCCAGAAACAACACGCTGACTCACATCTACAAGGGAGACGGGGATGCATCTGAACAAAGAGGAAGAGGAAGCTTCTTGCAGCTGCTCAACATTGTCAGAGCAGCCTCCAGAGACAACACCAGATAAGTTTGTTACACCAGGGTTTTTGTACTAAAGGAATACTATCGATGTATGCATTTATTTTTAAATGCGGTATGTTGTAGCACACATTAGGGCAAGTACTAGGAGTAATTTGATTCCTCACACAGCTGTTCCTCTCAGCTGTAAAATCCTCCGTCAGTTTTGGCGTCAGTGTTGGATACAAATGTATCTAATACTGACTGTTCCCAGAGGGCTAGACCATATCTCTGCACAGGGGAGTTGCTATCAACTCAGTTTATAGTTTAATTATCACCTTGCTGAAAGAATCTTATTGATATGGTGGTAAGGGGTTAAAGATTCTAGCAATGTGTGTTTATTATCTTTGCTTCTCTTGACTGATAAAGATACTAATAATGCTAATTGTAAACAGTGGTCTGCCCCTCTCAGCAGCTTGTAAAGTGGATGCAGCCTGGAGTGAATCACCTCAGGCAGCCAGTCTGAGTGTAAACACAGACTCCTGGTATAGCTAGTTATATTCCAGCAAAATTACAGCTCATTTAGTTACTTGTTACCACCTCAGATCAGCCTATTTCTCCTCATGTCTGCTGCATGCTGTGAGTGACACAGTGAAATATATTTGTGAGCTGTGTGACAGAGTAACCAAGCAGCTCAGGGTAAGCCAAACTACTATGAGCTGTGTGAGAAATGAATTTTTAAGCAGGGATAGTGAGAGAGAGACCTGGGTGAATAAATAAAGTGCCCCTAGCACTAGTGGAAATGTGTACACTAATATAGAGTATTAAAAAAAAAATAGTTTCAATCGATAGTACTCCTTTAAAGCTTGTGCAACAGAGAGTATTAATTCCAGATGAAAAGTTATGCAACTTGGACTTACAATCAGTTTTTGAAAGCTGCAAATGGAAATGCCAAAATGATTTTTAGTAACATTATCTACTTTTCTACTTTAGGACCACAGTACCCTGTTTTGGTGGAGTCCTGGCTGGCAGGGCGTAGATTTCAATCACCGCCGATGTGCGCATCCGCCGTTTCCGTTGCTCCCCGCCGATTGTGCCACTCAAACCCGATGTCTCTCGCTGCAGCTCACTGGCTCTGCCTGTTTCTATGACAGCAGAGCCATGTGAGCCAGTCAGGAGCCGATTTCATTGGCTCCTGGCCATGTCTATCAATGTAAGCCGCTCCCGTTGTCTTACATTAATAGACACGGTTAGGAGCCAATGAAAGCGGCTCCTGACCGACTCACATGACTCTGCCATCATAGAGACGGCAGAGTCTATGTCAGGAGGATTCCCGGCATGCGGCGGTGATGTCGGTTGCGGCGAGTATGTGCGGTGATTCGTCGTGATTCCGTCAGTATTGTACCAGCGCTCTCTGGTCCTTAAGGGGGCAGAGATGGCTGGTACTTAAGTGGTTAAACTGCCAAAACATTTGTGCATCACTGATGCATACAGTATTTGAAGCAAATTCCTAAGCCCATGCTATGCTGGATGCACTATGTTGCGTTCACAGCATACCCTGAGTCATTACCCTGTGCCCCATCGCAGTGTTTGGTAAGGTTTTCATAATACTCTCAATTGTGTATTTGACCCTCTGCTGCCACCATTGCTGCTGTCATTCGGGTTCACCACCGCTGGGCTTGGGGGACAAGTGCGGATGCTTTGATCAGAATCCTGGCAGAGGCAGGATTCCATTTGATTGCAAAAAAAAACAATCGGAATCCTCCCTAGGAACAGTGAGGATTCTTATTGGTCCACCATTCAATGAACCAGTGAAAATCCTCCCTGGTGCTAGAGAGGATACCTAGTGGCCCTTTGCAAGCCAATGGAAGCCCCATGCTTCTGCTGGCACTCTGATATAACAGCACTGGTCCCCTTGTGGCAGTGCCAGCACTGGCAGAGTACTCAGATGGCAGAGGAAGACACAGAAGGCTGGTGAGCAGAACAAAAACAGAAGAGGAAAACAGACTAGTGAGAACAGACACTGTCAATTCCCATCTGTAGTGCTCAGAAAATCTTGCCTCTTTGGAATGTCTGCTCCGCTCCCCCTCCCACTTCAATTGCCCTCTGTTTAAGTGACAAGTGTGAATGGATCCTATACGTAACACAGGATTTGTTTACACATGTGCTTCCACCTGGATGAATCGTAGCTTTTTTAGGTCTAATGTTAATCGGCCCTTATTGAGAGTGGACTGGGTACAGAATTTGGCATAGATAAAGTTTATCCTATGCCATATTACCCACATTAAATACATTTAGTGCATCCTTAAAAATTTCCCTTAGAAAATGCAGTCCCATTACAAAAAGGTTGTGTGCACAAACTTTACAAGTACTAGAATAAGGTAGTTTATTTTTTTCTGTAATCAGTCATTACCTGACCTCACTTCCCTCCTTCTACTTATTCCTGTGGAGGACACGGGGAGGATGGCAAAATCAATGTTGTTCCCTGAGTGAAAGACTGGTTGGTGAGCCCTCTCAGTATGGTCTAGTGTGTGCACGAGGCTGCATAGTTGTCCTCATATATTTTAAGTCACAGGTGCATTACAAGAAATACAATACGAATTCAGAAGCACAAGCAATAGACTCCCTGACAATCCAGCTGGTGTCATAAGTGGTAGAAGTAATGTTCACTGTGTGACAAGATTTTGAGTCAAATAATATTGTATATTGTAGCTTGCAGATTTTCTCATGAGATTTATTTGTATGCAAGGATGATACTTACGTAGTAGTAAAACTATATATTTTTTTCAAATTGTAGTTTGGTAAGAGTCTTGTATTTTCGTACATTTATGCTATGTATAAAAAAAAGCCCTAGCTGCACCGAGCACTGTTTTCTATAGGGCACTTGCAGATGGGTAGGCAAGCACCCCTATGGCACATTTTGCAGGCTCCAGTCACTGGTTCCTTTTGGAATTCCAGTAGTGCATGGAGTCTTCATTTCTGAGGTTGTGGGTATTCAAGCTGGAGCTGACAAAGTTGTAGACCATTATGGTCAGTCATACAGAACCATCAGCAGCTTTTGATCTGTGGTTGCCTGAACAAACAAGTTTAAGCACAACAAGCTGATATTTTGTTCTGTATAACTGTATGCTCTCTAAAGGGGGTGTCCCTAGGAAGAAGGAAAGCAGTGGACATGAAGAAGAGGTGAAAGAGTAGAGGTTCCAGGTAGCATAGAAATGCAAATCTTTCATAATGTTTACTTGAAATTCATGAAATGTGGCTTTCTAGTCAAGTATCTGTACGAAAATGTTCATCTAAGGCCCCGTCTAAGATATGTACTGCTTATGCTTATTGGACCATATATATATGTGATCAGGACCAAGCTTCCACTAATAATGTGCTGCTTTGACAGAATATACATTCTTTGTCACATGGTCATGCAGGGCAGGAACAGAATCATTTTGTGTAATGAGGTTGCTCGGTGTGTTGTACTGAGGGACATCCCAGGACAAACAGGTTACTTATAACAGCTTTCTCCACTAGTGTACTCAGTTGCAACTGAAGTGCAACAGCAGCTGTGCAACATTAGCATTGGGGCACTGCACATGGGGGTGGTTAGGGTTAAACTTTCTCTTTCACTGAAAAAGTTGTGTGAAGGATAGTTGAATGCTGAATAGCTATACCGCAGAATTTATCATTGAGGAGGATGTTTGTGGCTCTTTTACCAGCCTCTTTTTTTCTTTCTTCAGTTCCTATCACTGTGCTCATTACTGCTGAGAGCAGAGAATACTAAGGCCCTGCTAAACCCCCTTCACAAAGTTGCTTCCCTTTGATAAAAGGCATCTGATGCTACTTATATGTTATGTGCAGAGGTGAATTTGTAGGAGGAAGATACAGCTATACAGCTACAATGGCTAGAGCAGGAGCAGGGAGATCCAGCTGTCCTTTTGTCTATACCAAGTGGGTTTTGAATGTTACTGGGTGGTGGACGGTTTTGATCATGTTTACTTATGAACATGGTACCCAGGTTGGTAATGATGATCAGATTAGGAAAATGTCAGTTGTTTTACTAGTAGCTGAGTTATCAATGACTACCTAGGTGGCAGCCAGTGGACATACCTATTGGTTTGCACAAGTTCTTGCATACATCTCTTAACAGGTAAGAATGGCTTTATGTTACTGCTAAGTGCTAAAGAACTGCTGTTGTGATAGGTCCTGTATGCTTTGTAAACCCTACCTCCCCAGTCAAGATAATGCTTCAGTGTTAGGCCTTGTTGTTTGGGGTAGCCTCTCCTCTATTGGGGCATTGTTGCTGTGCAGCATTCATTTTTCTGTTCCCCTTGTGCATAAGTTTACAAGTCCATACCTTTAAACTGTGGTGGGCTTAAAAATTCTGAAAAAGCTCTATTATAAGACTGTTCTCCCTTTTCTTAACAACAGTAGAAGTCCGGACGCTTCCAAAATCATCCTAGCTATCTAACTATGATACTTTCTGAGCTAATTAGCTAACCTGAGCTAGCTCATGAGCTAATATACTTCTCCTTCTTTGAAGGGTTTGCAAAGGTCATTCAATTCTCCTGCTTCACTGACTGCTATTTGGACCAGAGTATTATGAATTTACCGTGTTTCCCCTAAAGTAAGACATCCCCTGAGAATAAGATTCCTAGCATGTTTGAAATATAAGACATCTACGAATTTAAAGAGAACCTGAACTGAAAATAAAAAGTCAAAATAACCATACACAGGTCATACTTGCCTCCCATGTAGTCTACTCCTCAAACTCTTTCTCCTCTCCTGCGTCCAATTTGTCCACTGTGATCAATGGAATTCTCCGTCCTCCATTTTAAAACTGACCATTACCCCATAACAGCTACTGGGTCAGCATGCTGTTAAACTGTAATATCACCCACTTGAGCCATAGGGAAACATGGACATTACCTTGCACATTCAGTTGTAATTGACAGCTGCTGATATATAACTGACAACAACTGGTATATTTCAGTTCTGACTAAATATTGTCAGAACTGGAAGGGATCGCTGTAAGAAGAAAATGGTGAGCTTCTGAGAGAAACTGATGGTGAGGTTAGTATGTAATGTTAATTTGCTACTATGTCATGTGTTTATTTTAAAATATTTTACTCACTTCAGGTTCCCTTTAAGCCATAGGAGCAGCCCACATGACCCCAGGAAGTCACGCTCAATACAAAGCCTGGATACAGGAGAGCAGCAGTATAATGTGAGGTCTACAGTCCTGTATATGTGTCAGGCAATTTGTGTTTTTGTTGGAGCCATCCCTCCTGATCTGTCATGATAAGCATCAGTAGCACTTCATCTCTTCACCTTTTCCCAGGACACACAGCTTATCCTATCATAGCTCTGGGGAGCCAGACAGAGTTCTCCGTCTGCAAGAAATAGACTCTTAACTACATGATCAGCAGGATCAGTTTCTTGTAAGTGAGAGCCAATATCTGCAAACCACAAGCTTTGTGCATGCTGCTTGTGTTTCAGCATGGCATGCAGTACATACATTTTGTATACGGAAACTACCAGTGTCTCCCCCAAAAATAAGACATCCTCTAAAAGTAAGCCCTAGAACATCTTTTGGAGCAAAAATTAATATAAGACAGTGGGCCATATGCAATTCACCTTTTCACCTGAGTTTTCTCCTAGGTGAAATTTTCAAACTTGTCAATAAAATGCCTTTTAAACAACCAGCAAGCAAACAAATTCTCAAAATAATTTTGATAGTACTTGTTCACTTACTTTTTGGTACTTTTACAATTACAAAGTGCTAAAAAGTTATTATAATTCGAAGATGAAAAATGTTCTCCTAGGAGAAAACGAAGGTGAAAAAGTGAATTGCATATGGCCCTGTGTGTTATTTTCGGGGAAACACAGTACATGCAGATCTTCCAAAAATTATGACTTAATATTCTGTTTGATCTGAAGTGCAAGATACATACTGTATAGGTAATAGTCACTGTAAATGTAATGACTGTTTTAAGCTAATTTTACACATCTCCATTCACACTTGCTAATGCTGTTTCATTACTCAATAACTTTATCAGTACTTATCACAACAAATTGATCTATACCTTGTTTTTTCTGCCACCAATTAGACTTTCTGTGGGTTGTACATTATGCTATGAATTATTTTATTCTAAATGCATTTTAATTGGAATAATAAGAAAAAAATGAAAAAAATTCATCATTTCTCAGTTTTTAGCCACTTATAGATTTAAAATAAAACATAATTGTGGATAAAAGCCACAAATTGTATTTGCCCATTTGTCCCAGGTATTGCAATGTTTAAATTATATCCATATGATTACAATATTTTATTTGGAAATAAAGGTGCATTTTTTCAGTTTTATATCCATCACTAATTGCATGCACATAATTTAATAATAATGTACCCTCTTGACATACATATAAAAAAATATTGTATTCCCTCATGTATGCAGGTAGAAGTTTCCTATTTGGTCACAAGATGTATTATTATTTTATTATTATTATTATTATTATTATATAATTAGTGTACAATAAGTACGCTAAATAGGCAGTAATGCGTGGCTGTGTTACTTCGTGATGCATATATCTCATTGCGGCCAGCAATCATGGAGGCCTAGAGGGAAGATGAATTTCCCATATCTAATGATCAACGGAGGGAGCGGCTGGAACGAGTGAGCGGGAGGGAGCTTGGCGGCACCATTTGAGAATGATCACTGTTTTTGAACAAAAACAGTGATCATTCTTGCCAGACAAGCACGAATTGGCTCAGGGGACTTCTGTCCCCTACCACCAATCCCCCCTGTCACCAGGACATCATGATTGCGCACAATCGCTCGCTCAGCCATGCAAACTGCACCGACATGAGTTTCGCATCCCTGTGGCTGCACCAGCACCAGCTGCGGATGTGAGACTAACGTCCATGTGGTAGTAATAGTTAAGGCATATCTGATCTGCCAGATACTTACATGCTCATGTTACATTTAAAATATTGGTTAAATTGTCATGAACACAGTTACATAAAATATGTTTAATGTTTTTTCCCACGCAGATAACTTGGGAACGTTGTGTACTAACACCAACAATCAAAGTGCTTGCATTGTACAGTTAGGACCTGATCAGTGCACATCAACAGAGCTGTAGAATATACATTATTGGGAGAATCAGAGAGCAAGCATATCGGCTAAAATTCCTAAGGCTACTTGTATTAATGTCAGCCTTCTACTCTAGCTGCTCAATTGTTGTTGAATATGTACAGTATTGATGTTATAGATGAGAGTCATCCAAATTAAATGTCATTTTATGTACAGTGGCTTTAAGTTTAAAAAAGGGAAATTATAAGCTGCTTGGGCTTGCTCCCCAATTGCACCATTGTTTCAGGTAGCAAGATATTTTTAGCTAGAAATTTTAATTTGTCCTAACTATTGGCAGATACATTAAATTATTATAGACTTTTTTGAGGTTGTCCAGTAGTGATATTTGATTTTCCCTCAGCTTAGTTTTAAAGCAGTTCACTCCAACTGGTCTCAATGGTTTGGATTAATTTGGGAGCTGTACTGAAATCCTATTGAAGTCAATATGGAAAAATTCTGATTTGCACTCTTAAGCTCCAGAAAGCTGCAGGTAGACCCACATGTGTGCCGAACACCATACAGTAAAAAAAGAAGAGTGAAAGATATTTAACCATTTAACCACTTTAAGGGATTTCTCCGTCCCTTTTTTCCCCCCTAAAAAAACAGGGGCGGAGAAATCCGTACCTTCCGCGCTACCGCCGCTGCCCGCG
Source organism: Hyperolius riggenbachi (assembly GCF_040937935.1). Taxonomy (NCBI): domain Eukaryota; kingdom Metazoa; phylum Chordata; class Amphibia; order Anura; family Hyperoliidae; genus Hyperolius; species Hyperolius riggenbachi. Next base: position 367,234,528 of record NC_090647.1, on the reverse strand, counting down.
CTCCCGCCGCTCGTGCGCGCGCACCCGCCGCTCGTGCACGCTGCTGCCCGCTCGCCCGGAGATCAATGAACGGGAAAATCCATTCCCGTTCGTTGATCTAAGCCCCCGCGATGATCTGCTGCTTCTTTCAGAAACAGCGAGATCATTGTGAGTCTCCCAGCCTCCTACTGCTTCCTGTAAGCGTCCTTCCGGACGCTTACAGGTCGCATGTAAACAAACACTCTGTGGCCATCTTGTGGCCAAATAGTAAACTACACCCTAAAAGCATTTTACATATACAAACATTACATTTACACAATAAATTAACTCATTACCTCTCACACTCCCCAATTTTTTTTTTTTTTTTTGTAATTAAAAAAAAAAATACAATAAAAAAAAAACATAAATAGTTACCTTAGGGACTGAACTTTTTAAATATTTATGTCAAGAGGGTATAACACTGTTACTTTATAAACTGCGGGCTTGTAATTAGGGATGGATGCAAAACTGAAAAAAATGCACCTTTATTTCCAAATAAAATATTGTCGCCAAACATTGTGATAGGGACATAATTTAAATGGTTTTATAACCGGGACAAATGGGTTAATACATTTCATGGGTTTTAATTACAGTAGCATGGTTTATTTAAAAACTATAATGGCCGAAAACTGAAAAATAATAATTTTTTCCCACATTTTTTCCTATTTTCCCATTAAAACACATTTAGAATAAAATAATTCTTGGCATAATGTCCCACCTAAAGAAAGCCTAATTGGTGGCGAAAAAAACAAGATATAGTTCATTTCATTGGGATAAGTAATAATAGAGTTATAGACAAATGAATGGAAGGAGTACTGAAAGGTGAAAATTGCTCTGGTGGTCAGGGGGTAAAACCCCTCAGTGGTGAAGTGGTTAATACCCATTTCACATTGTATGCAGCTTTGGTTTTTGGTTTTTAGACTGTAAAGATCATATTGCTAGATAGATCTGCCGCAGCCCTGCACATTATACACCTCCCATGGGTCCAGCATGGGGTTACCGCTCTCAGCTGCGGATTTCCAGCCCGAGCCTGACTCTGGGTTACCGCTAAGGAGGTTAAGAGCCTTATAGTTGAATTGAAAGATTGTAACGGAAAAAAGGGCCCTTGTATTGGTCTTACTGCTAACAGAACAGACAGAGAAGGTATTTGGTTTTTTTTTGTTTTGTTTTGTTTTTTTGTAATATATATATTGTGTATATGAAAGGTTAAGTATTTCACAAAGCTTAGCCTACATGAAACTGAAGCCTGACACCCCTTTCACACTGGGACATTTTCATTGCATTGTGTTACCCTTTTTTACTGCAGGGTAATGCAAAAACAATGAAAATCTATGGGGCATTTCAAATCAGTTGCAGTGCATTGTGCTGCGACGTAAGCATCCAATCTGTCGCAACAGCGCGTTATCTGTGAGCATCAGTGGTGATGTGCGGTGACAGAAAGTTATGTAAGTCAATAGCGCCATATTGTACTGTAAATTATTTGCATTGCACATGCGCGGAAGCGAATTTTGTCAATACACTTCCGTGCAATTCGTGCAGTTCCGTGCAGTGAATGGCAGAGAGCCTCACTTCAGATTTGAATCACCACCAGGAATTAAATGAAGGGTCCTTACCGCGCATTGCCGCAAGTAATTACAAAGCCTTTTTTTGCGTTACATTGCGTTGTGCACTGTAAACAAAACAATGGTTACTAGTGTGAAAATGGCCTGAGAGATATGATTCACTAAAAGGGGATTCAATCAAAAAATGAAATACCATGAGCTTCAATTTTGGAATTTCTCTTCTGCATTCACTTGTGTCACTTGCAAACACAATGAACCATTGGAAAAGAACCTTGAATCATTTTCTAAAACGATTACTGTAAAATCTTACAATACACAAATACAGAACCTTGAATAACTAGGCCAACATTTTCTGATGCTGTGCAAGCATATACATGTGTTCTGATTCTCTTGTTAATGCTTTGATTTGACTACTGTAAAACGCCACACTATAAGATAGATCTTAATTAGAGGATTTAATTTCCACAGTTTGCAGCATCATTAACGCTTCTTGCTAAATGTCCTCTTCTATTGATGCTGTGCAGTGGCCTTGCTGTGCAGCCTAATTTACACTCCTCTTATTAGTGACAGTTCTGAAAAAAAGATAAAGGAAATAATATTATTGTGATACAAAAGTGTATCTATGTAACTGAGATTTGTATGCCATGGCTATCTGAAATGTTTTTTCTTTTTATTATTATTATTTTTTTTATTTTAATGCCGCAGTTGTTGCATGCTCAATTTCACCCATGGCAGCTGGTTTCCCTAGGCATGCCAAGACTTTTATGAGGAGCCTAATGAGTGAATGCCCTAAATGGCACTTAATCATGACCTGAGGGCTTATGTAAAAAAAAAATCAAATGAAAAAAATCTGATCCTAAGTACAAATGTCTGGGTATAGTGCATGATTACTGTAATTTGCATTGTATGTAGTATGGAAACACTATGTTCTGTTATTTGTTTTGTCCTTCTTATTCAATATTTCTTTGATTGTCAACTTTATTAACTGATTGTCAGACCATAATAGTATTTTTCAAAGTAAAGTCAGTCTGCTTTGTGGACAATAAACCAATGAACTCAGTGTAGCATCTTTGTTAAAGCTCATTAGCAAAGTTATGTTAGAAGTGTGAGGCTTGGGTGTAGTGCAAGCCGCTAATAGGCTAAGCTGCACAGCCTGCAAGCTACTCCAGGAAATCTAACAAACTGCTATTTACTGCACTTTCCTACCCCACCCTTCAGACTGCCTCATTTGCCCCCACAAAGGCTCGGGCTCTTGAACTGAAAGCTCTCATAAGGGTTTCGGCTGTCCACCACATTACAGTGTTATAGGAGCACTGACTGCAGGCTGTAAATCTACTTGAGGCTCTTGCTTCACCCTTTTGAGTAGCCTTAAAGAGAACCCCAGGCGGCATCAAAATATATAAAAAAAAATACTAACTGCTCCATGCCACCTCCTGGATGCATCTGCACCGCTCCATGCCGCTCTCTGTGGCCACGTTCATCCTCTGCAGCCCGTTCATCCTCTGATTACCAGCAGAAGAATCCAAGAGGGTCGCGACCCGGAAGTACTTCCTGGGTCAAGGCTAAGCTGAATATTGGAGGAGGCAGAGGAGTGAGGTGAAGGAGGCAGAGGAGAAAGTTGGTGGAGGCCGGGGAGGCGGGGGGAGCAGGTGAATAATGGCTGGCAGGGCAAAAGGAGGCCAGCAACAATTAGTTGTTGCTAGCCTGTTGCTAGCTTTGAGGGGGGACTGCAGAGCCCAGGGGGGACTGACAGCCACACCAAAAGGACACAGAGGCATGTCATTGGGCAGAGAACATGCCTCTCAGAGCAGGGACAAGGTCCTCCAGCACCCAAGGCTGAGACACCAAAGTGCGCCGCTCCATCCCTGCCACCCCAGCTGTCACACACTGATTGCTATTAGACTAAGAGGGCCACAGGGCCCACAACCTCCCCAACACCTTAATATCTAGTTATCTGGCTTGCAGTCACTGCTATGTATCCCCTTTTCTTATTTCTTTCTGCTTCATACACAATTAGGAATGACAGCTGAATGAATTGTGCGCCCTCTCCTACACTGCGCCCTGAGGCTGGAGCCTCTCCAGCCTATGCCTCGGCCAGGCCCTGACTGTGTCCTATAATCTAAACTCAGTCCACCTCAGGTACTCTTTAAGCAAGAACCTCTGTGTCGGGCTCAGTAAATCTCTTAGATTTACACTACCACAGTTGGTCAACAGACACAGTCAATATAAAGTTGCCTAATAACGATCGATTTTACAGCATGATTTACAATCTGGTAATTGCAAAATCAGAAATCATCAATGGGTCCCATAGATAGAATTAATATTATAACCAACCCAATAATTTCAGATAAAATCAGTCCAAAAAATGGATGAATAATCTCACAAATGATCCCATCATTTGTTGCCAGTCAGTCCCATGAACAGTATTCAATCTAATCCAATCTGATTGATTAGAAGGTCGAATGGAAGGTACATTTGGATCATTAGTGGGTGGGCACCTTTAGAAGAATCAAAGCAGACAGTACAATAATGAAAAAAAGTATGTAAAGCAATGATTTTTTTCAAGCTTACAGCTCTGTGGCAGAAGTCTCCATTATCCACTGGTCACATTATTACTGTTAGCGCTGAAGCAAGTTATGTAATTCACCCTAAAACACTGGGGGAATAAACTGTTTCTGTGTCTTGTAGTTTTTTTTCCTAACTAGACAGTCGTTGAAATTAATAAATAAATCAGGCATCCACATTCAGATAAGTTCAGGTACAGCCTGCGGGATGTGTTTGTTGTGCAACAATGGTGGAATCATAGTATTAAATGTAAAGATAAAATCCACAAATAAGATTTTGGCACAGATTCTTGGGGACTCTAGATACTGCAAAATGTAGCAAAGTTCTGTGTTGACTGCATGGTGTGCAGACCTGTTAGGCCTGTATGTAAACAGGGCCTGTCTATGATGGGTTTGAGATAAGCATGTATGAGTCTTTCAAATATCATCATGGCCACTAATGTCAGGCTATCTGGTCTATAGTCATTCAGGAAAGATATCTTTGATTTTTAGAGGCCAACAATATGGTTGTCTAACAGAGTAACTAAGCAGCTCGGGGTGACCAATTGGATTTGACTTTTTCCTAAATGGTAACGGTAGCAGATTAGACGGAATTGGCGCACATTGTCACATTATCAGCTGCAGATCCAGCAACCGGTCTTTTAACGTCATTTAGACAGGATTACAGGGCTGTGTACAAGTGGGGTTGATGTGGCTGTGTAAAATGTAAAGCTATAGGCTTGCTATACACCAGCTGGTCTGGATGCTATCCTGGCTTACAGGGATAAAAAGAGATCATCTGCATATTCAGTAGTGGTGCATTGTGGGTAGCCACAGATGTTCACTTAAAAGATGAATTATTGCAAGTTTCCTTCTATTTAAACAGGAGACACAACATCTTGGCCAAGAACATTAATACTTTTTAGCATTCAGGTTTTTTTTTAATAATTTGTGAGCCTTTTGCATGAATATTCTTAGCTGAGGTGGGAGTAGAGACAGAACAGGTAAAGCATGATGAAGCAATCCTGAGATAGGATTACCAATGAAAAGTCATCTGATTGAACTAGAGACATAAGTAATGCTGAGGACATCTTACAACCTATCCCTCACAAGATTGAATCCACAAAACAGTTTAACCAAAATGAACAATCGGGAACAGTGTCTGTCATCCTAATAAAATCATTGTGAGACTAACAAAGAAAGTAGAAGGCTCACACCCCCATATGATTCTCCATTTTTTAAATATAAAATGCTTTAGAAAGGATGCATCCTCTCTGGCCTTCACTGTAAACATGCTACCATATTTCATCTGCCACCCACTATCAATCGCATCATTATGAATTTCCATTACAAAGCTGATCAACTTTAGAGAAAGAGATGCTGTTCTCCACAAGGCTAGTGCTGAATGTCACCTTTTTCTATATGCCCTGATTATTACTTGGAGGTCTAAAAACTCTGTGCTCACTTTGAAGACACTCCACACTCCAAGAAGAAGCTTGGGGATGTGCAGTGGTGTAGCTATAATATGTACGAACAGAGGCGCCAAGCAGAGTAAAACAATGTTCTAAAAATGATAAAAAGAGGGAAGTCGAGGTGTACTTACCTCCCTCTGGTAGTGGACATATACTCAAATGCAGAGTAAAAAATATACTATTTATTCACAGCTCCATAAAATCGCAACGCGTTTCGCGGTCAACGTTGCGATTTTATGGAGCTGTGAATAAATTGTATATTTTTTAATCTGCATTTGAGTATATGTCCACTACCAGAGGGAGGTAAGTCCACCTCGACTTCCCTCTTTTTATCATTTTTAGAACATTGTTTTACTCTGCTTGGCGCCTCTGTTCGTACAAATTACAGCACGATTAAGTCCACCCCTGGTGGAGGGGTTCTTTCCCCATTTTCCTATCTACAGAGAGCGACTTTTATACCTGAGTGGGGTCAGGTACTAATACTCCCCACCTGCCTGTCAAGTGGTTACCTGATGGTAACCCACCTTTGTGAGTATAAGAACCTTTGACATTACATTATATATTGAGCTTACCAGACAATATTGCACTATTGGGCTCTTGGTGTCCTCTGTTTTGTTTTTACAAGTGGTGTAGCTATGGAGCTATGGGCCCGGTGCGAGTTTTGCATGGGGCCCCCCCAAGCACTCTATATGTAACACTTGATACAGTGCAACAAAACCTGCCAAGGTCATCCACAGTGTCAGAGGTGCAAGAAGGGGATGGGGAACAGTTTGCTAATGATTGCTACTATTCAAAGCATCTGTAGAAGTGATTATTACTAGCGCAGGACCAATAAACAACTAATCCTTTGGTTGAGGAAGGGCCCCATGGGGTCCCTCTGGCCCAAGGGCCCTGATGAGGTCGATACCTCGGCAACCCCTGCAACCCCTTGGGATGCCACGCCGTCCAGACCTCCTCCACACCGCGCACTACAGGTCTGTAAAAGGGCCCACCGCCGTGCATGCTGTCCGGTCAGATTGACCGCGCTAGCCTCTGCTTGGACCTGTAGTTCCCCTGCTCCTCACGCTGAGCCCTCTACATCACCGATTCCGTGGGGACATATAGAGCTTCTATCTGTGCAATCCTGGCGGTGAGATGGACTTTTCATTAGGCATGCAATCCAGCTTCATGAAGATAGTGAGATAAGCTGATTTCTACAGTGTACTTTTGCGGGAATGCCGAAGCACTGTGCTGTGCATGGACATTGATACTGGCTGATACTGGCTGTTACTGCATGTGCTTGCTTTGACTTTGGCTTTTTGCATACCCACTCCACTGCTGCATGCCCTTCCACTGCTCTATACTATAATGACCATCTCAAAATGGACTGTTAGCTCTGAATTCCATGACTTCAGAAAAATGTGTCATCATTAATGTGGTCCCGTTTGCTTTACATTCATTGCTAGCTTTAGATGCCGGCGGGTGATTGCGGACTGTTTGTGTGTGTGTTGTGTGGGATGAGTCTTGACGGGGTGGTGATTTTTAATGGTAACATTGTTATGACCTATTTAATAAATTTTGATATAGTTTTGACAATTATTGCGAGGTTTTTCTGTGCATTATTCTGTGTGACATTTATGGGCACTGTATATCCAGCTCTTCTAATATTCCACTGCCAACTTTATAGATTATGACCCCTGCAACCCCTATTGCTACTCCACTGGAGATGTGAATATTCCACATGCAATGCTAGACCTGGCCAAGCTTAGGGGGGTCATAGAGGAAAGGAGCAGACATAGGCCAGTGCAGGCTGTCTAGCTGCAAAGGGGCCCCATGTCCTCTAAGGGCCCATGCAGCTCTACCACACCTAGGGCTTGATTATCCTCTCAGCTGTTCTCTATGTAACCCATTAGGAACAGTGATGATTGCTTGTGAACCAGTCATATACATAGTTACATAGTTACATAGTTATTTTGGTTGAAAAAAGACATACGTCCATCGAGTTCAACCAGTACAAAGTACAACTCCAGCCTGCTCCCTCACATATCCCTGTTGATCCAGAGGAAGGCGAAAAAACCCCCACAAGGCATGTCCAGGGATTTTATCTGATTGCCATCTGGAGTCGGGAAGGAATTTTTCCCTTTTTTTCCCTTTTGGGGCTAATTGGACCATTAGCCCAAAAAGGGAAAAAAAGGGAAAAATTTCTTCCCGACTCCAGATGGCAATCAGATAAAATCCCTGGATCAACATTAGTAGGCATAACCTAGTAATTGTAGCCATGGACGTCTTTCAACGCAAGGAAAGCATCTAAGCCCCCTTTAAATGCAGGTATAGAGTTTGCAATAACGACTTCCTGTGGCAATGCATTCCACATCTTAATCACTCTTACTGTAAAGAACCCTTTCCTAAATAAATGGCTAAAACGTTTTTCCTCCATGCGCAGATCATGTCCTCTAGTCCTTTGAGAAGGCCTAGGGACAAAAAGCTCATCCGCCAAGCTATTATATTGCCCTCTGATGTATTTATACATGTTAATTAGATCTCCTCTAAGGCGTCTTTTCTCTAGACTAAATAAACCCAGTTTATCTAACCTTTCTTGGTAAGCGAGACCTTCCATCCAACGTATCAATTTTGTAGCTCGTCTCTGCACCTGCTCTAAAACTGCAATATCTTTTTTGTAATGTGGTGCCCAGAACTGAATTCCATATTCCAGATGTGGCCTTCCTAGAGAGTTAAACAGGGGCAATATTATGCTAGCATCTCGAGTTTTTATTTCCCTTTTAATGCATCCCAAAATTTTGTTCGCTTTAGCTGCAGCGGCTTGGCATTGAGTTTGATTATTTAACTTGTTGTCGATGAGTACTCCTAAGTCCTTCTCCAATTTTGATGTCCCCAACTGTATCCCATTTATTTTGTATGGTGCTAGACCATTGGTACGACCAAAATGCATGACTTTACATTTGTCAACATTGAATTTCATCTGCTATGTATGTGCCCATATAGCCACCCTATCCAGATCCTGTTGCAATATGACACTATCTTCCTGAGAGTTGATGATTTTGCACAATTTTGTATCATCTGCAAAAATAGCAACATTGCTCACTACTGCATCTACTAGGTAATTAATAAATAAATTGAAGAGCACTGGACCCAGTACAGACCCCTGTGGGACCCCACTGCTAACAGTCTCCCATTTTGAGTACGATCCATTGACCACAACTTTTTGTTTTCTGTCCATTAGCCAGTTCCCTATCCATGCACACAAACTCTTCCCCAGTCCTTGCATCCTCAACTTTTGCACCAGACTTCTGTGGGGAACAGTGTCGAAGGCCTTTGCAAAGTCCAAGTATATCACATCTACAGCATTCCCAATATCCATATTAGCATTCACTACCTCATAAAAGCTGAGCAAGTTAGTCAAACAGGACCTGTCTTTAGTAAACCCATGTTGATGCTGAGAAATAAGATTATTTTCTACTATGAAGTCATGTATAGTATCTCTTAGTAACCCCTCAAATAGTTTGCATACAACTGATGTTAAGCTTACAGGTCTATAATTTCCTGGATCTGATTTTTTGCCCTTCTTAAATAATGGGAAAACGTGGGCTGTACGCCAATCCACTGGGACTCTGCCAGTTGCAAGAGAGTCACAAAAGATAAGATAAAGGGGTTTAGCTATAACTGAACTTAATTCCCTTAGGACCCGAGGATGCATGCCATCCGGGCCAGGTGCCTTGTCTATTTTTAATTTATTTAGTCTTGCCTTCAATTCTTCCTGCGTTAAGTATTTAATATTACAGTTAGAAGATTGAGACTCTTCTGCCTCTGTAATTTGCAACAGTGTTGTTTCCTTTGTGAAGACAGAAGCAAAGAAAGCATTTAATAACTCTGCCTTACCTTGGTCATCCACCATTGAGTTCCCACCCTCATCCTTTAGGAGTCCAATACAGTCAACCTTTCTTTTTTTTAGAGTTGATCTACTTGTAAAACTTTTTTTGGGTTAGATTTGATATCCCTAGCGATTTGATTTTCAGCTTCGATCTTTGCCAGCCTAATTTCTTTTTTACAATTTTTATTGCACTCCTTATAATTGCTTAGTGCAGCCTCGGCCCCTCCTGTTTTAGGACCTTGTAGGCATTCTTTTTCCTCTTAATTTATAAAATATGTGCTTCAATAATACAATGTCTACACAATGTAATCTAGGTCAATGTTCTTTTCCGTTATCAACATTATTTGGATCCAACCATGTTCTGTTCTCACCCTGGCCACTCGCATGGGACCTCCTTCATTTATTTTTCACAGGTGCCCACTGTTGGCTTTTTCCATCACTAATAGAGGGACTATACTTTTTTTCAGCATCTGCAAGAAAATTATTCTTGGATGGCATCTAGTCCAAGACCACCTAAATCTGTCAAAATCACGAGAGCCAACATCATTTCTCTCTCTTCATCCTGCTCTCTGTACTGTTGGTTATAACTTCATAGTGCACTGCAGTAATCACACTATTTATTGGTCCAGGGAGAGCCTTCATTTGAGTATACTTTATTACTGCTGGGTTCATGGTATATTACTGACACTTGAAATAGCTGAATAATTTATACTATGTATCTTTAATGATTTATATTGTTGCTACAGTTTGGAAGAAAAAACAGCACATGCAAATGTAGTTATTGCTGTATTTTGTATGCCTAATTGTAAACTACAGTGAATTATGTACAAATGAAATGTGAGGATATTATCTTTTTTTCTTCTCTACTACTTCTATTCCAACATTGCAGCAATGCTACAGAAAATATTCCATATGCTGCTGGAGGACACTTGTACACACTATTTCTAACATTGCATTATTTACATCTGAGCGAAAGGGGCCAGTCCAAAATTATTCATACCATTCACAAACTGTCAGAGTCTGTTGGAAAATCCAAAGTTATATACCATTCCAAATAGTCCAAGCTGTTCTAAAACTTCCTAATTACCCTGATGAATTGGGAACAGCTGTTTTAATCAACTCAACAGGCATAAAACAGCAGCTCTCTGCAGTCGGTTTGTGGACAGTCATGGCTAAGACAAAGGAGCTCAGTGAAGATTGTGGCTGCTCACAAGTCAGGAAAGGGCTACAAGGCCATTTCTAAACGTTTTCAAGTTCCAGTGGCTACAGTGCTAAGTATTATTAAAAAATACAAGATGTTCTGCACTGTAGAAAATCTCAGAGAACGTGATCAAAAGCTAAAAGTGACACCTGTGCTGGCCAGGAGGATAGTGAGAGAGGTGAAAAAGAATCCAAAGATCACCACCAAGGCCATCCTGGTGAATATGGGCTTTGCTGGTGGCAATGTCTCAAGGCAGATAATCAAATCCAGTGTTTGACAGTGGGGATGGTGTTTTTTCGGTTGAAGGCTTCTCTTTTTTTACACAAAATGAAGGAAACATCATTGTGACCAAACAATTACATTTTTGTTTCAACTGACCATAACACAGAAGACCCAGAAGACACAGAATGTTCTTCTTTGGCCAGATGAGCATTTGCAAAGGCCTAGCCAGCTTTTGTGTGCCTTATCTGTAGAAGCCTTCAACCCAAAGAACACCATCCCCACTGTCAAATATTGGATTTGATTATCTGCCTTGAGACATTGCCACCAGCAGAGCCCAGATTCCCCAATGACCTTGGTGGTGACCCTTGGATTCTTTTTCACCTCTCTCACTATCCTCCTGGCCAGCACAGGTGTCACTTTTGGCTTCCGATCACATCCTGCCACTGGAACTTGAAAACATTTAGAAATGGCCTTGCAGCCCTTTCCTGACTTGCGAGCAGCCATAATATGCAGCCGCAGATCTTCACTGAGCTCCTTTGTTTTAGCCATGACTATCTACAAACCAACTGCTGAGAGTTGCAGTTTTTCACCTGTTGACTTGATTAAAACAGCTGTTCCCAATTAATCAGGGTAATTAGAATGCTTTAGAACAGTTTGGACTATTTGGAATGGTATACAACTTTGATTTTTCCCCACAGACTGTGACAGTTTGTGAAGGATATGAATAATTTTGGAATGGACAATTTTTGCTCAAATTTAAATAAAAGCTGAGAAATGTTTTTTTTTCCTTCCTCAAAATAATGCCTCTTGTACAGCATCTTATTATCTTTTGTGAGAGACCTATGTCATTTCTCGTTAAAAAATGACCTGCTGCTGGTTGAATGAAAGTAACTTTAAGTCAAAATTTGCCAGGTGTATGAATAATTTAGTGCAGCACTATATATATATATATATATATATATATATATATATATATATATATATATATATATATATACGCTGTCTTTTTCTTTATTATTTTTTTTTTTATACCTGGAGGGGGCCATACAGAGCCACTACTTGGCAACTTGGGGTGTAGACAAACACATCATCCAATCATGACATTGGACTCTATTCACAAAACTTCTCACAAATTACTTATTTATTACCTATTTGATAAAAATAACCTTTCAGCACTTTTACAAGCAAAATAATCACTCAAAGTAAGTTGTTCCTGATTAACTTCATTTCAATAATACTTTTTTTTACCTTAATTATATTATATTTTTGTTCTTCGGGAGCTTAAAAAAGTAACAAAGATAAGGCGAAAACAGGTGAAAAAGCTTTGTGAATCATACCCATTGTACTGTATACTGTAGTGGTTTCCAACCTTTTCCAGGTCGTTACACATCATGCCAAACGTTCAGATATCGGTGACACGTTAGATATGTATGATAGAAAATAAGCATAATAATCATGAAATCAATAAAAAGAGAGGGTTGCTGAGGGCACAATGGGCTGGGGTCTGCAGGCATACATTGGGTTGCAAAAGTATTCGGCCCCCTTGAAGTTTTCCACATTTTGTCATATTACTGCCACAAACATGAATTAATTTTATTGGAATTCCACATGAAAGACCAACACAAAGTGGTGTACACATGAGAAGTGGAACGAAAATCATACATGATTCCAAACATTTTTTACAAATAAATAACTGCAAAGTGGTGTGTGCATAATTATTTGCCCCCCTTTGATCTGAGTGCAGTAGGTTGCCCATAGACATTGCCTGATGTGTGCTAATGACTAAATAGAGTGCACCTGTGTGTAATCTAATGTCAGTACAAATACAGCCGCTCTGTGAGGGCCTCAGAGGTTGTCCAAGAGAATATTGGGAGCAACAACACCGTGAAGTCCAAAGAACACACAAGACAGGTCAGGGATCAAGTTATTGAGAAATTTAAAGCAGGCTTAGGCTACAAAAAGATTTCCAAAGCCTTGAACATCCCATGGAGCACTGTTCAAGCGATCATTCAGAAATAGAAGGAGTATGGCACAACTGTAAACCTACCAAGACAATGCCATCCACCTAAACTCACAGGCCGAACAAGGAGAGCGCTGATCAGAAATGTACTTAAGAGGCCCATGGTGACTCTGGACGAGCTGCAGAGAACTACAGCTCAGGTGGGAGACTCTGTCCATAGGACAACTGTTAGTCATGCACTGTACAAAGTTGGCCTTTGTGGAAGAGTGGCAAGAAGAAAGGCATTTTTAACAGAAAGCATAAGAAGTCCCGTTTGCAGTTTGCCACAAGCCATGTGGGGGACACAGCAACCATGTTGAAGAAGGTGCTCTGGTCAGGTGAGACCAAAATGGAACTTTTTGGCCAAAATGCAAAACGCTATGTGTGGCGGAAAACTAACACTGCACATCACTCTGAACACACCATCCCCACTGTCAAATATGGTGGTGGCAGCATCATGCTCGGGGGGTGCATCTCTTCGGCAGGGACAGGGAAGCTGGTCAGAGTTGATGGGAAGATGGATGGAGCCAAATACAGGGCAAACTTGGAAGAAAACCTCTTGGAGACTGCAAAAGACTTGAGACTGGGGCGGAGGCTCGCCTTCCAGCAGGACAATGACCCTAAACGTAAAGCCAGGGCAACAATGGAATGGTTTAAAAGAAAATATATCTATGTGTTAGAATGGCCCAGTCAAAGTCCAGATCTAAATCCAGTCGAGAATCTGTGGCAAGATCTGAAAACTGCTGTTCACAAACGCTGTCCATCTAATCTGACTGAGCTGGAGCTGTTTTGCAAAGAAGAATGGGCAAGGATTTCAGTCTCTAGATGTGCAAAGCTGGTATAGACATACCCTAAAAGACTGGCAGCTGTAATTGCAGCAAAAGGTGGTTTTACAAAGTATTGACTCAAGGGGCCGAATAATTACACACACCCCACTTTGCAGTTATTTATTTGTAAAAAATGTTTGGAATGATGTATGATTTTCGATCCACTTCTCACATGTACACCACTTTGTATTGGTCTTTCATGTGGAATTCCAATAAAATTGATGCATGTTTGTGGCAGTAATGTGACAAAATGTGGAAAACTTCAAGGGGGCTGAATACTTTTGCAACCCACTGTAATATGCTTCTGCTGCTGGCACAATAAGGTTGCTTCAGGGTCAATGGGCTGCTGCTGGAATAGTTATTGCTGCTGCCCAGTGAACAGATACTGCAGAGATGCTTCTCTGAGTTTTCACACACAATCAAAATGTCTGCAAAGGAAGTCACACCCTTTATGTGTAAAGGGTGTGAACTTCCTTAACTCACCGCTCCATAGCCACCCCTTTTCCTCCTTTGCTCCACTAGCAGGGCAGGTTTAAGCAGCATGGAGGCCCCGTAGCAAAGGTGACCTGGGCCCCCCTAAGTCAGCAAAGTCAGCCCCGGGGCCAGCTGCCGACAACATCATCCTGTCTCTCCAGGTGGTCTTCCCCTGACTTCTCCACAGGACTCCTGCATGATGTGTAGCTACATTGTAATAACTCACCTGTCCTGGCGATCTGCTTCATCTGTGCTCCATCTTCAGCTCCGCTGCCTGCCTCTTCTCCATTTGGCACCTGCTATGTGTAAATAACCTTCTCTGGGTCAAAGAGAAGAGGTAGGGGGGCAGGGGGCGAAGACTGAGCATGGGCCAAGCAGTGTGCCGGACAGGTGAGCTATTACAATGCAGCCACTCATTGTGCAGGAGATTTGGGAGCAGTTGGGTGTGAAGCGCTGGGGGAGGGGGGAACTGCTACAACCTCTAACTACAGGGCTCAGAATAGCACCTCTACACTCTCTGCTTCTGCCATAATGCCTGTGTGGAGCACGGAGACCAACAAGGTATTCCCACTCTGGCTCCCTCCTCGCTGCTCTGTCTCTGCCCTGTTAGAGCAAGGCTACAAGAAAATGGCCGCTGATGTCTGCATGTGTGGCCATCAGCGGCCATTTTCTTGTAGCTGTTCTAACTATAGACGAGTGGAGGCAGAGCAGGGAAGCAGGGAGGAAGGCAGAGTGAGACACAGGCAGAACATGGCAGGTGGTGACACATACCCGAGGCTGCCGTGACACATAAATGTGTCACGGCAAATGGGTTGGGAACCAGTGGTGTACAGTGTCGGACTGGGAGCTGGAAAAGCTGAGGAAATCCACTTGCTGGCCAAGCAGCAGTAATCAGTAATCAGGTGTTGCTGCTCACAGTGAAGACTTGCTGCAGGTTTCTATTGGAATTAATAACACATGGTTTCTGCTGCTTGGCCAGCAGGTGGATTTCCTCAGTTTTTCTAGCTCCCATTCTGACACTGACTGTGTACACACCAATGAGTCTGACAAGGAAAAAGGGGCCCTTGTGCTGAGCATGATTGCAGCAGCCCAGTTAAGGGGCATGAATGCATAGTTTGTATCAATATAGAACTGAAGCATTTTCAGAGATCCATTTTTAAAGCACTTGTTACCTCCACTGGTGAAATAAAAAAAATCTGGGTAAAAAAAAGAAAAGCATGCAGACCTGATACAGGATGAAACTAATATGCTAGTGCTAGTGCCCTTATAATTTCCTGAGTTGACTATTGCATTACACTACTTTGTGGTCTACATATGGATCAACTGGCACCCCTCACCTCATCCTGAGCTCTGCTACTCAACTTATTAATCTCTCTCACACTCTGTAGATACGGCTCTTCTCAGTTGGTTAATTCACTGGATGCCTAATAAATAAAGGATATTGTTCAAGCTTCCCTTACCTACATAGGTCTTTCCAAGCTAGCACCCAATACATTACTGTATTAATTTTGTAGATACCATCTTATGTGCAACCTGTGGTCTTCCAATGATCTTCTCTCCTCATAAACCCTGGTCACCGCTTTGCACTCCTACATCCAAAATTTGTACCCCTCCCCCTTCTGGAACTCCCTCCCTAAATTAATATGAAGCTCTTCATCAGGGCCGGCCCTAGACTTTTTGCCGCCTGAGACAAATTTAGAAGAAAATTGTGCCCCCCCCCGTGGGGGGCCGCCGAGCCGGAGGGGTAGCGGGCAGGACGGGGGTATTGGGCCTAGCGGTGGACTGACGTCACTTCCTGTATCGCCGCCCACTGTATTGTAAGTGGACGGCGATGCAGGAAGTGACGTCAGTGGAGCGCACGCTGGAACGCGGATAAGGTGAGTCCTCCCCACCCATGCCTCTTACTATTGGGCATCGGCTGCTTCCTATGTACAGCTGGAGGGGAGCGCAGATCGGGGGACCCAGGCGAGGGAGGAGGGGGTCCGCCCCCCCTCCCGACCTCTAGGCCCAATACCCCCGTCCTGCCCGCTACCCCTCCGGCTCGGCGGCCGCCCCCCCCCCCCCCCCACCGCGCCGCCCCTAGAAGTTTGCCGCCTGAGGCAAATGTTTCACCCCGCCTCATGAGCGGGCCGGCCCTGCTCTTCATCATTCATTATGTTCAGGTCACATGTAGCTTAAAACCTCACTTTTGCAAGCAAGCTTAAAATTATAGATCTTTTTTAGCTGTTTGCTGAATTATCACTGCTTTCAACTATGTATGCTCGAATTACATAGGTCTATGTAATGTTCAGGTTTTTTCCTTACAACACACTGGCTAAACCCAAATCCCTCCTACCTTGAAGAGTAGTGCAATGCTTGGCTCCTGAATCATGTCAAGTGATTGGAAGCGTATGAAGCAGTGTATACATAGTAGGACCAGGGGCCTCTTTCTAATTGAATCTTGTTTTTGCTGTATTTATTGACTGACCCATTAATGAGTGAGTAATTATTACACAATTTGCTATATCACTTCTTTTTTTTCTTTCTTTCTTATTTTTTTTTTTTTGGGGGGGGGGGGGGAATCTGTTTCTAAAATGACAATAAGGCAGTATGTATTGCATTGAAAGGGTAATGCAAAAAAACAGTAATTTTTAGTGTTTTTTTTCAGGATTACTGATCCTGTTCAGTTAGAGAAGAAAGTCCTTGCAACTATACTGCACATAATTTGAAACTAAAGAAGGCAACAGCTCACATTGAGGGTGGTGGTGGTGAACTATTAACTTCATTTAAACAAATTGCAAGTTCAGACATCAGTGCCTAGGGTAAATCTGTTTTTAAAACATATGGTCCTTGTTTAATAAACTGTTCTTATGAATTTTCTCCCAGGGTATGTTTTCTCATCTTATCTTAAAAAAAAAAAACCTTGTTCAGCATCTTTCAAGTGAAGAAGTACTTAAATTAGGTAACAAGAGTTAAATTTCTAGCTTCAGGTAACTTAGAACAACTTATGCTAAGTACTTTTTATTCACTGGGAATAAAACATTTTTTATTGAACAGAGATTAATCAATGACACTCTCATATCGTATGGAGATAAACTGGACAAGGTATGACCAGGCCAGTCTTACAGCCCTGTAGATGTATCATTGTCAGGCATGCACACCTTCTCTGGGCATAAGCACAGGAACAGGGATGCATAGTTGTGTGGGTGGAAGACAAGAAGAGATTGGCACTAGATGACTTGACAGACTGTTGAGGGTATCAGGTGCAATACTGTGCCTCCAGACCAATTGGACCATTGTAGAGCAGAAAGCAAAGTAGAGTCCAGGCGGGCACCAGTAGTCATGAAATACAATTCACCTTTATTCCATCCTCAACATACAAGACAGAGGTTGCATAGTGTATGGCATGACAGCCTGTTTCGCAGGATACCCTGCTTTATCAGAGCAAAAATATACTATATATTGTTTTTGCTACTGGTGCCCGGACTCTTCTTTCTGTTCTTGTTCTAGGGATGCATAGTTGTTTGGTATCAAATAGTCAGGACAAGACACAGAGTTTATTATCGTATGTAAATATATTGTTTAAATGTTTCTTTCCGCAAAGGTCTTGCTTTCTATATCTTCCAGTCTGTGTAGAAATTACTGCAACTTTCTGAGTTGATAATATTCAAAGACAATATCACCTTCTAAAACATTTGAAAGTAGAATCCAGTATATTAAGATTTCAGTTATACAAATTATGTTATGAAACTTATTGAGGGTATAACAGTTGAAGACCCATATGCAATTTACTTTTTCTCCTTAGTGTTCTCCAAGTTGAGATTTTTGCACCTTGTCAGTAAAATGCTTTTTAAACTGCCCAGCAAGCAAGAAAACACAAAAAATCAAGTTGATCGTACTTTTAGATAGGACCAATCAGAGAATGCAAAGTCCAGTGGTGCTCAGCAGGATTTCGGATATCCGAACTACCCCGATAATCCGAACTTTTTCCACTATCCGAACTTTGAATAGCAATTCGGATATTTTCTAAAATCCAAATAGACTATCCAAGCAAACTTGGATTTCACATCTGAAATCCGAAATCCGGGCGGATAGTTAGTTCAGATATCCGAGCATAAGCCAAAGTCACCTTCAATGGCAAAAATCCCTTTCGAAGGCATCCAGGCCGAGAGAGAGAGAGAGAGAGAGAGAGAGAGAGAGAGAGAGAGAGAGTGGTTTTCGAGCAGCACTGCCAGAGTCAATTTAAAAGTGTTTGGCCAATCAGAGAATGCAAAAAATATCCAAAAAAGACTACTCGGAAATCGGAAAATTGGCATTGGTGGAAATTTGAAGTTCCACGGAATCAGAAATTGGCATCTCTGACAATCCCTACTTAAGGTACATTTTAAATTGTGAAATGCTGAAACATTTATTTTTAAGCCACCAGTAAGCAAGAAAATACTCAGAATAATTTTGACAATACTTCTTCACCTACTTTTTGGTTCCTTGTCTATTGCAAAGTGCTGAAAATGTATTATTAACAGAAAATGAAAATGTATCTCCTGGGAGAAAAGCTAGGAGAAAAAGTGATTTAAATAAGGGTCACAGTGCAATGTGCAAGGACATCAGTGCATAGACAGTGCTGTTTGATGTCTCCAATTGTGTACTGCACAGCACTGTATCCCGGCAATGCACTGCTGCATGCATTTCTGTGCACTGAGAAGTGCAATCCCGTTCAATGTCATTAAATAGATTCAGACACAAAGCTATAAAGACTTCTTTCTTCAACATCATTTCACCAGTTCAGACTCATATCTGAGAGACAGTTCGGAACTTCGGATCTGCTGAAAATATTGGATGGTTTGATGGTTCCACAAGGTACAACTTTGATATTGATTTCTTGGACCTAAGGATTAGAATTGACTCTGATGGATACCTCAGCACAGACCTATTTTGTAAGCAGACATCTGTAGACTCGCTATTGCATTATAAGAGTGTACGTGCCAGGCACAACTTTTGACCAATCCCCTTAGAGAAAGGGGTTATCCTGTGGAACTAGTGAATCCATTGAGGAAGTCCTCTGTCTCTCCTTGCCATACCGCTGATGACTGCAACATCCTCTACTAATCTGAGCTAAATATTTAATTTTCCCTATGCACTTTATATCTATAGACTGCTCCACTAATTACATGTTGTTTCATTAACATTGACACATAGGGCTCGATTCACAAAGCGGTGATAACTCAGTTATCACGTCTAAAAGACTTTAGGCGTGATAACCTTTGCACTAGCAAAGTTATCACCGCTTTGTGCTCTAACTCACGTGAAGCTCCCGCGCGCCAAGTTTTGCGCGCGTACGCGCGCGCGCAAATTCCCATAGGGCTTAATGGGCACTTTGCGCGAAGCACGGTGCGCTGCGCGCGTAGCGCACCACGCTACGCGCGCAAAACTTTGCATGCGGGAGTTCTCGCGAATTCCTTCAGATCACTCCTAAACTAAGTTTAGGCGTGATAAAGGGCTTTTCACAGGCGTGCAAAGTGTTTGCACCGCTTTGTGAATCAGGCCCATAATATTTATGCAGATTTCTCAGCACTAGCACTTTTTTTGTCAGGTGCCACTTATTTGTTTTTTATATAGATATCCCGATATTGTGGAATATATATCACAATTTGTGCATTAGTCTGAACCCGGCTTCAACCACCTGCGGGCTCATTTTTTGAACCCTCGATGTTGGCATTCATAGTAATTGGTGCATCGTTGACATTGAGTTTTATGGAGCACAATTTTAGCATGATTTTATTATTGAATCATCATGAAGTGTTTTTTTGTCTAAATTTACTGATCATATACCATCTTTCAACCTTATCAGTTGAGTGGTGCTGTTTTTCTGGTTCTCTT
Source organism: Hyperolius riggenbachi (assembly GCF_040937935.1). NCBI lineage: Eukaryota > Metazoa > Chordata > Amphibia > Anura > Hyperoliidae > Hyperolius > Hyperolius riggenbachi. Next base: position 367,214,486 of record NC_090647.1, on the reverse strand, counting down.
TTCCCTATTTTGCATAGGTTTCTTTGATCCTAGCACACTCTATCATATGCAAGTGATGTAGACACAGTTGTCCAATGTATAAATAATAGTTAGCAGGATGTGCTTGAGAACATTTACACAATTATTTGTCAGTCATTTTCTGGACCAGTTTTGAATCTTTGTCAGGTTTATAGTACTTTTTGGACAGATTATCTCCTTTTCTGTACACACACTCAGCTGGAGTCATGATAGTAATTAGTCTCAAGGGTTTTAGAAAAAATGGGCATTGATTTGAAATGTCTCTTTTACACTACTCTTTACATCGAGAAATCCATTTTTTAACTGTCAAAAAGTTTTTATTTAATTATTTTCAAAAAGAAAGACAAAACAGGGTACAGGAGATATACACTGTAAGGACTACATTCTTATAGTGTTTACAGAAGTGTACTTTATACAGATGAATAGATCTCCTGGGGTTAACATCAGAAAAGGTAAGTTCGGCATTGATAGTAGCCGCCTTAGTGACTAAAGTACTCATAAAAGTCAAGCGGATGCTGGCAGCAACAAGGCAACAGGTACCAGCACCAAACATATTGCCAAGGACACATTTTATGGGGATCTGTCTGCAGAAATGACGAATCAGCAGCAAGAGGACTACAAGTGCCTGAAAATAAAATCAGGTTAGGATAGGAGAAAAAGGGGGGGGGGGTTCAGGTAGAGAAAGAGTAGAACAGGATGGAAAAATGGAATTAATATAGTAAAAGGAAGAGTGAAGAGGGAAGGGGGAAGAAGAGGTAAAGAGAGAGGAAGGTAAGAAAGAGGGGGCACAGCCAGCTTGTCGACCAGAAGGGGGGGGGGAGTCCATTACAACCACCAAAATACTGAGGGTACGTGCGAGGGGCACCCACTTAAATTTAGACCTCAGTGATACATTGTGGTATCCAGTGCAAATAATTGAGGAGGTAAGGCTTCCAGATTACCTCAAATTTGGGGAGGGTATCATCCAGGATGGCTTTCATCCTGTCGAAGCATAGGGCGGAACTCAAATTGGACTTGAAGATATCAACGCTAAGGAAGAAGATCTCCAAGAGCGAGCTATAACCTTCTTCTCTGCCAGGAGTATATGTTGAAGAAGTTTATATTGGGAGCAGGATAATTCTTTGGGCTTCATGCCAAGCAGGGCTACTTGTGGTGATTTGGTGATTTGCGTTTTAAATATAGTGTAAATTACCTGGTAGATCCTGATCCAAAATTTGCATGCCCTTGGGCATTGCCACCATATGTGCAGATAGGTAGCTGGTTGATGACAACTCCTGAAGCAGAGGCCAGAGGCACCCAGCTGGAATTTCGCCAGTCGATCTGGCGTCAAGTACCACCTAAGGAGGACCTTATATTACGTTTCCACTAAGGATACACTAATAGAGCATCTGGGGGAAAACTTCCAAATGTCGCTCAGATCCTTAGAAATCCATTTTTTATATAGCAGTACAACCTATTACCAAAAAAAGCCAGGACAAAGTAAAACAAAAATCAGAAATATAAATTGAGCAATTGTATTGTTTTATGAAAAACATATTCTCATTTTGAATTTCATGGTAGAAACCTTTTGCAAAAAACAACTGGGACAAAAGCATAACTGGAAAAGCTGTGTAAACTGCAAGGCAACTTTGAATGCGAAGGAGAGGCTGTGCATGGAGGGTTATAGGTCTGTCAAAGAAAGAGCTAAGCTGTATACTAGGATGTGTAATATTATTTCATATGATAAAGTTTTCAACAAGAATATATGCTGTGACAATAAGGAGAGAAAGTGCAAGATTGTGTTAAACATGTGTTGAATTACATGTGTTGAATTTCTACCAAATTCTAGTTTTGTGTATAATCCAACCTGTAATTCAGATAGATCCTGGGCCCACCTATGTAGCCCATTAAACAGCATCTTAATTAACTCATAGGGTACTTTTTATTGGACATAGTCAAACTGTCGGAACTCAGCTGTTATTTGGACACAGTGTGCTAAGTGTACAAACTCTTGTTTTATTGTTTTTATGGAGCGAACAGTAGGTGTACACCATTATGGAGAGGTGTCCTACTTGTAATTGGTTGTAAACAACCTATACAGCGCTAAATAAAGTTTATAGTGTTGGTAAAAGTGCAGTTTTAGAACTGTGAATGCTTATCCTCACTGCATGTAGTATTCTCAGTAACTATAGCGGAGGTGAAACAATAAACAATATTAAATACTATATATAATTGTACCTGAGATCTACCTATTTAAGAAACAGTAAACATAAGCCTTTAGAGCTAAAGTTATCTAATGAGAGCTCAGAGAAACATAGTTTAGCCTGCAAAAGTAAGGAAATTCTAAGAACGGACCTGCATATGAATGGAGTACATACCTGCTTTTATCTCATGAACAACACAGAAAAAAAAGCATTTTAATTGCTGAAACCTCTACCTGGAATGAAACTTTGTGCACTTTCTTTGGCATTTATACAATAGCGGATGGTGTGTATACACCATTTTAATCCTAGTTTATTCCTATGATTCTCTTTACATTTATCTGTTTGGAAACAGGTTTTGAAAATAAGTAATCAGGACAAGAAACTGTCCATTTAAAATTGAACATTTGGCAGTCCAAAGTCATTAATTATGTATTAGACTCCCTGCACACTGCAAATACGTTTTCTGATTCTGATTCCTAATCCGATTCCGTTTCCGATTCCGATTTTCAATTCCGATTTTCCCTGAATACATTAAACAGAAAAATGGATAAAAAAAAAACGCAGCATGCAGTAAAGATTAAAAATCTGAATCGGAGGTAAAAACCGATTAAAAAGCGGAATCGGAGTCGGAAATGCATGCAGTGTGCAAGAGGCCTAACTTTGTTAAAGAACAGGTGTCATTAGAGCCTTGAAATAGAGAAATCTAAATAGTTTCATGTCTGTGACGGGAGATACACTTTAAACTTCGTTTCACAGCAGCCATCTAATGTGTCATCAGCTATGGACTCTGCCACACAGTTAGTAAAACCTTAACCACTTCCCGACCGCCTAACGCACAGGGGCGGCCGGGAAGTGGAGCCCTTAAGGACCGGCTCACCCACAGAGGCGGCGGTCCTTGTAAGGGCATGGGCGGAGCGATCGCGTCATCCGTGACGCGATCCTCCGCCGGCGCCTGTCACCGCTCGTCTGCCGTAACATCCCGCCGGCTATACGGAAGCGCCGGCGGGATGTTAACCCCGCGATCGCCGCATACAAAGTGTATAATACACTTTGTAATGTTTACAAAGTGTATTATACAGGCTGCCTCCTGCCCTGGTGGTCCCAGTGTCCGAGGGACCACCAGGGCAGGCTGCAGCCACCCTAGTCTGCACCCAAGCACACTGATTTCTCCCCCCCTGCCCCAGATTGCCCACAGCACCCCTCAGACCCCCCTGCCCACCCCCCAGACCCCTGTTTGCACCCAATCACCCCCCTAATCACCCATCAATCACTCCCTGTCACTATCTGTCAACGCTATTTTTTTTATCTCCCCCCCTGCCCACTGCCCCCTCCTGATCACCCCCCCCCCACCCCTCAGATTCTCCCCAGACCCCCCCCCCCAACCCCCCCCCCCCCCCTGTGTACTGTATGCATTTATCCCCCCTGATCACCTGTAAATCACCTGTCAATCACCTGTCAATCACCCATCAATCACCCCCTGTCACTGCAACCCATCAATCAGCCCCTAACCTGCCCCTTGCGGGCAATCTGATCACCCACCCACACCAATAGATCGCCCGCAGATCCGACATCACATCACCACCCAAATGCAGTGTTTACATCTATTCTCTCCTCTAAACACCCACTAATTACCCATCAATCACCCATCAATCACCCCCTATCACCACCTGTCACTGTTACCCATCAGATCAGACCCTAATCTGCCCCTTGCGGGCACCCAATCACCCGCCTACACGCTCAGATTGCCCTCAGACCCCCCCTTATCAATTCGCCAGTGCAATATTTACATCTGTTCTTCCCTGTAATAACCCACTGATCACCTGTCAATCACCTGTCAATCACCCATCAATCACCCCCTGTCACTGCCACCCATCAATCACCCCCTGTCACTGCCACCCATCAATCAGCCCCTAACCTGCCCCTTGCGGGCAATCTGATCACCCACCCACACCAATAGATCGCCCGCAGATCCGACATCAGATCACCACCCAAACGCAGTGTTTACATCTATTCTCTCCTCTAAACACCCACTAATTACCCATCAATCACCCCCTATCACCACCTGTCATTGTTACCCATCAGTTCAGACCCTAATCTGCTCCTTGCGGGCACCCAATCACCCGCCTACATGCTCAGATTGCCCTCAGACCCCCCCTTATCAATTCGCCAGTGCATTAGTTACATCTGTTCTTCCCTGTAATAACCCACTGATCACCTGTCAATCATCTGTCAATCACCCATCAATCACCCCCTGTCACTGCCACCCATCAATCACCCCCTGGCACTGCCACCCATCAATCACCCCCTGTCACTGCCACTCATCAATCAGCCCCTAACCTGCCCTTTGCGGGCAATCTGATCACCCACCCACACCAATAGTTCGCCCGCAGATCCGACGTCAGATCACCTCCCAAGGGCAGTGTTTATATCTGTTCTCTACCCTAAACACCCACTAATTACGCATCAATCACCCCCTGTCACTGCTACCTATCAGATTAGACCCCTATCTGCCCCTAGGGCACTAAATCACCCGCCCACACCCTCAGAATGCCCTCAGGCCCCAGCCCTGATCACCTCGCCAGTGCATTGCTTGCATCTATTCCCCCCTCTAATCACACCTTGAGACACCCATCAATCACCTCCTGTCAACCCCTAGCACACCTACCCATCAGATCAGGCCCTAATTTGCCCCGTGTGGGCTCCTGATCACTCGGCCAAACCCTCAGACCCCCTTCCGATCACCTCCCCAGTGCATTGATTGCATCTATTTTCCCCTCTAACCACCCCCTGAGACACCCATCAATCACCTCCTGTCACCCCCCTAGCACTCCTATCCATCAGATCAGGCCCAATACAACCTGTCATCTAAAAGGCCACCCTGCATATGACCGGTTCCACAAAATTTGCCCCCTCATAGACCACCTGTCATCAAAATTTGCAGATGCTTATACCCCTGAACAATCATTTTGAGACATTTGGTTCCCAGACTACTCACGGTTTTGGGCCCGTAAAATACCAGGGCGGTATAGGAACCCCAGAAACTGACCCCATTTTAGAAAAAAGACACCCCAATGTATTCTGTTAGGTGTATGATGAGTTCATAGAAGATTTTATTTTTTGTCAAAAGTTAGCGGAAATTGATTTTTGTTTTTTTTTTCACAAAGTGTCATTTTTCACTAACTTGTGACAAAAAATAAAATCTTCTATGAACTCACCATACACCTAACGGAATACCTTGGGGTGTCTTCTTTCTAAAATGTGGTCACTTGTGGGGTTCCTATACTGCCCTGGCATTTTAGGGGCCCTAAACCGTGAGGAGTAGTCTAGAAAACAAATGCCTCAAAATGACCTGTGATTAGGACGTTGGGCCCCTTAGCGCACCTAGGCTGCAAAAAAAGTGTCACACATGTGGTATCGCCGTACTCAGGAGAAGTAGTATAATGTGTTTTGGGGTGTATTTTTACACATACCCATGCTGGGTGGGAGAAATCTCTCTGTAAATGGACAATTGTGTGTAAAAAAAATCAAACAATTGTCATTTACAGAGGTATTTCTCCCACCCAGCATGGGTATGTGTAAAAATACACCCCAAAACACATTATACTACATCTCCCGAGTACAGCGCTACCACATGATTGGCACTTTTTTGCAGCCTAACTGCGCTAAGGGGCCCAAAGTCCAATGAGTACCTTTAGGATTTCACAGGTCATTTTTGTTTCAAGACTACTCCTCACGGTTTAGGGACCCTAAAATGCCAGGGCAGTATAGGAACCCCACAAATGGCCCCATTCTAGAAAGAAGACACCCAAACGTATTCCGTTAGGAGTATGGTGAGTTCATAGAAGATTTTATATTTTGTCACAAGTTAGCGGAAAATGACACTTTGTGAAAAAAAACAATTAAAATCAATTTCCGCTAACTTGTGACAAAAAAATAAAAACTTCTATAAACTCACCATACTCCTAACGGAATACCTTGGGGTGTCTTCTTTCTAAAATGGGGTCATTAGTGGGGTTCCTATACTGCCCTGGCATTTTAGGGGCCCTAAACCGTGAGGAGTAGTCTTGAAACAAATATGACCTGTGAAATCCTAAAGGTACTCATCGGACTTTGGGCCCCTTAGCGCAGTTAGGCTGCAAAAAAGTGCCAATCATGTGGTATCGCCGTACTCGGGAGAAGTAGTATAATGTGTTTTGGGGTGTATTTTTACACATACCCATGCTGGGTGGGAGAAATACCTCTGTAAATGACAATCTTTTGATTTTTTTACACACAATTGTCCATTTACAGAGTTATTTCTCCCACCCAGCATGGGTATGTGTAAAAATACACCCCAAAACACATTGTACTACTTCTCCCGAGTACGGCGAAACCACATGTGTGGCACTTTTTTGCACCCTAACTGCGCTAAGGGGCCCAAAGTCCCATGAGTACCTTTAGGATTTCACAGGTCATTTTGAGAAATTTTGTTTCAAGACTACTCCTCACGGTTTAGGGCCCCTAAAATGCCAGGACAGTATAGGAACCCTACAAATGACTCCATTTTAGAAAGAAGACACCCCAAGGTATTCTGTTAGTAGTACGGTGAGTTCATAGAAGATTTTATTTTTTGTCACAAGTCAGCGGAAATTGATTTTTATTGGTTTTTTTCACAAAGTGTCATTTTCCGCTAACTTGTGACAAAAAATAAAATCTTCTATGAACTCACCGTACTACTAACGGAATACCTTGGGGTGTCTTCTTTCTAAAATGGGGTCATTTGTGGGGTTCCTATACTGTCCTGGCATTTTAGGGGCCCTAAACCGTGAGGAGTAGTCTTGAAACGTAATTTCTCAAAATGACCTGTGAAATCCTAAAGGTACTCATTGGACTTTGGGCCCCTTAGCGCAGTTAGGGTGCAAAAAAGTGCCACATATGTGGTATCGCCGTACTCAGGAGAAGTAGTATAATGTGTTTTGGGGTGTATTTTTACACATACCCATGCTGAGTGGGAGAAAGATCTCTGGAAATGGACAATTGTGTGTAAGAAAAATTAAAAAATTGTCAATTACAGAGATATTTCTCCCACCCAGCATGGGTATGTGTAAAAATACACCCCAAAACACATTATACTACTTCTCCTGAGTACGGCAATACCACATGTGTGGCACTTTTTTGCAGCCTAACTGCGCTAAGGGGCCCAAAGTCCAATGAGCACCTTTAGGCTTTACATGGGTGCTTACAAATTAGCACCCCCCAAAATGCGAGGACAGTAAACACACCCCACAAATGACCCCATTTTGGAAAGTAGACACTTCAAGGTATTCAGAGAGGGGCATAGTGAGTCCGTGGTAGATTTCATTTTTTTTTTGTCGCATGTTAGAATAAATGGAAACTTTTTTTTTTGTCACAAAGTGTCATTTTCCGCTTACTTGTGACAAAAAAATAATATCTTCTATGAACTCACTATGCCTCTCAGTGAATACTTTGGGATGTCTTCTTTCCAAAATGGGGTCATTTGGGGGGTATTTATACTATCCTGGAATTCTAGCCCCTCATGAAACATGACAGGGGGTCAGAAAAGTCATAGATGCTTGAAAATGGGAAAATTCACTTTTTGCACCATAGTTTGTAAACGCTATAACTTTTACCCAAACCAATAAATATACACCGAATGGGGTTTTTTTTATCCAAAACATGTTTGTCCACATTTTTCGTGCTGCATGTATACAGAAATTTTACTTTATTTGAAAAATGTCAGCACAGAAAGTTAAAAAAATCATTTTTTTGCCAAAATTCATGTCTTTTTTGATGAATATAATAAAAAGTAAAAATCGCAGGAGCAATCAAATAGCACCAAAAGAAAGCTTTATTAGTGACAAGAAAAGGAGCCAAAATTCATTTAGGTGGTAGGTTGTATGAGCGAGCAATAAACCGTGAAAGCTGCAGTGGTCTGAATGGAAAAAAAGTGGCCGGTCCTTAAAGAGAATCTGTATTGTTAAAATCGCACAAAAGTAAACATACCAGTGCGTTAAGGGACATCTCCTATTACCCTCTGTCACAATTTCGCCGCTCCTCGCCGCATTAAAAGTGGTTAAAAACAGTTTTAAAAAGTTTGTTTATAAACAAACAAAATGGCCACCAAAACAGGAAGTAGGTTGATGTACAGTATGTCCACACATAGAAAATACATCCATACACAAGCAGGCTGTATACAGCCTTCCTTTTGAATCTCAAGAGATCATTTGTGTGTTTCTTTCCCCCTGCAGCTATCTTCCACTGAAGTGTCAGGCTGTTTCTTCCTGCAGAGTGCAGACAGCTGTGCCTGTATGTAATTCCTCAGTATGTGAAAGCCCAGCCAGCTCAGAGGAGGATTTATCCAGCTTGTAAAAGATAATAGAGCAGAGAGAAGCTGCACTAATCTAAATAACACACAGGCAGTGTGCAGAGAGGGGCCTGGAGGGGGAGATGCATCACAGAACCACAACACTGAAGAACTTGGCAGCCTTCCAGACACAGGCTGACAAGTCTGACAAGAGAGAGATAAGTTGATTTATTACAGAGATGGTGATAGTAGAACATGCTGCAGTAAGCCAGAACACATTAGAATAGCTTTTGGAACTTGTAGGATGATAAAAAACAGGATGCAATTTTTGTTACGGAGTCTCTTTAAGGGGTAGAAAGCCCTAGGTCCTCAAGTGGTTAATCCTAACTAGGATTAGGGCTAACTAACTTGGAAAAAAACATTATTAAAATGTGGTACCATTAGGCCAGGACGGAGGTTTAACTTGACTATGATCATATTTTTTAAGCTAAAGGTATGTACACACGTCTGATATTTCTAAACGACTTGTCGTCCAAACTGGTCATTTGAACGACAGTTTGGCGTGTGTACGAACGATCATTAGACCGATAGCAGCAGTTTTGACTGATACGCTTGGCGGATCCATGAGCTAACTGTTGTTCAAACGACAGTTAGGTCCGTACTTGTGTACAAACAACTTGTTTGAAAGTCTATTAGTTTCACACCAGAACTCTTAGGACTGTATAAGGGGCTATGTTTGAAGGGCCACTACTTCTTTTCTTTCAGTTTAACAACTTAACAGCTTAACAAGGCAGAGTGTGGACTTTCCATGTTGCTAATGTTCTATTTATCATCCGTACTAAAAATTAATAGTGTGAGGCAAGGCTGGCACTAAATCTGCCTGGGGGAGATATAGGTGCACAGTTGGATCCAATCCGCAATCCGCAGAAACACAGACATTTAATTTTCAATAGGCATACTCTTTAACCTCTGAGGAAGTGGGTTCCACGAAACAGCTGTCAAAAAAATCATCCGTACTACACATCAGGGTTGGACTGACCCACTGGATTACCATTTTTTTCTCAGGTGGGCCTTTTAAAAACTGTGTGATGTCACTGTCACATGACCCCAAGAGGCCCCTCTCCTCTCTGCGCCTGGCCAGTGGCAGCACCAGCAAGATGACTGCGGTGGCCAGTAGGGTTGCCACCCAGTAATTACATTAAAAAGCCAGCAAGAGAATTTTTTTTTACCGGCACGTCATCTGCCGGTAAATTAGTGCAGCTGAACAGGAATGAGGTGTCCATCAATACCGCCAGTGTTTTTTTAATAACTATTTTTTTCCCCCTCACCAGGCTCCCCTGCGCACCATGGCGAACTGTGCTCTCCTCAGTTGTGCCGCACTGCCTCCTCTATTTCCCGGCTGCTTGAATAACGTAGCCTGAGCTCTTCTCACTGCCGGGAGATTTGAGGCTGAGATGAGCGTCTGCGGGACAGAGGCAGAGCAGGACCGGAGCTTTTACTACCTGGGATGAGTGAGTAAACAGTCAGCTGTGATATAAACATAGATAAGCTGACTTGCTAGCTTTTGCGGAATGCTTTGTTCCAGCCTGCCTGATTTATTGTTGCCTTCTCAGTCCCTCCACATACCACACTTGTCTGCTTTCCTCTCCCATCTTGCACTCTATTAATGTATTTTTTTCCTACTCTCTTCTCTTCTTTTCCCTTTTTCTGTGCTCGCTCCCTCTCTATTCCTTCCTCCCTATCTCTATCGCTATCCTTTCCTCCTCTTTCACTCATCTTTCTTCCTCTCACCCCCTTTTCCCAGTCTCTCTCTTTTTCTCCCCCTCCCCCCACCTTTGCTACATCCTCTCTAGCACTCTCCTATCTCCCTATACCGTGTGTCCTCAAGGCTGGTTCACAGTTCACAAACTTTACTATCATGTATTTATATAGCGTTAAAATCTTCTGCAGCACTGTACAGAGTATATTGTCTAGTCACTTAACTGTCCCTCAAAGGGGCTCACAATCTAATCCCTCCCATACCCATGTCTATGTCTGTATTATGTATAAGGCCAATTTAGGGGGAATCCAATTAACTTATCTGTATGTTTTATAAGTGTCGGAGGTAACGGTTGATGCATTTCAAGTGTTGGAGGTAACGGTTGATGCATTTCAAGTGCCGGAGGTAATGGTTGTTCCATTTCAAGTGTCGGAGGTAATGGTTGTTGCATTTCAAGTGTTGGAGGTAACGGTTGTTGCATTTCAAGTGTCGGAGGTAATGGTTGTTGCATTTCAAGTGTCGGTGGTAATGGTTGTTGCATTTCAAGTGTCGGAGGTAACGGTTGTTGCATTTCAAGTGTCGGAGGTAACGGTTGTTGCATTTCAAGTGTCGGAGGTAATGATTGGTGCATTTCAATTGTCAGAGGAAACGTTTTTTGCATGTCATGTGTCAGACGTAATGGTTGCTACATTTATTATTTGATTGTCATAGTGACCAAGAATTGAACTTCATCCCAATCAGTAGCTGATAGCCCCTTTCCCATGAGAAATATTTTCCTTTTCACAAATGGATCATCAGGGGGCTCTGTATTGCTGATATTGTGGTGAAACCCCTCCCACAGTGGTATGTCAGGACCATGATCTTGACAGTTTCCTTTCTGTGAACCTCATTGCATTGTGGGAAATAACAGCTGTTTACAGCTGTTTCCAACTGCCAAAAAAGCAAGCAGCATCTCCTTCCACTGACATCACCTGCCAGCAGTAAAAATGTCACCAGCTGTTTCCAACTGCCAAAAAAGCAAGCAGCATCTCCTTCCACTAACATCACCTGCCAGCAGTAAAAATGTCACCATGTGATAAATGTCAGAATGTAAATCAGGGAGAGGGAAGATTTTACAATGGGCAAAAGCTGACTAAATCATATTTTCACTGGAGTTCCTCTTTAAGGTTACTGTTGCAGCAATTGGCATTTTGGCAACTCTGGCCCTCTTCCTCAGAGTTACATGGTTACATTAGTTAGTTCTGTTACATTAGTTAGCTCTGCCCCATCATGTTATGGCCACACTCATTGTTTTGCTGCAGCACACTGTGTGCACCACATGTAACCATATCCCTGTCATGGACTGTCCTCAGGAGAGCTCACAATCTATTCCCTACCATAGTCATAGTCTTATGTCCTATCAAATGACTGTGTATTTATATAGCACTAACATCTGTACAAAATTTCTAAAGTACATGTGTATGTGAGCTCGAAAGAGGGGGGGGGGGGCAGGAAAGTTTCAGCCTGGGGGGCCCTAGGCTGAAACTTTCCTGGTGGGCCCTTAGTGTCCAAGTCTGACCCTGCTACACATAGAATTAATTATCTCATAAGTTTTTTTACTAAAAAAAAAAGTCTCACCCTAAGATAACTATTAACCTAGTGCATCCCTGGCAGGTGACTTTCAAAAGAAGGGTGCTAGATTATGGTGTGCCCTAATTGCTCTACAGTTATTCTCTCTGTAGACCAAAAAATCTGGGGACATTGGGGAAGCTGTTTTGCTATGAAAACAACTTTTGTCTGCTCACAGTTATTAGACATTCAATTCAAGCTATAAAGACAGAGCGTAGTGCACACGATTATGCCCAATTCACTTTACAAACAACCATCACTGCGGTGCATGTTCCAGATAAGATGAAGATCCAACACTATATTGCACAAAATAAAGCAATCCAGGAGCAACATGTATTTTGATTGCAGTAGAAAACTTTCAAACCTATTTATCAAAAAATTCCAAAGAGCAAAAACAAGCAGTAAATAAATATACTTATAGTGCATCAATGCATCAAAGAGGAGGTCCGGAGGAGGTTGAAAATCGTTTCGCCCTGATATCTGAGCTTTTTCAAGGCCTTTCAACCTCCTCCGCACCTCCTCTTTGAAGCATTGATGCCCAATAAGTATATGTTTTTACTGACTATTTTTGCTCTTTGGGATTTTTTGTTAATTAAAACATTGGAGGTTTTCTACTGCAATCAAAGTGTGTGTTGCTCCTGGATTGCTTTTTCTTGTGCAGCATTAGGTATTCAATGTTCTTACTTCACATACTGTGAGAGACACATTCAAAAAAGAAAAGATTTGCTGTAAGAGACTTTGGGGTCCACGCCCCTTCATAAAGAGGTGACAACCTGCTAATAGATCATAGCATCAGAGCTTGCCAATTAAAAAAACAAAACAAAAAATCAGGTTATTGCTTTAAAGGATACATCTGGAGTGTTTTTTTTTTTTAAAAAAGCAGATCTACTTACCTAGGTCTTTCTCCAGCCCCTGGCAGCTTATGTGTCCCTAGCCACAGCTCCATTTCCATCCAGTGCCACGGGGTCCCCTCCAGTGCAGCAGCCGACCTGGTGAGGTTGTCAGCCTCTACCCCTGTGTGAGAGTGAAGCATGAAAAAGGTTATGAAGGGCACACCATCAAAAATATAATCGGGTGCTTGACACTGGGACATAGGCTATGTCTCAAGTGAAACTGTGAAAAAAATGTATCAGCACACCGGTTTTCCATGAGTTCACGCTCTTTTATTGAGCCATGCGTTACCAAAAAGGTATAAAGCCGACAATTGTTTCGGGAGCCGCACAGGGTCCCCCTTCCTCAAGGCATATAGTTACAATGCATGCAATTCAAACCACCTATATAAACTAACATAATCCCCAATAGCCACACCCCAAATAATGCAAAACAGTGATGTCATCTCCGTTGTTCACAATATAAACATGCCACATTAACAGTTATAACCTGCAATCAAAACCATTGGTTAAGTGGTATTAAATGTCAGTGCGCACAGCGCTACTGTACTTTATGATTCATACCTCTCGAGGGATTCTCCAGTCATGCCCTGTTGTAAAGCTGTGGATAATTGCTGCAGCGTTTGAATGTGCTTATTGACAAGTAGCCGTTGCTTACCTGGCTCGCCGGCCAGTCATCCTGAACGCGCTCCGTAGCTGGGTCCCGCCCGTCACCTCTCATAGGTGGAGGGATCCCACGCCGTGGGATTCACCGCTCACACATTGCGTTTCCGCCCAGTTCCGACGGAGCGCCATGCTCCGCCCTCGATGGGCGTGTTTGCCGGCATTGCGTCATGGGGCTGGTTGTGACCTGTTGCCATGCAACAGTCACAATGCCCAAGACAAGGAAGAGCTACCAGTTCCGCCCCCACTGGGTGTGTACACCCGCACGTTGTCTCGGAGATGACATCACTGTTTTGCATTATTTGGGGTGTGGCTATTGGAAATTATGTTAGTTTATATAGGTGGTTTGAATTGCATGCATTGTAACTATACGCCTTGAGGAAGGGGGACCCTGTGCGGCTCCCGAAACAATTGTCGGCTTTATACCTTTTAGGTAACGCATGGCTCAATAAAAGAGCGTGAACTCATGGAAAACCGGTGTGCTGATACATTTTTTTCACAGTTTCACGTGAGGCATAGCCTATGTCCCAGTGTCAAGCACCCGATTATATTTTTGATGGTGTGCCCTTCATAACCTTTTTCATGCAAGATTCATAGGCAACTGTGGAGGAGCACCCTCACTTCAACCCGACAGCACCCAGAGAAACGGTGATTTGCTTCCAGTACAGCAGACTGCGATTGAGTCTGCTATCTTGGCGGAGTGTATCTATTTTTGTTGCCTCACCAATCAAGGTTTGGCAAGAGGATTTCCGTGAATAGGGTGACAGTTGCTGAACAATGGACTCTGAGGAATTACCGTGTAATTACACAACAGATGATATCCAGGATATCTTATTCCCCAGCCAGCCGGGAGGTGGCTTTGGAAATGAGAATAATAAAGATTTGACTTAGGAGCTCAAACGGCTCCGCAAAAGGAAGGTTGATTTAGAATTGCACGGAGAAACCCTGTCTGAGTATTATCGAGAGAAGAAAATACCAAAAGGATTTCGCATACCCATACAACCTACCATCAGTAGGAACAAGACGGAGTTTTGCGAAAGATGGTGTGCATTATCCACCCAGCACTCTCTCAACTACATGATAATGATCATCCAAGAGATACGAGTACTCCTTGCTGACGTCGAAAAGGAATTGTCCACTATACAAATAAAAGTCACAATCATCTCTGAGATTGACGAAGGATTCAATAAAGAACTTTCGAAATTGGACAAGGACGTCAATGATTACAGATCGTTTGTCCAACAAAGGAAGAGGGACAAATATAAACAGGTGTGCCTGGACTATAAGGAGAGAAGAGTGTACCCGTGGGTGCACGGTGCACCTCAACCAGGAGGTTACAATTACCCAAGACCGCAAAGACCCAAACAACCAAGACCGAGAGGTCCTAGGGGTCCTAGACCTAAACCCAAGTACACACCAAGGAATCCAGACAGTGACATATTCACTGAGAATCCAAGCACCGATAGTGACTCAGGAGCAGGATCATCACATCCTTTTCACGAAGTAGAAGGAACCGACGACCCAGGAGGGGTCAGTGCAAAAGACAACAAGAAACACCCAATGGAAACGAGACATCGTGCCCGATAATCAACCTTTCGCGGAGAACGCTCCAACCTAATGAGATAAGCCTATTGTCCAAAGGACTCTCTTTCTGTCCCACAGCAAGATTCAATGATTTTCATCTAGAGGTCGATACTTTCATGTATGAAAGATCTTTGAAAATTAAACAGTACTTTGACAAACAACCGATTAAGACCGTCCCTACTCTGACCACTAATAGTCCCTTCAAGCTTAAAAGTAAGTTTATGCCCCCCGGTGAGTACAATAGCATAGAGAGTTTTACCAAGATGGTAAAACATGACAGCCACAAAATGGCGGATAAACGGAAAAATGTGTTAAATTTAACCAAGGCCGAAAGAGATGCTATAACTACTTTGAAGAATGATGACACCATCATAATAAAGCCCGCAGACAAGGGGGGAGCGATTGTGGTCATGGACTATTCCAAATATCGAGATGGGATGTTGATCATGCTTGAGGATGAGACCACATACAAAAAGATCTCGTATGACCCTACGACTAAAATCAGAAATCAGCTGGGTGTCTTATTGAAAATAGCATTAAACAATGAATGGATCAGTGAGAATGAATATGACTTCATGGACATACAACATCCACGAAGACCAGTCATATATGGACTCCCAAAAATACATAAGGGTACTTCTCCATTAAAGTTTAGACCTATAGTCTCTGGAACCGAATCGGTGACACAACCGCTAGCCCAATACATTGACCATGTTCTACAGCCTTTGGTACAACAATTGCCAGCTTACTTAAAGGACACCAATGATTTCTTGGAAAAATTGCAAGCAGTGAACCCGGTAAAGGATAATACAATACTGTGCACAATGGACATCAGTGCTCTGTACACGTCCATACCCAACGAAGCAGGCCTGAATGCAGTGAGGTTCTTTATTGAGAGATCTGAGACTCGTAAGGTACCATCTGAGTTTGTCCTGAACGGATTGGAACTTATTCTCACATCCAATTTCTTTAAGTTCGAAAAACAATGGTACCAACAGCATAAAGGCACCGCTATGGGAAGCTCGGCCGCACCATCGCTGGCTAACCTCTTCATGGGACTAATAGAAGAAAAATATGTCTACACTTCAGAGCTGTTCAAAAAATGCGCCATCTGGTGGACAAGATTCATTGATGACATCTTCTTATTATGGCAGGGCTCTACAGGTGAGCTCATGGAATTTACCACATATCTCAACACTATATACCCCGGGATTGTGTTCAATCCAGAGATGTCAACCACACATTTACCTTTCCTGGATGTCATGATAATATTGACTAAGGGAGGACTTGAAACCTCATTATACAGGAAACCTACAGATAGGAATACTATACTGCATTTTAACAGCTCTCATCCAAGTCATCTAAAAGAGGGATTACCAGTGTCACAATTCTTGAGGGTACTTAGAATATGTAGCAATACTCCAACAAGAGAAGCCCACTTAGAAGAGATGGAGAGGAGGTTCCTTGAAAGAGGATACCCTAAGCCAACACTGACAAAAGCCATGAAAAGAGCTCTAGATCTCCATAGTGGAGTGACCACTAAAAGATCGGAAATCGGCACTCCTTTTGTCCATACCCACAATGTGGCCTCGGGGTGCATTAAACAAGCCGTAATTAAAAACATAGATATATTACAAGCGGACCGCACCCTTACCAACTCAATAAAAAGTAAACCTTTGTTCGCATATAGGTTGAGCCCCATCTTGAGGAACTCTTTAATACAGGCCGATCCAGTAAGTAAGTACAGTAAGGAATTTACTTTCTCCAATAAGAAAGGATGTTACAAGTGTGCAAACTGCAATGTCTGCAACTCCATAATAACAGGATCCATTTTTCATCATCCCAGGAGTGGCAAGAAATATTATATGAAGGAATATTACAACTGTAACACAGACTACTGTGTATACATGTTAAAATGCCCTTGCGGACTTGCCTATGTGGGCAAAACGACTTCTTCCTTTAAAGAGAACCCGAGGTGTGTTTGAAGAATGTTATCTGCATACAGAGGCTGGATCTGCCTATACAGCCCAGCCTCTTTTGCTATCTCAAACCAATCTAAGGTCCCCCTGCACTCTGCAATCCCTCATAAATGACAGCCTCGCTGTGCAGGCTGTGTTTACATCTGTAGTGTCAGTCTCGGCTGCTCCCCCGCCTCCTGCATAGCTCCGGTCCCTGCCCCCATCCCTTCCCTCCAATCAGCAGGGAGGGAAGGGACGCAGGCGGGGACCGGAGTTCTGCAGGAGGCGGGGAGAGCAGCAGACTGACACTATAGAGATAAACACAGCCAGCTCTGACAAGCTGCTTGTCAGCAGTGCTGGCTGTGATTTATGAAGGATTGCAGAGTGCAGGGGGACCTTAGGGGGTTTTGGGATAGCAACAGAGGCTGGGCTGTATAGGCAGATCCAGCCTCTGTATGCAGATAATATTCTTCAAACCCACCTCGGGTTCTCTTTAAAGTAAGGTTCCAGAAACACTGTAGTGACATAAATGTAACATGGAGAGCCCATGAGAGAAAGGAGAACCTCGATTACACGAAACCGGTGGCTGTCCATTTCATTGAAAATAAACATGGAGCTTGTCAGCTCAGGGGACAGGTCATCGAACATGTAAAGGCACCCCTGAGGGGAGGTGACAGGGACACTAGATTATTGCAGAAAGAAGCCTTTTGGATTCATGAATTAGGCACTGTGCAGCCCGGAGGCCTGAATAAAAATAATCCATTAACTTGTTTCATTAGGGAAAGATAACACAAATGTGGAGTAATAGAAATTAATGATCAAGTATATCCTCTAATGTCTGTTGGTTCACTAATTGTCCCTTTTTTTCACAGGATTTTATTATTTTCATGGACACTCCAACAAAATTTTTATTATGTCTTGCCGTAAATGTTTGATATTAACATGTCATTATGAAATATGTCCAGTGATATTTTTTGTCTCTTTCTCTCTTTTGTGGTTGCAGCCTAGAGGGTTCTACCGGTCCATCATGCCCATGATCATGCCCTGGTGGGTAAGTGTGCTCTAGCGTGTGTGCTGCAATGGACAGGTAATCTCCAGTACAGTTCCCCGCAAGTGTATACCTATAACCCATGCGCACGTCATTATTTTGCAATGTGTTGTTTGTTATGTATTGCACTTAGCGTCGCATGCACGGGTGGAGAATTGTTTCCGCCTTATGGTGCCTGCAGACTTTACGGACACTGCCACTGTCCCTGCGGGAGAGATGGCAGCCAATCTGGAGACAACGTGCGGGTGTACACGCCCAGTGGGGGCGGAACTGGTAGCTCTTCCTTGTCTTGGGCATTGTGACTGTTGCATGGCAACAGGTCACAACCAGCCCCATGACGCAATGCCGGCAAACACGCCCATCGAGGGCGGAGCATGGCGCTCCGTCGTAACTGGGCGGAAACGCAATGTGTGAGCGGTGAATCCCATGGTGTGGGATCCCTCCACCTATGAGAGGTGACGGGCGGGACCCAGCTATGGAGCGCGTTCAGGATGACTGGCCGGCGAGCCAGGTAAGCAACGGCTACTTGTCAATAAGCACATTCAAACGCTGCAGCAATTATCCACAGCTTTACAACAGGGCATGACTGGAGAATCCCTCGAGAGGTATGAATCATAAAGTACAGTAGCGCTGTGCGCACTGACATTTAATACCACTTAACCAATGGTTTTGATTGCAGGTTATAACTGTTAATGTGGCATGTTTATATTGTGAACAACGGAGATGACATCACTGTTTTGCATTATTTGGGGTGTGGCTATTGGGGATTATGTTAGTTTATATAGGTGGTTTGAATTGCATGCATTGTAACTATATGCCTTGAGGAAGGGGGACCCTGTGCGGCTCCCGAAACAATTGTCGGCTTTATACCTTTTTGGTAACGCATGGCTCAATAAAAGAGCGTGAACTCATGGAAAACCGGTGTGCTGATACATTTTTTTCACTGTGTGAGAGTGTAGACGCGCCGCTCTTGATTGCACTCACGTAGCCAGGAGCTACCGCGACCTCGTCAGGTCGGCTGCTGCACCAGAGGGGACCCCGGGACACGGGCTTGGAGCAGAGCTGTGGCGAGGGACAGATAAGATGCCAGGAGCTGGAGGAAGACCCAGGTAAGTAGATCTGCTTTTTCTAAACACCTAGATGTATCCTATAAGATTACTTGCATAAACACTGGTAATTGCTGTGCACTGTCTATGTACACCAGGTTTATTGTATGTTAGTGAATCAACCACAGTTCATTCAATTGGTGCCATTTTATCATTTCATCTTTAAACATGGCTGTTGCAAATATTTTGCTGTATGCTTGGCTGCTTTTTAAATTTCCTGATGCTCCACTGTAATATGAAAACGATCATTTTAACAGCAAGAGATAACATGTTTTGCCTGTCATGCTCTATTTTAATAGAATTATTGGGCTGCCTTGCTTATTTGCGTACAGTCCATGCATATTAGTATCCAGTTTTCAAAATAGTGAACTGTTTATTGACAGATAGTTGTAACCTTTGACTTTTGCAAATGTCTGCTTTGCAGCACAATTCTAGATATCCTTTGAGAAAACAGAGGAATCAATAAAAACTCTACATATTTCTGAAAGCTTGTAATCTCGGCCGCGGTGTACAGAACAGCAGTGCTGACATTTTAAGTCTGGACTTTCTGATACAGTTGCAGTGTTGCGTGTCAATTAGAAACAGTGACCTGTTTTCACTGTTTCTTGTATGTGGGAGGATAAACCAGAGCAGCTAGTGTTGAGTACTTGACACATTCAGAATCTATGAACATGGAATCCTCGCTTGCTTTTTGTTCCTGATCTCATTTACTCAGCCACATGACAAACACTACGAACTATGAGCTTTTCCCTCCCCCCTTTGATGCCAGAAGGTCAAGGCTAGGGGAGCATGCTTCAGAGTCAGTTGCCTGTTCTAAGGGGATTAGAGCTTGTTAGTGGAAAAGGAGACTGCGTTATGACAATGAACTTGTTGCACTACATAATAGCAGGAGACTACGCTGCAGCACAAGTTTTCTAAAAGAAATTATTTTTACAGCTTGCATTGATCACATCATAGCCATGTAACCACTTTCCTTTGTGCTGTTGAGATTTAATAACACTTATCTTTATATTTCATAAAGAAAAAAAAAGAGGTAGACAGTAATGCTTTGCCAAAGCGGCCATTTGAACCAGCTATACAATTACAGTTATTAAATCGGTTTCTATCAGAGCCATTTCGAGAAGTTTTACTGGTCATACAAATATTTTGAGAAGATTGTTATAGTAAGCTGTAAAGGCAGCTGTTTATTTCATGGTATGAGCAATTGTACGGGTCACTGTTGGTCAGTGAATTATAGGCTTAAAAATGTTTATATGTTGTACATAATATAATCAATATATAGTATACAGGGATCAGCCAAAATAATAAAACATATTATGTAGGTCCCTCTTGCATTAGCAAAACAACTGATTCACTGAGGCAAGACCCCTGACAGGAGGATGAAACATGTTGCAGCTGCAGGTTTGAGCTGTTTAGTTGTTTATTTGTAGTAAAGTCCTGAAATCAAATTTAGATACACAACATTAGCAGTTGCTTTGCAGGCCTTTTGTAGAGTTTACATCACTGCCTGTGAATATTCAAGAGCTAGAAACCTTGACCTTTATCATTTCAAAGCCACCTGGATTTAGATGGTGGGCTTTCCACTTTGTCAGCAGGTTTTTGTAGGTCGAGTTTCAAGAGTAGGGATGGCCGAACATCATGAACAAATGTTTGCAAATGCATTTGCAAATTTTACCATAAAAAATCACGAAATGGACATTTGCGATGAGCACCATGGACTTTAATGGCAGGTGAACACCTAAAAATTTTAGTGGTTAATAGCAAAAAAAAAAAACCTTACATGCTAGAATCACCCTAGAATCACCAATTTAGGAAGGTATGTTAAGGGCTCAGTGGGAACAAGAGTACAACATTGCGAGAAAGACCTTGTATTTTTAGAGAAAATCAATTTTGAATCAAAAAGAAAAAATGTTTTGTTTTTTTAAGTCAGCAAAATTACATTCTGTAGCACAATTCAGAATTGCAATGCTCCGAAGCTTGTTATACTTAGTATAACAAATCCAGAGGTGGGAATGGGATTGACATCTCAAACTCTCACCTATCTCTGAAAATGCCTGAAGCAAAACAGCAACTTGTTGGTGTCTAATCTTACTCTAGAGTGACAATCTGCAGGCATATTCTGGATTCTCAAAATGTAATATATGGTCAGACCTTCCGCTGAATCTACTAGGGGTTCTAGTACTACTGATAAAGAGGGATGGCAATGCTTAGGAGAACTTATGGAGAAGCATGTGATCAGTTTGATCAACTGATAGATTTGTGAGGTTCTGATTTACTGTGATGACTTCCTGGTTTAATGCATGATCGTGACCAGCAAATCAGAGCCTAAGAAATCTATCAGCTGATAAAACTGATCACAAGCTTCTCCATGAGTTCTCCTAAGTATTGCCTATTGATAAGGGTAGGCTGTGGATCCTTCATTGCCTCTTCATATACAGTAAGCTACTGTCACTTTGCTGTCAAACTGATTCGGTACTGAACAGTTTTTTAAGACTGGCTATAACTTAGTCCAAGCCAATTTTATTGATCTGAGCTCAATAATGTGAGATGGTAGTGGCCAATGCAGTGGAGGCCATTGTCTTTGAATTGAAACTTGTTAACAGTATGCTCCACAGCCAACTAAAGAGAGACTTTTTTTTTTTTACTGAAAACAATTGGGGGATGGCTTGATAAAGGTCTTTTTTGTTTCACTGGTAACGGAATACTAGAGGTCTTAGATCGATGCCAATGATTCCATGTCACTGTGAGAATAGAAAACGGCATCAATCCTAGAACTCATCGGCACAGCCTTGCTAGGTCTTTCACTGATAGAAGTAGTTGAGTTATTAATGATTTCAGCAAGACAACATTTTCTTCCATCATGGACACCACATTGTTGATGGCGTTGAACTGAGTCCCAAGTAAGACTATTTTGCAAAAGGGAGGTTAACTGACTCTTGGTCCAATTTAACTACCAAGCCATTTCCATTTTATCATTGTAATATCCATATCCATATTGTTTGTCTGGTTGTCATATTGTCTGTATTTGTTAAGAAACTAGTCAAGTGTAAAGTTGCTTTGTCAATAAAATATGGTTTAGATTCTGATCCTGAAAGGATGTTACAAGGCACTGAATGGTTAGCAGTCTGTATATGATTCATGGCCTAGCTCACACTAGCTTTGAAAGCCATCATTTCCCTATTGTGCCATTGAGGGATTAATAACAGTGGAATGCTAGCAAAAAAATGTGAACAACAGAGTTCAGTGGTGGTGTTCACATAGCATGTATTGTCAATGTTTGATTTGGTTCATTTTTGCCAGACACTGCTTCCAAACAGTACAATGCATTGTAGGCATGTGGAAGAGAAGGCTTACAGGGAACCTAAACTGAGAAGGATATGGATTTTTCCTTTTAGAATAATACCAGTTGCCTGACTCTCCTGCTGATCCTGTGTCTCTAATACTTTTAGGTACAGCCCCTGAACAGGCATGTAGATCAGGTGCTCTGACTGAAGTCAGACTGGATTAGCTGCAGGCTTGTTTCAAGTGTGTTATTGAGCCACTACTGCTCAGATCAGAAGCAAGGCCAGGCAACTGGTATTGTTTAAAATAAAACATCCATTTCCCTCTGAGTTTAGGTTCCCTTTAAGCTGCTACAGAGATATGAACACAACATCATTGCCATCAGTCTGTTGTGTATTGCAGTCATGGAATGCAAACAGTGAAAAGGGGATTTATTAACATGTTGAGGCTTTACACAATGTAGATAAATGTAATAACAGCACCTACAACATCTACAGGCTTGAAGCATGTGCTGCACAATCAGCCTCTGTAAAAAAAAATAATGGTTTAGGAAAAGTTTTCTGAGCGCCACTAATAAGAGTCTTCAATGTGAGTGCCATATAGTGCCATTGAATTTAGACAGACTGCAGTACAAGGCTATGAAATAACTGGTACCTTTGAGAGGAACATAATTCAGCTGGTTCTGTAACTGTCTACCTTCTGCAAATGAGCTTCCTATAAACAAATGATGAATCGTCCATCTGGACAAAGTTTTAATCATACAATTTTGCATTAAATCATGGAGAAAACCTAATGTTCCTCACAATGTACAGGACACCAGATGCTTGCAAATACTCTAAAATTAATTACACATAAAGCCAATCATTTCAACTCCCAGCTCTACAGTCATATGATAACATACAGGAAAATTACTCTCTGTCAGAAAAAGCACTGCAAAGCACTCAGTGTTTCTATTTTAGCAGTATCAAAAACCACTTAATCTTAAATTGGAATGACACATTGATCTAGCATGCTTGTATTAAAACATTGTTCCAATTTGTCACATGACTGCCTCCTCTCCGCCCTATTTGCTAAATGAAGCTTGTCCTCTGAATTACTCAATGGGTTCCCATATGATTATACAGCTTTCCACTTTGAAACTGCAACATAAAACAGGAGACGCCAATTATCATTCAGCAACTAGTTGTAAACAAATTGGCTTTGCCACTAATTACTCAGACAATCTAATAAAAAGATGTTATCTCTGGGAAAAAGGAGAAGATAAAAACACAGCCCTCCCCAAGACACACAATTAACTGGATTATTTTTGGCAAGCTGGTAAATGTTTGCTTTTAATTGTGCCATAATGTGAAATTAGAATTTGTCCTGTTGCCTCCATTGTTTCCCTGCAGCCTGCATTTTATGCTCCCAGTCAGAAATCTGCATTTTCTCTGTGGGTTTAATCCTCGCTTAATTGTAAACATTTTGGGAAGGTGTGTACATGTCTGTGCGTGTCTGAATGGGAGTGCGTGTGCATGTGTGTCTATGTGTGTGTTTGTATATGAATGAATGTGTGTGTGTGTGTGTGTCTTTCCCTGATATTTAAAGGGAACCTGACGCGAGAGTGATATTGAGGCTGCCATATTTATTTCCTTTTAAATAATACCAGTTGCCTGGCAGTCCTCCTGATCCTGTGCCTCCAATACTTTTAGTCATAGACTCCGAAGAAGCATATTTAGATCAGGTACTGACTCAGCTGACTCAGGTTTTACTGGATTAGCCATATGCTTGTTCCATGGTTTTGACTCTAGGGCCCATATGCAATTAACTTTTTCTCCTGAATTTTTTTCCTAGGTGATATTTTTTAACTTGTCAATAAATTGCCTTTTAAGCCACCAGGAAAGAAGAAAATACTCAAAATAGTTTTTAAAACATTTTTTCCATTTACTTTTTGTACTTTTCTAGTTGAAAAGTGCTAAAAAATTATTTTAAATAGAAGATGAAAATTATCTCCTAGGAGAAAACTCGGGTGAAAAGGTGAATTGCATATGGGCCTATGGCCCATATACAATTAACTTTTTCTCCCTAATTATCTTCTAGGAGATAATTTTCATCTTCTCTTTTAAGCATTTTACAATTGAAAAAGTACCTAAAAGTTGGCGAAAAAGTACTATCAAAATTATTTTGAGTATTCTCTTGCTTGCTGGTGGCTTCTATTTTTTTTTTTTATATATATTTTTATTTTTATTGATGCATGAATAAAACAGAGAGGCAACATGTGTACAACGCATACAACCTTATGCAAGATAAATGAAAAAGTACAGTGAGAGTCTACGCCTGTACTAAGGGAACAATTTCAATGAGTCTAAAGCATTGCAAGAGCAATTAGTTTCTACATCCTATTTTATAAACAGTTGACTTTTAAAACATAGAAGAAAATCAGTCATGAAAGGACTTATATCTCTCAGAGACCCTGTACTAGGATACGTAGAACCTTATCTTACATTAAATAAAAATTATCCCTCCCTTTCTCCTGCACCACATTGTTTTAGTGTTGATAAAGAAGAAAAAAGGCGAAAAATTAGGGAAAGAAGAGAAAAAAGAAAAAAGGGAAAGGAAGGAAGGAAAAAAGAAGGAGAGAGAGAGACAGAAGATAAAGGTTAGAGGCGTATGGGTATGCCACCTTCCTCATACACCTTCCTGACCTCCTGTCTGGCCAATTTGCCACTTATATATGGGCAGTAATTGTACTATTCGGGGTTGAGCAGAGATTTGCCTTCATCAGATAAAATGAAAAACTCCCATCTCCTCCAAATTTCCTTAAATTTTTCCTCTCGATTTGTGGCCAGGTGGATAATTTGCTCCAAATGTTTCAAAGAATTCAGCTCCTTTAGCCAATCAGAGATTGTGGGAACGTGGGTAGATCTCCAGAACTTAGGAATTGTCAGTTTTGCAGCTGTGAGAATATGTTGAATCAGAGATTTTTTTTGTACATTTTAATAGGGCAAGGTATTTATAATAGTAGTAGAGTAACTGGATCATTTGACACCTTTATTTCACTGATAGCTTCAATAATTTTACAAATCTTAGTCCAGAAAGGTTGTAGTTTGGTGCAACTATGTCAGATGTGAACTAAGTCACCATCCTCACAGTTACAATGCCAACAAGTGGGAGGAATATCTTTATTGATCTTGTGTAGTCTGACAGGCGTTCTGTACCAGTGGGATGCAATTTTATAAGCATTTTCTCAGGCTCTCGTAGATAGGGAGCATTTATTGATGAAAAGGAAACACTTAGTCCAATCTTCTTTGGACAATGTAATGTGTAAGGTGTTTTCCCATTCTGCAATAAATTTAGGTGTGGTATCGTATATATAGTTGAGTAAAGTGTCATATAGTACAGATATTTTATGTTCATCTGGAGGGGGAAAAAAACATAGACTTTCCACATCTGTGAATTCTCTACAGGATAATTGGTCATCTGTCACCTTTTTTAGGAAATGCGACAGTTGTAGGTACTCAAATTGCACCATAGGGGAGATTTTATCTGTGGTCACCAAGGATGACAAGGGAAGAGGACCTTTATCTTGCCATACTTGTTTCTAATTAAGGTTGTTACCAAGGATTGTGTGTAGAGTATACGTTGGGCTCAGACCTGGAATAAAGAGTGGATTGTTCTATATTGGCCTTTCAGGCCCTACATATGAAGCAATACGATGTTGAGACAGGAGCCTGTCCTAAATTGGTGGCTTCTATTTTATGACAAGGTGTGTAAATACCACCTAGGAGAAAACTCAGGAGAAAAAGTGAATTGCATATGGACCTATGTCTGAAGATCTGCCAGAAAATTAGCAGAACAGCCAGGCAAGCCTTCATATCACTTTCACCTCGACTTCCCTTTAAAAAAATTTTTTTGCAGGCAGACAATGCATATCCTGATCATTATAAATTCTTATTTTTAAATTTTGAATTGGCCATAAGCTATCAATTAGCAGTAGATTAGTTAAACAATGGATATTTTTTTATATTTTCTCCCACTCTGAGCCACTCTGTATCGTTAGATGTTAAACAAGATTTAAAGTGTACCTGAAAGGTAAAAAGTGTCCCAAATGGGTACTTACCTCAGAAGAGGGAAGCATCTGCATAGCCCACAGGCTTCTCTCATCCCCCTCGCCGCCACCGATCCAATGCTGGGACCCCAGGAACCCGCTTGACAAGGGCTTTGTTGAGTGGTGTGTGTGGCCACACTTCTGTACGTGATCAAATGCATCCGCACTGCACAGACACAGGAAGCCTTGTGCATGCGCAATAGTATGGAACCACTCAGACTGAGCACAAAAAGCCGAGCTTGAGTGGCTCCATGCTACTGTGCATGCATGAGGTGTCCTGTACCTGGGCACCACAGCTATGCTTGTTCATGGATGGGAGCATGGCCGAAAATGTCCAAAGGGTCTTGATATCCAGCGGTGATCGGGAAGAGTAGGATAGAAGAAGCCTCTGGAGGATCCAGAGGCTTTCCTCTGCTGGAATAAGTATGGGACTTTTTCTCCTGGGGATCTCATGGGTTTGCTTTATCTTTAGCTTTTTAAGCTGAAATTTTAGTTAATATCAATCCCACTGATTTATCTACTAGATTAATACTGCCTAATGTAGTATAAAGGTTTGAAGAACCTCAATCCCATGCTGCTGATGCCTGCGGCTCCCAGCTCCCCCTGGCAGCTGCCAGTGGGATCGATCCAGCAGAGTAATATTGATTGAAAATGCCTTTGTTTCAATAGATTTTCATTAGAATCAATGGTTAAAGTGAATTTACTGTACATATGTACTATAAAAAAATAATAATATATATATATAATATATATATATATATATATATATATATATATATATATATATATATATATATATATATTAGTGTATGGCCGTCTTCCCAGTCTAAAGCTACCTGTGTAGCAGAGGCTTTGCATTCTGTGTTGTACATGTAAGGGGACTTCATCACTTCTGTAGCACAGCATAAAGTGCAAAACTGGAACTGTATAATTGATTTACTACAAAAGAGCATATTAATTTAGTATATGTGTACACTATTGATGACTGACCAAAATAAAGTGCCTACACCACTGTCTATGTTCCTGTTACTGTCACTGGGAATTACAGGTGTGGGCATTGAAAAGTCACAGAAAAATCACTGCCAAGTACTCGCCCCAGATAAATAACACTTTATAGTGTATGTATGACGGCATGTGCTTGTCTTTATGTGTGATATTCCCCCTTCTTATACATAAGTAGGGCTGATGAATCAGTGTCTTAGTTTGCATGGACATTGTCCACTTATAAGCTTTATTTACCACTAATTGGTCACTTCTGAATATTAAAGAGCAGTGATTAATCTGTCAGGGGTGGCCTCAGGGGCGTTCCTAGGGTCCTTGGAGATTGGGGGCACCTGTGGGCTCTAGGTGGGGGGCGTATGCGGCAAAAAACGGGTGTGGCCATACAGTGAGTGGACGTGGCCATGCGTGGGGCCAAATGTACATGAACTTAGCAGCGGTGTAAGCTACAGATAACGGGCCTGCCCATCAAAATATTGGATGGAGCCCCCTGTCCTTTATTTAGATAATTAACAATCAGTAAAGTCATAGATCAAAGATGTATGCGCACATACAATTTTGATTGGTCTATCACTGACCAATTTTACCACCCCCATGCAGTAAGTGGGCCAACAGACAATGCATTTGATGAACAGAGTTAAAATTGGCTAATCAAAATTGTATGTGTGTACCAGGCTTTACAGCTAATACTGTACATACTGAAAGTAGCAGGGATCAGCATACAATACAGCTGGTTTAAAATCAGTAAAGGCACAGAGTAACACCTTATACTGTACACACTGGAGGTAAATCAGCACACAGTGCAGGCACCGGAGAAAAGCTTATACTGTACATACTGTTGGCAGCAGAGATCAGCACACTGCAGCTAGTGCTCCGAAAAATATGAGGGTTACATTGCTGAAAAATGAGTGTGGCCATGGAAATTGGTTGCATTGTCGGGGCGGGCATGCACTTGGCGGCACTGATTTTCATCCAATTTGATTATAATAATCGAATTGGATGGTCGATCGACTACCAAGTCACCTGATGTATGGCTACCTTTAGTGTTAGCTTGACATTGCTTCGTTTCCCTTATCTTGTACTAATACTGGTTGGTTGTTGACCTGGCATTGATTGGTTACCTGAGATTGCTAGGTAGAGCTAGCATTTCATTTCACAGCTGATGCTGCCTGCTTGCACTAACCTAAGATAGATGAATAAGTATTGATACTCGTACTGTCTTACTTAGAAATAGAGATGGCCCGAACGGTTCACCGGCGAACGGTTCCTGGCGAACTTTCATGGTTCGCGTTCGCGGAAAACTGCAAACTTTTCCGGAAGTTCGATTCGCCACCATAGTGCATCATTAGGGCCAACTTTGACCCTCTACATCACAGTCAGCAGGCACATTGTAGCAAATCAGGCTACACTCCCCCCTGGAGCCACTCCCCCCTTATAAAAGGCAGGCATTGGACTCACTCGTGTACCAGCAGTAATTAGAGAAGGGAGAGCTTCTGCAGACTCTCATAGGGAAACTTAGTTAGGCTCTTGTAGGCTTGTTAGCTTGCTCCTTTCTGATTCTTATTTCTAAAAAAGCACCTCTCAACAGCTCTTTTGAGAGCTAATCTTGTTCTTGTGATCTATTTTTTTTGTGTGCGGCCCACTTGCATTATATACAGCCCTGTCAGTCAGTTGCAGCTGGCCTTTGGTATAATTCCTACTGTGCCACTGCCCGGCCCAGCCCATTCAGTGACTATCTGTGTGTGTGTGTGTGTGTGTGTGTGACAGGCAGCTGCAGATTTGTAATCCCATCCCAATCACTGCACCTGTTCATTGTTCAGTGCACCTACCTACCTACCTACCTACGTGAGCGCACGCATTGTTAATACCACCAGTCATTGCACCTGTTCATGGCGGTACCTATGTGTGTGTGTGACAGGTGCACATTTGTAATACCCATCACTGCATATAGCTATCTGTTGTGTTCAGTGCACCCACATACCTACGTAAGCACACACAGTGTGATATTTAATACCACCAGTCATTGTACCTGTTCACAGTATGTGTGTGTGACAGGTGCACATTTGTAATACTTATCACTGCATATACCTACCTGTTGTGTTCAGTGCACCCACCTACCTACATGAGTGCACGCAGTGTGATATACCACTCCGTGCATAGCTGTTAACTGCACCTGTGTGACTGCACATTGTATTAGTCAAGTCAGTGCATACCTTTCACTTCATCCCCCCCAATATGGACAAAACAAAAGGCAGAGCCAGAGGCAGGCCACCTGGCAGGTCTGTTCGAGGTCGCGCTGTCGTGATTTCGTGCGGCCCTCTACCAAAGTACAGTGTTCAAAGAAGAAGGCACGTGCCATCAACCCCCAATGTTGTCAGGACTATTTAACACAGAACACCTCATCTTTCTCAGCTTCCGCACGGAAGTGTGACATATCTTCCTCCTCCTGCTCTGATTCTGGCACCCCACTTAACACTCACCCGTAACCACCAAAGTACCATCACTCCAGGGCTCAGCGGTGTGGAAATTTTTTTGTGTGTCTGCCTCAGATGAGAGCAATGACATCTGTACTCTCTGCCACCGAAAATTGAGCCGTGGAAAGACCAAGACCCGCGTAGGGACAACTACCTTACGAAGGCACATGATTACAAAGCACAAACAGCAATGGGATGACCACCTGAGAAAAAGCAGCACACAAAGCAAAGCCACCCACCGCAGTGGAAGATACCAGGCCGCAATTGTTTCTCAAAAAATGCGATACCTAAACTGTACCGTGATGTTGAAAGGCAAGTGGTGACATCTCTGGCACACAGCGTTGGGTCAAGGGTCCATCTGACCACGGATGCCTGGTCTGCAAAGCACACTCAGGCCTACCCGAAGACTAAGTCAGTCCCCACACACAGCATCTCTGCCTGCATGCCGTGTGACTGCCTGCCGCAAGACTAAGTCGCTCCGCACACAGCATCTCTGCCCGCAGGCCAGTTGACTGCCTTCTCCGCCACCACCAACAGGGTCCAGGACTCCAAGTGGATTCCTGAGTTTTTAAGGCCGCTGCTAGCAGCGGCTGCTATAATAATTTTTCTGGTGCATGTACATGCCTGCCTAATTTTTCTGACTGCACTGCAGCGGAAACAACAAAATAAAAGGCATGTACATGTGCCAATTCCCCCTCGTCATGGTGCGCACCAGTCCAGCACGGCCGTCACTACTAAAGGGGGCATTGGGAAGCCTCCCCGTGGCACTCCTGGATAGTGCTAATGAAGCATGAACTAATTCCTGCAGGGCAACCGCTTTGCGGTGTTGGTTTTTGACCCTGCATATTTTGGATAGCGAAAGCAAATGCATTTTTGCATGAGCATTGCCTCATGAATAGCCAATAAGGCCAAATTTGTAAAGCCAGACAAGTCAGGTGTTCACTTGGTGTTTAATGCACACATTCAATTCTTTGTGTAAGCATTTCATTTCTATCCCCCCTTTGGAGGCGGGTGGTGGATGGCTTGTTCTAGGTGGTGTGAGCCCTGGAGTGAGCTGTCTGCGCCCGTCCTCCCCCCCCCCTTGGAGTGCTGGGTGTGAGCCAACCCCGAGCTCTACAAGCTTGGGGTTACCCATGCTTCACTCCTTTCTTATGTGTTGCACCCAAGTCATGCTCAGCAGCAGAACGCAATGGACGTTAAGGTAAGTGCCTGTTTTTAATTTAGGAGGCGGGTGCAGACGGCCCTCCCCGGCATTGGCCACGCTTGGGGGGGGTCACCTGCGCCCCCAGCCTCCTGCTCCGGGCTACCGCTGTGGTCTCTGGGCAGTGAGAGAGCTTGGGGCCCCGCAGCCCCTCGGTTGTATGGGGACATTGGGAAGCCTCCCCGTGGCGCTCCTGGATAGTGCTAATGAAGCATGAACTAATTCCCGCAGGGCAACCGCTTTGCGGTGTTGGTTTTTGACCCTGCATAGTTTGGCATGCCAAAGCAAATGCATTTTTGCATGAGCATTGCCTCATGAATAGCCAATAAGGCCAAATTTGTAAAGCCAGACAAGTCAGGTGTTTACTTGGTGTTTAATGCACACATTAAATTCTTTGTGTAAGCAAAATAAAAGGCATGTACATGTGCCAATTCCTCTTCATGATCATTACCTTGCCGTGGTGAAGGGGCTTGCATATCGCAATGAAGCAATGACCGCCGGCTATATGAGTGTCTCGGGGGGGGGGGGGGGAGACACACCCACGATAATAAGGTCATTGCTTCATTGTGGACAGACCAATTTTAATCAGCTGCACAGTCACTGTTCTGTCATTCAGCTATCTCAGCCCGGCGACCATATGGGCTGGAAAGCCGCCATCACCTGCACTCTCGTCATGGTGCGCACCAGTCCAGCACGGCCGTCACTACACAAACAGCTGTTTGCAGTCACTGCATACCTTTCACTGCATCTTTGACTACACATTGTTTTATACCTGGCAGTCAGTGCATACCTTAAACTTGAATGGATGGCAGACTTGCCCTCCATAACAGATTCTCATTAAAGGATTTAAAGTTGATTCATTTCATATAAAACAGGGCCTGGAAAGTCCTCCTGTATTGTTATTTTTGGTCACTACCTCGGGACGTGCATGCCATGCCTGCTGCCTTCCTTCGATGTGTGGTAGCCGTTCCTGCTCCTTTGCCCACAGTATGCCTGCTGCCTTCCTTGGATGTGTGGTGGTAGCCGTTCCTGCTCCTTTGCCCACAGCGTGCCTGCTGCCTTTTTTGGATGTGTGGTGGTGGTAGCCGTTTCTTTGGCTCCCACTCCGGACCGGAATCGAACCAGGATTCCCCGGCCATTACCCATGGTCACCATGGTACTGAGAAAGTACCATCGAAAGTTTCACACAGTTGAATGAATGGCAGACTTGCCCTCCATAACACATTCTTGGCAAATGCTTTTGATTTGGTTCGTCTTGCGCTGGGTCAAGGGTCCAGCTGACCACAGATGCCTGGTCTGCAAAGCACGGTCAGGGCAGGTAAATTACTTATACAGCAAATGGTTCCTTACTTGGATGTGTGGTGGTGGTAGCCGGTTCTCAGGCTACCACTCTGGACCAGAATCAAACCCTGATTCCCCGGCCATTACCCATGGTCACAATGGCAGACTTGCCCTCCATAACAGACTCTCGTTACAGGTACTGAACAGCCAGCAGAAAATGCAATTTAAAAAAAGCTTTAACAATGGCAGAGAAAGACACATTGAAACTTGATAAGGCAGTCAGACATTACCTGATATCACTGAGGAAGAGCAATCTTGCCATGGTGCGCACCAGTCCAGCACGGCCGTCACAACACAAACAGCTGTTTGCAGTGCGTTACACAGTGAGTTTGGTGTGTTAGTGTGAAGCAGTACTCTAATTACACTCCCTGATTGATGTATACACATGCAAGATGTTTTAAAGCACTTTAGGCCTGCAATTTAGCATTCAATGTGATTTCTTCCCTTAAAACGCTGCTTTGCATCAAATCCAGATTATTCCCCTGGACTTTTGGCATCTATCCCACTCATCCATGCAAAAACTCAGATGTTAGACCCCTTGAAACATCTTTTCCATCACTTTTCTGGCCAGCATAAGCGTTTCTAGTTGTCAAAGTTCGCCTCCCCATTGAAGTCTATTGCAGTTCGCGAAAGTTTTGCGGAAGTTCGCATTCGCGGTTCGCAAACCGAAAATCGGAGGTTCGGGCCATCTCTACTTAGAAACCCCCAGAGATATATTACAATGCTAATTAGCTTAATATATTGTATGTTTCTTGTACATCCACCAACAAAGATATATGAAAAAATTACTGTCAATTGTGTCCACTAGAAGAAAAACACACAAAGTGCATTGCTAGTTGCCTGACGGACCTTTTGCAGACAGACACCGCTTCCTCAGAGGGTCAACAATAGAGTTATATTCATGTGTAGTGTGGCCACAGATAGTGTCAGGTAAGTTCATCAAGAAATAATAAAAGTCCAAACATAAAGGTTGGTCCTAGAGGTGACATTTGTATGCCGTGATCATGAAGTGAAAAAATGAAACCACTGTCTATTTACATTGTGCAGTGCTGCGATCTACTGCAGCCCTGTACTGGGGACAGCTGTGTCAGATGGTGGTCCCCTAGAAAGGCTCCGATCATGATCCCCTCTCATAGGCTGACTGGCTGGCGGGGGGAGGGAAGAAGGAGAATAACAAAAAATAAAAAAAATATTTGTTTGTATTTTTTAAATAAATTTCTCTAAATAAAAAAATAAACAAACACGCCAGCAGTGATCATAGCCCACCAACAGAAAGCTCTGGAATCACTTGTGTGCTAAGTAGTATGGCTCTGCAGAGAGCTATTTAAGCTGCAGAGCACTAAATTGTAAAAAATAGCCATGTCACTAGGGGAGTGTAAACCTATGGTCCTGAAGTGGTTAAGATAAACTTTTTTATGTCATGATGCACAACACGTTAGAATTGAAAGAGGGTGTCATTTCTTGTTCTCATGACTGTATACAAATAAAAATTATCATATGCTAACTGATAAGGAACCACGTTAAGGTAATATTGGCAAAAAATAAAAATGTAAGCTTAATGAGTTTCCATTTTTTAACATGACAATTAGTCAATGATTCACCCTAAGGGAAATCATTGTAGTTTTTATTTCATTTTTAAACATATTCTTTCAGAATTTGCCTTAAGGAAAGCTAATAAAATGAAGTTCTTTATAGTGGATGTTTACCAGAAACACTTATTCTGCAATAAAGTCACAAATCAGATGGCATATAGTCTTTTCTCTAGATATCAGCGTATAGCTGTGACATAAATAACAAGTGTATTTTTAACAAAAATATGCTATTTCAGTCTGAAACTACAATCTGATCAATAATGCAATCAAAATGCATTACATTTCTTGTCCTCCAGAAGAGATCTGAGATTTCCCAGGCCCCCTACTTCTTAACATGCTTTTCCTTACCTGTAATCTGTGCAGGAGTGTGGGGAGTCTGTCTGTTAATCTTACAGCTATCCACTGTCTCTACCTTCTTAAAGAGGAACTGTAGCTAAAATCTTTAAAAAATCTTTAACATTTTTAAAAAATGTAAGATACCGTACATACAAATAAGAAGTAGGTTTCTCCCTGAGTACAATGAGCCACCGATTACTTCTCTCCTATGCAGTTGTCACTTACAGTAAATAGTAGAAATCTGACATTACCAACAGGTTTTAGGCTAGTCCATCTATCTGTAGGGGATTCTCAGCATGGCCTTTATTCTTTATAAAGACACTCCCTGAAAAAGATTAATACAAAGATGCTGGCCAGCCTCCCGGCTCGCTGTACACTTTTTTTGGCAGTTGGACGGAGCAACTACCATTCATCCAGTGCATTTTGAAAATAAAGAAGTCCTTGTGAACCCCTCATAAGGAGATGGGCTATTTCAAAACCTGTTGGTTCTGTCAGATTTCTACTACCTACTGTAAGTGACACAGCAACATAGGAGAAAAGTAATTTATGGCTCATTTTACTCTGGAAGAAACGTACTTCTTAATTGTATATGTTTACATATATTTTACATTTTAAGATTTTTGTGACAGAGGTCCTTTAACCACTTGAGGACCGCGGGCTTTACCCCCCTTAAGGACCAGAGCCTTTTTTTCCATTCAGACCACTGCAGCTTTCACGGTTTATTGCTCGCTCATACAACCTACCACCTAAATGAATTTTGGCTCCTTTTCTTGTCACTAATAAAGCTTTCTTTTGGTGCTATTTGATTGCTGCTGCGATTTTTACTTTTTATTATATTCATCAAAAAAGACATGAATTTTGTCAAAAAAATGATTTTTTTAACTTTCTGTGCTGACATTTTTCAAATAAAGTAAAATTTCTGTATACATGCAGCACGAAAAATGTGGACAAACATGTTTTTGATAAAAAAAAAAAACATTCAGCCTATATTTATTCGTTTGGGTAAAAGTTATAGCGTTTACAAACTATGGTGCAAAAAGTGAATTTTCCCATTTTGTAGCATCTATGACTTTTCTGACCACCTGTCATGTTTCATGGGGGGCTAGAATTCCAGGATAGTATAAATACCCCCCAAATGACCCCATTTTGGAAAGAAGACATCCCAAAGTATTCACTGAGAGGCATAGTGAATTCATAGAAGATAATATTTTTTGCCACAAGTTACCGAAAAATGACAGTTTGTGACAAGAAAAAAAAAAAAGTTTCCATTTCTGCTAACTTGTGACAAAAAAAGATGAAATCTGCCACGGACTCACCATGCACCTCTCTGAATACCTTGAAGTGTCTACTTTCCAAAATGGGGTCATTTGTGGGGTGTGTTTACTGTCCTGGCATTTTGGGGGGTGCTAATTTGTAAGCACCCCTGTAAAGCCTAAAGGTGCTCATTGGACTTTGGGCCCCTTAGCGCAGTTAGGCTGCAAAAAAGTGCCACACATTTGGTATTGCCGTACTCAGGAGAAGTAGTATAATGTGTTTTGGGGTGTATTTTTACATATACCCATGCTGGGTGGGAGAAATATCTCTGTAAATGACAATTGTTTGATTTTTTTTACACACAATTGTCTATTTACAGAGATATTTCTCCCACTCAGCATGGGTATGTGTAAAAATACACCCTAAAACACATTATACTACTTCTCCTGAGTACAGCGATACCACATGTGTGGCACTTTTTTGCACCCTAACTGCGCTAAGGGGCCCAAAGTCCAATGAGTACCTTTAGGATTTCACAGGTCATTTTTGTTTCAAGACTACTCCTCACGGTTTAGGGCTCCTAAAATGCCAGGGCAGTATAGGAACCCCACTAATGACCCCATTTTAGAAAGAAGACACCCCAAGGTATTCCGTTAGGAGTATGGTGAGTTCATAGAAGATTTTATTTTTTGTCACAAGTTAGCGGAAATTGATTTTAATTGTTTTTTTTCACAAAGTGTCATTTTCCGCTAACTTGTGACAAAAAAAAAAAATCTTCTATGAACTCACCATACTCCCAACGGAATACCTTTGGGTGTCTTCTTTCTAGAATGGGGTCATTTGTGGGGTTCCTATACTGCCCTGGCATTTTAGGGGCCCTAAACCGTGAGGAGTAGTCTTGAAACCAAATGTCGCAAAATGACCTGTGAAATCCTAAAGGTACTCATTGGACTTTGGGCCCCTTAGCGTACTTAGGGTGTAAAAAAGTGCCACACATGTGGTACCGCCGTACTCAGGAGAAGTAGTATAATGTGTTTTGTGGTGTATTTTTACACATACCCATGCTGGGTGGGAAAAATATCTCTGTAAAGGACAATTGTTTAATTTTTTTTACATACAATTGTCCATTTCCAGAGAGATTTCTCCCACCCAGCATGGGTATGTGTAAAAATACACCCCAAAACACATTATACTACTTCTCCTGAGTACGGCGATACCACACTTTTTTGCAGCCTAGGTACGCTAAGGGGCCCAACGTCCTATTCACAGGTCATTTTGAGGCATTTGTTTTCTAGACTACTCCTTACGGTTTAGGGCCCCTAAAATGCCAGGGCAGTATAGGAACCCCACAAGTGACCCCATTTTAGAAAGAAGACACCCCAAGGTATTCCGTTAGGTGTATGGCGAGTTCATAGAAGATTTTATTTTTTGTCACAAGTTAGTGAAAAACGACACTTTGTGAAAAAAAAAACAATAAAAATCAATTTCCGCTAACTTTTGACAAAAAATAAAATCTTCTATGAACTCATCATACACCTAACAGAATACCTTGGGGTGTCTTTTTTCTAAAATGGGGTCACTTGTGGGGTTCCTATACGGCCCTGGCATTTTACGGGCCAAAAACCGTGAGTAGTCTGGAAACCAAATGTCTCAAAATGATTGTTCAGGGGTATAAGCATCTGCAAATTTTGATGACAGGTGGTCTATGAGGGGGCGAATTTTGTGGAACCGGTCATAAGCAGGGTGGCCTTTTAGATGACAGGTTGTATTGGGCCTGATCTGATGGATAGGAGTGCGACGGGGGGGGGGGGGGGGGCGACAGGAGGTGATTGATGGGTGTCTCAGGGGGTGGTTAGAGGGGAAAACAGCTGCAATCAATGCACTGGGGAGGTGATCGGAAGGGGGTCTGAGGGGGATCTGAGGGTTTGGCCGAGTGATCAGGAGCCCACACGGGGCAAATTAGGGCCTGATCTGATGGGTAGGTGTGCTAGGGGGTGACAGGAGGGGATTGATGGGTGTCTCAAGGTGTGATTAGAGGGGGGAATAGATGCAAGCAATGCACTGGCGAGATGATCAGGGCTGGGGTCTGAGGGCATTCTGAGGGTGTGGGCGGGTGATTGAGTGCCCTAGGGGCAGATAGGGGTCTAATCTGATGGGTAGCAGTGACAGGGGGTGATTGATGGGTAATTAGTGGGTGTTTAGAGTAGAGAACAGATGTAAACAATGCACTTGGGAGGTGATCTGACGTCGGATCTGCAGGCAATCTATTGGTGTGGGTGGGTGATCAGATTGCCCGCAAGGGGCAGGCTAGGGGCTGATTGATGGGTGGCAGTGACAGGGGGTGATTGATGGGTGGCAGTGACAGGGGGTGATTGACAGGTGATTGACAGGTGATCAGTGGGTCATTACAGGGAAGAACAGATGTAAATAATGCACTGGTGAATTGATAAGGGGGGGTCTGAGGGCAATCTGAGCGTATAGGCGGGTGATTGGGTGCCCGCAAGGGGCAGATTAGGGTCTGATCTGATGGGTAACAGTGACAGGTGGTGATAGGGGGTGAATTATGGGTGATTGATGGGTAATTAGTGGGTGTTTAAGGTAGGGAACAGATGTAAACAATGCACTTGGGAGGTGATCTGACGTCGGCTCTGCGGGCGATCTATTGGTGTGGGTGGGTGATCAGATTGCCCATAAGGGGCAGGTTAGGGGCAGATTGATGGGTGGCAGTGACAGGGGGTATTTGATGGGTGGCAGTGACAGGGGGTGATTGACAGGTGATTGACAGGTGATCAGTGGGTCATTACAGGGAATAACAGATGTAAATAATGCACTGGCGAATTGATAAGGGGGGGGTCTGAGGGCAATCTGAGCATGTAGGCGGGTGATTGGGTGCCCGCAAGGGGCAGATTAGGGTCTGATCTGATGGGTAACAGTGACAGGTGGTGATAGGGGGTGATTGATGGGTGATTGATGAGTAATTAGTGGGTGTTTAGGGTAGAGAACAGATGTAAACAATGCACTTGGGAGGTATTCTGACGTCGGATCTGCGGGCGATCTATTGGTGTGGATGGGTGATCAGTTTGCCCGCAAGGGGCAGGCTAGGGGCTGATTGATGGGTGGCAGTGACAGGGGGTGATTGGCAGGTGATTGACAGGTGATCAGTGGGTCATTACAGGGAAGAACAGATGTAAATAATGCACTGGCGAATTGATAAAGGGGGGGTCTGAGGGCAATCTGAGCGTGTAGGCGGGTGATTGGGTGCCCGCAAGGGGCAGATTAGGGTCTGATCTGATGGGTAACAGTGACAGGTGGTGATAGGGGGTGATTGATGGGTAATTAGTGGGTGTTTAGGGTAGAGAACAGATGTAAACAATGCACTTGGAAGGTGATCTGACATCGGATCTGCGGGCGATCTTTTGGTGTAGGTGGGTGATCAGATTGCCCGCAAGGGGCAGGCTAGGGGCTGATTGATGGGTGGCAGTGACAGGGAGTGATTGATGGGTGATTGACGGGTGATTGACAGGTGATTGACAGGTGATTGACAGGTGATCAGGGGGGATAGATGCATACAGTACACAGGGGGGGGGGGGTCTGGGGAGAATCTGAGGGGTGGGGGTGATCAGGAGGGAGCAGGGGGCAGTTTAGGGCATAAAAAAATAGCGTTTACAGATAGTGACAGGGAGTGATTGATGGGTGATTAGGGGGGGGGTGATTGGGTGCAAACAGTGTTCTGGGGGGTGGGCAGGGGGGGTCTGAGGGGTGCTGTGGGCGATCAGGGGGCAGGGGGGGGGGGAAATCAGTGTGCTTGGGTGCAGACTAGGGTGGCTGCAGCCTGCCCTGGTGGTCCCTCGGACACTGGGACCACCAGGGCAGGAGGCAGCCTGTATAATACACTTTGTATACATTACAAAGTGTATTATACACTTTGTACGGATCAGTGAATAATGGCGCACAGCGCCTATGCATAAAAATGGCGCCGCATTAAAAAGATACGCTTATCGCTATTTATCGTTAGTACTGCATAATAATGGCGCACAGGGAAAAAAAGAAGAAAAACGGCACACAGTAACGTTATTTATCAATAGTGGCACACACTAACGTTATTTATCAATAGTGGCACACACTAACGTTATTTATCAATAGTGCCGTTCATTTGCCAAACTGCAGACATTATTTAACTGCAAAATGGTGAATGGATTTAATGTTACACTGTCAAGGTTAGGGTTAGGCACCACCAAGGGGGGTCTTAGGGTTAGGCACCACCAGGGGGGTGGTTAGGGTTAGACACCACCAGGGGGGTCTTAGGGTTAGGCACCACTAGAGGGGTCTTAGGGTTAGGCACCACCAGGGGGTCTTAGGGTTAGGCACCACCAGGGGGGTCTTAGGGTTAGGCACCACCAGGGGGGTCTTAGGGTTAGGCAGCACCAGGGGGTGGTTAGGGTTAGGCACCACCAGGGGGGGTTTAGGGGTTAGGGATAGGTACAGAGAGGGTTCTGTGTGTTAACGCTAAATAACAATAAGGCTTTAACGTTAAATAGCGATAAGCGGCAAACGGATTAGCGGCAACACCATGCGCCATTATTCTCAGGCGCCATTTTCAGATGGATCCACATTGTATGCGGCAATCCGGGTGCTAGTAACCTGCCGGCGCTTCCGAACGGCCGGCAGGTTACAGCGTGAGGGGGGCGGAGCCAGTCGCCGGTGGCTGATCGCGTCATGAATTACGCGATCGCTCCGCCCATGCCCGTACGAGGA
The DNA here is from genome assembly GCF_040937935.1 of Hyperolius riggenbachi. Lineage (NCBI taxonomy): Eukaryota > Metazoa > Chordata > Amphibia > Anura > Hyperoliidae > Hyperolius > Hyperolius riggenbachi. The sequence goes on along the minus strand of NC_090647.1, from coordinate 367,174,044 downwards.
CCGCCGCCAATTGTACATGCGGCGGTCCTTGCAGGATCCACTTTCCGGCCGCCCCTGTGCAGTGGGCGGTCGGTAAGTAGTTAAAGCAAACCTGAAGCAAAAAGAAACGTATGATATGAATTATATGTGCTATACGGATAAGAAATATACCATAAGTAGCAAAGAAAAGAGTCTAATATTTTTATTTTCAGTTATATAGCTTCAAAGATTATGCTGGACATTATGAGACAACTTTTGTCCTGGTAAACATAAAAATAGTTTATGGATGCCAGCCCTCACATTAGCATGGCCCCTGTCTCCATTAGCACAAGCCGAGGCTAACAAGTGTTGATTGAATTTGATTGCATTTGCTGTTGTTCATTTTAAGGGCAGTACAGCCAAACTAATGAAAATGTTCAAGGTTTAGCTTAGCTGGCAATGAGGCAGCCAGCTAGATGCTTTGATAGCCTTTGTAAGCACAGCACTGCCTAAAAAAGTGCTGACTTGGTGTGGAGATCTGCTTTATTATTCCCCTTGTGGAGGACCCACAAAAATGCTTGTTCTGAAATAAAAATACAGGCATGAAGAGATTTATTGGTACCCTTACAGCTCAGTAGGTTCTCTATGTCTTTAAGGATGTGCTCTATGTCTCCTGAATGCGTCTATCAAAAAAGAGAGCCTGGAAAAAAGGGCGTGGGGTGTAGCCGAAAATGTACGTTTGACTGCAAAACCATATTTTCATTTAATATGTTATAAACAATAATTTAGTGCTAAATAGGTGAAATAAACGGAAATGAAATGGCAAAATACCGTCTATAACAGTAAACGAAATCTGAAATAAAACGTCAAATAGCGTATATAGAAATAGTGATATTTACACTTGTATTAAGCATAGTATTAGAATGGTAGGTTTTACAGGTATTTTAGTACAATTATACCTAACTTTAGGGTCACAGATATATCTCCTTATCCCTATCCCTCTCACCTAGACCCGCGTACGTTAAAAAGGGGCGCTGGGAAAAAAGGGCGCGGGGTTTTAAACGATAAGCATGGATAACGTTTAAAAATGTGTTGTACTGTATTTCGTTTAAAATTAATGTTTTATAAAGTTATAAATCATTAAATAATGTGCATTAAATCGGCAATTGTAAAAACGTTAATCTTCCGTTTAAATAGTGAAATGTATAATAACGTTTAAAAAAAAAATTACTAAGTAACCCTCCCTGTACCTACCCCTAACCCCTAGACCCCCCTGTTGATGCCTAAACCTAAGACCCCCCCCTGTTGGTGCCTAAGTAACCCTCCCTGTACCTACCCCTAACCCCTAGACCCCCCTGTTAGTGCCTAAACCTAAGACCCCCCTGTTGGTGCCGACACCTAAGACCCCCCTGTTGGTGCCTAAACCTAAGACCCCCCTGTTAGTGCCTAAACCTAAGACCCCCCTGTTGGTGCCTAAACCTAAGACCCCCCTGTTGGTGCCTAAACCTAAGACCCCCTGTTGGTGCCTAAACCTAAGACCTCCCTGTTGGTGCCTAAACCTAAGACCCCCTGTTGGTGCCTAAACCTAAGACCCCCCTGTTGGTGCCTAAACCTAAGACCCCCCTGTTGGTGCCTAAACCTAAGACCCCCCTGTTGGTGCCTAAACCTAAGACCACCCTGTTGGTGCCTAAACCTAAGACCCTCCTTAGTGCTCACTGTATTGTGTGTAGAATAATGTTTTAAAAACAGTAAGGGATAAAATATATTACAATTTACATTACGTACTGATCGCTTTGTTTTGTGAATAATAATGTTTTACAAACAGTAAGGGATAACATTTAAAATAATGTTTTATTGAAATAAGAAACGTAAATCATCACAAGCAGTTATAAAACATGAAAAATCTTCGGGCGCCGTTGGAAAACGTTATTATTCTCGGGCGCCCTTTTTTCCTGTTCGGCGCCCATTAAACGATAATTATTATAGGAGTGAATGGCGGCGCCCGATTTGTCCACTAGCCTCCTGCGCCCTTTTTTTACTGTTACCCCTAGACCCCCCCCCCTTTGTGTAAATACACATAATGTAATAAATTGTATATATGACATATATTGTACTATAACTATACCTAACCTTACTCTCACACAGAGCCCTCCCTGTACCTATCCCTAACCCCTAGACCCCCCTGGTGGTGCCTAAACCTAAGACCCCCCTGCTGGTGCCTAAACCTAAGACCCCCCTGTTGGTGCCTAAAACTAACCACCCCCCTGGTGGTGCCTAAACCTAACCACCCCCCTGGTGGTGTATATTGCACTGTAAGTATACCTAACCCTCCCTGTACCTATCCCTAACCCCTAGACCCCCCTGGTGGTGCCTAAACCTAAGACCCCCCTGATGGTGCCTAAACCTAAGACCCCCCTGGTGGTGCCTAAACCTAAGACCCCCCTGCTGGTGCCTAAACCTAAGACCCCCCTGGTGGTGCCTAAACCTAAGACCCCCCTGGGGGTGCCTAAACCTAAGACCCCCCTGGTGGTGCCTAAACCTAAGACCCCCCTGGTCGTGCCTAAACCTAAGACCCCCCTGTTGGTGCCTAAACCTAAGACCCCCCTGGTGGTGCCTAAAACTAACCACCCCCCTGGTGGTGTATATTGCACTGTAACTATACCTAACCCTCCCTGTACCTATCCCTAACCCCTAGACCCCCCTGGTGGTGCCTAAACCTAAGACCCCCCTGGTGGTGCCTAAACCTAAGACACCCCTGTTTGTGCCTAAACCTAAGACCCCCCTGGCTGGTGGTGCCTAAAACTAACCACCCCCCTGGTGATGTATATTGCACTGTAACTATACCTAAGCCTCCCTGTACCTATCCCTAACCCCTAGACCCCCTAGTAATGCCTAAACCTAACCATCCCCACTGCACAAACACGCTAAACACATATAAACAATAATATATTTAATCCTTAAAATACTTCACTCCAAATAACATGAATAAAATAATGTATATATTTGTCATAGAATAAGTAGCCTTAAAATCACGTATACATTAATAATATTAGAAGTAGAAAAAGGTATATATAATATATATACACATACAATACAATAGATAACCTGACAATCACTTATGCATTAGAAATCTTAAAATAACAGTAATATTGAAAGCGATATTTTAGTAACTATAATCAGCGCATTATAAGTGTAAAAACAAAGTTAATACCAAAAGCGATGTATTTATAATACAATCAGGTTGTGAAACGTTATTTAAGCATTATACATATGAAAACGAATTTTAAATGATAAAAGAAGTGTAAACGAATTTTTTGTTGTAATAGGTTTGTAAGCGTAATTTTAAAACGAAAAACTAGTTAAAACTCATATAAGCGAAATTTACAAACAAAAAAATAAGTATAATACAAAGTCAAAACGAACTTGTAAACGATATTTGTTATAAACTTTATCCAGTAAACGGAGCCTTTTGTTAACACGATCCCTGTAAAACGCTATTTCTCGGGCGCCCTTTTTTCCTGTCGGGCGCTGAATAGCCGATATTTTGCATTGCAGTCTATGGCGGCGCCCTTTTTGTCCACTATCCCTGTGCGCCCTTTTTTACTAGCCCGCTCCTAAATAGAGATGCAATGAAGAAGAGCAACTGTCCCAGCTATATCTGCAACCTGGGGCTGTGGGGCACTCAAACAAATGTGACATATTGTAGTTTTGTGATGTGTATTCGCTGGAAAACTAAAGTGTTTTTGATTGTTTGTTTTTAATACTAGATATTTCCAAATAATACATGTAGAAGAGTGGTCCCTGTGCTGTTTGGTAGCTTTGTGTGTTCCATACTGGTTATAGACCACAAAAAGCTAAAGAGAGAGTTGCCTGAGGAGATTAGAAAACGTAAATGATAAGTAAGCATGCTATAGGCAAAGGTTATAAGACTGTCTGTAAGCAGATTACTGCTCCTGTGACACAGTTGCAATGGTTATTAAGGAGTTTAAGGTCCATAAAACTATGATGTTAATGGATGTGACCACAACAGGAAACTTGACAATGGGTAGAAGGATACTGGGAATGTCTGAAAAAAAATACTCTACCTAATAAAACCTAAATGCCTCTGCGGCCCATGTCCATGTCTGTGTGGCCCTGCATTTGCGCTACTGCGCATGCGCCACAGGGACAGCCATTGTTGGGACAGGAGAAGGACAGCCGGGGGGCCGGGCAGGCGAGTGTGCACGTGGTGAGCGGGCGTGTGCGCGGGTGTGTGAAGGTGCGCTGGCAGGTGGCGGCGGTGAAGACCTAAAACCCGTTATTAAACAGGCTAAAGTCACTAGTATATATATAATTTCCAAAGAGATACAAGCTGAACACCAAGCTTAGGGTCCATTAGTGTCTCACTGCATCCTCTGTTGCTTTTGACATTGGACTTGGTGGCAGGCGCTAGGTGACCCAGAAAGACTTCACTATAAAAAAAGAAAAACTCAGTCTAGAACTTGCTAAATTTATATTCACAAGCCACAATGCTTCTTAAAGGGACGCCGAGCACCTCTCATGGGCACGACTTAAGCCAGACGACTTCCAACAAAGTTGTGCTATGACCCATCTGGAGGAGCCTCTTGCAATGGCCATGCATGTCACTTCCTCGTATTGCTTCATTCATTGATGCACTTCTTTAACCGAGAAGACAGGGGTCACCCAGAAGTTATAACATAGCCAAGATGGCAGCCGCGATTTTTAAATTGAAATCGAACAAAAACTATTTGGTATAAAACGGTGATTCAGGCATCAAATGAAAGAGGAGAGCACAAGCTACAGAAAGGTATGCATCGTTAAGTACTTTGCAGTACTGGTCGAAGTCTTAAAGGCATGCCTATGAGAAGTGTTCGGAGTCGCTTTAAAGCAATCCTGTAATTTCCCAGTGGAACATAACTACATATTTACCAATGTACAGGAAAGTCTCTGGATGCCTTGTTGTTGTTGTCCCCACCACTGCACCAACCCTATTCTAGTTCATGGCCACTCTCCCCTTCATGGATAAGTGCCATACTCACAATTGCACAGCAAGCCTAGGTTTTATTGAGAATAGAGGGTGAACAAACTCGGGCTAGTAAAAAAGGGCGCACAGGGATAGTGGACAAAAAGGGTGCCGCCATAGACTGCAATGCAAAATATCGGCTATTCGGCGCCCGACAGGAAAAAAGGGCGCCCGAGAAATAGCGTTTTACAGGGATCGTGTTAACAAAAGGCTCCGTTTACTGGATAAAGTTTATAACAAATATCGTTTACAAGTTCGTTTTGACTTTGTATTATACTTATTTTTTCGTTTGTAAATTTCGCTTATATGAGGTTTAACTAGTTTTTCGTTTTAAAATTACGCTTACAAACCTATTACAACAAAAATTTCGTTTACACTTCTTTTATCAGTTAAAATTCATTTTCATATGCATAATGCTTAAATAACGTTTCACAACCTGATTGTATTAGAAATACATCGCTTTTGGTATTAACTTTGTTTTTACACTTATAATGCGTTGATTATAGTTACTAAAATATCGCTTTCAATATTACTGTTATTTTAAGATTTCTAATGCATAAGTGATTGTCAGGTTATCTATTGCATTGTATGTGTAAATATATATTATATATACCTTTTTCTACTTCTAATATTATTAATGTATACGTGATTTTAAGGCTACTTATTCTATGACAAATATATACATTATTTTATTCATGTTATTTGGAGTGAAGTATTTTAAGGATTAAATATATTATTGTTTATATGTGTTTAGCGTGTTTGTGCAGTGGGGATGGTTAGGTTTAGGCATTACTAGGGGGTCTAGGGGTTAGGGATAGGTACAGGGAGGGTTAGGTATAGTTACAGTGCAATATACACCACCAGGGGGGTGGTTAGTTTTAGGTACCACCAGGGGGGTCTTAGGTTTAGGCACCAACAGGGGTGTCTTAGGTTTAGGCACCACCAGGGGGGTCTTAGGTTTAGGCACCACCAGGGGGGTCTAGGGGTTAGGGATAGGTACAGGGAGGGTTAGGTATAGTTACAGTGCAATATACACCACCAGAGGGGTGGTTAGTTTTAGGCACCACCAGGGGGGTCTTAGGTTTAGGCACCAACAGGGGGGTCTTAGGTTTAGGCAACACCAGGTGGGTCGTAAGGTTTAGGCATGACCAGGGGGGTCTTAGGTTTAGGCACCACCAGGGGGTCTTAGGTTTAGGCACCACCAGGGGGGTCTTAGGTTTAGGCACCACCAGGGGGGTCTTAGGTTTAGGCACCACCAGGGGGGTCTTAGGTTTAGGCACCAGCAGGGGGGTCTTAGGTTTAGGCACCACCAGGGGGGTCTTAGGTTTAGGCACCACCAGGGGGGTCTAGGGGTTAGGGATAGGTACAGGGAGGGTTAGGTATACTTACAGTGCAATATACACCACCAGGGGGGTGGTTAGGTTTAGGCACCACCAGGGGGGTGGTTAGTTTTAGGCACCAACAGGGGGGTCTTAGGTTTAGGCACCAGCAGGGGGGTCTTAGGTTTAGGCACCACCAGGGGGGGTCTAGGGGTTAGGGATAGGTACAGGGAGGGCTCTGTGTGAGAGTAAGGTTAGGTATAGTTATAGTACAATATATGTCATATATACAATTTATTACATTATGTGTATTTACACAAAGGGGGGGTCTAGGTGAGAGGGATAGGGATAAGGAGATATATCTGTGACCCTAAAGTTAGGTGTAATTGTACTAAAATACCTGTAAAACCTACCATTCTAATACTATGCTTAATACAAGTGTAAATATCGTTTTTTCTATAAACGCTATTTGACGTTTTATTTCAGATTTCGTTTACTGTTATAGACGGTATTTTGCCATTTCATTTCCGTTTATTTAACCTATTTAGCACTAAATTATCGTTTATAACATATTCAACGAAAATATGGTTTTGCAGTCAAACGTACAATTTCGGCTACACCCCGCGCCCTATTTTCCAGGTGCCCTTTTTTGATCGACGCGAACAAAGTAACTAGGACTGCACACAAGTTATTTTTATTCCACATCACAAGACATATGTTAAAACAGTTTTGTGTAATCCCTCCCCTGTATCATGTCATCAAACAAATAAAACAACCATCCCTTTAAAGCATGTGTTTAGTCCATCCAATGAGCTCATCAGGGGCTTGGTCAGCTCATTGGATGAGCAAAACACATGAGGCAAAGCCTAGGAGGCAGACTCAAACTGACTGTTTTTACACATTAGGCTGGATGTGCCTTGAAAGGATACATTGATTTGTACAAAGCTTTTTTTTACTGGTGATGTCATGTGAGTGCTTTGCCTTTTAATATTGCAATAAAAAAGGATTTACACTATCAATGTTCTTCTTAAAGAGTCTCTGTAATTAAAAAAGTTCCCCTGGGGGGTACTCACCTCGGTAGGGGGAAGCCTCTGGACCCTATTGAGGCATCCCCCGTCCTTCTGTGTCCCACGGTGGTCTCGCTGCAGCCCCCGGAATGCACAGCCAACAATTTATCGGGCTGTGCAATATTTACCTTTTCTGGCTCCAGCGGGGGCGCTGTTGTGGCTCTCTGCTCGGAAATAGGTGGAAATAGCCAATCTCTGTCGGGTCCGCTCTACTACGCAGGCGCAGGAGACTTGCGCCTGCACAGTAGAGCGGACCAACAGAGATCGGCTATTTCCGCCTATCTCCGAGCGGAGAGCCGATACTGCACCTGCGCTGGAGCTGGGAAAGGAAATAATTACATCCCCACTGATCAGGGAGCTTTATCGCCACCGCCGTGGGACACAGGAGGACGGGGGAAGCCTCGATAGGATCCGGACGCTTCCCCCACCCGAGGTGAGTACCCCCCAGGGGAACTCTATTTTTCATTACAGATTTTCTCCAAGTTTAAGGTGCTGGCAAGGAGAGATGGGCCAAAGTGTTCACCAGGCAAATAATTTGCCATGAAAATCACGTATTCGCATTCGCCTCCTCAGGTGAATACTTGGTGGATTTGATTCACCCCTATACAGCGTCATTGAGCTAAAATGTGACCCCTTACCTCACAGTCAGCAGACACATGGCAGCCAATCACCTAGCACCCCCTCCTGGACTGCCCCCCCCCCCCCACCTATCATAAAGCCAGCACAGAAGCCATTTTGCAGTCTGTGTTTGACTTCTGTGCTAGGCAGATGAGGGACAGTGTTACAGGGAGAGAGTTAGGTTGGCCTGTGTTCTGTGTCCTCTCAGTGCAGATACTTGCAGCTACCATATTGTCCTGAACATCTAAGCCCTTCTAAGGGCTAATACATTGTTTTTCTTGCTATTGTATTGCTATTCTGTGGCCAGTGCACAAGTTAGCTGTTGGAGACAGGTCTGCTGGTCTCAGTAGTGCACCGACCATAACCCACCTTCACACCACTACTGGCATCTAGTATCCACTTTTGCCCGTCTGCCCCCTGTATAAGGCCTCAGTGCAAAATCAGTGGGGGTTTTTTTGGACACTTAACTGTCATTCAACTACCTCAGCCTGACCACAGGGGCTGGAAAACCGCAATCACCTGCACTACCACAATTGTGCGCACAAGCACGGCAACCACTACACACCACTACACAAAAATTGCCATTGAGAGGACTAACATTTAGGTCCCGGAGGTGTCAACTACTAAAAACAAAGATATGCTCACCTGAAGTAATCACTAAAGGTCTTTGCGGTTGTTTGCGGGCTGCGGTGTGTTAAACATGGGGTTTCGTCTGTCAGTGTGAAGCAGGCATAACACATACACTACCTGATCGACATCTACACACACCGGATGTTAAAAGCACTTTATTCCACCAATTTAGTAATGTAATGTGCTTATTGTATCATTGCTTAATGGGGTATTGTCTCCACTGTTTATTGTACAGCACTGCACAATATGGCGGTGCTTTATAAAAGATCAAAACAGCAACAACATCAACTTATGTGCACATACTTTTACATTATGCCTGTTATTTGACCCTGCCCACAATATGTTGCGACCATGACCACCATTCACCTCTGCGCCCTATGCACAATACACATTTTCCACCTTTATGATATCCATAAGTACCCTAGGTCTTCATGGATTTTAGAGACATCCGTGATCTTGCAGTATATACATGAGGAGAGGGGGTGCCTTAATGGTGCCATGGGCAGCATGAAGTCTCATATAATGAACTAGTTGACCTAAGCCCGTTTAAAAATGGGTTTTAGGTCTCTTCATGCCACCACCGCTGCCAGTAAGTGCGCATGCGGGTGCACCCATCCACCCGGCTCCCTGGCCCCATCCTCCTGTCCCAACAGCTGTCTGTGCTGCACATGCGCACAGCGCAAGTGCACGGACACACGAACACAGGGACAGGATGACGCAGCCAGGGACACACCAGAGAGCAATCAAGGAATAGATGAATAATATAGTTAAGGGATTCAGTGTCAAAACATTAAATCTTATTGGCTGATATCAGTTTGTAGTTCTGCTGTGCATCAACAGAAGGAATAGCACCACAGCTGTGCCCATTGCTGTTGTAAGACAGAAAGTGCAGCCCTACAGATTTTTTTTTTCACGCATCTTCTGCACGAAAGTTCAGCAAATCTACAACAATATGTTTAGAAAGCTTCACACATTATATGGGTACAGCATATATTATTTACATTCTTCTTTAAATTTCATGTGTCAGCCTATGCAAGTGTTGCATAATGTTCTTTTATGAAAGGTTGAGGTCACAGATATAGAATAATAAATGTAGCTTTCTATTTTTCATCACTATGGAAATGGCTAATAGTTCTGGATTATACCAATTGCAGCAGCCATTTTTCTGTCCCTGTGAATGAGATCGGGAAAAAAACGTTAATTACTACAATGTGAACATGTGGTCTGACCTTCATCTGTTGATTCTTCGATGTGGCTTTGGCACACTAGGGGGTCTCTCTAAAGTGTTAAAACGAAAGAAGATTAAATATTCACCTCAAGAATAAAAAGAAACATTATAAGAAAAAACAAAATAAGACTGCCTTTTGCTTTGCTTTTAAGTATATCAATGTCTTGGTAATTCGCTCCCTAATCCACCGCTCATTGCTTGCCAGATTATGTGCATGACCTCTGATTCAAGTTCAAGCAAGCTTTTGTACATATTTTATAGAATATTGCTGCATAAAACATAAAATAAATTAATAAAATACATAATAATAATAATAATAATAATAATAATAATAATAATAATAATAATAATAAAGAAAATAAATAAAAGCAAAAATAGAAGCATATGTGTTGCCTGAATTCACAGCTTCTCATTTCCTTCTCAGCCCTTTCCAGCTGCCTGCTCACTGCCCTTGCTCCCTCTCAGTTAGTCTGAACTTAAGACATGATTGGCTATCCAGCAGCAGACAATCATGGCTTCAGCTGAAAAAGAACCTCTCTCCCCATCTGGCAGGGTGGGAGAATCTCATAGCTAGTGCAGTTAATTGTCCCCTTTTTACTTTACAAAATCTATTACCTGTTAGCAGATATCTACTGGCAAGTGCCAGACTGTTTAATCATTTTGGACACCTCTGTAGCATCCTTCTTTAAAGGATACCCAAACTGACATGTGACATGATGAGATAGACATGGGAATGTACAGTGCCTAGCACACAAATAATTATGCTGTGTTCCTTTTTTTTCTTTCTCTGTCTGAAAGAGCTAAATATCAGGTATGTAAGTGGCTGACTCAGTCCTGACTCAGACAGGAAGTGACTACGGTATGACTCTCACTGATAATGAATTCAAACTATAAAACACTTTCCTAGCAGAAAATGGCTTCTGAGAGCAAGAAAGAGATAAAAAGTGGAATTTCTTATCAGTGAGGGTCACACTGTAGTCACTTCCTGTCTGAGTCAGGACTGAGTCAGCCACTTACATACCTGATAAATTTAACTTTTTCAGGCAGAGAAAGAAAAAAAGGAACACAGCATAGTTATTTGTGTGCTAGGCACTGTACATACCCATGTCTATCTCATCATGTCACATGTCACTTCGGGTATCCTTTAAGAACTAGTACTTGCGATCCAGCAGGTGGAACCTTTTAACCACTTGAAGACCCAGCCTTTACCATAGACGGCCTTTGATATGAGCGACCGGAGCGGTCGCTCAGGGCGCCAGCTTCCAAGGGGGCGCCTACAGCTGGTTGCCTATACTGGGGGCACCTATAGCTGGCTACCTTTACTGAGGGCTCCAACACCTTGCTACCTATACTGGAGGCACCTACGCCTGGCTACCTATGGAGGGATGGAGACCTTCAACTAACTTCCTATACTGGGGGCACCTATGCTTGGCAACCTATATTGAGGGCACCTACACATGAGATACTATACTGGGGGCACCTATACCTGGCTACCTACCTATACTGAGTCTGAGGGCTTTTCAGGGTGGGGGCGCACTGCGGCTATAACACGTGGTGCAAATTGTCAGTGCTGTGCTATCATTCTAAATGGGGGGAGGCGGCTAACTGTCCCACTGATTGTTTTTATTAATATTCCTGAAAGGTTCTAGCCTTCATTTTTAAGTGTATTCAGGATAATGCACTCTTTCCATCCATTCATGGTTATTAATAGTATTTTTTCTATTATACATACGTGACGTGTCACAGAGATCTGAGCATTTGGCATGATGCGTCACAACGTCAAAAAGGTTGGGAACCACTGTTCTAGGAGACATCTCAGGAGAAAAGGGGAATTGCATATAGGCCTGTGTGTGTGTAAACGTGTGTGCGTGTGTGTATATGCACGTGGGAAGAGGATGAAGGGGGGGGGGCACAATAATCAGGTTTCGCTCAGGGCGCTGTGAAACCTAAGGCCGGCCCTGGCCTTTACCCCCCCCCCCCCTTAAGGACCAGCATGTTTTTTTATGATCTGTGCTGGGTGGGCTCTGCAGCCCCCAGCACAGATCAGATTGCAGGCAGAGCGATCAGATCACCCCCCTTTTTCCCCCCCTATGGGGATGATGTGCAGGGGGGGTCTGATCGCTCCTGCCTGCCTGGGTGTTGCGGGGGGGGGCACCTCAAAGCCCCTTAAATTCCCCCCCCCCCTCCCTCTCCTTCCTTTCACCCCTGGTGATCGGGGCTGCACAGGACGCTATCCGTCCTGTGCAGCCTGTGACAGGCTGTCCTCGGTCATATGGCGGCGATCCCCGGCCGCTGATTGGCCGGGGATCGCCGATCTGTCAATGTAAACAAAGGAGACAAAAGTCTCCTGCGTTTACATTTAGTTTGCGAGCCGCGATCAGCGGCTCGCAGGCTATTCACGGAGACCCGCTCCGTGATCTAACAGGAAACGCCCGCTCACGCGAGCGGCCTTTCCTGATTAATTAGGGAGGCACCTGGTGACGCAGATGTGCATCGCTGGTCCTCCAGCTACCACTTTGCCGCCTCACGGTATGAGTGTGCGGTCGGCAAGTGGTTAAAGGAAAGCAACCAATTTATACATCCCAACCAGAAGGTAAATTCATAATTTTAGACATACTGGCATGTAACTCTAGCAAGTATGGTATAAACTATTACCCTCTTTATATACTTACTAGTAAAAAGGCCCACCCATTAAAAAACGGGCGCTAGACCATGGCAGCTAAAACCCGGCAAAGCGCATACCGAAGCTTCCCGCTCACCCGTCCCCCACCACTGTCCAAAGTATATGCACACAGGGAGATGTTGCTTGCTTGGCAGTTGGAAAAAGCGGTTATTTCCCAATGCAAGGAGGTTGTCAGACAGCAAACTGTCAAGTCTGGAAGCAGGGACACACACACACACACACACACACACACACACACACACACACAGGGACATGGGACGCAGAGACACAGGGGTTTTATTATATAGGATAATAAACTAGCCATAGCAAACTTCTCTTGCTCTCTGTTAACTATTTTTTCATTCTCTTGTGTTGAAAATTGTGTGCCTACTCCACTTATCATCTCTATGCAACACTATCACACTGGGTATGAGAGCAAACTACGAAATTATCATTAACCGGATTTATTCCAAATTCTAAAGGTAGCCATACATCTAGTGGTGATGGGCAGATTCGACCAAGAGACAAATCTCTCTCTAATTGAATCTGATTAGAGAGAGATCTGTCAGCTGCCCATACACTGCAGGCCAATTCCCGATCAATTTCATGCTGAAACTGATCCGGAATCAGCCTTGTGCGCTGCCTCGCCACTCACCCCTAATTTTAGCCGTCCCCCCGTGCCCCGTGCTATATACATACCTATCTGCTGCTTGTCTTCCAGTTGCTCCGGGCTCCCTGTACGTCCATACACTCAACCCATGTGACTGCCTAGGTATGTGGGCACATGTGTGACGTGTGAGATCACAAATGTGCCCCTTTGCTGCTCCAACCACATGGGATGCCTGCATGGAGCAAGGAGTGTGCCCGGAGAAAGTGGAGAACAAGCAGTGGTCACAGAAAGGTAATGTATATAGCACGGGACACGGGGGTTCACATTACACATTAGGGGAGGCAGCGTCAGGAGTCTTGTCACATTTGTCACTCGGCCCTACATCTTGCATCATGTCCGATCGATTAATGCGACCAATTTCGGACTACAAATCGGTCGTGCATTCACTTGGTGGCTATAATATTCCTTCCTGTTGGTTGCAATGGAGCTGCAACCGAGCAGTTTTGATTTCTCTGCCTGCATTTGGTTGCTTAGTTTTGATTGCATTCACAATGAGTCTCGTTGCCATCTGTGGTCACTCTGCAGTTCAGAGTAGCTCAGGATGTTGTCATGAATTCACAGTTGAACTGCAGCCAGCCAGAAAGCCAAACAGCTGTGGATTTCTTACATGCATGTGGTTGCATACTCTGGCATGCATTTGTGTTGAGTGCACCCACCTCATCACTGCATATACCTACCTGTTGTGTTGAGTGCACCCACCTCATCACTGCATATACCTACCTGTTGTGTTGAGTGCACCCGCCTCATCACTGCATATACCTACCTGTTGTGTTGAGTGCACCCACCTCATCATTGCATATACCTACCTGTTGTGTTGAGTGCACCCACCTCATCACTGCATATACCTACCTGTTGTGTTGAGTGCACCCACCTCATCACTGCATATACCTACCTGTTGTGTTGAGTGCACCCACCTCATCACTGCATATACCTACCTGTTGTGTTCAGTGCACCCACCTCATCATTGCATATACCTACCTGTTGTGTTGAGTGCACCCACCTCATCACTGCATTTACCTACCTGTTGTGTTGAGTGCACCCACCTCATCACTGCATACACCTCCTGTTGTGATCAGTGCACCCACCTCATCACTGCATATACCTACCTGTTGTGTTTCTGCCTGCACTGCAGCTGCAAGCCTGCAACAACAAAACAAAAGGCATGTACATGTGCCAATTCCCCTTCGTGATCATTACCTTGCCGCGGTGAAAGGGCTTGCATATCACAATGAAGCAATGACCGCCGGCTATATGAGTGTCTCGGGGGGGGGGGGGCACACCCACGATAATAAGGTCATTGCTTCATTGTGGATAGACCAAATTTGATCCGCTGGACAGTCCCTGTTCTGTCATTCAGCTACCTCAGCCCGGCGACCATATGGGCTTGAAAACCGCCACGGCCTGCACTCTCGCCATGGTGCGTACCAGTCCAGCACGGCCGTCACAACACAAACAGCTGTTTGCGGTGTGTTACACAGTGAGTTTGGTGTGTCAGTGTGAAGCAGTACTCTAATTACTCTACCTGATTGATGTATACACATGCAAGATTTTTTAAAGCACTTTAGGCCTCCAATTTAGCATTCAATGTGATTTCTGCCCTTAAAACGCTGCTTTGCGTCAAATCCAAATTTTTCCCCGGGACTTTTGCCATCTATCCCACACCGCCATGCCCCCCTCCAGGTGTTAGACCCCTTAAAACATCTTTTCCATCACTTTTCTGGCCAGCATAAGTGTTTCTAGTTTTCAAAGTTTGGCTCCCCATTGAAGTCTATTGCGGTTCGCGGAAGTTCGCGCGAACCAAACTTTTTGTGGAAGTTCACAAACCCGGTTCACGAACCGAAAGGTTCGGGCCATCTCTAGTCCTCCATCTTCAGCTGGTGCAATGTAACATGTTCAAACACTGCATTGGCATACTCCAAGTTGTGTAGTGTTAGTGTAGTGTCTGCTCCGATGGTCCACCATGGTCAAGATGGAGCCCATGGCAGATGCGCTCCCCCATAGGCTATAAGGGGGAACGCATCCACCTGCCTGTGATTATCACTGACTGCACAGAAGAAGGGTCCGCTTACTGCAACGGATCCCGTCGATTTATAAAATAGTTCACTCAATTAGCAGAGAACTGCTCTAGAGCCTACGTACCAGCTGTTTGCTTTCATCTGCTAAGCATTTGTTCTGTGCAATATTAGATAACATCCCTCAGGTTAACCTCTTCCCTCCTTGCACCATTTGTAAAATGAAGGCCCCCTCAATTCCTCCAACCCATAGATGAGGAGTGCGACATTACTACAACAAATGGCTTGAAAACCTTGTAAAAATATATTATAAATGATTACACTAAGGTGATTATGGTGATTGTAGTAAGGTGATTATGTAAAATAATAATAATCAGAAGATACGGTGTGCCTAAAGAACAATAAATAAAATGTCTCCTTAACTGATTAATTGAAAATGGCTGATACTTTCCTGACAACCCTTCTTTAACCTCTTGAGGACCACAGTCCTAACTCCCCTTAGTGACCAGGGTATTTTTTACAATTGAAGCCACTGCAGGTTTAAGGGCTTGCTGCAGGGCCTCAAAACTCAGCACACAAGTCATCCCTCCTCCTTTCCTCCCCACCAACAGAGCTTTCTGTTGGAGAACTGTGATCACTCCCAGGATGTTTATTTATTATAAATATTTAATTATTTTATTTTTGAATAAATCTGTGCTTTTATTTTCTACTACCCCCCCCCCCACCAGCCAATCAGCACGATTGTCTGTCATATGCATCAGGCTATGACTGCGGATCGCCTTTGTGCCTCTGGAGGGGACAGCCAAGTGACACGGCTGTCCCCAGTACATAGCTGCCTTAGATCACAGCGCTGTACAGTGTTAATAAATGGCAGTTGGGAGACTGATGACGGAGCAGAGTTCGCGTCATTCAAGTGGAGATGCACGCGCAGGATTTGTATCAGCTGTAACAAAGAAATGTTTTTTATTTAAAGGTTATTATGCTGTTGCTTATCTTTTAGAGCAGAGAGGAAGTTCTAAGTTCAGGTCCGCTTTAACCATATATACATATAATATATACACACACACATATCACATATGCAATCTTTATTAAGCAGCTGTTTGCTTTAGGTTAAAAATGAACTTCCAGACGGTAACTCTGCTTTCATTTAAATGCTGATGGTATTATTGTTTTATATGGCAGAAAGGGGATCCTGTGGCCTCATTTACTGCTTCAGCTCCAAGAACAGATTGGATTGAAGGTCAGCTGGAGTTCTGCAAACATCCAGTGTCTCTATCATTTCCTGCTACCAATTCAATTTGTGTTGGAACAAGTAATGTGTCTTTAGCATCTTCACTGTCTTGAAACTCTGTATCTGCTATGTGCGTTTATGGCTTTTTCAACAATAAAATTGTTAATGTAGCAATCATAAAAATATTCAGCAATATTTCCTTTAAACGTATCAAGCATAAGTATTAAAGCTATTAGCACTCAGGATACAAAGTGCTGTGAAAAAAATTAAAAACAATTTAGCACTTGCCGGTAATTACTATAATATTCATTTATCTTATAAATGTGCAGAAAGACATATTTATGGAAAGAGTAGATTACATGTAATCTAAGTATATAACTGCTGCTCGTTTATATCTGTGTGTTGAAGTTTTGCACCTCCATAGAAGTAATCAAAGGAATTGAAGCATTTCTAGAATGTGGGCTAAATAGCAGATCTTTATTACATGTGGTATATCCATCTGCAGAGAGCACTATGTAGCCGATGGGGAGAGAGGGGCGGGGGGGTCTTGTGCCAGGATACTCACTGTATCGAACCAAATCAAAACCAAGAATTACAACAGCTAGTGAAGTGTGTCAATAAGTTAACATTCTGGTCAGAGAACTCTCGTCTCAACAAATAAATATATATATATATATATATATATATATATATATATATATATATATATATATATATATACCATGGGATGTGAAAGTTTGGGCAACCTTGTTAATCGTCATGATTTTCCCGTATAAATCGTTGGTTGTTATGATAAAAAATGTCAGTTAAGTATATCATATAGGAGACACACACATATTTGAGAAGTGAAATTAAGTGTATTGGATTGCAGAAAGTGTACAATAATTGTGTAAATAAAAACTATACAGGTACATACATTTGGGCACCACAAAAAAGAAATGAAATCAATATTTAGTAGATCCTCCTTTTGCAGAAATTACAGCCTCTAAACGCTTCCTGTAGGCTGCAATTAGAGTCTGGATTCTGGTTGAAGGTATTTTGGACCATTCCTCTTTACAAAACATTTCTAGTTAATTCAGGTTTGCTGATTTCCGAGCACGGGCAGCCCACTTTAACTCACACCACAGATTTTCAATTATATTCCGGTCTGGGGACTGAGATGGCTATCAGGGGCGTAACAATAGACCCTGCAAGGGATGCCTCTGCAGGGGGCCCCAGAAGCCACAGGGGGTCCATGGGGGGGGGGGGAAGTTTGAGAGACTGACAGCTAAGGGCATGGAGAGAAAAAACGTATTCTGCTCTCGCACTATTGTTATATTGACTGCATATGTCCACAACACAGATAAGGACTCATACACACTTTGGAATTTGTACACTGTCCCTGCTCCCTAGGGTTTGTAAAAAAACATGTGTCTCTCACTGCTGCAAAGTTCTGATGACTTCATGTACAACCTTACAAGCAAAGGAGTCAAATTTTGAAAATAAGTTGTAGACTTTCCCTTTTCAGCAATCACTCCAAAAGGATTCCTAGATTCTTATCACACACAGGCTAATGACCTTATGGTGTCTGATTACTTTTACAACACAGTAGAGTGGAGATTGATGTCTGACTGTTGTTGCCTAATTGAGAGCTTGTTGTCTCACATGGAGTTCAAGATCCTGTAATAACAGTTTCAATCAGTGACATTCTGAATGTTTTGCCAAAGTTACAGTAAATACTAAATCTTATGTTCAGCATGTCATTGTTGTTCCTCCATATAGCATGTGCTCTCATGTAGTAAAATAATATGGCTGTGTGTGTATGTATGTATTGAGAGCAGAGCCGCAACGAGGGACTTATCGGCTGAAAGGGGCTGGAGGAAGACCTGGGTAAGTAGATCTGGGGGTAGCATAGATTGCCTGATGTTTCCTTTAAGTCTAAGTGTTTTTATCTGCATGGGGAAAACACATTGGTCCTCAGTTTTTCTGTGCAGAAAGCGATGGGGTGGAGGGGGCCCATCCAAAGTTTCGCGGGGGGGCCCATCCAAAGTTTTGAAGGGGGGCCCAGTGATGTCTAGTTACGCCCCTAATGGCTATTCCAGAATGTTGTACTTGTTCCTCTGCATGAATGCCTTAGTGGATTTTGAGCAGTGTTTAGGGTCGTTGTCTTGGTGAAAGATCCAGCCCCGGCACAGCTTCAGCTTTGTCACTGATTCATGGACATTGGTCTCCAGAATCTGCTTATACTGAGTGGAATCCATGCGTCCCTCAACTTTGACAAGATTCCCAGTCCATGCACTGGCCACACAGCCCCACAGCATGATGGAACCACCACCATATTTTACTGTAGGTAGCAGGTGTTTTTCTTGAAATGCTGTGTTGTTTTTCCTCCATGCATAACTCCCCTTGTTATGCCCAAATAACTCAATTTTAGTTTCATCAGTCCACAGCACCTTATTCCAAAATGAAGCTGGCTTGTCAAAATGTGCATTAGCATATCTCAAGATGCTCTGTTTGTGCTGTGGTCGGAGAAAAGTCTTCCTCTGCATCACTCTCACAGACAGCAACTACTTGTATAAAGTGTGCCAAATGGTTGAACGATGCACAGTGACTCCATCTGCAGCATGATGATGTTGTAGATCTTTGGTGCTGGTCTGTGGGTTGACTCTGACTGTTCTCACAATTCGTCGTTTATCTGAGATTTTCCTTGGTCTGCCACTTCGAGCCTTAACTTGAACTGAGCCTGTGGTCTTCCATTTCCTCAATATGTTCCTAACTGTGGAAACGGACAGCTGAAATCTCTGAGACAGCTTGCTGTATCCTTCCCCTAAACCATGATGGTGAACAATTTTTTTCTTCAGGTCATTTGAGAGTTGTTTTGAGATCCCCATGTTGCTATTTTCAGAAAAAAAATTAAAAGCGGAGGGAAACTTACAATTGACCACCCTTAAATACTTTTCTCGTAATTGAATTCACCTGTGTACGTAGGTCAGGGGTCACTGAGCGTACCAAGCCAATTTCAGTTCCAATAATTAATTCTAAAGATTTTGGAATCAATAAAATGACAACAGTGCCCACATGTATGCACCTGCCTAATTTTATTTACACAATTATTGCATACTTTCTGTAAATCCAATAAACTTCATATCACTTCTCAAATATCACTATGTGTGTCTCCTATATGATATATTTAACTGACATTTTGTATCGTAACAACCAACGATTTATACAGGTTCCTTGTAGTAGTAGTAGTGGAGCACTAGCCGTAGCCAAGGCTACGCTGGAGGCGGTGCTTTGGCTCCGCCTACTCCACGTCACGCAGACCAGTTCCTTGTCAGGTCCGCCAGACAGGCGGGCCTGCTTGGAGAGATGACCGTGCGCTCCTTGGCACTGAGGCGTGCTTCTGTTGCCAGCTGATAGGCAAACGTGGGGGAAGTTACATGTTTGTACTAGCCTATAGATTACAATTAGTGTAGTTCCCCATTAGGTCAGCTCTGAGGACGGACCTTATGATTGGTTTACTGAAAACAACTGTGTATGATTGGCTATTGCTCCTCTGTGATGTGTATATAAAGCTGTGTTTGTGACATTGTGAATTTGATTGCGTACAGCTTAGCTTGATAAAGGGGCGGCTGCCCTGAAACGCAGGGGCACCGCGAGGCATAAAGCGAACCAAGCGGTCGCTTGGGGCCTCAAGATCGTAGGGGCCTCGACGGCTCAGTGACGTCGGTGTGACGTCACTGTTTTCCCGCAGCCCCGCGGGGCTGGCAGAGCAGAGTAGGGCAGGGCTACGGGAAGATGGCCGCCGCCGAAGCCCTGCTCTGGAGACTATGCCTCCAGTACAGGGCTTCGGGTGGCCATCTTCCCGTAGCCCTGATTCAATCAGCGCGGGAGATTGGAGGAGGGAGGGAGCTCCGTGGGAACTGCGCGCCTGAGGAGCCAGCCACCGGCCAGGAGAGGAGACGGGGAGAGAAGACTTCTGCCAGTGCCAGGTGAGTAAATTATTTTCTTTTTGCAGCTCTGAAAATGTGCCCTAATTGCGTTTGATATCTGCTGAACTGTTCCCTAATTGTGTTTGATTTCTGCTGAACTGTGCCCTAATTGTGTTTGATTTCTGCTGAACTGTGCCCTAATTGTGTTTGATTTCTGCTGAACTGTGCCCTAATTGTGTTTGATTTCTGCTGAATTATGCCCTAACTGCGTTTGATTTCTGCTGAACTGTTCCCTAATTGTGTTTGATTTCTGCTGAAAATGTGCCCTAATTGCGTTTGATATCTGCTGAAAATGTGCCCTAATTGCGTTTGATTTCTGCTGAACTGTGCCCTAATTGCGTTTGATTTCTGCTGAACTGTGCCCTAATTGCATTTGATTTCTGCTGAAAATGTGCCCTAATTGCGTTTGATTTCTGCTGAAAATGTGCCCTAATTGCGTTTGATTTCTGCTGAAAATGTGCCATAATTGCGTCTGATTTCTGCTGAAAATGTGCCCAAATTGCGTTTGATTTCTGCTGAAATGTGGCCCAAATTGCGTTTGATTCCTGCTGAAAATGTGCCCAAATTGCGTTTGATTTCTGCTGAAAATGTGCCCTAATTTTGTTTGATTTCTGTTGAAAATGTGCCCAAATTGCGTTTGATTTCTGCTGAAATGTGGCCCTAATTGCGTTTGATTTCTGCTAAAAATGTGCCATAATTGCGTTTGATTTCTGCTGAAATGTGGCCCAAATTGTGTTTCATTTCTGCTGAAATGTGGCCCAAATTGCGTTTGATTTCTGCTGAAATGTGGCCCAAATTCTGTTTGTTTTCTGTTGAAATGTTGCAAAAATTGCATTTGTTTTCTGCTGAAATGTTGCACAAATTGCGTTTTTATTTTCTGGTGTCTGGGGTAACTGTTGCTGCATTTATTATTTAATGGTCATAGTTGGCTATATTTGCTGTGCTACGGTTAAGCTCCGCCCATACAATGTCATGGCCAAATCCATCTTTCGGTGCGGCGCGCTGCGCGCGCTTCAATCACCCCCACATCCATTTTCCCCACAAACAGCCCGCCCCAATCCGCCCTCCAGCGCCACCCACATGTCATGGCCACGCCCACTTATGCGGGATAGCCACACCCATATAGGGCCACTTCCTACAGTCCGCTTGGGGCCACAAAAACCTTAGCTGCACCCCTGCTGAAACGTTGTGATGACAGCTGATTAAGAACAACAGTGACTGTCCAGCTGATCAAATTTGGTCTGTCCACAATGAAGCAATGACCTTATTATCTTCTTGTATGTAGGTAGGCATAGGTAGGTGCCCCAGTATAGGTAGATAGGCATAGGTAGGAGCCCCAGTAGTTAGCTAGGCATAGGTAGGAGTCTCAGTATAGGTAGGCAGGCATACTTAGGTGTCCCAGTATAGGTAGACAGGCATAAGTAGGTGCCCCAGTAGTTAGCTAGGCATAGGTAGGAGTCCCAGTAGTTAGCTAGGCATAGGTAGGAGTCCCAGTATAGGTAGGTAGGCATAGGTAGGTGTTCCAGTATAGGTAGATAGGCATAGGTAGGTGCCCCAGTAGTTAGCTAGGCATAGGTAGGAGTCCCAGTATAGGTAGGTAGGCATAGGTAGGTGTCCCAGTATAGGTAGATAGGCATAGGTAGGTGCCCCAGTAGTTAGCTAGGCATAGGTAGGAGTCCCAGTAGTTAGCTAGGCATAGGTAGGAGTCCCAGTATAGGTAGATAGGCATAGGTAGGTGCCCTAGTAGTTAGCTAGGCATAGGTAGAAGACCCAGTATAGGTAGGTAGGCATAGGTAGGTGCCCTAGTATAGGTAGGTAGGTAGGCATAGGTAGGTATCCCTGTATAGGTAAGTAGGTGTCCCAGTAGTTAGGTAGGCATAGGTAGGTGTCCCAGTATAGATAGTTAGGCAGGGCCTGGCTGGCACAGTAATAGCAATTACCAAGGTCCAGCTGCAACAGATAGGGCTGTACAATGCAGTGTCAGAGGGCAACACACAAAAAAAACACATCAGGAGAACATTAGCTCTTAAAAGAGCTGCTGTGGGGTGATATTTTAGCAATAACAATCAGCCAGGAGCAAGCTAACAAGCCTATAACAGCCTAACTAATCTTTCCCAATGAGAGTCTGCCAGCAACTGTCCCTTCTCTCACTACTGCAGGCACACGAGTGAGTGTAATGGCCGGTGGAGCCTGCCTAATATAAGGGGGGAGTGGCTCCAGGAGAGAGTGTAACCTGATTGGCTACAATGTGCCTGCTGACTGTGATGTAGAGGGTCAAAGTTGACCCTAATGGTGCACTATGGGGGCGAACCGAACTTCCGGAAAAGTTCGCGTTACATGGCGAACACGAACCACCAGAAGTTCGCCTGGAACCGTTCACCGGTGAAC
Source organism: Hyperolius riggenbachi (assembly GCF_040937935.1). Taxonomy (NCBI): domain Eukaryota; kingdom Metazoa; phylum Chordata; class Amphibia; order Anura; family Hyperoliidae; genus Hyperolius; species Hyperolius riggenbachi. Next base: position 367,151,267 of record NC_090647.1, on the reverse strand, counting down.
CGTTCGGGCCATCTCTACAGAGGTACTGAGTGAAACAGGTAGGTGGAGAGGAGGCTGGAATCAACCATGCTACAGACTGGTTCACACAGGGCTGATGTATACAAAGCATGATCTAAACAGCAGTTAAGGCATGAGACATGCTGAGACACCTATTAATTATAGACCTGTAAGCTTAATGTCAGTTGTGTGCAAACTATTTGAAGGGATACTAAGAGATACTATACAAGACTTCATAGTAGAAAATAATCTTATTTCTCAGCATCAACATGGGTTTACTAAAGACAGGTCCTGTTTGACTTACATGCTCAGCTTTTACGAGGTAGTGAACACTAATGTGGATATTGGTAATGCTGTAGATGTGATATACTTGGACTTTGCAAATGCATTCAACACTGTTCCCCACAAAAGTCTGGTGCAAAAGTTGAGGATGCAAGGACTGGGGAAGAGTCTGTGTGCATGGATAGGGAAGAGTTTGTGTGCATGGATAGGGAACTGGCTAATGGACAGAAAACAAAGAGTTGTGGTCAATGGATCATATTCAAAATGGGTGACTGTTAGCAATGGGGTCCCACAGGGGTCTGTACTGGGTCCAGTGCTCTTCAATTTATCTATTAATGACCTAATAGATGCAGTGGAGAGCAATGTTGCTATTTTTGCAGATGATACAAAATTGTGCAGAATCATCAACTCTCAGGAAGATAGTGACATATTGCAACAGGATCTGGATAGGATGGCTATATGGGCACATAAATGGCAGATGAAATTCAATGTTGAAAAAGGTAAAGTCATGCATTTTGGTCGTACCAATGGTCTAGCACCATACAAAATAAACAGGATACAGATGGGGAAATCAAACTTGGAGAAGGACTTAGAAATACTCATCAATAACAAGTTAAATAATCATATTCAATGCCGAGCCGCTGCAGCTAAAGTTAATAAAATGTTGGGATGCATTAAAAGGGAAATAAAAACTCGAGATGCTAGCATAATATTGCCCCTGTTTAACAGTCTAGAAAGGCCACATCTGGCATATGGAATTCAGTTCAGGGCACCACATTACAGGAAAGATATTGCAGTTTTACAGCAGGTCCAGAGACGAGCAACAAAATTGATACGAGGGATAGGGATGTCGTCGAACGGTTCGAGAACCGTTCGCCAGCAAACCCCTCACCCTGTACTACTTCCGGGTCGCTATGACCCATAGTAGTACGGCTGCGCTGGGCCGGCGGTGCAAGTCCTTGATAGCGCGCCTGTTGCCGGGCACTTTCTGCGCATGTGCGTGACGAGATTCGCTGGCGAACTGTTCGCTCGCATCTCTAACGAGGGATGGAAGGTCTCACTTACCAAGAAAGGTTAGATAAACTGGGTTTATTTAGCTTGGAGAAAAGACGCCTTAGAGGAGATCTAATTAACATGTATAAATACATCAGAGGGAAATATAAAAGCTTGGCAGATGAGCTTTTTGTCCCTAGGCTTTTAGAAAAAGGACTAGGGGACATAATTTGCACATGGAGGAAAAATGTTTTAGCCATTTATTTAGGAAAGGGATCTTTACAGTAACAGTAATTAAGATGTGGAATATAGTTATGGCAAATTCTATATCTGCATTTAAAGGGGGCTTAGATGCTTTGCTTGCATTCAAAGACATCTATGGCTATAATTACTACGTAATGCCCAGTGGTGTTGATCCAGGGATTTTATCTGATTACCATCTGAAGTCGAGAAGGAATTTTTTTCCCTTTTGGGGCTAATTGGACAATGCCATGTAAGGGTTTTTTGCCTTCCTCTGGATCAACAGGGATATCTGAGGGAGTAGGCTGGTGTTGTACTTTATTTTCTGGTTGAACTCAATGGATGTATGTATTTTTTCAACCCAAATAACTATGTAACTATGTGTGCGGCCAGTCCAACCTGAGCAGCATCAGGTCAGTCCTGCCGTGGGTTTAACTGTGGCACACTTAAAGAGGAACTGTTGCAAAAATCTTAAATTTTTAAACTCATACAAAGAAGAAGTTCATTTCTTCCAGAGTAAAATGAGCCATAAATTACTTTTCTCCTATGTTGCTGTCACTTACAGTAAGTATTAGAAATCTGACATGAAACATACTACTTTTTTGTATGTGTTTACATGTATTTAACATTTTAAGATTTTTGCGACAGAGGTCCTTTAACTACTTTGGCCTTTTAGACGTTTAGCATACATCCAAAAAGTCGCGTGTGCGTGCACGCGCACTCCCAGCCCGTGGTTCGTTACTCAGGGAATCAATGAATTGGGACATGGTGCCTATTCATTGATCCCTTTCCCTGTCAGAAAAAGCGACGGCTTCTCTCGGAAGCCGCGCTCTTTCTGCCTGTCACGTCCCTCCTACGTCCCTCTAAGCGTACATGTTACGCTTAGAGTGACGTAATGTAAACAAACTCATGACTGCCATCTTGTGGCCAAATAGTAAAACTACATCTACATAAAAACAACAACACATATTTACATAAAAAAATTACTATTTACATCCCACCCTCCCAAAAATACCCAAACAAAATGTTTAATAAAAAAACAAAAAAACAAAAAAAAAAAAACAATTACAATAAAAAAAAACGTAAATATTTATCTAAGGGTCTAAACTTTTTAAATATTCAAATAAAATATTGTCGCCAAACATTGTGATAAGGGACATAATTTAAATGGTGTAATACCCGGGACTATTAGATAAATACAATACGTGGGTTTTAATTATTGAGGCATGTATTATTTTAAAGCTATAATGCCCGAAAACTGAGACATAATGATTTTTTTTGTTTTTTTCTTATCCTTCCTGTTAAAATGCATTTACAGTAAAGTAGCTCTTAGCAAAATGTACCACCCAAAGAAACCTAATTGGTGGTGGGAAAAACAAGATATAGATCAGTTCATTGTGATAAGTAGTGATAAAGTTATAGGCTAATGAAGGGGAGGGGAAAATTGCTTGGATGCATAAAGTAAAACACGACTGAGGGCTGAAGTGGTTAATTCTTGTTTTTTGAGGTTGGGAGGGATACTGATCATAAAAGGGGGGTCCAGTAGCCTGTTTGGTATTGTATCATAATAAAGGAATATCCTTTTATATGCATATTGTAGTAACCTATTACTGTAATTAGCTCAGCATACAGTATATATACAGTTGCTCCTGCAAGTTGAGCTTTTGCAGTCATGCAAATATTTTAAAGAGGTTGTGCCTTCTAATTTATGTTTTTGATTTAAAAATAAGTAATGTATAACAAATATGAATTAGTTAAAGAACACCCAATGAGTTTTTAGAAATCCGATAATTGGTAAGCCTTGGTAGATGGAAGCCCCAGGATAGTCTACCCTTTATCTAATAGCATAACTCGCAATGCATTGCCTGTGGTAGTATTGGTAATATTGCTGTGTGCTGTCTGCACAACAATATTAACTTAATATTAATAGTTCATCAGGCCTGAGTGGGAAATGCAGTGGATTCTGTGCTTGCTCACTGAATAAGAGGTATTGTCTATTTTCGGTAATGACAAGAGCATCTTATGAGCTTATTAGGCTGAGAGAGAGAGAGAGAGCGAGAGAGAGAGAGAGAGAGAGAGGTTGATTGATTCTGATTTTTGGCATGCAGTTTTCTACTTGTGATCATCACTGTCAAAAGTTTAAAGTACATTGCTGGCTTCCTTTACTTCACAAACTGACTGGTGCACCAACTAATTATGAATCTTAGTCAACATGTTCAGCCTTCTGTTACCACCCCTAACATTTAATTGCAATATTGCCAACATTTACATGAACAGATCTCTTGCAAAAAAAAAATAAAGAAAGAAAGCACAGAAACCCCTCTAATTTCTAAATTATAACTGTGTTGAAACAAGTGTGGTATAGCTGTAGAGTTAATTATATTGACAGGTTTTCATTTTGATATCTCAACACTACTACTCTATATATCTATATCTGTGCTTGCAGGCACACACTCTAGTTTTATTTTCTCTTCCTTTTCTTAGTATGCTGTCACACTATTACTCTTTTCTTGTTTTCTTCATATTTTCTGAGACAAAAGAGAAAGGGAACACTATGTGCATCTAGAGTTGCTGGATAGTGCACTGGTTAAGGGCACTGACTTAGACATGGGAGACCAGAGTTCAAATCCTGGCTAGGTTCATTACCTATTCAGTAAGGAGTTCAAGGCAAGACGCCTAACACTGTAGGGTGGCCTCTTGAGCATGTCCCAGTGGCTGCAGCTCTTGAGCATCCTGAATTAGGAGAAAAGTTATTATTTTTATCATTATCTACAGGTCAGCAATTCTGCAACAAAGTAGCAAGACCCTTGTTTAGCTAGAGATTGTTTTAGGAATGGACATTTGGGCAAAAAAACTTGAACCAAAACTTTTGTTAATGCGTGCTTCAAAAAACAAAAGACTGCCTGCATTTCCCAGAGCTGACTTCTGATGCTTGTTTTTTTTTTTTTTTTTTTTTTTTCAACAGTAAGGCTAGGTCCACACTTGTCCATTCAGGATTGGATCCGTTTCAAGCAGATCTGTTTTTCTAAACTTTTTTTTCCTTCCCCCCTTTTTTTCCTAAAAATGCTTTTTGCAGCATACATTTCCAGTCCGTGGAAACGTATACCCAGCCATGGGGCAGTGTTGCCAACCTCAGCAAAAAAAAATTTACTAACAAAGCTCAAAAAATGTACTGACAGAACATGTTTTTTTTATGACGCCCCACGTGCAATACAACCGCGTGAATGAGAAAGAAGATTGTGGAGACAGCGGCAGTCACTGGGCAGGTAAGTGTTCATGCACGGCCACCTCTACATTGAGGGGGATGCAACCGTCCACTGCTGCAAATCCAGACCGTCCATTTAGGTTTTTAAAATGGATCCCCCTGAAGGATGCTAATTTTAACATTGGTATCCGTGGCTCCATTTTTGATCCGGGCCAAAAAACGGAGCCACGGATACATTTTTAAAACAAGTGTGAACCTACCCTAAATGCAAAATTCGTGAAATTGTTTTTCTAGGTGAGATTGTCATAAAAAATAAATTGAATATTTACATGGCAAAAACATTTGCACATATATTAATGTTTACAGTAACAGGAATTTTTTAACCACCCTGGCGTTCTGATTAAATCGCCAGGGTGGCTGCGGGAGGGTTTTTTTTAAATAAAAAAAAAACTATTTCATGCAGCCAACTGAAAGTTGGCTGCATGAAAGCCCACTAGAGGGCGCTCCGGAGGCGATCTTCCGATCGCCTCCGGCGGCAAGAGATAACACGGAAGGCCGCAATGAGCGGCCCTCCGTGTTTCGCTTCCCTCGTCGCCATGGCGACGAGCGGAGTGACGTCATGGACGTCAGCCGACGTCTTGACGTCAGCCGCCTCCGATCCAGCCCTTAGCGCTGGCCGGAACTGTTTGTTCCGGCTACGCTGGGCTTGGGCGGCTGGGGGGACCCTCTTTCGCCGCTGCACGCGGCGGATCGCCGCGCTGCAGCGGCGATCAGGCAGCACACGCAGCTGGCAAAGTGCCGGCTGCGTGTGCTGCTTTTTATTTCGTGCAAATCGGCCCAGCAGGGCCTGAGCGGCAGCCTCTGGTGGTGTTGGACGAGCTGAGCTCGTCCAGACCGCTCAGCAGGATTTATTTCGCATTACCATGCCCATTACCTTCAGTACATTTTAAGTATATATTTACTTTTATGAAGACTTGCAACTTTTTGCAAATGTTACCCATGCTAGTACCAATATCTTTCTTCTTATGTCAGCAATTTTTAGAACAGTCTGGAAAATTCAGTACATCTCTCTCTCTCTCTCTCAAATCCAATTCACTTTTTCTCCTAAGTTTTCTCTAAGGTGATCTTTCACATCTTATCAATGCAATGCCTTTTAAGCCATCAGCATGCAAGAAGATACCCAGAATAATTGTGACAGTATTTGTTCACCCACATTTTGTTACTCTTTTAATTACAATATGTTGAAAAGTTACTTTAACCACTTGACGACTGCAGTGTTAAACCCCCTAAAGACCAGGCTCATTTTTGCAGCACTGGGCTGTGCAGGCTTTTCAGCCTCCTGCACAGCCCAGCTAAAAAGCATGGGGATCATACTCACCTCCTATTTTTGTCCCTAAGGGGACATGCTGCCGGAGGTGTCCAATCGCTTCTGCCTCATAGAGGCTCTCTCTCCCTCCGTCCCCCTCCCTCTCCTTCCTCCCTCCCCTCCACCTATTTGATTAAACAGGATGGCGATCCATCCTGTTCTCCGCCTCTCATAGGCATCAACCTATGAGAGGATGGCGATCCCCCAATAAGAGGCCCGGGATCACCAATCTCGTACAGCGCTGCTGCAGACCGCAGCGATGTACGCATGTAAACAAAGGGGATTTCTGTCCCCCTTCGTTTACAAATAGTCTGCTAGCTGTGATTGGTGGCTAGCAGGCTAAGCACGGAGCTCCGCACCGTGAACGGGCAGCAGGACAGGGAACGATCGCGCATGCGCGTGGCCGTTCCCTGGGAAACTGCAGCTCCAGGATTGACGCCAATTGGAAGGGAATTGGATCGGGCCCTTTCTGTCAGTAAAGTGAACCTTTTTTTCTGGTAGAAATGGACCATAAATTACATGGACCCAGCTGTTCTTTAATCGATGCATGGTTTACTCTTATTAACAGACATAGTGCATTCACAGGAACTTTAACGTATAACAATTAGAGATGGGCCGAACCTCTGATTTTAGGTTCGCGAAATTCTGCGGAAGGTTCGGTTCGCGGAAAAGTTCGCGAACCGCAATAGACTTCAATGTGTAACGCACCGCAAATAGTTGTTTGTTGTGTGTTGTGACGGCCGTGCTGGACTACTGCGCAACATGGCGAGATTGCTCTTCCTCACTCAGTGATGTCAGGTAATGTATGACTTCCTTCTCAACTTTCCATGGCACTGTTAAAAAGCTTAAGTTTTTTTTTTAAATTACATTTTCTACTTGCTGTGTACTTGTTCAGTACCGCTACAATGAGAATCCTATGGAGGCGGGCAAGTCTGACATTGTGACCCCGGGTAAAGGCCGGGGAATGAGGGATGGAATCCGGTGTGGAGCCTAAGCACCGCTACACATCCAAGGAGGGCAGCAGGCAGGCATGCACGCCCGCCCCGAGGTAGTGACCAAAAATAACAATACAGGAGGAGGACGTTCGAGGCCCTGCTGTGTTTGAAATGAATGTACTTTAAATCCTTTAACGAGAACCAGTTATGGCGGGCAAAGATGACACCACATTCCTTTCACGAGAATCATATGGAGGCGGGCAAGTCTGCCATTTGTGCTGGCAGTGCCAGTGGGACACAGAGTACGAATTAGCAATGCTGTCTAAATAACACAAGTGTATCACACACACAGGTAGTAGTCACTGAATGTGCTGCTGCTGCTGCTGGCAGTGGGACACATAGTATGAATTAGCAATGCTGTCTAAACAACACAAGTGTCCATTTCAAACACAGAAAAAAAAATTGATCACAGCAGGATGAGCTCTGAAAAGAGCTTTTCTGGGGCGCTATTATAGCAATAAGATTCAGCTAAGCAAGCTAAGAAGGGAAGAGCCTGACTAATCTGTCCCTAGGAGAACAAGTCTGCAGCAGCTGTCCCTATTCTGTCTCTAGCAGGCACACGAGTGAGGCTAATGGCCGCCGGAGCCTGCCTTATATAAGGGGGGAGGTGGGGCTCCAGGGCTTAGTATAGCCGGATTGGCTACAATGCGCCTGCTGACTGTGATGCAGAGGGTCAAAGTTGACCCTCATAGAGCATTATGGGGCAAATCGAACTTCCGGGAAAGTTCCCCTTTCACCTGCGAAGGCGAACCACCCAAAGTTCGCCTGGAACCGTTCGCCGGCGAACCGTTCGGCCCACCTCTAATAACAATATATAAAATATATATAGAAGGATCAGTTAAATGATACCCAGGTGTCACCATTGCTTTTAAAGAACACAATAAGCAGGACCACAAAGTAAAATTATCAGTCTAGAAATCCCATTATGTATAAGAAAATGTTAATATACTGTACGTTGCAATAGGGTGACATTTAAAATCAGCCATCAATTTAACTCTGCAGTGGTTGTCTTAGCCCTTTTTTAGAGGTTCTTGGTATAAAATATTCAATCCCATAGCTAAACAAATAGCATAAAAGAGAACAATTTTGAAAAATTGCTGATTCCATTACCACTATTTAAAGAGGAACTTTAAAGTGAACCAGAGATGAAGCACTTTCATGTATTTTACCATATATATCAGTGGGAACATTAGAGAAAACACCTACCCTGCTCTCTGTTTCATTCTTCACTGCTCACCCTGCTTCTAATCAGCCCTGATAAAGTCCCCGACTGAGCATTCAGTCTGGCTTTACTCAGGAATCATTATAGCTGAGTCTGTCTTCTCTGATGTCTTTTCAAGCCCGAGCCTGCCCCCTTCTGGCTTTGCTATAATGAATCATCTCTAATGATTCCTAGACAGAGCCAGACTGAATGCTCATTTTGGGATTTTATCAGGGCTGATTAGCAGCAGGCTAAGCAGTGAAGAATGAAACAGAGAGCAGGATAGGTGTTTTCTCTAATGTCCCCACAGATATATATGGTAAAATACATGAGGGTGCTTCATCTCTGGTTCACTTTAAGGTGGAACTTACCACCAGTGTGAAGCTGAGGGCAGGTTTGTCAGATAAAATACAGTTCTCAGAGGGGAAAAGTCCTGCAGCCAATGGAAATCCTGCTGAAAAGATGAAATCCCTTCCACTTCGTGAGGCCTAATTAAAACCCAGCCTTGGATGTACAGCCTTGTGAGTAATGACATCACAGGTAGCTCCTTCCTGATTTCCATAATCATGATAATAAAGTCCTGATATCTCATACATCCTACACACCTCAAATTTTGAGAGTAGAGATGAGACCACCTGAACCACCTCTGTGCCGAATTTCACCCCCTCCCTCAGCCCCACTGGTTCACAAGACAGCTTTGATATACTGGGGGGCTACAGATGTAGTTCAGGGGGTCCCCTTCCTTACCTCAAAATTTTGTGTGTGTGTGAGATATACTGTAAGTGCTGAGATATCGGGGATTAAATATCAGCACCATAATCTTATACTGAAAATGTATTCAAACACAGCTCCAGCATGGTAGCAGAAAAATAGCTGAAAGTAACACAGTGTGAAAACCAATTCGTTTCACACTGAAAATTGCTGCAATTGCATGTGTGATTCTCATTCAGTAAGAAACGCAAATGGAATTGTGGCAAAAAAACATCAATTGTTTCAGTAATTTTCAGTGTAAAACAGGGCCCTAAGCAATCTGGATAAAATTGGGTATCTACTGTAGTACGAAAAGAAGGGGTTTGTCTTCAACTAAGGGAATACAAATGAAACCCTCTAGCTCTGCATGCCAATACTAAACATGATTCCTCCCATGTTACATGAGGCATTTTTTCTACACCACACTGGTAGGATAAGATGAATATTTCTCTATTTTGCTTTTTTCTTCCTCTTCTTCTCCTTGATCTAATAACACACACGTTTTCCTTTGTTTTTTAATAACTTTCCTCTCCTAATTCTCATCTGTGTGCTTCTCACATTGGGCTCCCTTTAATATTGATTCTCTTGCCTTCACACACATTCTTGTGCAATGAGGAGGTTTTCAATAAGCCTTGCTAAAAGGGCTGTCATCAGGAGCACAGGAAAAATGTGTTATGCTGTAAAGATAAGAATTGCCAAAGATGTCTATGTTCACATAAAAGCTTTATGCAACTAAGTGCCTTTATACATTTGTTACACCTCTAGAGAGGCCTTGCATGTCCTTTTTTCCTGCAATTAAATATTTGCTGTATGGCTAATTAACGTTATTTTTGCAAAACAAGGCCTTCCTTATGTCTTCATGTATACAGTATTATTATTATTGATGACAGTCTCTGAAATCCATTCAAGAATTTTGCCCTGGGAATTTGAGGGGTATAAAGCCACGCACGGACACACGCACGGACACACGCACAGACACACGCGCAGGCACATGCACAGACACACGCACAGACACACGCACAGGCATAGACACACACACGGACACACGCACGGACACACGCACAGACACACGCACAGACACACGCACAGACACACGCGCAGGCATAGACACACACACACGGACACACACACGGACACACGCACGGACACACGCACGGACACAGACACACGCACAGACGCACGCACAGACACACGCACAGACACACGCACAGGCATAGACACACACACACGGACACACACGGACACACGCACGGACACATGCACGGACACACGCACGGACACACGCACAGACACATGCACAGACACACGCACAGACACACGCACGGACACACGCACAGACACACGCACAGACACACGCACAGGCATAGACACACACACACGGACACACACATGGACACATGCACAGACACACGCACGGACACATGCACGGACACATGCACAGACACACGCACAGACCAGGGGCAAACGCAGGATTTTTAAGGGGGGATTCCTGAAAGGTCCAGAAGCACTTATGTCCCCGAGTGCTTCCGAATACAGGTGGCTCCATACTGCCCATGCACAAAAGTGCGCTGGCGTATTACGGAGCTGCCTATCTTTGGAAGTACTCAAGGACACAAGTGTTTCTGAGGGCTTCTGGAAGCAGCAAATTTGAACAGGGGACAGCGCTGGAACAACTTCCCGAGAGAGGAACGGGAGATAGACTTAGTTTGGATAATTCAGTGGAATATGTCACATGTCACATAGCGCAAGCGATACCCATATGATGCAGGGATATATGCATCTGCGGAAGATGGCGGCACTATATAAATACTAAATAATAATAATTTGCCTCACCAGGATTGCACTTTTATTTAGCTTTCCTGTATGACAAGAAGACATAGCCAGCCAGCACTAGAGGAGAGGGAAACAAAGTTGAATGAGGGAGGGCTGGTGCACACCAAGAGGGCTTCTGAGTGTTTTTCAAATCAACATTGATTTGAAAAGCGCTTGGCTAATGTTACCCTATGTGGGTGTTCCCACAGCAGGGTTGTGATTATTTCAAAATCGCAGGTATACCGCATGCAGCATTTTTTTGAGTGATTCATTTAGAAATCGCTCTGAAAATCGCACTCACTAATTGCTAGCGATTGCTATTGTGATTTTGGCATGCACTAGCCCAGAGAGAAGAGGAGTGGAGAGAAATTGAGAATAGCCTGAGATGGACCATTATCTGTATTGCAGTCCCACATCACACAGAGGCTACTTGCCTGTAATAGGACTCCTGTCCCTGCCAGTCTCTCACACAAGTCAGAAAGCAGACCTCCTGGAGTCTAGGGACTGTCAAAAAATGTTCACCTTGTTTAACAAGATGCACTCATTATGACATAGGGGAGAGACAGATTTTGCCCACGGACCCTCCAGGCAAGCTCTGCATCATGCTGTGTATATATACCAGCTTGCCTGCCCTTTAATTGCAGTTTTATCAGCTAGCCTAGTATTTTGGATTGCCTTACAACAACAAACCTGAATACACCAGACACCAGCCCTAAATCACTGAATGAAAGGGGGCCTGGGGGGAGATTGCCCCCCAGGTGGAGTGGAGAGACTGAGATATAGGTATACTGTCCATAGGGGTGTGGAGGATGTAAGGGATGGTCAGCCTCTCACACAAGCTGCAGGCAGCCCTCCTGGAGTTTAGGGACTGTCAAAAACTTTTCAACCTGTGACATACCTTATGTAGCTGTCTTCATGCAGTCTTTACAATAGGGAAAGAGCTGAGTTTTTCCCACAGACCCTGCAGGCAAACCTCTGTATATTTACCAGCTTGTCTGCTTCAGCGATTTCAGGGAATTTTTTTAAAGGTACAGGAGTCTCAGGGGGGTGTTCCATACATCCAGAACCCCCGTCTGGATACGCCAGTGCAGACACACGCACAGGCATAGACACACACACGGACACACGCACGGACACACGCACAGACACACGCACAGACACACGCACAGACACATGCGCAGGCATAGACACACACACGGACACACACACGGACACACGCACGGACACACGCACGGACACACACACAGACACACACACAGACGCACGCACAGACACATGCACAGACACACGCACAGGCATAGACACACACACACGGACACACACGGACACACGCACGGACACATGCACGGACACACGCACGGACACACGCACAGACACACGCACAGACACACGCACAGACACACGCACAGACACACGCACGGACACACGCACAGACACACGCACAGACACACGCACAGGCATAGACACACACACGGACACACACGGACACACGCATGGACACATGCACGGACACATGCACGGACACACGCACGGACACATGCACGGACACATGCACGGACACAAGCACGGACACACGCACGGACACACGCACAGACACACGCACAGACGCACGCACAGACGCACGCACAGACACACGCACAGACACACGCACAGGCATAGACACACACACACGGACACATGCACGGACACACGCACGGACTGTGTTTTTGAAAACCAAAATAAAAACAAAGCAAAAATAAAAAAACAACAACAAAAACAACAAATTACTTTTAACCTTATTAGAGAAATACTGTTATGCCTATCTTTAATGTGTACTCAAGGCAATATCTTCAAAAATCACATACTTACCTAAGAAGAGGGAAGCCTCTGGATCTTAAGGAGAGTCTGAAGCCATTAAAAACACTTCTTTTTACCGGCTATTTATGTTAAGCAATATGAGCAGTGCTGAAACGTTGCATTCCAGCAGCAGAACGAGGGCGGTATACCCCAAATTCCTGGGGAAAAATTCCATGACTTTCCAGGTCGTGGATTTTGCTGCCCAGGGAGGCAGATATTTGCGCTGTAACTTTAACTCTACTGAAGTCAATCTTTGCTGATCTTTCCCTCTCCTCGCCCCTCTCAGTGAAAGAAGACTGAGAGGGGTGGGGAGAGGCAGCGATCGGCGGAGATTGACCCCAGTAGAGGCAGAGTTACAGCGCAGCGCTCTGCCTCTACCAGGAAGTGCTCCCCGATTTTTGCCCAGGGAATTTGGGGGGTATAAAGCCCTTGTTCTGCTGTGGGAATCCAATGTTTCAGCACTGCTCATATTGCTTAACATAAATAGCCAGTAAAAAGAAGTATTTAATTTGGCTTCAGACTCTCTTTAATGAGGCTCCCCACATTGTCCTCCAGTCTCTCATTGCCACTCACGGACCCTCCAAAGATTACCGACAAGGACTTGGCAATAATCTGATCGGGGCTGCGCTCCTCTTCAAGCATGAACACAATCATACTGCGCTCGCGTAAGTATGGACATGTCTGCACAGTAAGCCAGAGCCTATCATGCACGACTACTTTGCAGCCGTGACCATGCTTGCAATGCTGTAGCATGGCAAGGCTTGTGCCAGAAGAGGTACAGCAGCCGAGGACCAGAGGGAGGATGCTGAGGGAAGCCTCATTAGGATCCAGAGGTTTCCCTCTCACTAGGTAAGTATGTGATTTTTGTAGTTATTTTCACCTCAGGTTCTCTTTAAAAATTAAATGATTAAATGCTATTTCTGTGGATGTTGTGTTCTGATCCTCTGTCTCTGAAATCTTCCAAGTCACTAAGAACACTTACGCAGATCCGGAGTTCTGACTCCGCTAGCTGGATGCTCATTGCAGAAGTGTGGTTTATAAAATATTAAAGTAAAGACATCACTGTAATGGACATTTAACAATTTTGAAAAGCGACTTTAAAACTCTTCACTGTATTGAAGCAAATACAGCCAATATTCTTCATATCATTGCAGTGGGTGGTGTATGCTAAGGAGTTGGATACACTGCAGTGAGTCATATTTGTTTTTTTCACACAGGCTGATACTTTCTAGGGGCTGGACTCTGATTTGGTCTTTCTCATTTCCCCATCAGGTGATCACAGGGGTGTATTTGTGTCTGCTTCTTGTGGTGTTGCTTATTGGTCTATACACTGTTGCTCTATCATGTAGAGGAATGCTTTGTAGTATATCGTCAGTATTGTTGCTGCACAGCTTGAGGAAGGCTTCATGCCTGAAACAGTGGGCTGTTACTGCATACAATCTTATGTTTTTAACCAGATTGAATAAAAAGCTTATTTTTACACTTCTTTTGGTGGTGCTGCCTATTTATGATTCAGGTAGCATTATGGTAAGGCCGGCCCTGCTCATACTCAGTTAGTGGGGTTGGTGCAATTTGAGGTGATAAATAGCGCACAGCATGCTAACATGGCTCAGGATTTAGCCAGTGGCACATGAGTAATACAGACTTTCACATGCCCTGAACTGGTGAAAAGTTTTCTCCCCTCCCATGTCTGATGGGAAGCCTTACTTCCTGGCTTGCAAAATGTGTAATTGCAGAGAGGGAAAAAGACTTGCTTTGCAATTAAATCACCCACCAAGTGAGTTCTTTTCCACCTTGCCGGTTGCTAAATAGAATTGAATTAGGTGACTGGCCCATTGCCTAATTTTAGAACTTGTCATGTTAGCTTATTGCTGGAAAGTTAAGGAATTGCATAGGACTGGTTGGCTGAAACTAGTAGAAACATAGGTGAACAGAACAGCCAGGAAATTGACAAAGTTATAAAAAGCCAGCCTTCACATCCCCTTCTCTTAATGCAGCATTAAAAGTGCAATTCAGATTGCCACATAGACTTAGAGATTTATATAACAACTCAGCCTCAGGGATGTTGTCATACTCCCAGATTCAGGAAAAATTTGGGATACCACACGCTAAATTCTATGAGTTTTTGCAAATCAGGTCATATGTTAACAGGGAATGGGGATCCACTAGGTTGTCGCCTCTTACATTATGTGAAAGGACATTATTAGAGGCAGATAGGGAGCCAGGTCTCATATCAAAAATATATTCCATCTTATCTATACCAGAGATTGCTGCTTTCACTAAACATAGGTATATGCTATCATGGGAATCTAAATTAGGGGCGACCCAAGATATATATGTTTGGGAAGACATATGGATGAATGCACGTAAAACATCAATCTGCACTCAAACAAAAGAAAATATCTATAAAATACTGTTTCAGTGGTATTTAACTCCTGAGCATCTGAGTAAAATATACCCCGGAACCTCCAATTTATGTTGGAGACGATGTAAAAGAATAGGGACAATCGACCATATATTCTGGTTCTGTCCAGAAGTGCAAAATTTTTGGAAGACAGTTCAATCTCTGGTATATAAAGTTATAAAAAAACATATACCGTTAGATCCGTGGTACTATCTGATAGGAAAACCATATCCAGGTTTGAAGCCTTATACACAACGTATGCTCAACCATATCCTTACAGCAGCTCGGATGACTATTGCAGCTTTCTGGAAAAAGAGTATAAGTCCTAGAGTCGAAGATGTAGTGAATAAAATTAAATGGGTAAGGACAATGGAGAACCTAACATCGTTAATATATGAGACAGAAGAACAGTTTAGGAAGGTCTGGGACTACTGGGATGTAAACTATGTGGGAGAGGAGAGGGCTATGATCTAGTGAAACAATTGGGGTGAACTGAAGTAATAGATAGAATGCTATAATATATATGAGATGATTATCTTTATTGACATTATAACTGATAAAACACCAAATTGAGCGAACTGGTAGACCAACGGAGAGGAGCGATACATATAGAAGAGAATCGTAATTATATATATTGCTACAATGTTGTATTCTATGCTAGGAGAAAAAAAATGCATAGACAGTTATGTCATTTACTGTTGATTTTACTGTGTTCCTCTACTGAGCAAGTTTTGTCTATGTGTTTTATAGAAACAATTTCAACATTGCCTGTATTTTTCTCTTTCGGACAATAAAAGAGTTATAAAAAAAAAAAAAAGTGCAATTCAGGATGAAATTAGTTGAATGCACAAATAAAATAAAGAGCTGATATCACAATATGGCTCTGCAGGGTAATCATATTAGGTTTACTCCAATTTTGAACTCGATGGACATACTGCATATCTTTTTTCAACCCAAATAACTATGTAACATCATGGCTTCTTTAGAGTACTTAAGACTAAAATAAAGTATGTTAGCCAGCTGTGCTGACTTGACCACACAGAGTCATCTGAATCATTAGACTGACTAGATAGAATTGATGATAATGTTATCCATTCAGTCATATCCGACTCTAGGTGATTCTATGGGTTAGCTCTCTCCATGCTGTCCGATCTTGTACCATTTCCAGTTGCTTTAAGCTCAATCCTGTGTTGGCTTTGATGGTGTCAAGCCAATGTGTTCTCTGGCAGCCTTATCACCTTTTGCCACTGATCAGTCCTAGCATTAGGTCTTTCTCTAAGGAATTTGATCGCATCACATGGCCGAAATATGTGAGTCTGAGTCTGGTGATCTTGCCTTCTAGTGGCATGTCTGGTCTTATACGTTCCAATACTTCTTTGTTCGTCATCCTTGCTGTCCATGGAATGAGAAGCACCACAACTCGAAGGAGTAAATTTTTCTTCTATCTGCTTTTCTTAGGGTCTAACTCTCGCAGTCATACAAGGTTATGGGGAAAACAATGGCATGAAACAGTCTACATTTGGTTGTAATGCTAATGTCTTTGCTTTTCCATACTTGGTTCCTGCTTACCATCGCGTTTCTGCCGAGGGTAAAAAAAACGCGAGGGTAAGCATGAACCAAGTATGGAAAAGCAATTATATATATCTACAGATAATACGCTTCACATCTACTGTATGAATCATTAGTTTGAACCTGATGAGCAGCTGTCTTTTTTTTTCAACTGTGTTAATATATTTATATAGCTATGTGACCTTGGGAAGGCTGTTTTGACTGTAAATACATCACCAATTTCATCTACTCAACACTAATCCAGATCATGTATATTTTCTTTGAATACATTGACTTTATTCTGCAGAAAGAGAAATGCCTGTTTCCACCAGGGGAACTCTTTATCCATCCTCTGAAGGTTACTGTAATAGAAACATTTCACAAATCAAAAAATAATAGCTGGGATCTCATGAATTACAGCTGCAATTTCTATACATGAGCCAGATTGTGTCTGGGAGGACATGACTTCTTTGAAAGCATGAGATAACCTTAGTGTGTAGAACTACAAATCTAACATGCTGTGGAAACACACTGGAGAGTTAAAGATTGCTAACATCTGCCCTGCATTTCAACTACATCACTACAGTCAAAATTTAACTACAGCAGTATAGCCTGACTATATTTTGTGGGTGTTTTTTTTACATTACAGAACATGCTACATAAACCTATAGCAATGGACAGTGTTTGCAATGACAATACTGTTTATAGAAAATACAAAAAAAAGGTAGGAAAGACAGCTGAACCTTTACATTATAACAACTGCAGCAAATAAGAAATATATCTGCAGTGAAATCTGACAGGTCTATAAATCGCCCACAGTGTGTACCCTCCACAAGTGGCTTATGAACTTGTTCATGAAGGGGAAAGATTGCCCCTCCAGGTCTCTTAGTAATGGATAGGTTGTAATTCACAACCAGTCATCCACAGTGGAGTGCAGCCAGAAAGTGTAAATAAGACATACAGACAGAGAATGTGAGGGTGGGTGAAAGGGGTTAGGTTAACTTTCCAAGTCATTGTGAAAAATAAACACACAACAATGTAGGGGCTATTAAGAAGAGAGAAATATAAGACCTACAATGCTATGGTCTATTATCAGAGATAAAAAGAAAATACTCTAGATGATGTATTAAAACAACTTTGCTAATACTTGCTTAGGACAGTCAGTATTTATTAAAAAAAAAAGTCTACTTCATAAAGTAATGGCAAAAAATGTATATTATTATTTGAATAAAATAACGTGTTGCTGTATAATGTAACTTGTTGTCAAACTTGTGACCATTATTGTGTTTTTACATAAGTATCGATTTGTGCTGTAGACATACAGTATGCTTATATTGATAACACATCTTGCATTTCTTGAAATTATCAACTTGTAAACATGTTTAACGTGTATGTTCTATTTTACTCTTCTTTCATTTTAAATATTAGAAAGAAATAAAAAAAAAATACTGTACAGAGGAGGAAAGGAATTAATTCACTTTGACCAGCACCAGAAAAGCAACGGAAAGGTTTCCTTCTTGTAATATAACCCCCCCCCTCCCCCAATAAAAAAATAAAAAATAAAAATAAAAAACAAGGTGCATAAGCATGTGCATCATTCAAGTTTACTAAAGAATTACTCTAACAATTCTTTCAAAATGTTGAGGAGAACCAGGACCATCGATAAGGCATCACAGGGGAGAGAAGTGTATGGGGCCCGAGGGATTCTGGGGACCAGCCAGTGGGGCCCTACCATGAACCAAAGTGAAGCACATAAAGGCACTTATCATACAGTTGATCAGAGCTGCACGTTCTGAGAGAGGTGCTTGCTAGTATAATATAGATTCTGAATGTCATTCAATAGTAGCACAAGCAAAGCACATAAACATTGCTGTCTCTCACACAGACCTCCTGACCCCTCTGTTGTGAGTGCATCTTCTCACCATTATTTACTTCAGTAGCATTCCCACCCCACATGCAGTGCTGAGATTCTTGGCAGACAGTAGTGTTGGGCGAACAGTGTTCGCCACTGTTCGGGTTCTGCAGAACATCACCCTGTTCGGGTGATGTTCGAGTTCGGCCGAACACCTGGTGGTGTTCGGCCAAACTGTTCGGGGTTCGCCCGAACTGCAGAATGCATGGCCGAACATGGCCGAACAGGGCCCCTGTTCGGCCGAACAGGGCCCTGTTCGGCCGAATACTGCCCCCCTATGCCCCCTATGGGGTCGCAGGCATAAGGGGGGAGCATGCCCCGATCGCGGGGGGGGTCGGAAATTCCCCCCACCCCCTCCGCTAGCGCTCCCCCCTCTGCCCGCTTCCCCATACAAAAAGTTTGAAACAAGTTCAATAGTACCTGGCTGGTGGCACTGGCTGGCAGTGGAGTGAGGAGGAGTCCGAGTAGCAGAGTGACGTTGAGGCCGGGCAGCGGGCGGTTCAGCGCTAGTACCCTTGTGGTACTTCCGCCCTTTCTCTGACCTCACGTCCTCTGCATACGAGGGTACGCATCACGCGTACCCTCGTATGCGTCATCACGCAGAGGACGTGAGGTCAGAGAAAGGGCGGAAGTACCACAAGGGTACTAGCGCTGAACCGCCCGCTGCCCGGCCTCAACGTCACTCTGCTACTCGGACTCCTCCTCCTCCTCACTCCACTGCCAGCCAGTGCCACCAGCCAGGTACTATTGAACTTGTTTCAAACTTTTTGTATGGAGAAGCGGGCAGAGGGGGGAGCGCTAGCGGAGGGGGTGGGGGGAATTTCCGACCCCCCCCGCGACCGGGGCATGCTCCCCCCTTATGCCTGCGACCCCATAGGGCCCCCAAAATGGGCATGTTCGGGGGTCCCATTGACTCCCATTGAGTTCGGCGTTCGGGCCGAACATGCCGAACATCTGGCCCATGTTCGGCCTGTTCGGCCCGAACCCGAACATCCAGGTGTTCGCCCAACACTAGCAGACAGCAAGCTCTCTGCTTGTATCTCCTGTGCTCTAGTTTTTTTTCACATTTTTATATGTAATTCCACTAGTGTGTGTTTATTGACACTTCCAGGCCAAGCAAGAGCTGAGAAATATACAGTAGCCTGAGCTGCTCCTCAGTGCTGTGTCCAGAAATGAAAGGGAATTCGGCAGGACAGGGAGACCTCATAGTGAGTTGGGGATACTGGCTGTCTGTGATGTATGTATATGCATGTAGTATGTGTGTTTGCATTTTGTGTGCTCTATACAGTATGTACAGGCTTTGCTGTTTTTGGATCTGCACACTTATAATGCACATGCAAATGCATTGTCCCTCAGGCATTTTGTGATTCTTCCTGTGCCTTTGTACTCTTAAAAATGAACTTTTTTTCAGTTGCGAACAGCCCAGAAATACAAGAGATGAGTAAGTCATCTGTAAAAATGTATCCTGTCGTGTGGTAATGCAAAGGATAAAAATGCATGTTAATAGGAAAGTTTCAAATGACCATGCACATCACAGAGCATGTGATGTCCATCAAAGCTGACTGGGGACTCTGTATGTTTGCTTCAGGCAACAAAAAGTATAGAACCTACCCTGGGCCAGACGAATTGGTGCCTGACTGCCCTTACTGATGTGTTGCGGGGGGTTGCTTTTCAGCAACACATAATTGTTACAGATGATGAAAAGAGGACACAAACGTGTTTATGTGTTCAGGCCTTTAAAGAGTTTTTTTTTTCTGCAGATAGTGATTTGGCATGAGGGGGCAAGTAGGTTTGCCCAATATGGGGCCCAGAAATTTCTGTTGGTGGCCCTGAGAAAAACACTTGTGCAGCCTGGAAGAGGACACGATACACTGAGCCAGGAGCAGAGGGAATTTATAACTAGGAGTGTTGCTTAAACTTTTCATGTATTGAAATGTACATCAAAACATTGATTGTGAGTGTAAAGACAAAATCTTCTGCAGCTCTAATGATTTATAGCTAGGCCTTTTGGTCACACTTTGAGTAACACTGATTACTCACTTAAGAGGCTTTGTTATACTAAGGGGGCCATGGTAAAAACAAGAAAGCTTCCTCTTATTGACTAGTACAGTGCTGTCCAACTGGCGGCCCGTCAGGCCTCCTGCTGCGGCCCCCCTGCCGCCTGCTCAATGCTGTGGCTGGGCAACTTTTATTTATTTATTTTAAAAATAAAAACCCTTTCCCCCATGCTGCAGCTGCAGACTATTGTAACCCTGTGTGCGTGTCATTGCAACGGACACACACACCAAGGGTTAAATATGCATTAACTTTTTGTGGGGAGGGCTGCTATAAGGGGAATCTGCAGGTGCCGCCAGGGGGAGCCCATGAGCAGGAAAGAGGAGAGAGAAGCTGGGCATGTGCAGGGTGGAAGTAACAGGTTTTTGGCAGTTGTAGGCTAGTGAGGGGGAGGAGTCAAGTAGCCGTGGAGACTGAGCTGATGAGGCAGCAAGATATAAGCTTGATTTGTGAGGAGATATAGGAGAGAGACAAGAAGAGACCAGCTATTGGTGAGACAGTCTGAGCAAGGCAGAGCCACAGACAAGTGAGCACTACTGAAAACTAAAATAAGGAAGAGAGAGAGCTGCAGAGACATTACATGAGAGGAGAGAGATCATTCACAACTACAGGCCGGTAAAGAGCAACAATACTGGAGAGATAAGCCAGAAGAGAAACAGTAAGCAATAAGAATGAAAGACAAGGATATTAAAATGTACCTGTAACAGAGAGAGATAACATAAACCAGCAGAGACATTACAGTGACACAGAGACAGCAGGACAGCAAAGCATACAAGAGTGAGACAGAGAAACAAGTGACAGGATTAAAGAAAAGCAGTGAAGACTGCAGTGCAGTGTCTGAAGAGATTGTGTGACAACAGCTGGCAGACAAAATACAGTGGAGAGAGCGGTGCTTCTTATATGTTAAGTGATCATTCACAATCATCAATTTCACATATTCTGTCCTATCCTGGATGTTGCTAGGTAACCGCCAGACATTTCTCTAAGTTTCCTTCTGTCCTGTGCAAGAATTCAGGTCCACTTTAAAAAGACAGTGGTGAAGAACTGTCAGCTAGCGGAGCGCTGTGTGAGGAAAATTCTGGCAAGTTCATGCACATAAACTGTATCACATATATGTTTCCTGAACTAGCCCTGATCCTAGCAGGCGGATGTATACAGAGGCCTACCTATACTCATCTGCTAAGAAGAAGTTTATGAATGTGTTTTGTCACTAAACTTTTTTTATCCATATTATTTAATACAAATATTTCTTTAAAAAAACTTAATTGGTGTCTGGAGGATTTCTTTGCAGTTCAAGCATTATAGAGGTGTTACACTATAAATATTTGCAGCCTCCCTCCTCTTTGTCCCCCGTTCTGCCGCCTCTAACACACCTTAGATCGGCGGCGGCGGTGGCAGCAGAAGAAGATAGGAACCAGCCACACCAGCCCATGACAGCCGCACGGGGGACTTTACGTGCTGGATGTGACCGATAATGTCACGTCCTCCATTCAAATTCCCCGCCGGCTGCTATGCGCCAGTCTGACTGGCTCCGATCTCCTGCCCTCCACTGCCGATCTGAGGTGAGTTACTGGCGGCAGCACGGGGGACAAAGAGGAGGGAGGCTGCAAATATTTTCGCTCTGCGGGCAAGCTGGATGCATTTTGTGGGCACAGCTGCGGGCAAGCTGGATGCATTTTGTGGGCACAGCTGCGGGCAAGCTGGATGCATTTTGTGGGCACAGCTGCAGGCAAGCTGGATGCATTTTGTTGGCACAGCTGCGGGCAAGCTGGATGCATTTTGTTGGCACAGCTGCGGGCAATCTGGATGCATTTTGTGGGCACAGCTGCGGGCATTCTGGATGCATTTTGTGGGCACAGCTGCGGGCAATCTGGATGCATTTTGTGGGAACAGCTGCGGGCAATCTGGATGCATTTTGTGGGCACAGCTGCGGGCAATCTGACTGCATTTTGTGGGCTAATCTGCGGGCAATCTGAATGCATTTTGTGGGCACAGCTGCTGGCAATCTGAATGAATTTTGTGGGCACAGTTGCAGCCAATCTGAATGCATTTTGTGGGCACAGCTGCGGCCAATCTGACTGCATTTTGTGGGCACATCTGCGGCCAATCTGACTGCATTTTGTGGGTAAATCTGAAGCCAATCTTTGTGTATTTTGTGGGTAAATCTGCAGCCAATCTGCATGTATTTTATGGATAAATCTGCAGCCAATCTGAGTGTATTTTGTGGGTAAATCTGCAGCCAATCTTTGTGTATTTTGTGGGTAAATCTGCGGCCAATCTGACTGCATTTTGTGGGCACATCTGCAGCCAATCTGAGTTTATTTTATGGATAAATCTGCAGCCAATCTGAGTGTATTTTGTGGGTAAATCTGCAGCCAATCTGAACGTATTTTGTGGGTAAATCTGCAGTTAATCTGAGAGTATTTTGTGGGTAAATCTGCAGCCAATCTGAACATATTTTGTGGGTAAATCTGCAGCCAATCTGAACATATTTTGTGGGTAAATCTGCAGCCAATCTGAATATATTTTGTGGGTAAACCTTCAGCCAATCTGAATGTATTTTGTGGGTAAATCTGCAGCCAATCTGAATGTATTTTGTGGGTAAATCTGCAGCCAATCTGAATGTATTCTGTGGGTAAATCTGCAGCCAATCTGAATGTATTTTGTGGGTAAATCTGCAGCCAATCTGAATGTATTTTGTGGGTAAATCTGCAGCCAATCTGAACATATTTTGTGGGTAAATCTGCAGCCAATCTGAATGTATTTTGTGGGCACATCTGCAGCCAATCTGAATGCATTTTGTGGGTAAATCTGCAGCCAATCTGAATGTATTCTGTGGGTAAATCTGCAGCCAATCTGAATGTATTTTGTGAGTAAATCTGCAGCCAATCTGAACATATTTTGTGGCTAAATCTGCAGCCAATCTGAATGTATTTTGTGGGTAAATCTGCAGCCAATCTTTGTGTATTTTGTGGGTAAATCTGCAGCCAATCTGAATGTATTTTGTGGGTAAATCTGCAGCCAATCTTTGTGTATTTTGTGGGTAAATCTGCAGCCAATCTTTGTGTATTTTGTGGGTAAATCTGCAGCCAATCTATGTATTTTGTGGGTAAATCTGCAGCCAATCTGTGTATTTTGTGGGTAAATCTGCAGCCAATCTGTGTATTTTGTGGGTAAATCTGCAGCCAATCTTTGTTTATTTTGTGGGTAAATCTGCAGCCAATCTGATTGCAGTTTGTGGGCAAATCTGCAGCCAATCTGAGTGCATTTTGTGGAGAATCTGCCGCCAATCTGGTTGTATTTTGTGGGAAATCTATCACTCCATTAGCATTTTGTGGGGAAATCTGCTGCTAGGTTTTTTTTCCGGGGGGGGGGGGGGTCGGGTGTTAGAATGTTACGGTCTGCCGGCCCTCCACCATGTGGTCTGAAGAAAAAACGGCCCTCCATGCCCGCGAAGTTGGACAGCACTGGACTAGTATAAACATAAGGTACTAATCGGCCTGAGCTAGATACTGGTTGCTCTAGTCAGTCAGCTCTTTGATTTGCAGAGACGTTAGTCAATCAGAATTTTTGTTCAACTCTGAAGGGCCCTCTGTGATCATTACAGATCCTTATATGACCTGTTCAAACCAAATGTATTTCAGCACAGTACTCGCCACTCTCTATTGCTAGTTCTCTGTTCTGCCTGGGCTCCTTTTTCACTACAGGCTCACCAGGCACAGCAACATTGGTGTGATGCAGAAACATGTAGTAAATGTGTTCATACACATTTTGGCAGCCCCATTCACCAGTACTGAATGAGACTGTACTGCTCTTTACTCTGCAATGGGCAGCAGAGTTGCTAAGCTGTGTGTCCTTAATCTGCATAAACATTCTAGATATTCCTCAATCTCCACAATTATTTTGGCCCTCTCGGTGAAAAGTCTACCATGTGTAATGCTGTCCCACAAAATTGTTGTTATCTACCACATCGAATCTCTAGATGACAAATTAAGACATTGGCCTTGATTCATAAAGCATTATTGCATGCAGTAATGCAGAAAACAGCTGACTTTACCGAGCACTTAGCAAAATGTCAATTCATAAACCCTATTACTGCATGAAAAGCTTAAAAAATCCCGAGCAGTGAGGTAAATTACCGCCTTGTGCGGTGAACACCTCCTGCACACGTCAGTAAATGTCAATTCATAAAGATTAGAGCAGGCAGGTAATGGCACGGAGAATACCCTGCTGCTATGAAGGGATGATAAGACAGTGATAAGTGCAGGGATAATGAAGACTCAGCAGAAGCAGTGAGACACAGGCAGCAGCAGAGCGATTGGAACAAACAAGGCTTCCTCTGAATTCCCTAGGATGTGTTTTTAACCTCTTGGGAACCTGTTTTTCAGATGTATATTTGCTGGAAGTGAACATCAAGCTTGGCGTGTGTAAAGTTTCTTAAAGTTCTTCTAAGAGGTGACAATTAAATATATTGTTTAGCAAGACTAATAGACAGATTCAGAGCAGATTCAGGGCAAGGAGAGGCAGTATAACTAAACATGCCCATCTAAACTGAAGTTGGGGAAGCCTCTTTTATTGTAATGCTGTCTCTGCATGGAGAACAACCCGATGTAACAACTCAGCCATTTTATCATTATTGTAACAACTCAGCCAGCTATTCTTCCCATGTTACCGACACTTTAGTTCGGTAAATCCCCGCATTTCTACCGCACCTGTAAAAATGTTTATGAATTAGCACACAGAAGTTTTAAAGAATTAAAAGGTATTACTTTTAAAAGACTTTGTTTTTTTCTACCTACATAATTTGTGTGACTAACACGGTACAGAAACATGTTTACTACTATCATACAGAAGTCTAAAATACTGAATGCTGTATTTTCCCGCCTAGATTTTTTTACCGCAAAGCCTGTTATGAATGGAGGCGATTGTGCTCAACCAATCCTGGATGCTGTGAGAGAGGCAATGGGATGCTAAAGTGAGTTCTAAGAGTTTGACTGCACAAAATAACTCAATTTCCCCTAAATCAAATGTGAAATAAAACTGAACAGTTTCAACTGTCTGCAGTAAAGTGGTAGAAATCTTGGTTACTGTAACAGCAGCTGGTGGTATGACTGCTAAACATTTGGTAGCTCTCCTAGTTTGCAAATGTTCTGCTAGGCAGTTTGCTACTGTAGGTTCAGCAACTGTTTTTTATTATGTTATGTTCAAAATAGAAGAGAAAAACAAAACATGGGTTTTGTTATGAATCACTAATGGGTCATGTTCCCATGAGAAAGGTGAAACATTGAGGAGATAGTAAGAGTTGGGGCAGCAGCTGACTTAGGATAGTATGTAAGCTAAGATGCCAACTTACTGTTCAATACATTTTACAAGTAACCTCACCTCAATCAACAATAACAATGTGAATAGGTATTTTTGAGTTGCTAGTTACCTAACCACTTAATGAATTTACTAGAGTACATCTACGCCTCCGGAGACTCCATCTTAGCTCCAAGGGCATTGATATATGTACCTCTCCGCGATCACTGTGTGCCCTCTCGTTGCCACCCTTCCCATTTACTGATCTAAGTGCCTGTGTTCAATGATCACCGACATCAATGAGATGACGGTGGTCATTGACAAAAGTGAAAGTAAAGCATACACACATTTCTTCCTCTGTGTACTGTTCACAGTGCACAGGTGGAATAAAGTGGGGGGGACATCTAGTGGCCAAATAGTAAAATTACACCTACATACATTACATTAAATAAAAATACATAAAATACCCCATTACCTCCCCTCCCATAGTCACCAAAATAAAACACTTCTATAAAAAAAATTTTTAAAAAGTAACATTTAAAAAAATAGTTTCTTTAGGGACTCAACTTTTTTAATATTTATGTCATGTCATATTACTGTTATTTTTGCAAATAAGGGCTTGTAATTAGTGACGGGCGCAAAATGGAAAAAATACACCTTTATTTCCAAATAAAATATTGTCACCATATATTGTACTAGAGGAATATTTTAAGCATTGTAATAACCAGGACAAATGAACAAATAAAATGTGTAGGTTTTATCCACAGTAGCACATTTTATTTTAAAACTGCAATGGCCGAAAACTGAGAAATAGTGATTTTTTTTTCCATTTTTTCTTATTATTCCTGTTAAAATGCATTAAGTAATTCTTAGCAAAGTGTACCACCCAAAGAAAGCCTAACAGGTGGTGAAATAAAAGAAGATATAGATAATTTCATTGTGATAAAGTTATTAGCGAATGAATAGAAGGACCACTGAAGTGTGAAAATTGCTCTGATCCATATGGGGAAAAACCCTTTAGAGGTGAACTGGCTACGATTCATCAGGAATACGCAGCTGCAGATAAATGTTGTTTCTATATGCTTTTTGCATTGGTGCCAAGAAACAAGTATGTGATTTCATTTTGGTGCTACACTGTACTGTTTTTTAAGACAGGTTCCACATATACCTGTTAGCAGGGTCACCTTCAGAAATTTCTGTGCCCCATACTGCGAAAACCTACTGGGCCCCCCTCATGCCAGATCACAATCTGCAGAAAACCACTCTTTAAATGCCTGAACACACGGGCGCTCTTGTGCCCGATTCTGTTTTTCATCTGTGAGGTCTGGGGCACACTAGATCACTTTTTGGAATGATATTAGGGTTTTGAGAATCACCTGCACTTGTAAAAAAGCTTTGCTAATGCAAGGCTATGGTGTTGAG
The DNA here is from genome assembly GCF_040937935.1 of Hyperolius riggenbachi. Lineage (NCBI taxonomy): Eukaryota > Metazoa > Chordata > Amphibia > Anura > Hyperoliidae > Hyperolius > Hyperolius riggenbachi. The sequence goes on along the minus strand of NC_090647.1, from coordinate 367,123,951 downwards.
CCCACTAGAGCGATTGTGATTTTGGAAATCATAATCGCAGGATATGCAGCATTTTGTGAGCGTTTGTACTCATATACATAGAATATGAGTTGGCGTAATCACTGGAAAACGCAGCTAAAATCACCTAAAAAGTGTTTACACCAGGGACGCTCCAGGATTTTTTTTTATTGAGGGTGCCATGCATATGCCAGACCAACTTCTAGTGTAACTTACCAAACACACAATTGGAGAACCTCACTCCCAAACAGTTCTCTGCTGCTTTATAAAGCCTGCAGGCTGCTTATAAGCCAATGAAAAGTGCACACATAATACAGCTAGCTTGCAGTGATAATCAAGCAAAAGCTGAGCAAGTCAGCCAATTAGTAGGAGAGGGCTTCAGTTGCATATAGACAATGGCTATATGACCAGCAGGGGGCACCAGCGTGCAGGATATTCCCTCTCATCTGCCCCCCTCCTAACTAAACTGCATGGGATACTACAATAATTAAAAACAATGGTGCATGAGCCAGCCTGGGGCCCCGGGAACTCTCACTGCCCGGGGCCCCAGAACCAGCATCTAACACCATATGTGAGCGCAGCCAAAACCTTGGAGCTGCCACCTCCAAGGCCTGTCTCCTACTGCTCTAAAACTTACCAAACACACAATTGGAGAACCTCACTCCCAAACAGTTCTCTGCTGCTTTATAAAGCCTGCAGGCTGCTTATAAGCCAATGAAAAGTGCACACATAATACAGCTAGCTTGCAGTGATAATCAAGCAAAAGCTGAGCAAGTCAGCCAATTAGTAGGAGAGGGCTTCAGTTGCATATAGACAATGGCTATATGACCAGCAGGGGGCACCAGCGTGCAGGATATTCCCTCTCATCTGCCCCCCTCCTAACTAAACTGCATGGGATACTACAATAATTAAAAACAATGGTGCATGAGCCAGCCTGGGGCCCCGGGAACTCTCACTGCCCGGGGCCCCAGAACCAGCATCTAACACCATATGTGAGCGCAGCCAAAACCTTGGAGCTGCCACCTCCAAGGCCTGTCTCCTACTGCTCTAAAACTTACCAAACACACAATTGGAGAACCTCACTCCCAAACAGTTCTCTGCTGCTTTATAAAGCCTGCAGGCTGCTTATAAGCCAATGAAAAGTGCACACATAATACACCTAGCTTGCAGTGATAATCAAGCAAAAGCTGAGCAAGTCAGCCAATTAGTAGGAGAGGGCTTCAGTTGCATATAGACAATGGCTATATGACCAGCAGGGGGCACCAGCGTGCAGGATATTCCCTCTCATCTGCCCCCCTCCTAACTAAACTGCATGGGATACTACAATAATTAAAAACAATGGTGCATGAGCCAGCCTGGGGCCCCAGGAACTCTCACTGCCCGGGGCCCCAGAACCAGCATCTAACACCATATGTGAGCGCAGCCAAAACCTTGGAGCTGCCACCTCCAAGGCCTGTCTCCTACTGCTCTAAAACTTACCAAACACACAATTGGAGAATCTCACTCCCAAACAGTTCTCTGCTGCTATATAAAGCCTGCAGGCTGCTTATAAGCCAATGAAAAGTGCACACATAATACACCTAGCTTGCAGTGATAATCAAGCAAAAGCTGAGCAAGTCAGCCAATTAGTAGGAGAGGGCTTCAGTTGCATATAGACAATGGCTATATGACCAGCAGGGGGCACCAGCGTGCAGGATATTCCCTCTCATCTGCCCCCCTCCTAACTAAACTGCATGGGATACTACAATAATTAAAAACAATGGTGCATGAGCCAGCCTGGGGCCCCGGGAACTCTCACTGCCCGGGGCCCCAGAACCAGCATCTAACACCATATGTGAGCGCAGCCAAAACCTTGGAGCTGCCACCTCCAAGGCCTGTCTCCTACTGCTCTAAAACTTACCAAACACACAATTGGAGAACCTCACTCCCAAACAGTTCTCTGCTGCTTTATAAAGCCTGCAGGCTGCTTATAAGCCAATGAAAAGTGCACACATAATACACCTAGCTTGCAGTGATAATCAAGCAAAAGCTGAGCAAGTCAGCCAATTAGTAGGAGAGGGCTTCAGTTGCATATAGACAATGGCTATATGACCAGCAGGGGGCACCAGCGTGCAGGATATTCCCTCTCATCTGCCCCCCTCCTAACTAAACTGCATGGGATACTACAATAATTAAAAACAATGGTGCATGAGCCAGCCTGGGGCCCCGGGAACTCTCACTGCCCGGGGCCCCAGAACCAGCATCTAACACCATATGTGAGCGCAGCCAAAACCTTGGAGCTGCCACCTCCAAGGCCTGTCTCCTACTGCTCTAAAACTTACCAAACACACAATTGGAGAACCTCACTCCCAAACAGTTCTCTGCTGCTTTATAAAGCCTGCAGGCTGCTTATAAGCCAATGAAAAGTGCACACATAATACACCTAGCTTGCAGTGATAATCAAGCAAAAGCTGAGCAAGTCAGCCAATTAGTAGGAGAGGGCTTCAGTTGCATATAGACAATGGCTATATGACCAGCAGGGGGCACCAGCGTGCAGGATATTCCCTCTCATCTGCCCCCCTCCTAACTAAACTGCATGGGATACTACAATAATTAAAAACAATGGTGCATGAGCCAGCCTGGGGCCCCGGGAACTCTCACTGCCCGGGGCCCCAGAACCAGCATCTAACACCATATGTGAGCGCAGCCAAAATCTTGGAGCTGCCACCTCCAAGGCCTGTCTCCTACTGCTCTAAAACTTACCAAACACACAATTGGAGAATCTCACTCCCAAACAGTTCTCTGCTGCTTTATAAAGCCTGCAGGCTGCTTATAAGCCAATGAAAAGTGCACACATAATACACCTAGCTTGCAGTGATAATCAAGCAAAAGCTGAGCAAGTCAGCCAATTAGTAGGAGAGGGCTTCAGTTGCATATAGACAATGGCTATATGACCAGCAGGGGGCACCAGCGTGCAGGATATTCCCTCTCATCTGCCCCCCTCCTAACTAAACTGCATGGGATACTACAATAATTAAAAACAATGGTGCATGAGCCAGCCTGGGGCCCCGGGAACTCTCACTGCCCGGGGCCCCAGAACCAGCATCTAACACCATATGTGAGCGCAGCCAAAACCTTGGAGCTGCCACCTCCAAGGCCTGTCTCCTACTGCTCTAAAACTTACCAAACACACAATTGGAGAACCTCACTCCCAAACAGTTCTCTGCTGCTTTATAAAGCCTGCAGGCTGCTTATAAGCCAATGAAAAGTGCACACATAATACACCTAGCTTGCAGTGATAATCAAGCAAAAGCTGAGCAAGTCAGCCAATTAGTAGGAGAGGGCTTCAGTTGCATATAGACAATGGCTATATGACCAGCAGGGGGCACCAGCGTGCAGGATATTCCCTCTCATCTGCCCCCCTCCTAACTAAACTGCATGGGATACTACAATAATTAAAAACAATGGTGCATGAGCCAGCCCGGGCAGTAAAGTGGTAGAAATCTTGGTTACTGTAACAGCAGCTGGTGGTATGACTGCTAAACATTTGGTAGCTCTCCTAGTTTGCAAATGTTCTGCTAGGCAGTTTGCTACTGTAGGTTCAGCAACTGTTTTTTATTATGTTATGTTCAAAATAGAAGAGAAAAACAAAACATGGGTTTTGTTATGAATCACTAATGGGTCATGTTCCCATGAGAAAGGTGAAACATTGAGGAGATAGTAAGAGTTGGGGCAGCAGCTGACTTAGGATAGTATGTAAGCTAAGATGCCAACTTACTGTTCAATACATTTTACAAGTAACCTCACCTCAATCAACAATAACAATGTGAATAGGTATTTTTGAGTTGCTAGTTACCTAACCACTTAATGAATTTACTAGAGTACATCTACGCCTCCGGAGACTCCATCTTAGCTCCAAGGGCATTGATATATGTACCTCTCCGCGATCACTGTGTGCCCTCTCGTTGCCACCCTTCCCATTTACTGATCTAAGTGCCTGTGTTCAATGATCACCGACATCAATGAGATGACGGTGGTCATTGACAAAAGTGAAAGTAAAGCATACACACATTTCTTCCTCTGTGTACTGTTCACAGTGCACAGGTGGAATAAAGTGGGGGGGACATCTAGTGGCCAAATAGTAAAATTACACCTACATACATTACATTAAATAAAAATACATAAAATACCCCATTACCTCCCCTCCCATAGTCACCAAAATAAAACACTTCTATAAAAAATTTTTTTAAAAAGTAACATTTAAAAAAATAGTTTCTTTAGGGACTCAACTTTTTTAATATTTATGTCATGTCATATTACTGTTATTTTTGCAAATAAGGGCTTGTAATTAGTGACGGGCGCAAAATGGAAAAAATACACCTTTATTTCCAAATAAAATATTGTCACCATATATTGTACTAGAGGAATATTTTAAGCATTGTAATAACCAGGACAAATGAACAAATAAAATGTGTAGGTTTTATCCACAGTAGCACATTTTATTTTAAAACTGCAATGGCCGAAAACTGAGAAATAGTGATTTTTTTTTCCATTTTTTCTTATTATTCCTGTTAAAATGCATTAAGTAATTCTTAGCAAAGTGTACCACCCAAAGAAAGCCTAACAGGTGGTGAAATAAAAGAAGATATAGATAATTTCATTGTGATAAAGTTATTAGCGAATGAATAGAAGGACCACTGAAGTGTGAAAATTGCTCTGATCCATATGGGGAAAAACCCTTTAGAGGTGAACTGGCTACGATTCATCAGGAATACGCAGCTGCAGATAAATGTTGTTTCTATATGCTTTTTGCATTGGTGCCAAGAAACAAGTATGTGATTTCATTTTGGTGCTACACTGTACTGTTTTTTAAGACAGGTTCCACATATACCTGTTAGCAGGGTCACCTTCAGAAATTTCTGTGCCCCATACTGCGAAAACCTACTGGGCCCCCCTCATGCCAGATCACAATCTGCAGAAAACCACTCTTTAAATGCCTGAACACACGGGCGCTCTTGTGCCCGATTCTGTTTTTCATCTGTGAGGTCTGGGGCACACTAGATCACTTTTTGGAATGATATTAGGGTTTTGAGAATCACCTGCACTAATCGCAGGATATGCAGCATTTTGTGAGCGTTTGTACTCATATACATAGAATATAAGTTGGCGTAAACACTGGAAAACGCAGCTAAAATCACCTAAAAAGTGTTTACACCAGAGACGCTCCAGGATTTTTTTTTATTGAGGGTGCCATGCATATGCCAGACCAACTTCTAGTGTAACTTACCAAACACACAATTGGAGAACCTCACTCCCAAACAGTTCTCTGCTGCTTTATAAAGCCTGCAGGCTGCTTATAAGCCAATGAAAAGTGCACACATAATACACCTAGCTTGCAGTGATAATCAAGCAAAAGCTGAGCAAGTCAGCCAATTAGTAGGAGAGGGCTTCAGTTGCATATAGACAATGGCTATATGACCAGCAGGGGGCACCAGCGTGCAGGATATTCCCTCTCATCTGCCCCCCTCCTAACTAAACTGCATGGGATACTACAATAATTAAAAACAATGGTGCATGAGCCAGCCTGGGGCCCCGGGAACTCTCACTGCCCGGGGCCCCAGAACTAGCATCTAACACCATATGTGAGCGCAGCCAAAACCTTGGAGCTGCCACCTCCAAGGCCTGTCTCCTACTGCTCTAAAACTTACCAAACACACAATTGGAGAACCTCACTCCCAAACAGTTCTCTGCTGCTTTATAAAGCCTGCAGGCTGCTTATAAGCCAATGAAAAGTGCACACATAATACACCTAGCTTGCAGTGATAATCAAGCAAAAGCTGAGCAAGTCAGCCAATTAGTAGGAGAGGGCTTCAGTTGCATATAGACAATGGCTATATGACCAGCAGGGGGCACCAGCGTGCAGGATATTCCCTCTCATCTGCCCCCCTCCTAACTAAACTGCATGGGATACTACAATAATTAAAAACAATGGTGCATGAGCCAGCCTGGGGCCCCGGGAACTCTCACTGCCCGGGGCCCCAGAACCAGCATCTAACACCATATGTGAGCGCAGCCAAAACCTTGGAGCTGCCACCTCCAAGGCCTGTCTCCTACTGCTCTAAAACTTACCAAACACACAATTGGAGAACCTCACTCCCAAACAGTTCTCTGCTGCTTTATAAAGCCTGCAGGCTGCTTATAAGCCAATGAAAAGTGCACACATAATACACCTAGCTTGCAGTGATAATCAAGCAAAAGCTGAGCAAGTCAGCCAATTAGTAGGAGAGGGCTTCAGTTGCATATAGACAATGGCTATATGACCAGCAGGGGGCACCAGCGTGCAGGATATTCCCTCTCATCTGCCCCCCTCCTAACTAAACTGCATGGGATACTACAATAATTAAAAACAATGGTGCATGAGCCAGCCTGGGGCCCCGGGAACTCTCACTGCCCGGGGCCCCAGAACCAGCATCTAACACCATATGTGAGCGCAGCCAAAACCTTGGAGCTGCCACCTCCAAGGTCTGTCTCCTACTGCTCTAAAACTTACCAAACACACAATTGGAGAACCTCACTCCCAAACAGTTCTCTGCTGCTTTATAAAGCCTGCAGGCTGCTTATAAGCCAATGAAAAGTGCACACATAATACACCTAGCTTGCAGTGATAATCAAGCAAAAGCTGAGCAAGTCAGCCAATTAGTAGGAGAGGGCTTCAGTTGCATATAGACAATGGCTATATGACCAGCAGGGGGCACCAGCGTGCAGGATATTCCCTCTCATCTGCCCCCCTCCTAACTAAACTGCATGGGATACTACAATAATTAAAAACAATGGTGCATGAGCCAGCCTGGGGCCCCAGGAACTCTCACTGCCCGGGGCCCCAGAACCAGCATCTAACACCATATGTGAGCGCAGCCAAAACCTTGGAGCTGCCACCTCCAAGGCCTGTCTCCTACTGCTCTAAAACTTACCAAACACACAATTGGAGAATCTCACTCCCAAACAGTTCTCTGCTGCTATATAAAGCCTGCAGGCTGCTTATAAGCCAATGAAAAGTGCACACATAATACACCTAGCTTGCAGTGATAATCAAGCAAAAGCTGAGCAAGTCAGCCAATTAGTAGGAGAGGGCTTCAGTTGCATATAGACAATGGCTATATGACCAGCAGGGGGCACCAGCGTGCAGGATATTCCCTCTCATCTGCCCCCCTCCTAACTAAACTGCATGGGATACTACAATAATTAAAAACAATGGTGCATGAGCCAGCCTGGGGCCCCGGGAACTCTCACTGCCCGGGGCCCCAGAACCAGCATCTAACACCATATGTGAGCGCAGCCAAAACCTTGGAGCTGCCACCTCCAAGGCCTGTCTCCTACTGCTCTAAAACTTACCAAACACACAATTGGAGAACCTCACTCCCAAACAGTTCTCTGCTGCTTTATAAAGCCTGCAGGCTGCTTATAAGCCAATGAAAAGTGCACACATAATACACCTAGCTTGCAGTGATAATCAAGCAAAAGCTGAGCAAGTCAGCCAATTAGTAGGAGAGGGCTTCAGTTGCATATAGACAATGGCTATATGACCAGCAGGGGGCACCAGCGTGCAGGATATTCCCTCTCATCTGCCCCCCTCCTAACTAAACTGCATGGGATACTACAATAATTAAAAACAATGGTGCATGAGCCAGCCTGGGGCCCCGGGAACTCTCACTGCCCGGGGCCCCAGAACCAGCATCTAACACCATATGTGAGCGCAGCCAAAACCTTGGAGCTGCCACCTCCAAGGCCTGTCTCCTACTGCTCTAAAACTTACCAAACACACAATTGGAGAACCTCACTCCCAAACAGTTCTCTGCTGCTTTATAAAGCCTGCAGGCTGCTTATAAGCCAATGAAAAGTGCACACATAATACACCTAGCTTGCAGTGATAATCAAGCAAAAGCTGAGCAAGTCAGCCAATTAGTAGGAGAGGGCTTCAGTTGCATATAGACAATGGCTATATGACCAGCAGGGGGCACCAGCGTGCAGGATATTCCCTCTCATCTGCCCCCCTCCTAACTAAACTGCATGGGATACTACAATAATTAAAAACAATGGTGCATGAGCCAGCCTGGGGCCCCGGGAACTCTCACTGCCCGGGGCCCCAGAACCAGCATCTAACACCATATGTGAGCGCAGCCAAAACCTTGGAGCTGCCACCTCCAAGGCCTGTCTCCTACTGCTCTAAAACTTACCAAACACACAATTGGAGAATCTCACTCCCAAACAGTTCTCTGCTGCTTTATAAAGCCTGCAGGCTGCTTATAAGCCAATGAAAAGTGCACACATAATACACCTAGCTTGCAGTGATAATCAAGCAAAAGCTGAGCAAGTCAGCCAATTAGTAGGAGAGGGCTTCAGTTGCATATAGACAATGGCTATATGACCAGCAGGGGGCACCAGCGTGCAGGATATTCCCTCTCATCTGCCCCCCTCCTAACTAAACTGCATGGGATACTACAATAATTAAAAACAATGGTGCATGAGCCAGCCTGGGGCCCCGGGAACTCTCACTGCCCGGGGCCCCAGAACCAGCATCTAACACCATATGTGAGCGCAGCCAAAACCTTGGAGCTGCCACCTCCAAGGCCTGTCTCCTACTGCTCTAAAACTTACCAAACACACAATTGGAGAACCTCACTCCCAAACAGTTCTCTGCTGCTTTATAAAGCCTGCAGGCTGCTTATAAGCCAATGAAAAGTGCACACATAATACACCTAGCTTGCAGTGATAATCAAGCAAAAGCTGAGCAAGTCAGCCAATTAGTAGGAGAGGGCTTCAGTTGCATATAGACAATGGCTATATGACCAGCAGGGGGCACCAGCGTGCAGGATATTCCCTCTCATCTGCCCCCCTCCTAACTAAACTGCATGGGATACTACAATAATTAAAAACAATGGTGCATGAGCCAGCCTGGGGCCCCGGGAACTCTCACTGCCCGGGGCCCCAGAACCAGCATCTAACACCATATGTGAGCGCAGCCAAAACCTTGGAGCTGCCACCTCCAAGGTCTGTCTCCTACTGCTCTAAAACTTACCAAACACACAATTGGAGAACCTCACTCCCAAACAGTTCTCTGCTGCTTTATAAAGCCTGCAGGCTGCTTATAAGCCAATGAAAAGTGCACACATAATACACCTAGCTTGCAGTGATAATCAAGCAAAAGCTGAGCAAGTCAGCCAATTAGTAGGAGAGGGCTTCAGTTGCATATAGACAATGGCTATATGACCAGCAGGGGGCACCAGCGTGCAGGATATTCCCTCTCATCTGCCCCCCTCCTAACTAAACTGCATGGGATACTACAATAATTAAAAACAATGGTGCATGAGCCAGCCTGGGGCCCCAGGAACTCTCACTGCCCGGGGCCCCAGAACCAGCATCTAACACCATATGTGAGCGCAGCCAAAACCTTGGAGCTGCCACCTCCAAGGCCTGTCTCCTACTGCTCTAAAACTTACCAAACACACAATTGGAGAATCTCACTCCCAAACAGTTCTCTGCTGCTATATAAAGCCTGCAGGCTGCTTATAAGCCAATGAAAAGTGCACACATAATACACCTAGCTTGCAGTGATAATCAAGCAAAAGCTGAGCAAGTCAGCCAATTAGTAGGAGAGGGCTTCAGTTGCATATAGACAATGGCTATATGACCAGCAGGGGGCACCAGCGTGCAGGATATTCCCTCTCATCTGCCCCCCTCCTAACTAAACTGCATGGGATACTACAATAATTAAAAACAATGGTGCATGAGCCAGCCTGGGGCCCCGGGAACTCTCACTGCCCGGGGCCCCAGAACCAGCATCTAACACCATATGTGAGCGCAGCCAAAACCTTGGAGCTGCCACCTCCAAGGCCTGTCTCCTACTGCTCTAAAACTTACCAAACACACAATTGGAGAACCTCACTCCCAAACAGTTCTCTGCTGCTTTATAAAGCCTGCAGGCTGCTTATAAGCCAATGAAAAGTGCACACATAATACACCTAGCTTGCAGTGATAATCAAGCAAAAGCTGAGCAAGTCAGCCAATTAGTAGGAGAGGGCTTCAGTTGCATATAGACAATGGCTATATGACCAGCAGGGGGCACCAGCGTGCAGGATATTCCCTCTCATCTGCCCCCCTCCTAACTAAACTGCATGGGATACTACAATAATTAAAAACAATGGTGCATGAGCCAGCCTGGGGCCCCGGGAACTCTCACTGCCCGGGGCCCCAGAACCAGCATCTAACACCATATGTGAGCGCAGCCAAAACCTTGGAGCTGCCACCTCCAAGGCCTGTCTCCTACTGCTCTAAAACTTACCAAACACACAATTGGAGAACCTCACTGCCAAACAGTTCTCTGCTGCTTTATAAAGCCTGCAGGCTGCTTATAAGCCAATGAAAAGTGCACACATAATACACCTAGCTTGCAGTGATAATCAAGCAAAAGCTGAGCAAGTCAGCCAATTAGTAGGAGAGGGCTTCAGTTGCATATAGACAATGGCTATATGACCAGCAGGGGGCACCAGCGTGCAGGATATTCCCTCTCATCTGCCCCCCTCCTAACTAAACTGCATGGGATACTACAATAATTAAAAACAATGGTGCATGAGCCAGCCTGGGGCCCCGGGAACTCTCACTGCCCGGGGCCCCAGAACCAGCATCTAACACCATATGTGAGCGCAGCCAAAACCTTGGAGCTGCCACCTCCAAGGCCTGTCTCCTACTGCTCTAAAACTTACCAAACACACAATTGGAGAATCTCACTCCCAAACAGTTCTCTGCTGCTTTATAAAGCCTGCAGGCTGCTTATAAGCCAATGAAAAGTGCACACATAATACACCTAGCTTGCAGTGATAATCAAGCAAAAGCTGAGCAAGTCAGCCAATTAGTAGGAGAGGGCTTCAGTTGCATATAGACAATGGCTATATGACCAGCAGGGGGCACCAGCGTGCAGGATATTCCCTCTCATCTGCCCCCCTCCTAACTAAACTGCATGGGATACTACAATAATTAAAAACAATGGTGCATGAGCCAGCCTGGGGCCCCGGGAACTCTCACTGCCCGGGGCCCCAGAACCAGCATCTAACACCATATGTGAGCGCAGCCAAAACCTTGGAGCTGCCACCTCCAAGGCCTGTCTCCTACTGCTCTAAAACTTACCAAACACACAATTGGAGAACCTCACTCCCAAACAGTTCTCTGCTGCTTTATAAAGCCTGCAGGCTGCTTATAAGCCAATGAAAAGTGCACACATAATACACCTAGCTTGCAGTGATAATCAAGCAAAAGCTGAGCAAGTCAGCCAATTAGTAGGAGAGGGCTTCAGTTGCATATAGACAATGGCTATATGACCAGCAGGGGGCACCAGCGTGCAGGATATTCCCTCTCATCTGCCCCCCTCCTAACTAAACTGCATGGGATACTACAATAATTAAAAACAATGGTGCATGAGCCAGCCCGGGCAGTAAAGTGGTAGAAATCTTGGTTACTGTAACAGCAGCTGGTGGTATGACTGCTAAACATTTGGTAGCTCTCCTAGTTTGCAAATGTTCTGCTAGGCAGTTTGCTACTGTAGGTTCAGCAACTGTTTTTTATTATGTTATGTTCAAAATAGAAGAGAAAAACAAAACATGGGTTTTGTTATGAATCACTAATGGGTCATGTTCCCATGAGAAAGGTGAAACATTGAGGAGATAGTAAGAGTTGGGGCAGCAGCTGACTTAGGATAGTATGTAAGCTAAGATGCCAACTTACTGTTCAATACATTTTACAAGTAACCTCACCTCAATCAACAATAACAATGTGAATAGGTATTTTTGAGTTGCTAGTTACCTAACCACTTAATGAATTTACTAGAGTACATCTACGCCTCCGGAGACTCCATCTTAGCTCCAAGGGCATTGATATATGTACCTCTCCGCGATCACTGTGTGCCCTCTCGTTGCCACCCTTCCCATTTACTGATCTAAGTGCCTGTGTTCAATGATCACCGACATCAATGAGATGACGGTGGTCATTGACAAAAGTGAAAGTAAAGCATACACACATTTCTTCCTCTGTGTACTGTTCACAGTGCACAGGTGGAATAAAGTGGGGGGGACATCTAGTGGCCAAATAGTAAAATTACACCTACATACATTACATTAAATAAAAATACATAAAATACCCCATTACCTCCCCTCCCATAGTCACCAAAATAAAACACTTCTATAAAAAAATTTTTTAAAAAGTAACATTTAAAAAAATAGTTTCTTTAGGGACTCAACTTTTTTAATATTTATGTCATGTCATATTACTGTTATTTTTGCAAATAAGGGCTTGTAATTAGTGACGGGCGCAAAATGGAAAAAATACACCTTTATTTCCAAATAAAATATTGTCACCATATATTGTACTAGAGGAATATTTTAAGCATTGTAATAACCAGGACAAATGAACAAATAAAATGTGTAGGTTTTATCCACAGTAGCACATTTTATTTTAAAACTGCAATGGCCGAAAACTGAGAAATAGTGATTTTTTTTTCCATTTTTTCTTATTATTCCTGTTAAAATGCATTAAGTAATTCTTAGCAAAGTGTACCACCCAAAGAAAGCCTAACAGGTGGTGAAATAAAAGAAGATATAGATAATTTCATTGTGATAAAGTTATTAGCGAATGAATAGAAGGACCACTGAAGTGTGAAAATTGCTCTGATCCATATGGGGAAAAACCCTTTAGAGGTGAACTGGCTACGATTCATCAGGAATACGCAGCTGCAGATAAATGTTGTTTCTATATGCTTTTTGCATTGGTGCCAAGAAACAAGTATGTGATTTCATTTTGGTGCTACACTGTACTGTTTTTTAAGACAGGTTCCACATATACCTGTTAGCAGGGTCACCTTCAGAAATTTCTGTGCCCCATACTGCGAAAACCTACTGGGCCCCCCTCATGCCAGATCACAATCTGCAGAAAACCACTCTTTAAATGCCTGAACACACGGGCGCTCTTGTGCCCGATTCTGTTTTTCATCTGTGAGGTCTGGGGCACACTAGATCACTTTTTGGAATGATATTAGGGTTTTGAGAATCACCTGCACTAATCGCAGGATATGCAGCATTTTGTGAGCGTTTGTACTCATATACATAGAATATAAGTTGGCGTAAACACTGGAAAACGCAGCTAAAATCACCTAAAAAGTGTTTACACCAGAGACGCTCCAGGATTTTTTTTTATTGAGGGTGCCATGCATATGCCAGACCAACTTCTAGTGTAACTTACCAAACACACAATTGGAGAACCTCACTCCCAAACAGTTCTCTGCTGCTTTATAAAGCCTGCAGGCTGCTTATAAGCCAATGAAAAGTGCACACATAATACACCTAGCTTGCAGTGATAATCAAGCAAAAGCTGAGCAAGTCAGCCAATTAGTAGGAGAGGGCTTCAGTTGCATATAGACAATGGCTATATGACCAGCAGGGGGCACCAGCGTGCAGGATATTCCCTCTCATCTGCCCCCCTCCTAACTAAACTGCATGGGATACTACAATAATTAAAAACAATGGTGCATGAGCCAGCCTGGGGCCCCGGGAACTCTCACTGCCCGGGGCCCCAGAACTAGCATCTAACACCATATGTGAGCGCAGCCAAAACCTTGGAGCTGCCACCTCCAAGGCCTGTCTCCTACTGCTCTAAAACTTACCAAACACACAATTGGAGAACCTCACTCCCAAACAGTTCTCTGCTGCTTTATAAAGCCTGCAGGCTGCTTATAAGCCAATGAAAAGTGCACACATAATACACCTAGCTTGCAGTGATAATCAAGCAAAAGCTGAGCAAGTCAGCCAATTAGTAGGAGAGGGCTTCAGTTGCATATAGACAATGGCTATATGACCAGCAGGGGGCACCAGCGTGCAGGATATTCCCTCTCATCTGCCCCCCTCCTAACTAAACTGCATGGGATACTACAATAATTAAAAACAATGGTGCATGAGCCAGCCTGGGGCCCCGGGAACTCTCACTGCCCGGGGCCCCAGAACCAGCATCTAACACCATATGTGAGCGCAGCCAAAACCTTGGAGCTGCCACCTCCAAGGCCTGTCTCCTACTGCTCTAAAACTTACCAAACACACAATTGGAGAACCTCACTCCCAAACAGTTCTCTGCTGCTTTATAAAGCCTGCAGGCTGCTTATAAGCCAATGAAAAGTGCACACATAATACACCTAGCTTGCAGTGATAATCAAGCAAAAGCTGAGCAAGTCAGCCAATTAGTAGGAGAGGGCTTCAGTTGCATATAGACAATGGCTATATGACCAGCAGGGGGCACCAGCGTGCAGGATATTCCCTCTCATCTGCCCCCCTCCTAACTAAACTGCATGGGATACTACAATAATTAAAAACAATGGTGCATGAGCCAGCCTGGGGCCCCGGGAACTCTCACTGCCCGGGGCCCCAGAACCAGCATCTAACACCATATGTGAGCGCAGCCAAAACCTTGGAGCTGCCACCTCCAAGGTCTGTCTCCTACTGCTCTAAAACTTACCAAACACACAATTGGAGAACCTCACTCCCAAACAGTTCTCTGCTGCTTTATAAAGCCTGCAGGCTGCTTATAAGCCAATGAAAAGTGCACACATAATACACCTAGCTTGCAGTGATAATCAAGCAAAAGCTGAGCAAGTCAGCCAATTAGTAGGAGAGGGCTTCAGTTGCATATAGACAATTGCTATATGACCAGCAGGGGGCACCAGCGTGCAGGATATTCCCTCTCATCTGCCCCCCTCCTAACTAAACTGCATGGGATACTACAATAATTAAAAACAATGGTGCATGAGCAAGCCTGGGGCCCCGGGAACTCTCACTGCCCGGGGCCCCAGAACCAGCATCTAACACCATATGTGAGCGCAGCCAAAACCTTGGAGCTGCCACCTCCAAGGCCTGTCTCCTACTGCTCTAAAACTTACCAAACACACAATTGGAGAATCTCACTCCCAAACAGTTCTCTGCTGCTTTATAAAGCCTGCAGGCTGCTTATAAGCCAATGAAAAGTGCACACATAATACACCTAGCTTGCAGTGATAATCAAGCAAAAGCTGAGCAAGTCAGCCAATTAGTAGGAGAGGGCTTCAGTTGCATATAGACAATGGCTATATGACCAGCAGGGGGCACCAGCGTGCAGGATATTCCCTCTCATCTGCCCCCCTCCTAACTAAACTGCATGGGATACTACAATAATTAAAAACAATGGTGCATGAGCCAGCCTGGGGCCCCGGGAACTCTCACTGCCCGGGGCCCCAGAACCAGCATCTAACACCATATGTGAGCGCAGCCAAAACCTTGGAGCTGCCACCTCCAAGGCCTGTCTCCTACTGCTCTAAAACTTACCAAACACACAATTGGAGAACCTCACTCCCAAACAGTTCTCTGCTGCTTTATAAAGCCTGCAGGCTGCTTATAAGCCAATGAAAAGTGCACACATAATACACCTAGCTTGCAGTGATAATCAAGCAAAAGCTGAGCAAGTCAGCCAATTAGTAGGAGAGGGCTTCAGTTGCATATAGACAATGGCTATATGACCAGCAGGGGGCACCAGCGTGCAGGATATTCCCTCTCATCTGCCCCCCTCCTAACTAAACTGCATGGGATACTACAATAATTAAAAACAATGGTGCATGAGCCAGCCTGGGGCCCCGGGAACTCTCACTGCCCGGGGCCCCAGAACCAGCATCTAACACCATATGTGAGCGCAGCCAAAACCTTGGAGCTGCCACCTCCAAGGTCTGTCTCCTACTGCTCTAAAACTTACCAAACACACAATTGGAGAACCTCACTCCCAAACAGTTCTCTGCTGCTTTATAAAGCCTGCAGGCTGCTTATAAGCCAATGAAAAGTGCACACATAATACACCTAGCTTGCAGTGATAATCAAGCAAAAGCTGAGCAAGTCAGCCAATTAGTAGGAGAGGGCTTCAGTTGCATATAGACAATGGCTATATGACCAGCAGGGGGCACCAGCGTGCAGGATATTCCCTCTCATCTGCCCCCCTCCTAACTAAACTGCATGGGATACTACAATAATTAAAAACAATGGTGCATGAGCCAGCCTGGGGCCCCGGGAACTCTCACTGCCCGGGGCCCCAGAACCAGCATCTAACACCATATGTGAGCGCAGCCAAAACCTTGGAGCTGCCACCTCCAAGGCCTGTCTCCTACTGCTCTAAAACTTACCAAACACACAATTGGAGAACCTCACTCCCAAACAGTTCTCTGCTGCTTTATAAAGCCTGCAGGCTGCTTATAAGCCAATGAAAAGTGCACACATAATACAGCTAGCTTGCAGTGATAATCAAGCAAAAGCTGAGCAAGTCAGCCAATTAGTAGGAGAGGGCTTCAGTTGCATATAGACAATGGCTATATGACCAGCAGGGGGCACCAGCGTGCAGGATATTCCCTCTCATCTGCCCCCCTCCTAACTAAACTGCATGGGATACTACAATAATTAAAAACAATGGTGCATGAGCCAGCCTGGGGCCCCGGGAACTCTCACTGCCCGGGGCCCCAGAACCAGCATCTAACACCATATGTGAGCGCAGCCAAAACCTTGGAGCTGCCACCTCCAAGGCCTGTCTCCTACTGCTCTAAAACTTACCAAACACACAATTGGAGAACCTCACTCCCAAACAGTTCTCTGCTGCTTTATAAAGCCTGCAGGCTGCTTATAAGCCAATGAAAAGTGCACACATAATACACCTAGCTTGCAGTGATAATCAAGCAAAAGCTGAGCAAGTCAGCCAATTAGTAGGAGAGGGCTTCAGTTGCATATAGACAATGGCTATATGACCAGCAGGGGGCACCAGCGTGCAGGATATTCCCTCTCATCTGCCCCCCTCCTAACTAAACTGCATGGGATACTACAATAATTAAAAACAATGGTGCATGAGCCAGCCTGGGGCCCCGGGAACTCTCACTGCCCGGGGCCCCAGAACCAGCATCTAACACCATATGTGAGCGCAGCCAAAACCTTGGAGCTGCCACCTCCAAGGCCTGTCTCCTACTGCTCTGAAACTTACCAAACACACAATTGGAGAACCTCACTCCCAAACAGTTCTTTGCTGCTTTATAAAGCCTGCAGGCTGCTTATAAGCCAATGAAAAGTGCACACATAATACACCTAGCTTGCAGTGATAATCAAGCAAAAGCTGAGCAAGTCAGCCAATTAGTAGGAGAGGGCTTCAGTTGCATATAGACAATGGCTATATGACCAGCAGGGGGCACCAGCGTGCAGGATATTCCCTCTCATCTGCCCCCCTCCTAACTAAACTGCATGGGATACTACAATAATTAAAAACAATGGTGCATGAGCCAGCCTGGGGCCCCGGGAACTCTCACTGCCCGGGGCCCCAGAACCAGCATCTAACACCATATGTGAGCGCAGCCAAAACCTTGGAGCTGCCACCTCCAAGGCCTGTCTCCTACTGCTCTAAAACTTACCAAACACACAATTGGAGAACCTCACTCCCAAACAGTTCTCTGCTGCTTTATAAAGCCTGCAGGCTGCTTATAAGCCAATGAAAAGTGCACACATAATACACCTAGCTTGCAGTGATAATCAAGCAAAAGCTGAGCAAGTCAGCCAATTAGTAGGAGAGGGCTTCAGTTGCATATAGACAATGGCTATATGACCAGCAGGGGGCACCAGCGTGCAGGATATTCCCTCTCATCTGCCCCCCTCCTAACTAAACTGCATGGGATACTACAATAATTAAAAACAATGGTGCATGAGCCAGCCTGGGGCCCCGGGAACTCTCACTGCCCGGGGCCCCAGAACCAGCATCTAACACCATATGTGAGCGCAGCCAAAACCTTGGAGCTGCCACCTCCAAGGCCTGTCTCCTACTGCTCTAAAACTTACCAAACACACAATTGGAGAACCTCACTCCCAAACAGTTCTCTGCTGCTTTATAAAGCCTGCAGGCTGCTTATAAGCCAATGAAAAGTGCACACATAATACACCTAGCTTGCAGTGATAATCAAGCAAAAGCTGAGCAAGTCAGCCAATTAGTAGGAGAGGGCTTCAGTTGCATATAGACAATGGCTATATGACCAGCAGGGGGCACCAGCGTGCAGGATATTCCCTCTCATCTGCCCCCCTCCTAACTAAACTGCATGGGATACTACAATAATTAAAAACAATGGTGCATGAGCCAGCCTGGGGCCCCGGGAACTCTCACTGCCCGGGGCCCCAGAACCAGCATCTAACACCATATGTGAGCGCAGCCAAAACCTTGGAGCTGCCACCTCCAAGGCCTGTCTCCTACTGCTCTAAAACTTACCAAACACACAATTGGAGAACCTCACTCCCAAACAGTTCTCTGCTGCTTTATAAAGCCTGTAGGCTGCTTATAAGCCAATGAAAAGTGCACACATAATACACCTAGCTTGCAGTGATAATCAAGCAAAAGCTGAGCAAGTCAGCCAATTAGTAGGAGAGGGCTTCAGTTGCATATAGACAATGGCTATATGACCAGCAGGGGGCACCAGCGTGCAGGATATTCCCTCTCATCTGCCCCCCTCCTAACTAAACTGCATGGGATACTACAATAATTAAAAACAATGGTGCATGAGCCAGCCCGGGCAGTAAAGTGGTAGAAATCTTGGTTACTGTAACAGCAGCTGGTGGTATGACTGCTAAACATTTGGTAGCTCTCCTAGTTTGCAAATGTTCTGCTAGGCAGTTTGCTACTGTAGGTTCAGCAACTGTTTTTTATTATGTTATGTTCAAAATAGAAGAGAAAAACAAAACATGGGTTTTGTTATGAATCACTAATGGGTCATGTTCCCATGAGAAAGGTGAAACATTGAGGAGATAGTAAGAGTTGGGGCAGCAGCTGACTTAGGATAGTATGTAAGCTAAGATGCCAACTTACTGTTCAATACATTTTACAAGTAACCTCACCTCAATCAACAATAACAATGTGAATAGGTATTTTTGAGTTGCTAGTTACCTAACCACTTAATGAATTTACTAGAGTACATCTACGCCTCCGGAGACTCCATCTTAGCTCCAAGGGCATTGATATATGTACCTCTCCGCGATCACTGTGTGCCCTCTCGTTGCCACCCTTCCCATTTACTGATCTAAGTGCCTGTGTTCAATGATCACCGACATCAATGAGATGACGGTGGTCATTGACAAAAGTGAAAGTAAAGCATACACACATTTCTTCCTCTGTGTACTGTTCACAGTGCACAGGTGGAATAAAGTGGGGGGGGACATCTAGTGGCCAAATAGTAAAATTACACCTACATACATTACATTAAATAAAAATACATAAAATACCCCATTACCTCCCCTCCCATAGTCACCAAAATAAAACACTTCTATAAAAAATTTTTTTAAAAAGTAACATTTAAAAAAATAGTTTCTTTAGGGACTCAACTTTTTTAATATTTATGTCATGTCATATTACTGTTATTTTTGCAAATAAGGGCTTGTAATTAGTGACGGGCGCAAAATGGAAAAAATACACCTTTATTTCCAAATAAAATATTGTCACCATATATTGTACTAGAGGAATATTTTAAGCATTGTAATAACCAGGACAAATGAACAAATAAAATGTGTAGGTTTTATCCACAGTAGCACATTTTATTTTAAAACTGCAATGGCCGAAAACTGAGAAATAGTGATTTTTTTTTTCCATTTTTTCTTATTATTCCTGTTAAAATGCATTAAGTAATTCTTAGCAAAGTGTACCACCCAAAGAAAGCCTAACAGGTGGTGAAATAAAAGAAGATATAGATAATTTCATTGTGATAAAGTTATTAGCGAATGAATAGAAGGACCACTGAAGTGTGAAAATTGCTCTGATCCATATGGGGAAAAACCCTTTAGAGGTGAACTGGCTACGATTCATCAGGAATACGCAGCTGCAGATAAATGTTGTTTCTATATGCTTTTTGCATTGGTGCCAAGAAACAAGTATGTGATTTCATTTTGGTGCTACACTGTAGTGTTTTTTAAGACAGGTTCCACATATACCTGTTAGCAGGGTCACCTTCAGAAATTTCTGTGCCCCATACTGCGAAAACCTACTGGGCCCCCCTCATGCCAGATCACAATCTGCAGAAAACCACTCTTTAAATGCCTGAACACACGGGCGCTCTTGTGCCCGATTCTGTTTTTCATCTGTGAGGTCTGGGGCACACTAGATCACTTTTTGGAATGATATTAGGGTTTTGAGAATCACCTGCACTTGTAAAAAAGCTTTGCTAATGCAAGGCTATGGTGTTGAGCCCACTAGAGCGATTGTGATTTTGGAAATCATAATCGCAGGATATGCAGCATTTTGTGAGCGTTTGTACTCATATACATAGAATATGAGTTGGCGTAATCACTGGAAAACGCAGCTAAAATCACCTAAAAAGTGTTTACACCAGGGACGCTCCAGGATTTTTTTTTATTGAGGGTGCCATGCATATGCCAGACCAACTTCTAGTGTAACTGATGACCTGCGGTGCGCAAAGGGTACGCGAAGGGCGTGTGTGTATGTGTGTGTATATTACATACACCAGCTAAATTTCATGTACTTCACATGCTCTGTGATGTGCATGGACATATGAAGCTTTCATATAAACCACAGGATGCATTTTTACAGATGACATGCTACTTTCTTGTGTTTCTGGGCTGAGGAGCTGAGTGACAAAACACCTGAGGAACAATGCATTCACATGTGCATTATAAGTGTGCATGAGCTCTCAAATCCAAAACCAAAACAGCCATCTGTACATACTGTCTAGACTAGAGCACACTAAATACAAAGACATGCTACATGCATACCTCACACACAGGCAGTATTCCTCACTGTCTCCCTGTCCTGACAAATTTCTTGTAGCATAACTCTGGTTATCAGCTTGGTTCAGAGCTGTAAACAGTCAACAAGGAGATCAGTTACAGCTTTCTCTGCTCTGGATAGCTTGGTCGCCATTCAATTGTCAATATCTACACAATACTAGAATCACATGTACAAATGTTACAGACTACCCAGCAAGCTCATGGTGAACCAGAACTCCTAGAGTGTGTAAAGGGCTAAAAGAGACCGAAAAACTCCATACTAAGATAAACTTATGAACAAATGTGAACAGGCGTTCCAAGATGATAACTTACTCTTGCAGTTAGTACTGTCTCCACCTGGGGAGGGTGGAGACTGAAGTGAATAATGATGAGAAGATGCATTCACAAGGGGGGGGGGGGGGGAAGAGGTCTCTGTGATAAACAGAAAGCTGGTGCTGCTATTGAATGAAATGATTATACGAGCAAGCATCGCCTCAGAGCTTGCAGCTCTGGCCAAGTGTCTGATAAGTGCCTTAATGTGCTTCGTGGTAGAACCCCCCCTGCCCTAGAATTTTCTGGGCCCCACCCCAGCCTCCCCTCCCTGATGATCTATCTTTAAACCTGCCTGTTAGGAATCAGAACTTAGTAAATTCCTGACATACTCGCACTCCAATTGTACGTTCTTTTGTTCTCTGTCAACCTGTCAGACTGAAAACAAGGAGGATTGTTTCAGGCATTACAATAAGCTTACCTGGTTTTCACTTGGCTAATTATTGACCAGATGACTCTGCTATGCATGGCAGCTCGCTTGCAGCCAATTTCTCCTATAACACTCTTGATTAATTAACAGACTGGTGAATCTGGTTTGCATCTGCTCTCTGATTGGCTGCCTGTGTTTTATAAGTATTTTCCTGCCTGGGCTCCATGCCCATTATGTTACTCAGTTTCCTGTTCAGTGAAGGGTGAGCTTTGGGATTGCCTTAAAGGGGAACTGAAGTGAGAGGTATACAGAGGCTGCCATATTTATTACCTTTTAATCAATACTAGTTGCCTGGCAGCCCTGCTGGTCTATTTCTCTGCAGTAGTATCTGAATAACACCAGAAACAAGCATGCAGCTAGTCTTGTCAGATCTGACTTTAAAGTCTGAAACACCCGATCTGCTGCATGCTTGTTCAGGGGCTATGGCTAATAGTATTAGAGGCAAAGGATCAGCGGGGCTGCCAGGCAACTGGTATTGCTTAAAAGGAAATAAACATGGCAGCCTCCATATACCTCTCTCTTCAGTTCCCCTTTAAGTGTTAACTGACCTCAACTAGTTTGACTTTCCTTGTTTGCTGTTGGATTGACCTCTGCTTTGCTTTGACTATGCTTCTGTCTCATCCTCTGATGTATCCGCCTATCTGCAGGTGCTCTGTGTATGACCTCTGGCTGGTAACTGACTTACAGATTGTGTAGCCCTTGTATTAGTTAGTCATCTGTCCTCCTCTGTGCGAACATTAGCTCAATTTCTAGGTTTTGTATTAGCTGGGCGTTTGGGTGTTTCATTGGTTACCTCAGCCTCAGATCCAATACTTTGTACAAATAAGTCCTGGGGCAATCAAATTCAACTAGACATAATCAGTCTCCTGTTCAAGCAGGGCTTGCTATAGGTGAAAATTGTGGTGGAGATCAGGGTAAAAGGTATGAAGGGTAACTGGTGATCACCTGGATACCTCACATTCCCAAATTACTCCTGTAACCTACATTTTCCAAATTTATAAAAACTATCTTCTCAATATTAAATCTCAACCTCACCCCTTACATGTCACCTTTTCTTGGTGCCTATCATTAACCTCTACCCTTAATTAAATCCTTCTTCATGATGCCAATTCTTAACCCTAAGATATGGTATCAACCTCCTTCAGTCTATTCAAAATGTGATATGACCAGCAGGTTTTTACATTCACATAGTTACCAGTGAAAAATAAACTGCAAGCTTTCTTAACCCGTATTTGTAAACATAGGAACATTTAAAGAGAAAAGAAATGAAGTAGGCAGTACAGCTTTATAAAGATCATTCCAATGTGACAAGAAAAAAAACAAAACCAAAAACAAAACAGTGTTTAGGGTAATTCAATATTTTTTGATCCATTTTGAATTGGAACATATTTGTGAATACACATCTGTCATGAGAGATCTAGGAGAACAGTCTTTTTTACCTCTCTCTTAAACTGCTAGTTGCCAAGTTATAATCAAGTTACAATATTAGACTTGTGGGTATAAGGTTTTCTGGGCTATTTCTCTGGAAGACGTGTGCAGAAAAGTAGTGTAAGTACTAAGAATATCGTATGAACATTAAGAAGATATGTTTTTCCCTTTAAAAGTTATCTGTCCAAAGCATAGAAAGAGTTTTTCTTTAGCCTTTTCCTGGTGGATCAAACGGGATATGTGAGGGTACTGAAAGGGATTGTACATGTATATTTGCATATGTATATGTGTGTGTGTGTGTTGTGTGTATACAATACTGTATACTGTATATATATATATATATATATATATATATATATATATATATCCTACTAATTTAATAAATGGGAAAGTTCGGATGTTTGGATGTTTGGATGTTTGTTACTCGATCACGCAAAAATGGCTGAACGGATTTGAATGAAATTTGTCACACACATAGTACACTACCTGGAATAAAGTATAGGATACTTTTTATTTCTATAACCAAAAAGGGGGCGGAGACAAATACAAATTTCACTGGAAAATGTAAACTGCAGCCATTCTTACACTGTTAATGGTAGGGTTCTCAAACTTTGCACAGTTGGTCGCTGGGTGACTGGGATTAATATTCAGAAAGGTGGGTGGAGTCTATAAAAGCCAATCAAAATTAACCTATTGATTTTCAAGGGGAATATTTACATTGCTGCCATTCTTGCACTGTTAATGGCACAAGCATCAAACCTGGTACAGTTGATCATTGGGTGACTAGGGTTCAATTTCAGAAAGGGGGTGGAGCCACAAACAGCCAATTAAATTTGTTTCATTTCGATGCACATTATTGATGCCAAACACCGCAAAGATCACAAACTTGGTACTTGATTAATTGTGTGTTAGGGTTAGAAAAGTGGGCACAGCCAACACCAGCCAAATACATAAGCGGGCAACGCCGGGTCATAAGTGGGCGGAGAAAAATACAAATTTTACTGGGAAAATGTAAACAGCAGCCATTCTTACACTGTTAATGGTAGGGTTCTCAAACTTTGCACAGTTGGTTACTGGGTGACTGGGGTTAATATTCTGAAAAGTGGGTGGAGCCTACAAAAGGCAATAAAAAATTACCTATTGATTTTTCAGGGGAATATTTCATTGCTGCCATTCTTGCACTGTTAATGGCACAAGCCTCAAACCTGGTACAGTTGATCATTGGGCGACTGGGGTTTAAATTTATAAAAGGAGGTGGAGCCACAAACAGCCAATATGATTTGTTTCATTTTAATGCAGGTTATTGATGCCAAAGACCGCAAAGCTCACAAACTTGGTCATTGAGTAATTGATTAATTGTGTGTTAGGGTTAGGAAAAGTGGGCGCAGCCAGCACCTGCAAAATACATAATCGGGCAATGCTGGGTCATCAGTAGGCGGAGACAAATGCAAATTTCACTGAGAAAATGTAAACTGCAGCAATTCTTACACTTTTAATGGTAGGGTTCTCAAACTTTGCAAAATTGGTCACTGGGTGACTGGGATTAATATTCAGAGAAGTGGGTGGAGCCTACAAAAGCCAATCAAAATTCACGTATTGATTTTCAAGGGGAATATGTAATTGCTACCATTCTTGCACTGTTAATGGCACAAGCCTTAAAGAGAATCTGTAACTTCAAAACGTCCCCTGGGGGGTACTCACCTCGGGTGGGGGAAGCCTCAGGATCCTAATGAGGCTTCCCACGCTATCCTCCATCCCTCAGGGGTCTCGCTGCAGCCCTCCGTACAGCGGTGACGTCAATATTTACCTTCCCGGCTTCTGCGCAGGCGCTCTGATGGCTGTCGGTTCCGAAGTAGGCGGAAATACCCGATCGCCGTCAGGTCTGCTCTACTGCGCAGGTGCAAGTCTCCGGCACCTGCGCAGTAGAGCGGACCCGACTGAGAACGGGTATTTCCGTCTACTTTGGAGCCGAAAGCAGCCACAGCGCCCCCGCTGGAGCCAGCAAAGGTAAATATTGAATTGACAGTCGGGTCTGTCGCCGGCTGTTCGGAGGGCTGCAGCGAGACCCCCATGTGACAGAGGACGGCATGGGAAGCCTCATTAGGATCCCAAGGCTTCCCCCACCCGAGGTGAGTACCCCCTAGGGGATGTTTTTGATGTTACAGTGTCTCTTTAAACCTGGTACAGTTGATCATTGGGTGACTGGGGTTCAAATTCAGACAAAGGGGTGGAGCCACAAACAGCCAATTAGATTTGTTCAATCTCAATGCAAATTATTGATGCCAAAGGCCGCAAAGCTCACAAACTTGGTTATTGAGTAATTGTGTATTAGGGTTAGAAATAGTAGGCGGAGCCAACACCAGCCAAATACATACCTGAACAATGTTAGGAAATAAGTGGGTGGAGAAAAATACAAATTTCATTGCGCAAATGTAAACTGCAGCCATTCTTACACTGTTAATGGCAGGGTTCTCAAACTTTGCCCAGTTGGTCACTGGGTGACTGGGATTAATATTCAGAAAAGTGGGTGGAGCCTATAAAAGCCAATCAAAATCCACCTATTGATTTTTAAGGGGAATATTGAATTGCTGCCATTCTTGCACTGTTAATCACCTGTACCTGGTACGGTTGGCCATTGGGTGATTGGGGTTCAAATTCAGAAAAGGGGTGGAGCCACATCCAATTAGATTAATTTTATTTCATTGCAAATTATTGATTCCAAAGACCAAAAAACTAACATACTTGGTCATTAAGTAATTGTGTTTTAGGGTTAGGAAGAGTGGGCAGAGCCAACACTAGCCAAATACATACCCGGGCAACTCCGGGCGTCCAGCTAGTATATATATATATATATATATATATATATATATATATATATATATATATAATATATATATATATATTTATTTATTTATTTTTTTACGGACTCTAAGACACACTTTTTCTCCCCCAAAAGTGGGGGAGAGGAATTGGTCCGTCTTATAGACCGAATGTGCAGCGATGTGTCCCCCGAAAGAAAGTGCGAGCGCAGGTCAGAGCACCTCCCTCACACAGTCCCGGCTCAGAGTCCAGCATCCTCCTACTTCACATTTCCTGCAGCCAGCTTATAGGGATCTATTTTCCCTAACTTTTATCCCTGTGCTGACAGTGGCAGACACTGGTGCATATGTATACCGGCTCTCTGGCTCCAGCCTGGTCTTTGACAGCATCTCATCAGCGCACACGGTCTGTCCCCCTCTACAGCATCTTCACCAATGGGGATGTCATGTTCCACCCACTTCTCCCTTCCAAGTCACTTACCGATCAGGCGGGGGGAAGGGGGGCGCTGCTCCAGACCACTAATCACAGCCACCCTCTTCCCCCTTTCCTTTTCTGATTGGCCGCAAATGGGTTGCCGGCGGGACCAAGGCTTCATCATTGGGACCAATCACTGGGTTCCCTCTACTGTTGAGGGAATGCAGTGATTGGCCCCAATGATGGATTCTTGGTCCCGCCAGCAAGACTATCATGGCCAATCAGGAATGGAGGCAGAAGGTGACTGTGATTGGCAGTCTGAGACAGAGTGCCCCCCCCCCCCGATTGGTAAATGGCTTGGAAGGGAGCAGTGGGTGGAATGTGACATCCCCATTGGTGAAGATGCTGGTCTGCACTTGCACTTCCTTCTGGGGGGACACATGGCTGCACATTCGGTCAGGGAACAGAGGACACAGGATGAATAGAGGACATGGGATGGACAGAGGATACAGGGGGTATGGACAGAGAACACAGGGTGTGCGGACAGATGACACAGGGTGACGAACAAGCGACACAGGAGGATGGACAGAGGACACCATACGGACAGAGGTCACAGGGGGTATGGGCAGAGGACACAAATGGACCTAATAATTGGGGGGGGAAGGTCCATAATATGCTCCTGCACTATAGATGCACCAGGTTTAGCATATTTTTTTCCTCGGATGTTGTCCTCTAAACCTAGGTGCATCATATAGTCCGGTGTGTCTTCTAGTCTGAAAAATACAGTGTCTAGTTTCAGTGTTATAGTGCTTTTCTCCCTGTGGACTCAAAGTGCTGTGACCCTCTGCAGTCTCAAAGGCTCAGGAAAAGGCCTCTCGCACTGATTGTGGAAGTGAGTTCCATAGAGTAGGGGCTGCAAGGGAAAAGGCCTGTGCACTAAATGTTTTATATGGATAAAGGGAATAACCAAATTCATCTTGTTTGCAGAACGGACCGGGCATGAATGGGAAATATAGTTCCAATACATATACAGAGCACACCCAAGATGGCTGCCTCACCTTTTACCTGCTCCACACTTTGTCCTGGCTCTAGGAAGAATTAATCACATACACACAGAAGTACCAAAAATACTTTGTGCCTATTTCCACTACACGTGGATTTTGGATGCAGAAAGCTCCAATGAATGCCTGTGGGAAATCTGCATCAGAAAAATCACTTTTAGTGGAAATAGGCCCATAGACATTCATTGGAGTCAGTTTTTCTGCATCTAGAATCTGCACGTAATAGAAACAGGCCCTTAGAGATTCCGTGCCATAAAATCCCTGGCTACAATTGGAATCCTTTGATAATTGGATAACTAAAATAAAAGATGGATTGCACTCAACATGAAAGTCCTGCTTAGCTAACAGTTTACATTTGACTACCCCTACTGATAAATAGCAACACTCAAGGAAGACCTTAATGAGCCTACACACACACACACACACACACACACACACACGCACGCACGCACGCACGCACGCACGCACGCACACACACACACACACATATATTTTATTTTATTTTTTATTTTTTTATTTCTTGGTTGAACTTGGTGGATGGATGTATTTTATTCATCCAAGCACACAGGTGATTTAGAAAGCATTAATGCTTGATGATCAGGATTATAGCCTTAAAAGTAGCATTTGTACAAATAGGTCAAGTCCCATATAACTCTCTTCCCCAAAGTATTATGTTTACAGTGAAAATGAATCAACATCCATCCTTATATGGCTGTTATTATAGCTAAGGCTGGAGACCAGCTTGTATCCAGTTTGTAACCATCCAGATGTCAGATGATGCCAATGAAAAGCAGCGAGGTGTTTGTTTGTTTTTGTTTTCCTCAGAGGTTTCATTTTAATATTTTAGTTCTGTATTTACATAGAGTAGTTCATAAACATTGTACATATCCTCTTACAAAATACATTTAAATAACAAAGTTTGCATGATACACAGTAGCATGTCTGT
Source organism: Hyperolius riggenbachi (assembly GCF_040937935.1). Taxonomy (NCBI): domain Eukaryota; kingdom Metazoa; phylum Chordata; class Amphibia; order Anura; family Hyperoliidae; genus Hyperolius; species Hyperolius riggenbachi. The sequence continues at coordinate 367,095,709 of NC_090647.1, read as the reverse complement.
AACCTTCAGGGAGATCTCTGTTTTTTTTTTGTTGTTTTTGTTTTTTTATGGACATCTACAAAGTGGGCTGTAGAATTGCCTGTCTAAAATATTTGCAGTTTCTTTGATTCACCCATACTCTGTTGTTATATATTGTTATTGTACTGAAATCATTACTTAAAGAGGAACTCCAGTGAAAATAATTTAATAAAAAAAAGTGCTTCATTTTTACAATAATTATGTATAAATGATTTAGTCAGTGTTTGCTCATTGTAAAATCTTTCCTCTCCCAGATTCACATTCTGACATGTATTACATGGTGACATTGTTACTGTGGGCAAGTTATGTAGCTGTTTCTAGCTGCTCTGGCTGTTACAGACAGCTTTAAACAGCCATTTCCTGTCTGTGAACATTGTTACATTGTGGCAGTTTGCCCAGAGTACCGCGGTATTCAGAGCCTCTTGTGGGAGGGGTTTCAGCACAAAATTAGTCACACAGCGCCCCCTGATGGTCTGTTTGTGAAAATCATTCAATTTCTCATGTAAAAGGGGGTATCAGCTACTGATTGGGATAAAGTTCAATTCTTGGTTGGAGTTTCTCTTTAAAGGACAACTGAAGTGAGAAGAATATGAAGGCTGTCATATTTATTTCCTTTTACACAATACCAGTTGCCTGGCAGCCCTGCTGATCTATTTGGCTGCAGTAGTGCCTGAATCACACCTGAAATAAGTATGCAGGTAATCTGGCAGACCTGACAATAAATGTCAGAAACACCTGATCTGCATATGCTTGTTCAGGGTCTAACACTAAAAATGTTAGAGGCAGAGGAGAGCCAGGTAACTGGTATTGCTTAACAGGAAATACAATAAATATGGCAGCCTCCATATCCCTTTCGCTTTAGTTGTCCTTTAAGACATTTAAATTGTGTGTGTGTTTGTGTCCTATTCCTAGTGTGTTTATATTATTTTTAACCTTTTCACCTCCCCCAGCACGAGTATCTACGTCCCTGTATGTACACAAATACAAACAAATATAAACAGATGGCTCTATTTTTAGAACACACTGACTCTATATCTCCATCTTGTGGCCAAAAAGTAAAACCACATCCAAATACCTTATTATATACCTTCCCATAGAAATATGAAATACATGTTAATTATTTTTAAAAACCCTTGGAGGTGAAAGGGGTTAAATTGAAACTACCATAAACAAATTACAAAACAAAATATTAAAAAACAAAACAAAAACAACACAGACCGATTTGGAAACAAGGAAATGATTATATCGCACCTTTTCCAAAATATAAAAATGGGCTGCAAGGAGACAAGTGGAAGAGCACCCCTACTTCCACTCACACATGTTCAAATAAATTATAAACTCCTGTGCACTCAGCTTATTAAAGCTTTATTGAAAATTATTATGCACAGCATTCAATTAATGCACAAAGGCCATCCACTAACCCCACAATCAATTTCCCAACATCACACATCCAACCAATTCAGCAACAATCTGCACCCAACACTCCATACACTGCAAGATCCTGCCTCAATATGGTTGATGGTCAGTGACCCTGAGCTATCTCAATCATGGATGTGTAGCAAATGGCCATTAATGTATTCAATAAAAAATAAGATGAGGGGTCATCCATATCCCGCAATTTATAGAGGCCCACATTAGAATTCTTTCCTGTAAAAAATTAAGGAAAACATTCTTGTAAGGAATTAAAGGAAACATTTGAAACTCACATTTTCATTTAATCCTCTAGGATTCACACAATCTAGTTTCCTTATCCACTCAACCTCTCTGCGGAGTAATACCTTTTCTCTATCCCCTCCTCGTCTAAGAGGGGGAATAGAATCCACTACCATCCATTTCAGCTGAGATGCTGAATGTCCAGCTTGATAAAAATGTCTAGCCACCGGGACATTTTGTTTCTCAGGGTTTTTATAAAAATCTGAGATGCTCCTTTTATGCTCCTGAATGCGTACTTTTACATTTCGGGTGGTCTCCCCTACATACACCAGCCCGCAAGGACACTTTAAAGCATATACGGCATACTCTGTGTTGCAGTTATAGTTACCACCCACTCTGATCCTTTGACCAGTGTGGGGGTGGGAGATACATTCTCCCTTAATCACCGCAGAGCAGCAATTGCAAGAGCAACAAGGATGCGTGCCTTTGCGACCAATCGTCTCTCTTTGTTTCGGATCCCTTTTACATACAAAATTGGCCACTGTTCTACCTCTCCTGTATGCAAACAAGGGAATATCTTTGAAAAGAGAACCAGCCTCTGAATCTTTCTGTAGAATAGGCCAGAACTTACGTATTATCCCTCTTATTTTCCTAGAGAGGTGGCCAAAATGTAAAACAAACGGAATTCTTTCAGACTTTTTGTTCTTGTTCGTTCCTGATACCAACAAGGACCCTCTGCCTATAGTGCCTACTTCTTCACTAACTTGTAACAATCTATCCTTGTCGAAACCTTTCTCCACAAAATTGTCTACAAGCCTAGTAGCAGCCTCACGGTACTCAGTATCAGTGGACGAAATTCTCCGAGCGCGTAAAAATTGTCCCTTCGGTGGGCTTTTTTTAAGTTTTTCATCATGAAAGCTGTCCATGCGCAGTAAATTATTTCTTTCAGTCGGCTTCCGAAACAATTTCGTCCGAAACCTACCATCACCCTTGCTGATGGTTACGTCTAAGAAATGTATGCTCTCCACTGAGCATTCCGCCGTGAATTTGATGGTTGAATGCATTGCATTCGCCTCATCTACCATTTTGTGGAAAGAGGTTTCTGAACCCCTCCACAAAATGAGTATGTCGTCCACGAATCTGAAGTACCCCTGAAGCTGCTGTTTGTAACTAGGATTCTGCAAGAACATTTGATTTTCTAATTTTGTTAAAAATAAATTTGCAAATGACGGAGCTACAGGTGACCCCATACTTGTGCCCTGTGTCTGCACGTAAAAATTTTCCTTGAATTTGAAATAGTTCTGCCGCAAAACCATGTCCAAACAATCTAGTAAAAAGTAGATTTTATTGTGATGCACATTGGTTTCCAAGAGCTTTTCTTCAATACACTTCATCCCCTCAACATGGGGTATGGAGGTGAACAAGCTTTGTACATCCAAAGTACATAACAGCAAATCATCAGGAACATCAGAAAAATCATTCAACCGATTTAGCAAATCTGTAGTATCTTTCAGACATGTAGGAATCATTTCAGCAAGTGGTTGAAGGTGCGCATCAACATATTTCGACAGCGGATACAAAACTGAATTCATGCTGGAGACAATTGGCCTGCCTGGTGGATCCTCGAGACTCTTGTAAATTTTTGGTAGTAGGTACAACTCAGGCACCTGGGGGTACTCAGTAGTCAAGTAAGATGCGATTGATTTGTCAATGGTCCCTAAAAGCAGGGCATCACTGACCATCATATCAACCTTACGTTTTGCAGGGTAGACGGTATAGTAGTTCCCTGTATGAGGATTTAGATATTGTATATATTTGTTTATTATGTCACTTGCAATTTATCACATAGAACTTCCTGTGGACTTATGTTGGACTTTCAGGGGGTTGTACTTCCTGTGGGTGGTCCTATATAAGGGGTGGTGTGGTGGTGGGTGGTTACACCTGATGAAGGGTCAGAGTACCCGTAACATGTAGTGTGTGCTGTTGCTCGAATAAAGAAGTCAAACGCAAGTTTGGAGCCTGTGGAGTGCCTTCTTCTACCTATTGGATAAGTTGTTGCTTTGCAGGGGTGGTGTACCTGCAGGAGAGGAGCACCGGCTGTTGCTACCTGGCCAAGGGATAGCAGAGGTGAGACTCATAGGTGCTTAAGATTGAAGTATTCAATAAAAACTAAAATCATGTATAAAAAATATATGCAAAAATATGCGCAATTAAAAAAGCAACATTCCTTCCCAAAAAATCTTCTGCCTCAGCATGGGCTTTCAAATGGATATTAACCACTGCTTCAATAAAAGTCTATTACTCTTGCTTAGCATTCCATCATATTGGTATCAATTGCTCCCATTGGAATCAAACAGCGTGTTGCAAGCAGTATTCATAAGTCAATCTTGAATTGGCTGTATTACCCCATACAATCCAGAACATCAAATCCTCTGAGTGTTCAATAGCATGAGAAACAGGCACTTACTGATTCCATGTTTGAGAGGGGTAGGGAAGCCAGGATAGGTTATTTCATACCATTTGTAGGATCAAGAGGACAGGCGTAAAGTGGTGTTGTGCGGCCCCAGAGTACTTCAGCGTGACTGCGGCCGTCAGTCTACGCACATCCGGAAGTCCGCGCTCGATTGCCTGGTAACAAAGCCCAGTCTGTTGAAACTTTCCAGGAAAGGTACTGCATGACGTCACCTTGCAGCTGACCAATAGCGCTTATGCGTTTCAAGAGGTAACGCCTCTCTTCATAAGAGCAGAAGATTTTTTGGGAAGGAATGTTGCTTTTTTAATTGCACATATTTTTGCATATATATTTTTTAATACATGATTTTAGCTTGTCTGCACTCTGCAGACATTTTATTTTGAATACATGAATGGCCATTTGCTGCATATCCATGATTGAGATATCTCAGGGTCACTGACCATCAACCATACTGAGGCAAGATCTTGCAGTGTATGGAGTGTTGGGTGCAGATTGTAGTTGAATTGGTTGGATGTGTGATGTTGGGAGATTGATTGTGGGGTTCGTGGATGGCCTTTGTGGATGAGGATTTAATTGTGCATTAATTGAATGCTGTGCATAATAATTTTCAATAAAGCTTTAATAAGCTGAGTTCCTTTTTGGCTTTTGAAATAGCAGATTAGGGAGAACCTTAATTTTTAATACAGTATGTTACATAACAGTGTCAAGGAGTAATGAGTATTTTTCATACTGACTAGTAACAAGTAGACTGCAAAATCTTTTAGGAAAGAAGATGGATATTGTCCACCCATTACTGAAACAATCTCACTAACACATGTTACACACAATGCAGTACTGTGTGCTATAACATTTCTTGTTTTTAAAATGTGGAATGTAACATTCACCTTTATACGGTTGCAACAATTTCCAATAATTTCCTAAAAGTAGAACTGCACTGAAATTTTTTTTCCCTTTTCTATTATTTGGAAGGGATTGAAAACAGGCTCTACTGCATTCTGGATTTCCATTTCTCTTCACATCATGCTCCAGAAAAACAAGTCATTAACGCTTAACATTGTGGTGAAATTTCCTGCTGATGACTTATGCCAGATATTATCAAATCATATGTCCCAAACTCTAGTTTCAGTAAAATTTTGGAATTCACTTCAGTTTCTGTCTTGCAAGAGGCAGAAAGTAATGAAAGCCTTCATTGTATTATGTTTTATTTTTCCTTCTGACACTATTTAGTGATTACAAAAGATAATGTGATAAAATTACACTTCAATCCTCCCTTGATCAAAAAAATATGGCTATGGTCTATGAATTAAATGTGTAATATTATCCTTTAGACTTTGCTAGTAGCCATCCATAACATATTATTATCAGTACAGATGACCGCTGACTGAGTTTTCTAGAGAAACTGAAGTGTGTTTCTAGTAGGTGACAATTTTAAATGATGATTGTTAAGTTTACTTGATGGAATTTTTATTTGACTATCACAAATTGTCTGCTTGCTTTTCTTCATCATACAGCAGTGGATATTTGTATGTCAGCACATAATAATTGTTCCTTTAAATCTTTAATTACCAACTTCAAAGACAAATCCAATGAATTGACATACCAAACAGAGATAGTGATGTTTTTTTATCAGACTAATAGAAGCTGCATTAAAGCCTTGTATCCACATAGGAGGACCGTCACCCAGGAAGGATAGGGACTCAAACCCTTTAGTGATATTGTGGGGGTGATGCTGTATGGAAAGGTTGCTATCCTCTAGGCTAGGGATGCATTCTCTTGCTATTTAGGGAGGAGGATGGCTGACAGAAGGATGCATTACAGAATGGCACAAAACAGGTGGGGTGAGGAGAATGATGCCCTCAGCTAGTGCTGGACCGAGTTGATTCCCTAAGTGCATTGCTCACCTATACACCAAGGGGGATCAGGGGCAGTCAAGCACATTGACCATCATGATTGAGAATAAAAATATTCATCACAGAGGCGCTATTCGTGACCTTGAGACTGTACTGTGTACTCCTATCTGTTTATTGCCTGAGGAAGCGGGAATATACCCGTGAAACGCGTTGTGGTTCTGTTCATGGAGTATGTGAATAAATTGTCTTTATCTTAAACGACAGCATCGAGTCTATTTCTGAGTGGCCGGTCCACCGCCGCCACCCGAATATTTTAAACATTTTAGCATATTTTATCCTTTTGGCGCCTCTGTACATCTACTTATCATGATTGAGAAGCTAGCCTATTTATTTGGCAGACTCTCAGGTCATCAGAAGCTACAGCTCTTAAAGTCAATGAGCTAGTGCAATCAACACTGCAATAAACAGGCATATTCAAATTGCAGAAGCATGTCTATTCATTGGTATGGAAGAAAGAGGAAGGGAAACCTGGTTTAACTCCATTTCCAGGACACCAAAGTGTTTAGCTATTGGCTAGAAATTTTAACCAGACTGCTAACCTTTTCTCTGATTGAGTAAAGTCAGAGTGTTGAGAAATCCAGTATTGAGTAACTGATGATCACACAATGTTTATATTCCTATTAAATATGTGCTCAACCATAGACATCAGATTTAGGTAGATTGGGCCAGTATTTGTGTTTATATGTGTAGTGAGGCAAATGAAGTGTGGGCCAGTGTTAGTCAAGGAGCAGAAATGCAGACGTCAAACCAACAAACGTTGATTCCTGTGATACCTTTCATGACTAACTTTACATGGTTTATTACACGGTTTATTGCAAGCTTTCAAAATATCAAGTTTCTTCTTCAGGCATGTATCAGACTGTATCAGAACCATACAATAAGAAGTTTTGAATCACATGCTGGCTTATATATTATTAATTTATAAGTCAGTATGTGATTCACAACTTCTTAATGTATGGCTCTGATGCAGTCCTGTATAATGCCTGAAGAAGAAACTTAATGTTTCAAAAGCTTGCAATAAACCATGTAATAAACTATGTAGTTGGTCATTAAAGGTATCACCGGAAACCACGTTTGTTGGTTTGATGTCTACATTTATGTGTAGTGAGGGGAAAGAATAGGTGCAGTATATCTGCTAGTATATCTTGTCTTGGAGAAGACAAATAGTGATTGAAAATTAGGTTTTTTTAAATCTAAGTCTAAATAATATCTCCCTAGAGCAGTTTCCTAGTGTACCCTTTCTACATCCATAGACAAGAGATCATTGCTACATCCAGCATAAAAAGACTGTATGCAGCAGTAAGCTTCTTATGGCTGTAGGCAGCAGTATGGTAAAGAACAGTCATGGTTCAGCACTACTAAAAATGTATGCATTAGGCATAGCTTATATACCGTCATTAACAATATCAACATGGGAGATTTGAAATATCTGTTGTAATTTTTTTTTTTTAGCCTATCACATTTACCTTTAACAAACAGTTAAGTAGAACATATAAGAAGACATTCTTGTATATATATATATATATATATATATATATATATATATATATATATATATATATATATATATATATATATATGTAATCAATATGAAGATGAGAAAGATATGGGTGTTAGGACATAACAATGAAATAGAGTGCTCAAGTATAGGCACAAATATAACATGACATTTAGGAACAGAAAAGATGCTTTGTTAACATTCATTGGCATCTCCTGAATCCATCTTAAATCTCCACTCACATAGGAAATATGTCTGTGCATTTTAAATGATTCTTTCAGTAAAAAAAAAATGAAAGGAAATTTCTTATTAGTGTTAAGACAACAACTTCCTTCCTAAATATATTTTGAGGCTACTTGTTCATAAATGAGTTGATTCAAAATGATTAATGAGATTTTCAATCCATTTCTGTTCTGCAATCTAATTTTGCAAGTCATATTAATGAGATTCAGGAGATGACGGGCAACAAATGCAGTTTCTGTGCGACACTATGCCTTTAACAGAACATGGTGGCTTTGACAATAACAGGACTAAACAAACCAAGTGAAGATGATTTGAGGATTGACTTTTATGCAAATATGGCATGGAAAGTTTGTAACACAAAACAAATAACAGAGCACTATTCACAAAAAAAAAATCCCTAAGAAGTCTAGTTAACATGGTTGTTCTGCCAATCAGCCAAAAAACATTATTATTATTATTATTATTATTTATATAGCGCCGACATATTACGCAGCGCTGTACAGTATATATATATATATCTTGTCACTAAATGTCCCTCAAAGGAGCTCACAATCTAATCCCTACCATTGCCATATGTCTATATTATGTAGTGTAAGTACTGTAGTCTAGGGCCAATTTTTTTTAGATGGAGCCAATTAACTTATCTGTATGTTTTTGGAATGTGGGAGGAAACCGGAGTGCCCGGAGGAAACCCACGCAGACACGGAGAGAACATACAAACTCTTTGCAGATAGTGCCCTGGCTGGGATTCGAACCAGGGACCCAGCGCTGCAAGGCGAGAGAGCTAACCACTACGCCACCGTGCTGCCCATGGGTATTTATCTTCTATATCTGCAGGTGTTGTATGTATTATTTAAAAGCTTGACAACTGCTAAATGCTCAGGCTTGTGTTGTGAAAGATTTGCACAGTACCATGTAAATGGCTGTGAAGCATTGTATTTTACAGCCATCACCAAACAATCTCTTGCAGCATTCATCAATTCATTAACACTTGTGCCTAAGGCAGATTCACCTGGGGTAAAAATGTAAGAATATTGCAAGCATTGTTTTTTATGCATTGAGGTATTAAGATGGCGTATGCTTTATTTGTAGTTTTAAAGTGTTATGCTGGGCATACACGGCTCGTTTTTGCGCCAGTATCGAGCCAGCGGCTCGATTCCGGCGCGTCACCGCTCGTCCGCGCGTGTGCGCAGATCGATTCCTGCTCGTCCCCGCGGGCGCTTCCTAATCAGCGCTTCGTTTTTTCTATTGTTCTGCCCGCCGGGATCGAGCGCGGAATCGATCCAGCGGGCGATTGGACCTGTCGGAAATTATCAATCGAGCCATCAGAAGTATCAAGCCGTGTATGCCCTGCATTACAGATGGTATTCAGAAACACTAGAAGAACTTACTAAGCAGTTTTACAGACACCCAGAAAACCTAACAGCCCTTCAGAAAGCAGTGGAACAAGCTGCCAGGGCGTATCTAGGCTAAAGATATTCCATTCCATTAAGTTTACTGCTGCATCTTGCTAAGTGTGTTTGCAAGTAGTGATGGCCTGTGGTTAGCATCAGAGGACAGTTCGCGACAAAACATTCACTGTTTTCTGTTTGCATTTTCCACAAATTTTATGCAGAGTTTGTGTTCACCCCATACTTAAACATGGAGCCATATTTTGAACCTTAAAGTGTACCTGAGATGGGGCTACATAAAAAATGTATACAAACCTGAGGCTTCTGCCCAGATGCAGTCAGGCCAGGCATGTTCTCCCATGTTGCTCCCATCACTGGTAGCATTCTGCGCCTGCACATTAGTACTATACAGGTGCAAAATGTTCCCGGCGATGTGAGTGCGCACGTGGGAGTGCCCACATGGCCAGGCTGTGCATGCGTAGTTGGCCCCGGACTGGAGCACTTTTCAGGGCCAATTGCAGACGAATGGGGAGTCGGAGGAGGATGGTGTGGAAGGGATCAACCTGGAGGAGGCTGGAGGAAGCCGCAAGTATGTATATTTTGTTTGTTTTTCTAGTCCCATCTCAGGTTTTCCTTTAAGTCAGGAGGGACAGGACAGCCAATTAAGCATTTTTACCCTGCAGATAACTATTGAAAATCAAGCACATATGATGGGTGTGGACAAATCCTACATTTATACTTTTATAGTAAGGACCTTATGAAAATTACTTTTAAATAACTAATGTCCTTGACATTGCCTCAAAGGTTAGCAGGTGCTTGAAATATGAAACATCAGGAAGAGTATAGTATGACTTATTTGTACTCGTCCAGTAAGAACATTCAGGGTGAGAAATATATTTTAAACCTTTACTGAAGCTCTGTCTGAATAAAGCAAATACATACAATCCAATAGAAAATAAGAATATGTTGCAATCAAAAAGTATGAATTAAGCTATGGGGATGATTACAAAATGTATCTCATGAATTAACTCACCTTACTTATTTTCACCTTAACTATGAGTGGAAATAATTTATAAGATAAACAGACAAGAAAAAAAACTGCAAGATAAGGAGAGAAAATTTATGTGAGAAATAAATAAGGAGAAATGATTCATGACATAAAAAAGATAAGAGGGCATAAGCACAAAACCTCAGTGAAGCTGTCGTGCACAGAGAGCGCATGGTAACTTTCCACTTACTTACAATGACAAGGGAGCCCACATTGCTCAATTAGCATGACCCATGCTACATATGTAACATGAGAGTTATTAGGAGGATGCACACTATGCAGGTAGTGTAATCCGCAGTATCCTAGCAATGTTATGCTAGGTGTACAGGGGCATAACTAGAAATCACTGGGCCCCCCTGCAAAAAATTTTGACGGCCCTCTGGGGCCCACACAGGGCCCGTTTGGGGAGCAGGAAGGGTCACAGCATGAGGGGAGAGCATTGGCCACCTACATCAGCAGGGAGGGGGGCCACTCCCTCCCTTGCCTCGGGCTCTCCGGTCAGCGATCCCCCTCTGGCATTAATAGGTGGCAGCAGCGGTGGGCAGGAACACAGGCATACCTCTATGTGTTCCACCGCGGAGGTCCAATCTCTAAGTGCCACACGTTACTCTCTGATAAACAGGAAATAGCGTTAGATGCTTAGAGAGCGGACCTCTGCGGCGGAACGCATGTAGGTACGTCAGTGTTCCTGCCCGCAGCTGCTGCCACCTATTAATGCTGGAGGGGGAACGCTGAGGTGAGAGCCCGAGGTGAGGGGCCCCCCTCCCTGCCAATGAAGGTGGCCAATGCTCTTCCCTCATGCTGTGAACCCTCCTGCTCCCCAAAATGGCCCTGTGTGGGCCCCAGAGGGGCCCTGGGCCTCCCCCGTGGGTGCAGGGGCTGCACCCCCTGTTGTTACACCACTGTAGGTGCGCAATGTGTGCTACCTTGTCAGCATAAGTTACAGTAGCATTGTTGTACATTGTACTGTGCATAACAACATTATTAAAGTTTTGTGAATAAGCCTCAAGGGGAGATAAAACAGATAAGGAGAGAAAACGAATGAGGTAGGACAAATTAGAAGAGATTATTCATTAGATAAGCTTTGTGAATTAACCTCTATCTAACATAATTATTTTTTTATACTGTAATATAGTTTGTTGTACGTTGTATTTTTTGATTATTTTCATGTACAGTATTCTAATTGTCTATTGGGTGCATTTTATTTGATTTATTTATCACACCAATTACTTCTTAAAAATTTCCCCACCACATTAATCTGATGGACCAGAGATTATACTAGGAAAATGCATTGTAAGCAGTTTTGAAAGTTTTGAAAATCATTAAAGTGATTTTATGAGGGCACAATGAGGTAAATCTTGCCATCTTCTTTGTTATATTCTTTGTTATATTGTAATGACATTTGTTCGAGTACCTCATCATTGTCCAGTTAATATATCATAGATTCCTGTAGACATGGTTGTTGTAATTTTACTAGTATCATGAGCAATGTTTAAAGGGGCACTATGGTGAAAAATTGTAAAATTTAAAATATGTGCAAACATAAACAAATATGAAGTACATTTTTTCCAGAGTAAAATGAGCCATACATTTTCCTATGTTGCTGTCACTTACAGTAGGTAGTAGAATTCTGACAGAAGTGACAGGTTTTGGACTAGTTCATCTCTTCATAGGGGATTCTCAGGGATTTATATATTTTCAGAAGCACTTAGTGAATAGCAGTTGCTTTGCCCAACTGCCAGAAAACTGTGTAGCAAGCAGGGAAGCTGGCCAGCACCATTGTTTAAATCCTTTTTAGGGAATATCCTTATAAAGAATAAAAGCCTTGCTGAAAATCCCCTATGAAGACACGGACTAGTCCAAAACCTGTCACTTCTGTCACATTTCTACGACCTACTGTTAGTGACAGCAACATAGGAGAAAAGTAATTTATGGCTCATTTTACTCTGGAAAAAATGTACTTCTTATTTGTTTATGTTTGCACATATCTTACATTTTCCAATTTTTGCCGTAGTGCCCCTTTAACGTTAGTAGTAAAATAACAAATGTATTTGAATTAGACAAAAGACAACGGGCACATTGTAAGCATTCCTTTTTCACTTGATGCCAAAAGCTGCACTTGGAAAAGTTGATGTGAATGATAATCTCATATTTGAATGAGCCTTGGTGCAATACATGCTGATACTTTTAGAATTATAGCCTAAAGTGAGAGTTTAATAAAATACAAAAATTGATGGCTGAGACAAATCAATTGGTATTGGTTGAACCATGACAACACAAAGTATCGGAAAGTAGGCAAAGTTCTTCAGGAAAATATTGTAATGTAATCAACAGTCACCAATGTGAGAATGCTAAATCATTTACATACCTGCGGTCAACAATGAACAGCATTGTTACTGAAGAAATTAAAACTAGAACTGCCACCTGATGAAAGTACTGTATCATTTAAAAAAAAAATTTCCATAAAGACTCCAAGCCTAACATTTGCGAGACTATAAGCATGTCTGTTGTAACACTGTCCTAGCAAGATGTAGACAAATTGAAAGTTTTTGTGAGAAAGGGTTTGAGATGAATTTATGCCCAAAATCATAAAACAAAGTTTGAAAAAGAAGGAATAACCTGATATAGTTATTATAAAGTCCCAAAAATAAGGGTGGATTGGTCATGTCTACAGAATGGATAATAAAATATACATTTAAGAAGCCTTTTGATTTGGTGATGGCTAGCCTCAGATCAAGAGGCAGGCCACAGAAACAATGTAGGATCCATGTGGAAGAAGATACTATAAGACTTGGAATAAGAGGATGAAAATAGATGGCTGCTAACAGAGATGCCTACAGATGATGTGTAAATAAGGCTAAATTCCATGGAGATTTGTAGTGATGAATAAGTAGATAAGAAAGAAGGAAAACAGGTGAATAGAAAGACCCTGACATGTAAATGTCAGAAATGATCAATTCACCATATTCTACTAGAAACATTTTCATTCAAAAACAAAACATATTTAGATGAAAAATTAAGATGAATACAATCATTTGACTCAATTTGTAAATTACACATTAAAAATGTGACATTTTGAACTTCAAACCTTTTTTGTATGAATTGTATAGCAAAAAAAATCAGCATTACACTGTAACAGCATTAAATAAAAGCATGTTTAAATCACCATTTTCTAGGACCTGTTAGCAAATTTAAATAGTCAAGTTTGATTTGTCCATCCAATTAAAAGTTCATACTTAAACTAAATGGCAGGATTGTAGCTGGACTGTCTATTCATAAAGTGGCAATAAAATTGTAATGTTACAAGGTAATGAATGAATAAGGATATGGAGCTGATAGTGGCAGCTGGCATTAACAGAAACCTGTATATGGTCATTTTTTAAAAAAAGTAAAAAGTTCTAAGGTACATTTGGGTAATTGATCTTCTGTGATTTTCTTAACATTTGCTTTAATGTATGTAGATATAAACTGGAGCAGAGTGTATTCTTAATTGCATCTAAACTTGATTTTATTACACTGCAGGAAATCAAGTTCTTTTAGAGAATTAGCGAGCTAGGAAGTAATAGGCTGCTGTCTGCCAGTTGCAATACCCTGTATGTGTCATAGCAAGAACAGCTATCTGAGGTTGCATGAATATGCTAATTGCTGCCATTTATAGGTAGAAACACAATGTGGCAAAGATGAAAGCTCCTTCTGTGGCAAGTTGTTTATTGCCCATTTAAGAGATAGCACCAATTATCTTTCATATGGTTTATACACACTCAGCCAACAGCAATTACAGCATTAAACAGAAACACAAGAGACTTCATATGTATTTGTTGCTAAGTTTTAGAATATCTTGAGCAATGAGAATTAAATTGGAAACAAAATCAAGAAGACATATTATTTAACCACTTTGGGACCAGCACCCTCTGCCCCCTTAAGGACCAGAGGGTGCTTGTACAGTAAACCGCCGCTTCCCGACAAATCGCCACCAGTGGTGCTCATCTGAGCTAGGATATCCTAGATACTCGGATATCCTAGCTCTTTTTTCACTATTCGAGCTCGAATATCGAGCTCGAATAGTATTAGCTATCCGGGCTTTGCTATCCGAGCGCACTCGGATAGCAAGCAGCTATCCGGAGACATCCTAGCTATCCGAGCTCGGATAGCATCACCAGCTCGGATAGCGTCACGTCTGACGTCACCTCGAGTCCTCACAAGCGAATCAGAGGGCTCCCAGCCCTCTGACTGCAGCCAATCACAGAGGGGGAGCCTGGCCAAGCCCCCCTCTATAAATAGCGGGCGCCATGTTGCCTCACTCATCCTGCTTGCGACTTACTGACTAACTGTACTGAGAGATTGCTCCAGTGCTTTTTGTCTGTGTGCAAGTGCATTTATTGTGTTCTAAATCTAGCGTTTTTACACTCCAATACTTGATATTCAACTGTATTGCTTTGTATTGTAGATAGATTGTATTTTAGGCAGTTTAGTTTGTGTGATTAGGGACTAGGGAGGGAGAATGTCACTGGTGCTGCTGCAGCAGCTAGGCCCTGTGCCTAGGCAAGGCAGCCTGCCCTACTCTGTGCTCTAGTCTCTAGTTACCTGTGCTCTCACCTGTCCTACTCTACTGTACTACTTCTGTGTTAGATAGATTTGTACTATTTTGTAGTTAGCAAGGCCCAGCTTTACTGCTATACCTGTCCTGTATCTGCTCTCTGTAATCTAGTCACACCTGTTCTATTATTTAACTAGATTCTTCTATTGTTTAGTTAGTACTGTAGTGTACTCTAGTCTGTGTATAGGGCCCGTCCGTCACCACGTTACCTAGGATCTTTGTGTTCGCAGTGCACGTCTGCGCTGTCCGCACCCTCTCGTTAGTGCTACACCCGTCCTATTTGTTTATATTACTTCTATTGTGTATTCGCTGACTTGTACTGTACTGTAGTCTGTGTATAGGGACACCGTCAGTCAGCATCAGCTAGGGTCTTTGTGTGCGCACTGCGCACTCTCTCGTTAGCGCTACACCGATCTCTGCTGTAGAGTACACCTGTCCGTCATCTCACACACCCACCACCACCACCAGTCCCACCCCATTAAAGTACCACACTTGTCCCACCCACCTATACATAACTTTTTTTTTCATTTGTATAATATTAAAAATATACGATGTCTGGCACTGGCAGCCGCGGTTTGGGCAGGGGCAGCAAGGGCAGCAAGGGCATCGGCAAGAGAGGAGGTCGTGGGCGTGGCAGCCACGCCACCACCACCACCATGCGCAGTTCTGCGTCTGCACCAGTGGCTTTTCCGCCATTAGCCACTGGCCGTGGACGCCTTGGCCGCCCAACAGCTGGGAGTCACGCTGCAGAGACACAGCAGCAGCAGCGTGTGGCGCAGATGTTCCTCCCACCGCCAGGTCGTAGCCGTCCTATTGAGGAGAAGGATGCAGACTCTGTGGTGGAACTGATGGTGGATGAGCAGGCCACCATTAGCTCTAGAACCGAGTCCTCCACCCCCGCCACCACTCCTGTTCGCAAGAGCAGCAGCAGCCGCCCAGCACTGCCTGGGGAGGAGGAGGAGGAGTGCAGTTCTCCAGCCCCAGCGGGCAACACCAGCATCCTGTCACTCAGCACCTTCTTATCCCCAAGCACAGCAGGGCTATGGAGTGCTGTTGCGGCAGAATTGGAGGAGGAAGAAATGCTGATGGGCACTTTGGGGGATGATGCTTTGGACAGTCAGACAGTGGGGACTGTCCCTCAGCCCATGCATGCAGGAGGGGAGTTTGTGGGGTCATCCCAGCAGGACATGTTTGCGGAGGGGGAGGATGATGATGACAGGGTGAAGGACAGAGACTGGGTGGCAGATCCTGAGGATGTCATCAGCTCTGAGGAGGAAGAGGAGGATGCGTCTGTGGGCCTTGCTAGAAGGATCAGCATCGCAGGCATAGGCAGGATCAGAAGTGGCCGTGGTATGCAGGCCACACAGGGTGCTGATCCGGAGGCGGAGAGTTCTGCCAGTGCCACCAGCCGCACCAAGAACCCCCCCCCCCCCCCGCCCAACCACCACAGGGAGACCAGCAGCAGCAGTTCCTTCTAGCTGAAGGGGCAACTTCACCTCCCCAATTTGGAATTATTTCACCCTGCCATATGTGGAGTGCAAGCATGCCACCTGCAACCAGTGCCGCCAGCAGTTCAGCAGAGGGAAAGAGCCCTCTGCGTACGTCACCACCTCTCTGGTCAACCATCTGGCAGGGAAACACTTTCATGAGCATGAGGAGTTCATGAAGTTGAAGGAAGCTGGCAGTGGCAGTGGCAGACCTGCCACCACTGCAAAGCCGTTGGCAGCAGCCACCCGCCCTCCTCCACCTCCTCCAGCAGCACCAGCAGGAGTGCGTCAGAAACGCACTGCTCCTCTTCCCTCTGCAATGCCGACACTGAGGCCTGTTCTGGCAGCCAGTCCTCAGTGGCCTCCTCTGCTCCCTCCAGTGATTCCCGTGCCAGCAAAAGGCGTCGCCAGACCCTGCTCAGTGACACCTTCCAGGGGGTGGTCAGGGTTCTGCCTCCCAGCAGCCATCGCGTGCGTCAGCTGAACGGTTTGCTGGCACGGGCCATGTGCTCCCAACTCCTGCCTTATTCCCTTGTGCAGGAGGGGAGCGACATGCGTGCGCTCCTGATGTGTGCAGCTCCTGATTGGCCAATCCCCAGCCGACATTATTTTGCACGCACGGCCATCCCTGCACTTCACCGCTCTGTGATGGCCAATGTCAGGAGAGGGCTGGATCACGCGGTGGGTCAACGGGTCCACGTCACCATGGACTCGTGGAGCAGCCAGTTTGGGACAGGCCGCTATCTGTCCTTCACCGCGCATTGGGTCAGCTTGGTGGAAGGGGGTGAGGAGGGGCGAGCAGCATCGGGCACTGTCAGAGCAGCAGCAGCAACAACGCAGTGGGTGGTGCCACCATGCAGGGTCAGCGGAATTGCAGCAGGTTCCTCTGATCCGCTTCCATCCTCCGGCACATAAGCCCAAACCCCCAGCCTCAGCAGCAGCGTGAAGCCCCGCCACTGCCAAGCGCTGCTGGAATTGGTCAGCCTGGGGAAGACCAAACTGACGGCGAACCATGTCCTGGCCAAACTCTGAGAGCAGGAGAGGAATTGGCTGACCCCCAGAGGCCTCAGAGTCGGAGAGGTGGTGTCCGACAATGGGGCAAACCTGGTTGCTGCAATCAGCAGGGGAGACCTGACCCACATCCCCTGCCTGGCGCACGTCCTGAACCTGGTAGTCCAAAAGTTCCTGCGGACCTACCAGGGGATGGACCGACTTGAGGCGGCAAGGAAGGTTGTGCGTCATTTCCGGCACTCGCCTGCAGCCGTAGCGAGCCTGGAAGAGGTGCAGAAGGAGCTTCACCTGCCACAGCACTGGCTCATGATCGATGTTCCAACTCGCTGGAACTCCACCCTGGCAATGTTGGAGCGTCTGGTTGAACAGAGGCAGGCTGTCAGCCAGTACCTTGCACGAGCAACAGTTGCCTCCATCACTGCAACTGGGCATGCCGCCACCAGCCTCCCGTCCATCATCTCCATGGAGGACTGGGGGCACATGCAGCAGGTGTGCTCAGTCCTGGCACCCTTCCTGCAGGCTACCAACATGGTCAGCAGGGACCATGCAATGGTGTGCGAGTGGGTCCCCTTGGTGTGTGTGCTGGACAGGGCTCTGTATGCACTGCTGGAAGAGGGAGCGGCAGCCTTGGACCAGCAGGAGCTGCAGGCAGCTTCACAGGCCACCTCTGAGGAGGAGGGCTTGGAGTTGGTGGAGGTCCCTGACCTTGCTGCTGATGAGGGGGAGCATCAGAGTGCAGCTGGACTGGTGCAGGGGTGTAGAGAGGATGAGGTGCAGGAGGCAGAGGAAGAGGAGGACAGCACTGTCGGCTCTGGGGCTGCCGATGATGTGCCAGCAGACATGGCCAGACTCTTCCCAATGGCAGCGCACATGCTGAGGTGCCTGCGCAAGGACCCAAGGGTCATCCAGATGAAGCAGAGGGAGGACATCTGGATCTGCATGATGCTGAACCCACGTCTAAAGGGGAAGCTCAGCCAGTTCCTGCCTGCAGGAGGAGACCGTGCGCAACAAATGAGGGATTTGCAGCTGTCCCTTGTTGAGCACTTGGAGGAAGCCTTCCCTCAGACATCCACCCCCACTGTCCAGCCAGCACAGAGGCAGCAGCAGGTGCCTGCATCCACCAGCAGCAAGCGCACGCGCACCACAGACCTGCTGTCTCTGACCAACGAGCTCTACAAGAGTGTAGAGCTGCCAAGGACTAGAGAGGAGGTGCCTGCAGCAGCATCCTTCTCCAGTCACAGGCAGCGCTTGACCCGCAAGGTTGCTGACTACATGGGGTCCTTCAGCGGGCTTGACAGCGTTGCCCCTGTTGATCCCATGGAGTATTGTGTCAAGCACCTGCCGATCTGGAGCGAGCTTGCGCAGTACGCCCTGGAAGTGCTCTCCTGCCCCCCTTCCAGCGTACTGTCAGAGTGTTGCTTCAGTGCAGCCGGTGGAGTCGTCACTGAGAAGCGATCTCGTTTGTCTCACAAGTCTGTGGACAGAGTGACGTTTCTCAAAATGAACCAGGCTTCGGTGGAAGGCGAATTCCTGGCCCCTGTTGTCGGCGAGAGGGGGACATGAAGTGGCGCCCACACATTACACCTGTTGCTGCTGTTGTATTTCCTCCTGCTGTCTGTGTCTCCAATGCCAGGGAACACATTAAAAGGTGCTGCTGCCCATGTGCCACCAGCTATTACGCTCAAAAATAGCTGCCTCACTGCCTGCATTATTTTGAAAAAAAATTGTAATTATTTTAGAGGTATCCGGGTTGAAAACTGTGCTGTCCCAATTGTGTATTAGACAAAATGTGGGCTTCACGACCGCTGTCTGGAACCTCATGCTGTTTATTTATGGCCCTGGAACCACCGCTAGGAACCAGGGCCTATTATGTCTCGCTGCCTGCTCTCCTGCCTGCTGCCAGTCTGCCACACACTCAACCTCCTCACGCTGCCTGCTGTTGTATTTCTTCCTGCTGTCTGTGTCTCCACTGCCAGGGAACACATTACAAGGTGCTGCTGCCCATGTGCCACCAGCTATTACGCTCAAAAATAGCTGCCTGCATTATTTTGAAGAAAAAAAAATTGTAATTAATTTAGAGGTGTCCGGGTTGAAAACTGTGCTGTCCCAATTGTGTATTGGACACAATGTGGGCTTCACGACCGCTGTCTGGAACCTCATGCTGTTTATTTACGGCCCTGGAACCACCGCTAGGAACCAGGGCCTATTATGTCTCGCTACCTGCCCTCCTGCTGACTGCTGCCAGTCTGCCACACACTCATCCTCCTCACGCTGCCTGCTGTTGTATTTCCTCCTGCTGTCTGTGTCTACTCTCCACTGCCAGGGAACACATTACAAGGTGCTGCTGCCCATGCGCCACCAGCTATTACGTTCAAAAATAGCTGCATCAATTTGAAAAAAAAATTGTAATTAATTTAGAGGTGTCCGGGTTGAAAACTGTGCTGTCCCAATTGTGTATTGGACACAATGTGGGCTTCACGACAGCTGTCTGGAACCTCATGCTGTTTATTTATGGCCCTGGGACCACCGCTAGGAACCAGGGCCTATTATCTCAGTCACATCACACTGCCTGACACACTACTCCTCCTCCTGTAGCTGCATTGAGCTTCTGCTGTCTGTGTGCTGCTACCACTGCCAGGGAGAACAGAAGAAGAACTATTTTCTGTTGCTACCTGCCCACCCACTCTCCTACCAGCTATTACCACACTACAACTTGCAACTACTTCCTCCTCCTGCTGATGTCTGTGTTTTACCACCGCGGGGGGTACACAGAAAAAGGCGCTGTGGCTTGCAATGTGCCACTACCTACCTATTATGCCATCAACACAAATATAACTATGGTGTTATTAAAATAAAATATTTCCACAAATGAAGTAAAAAAAATATTACAAAAGAAAGGAAAACCAAGACACATAATATAACGATAGAGAAGAAGAGGAAGAAGAAGAAGATATAGAAGAAGAAGATATAGAAGAAGAAGAAGAAGAAGAAGAAGAAGAAGATATAGAAGAAGAAGAAGAAGAAGAAGAAGAAGATATAGAAGAAGAAGAAGAAGAAGAAGAAGAAGAAGAAGAAGAAGAAGAAGAAGAAGAAGAAGAAGAAGAAGAAGATATAGAAGAAGAAAAAGAAGAAGATATAGAAGAAAAAGAAGATATAGAAGAAGAAGAAGATATAGAAGAAGAAGAAGAAGAAGAAGAAGAAGAAGAAGAAGAAGAAGATATAGAAGAAGAAGAAGAAGATATAGAAGAAGAAGAAGATATAGAAGATATAGAAGAAGAGGAAGAAGAAGATATAGAAGAAGAAAAAGATAATTGAAGAAGATACAAGAAGTAGAAGATGAAGAAGATTCGAGTAGAAGAAGATATAGAAGAAGAAGAAAAAGAAGAAGATATAGAAGAAGAAGAAGAAGAAGAAGATATAGAAGAAGAAGATGAAGACGACGTAAATTAAGACTTCCAACAACCATTTTGGACACACCTTCTCATGCAAACACTTTTCATGAAGTTAATTTACTATTTTTGATACCTTTTTTATAACTACTACATCACCACATAATCACTTGATGTTTTTCTTCATAAAAAAGGTGGTTTCATGCATCATTGACCTCCATTACAAGTTTTAAAAGGTATTTAAGGCCAGCTTGAATATTTTACTCGAATACAGACTCGGATAGTGACGTCGGATATCCGAGGTCGAATCGGATATTCGATTAACTTGAATATTGAACTTCGAGTGAATTTGGATAGTTTACTATCCGAATTCGACCAAACTCGAATAGGATAATGAGGTATCCAAGCATCACTGATCGTCACTAAAATCCGCCACTGCCGCCGGTCACGGCGCTCTGTCCCCGCCGCAGGCTGCTCTCTCTGCCATCTCTATGATGGCAGAGCACTGTGTGCCGATCAGGAGCCGCTTTCATTGGCTCCTGACCCTGTCACTCTATGTAAGCCAATGGGAACGGCTTACAGGAATGACAGGTCCAGGAGCCAATGAAAACGACTCCTGCCCGGCTCACAGTGCTCTGCCGTCATAGAGGCGGCAGGGCAGCACATTGCGTCGGGGGCAGAGCGGCGGGAACGGGTGAGGCGCGCGGTGAATGGGACGTAGAGTTTACGTCCGGTCAGAACCGCAGCGCCCCCTGCCCATAGATGTAGAATCGTACTGCGTCGGTCCGCAGGTAGTTAAAGAGAATATATTGTGTTTTTAGCATGTGTTTGGTTTGTTCAAAGATTACCCATTAATTATGTATTTTAAATTGAATCATAAAATATTACACATAAATGTTTCATATTTATCAAGCTCCTCCTGCACCTAAACTTTGCAAAGTTTTGTATGCAAGAGATAGGGTTGCCTTAATTTTACAAGGGTGATTGTCTTTGTTTTTTTTGTTTTCTAGAAAGATTTTTTATCTTTACTGCACTGGAACAGAATGAGGCAATTAGAAATATCACGTCATTTTAAATTTTTTTATATTTCCTTGATTAAAAGAAAAGCTGTTTGTTAAGACTATATCAAAATAAATGAAAGAAGACATCTTATTATACATTCTTTTTAATCCTTTACGTGTTGGCATAACAGTCCTGCATTTACGGTGTCACTTATATAATATTAAATTGAAACTGACATTCTCTTTATGTCTCCATGTGTGTCCTTTGTTGGCCTGCAGTACAGAACATCACCACTTGGACAAGAACAAAAGCAAAAACAAATAGAAAATTGATCCTTATAGTCAGTGCTATTATGATACAATAAATCCAGAAAACTTTGAATAGACAATTGTTAGCTCTTGCTGAATTCTGGCTACTTGCAGCCCTTGTAAATCTAGTCAAAACATTGTTTAATATTTCTGGATGTGACTTTGTTATGACTATTACAGCTGGCGATTAATAACTAAATGTGCTAAATGTTTTAGTCAAGGTAGGTATAAGCATTTGTCATAAAGCATACAGCTACTGTTACTAGAGATGATGGCTGAGAAAAAAATATATTGAGATTGGGTGAACCATGACGACACTAAGTATTGTAATTAGGGAAAGGTCTTCAGGAAAACATAGTAAAAAACATATTAAGAAAGTCAGCAGTCACCAATATGACAATGTTAAAGCATTTAAATGCTTGGCATCAACAATAAACAGCAATGTTACTGACGAAGCCAAAACTACTAGCTGTCACCTGACAAAAGTGTGGTATCATTTCAAAAGATTCCTTTTCTCCAGTTTGCCATCTTGCCACTTGCACACACATTGGGCTTGATTCACTAAGACAAATAGCATGCCTTATCAAAGTTAGCACGCCTTATCAATGTTAACACACCTTATCAGAGTAGCATAGCGATCGCTACGAACCCGCAGGGGCGCAGGGCAGGACGAGCGGAGCTCTCGTCATTGCCAATTAGCAGGCATAAGTTTGCTATGCTACTCTGATAAGGCATGTTAACTTTGCTAAGGCGTGCTAACTTTGATAAGGCCTGCTATTTGTCTTAGTGAAACAAGTCCATTGTATGCACGTTTATAATTGTACTAAAACACACATTTCAAGCTAGCTAGGGTTTCTATGGGCACTACCTTAACTTATCTAAGAATTTACAGTTGTGCATTATGTAAATTATCATGTTCTACATTGACTGTTACATTGTGCAGGCAGGATGTTAATGATTTGCTTAAGGGCCCGTTTCCACTTGTGCAGCACACGGCTGCAAGACGTGCAGCGGCACTTCCTGGTGTGCAGATACACAGACGAATCCCATCAGCCGTGCCATGCACGGTTATGGGATTCGCACTGAAACGGATGCCAATGTCGGCCAAATCGCTAGTGCAAGCGATTTGGCCAGTGGAGCCATTGTTTCCTATGGCAGAGTTTCCCCACGCGATTTGCCTGTGGGAAAACTCTGCGGATTTGGCGTGGAAACCACGCTAGTGGAAACCACACTTAGTGTTTTTAATCATGAAATGTTAGTGAACCAATTATATGATATAAATAAAGATTCTTCAACTAGATATAGGGTGCTGCTCATTTTGGCCATTTTTCTTTTTTGGAGCCTATCTCCAGTATTCCATTAAGAAGGCCTTTGCATACTATCTGTTGCAGATCCTTTCCCAACTTTACTTGTAGCAATGCAATCAGTAGGAGGCTGTTAAGGAAAATAATTGTAACTTGTTATTTCCCCATAAATATAATGGATACTCAGTGGGGGTAACAAGTTGTATACAGTTCCCTAATGGTCTCCTAAAGTCTACAAGAAAGTGAAAATATAGGCAATACCTTTTTGGCTAACTAAATAGATATTTTGCTGAAATTTCCCAAAATTCTTAGGGTTATCTTTCAGACACCATGCTTTACAGATAATAAAAAGCATACATTAATTGACACACACACACATGCACGCACGCACGCACGCACGCACGCACGCACGCACGCACACACACACACACACACACACACACACACACACACATGCACAACACACCATACCATCACTATATATCATTCTGCCAGGACAAATCACTGTTCACCAATGCCATTCATTCCTGCAGGTGGACTGTGCAACTTACAAATATTTACTTCTGTATACGGCACAATAAGCTGCTTAACTTTGAGCTGAACAGCACTGCCACCTCAAATATTCTTTAAAAATAGCTTTGGCCAAAAACAATTGAAGGCTTGCCTCTGGTTTTCCAGGAATATAGTATGTAGGTAAGTGGATATGTAAACTGTAACTTACAAAAGTCCATCATGTCTATTTGTTCTTTAACTTGATGCATGAAAGGCCACCTGTTAGGTTAGGTTAATTTGCCCTGTAGACAAATATGGTAGATTAATAATGGTGCAAAAAACTCCTGCCAATGGTAAAGGGTACCTGAACGTTTGCATGTCATGAGGAGATAAACATAGGTACATGTTTTTCTAGTTCTTCTAATTTTTTAAATTGAAATTGTTTGAAGTTCCATTTTGTTTTCTGGTACATCAAGTATTTTTTTTAAGTTCTGTTATCTATTAACCTGATGTCCTGAAAAGTATATAGTAGCCAAAACACATTTATCTGGCTGATGAAACACCTCTGATAAATTGTTAATGCTGAAAAGTTCAAAATCCAAGGCTTGTTTTGCAGCTAAATGAAGCAGATTGTTCATTAGATTGTCATGGCCGATATTCACAATTCAGTCTTAAAAAAATAGATCTTCAAGTGTACCAGAAATCTTAAAAACAAAAGATTTGATACTTACCCGGGGCTTCATCCCGCCCCATAAACACGTCTGAGTCCCATGCTGTCCTCCTGCGGTGTGACGTTTAGCTGCAATCAGTCCCGTTAACTTGCTCAGTCGGGCCCAGTCTGGGTCTTCTGCGCATGTATAGACTTCCTGTGCATGAGCAGTAGATCTGGACTGATGCGACTGAGCAAGTTACCGGGGTTGATCGCGGATGAATGGAAAAACGCTGGAGGATGGTGGAGGAAGCCCTGGGTAAGTATCAAATCTTTTATTTTTAAGATTTCTGGTTTACTTTAAACTGAAGAAATGATACTCAGTTCTATGTTACTAATGTTCTATTTACAATTATTTCTAAATTAGTGCCACTATTCCTGCACCTCTTCTACGCTGTCCCTATTGTCACAGAGGGCAGGGCACCCACAGAACACTGCCCTGTGACGGGTGTCACAGGGCAGGGTGAAAACTGTCATGGCTTAAGTTCAGAATTCAGTCTTAAAAAAAAATCTTAAACTGAAAAAATGATACTCAGTTCTGTGTTACTAATGTTCTATTAACAATTAGTTCTAATTTAGTACCGCTCTCCCTACACCCCTTCCTTGCTGTAACTATGGTCACTGAGGGCAGGGCACCCACAGAGACCCCTGTCCTGCGAGGGGTGTCACAGGGCAGGGTGATATGGGCGCTCTGTCTTGTGTGACAAAAGATGCAGGAGTAGAGTGCAGAGAGAGTGGCAGCTGTAGCTGTTCTGGGGCTTGCTAAACTAAGTATAGCAAGCACAAAGCATCTTTGAATTTCCCTCCAGAGCCTTACACTGACCAATGGGAATTCTTAGGGTTCTGTGGGTGCCCTGCCATATATGATAATAAGTGCAGTGGAGGAGGGTTGCATGAAGAGCATCGGCTGCCCCTGTTTTGGTCTTATACTAAGTATAGCAAGTCTCAGATCATCTTTGAAAACCCCTCCAACACCCCCTATTGGTCTTTTAACAGAGAAATGGGAATCCGCAGTGATCTGTTGAAAGACCAATAGGGTTAATTTGAGGGGATTTTAAGCATGCTCTGGGGCTTGCTATACTTAGTAAAGCAAGTCCAGGGCTGGGGATTGGTTCAACACATTCAGCACTGTTCGTCAAGCATGGTGGCACGGATTGACACATGTAGCATTATCAGTCTTTCATCAGGTACTGAGAGGATATGGTGTTGCATCATTTCCAAGGATACTGTTGTGGGACTAAGGAAAGGTAAGCATTTATGGTTTATTAAAGGAAACCTAAATTAATTGAAAAAAATCCAGTTTAACTTACCTGTAGCTCCTACCGGCCCCTGCAGCTGTCACTGAGCAACCCTCCGGTCCCCTACATCGCCCCACTTTGTTTCAGGTGACTCAGTGAGTTGATGGCTACTGCGCCTGTGTGGCCATGGCTGCGTGCATCCTCAATCATGCTCCCATTGCTGGGAGCATCTTGCACATGCACAGTAGAGATTTTCTTGCATGCACAAGATAACCCCAGTGATGGTAGAGCAATTGAGTACACGCACAGACAGTGGCCACACAGGCGCAGTGGCTATTGACTCACTGAGTTGCGTGAAACAGAGGTGGAGTGCTGTGGGGGAATGGAGGATCACCCAGTGATGGTGCTGGCACAGGATGGCTGCAGGGGGCCGGTTGTGGCTTTTTTACAATTACTTTAGGTTCCCTTTAAGATTAATAAGCCAGTTGTGTGGGGTCCAGTGTTGGTCAAGGAGAAAATCTGAAGACATAACAACAAAAGTTGTTTAGGGAATACCTTTAACCTCCCTGGCGTTCTATTAAGATTGCCAGGGCGGCTGCGGGAGGGTTTTTTTTTAAATAAAAAAAAACTATTTCATGCAGCCAACTGAAAGTGGCTTGTTTGCATAGAGATAACAACTGGAGTTTCTTAACTCTTCCTGTACTGGAAACAATTAGACTGATGTATCGGATCTTAATGTTTTATTTCTTAGCTGTACTACACATACAAATTATAATATCATAATTTTTTTTTTCGCTTCAGTGTCTCTTTAAAACAAACTTTTTTACTTCTTTACCTATTGTAACTTTAACCTTGATTTTCTCAAAAACTATTAGTTTCTTGTCAAAAACTTTTTGAAAAAATCCTTCTTGTTTCCACTGTCCGCCTTTACATACCTTGCAATATTGGTGATTCTAGCATGTATGGAGGCTATGCTATTTACCAATTAAGTCATCTACATTTCTTTAAAAAAAAAAAACATAAAAAAGTTTGCATAAAATACCTATGTTTCGGCGACTATTTTGCCATTGATTACCCTGCACCATGCCACTGTCTGGGTTTTTGTAATTTTGTACACCCTTTGTAAAGAAATTGTAGCTGCAGAGTGGCCATGAAGATTTTAAAACTTTGTCTGCCATTAAAGTCAATGGGGTTCACCACGAATAATCGTCGCACATTTTCACGGTAAAATTTGCAGATGCGTTCATGAATTCGAGATCGGGATGTTCACTTATCACTACTCTTCTACATGTCTGATTTACCATTTAATTAACTGCTTCTCACTGACATGAGTTTTACTTGTGTACATGCAGCATGTATAATAATTCCACCATTCTGTATTGGTGCTGACATTTTTCAAATACACTTAGCCAATAAAAGGTATTGCTTACATTTTCTAGCAGTTTGCCATGATATGACTCATTAATAATGATAATTTCCGCAAATTTAAACCTACCATGATTATGCAAACTAACAGATGGCTTCACACTGTGAGATTTCTAATTTTATCAGGGCAAAAAAATTTAAGGAGTATAAAATAAAGAATATTTAAGCCTCAATCATAAACATTTGAACTATAGATATGTTTACAACACTTACAAAGAAATGTTTCTGGGTTAAAGCATTGCATTCATCATCTGGCAATTAGAAACTGATAAACTGGACCTAACTGTCACTCACATTGCATAAATGATCTAATATTCACATTAACTCCTATTTCTGGAACTTTTCTAATCAAAGATATTTAAAATGAAAATGCAATGGGAAATTGCTGTTTTTAGTGCACAAGTTATTTTATTTATTTATTGTATTTATAAAGCACCAACATATTACGCAGCGCTGAATTGTACTAGAGTGTGGTGTTCAAAAATACCTGTTCTTCATTTTTATCAGCAGTGGAATAACCTAGTGCTATAAATAGAGGATTTTTAACTTTGCCTGTTTTCCCTTTAGGGTCCAGTCAGGTTCCAGATGATTAAAGTGAACCTCCAGACTAAAAATGTACCCAGCAGCACTAAAAAGGCTTGATGTTTCTTTAAAGAGACTCCGAAACAAAAATTGCATCCTGTTTTTTATCATCCTACAAGTTCAAAAAGCTATTCTAATGTGTTCTGGCTTACTGCAGCACTTTATACTATCACTGTCTCTGTAATAAATCAATGTATCTTTCCCCTGTCAGATTTGTTGGCCTGTGTCTGGAAGGCTGCCAAGTTCTTCAGTGTTGTGGTTCTGCTATGAACTCCCCCTTCCAGGCCCCTCTATGCACACTGCCTGTGTGTTATTTAGGATTAGAGCAGCTTCTCTCTTCTCTCTTATCTTTTACAAGCTGGATAAATCGTCCTCTGAGCTGGCTGGGCTTTCACATACTGAAGAATTACAGACAAGGGCAAAGCTGTTTGCAGGAAGAAACAAGCAGCCTGAAACTTCAGTGCATGAGAACAGGGGGAAAGAAACACACAAATGATCTCTTGAGATTCAAAAGGAAGGCTGTATACAGCCTGCTTGTGTATGGATGTATTTTCTATGTGTGAACATACTGTACATCAACCTACTTCCTGTTTTGGTGGCCATTTTGTTTGTTTATAAACAAACTTTTTAAAACTGTTTTTAACCACTTTTAATGTGGCGAGGAGCGGCGAAATTGTGTCAGAGGGTAATAGGAGATGTCCCCTAACGCATAGGTTCTCAACGTGTGGTACGCGTACCCCAGGGGGTACTTCTGAGGGTTCTAGGGGGTACTCGGGCTTGATATACTTAACCAAAAATAACAAATTTAGAGTTTTAGAAAATGATAAATCTTATTTAAACAGCACCAAATTAGTATTTTAGCCAATTAAAAGCAATAGTAAATGCCTGGAAATGGTTTAGAACAAATTATATTGTACTACGATTAAATATATATTTGTCAAGGGGTACGTGTAATAATGTTTACCATGCTAGGGGGTACTTGGTGAGTACAGGGTTTTAAAAGGGGTACATACCAATAAAATGTTGAGAAACACTGCCCTAACGCACTGGTATGTTTACTTTTGTGCGATTTTAACAATACAGATTCTCTTTAACAGTTTCACAGCATCAGAACTTTGTTTTTTAACCAAAGTCTCATTTTTAGCTGCACAGAAGCTAAGCTCCGCCCCATCAATGAAATCTGCAAAGTGCAAAGTATGATAGGATTTCTGATGTTGTTGTTCTCATTGCCTAACGTGCACAGCTGGGAGGGGTGATCAGGATACAGGACAGTTGGAAATGCGTCTCATGCTCCCAGTCAGTCATCTCCTTTCAGCCACAAAGATGGCTGCCCCCATGCAATCACAAACATTTGCCTGTTCTTTTAAAACAGGGTGGGTAAGAGATTGTATTACCTATCTATTTTAATTAATATAACTAATGTAACTTAATGAAAGTATGTTTGTTTAGGCCTTAGTTCCCCTTTAAACTGTAATTGTAATTTTTTGGTAAACTTTGACTTTAAAGAGACTCTGAAGTCTCCTAAAAATGAGGTTTTTACTTTAAAAACCTCTTTAACCTATTTGCCCCTCCTAAAACGTCGCATCCCAGTTGCTGACAAAGCCCTAAATCACCCCAAATTACCTGGGGGACATCGCAGGGCTCCTTCCGCATAGAGGCAGAGCTTTCAGCTACAGCTCTTGCTCTACATGCGTCTATCAGCATGGATCGACGCCTCTCCCCACCCCTCTCAGTCTTCCTTCACTGTGAGGGGCGGGGGAGAGGCAGAGATACGCGCGGATTGACACGCATGGAGGCAGAGCTGCAGCTGAAAGCTCTGTCTCCTCCAGCAGCAAAATCCACGACCAAAAAAGTCATGGATTTTGCCGGGTGGAATTAGGGGTGATTTATGGCGTTTACAGCTGCGGGAATGCAGCGTTTTAGGAGGGTCAATTAGGTTAAATTTTTAAAGTAAAAATCTCATTTTTTCGAGACTTTAGCGTCTCTATATATTAAAATGATTTCATCTGAGTTTTAAAATTATTAAGGGTGCCTGTTATGGATGCCTTCATTATGTATTGTTTGCACACAATGTCCTGTTACCAGCTCTGTACCTAGATGAAATGTTTGGCTTTTGTATGTTTGTTTAGGCTTAAGTTCCTCTTTAAGTAAAGGGAATGTTCATGATTCTGTTATTTGAAGAGAAATCAGGCAAAGTGATTCAGGTGCCAGGTAAGAGTAAGTAAATCTAACTACTTAGCTCAAGTGCCTATTAATGTACCTTTATTTTTAAAATAAAATCCAGAAAATATGCTCTGTTGTTGGGGACTTATAACAGTTTTGGAATTCTAGGCAATAGAAGAATACAGCCACTTAAAACTCCCTAGAATTCTGTTTTGCTAAAATAGCAGTTCTCAACAAAATGTTGCTCAGAAAATGTACATACATTTTAATTTTGTGTTTGTGTGCAGGATTTTACTAGTGAGAGTACTGAGATAGATGAATAT
Source organism: Hyperolius riggenbachi (assembly GCF_040937935.1). Classification (NCBI taxonomy): domain Eukaryota; kingdom Metazoa; phylum Chordata; class Amphibia; order Anura; family Hyperoliidae; genus Hyperolius; species Hyperolius riggenbachi. The sequence goes on along the minus strand of NC_090647.1, from coordinate 367,065,445 downwards.
TGCTATTTGACACATTTTTCAAACATCTGTCATTCTTCTCCTGAAAATCATCCTCAGTTTTTATTTTAATACTACCACCAAAAATTAGTTTTGTGTAACCAAATTAATCTAATATTTGCTGCATGTGTTAACTGCCACGTAGATAGAGTTCTGCTTCTGTGGCTTGATTTACCAGTCACTTTGATATTCATGTTCACAATACTGGGAATGCTAAATACCAAACAAGAAACTGTATTTTCTTCAGAGTTCACTTGACAGCAGAGTAAAAAGTCTCACTTCCAAGTCATAAATTGTAGACATGGTATTAGAGAACTATAGCTTCTTGTAAATAATAAAGTAACAAAGATCAGATAGAATAGTTGAATTAAAATGTGTTGGTACACTGCATACAAGAAACTGTCTCTTGATTTAATACTCATATTTTATTTCAGAGTAGTCCAACATGTATATAAATGGATTCATGTATTCCTTATGCAGCTAGTTAGTCTACGGATTGTAGCAGTTTTGTAGTCCACTTTAAATAGTACCAAGTGGCTTCACTCTTTTGTTTTTACATGATTATAGTCCTTCTCTTTAATGTCAGTTTAGGCCTACTATCCAATTGTATCCACGCTTTGGAAGGAAGGTACTTTGCATGGGAGTTTAAAGTATGCCAGAGTAGAATGTTGGCCTTTCAAAGCATTTGTACCCTCTGAATGGTTGCTGCATATTCTCCAGACACTATCGTGTAACCTGTAAAGAAAAAATTAAAAATGTCAACACACCAAAATATGTTTAACCAGTAATCTATAAAATTCCACAGCAACTAATCAGAATTCATCATTCATTTAGTGGGCGATCATTCCACTTTCAACTGTTCTATTAAGTAAGTATAATTAGGTTCCATTTTTGATTACTGACATATAACTTTATCATACCTTTCTATTTTTTTTATTAAAAAATAAACAATAATTCCCATAAATGTGGACATTAACCACCTTAGGATCTCGGGTATTCATATCTACGCCCCTTTAAACTTTACGTGCGATTGGTCCAGCCTGTGAACCAATGGGGAGCCCCGGCGGCTGAATCAAAGATGCTTTGCCGGGACTCTGTTATTAGTGAGTGTAATTACAGTAACTCGTACACTGTAATTACACAGTGGGGACTTGCGGCGAGATGCGGCGGCCGACGGGTGTAAAGCGGCGGTAAGGAATTTAAGCATTTAGCTTTGTGGGGGGTTGCGGAGACAAGTGGCGGCCGGCGGGGAGCTCTGGGGGTCTCCTTATTAAAGGAGACCCCCAGATGCAGCGGCGATGTCGTGCGTTAGCATGTTTAGACCTGCTTTTTGCAGGTCTAAGCTAACGCTCATGCAAAGTGTAATAGGATAGGGTGTAAGGAACTTGCTGGGCGATAATATTGTCCAGGCAAGTTCTTTTTGCACCCTGCCTAGGGCTAAATGCAATTGGATCAGGCGACTTTATAGTCGCCTGATTATCGGACTCACCAGCGTTTAACACTGGCGAGTCTGACAATTGCATCAGGCCCAATGTCTTTTTTTGATTTCTTGACAATGACTTTATAAGCAGCAGTATTAATTGTTGCCTTTTGTAAAACAAGGTCAAACACAACAGTAGATATAGAGCATTATTTGCAACTTCTGAAACAGTTGATGTTCCAGCAGGTTCGCTTAATGCCTTTATATCTGTATATGTCTTAATGTCTTTATTTATTTTATAACTGGGTATTTCCACATCATGGATTGAGATTTTGTTTCAGGTCTGTAGTGAAATACTTATGTTTTGTATAAAATGATAATTTGTAGTAAAGCTTACTGTAGAAGAGGACTGAGAGACACACCAATATGTTTTTTGTGATCCCCATCACTTAGGCCCAGCGATGCTGAACAGCTGTGGACAATGTTTTATATTGTGTTACATAAAATTAAGTCAATATGTAATGTATGCACAAAAACTCCTCAACTTTAAGAGTATGATCTGATGAAATGGAAGGATTTCTTCTCCTTCCATCTATCAAATTCCATCATTCTAACTCAATGCTAACTAAATTTACCCATGTTGCACAAGTGCACAGTCATCACATTGTAGCCATAAACAGGTTCAAGGTCATGATGCATTAAGACTGGTGCTGTCCCTTTGGTCTACAAACAAATAAACTGCCTAGACCTTCTTTCTTTACAGTTATATACTGAAGTAGCTAAAATTGGACTGCTTGATATTAGGGGGCTTGGTCAAATATTGGAGTATGTGCTTAGTAACTAAATAAGGAACCTAGCTTTCTGACTTCCCATTGTAAATTCAGCACAAAGGGATGTTGTATAATGATTAATCTAAGTGAATAGAAAATTAGCTCTCTAATGGTACAACCTTATTAAGCGCTACCAAGTCTTTAACTCAAATTATCTAGATACCACTCATATTGCTTACACGATATGACACCTTTCAACCTGTCTTAAGGTTTCTGAGAAATGGGAGTAGAGACAGTTAATAAAACCATAGCAGCACACAGCTAATTAAGTCCATTTAGGTCACTTACATAATGTGTAGCTCAGATATCAAACTTGAAATGTAATGTGTACTGAGACCTAATCACATCCTTTTAAATGTAAAATTAAACTTGTGCGACATTCTAGAGTACTGATCGTAGATATAAAAATCTCAATTATTGAGGTCATATATTGCTATAGTCCATAAAGCAAATCAAATATATTTCTAATAAATAAGTAAAATGTGATTTATTCTTCAGTACATAAAAATGCCTCAGATGCTGTTCTCATGCTAGCATACCTTTACAATATTGTGTATTTTGTCAATCTTTCACAAGAAGTGTATTTGGCTTCTTTGAGTCAACTGAAAAATCATAACTCTACATAGACTGGTTACTCTTTACTAAAGCCATATTTCTGCAGAGACATGGATATCTCAGAACCTTACAGTGATGATTAACAAAGTGCCTGAAACAGCAGTAAGTAAGTTGGATTCTGTGGCACTGTATTCTCAAGGTTGTATTGTGCTAATCACCAATCTTTCTGGATTCCTAAACACAGCGATATACATGGATTATTTGCATGGTCCTACTCACCGCCCTTGACTGAAATAGAAATAATGATCTGTAAATGCATTCTCTTTTAAAAAGACAATGCTATGATAAAACAAATAAAATGTAAATAATAGTTTTGAGATTTCGGGATTCTGCTGGCTAGCAGATTAGACTGTTATTTCGATGCAAATTTGAGATTCTGCAGTGGGGCTGCGCAGTCAACTCCGGCCCACGTGGCGGTAATTGACAGCGCCGATCATGCAGGCGCAGTACAGAGCAACCTCCAGGTCGCTCTGACGTCATCGCCCGGGGACTGGGTCGGAGCTCCGGCGAAAGGCTGCGGGCAGAGCTGCGGCGAGGGAGGTCCTGGGAGCTTGGGGCTGGAGGAAGCCCCCGGTAAGTACCACTCATTTTACTAGATTTGCCCTGATGACTCCTTTAACTGACCCATTAAACTTTGTATTACCAGGGTTGTTTCTCTATTTTAAATATTGGGAATAATAATGTGAGCATAGTAGAAGGACAATCACATTTAACACATCCTGTAACAAACTCTGCAATGTTTTTTTTCTTTTTCTGCACATAATAGACACTGGAAAAAATCTCTGAGAAAAGTTGCTAAAATCCTTGAAATGTATATATCTGAAGAGCACTGGGATGTTTTTTGTTTTTTTTACCACTAAAGTAGACTTTCACTTTAATTTTCATGGCGTATATTGTCAGCTTCAGATGTTATCGTAATTAAACCCCTACCACTAGAAACAACCTACTTGCAAGTTACTGCTGCTTGGATCATGTATTATAGGACCACCAACTAAGCAAGACATATGCCACAGATCAACCGAAACAGAACTTCGCTCCCTGTGTTGTTTACAATGGAAAATCAGCATGATCAGTAAGACCCAGGCAGGGCTAAATAACTTTCTTAATGTGTTTAAAAGTGTTCCATATTAACTACATTGTAAACATGTGATGGCAAGGAAGCTTGAAAGTGTTACCTATCCTATAATTACCACTATTAATCTGTACTTCCTTCTGTAGCAGCAGTCTTCTTAAAGTCTGTGTTCTAACATTATTCTGCTTTGTACATTGCAATCAGAATATTTCTGTTTTTTATTTATGCATAGAATTAATGATGCACATCTTTTAATGGAGCAGTTTACCATCTGGTCAGATGTCTTAGACAGTCAGATCATAGTGAGAATGAATGTAAAATTAAAATCAACAATGATGCTGTGAGCTCAACAGAACAATCACTTCATTTTATCTGGGTGAGCAATTCTTAACATTTCAGATCAGACAACACCTTTACTGCCAGGAGATTCTCAGTCAAATTAATATTTTGTTGAGGCTACAATGTGTCCATTATGTTGTTGTGACAGCAAACAAAGAGGCCCAGCCATGTTATTTTCACTTATTTATGCTGCAAGAAATTAGCATTTGTTTCACTTTTCGTGTAAGTAAAGACCAAACATCATGGGATACACAGGTACTTTACTACACCGTGGATGCTTCTATATTTTTTAAGCTACCTGTATCACTAGAATAGTGTTCAGGAGAAAATGTAAAAACCACACAATCTTGCTGTAGAGTATGGGCACATATTTGTCTCATACAAACATGTATGCTTATGTTTTCATGTGTGTGACAGTTTTCAGTCATGACAGTTTGACATTGATTAAAGCATAGTACATTTATGTTTTACTTTACTCTTATAATGTAGGTTACTTGATCCTTCTTTTACTAGCCCTATATGCATCTGTGGCTCTGTACTTGGGCCGATTTAGCAATCTAGAGTTATTAGGGTACAGCTCAGTGACATAACACTTTGAGAAATCTCCCTTAAAGTTCATGGAAGTGCCAGATGTGTTACAGTAAATGCCCAGTTAGGGAACTAATCCAAAATAATTTCAGCTGTGCTGAGAGCACCATTTAAATATATTGCATTTACAGTGAAAGTGGTGATATTTTTAAGAGGCCTCAGTCACCATGCAAATGGGGCTACTGATAAATTAAAAGCAAAATAATAAAATAATAATAACAACAATAATTTATACATGTGCATGGCCTATACAATTTACTTTAAAAACATATGAAATCCACATTCTTAAACATATTATAAATACAGTTCCAAGCTGACATTGTGAACTGGACAATGAGGACAAGGTCTGTAAATGTATAATTGAGTATTTTCAGAAAGTACACCCACAAATCTAGTAATCCGTTTACCAGCAAACGTACCTTAAGTCAATTAAAAGTCTATTCATAGGTATTTTTGCTGGGCTAGGTCATAGTTCAAGATGTTTGGATCAAATAAAATACATTTTCTGAGATCAATATGGCTCTTTAATGCCATTACAAAAGATAGCGTGAGTCATAAAACTTCCAATTAAAGAGATTTTAAACTACAAGAGTGATTTTAAAAGGGTATAAAGGTTTAGAAAGACAGAAGTAGAACAGGTATAACGATGTGAAATGTTTTCCTTACAACGGAATCCATTTGATAAACCTTGCTAAAGCAGAGTGCAGGATATCAAAGAAAGAGTGGTGAAATTAGTGTGTTGTGCATTTGGCCTTGAGTCCTAACAGAATATTTAGCATTAAAGTAAAATGTCATCCTTACATTAGTGCAGCAGAAATGTTTTTGCATCTTAATGTTGTTTAAAAATGACCTTTCCCTTTCCATTTGCAGACAGCTATGAGTCCATAGACATAGAACTAGAGATGGCTTGAACGGTTAGAACCCCGGGGGTTCGCGTTCGTGGCGAACCGTGAACACATAGGGCTTGATTCACAAAGCGGTGCTAACCTACTTAGCACGTCTAAAGTCTTTAGACACGCTAACCAGGGTGCTAAGTAGGTTGGCACCGGATTTCTCAATCAGATCGCGCGCTAACTTTGCGCGCGCAAAGTTTTACACGCGCAAAGTTTTACGCGCACTAAGTCCCATAGGCTTTAATGGGCACTTCGCGCAGAGCGCCCTGCGCTCTGTGCAGTACGCGCGTAAAGTTTTATGCGCAAAAAGCTTGTTTAGATGTGCTAAGGGGGTTTTCACAGGCGTGCTAACAGTTAGCACCGCTTTGTGAATCAAGCCCATAGCGAGTTTGATTCACCCCCTATACCACATCATTGGGCTAAACTTTGACCCTCTACACAGTCAGCAGACACATGGCAGCCAATCAGGCTGCACTCCCTCCTGGGCCCCCCCCCCAATAAAAACGCTGCTGCGTCGGCCAATCTGTCTGCTGTCTGCTTAGTGAGAGAAGGGAGAGGTTGCTGGAGAGATAGGGAAAGTGTTAGTTAGGTCATGTTAGCTTGCACCTTGCTGATATTTGTTGCTGAAGAGCACCACAAAAAAGCTCTTTTGAGAGCTAATGTACTTGTGATGTGTTTTTTTTTGTGTGTGTGCCACTGACACTGCATATACAGCCCTGTCTGTCGCAGCTGGCCCTTGCTATACTGTGCCAGGCCCAGCACAGTCAGTGCATACCTTTCACTGCATCTGAGTGACTGCACACTGTATTATACCAGTCAGTGCATACCTTTCACTGAATCTCTGTGACTGCACATTGTATTATACCAGTCAGTGCATACCTTTCACTGCCTCTGTGAATGCACATTGTATTATACCAGTCAGTGCATACCTTTCACTGCATCTCTGTGACTGCACACTGCATTATACAAGTCATTGCATACCTTTCACTGCATCTGTAACGATTGTGGAATATGTCCGTGGTCAGTGCACAGGATGTGCGCTGACACTGCAGAAATCCTCCATAAACGCCTGAATAACAGAACCCAGCTTTGGTGCAAGGCACCTGTAGAGGGGAATTCCCACTGGCAGAAGTAGCTGTGGAGTGCAGAGGAATAAACCCTCCGCACTGCCACAGATGCCAGATAGGAATTTTACGAGGGGAAGCAATACAGGGCAAGATAGCCCCTAGTGAGAGAGAATGAGCACAGGGACAGAATATATGTATGTCCACCAATCTAGTCACCACCTATCGATAGTGAACACACAACAACGAAGACCGAGTGGGAAAGCAATCGCAAGAACGGTGATTGCTAATAGCGACACCAGACTGCGTAAAGACAGAGCATAGGTGTAGAAGAAAGACACAGCAAACAATAATGAACAGCACGCCAAGGAAAATAACAAACGCACTCACTAAACACGGCCGCCCCATGAGAAGCACAATAGCGACAAAACACGTTAATGGCGCGGTCTCCACAGGAGAAGCGCAGCAGAGACAAAACCGTGCCAACCCTGACTAACAAAAGAACACAGAAAACACAAACAAACAAATAACAGAAACGCTTGCTAATCGGTTGCCTTACCTCAGGCAACAGCAAGCGTTTACTCCAGACCGACAGATAGACAGACAACAGGAACAAGTGAGAAAGGATCCACTGCTCTTCTGCAAGAGTGAGTGCGATCCGTACACAGGAACAGGGCTGAAAAGATCCACTGCTCTTCCGCAAGAGCGAGTGCGATCCGCATTAACAAGACAGACAGAAGGAATAATCAGCAGCAGCTGCAGCTGAGGTTAAACTCCAGGACAGAATACAGAGAGATCCACCGCCTCTAACGTTAGGGCGAGTGCGATCCAAACAGACAGAGCAAATTTCTGTCAGCTGCCGCTGGCGACAGAATAATCGCAACAGAAAGACAAACCGATTCACTACCGCCAACCGCTGGCGAGAGTGCAATCGCAAGGACAAGACAAGACAGAATAGGCAGTGCAATTATGACACAAACCTAACTGCACTAACTAGGAATGCAAGGAGCACTCCCAAAGGGTAACTACTCTAAGCTAGCAATAATAGCTTATAATGAGCAGAAGGATGAGACTCCAGGCAAGTTAGCAGGAACAAACCTTCATGACCAGCAGGGAATTCTGGGAGCAAATGGTATTTATACTGCAAGCCATCAAAGGAAGCAGCTAAGCAATTTGCATGACAAGTGGATGCAAATTCCTTACCAGAACAGCAGCATTGCAACTCCCAGAGTGAAGACAGGTCTCTTTTTCAGAGACCTGTAGCATTCAGACCTAAAAAAATGGTAAAAAAGCTGTCTGCCTGTGCAGACAGCAGAGCAGATCATTACAGAATCTCTGTGACTGCACATTGTATTATACAAGTCACTGCATACCTTTCACTGCATCTGTGTGACTGCACACTGTTTTATACCAGTCACTGCATACCTTTCACTGCATCTGTGTGACTGCACACTGTATTATGCCAGTCAGTTCATACCTTTCACTGCACCTGTGTGACTGCACACTGTATTACACCAGTGCATACCTTTCATTGCATCTGTGACTGCACATTGTACTATACCAGTCAGTGTATACCTTTTTACTGCATCTCTGTGACTGCACATTGTATTATACCAGTCAGTGCATACCTTTCACTGCATCTCTGTAACTGCACATTGTATTATACCAGACAGTGCATACCTTTTACTGCATCTCTGTGACTGCACATTGTATTGTGCCAATCCAAACACTACATGCCAGATTGCTCACCAGAGGTGGCCCACCTCTATCTATAGGTGGATACTGCGTTTAGGGTATCTCCAATCAAAAGACCACGGCACATGGCTGACGGTAGTGGCGCTCTGGGTCAAGAGGTCGGAGGTGGAGTAGCCAGTTTTTACAACTGGATACCTCAAGAGAAGCAGATAACTCCCTATGTGGAGTTCATATGTGTGTTTCAGGTCTGGAGAGCGGAGCAGTAATTTTGAAATATATCACTGAACATTGGATCTTCTGCAGCGATCCCAGAGACTGGTGAATGTTTGATATAAGACTTTGGGGACTGTGGCACAGTATCTCTGCATTTATTAGTGCATACCTTTCACTGCATCTCTGTGACTGCACGCTGTACTAGTCCAGTCAGTGCATACCTTTCACTTCATCCCCCCAATATGGATAAAACAACAGGCAGAGGGAGAGCCAGAGGCAGTCCACCTGGCAGGTCTGTTCGAGGTCGTGCTGGCATGATTTTGTGCGGCCCTCGACCAAAGTACAGTGTTCAGAAGGCACGTACCATCAACCACCAAGATTGTCAGGACGTAGTTGACTATTTAACACAGAACACCTCATCTTCCTCATCTTCCGCACGGAACCATGACATATCTCCCTCCTCCTGCTCTGATTAACACTTAACACTCAGCCGGCAGTCACCACTGCTACTACTAGCACCACATCCACTCCATTTGAGAGTTTTCAGGAGTTATTCGGTGGGAAATTAACTGATTCACAGCCATTATTGATACAAGATGAAGGCGCTAAGCATGTTACACCACCTCATATGTCTGAGTTAGGCGTCAGTATGGACGTAAGGTGTGAGGATGATGAAGTACCTGTTGTTGGTGAAGTTTTGGAGGTGTCTGATACAAGCGAAGCTGTGAAGTATGATTATGATGATGATGATGACGATCCTGAAATAGTAGAGATAGCTCAACACTACAACCCTATGATTGCAGCACCAGGGAGTCAACCAGTCAAAAAACCTCATCCACCACAGGGTAACTTTGACATGCAGACAGAAAAAAAACTGGGTCTCTACCTGGATTTAAAGGCTGCTTGGCCAATTTATTATGATACCACAGTGCAGAGCCTGGATGATGATGATCCTGGCATGGATGTCACGTGGATTCCTAATAGACAATATGAACGGGGACAGTTCAGAGGGAGAGTCAGAGAGGAGTAGGATGAGACAAGTTGTTGAAAGAAGCAGGGGGAGGTCATCATCAGAAACAGCTCGTGGCAGTGTCCGGCGACATGTATTGCCACCTATGGACATCTAGCCAACATGCCCTTCAAGGCCAGCTGCTGCCGCCACCACCACCACAATGCCATCATCCCAGGGCTCACCGGTGTGGAATTTTTTTTGTATCTGCCTCAGATGACAGCGATGCCATCTGTACTATCTGCCCCCAAAATTGAGTCGTGGAAAGAGCATGACCCAAGTAGGGACAACTGCCTTACGAAGGCACATGATGAAAAAGCACAAACAGCAATGGGATGACCACCCGAGGAAAAGCAGCACACAAACACAAAGCGACCCTCTGCCTCCTCTTCCTCCTTCAGGTGCAGCATCTTCAGCCACTTTATCCTTTGCACCTTCACAGCCACCCTCCTCCACCTTGAGCGGTTCCTGCTCCTCTGCCCACAGCAGCCAGGTGTCCATTAAGGAAATGTTTGAGCAGAAGAAGCCAATGTCTGCCAGTCACCCCCTTGCCCGGCGTCTCACAGCTGGCTTGGAGGAACTGTTAGCTCGCCAGCTGTTACCATACCAGCTGGTGGACTCTGAGGCCTTCCGAAAAATTGTGGCGATTGGGACACCGCAGTGGAAGATACCGGGACACAAATATTTTTCTAAAAAGGCGATACCCAAACTGTACCACGATGTTGAAGGGCAAGTGGTGTCATCTCTGGCACACAGCATTGAGTCAAGGGTCCATCTGACCACGGAAGATGTTTTCAAGCACTTTATGCCTCCAATTTAGGAATGCAATGTGATTTCTGCATTTTAGGGTTTATATCCCTGCTGTACATCAAATCCATCATTTTCCCCTGGACTTTTACCATGTATCCCACTCCGCCATACCCACCAGGTGTTAGACCCCTTGAAACATCCTTTTCATCACTTTTGTGGCCAGAAACAGTGTTTATAGTTTTTCAAGTTCGCCTGCCCATTGAAGCCTATTGCGGTTCTCCGAGTTCGCCATTTCTTGAGGAAGTTCGCGTTCACGGTTCATGAACCCAAAATTGGAGGTTTGAGCCATCTCTACATAGAACCCTAATTAGTTATTAGTGAGAGTTACCCTGTGGGCCAACTGCACTTTAGCTGAAGAAAACATGTAATTTATGGTGAGAATAAAGGAAAACAGTCCAATTCTAAGTAAGATTAGGGCTGTACTTATACATGTTTACCTCATCATCTTACATGCTACATAAGGATCCCTTTAAGTAAATGGGAAGCTATCATTCTCAGCTCCAAATGACTGGACATGGGAGGAAAATACCGAAAGCTTGGTACACAAGGAATCAAGTTCAAATGGAACCCGATTCCTTGGATGACATTAGGGATGATCGGAAAGAGCAAATTCCGTTCCGCCAGAAATCACGGATTCCGTCAGTGTTAAATTCCGTCGCTATGAAAATTCCGCCGGATTTGTACGAAATTCCACGGAATTCCGGATTCCGTCGGAAAAATTGAAAAAATCGTTAAAGTAACCTTGTTTATCCTGTATGGTAGCCCATAGTCCCTTTTAACTGTTCCCTTAGTCCTTTTCTCCCTTCCCCCCTCCTCCCTCCTCCCGGAGGGAGGAGGGTCTCATCTTCCAGTGAATTGTAGTATTTCAAAAGCCAGCTTACATACCAGGCTGGGCTGGGAATTGAGCCCAGGTCTCAGTGTGTGGTAGGTAACTGACTTAACCACTATACCACCACCAAAACTACATGCTGAAGCCAGCCTAGCATGTACCATTATGATCAATCCAAGAGAAAAATTAGCTTGCTTAAGGATTTGTAGCCAGGCATGGCCTTGCCTTTTGTGTTCAACAGTTGTCCGAAGAGAACCCCAGATAGCCAGGTAGATTCAAATCTGGCGGAATTCCAAAAATGCCTGTGAAAGAGAGAGAGAGATGAATCTACCTGGCTATCTGGGGTTCTCTTCGGACAACTGTTGAAAACAAAAGGCAAGGCCATGCCTGGCTACAAATCCTTAAGCAAGCTCATTTTTCTCTTGGGTACATCACAATGGTACATGCTAGGCTGGCTTCAGCATGTAGTGTTGGTGGTGATATAGTGGTTAAGTCAGTTACCTAACACACACTGAAACCTGGGAAGGGAGGAAGGGAGGAGGGGAGGAAGGGAGGAAGGGAGGAGGGGAGGAGGGGAGGAGGGGAGGAAGGGAGGAGGGAAGGAAGGGACAAAGGGAGGAAGGGAGGAAGGGAGGAGGGGAGGAAGGGAGGAGGGGAGAAGGGGAGAAGTGGAGGAGGGGAGGAGGGGAGGAAGGGAGGAAGGAAGGAGGGGAGGAAGGGAGGAAGGGTGGAAGGAAGGAGGGGAGGAAGGGAGGAAGGGTGGAAGGAAGGAGGGGAGGAAGGGAGGAAGGGTGGAAGGAAGGAGGGGAGGAGGGGAAGGGTTCAAGAAGAAAGAGAGGAAGGGAGGAGGGGAGGAGGGGAGGAAGAGAGGAGGGGAGGAAGGGAGGAGGGGAGGAAGGGAGGAAGGGAGGAGGGGAGGAGGGGAGGAAGGGAGGAGGGGAGGAAGGGAGGAGGGGAGGAAGGAAGGAAGGGAGGAAAATAGATAGGTGAGGAAATAAATTTGAATTCCGTAAAATTCCACAGAATTCCGTTTTAGAGCTATAGCAATTCCGTTCCGACCATCGGAATCGGAATTGGCCCAATTCCGGATGGAATCGCTGAATTTAGAATTCCGTGGAATCCAGCGAGCATCCCTAGATGACATTCCAGAGTTGTGTGCTGTACAGATAGATGTAATGCTATGCAATTTTCAAGCCAAAATGGTCCTTAACATTCACTTTTGGCTCAGTATTATCTAGCAAATGTACCTATTTTATAAGTAGTCATGGCTGCAATAAAAGACCGTGAAGGTGTCCAGAGATGACACCTTTTAAAGAAGCTCTGCACATCTATTGCAGGCAGTCAATTCGGGTGCAGCCTCTATTTGGAAGCACTGCCAATGTCTCCTGCTGTACAAAACTCATGTATGTATACTTATGGCTAGCTGCATCCATGTGCATCAATTTGCATTCAAATTATAGATTAGGACTAGTACATGATTTGCATCTGATTTGCATTCAAGGCATGTATTTAGCCCTGTGGGGCTCTGCATGCCTCTGTTAGTCTACAATTCAGTTGCAGCCTCTGAGCGCTGTCATTTGTTTGATGACCTTTTAAAGCAGACCTGAAGTAAAAATAAACTTATAAGATAATTAGTTGTATTTGTAGTACAGATGAAAAATATAACATTGGTGACATACGTAAAGGAGAGATGCAAGGTAATTAAAAAACAAAAATCTACTTACCGAGGGCCTCCTCCAGCCCCTGGCAGCTATCCCGTGCCCTCGCCGCAGCTCCGCTCCCAGTTGGTGATCCCAGGTTCCCCTCCCGTGTTGATGCCAATGGGTATCTACTGCGCATGCACAGTACACTTTAGCCTACGTCAGCTTTCGCACAGGTGCAGTAGATGCTGACTTGGCGAGGTTGACATCTGCATCGGAGGGGACCCCAGGCCACCCGCTGGATGCAGAGTTGTGGCGGGGGCACATCGTAAAAATTTGGATACTTAATCCATCTCCCTCCATCACAGTGCTGGGACCCACAAAGTTCCACAGAGCTCACCCACACTGCGCAGGCACAAATGACTTGTGTCTGCACAGTAGCATGGAGCCACGCCATACTAGTGTGCAGGTGTGCTTGTGGAGGTCTCAACACTGGAACGGTGAGGTAGAGTGTCACAAGGAAAGCTTCTGAATGATCCAGAGGCTGCCCTCTGCCAAGGTTAGTACCCAAATTAGGTTGTTTTTCTCCTTCAGCTAGCCTTTAAATATTACTTCCTTATGACCATGGACATTTTAATCATCCTGCACATACAAATAGGAGCCCTTGTTACTTATATTTACTAGTGCACCACTTTCATATGGCACTTTGTGCTGGGAACACTGTCTAATATTTGCATTATAGGCACCAGCTAAGCAATATATAAGCAATATATAAATCTTAACTGATGGTATTGCTTATATCTCAACAAGACTACAGTTTCACTGGAAGCTAGCACCTTTCCATTATTTTACAGAATGCTCATTTCCCTGTTTTCATGTTTGAGTTCAACAACATTAAAGTCACACACCCGCAGCAAACATGCAATCAGTGAAGTCAGAACAATGAATCTACATGCTGTTTCTGGGTCAAGTACATGTAATTAAGGTGACAGGATATTTGGGCACAGGGTAAATCCAAAAAAAGTCTCACCCTGCTCCTGCAAAAGTTCCAGCGGCATTAATTACTATTCCCCCTCCAGCTGCTGTGGACTCTGGGCCGGGATAAGAAGTAATTTGGCTGTCAACTGTTGCTGTTGGCAAAATGATGCTGTTTTTATAGTAATTTGGGCTCCATCTTTTGACAGCCCCCAAATTTCTGTCTGAGCACCTCTATAGCTGTATAACTGTAGTTCACATCACGACCTATGGTGGCAAGTGGTGCACCCAAATTTCCTGTGCTGCTTTTGGCTGTCTGGTTCTGGGTCAATAGATCGCAAGATTCGCAACACATTAGTGACAGAGGAACAGCAAAGTAGTAAAACAAGCTGGAGTTTTAACCTCCCTGACATGCAATTTCCCCAGGATTTCTGTGCAAAAAAGTGGATCAATCAATTTCAAAAAAATTTCAAGCATTTGTTTTTTTGTACTTACATATTTTTTTTTTTAATATTGAATTCAATAAAGGTTATTGTATTGAATTCAATACAAAAAACAAATTAGTTTGCCACCAGATGATGATGCTGTGCGACCCTGGCTTCATCAACTCGATCACCTGGGAACATGTCATCACTGAGGAAAAAGTAAATCCATGAGGGATCATCATACCAACGGTGGGTATAAGCCCCTGTATAGGTTAGCCAGCTATAGGTGCCCCAGTATAGGTAAGGCAGCTATAGATTCCCTAGTATAGGTAAGCCAGGTATAGGTAAGCCAGTATAGGTAAGCCAGCTATATGTGCCCTAGTGTAGGTATGCCAGGATAGGTAAGCCAACTATAGGTGCCTTAGTATAGGTAAGCCAAGCATAGGTGTATAGGTATGCCAATATAAGTAAGCCAAGTATAGATGCTAGTATAGGTATGCCAATATAAGTAAGCCAAGTATAGATGGCACTCTGGATGGATGATTGCACACTGTGGGTAGCACAGATTACTATCAACAGTGTGCTAACGGGCATCCAGCCATCCTAGGAAATCCCATAGAGGTAAAAAAAAAAAAAAAGCAGAGCCAGCAGAGCAGATAGTTTTAAATTTCCCTCGTGGCATGGACAAGTCTGACTCATCCTTACCGCCTTAGCATCTTTTAGCAGGATGAGTCAGGCTCATCCTTACAGCTAGGGAGGTTAAAATGGAGTCAGCAATGTCACCTCCTGCTTTGCCTCGAATGTACCTTTAAAAAGTGAACCTATAGCTTCAGTTCCAAGTCTGTAAATACATATCACATTACATCATAGTGCATACTAACAATATCCTGTAGCCAAGAAAAAGTACATTTCCCTAGAATACATTAGGCACAGAGCTTCTTTTAGCTGAGTGCCTTGACGATGACGCTGAGAGAGTATACTGAAAGTTTGATGTTACCCGTAAGAGGAATATAATGCAGGCATAAACATTGGGGCCTGCACAGAACTACACATTTCATATCAGCAGGAGTGAGGCAAATCCCAATAAGAAAAAGCATTATGGCTGCAGCTTCTGTAGTTAGTTCAGTTAGTAATTATTTTTGACTTGTACATATCTCATTAGAACACTTTATAAATGGTGGGTTTTTTATGTTGCTACTTTCAGTTTTTAAAAAGTGTGGTTTTAAACTTTTAATTTTGCACAATATAGACCAGCTTTCACCTGAAGTGTGATGGAAATGGTATGTAATTTACATATCAATAAAGCTTGTCTTTCATTCAAAGTTCTCTTTCAATTGCTTAAGGTGAGTTCTGGCATAATTTCTGTGAGATGAAATAAATGGTTTACTGTAAAAAGAGACAAAAAATGTTGACATCTCTGATCCATTGTTTCTTTCAATGTGAATGATTTTACAAGATGCAGAATTTTCTTTAATTTTACCAGCAAAGTTCAGCATTTGATTGCTTGAGGGCATGTTCATATTTAGAGCTCATTGCATTATATACAGTATATAATAATTACATACTGACAGTGGCGTGTTATAGGTATGCAATACAAAGGAAAAGGAAAAAGAGGATTTATATTGGTTAGTGCAGTGTATGTATGTTAAAACACAACTTTTAATCCAATAGTTTATTGTCTATGAAATTAGACAGCCATACATGGACATCAATTACCGGTAAATAAAAATATATCACTGTAATGTACAGCTCTTACACCAAAAGCCTGACGTTGGGGTTTGTGGCTAACATGAGAGCCACTTCTTAAAGAGGAACTCCAGTGAAAATAATGTAATAAAAAAAAGTGCTTCATTTTTACCATAATTATGTATAAATGATTTAGTCAGTGTATGCTTATTGTAAAATCTTTCCTCTCCCAGATTCACATTCTGACATGTATTACATGGTGACATTTTTACTGTGGGCAGGTTATGTAGCTGTTTCTAGCTGTTCTGGCTTTAACAGACAGCTGTAAACAGCCATTTCCTGTCTGTGAACATTGTTACATTATGGCAGTTTGCCCAGAGTACCGCGGTACCAGAGCCTCTTTTGGGAGGGGTTTCAGCACAAAATCAGTCACACAGCGCCCCCTGATAGTCTGTTTGTGAAATGCAATAGATTTGTCATGTAAAAGGGGGTATCAGCTACTGATTGGGATAAAGTTAAATTCTTGGTCGGAGTTTCTCTTTAAGAGGCACAAGGTTGAGTAGCAAGTCTGTGGTGGTCAATGAGCATTTGATGTCTACAACAAACAGTCAGAAACAACAGAATCAGAAATTCATATAAAGTAGACAAGACTAGACACATAACATTTATATAGCACTTTTCTCCTGGTGGAATATGGGCTGCAGGCTCTTAGGACACACTCAACAGGTGAACAGGATTATTAGGGAGCCTTGTTCATAGACTCCTTACTGTTTACTTGAGACAAGATTTGAACCCTAGTCAAAGGCTCAAACCCTACATCAAAGGCAACATCCTTAACCAGAGTTCAAAACAAGAAATATAACTAAAAGTATAAATATTTACCTCCAGTCAAATCGTACACCAAAAATGTAAATAATTTTAACGCTCTCCAGAATCCAATCCAAGCAGCAGTCTGCAAATTGTGAAATTGTCCAATATCACAGGAAGACTACGGGCTGTTTTTTTTTGTTTAGATACTGTCTGTGTACATGAAGGACACTTGTTATCTCATTCCTTTCATAGGCTAGCTTCTCCATTGCATTACTGTTTTGCTGTCCACCTCTTAAATTTGAGCACTATTCTGTTGTAGTTCTACATTCACTTGCCCCTTTTCTCATTGTACGACTTATGTATTTCTTACAGCATTGTAGTTGTATTTTTAGCAGGCTTTACTGGAGCTTTACACCGCTTACACTTCTGGACCTACTTTGGCACTTACTTTGGATTATTTATTAGGTTTCTTTACTTGTGCTGTTCTCACAAGTGGGCTCTGTTTTTTATACTGACAGTCATCTAGTACTCACTTAGTTATCTGATGTTTGCCTTTTGTTCACCAATACAAGGGTATTATACACTGTGAGAGCCTTTCCTCCTCACCACCCCATCTTCCCCCTCCCCCCTCTTTTTCCCTCCCCAGTCCACCATTTTGGGGGCTAATATAGTGGCTTGGTTTTTCTGTCCATTTCACTGTTTGCAGACCGGAACTTGGATTGAATTCTAGAGACAGCATTGATTTAATTTGATTTTAAATTGTTGTTGTACAATTTGACCAGTGGTAAATATTAACAATTTTGCTTATATTTACTATTTTGAACTCTGTAGTGTGCATACTGTATTTACTCCATACGGCTTTCTCATTTTGTTATTTTTAACTGTTTGTTGTAGACATCATGGCATACTGAAAACCTCCTCCTCTGAAGAAATGCCTGTCATGTTAGCTGCAAAAATGTATGTCAGGATATAGTTACATACGCTGTACATTTAACATCTTGAGGACCACAGTGTTAAACCCCCTAAAAACCAGGCCATTTTTTTTAAATAGGCCACTGCAGCTTTAAGGCCAAGCTGCATGGCTGCACAACACAGCACACAAGTGATTTCCCCCCTCCTTTTCTCCCCACCAACTGAGCTCTCTGTTGGTGGGGTCTGATTGCTCCCCAAGTGTTTGTTTGTTTTTTTATATAAATATTTATTGTATTTATTTTGTAATAAAATGTACTTATTATGTATTATGTATTTTTTTTTCTGCCAAACCCGCCCTCCCTTTGCCAGCCAATCACTGTGATCGGCACTGTGATTGGCTGTCATAGGCTTCAGCTGTCATAGGCTTCAGCCAAGGTAATTAGATGGTCGATCGCTGCCACCGCTCTTCGACCACCAAGCAGGAGATGCGCGCAGCCGGGTGTGTGGCAGGTCTGCGGGCGGCCGGGTGTGCGGCGAATGGTTGAGCGGGCGGTGGTTGAGCGGGCGGCCGGGTGTGCGGCGGGTGCCTACCAAGCAGGAGATGCGTGCGGCCGGGTGTGTGGCAGGTCAGCGGGCAGCCGGGTGTGCGGCGAATGCACGCGTGGCGGTGGTTGAGCGGGTGGCCGGGTGTGCGGCGGGTGCGGGTGGGTCCGAGAAACACAGACCTAGATCCCGTTTTTAAACGGGCTCAGGTCTAATAGTATATATATATTTTTTTCATTTTGCCCTTAAAATTAACTGAATATGGTTATTGCTGAATTACAAAATGTTAATTTGCCAAAGGTCGCACTGACTACAGTGTGTATATTTTGATTGTAGCAAAAGGTAGCAGCTTGTCAAAAAAACAAACAAACATTATTGTTCTAACTACAGTAAGTTTAAACCTGGTTGTTTCGCTGGCGATGTGATTTTATACATCATCACTGATATTAGTACCTCGTCTTTGAAAAAGCCCATAAATAAGTGTACCTAGATGTACTGTATGTAAATGAGAACTGATGAGTGGTGCATTATGCGTGACTGAAACCACAATTAGAGGTAATGTGATCATCAGTTTTTCATTGATCTAATCCAGCAGTGCCTGGAAGATGTGCCTTGCAGATGAGTTGGAGGAGGTCAGCGGTATTTCTCTTGATGGCAGATTTCTTTTTAAGCCATATAGTGAATATGTGACTTATGATTTGCAGCACAGATGACATGGAATAGATTCTTGCTAATTTGGAACAAAGTGATGAACATATCTTGTGCTTTAATTATTCATTTAGGCTATCAAGTGATAATAAAGGTACAGTCACCTACGGCCAAAGATTTAAAGTCTGGAGGGCATAGTTTTATCTGTCTGTTCATTCTAATTAAACTCAGAGAATTCTCATGAGTACTTTGTCTGTAAAAGTATTACTTTAAATGAATTCAAGAGTATAAGGAATATTTATTTTATCAGTTATCACTCTGGCCATTTTCGGAACAATGAAACTATAGCATTTAGGGAAATGTTCATGCTATTTTGTATGTATTTAAAAAACTGTATTAAAATAACCAAGTCAATTATTTTTATTTATTGTATTTATAAAGCGCCAACATATTGCGCAGTGCTGGACAATAAATAGGGATACATACAATGTAAACAAGGGGGGACAGACAGAGAGGTAGCAAACGGTTATACAACATAGTACAAGCAGGCCCGGCCCTAGACTTTTTGCCGTACATGTAAATATATAAATAACAGTGGAAGAGTTCATAGGTATTTGAGAAAATTAGAAAAGTAGCTTTATTGTGACACCGACTCCATCAAGGGTAAACAAATTAAAATCAATTAAAAAATTGACCTGTACTGAGCACATCTCCTTCCGCACCTCCACCACGCATGCCTCACTCACACACCCCTATTGGTACCGGTACCATTTTTTCCGTGTCTTCAGAGAGGGGGAGAGAGCAATATATGCATGAGCATGGAGGGCAAAGGAAATCCTCTTCAGCTTGCAAGCTAGACATAAATAGGTCCAGAATAATCTCACCACTGGTAGTCCACTCGTTTGGTTACCGCATCTGCGATGTCTCCGGAACAGTCAACCACCTGGGTCGTGACCATAGGACGGTGATGGCTCTCAGGCAACGGCTCTACCCGCTCTGCATATCCGTGTTGCAGCGGGGAACACGTACTAGTGCCATATCTGTCTAGCGTGAACTTGCAGCCGAGAGGAGCGCTCCAGGTGACGTGATTAGGACCCGCCCACCGACGCGTTGCGCCCGCCCACTTGCGGGCTTCGTCAGGGTGTATGTGGCTTCTAGACTTTTTGCCGCCTGAGGCAAGCTTTAAGCAAATCAAAAAGCCGTGGGTGTTAGGGGCCGCCGGAGCTGGAGGGGATAGTGGGCAGGAAGGGGGTATTGGGCCTAGCGGCGGGGAGGGGGGTCGGACCCTACCTCCCTCGACTGGGTCCCCTGTCCTCCGCTCCCCTCCAGCTTTAAAAAGTTGCGTGGCTGGCTGCAGTTGTAAGAGGCAACGGGCGGGGATCACTCACTTCTTCCTCGTTCCAGCCTAGCCTGCGCTCCACTGACGTCACTTCCTGCTACGCCGCAGGAATTGACGTCAGTGGAGCGCACGCTGGACCGAGGAAGAGGTGAGTGATCCCCGCCCGTTGCCTCTTACAGCTGCAGCCAGCCACGCAACTTTTTAAAGCTGGAGGGGAGTGGAGGACGGGGGACCCAGGCGAGGGAGGGGGGGTCCAACCCCCCTCCTCGCCCCTAGGCCCAATACTCCCTTCCTGCCCGCTATCCCCTTCAGCTCGGGTGGCCCCTCACACCCACGGACGGGCGGGTGCCGCCCCCCCAGAAGTGCCGCCTGAGGCAAAAGTTTCATCCCGCCTCAAGGGCGGGCCGGCCCTGATTGCTAGGTTATCCATGCAAACAGGGTATAGGATGCATGATCATGTGATTTTACAGAGACCCAGCAAATCAAGTCCGAGTTAGTCCATGGGATAGGTGTCATAACTGGGGTTGCAAGATTAAGATGTACACACTAAGAGGGGGGATACCCTGCCAAAAGCTTACAATCTAAAGTATTATCAAATTCAGATATGAAATGCATAGGCAAATATGCACTCTACCCCCGGGTACATGAGATTAAGATGTAGGGCTTAATCCATATGGACCGTGAATAACTGAAAGGTTGTGGTAAATGTATTATGGCAATACAACATGAATCATTTTTAGGAACAATTATGTACTTTTATGTCATGTGCCCTAACCAAAGGAATTGCTACTTTAAACTGTTCTCCGTCACCACTACTACCACACAGACACACACACACACGCATACGCAAAATGTAACTTGCCTGAATAATAATAATAAAATCTCCATACACAAGTGGGTTTGAACTTTGGAGGTCATATGACCTGACAGTCCAAGTGCACTGCCTGGATGCTCCAATGGCATTCTCATGCACAACCCATTTCAGTGTATCCCCAAAAAAAAATTGATTTCTCAGTGCCACATCATCCCACTAACTCAGAACTGTAACAGGTAAAACTATTTATTGCCTTAACTAGAAGATAACTTATGTGTAGGTACATTTTCAATATGTATAGCTACATTGGCAATAAAGCTGACTGTCTGTTGTTTACATATGGCATGGTTTTGTACCTTCAGTTTTAAGCCACGCCTGCATGGCCATTTATCTGATACCATTGTTAATTGCCTTGTTTCAATTTTTTTTATTATAGCAACACCCTATTTTCTGCATTACAATATTGTTTAAATAATGCTCACGAGGGAATGGTACCACAGTGTGTTCCAAACTACTTTAATGCAGAAGAAGTTGGGACACCTATAGAAATTGGTAACAAGTTAGCAACAGTTTTCAAGGCTTTATCAAGCTTCATTGCTGCAGGACATCGATAAGTTGTTAGCCTATTTCATGTTCCCTGCAAAAAGTAATTTAAAATCATCCTGAAATGTATGTTAACCATTTAAACTAAACACTTACTTTGTATAATTTCAAGATACAGTATGTAATGTCTTGAACTTCCTTATTTCAATGCCGCACCACCATGCTCACTGTGAACATATTGCCAACAGAGTTTCACTAAAATTCTTATCTGTGCTAAAATATCTTTTCTCATGCCCATATAGCAAGGATGGTCGTAGTCAGCCAACTTCGCTACGCTGGAACTACGCGTAGTTTTACACAATTACGCTTCGCCAAACTATGGCTTTGAAATCAAATATTCGCTTTGTATGCATTTTGTAGACTATGCGTTAAAATACGCAATTACACGTAGTGCGAAGCGTAGTGTATGCGGATGCTTTTGCCCATAAGTAGAAAATTTTACGCATTAATTCCTGTTTAAGTGCTTAAACCGGGAACTTTTCTACATTCCCCTTTCAAATGCGTACATTTGTAAGCATACAATTAGACGCGAGTAACGCATTTGTAGTTCACTACACAACACACATCTAACTATGCATAGTGGGCTTAAGCTGCGCGTAGCGGTACTTTGCTATGAGTAAATTCGTAAGCGTAGTTTTGAAACTTCACCTACGAACTACGATGCATACATGCGAACTACGATGCGTAGATTGGCACTGGCGTAGTTTCTGCTCATCCCTGCCATATAGTTTCACAAATATTTTCATTACACACATGCACGCACACACACACACACATACACACACACACACAGATGTGTTTTTTTAACCTCCTTGCCGGTTTTCCCGACCTGAGCTCGGGTTGGAAAAAAGAAGCTGCTAGCGGTGATCCTCAGCTCAGTTCAGGGTAGGGAGTGCAGCGCTGTACCTTTAGTTTTGGAGTCCCGCGCGCAATCGCGCTGCGCAGCAGGATTTCAGCCTCTCTCCCCGGCAGTGTGGGGTCTTTCCCTGGCCGCCGGGATCCCCATGTCCCCGCTATTCTTCCGGGAACCCGGCGGCCAATCGGAGCAGCGGAGGGCGGTGGCGGCGTGACATTTAATCGGGGGCGGGGCTAATATTTAAAATGAACATCTCTATATTAGAGAAATATAGAGAAGTTTGTTTATATGTATATTAGCGCCATCTTGTGGTCAAAGTTAAAACTGCAGCTCTGGAGCCCAGGATGGTAAATTTTTTATTCTGCTGCAGATCGCCCTGCCAGAATGATTTTTTTCAGGTTTTAGGGTCTGAAAGAGTGGAAAAAATTGCACCTCTTTTAGACCCTAAAATCTGGAATGAATCATAACAGCAAGGGGGTTAAGTACGGTTCCGATTTACTTCAAGGAGAGGAAATTTGGCTGCCCGTGGCTCCCAATAAATGTCGAGAGTTGGGGCCTCCCGCATTAACAAAATATGGCTACAAATAGTGGGCACCAACATTTTCCCTCCTAGACAATATTTCACTGTGTGCCCATGGCGGTGCCAGAAAACTTGTTTTTGCAGGATTTTCCCCCTGTATTGGTGGTGGTGGGGGGAGTTAGGGTTAGCCATGGGATTTGGTTAAGGTTAGCAGTGGGAGGGAGGGTGAAGGTTAGCCATGTGGGTGGGGTGGTTAAGGTTAGTTGTGGGGGTGGATAGGATTAGGCATTGGTAGTGGGAATAGGGTTATGTTTAGCTGTAGTAAAATATCTGTATTTATTATCAATATTTTACTATTATATTATTACTGTAACAGTAGAATATCAGTAAATTTACCTATATTCTACTGTAAGCTTTTCTGGATGCCCAAATATCCGGGCGCTCTTTTTTTAATGTACACAGCAAAATACTGCTAGAAGTATATTTAAGTTAACTGGAATTTTTTTTTTCAACAAAAAACTATTGACATTGCAAAATGAAAGGCTTTCAATGAGGTAAAAAAGGTGCAATCCTGGCTTTACTGGAACAAGGATACAGTGAGAATTACTTTGCTTCTATCTTTAAGCAGTACACAAGAACAAGGTCAAGTAGCAGGAATTGTGGACAACAAAGCTACAACCTGGCAGACTGTGAAAGTAAATCAACACTAAAAGAATGACCGCAAACTTATTTGAATGTCTCTCAATAATCATAGACCGATATCAAGTAATCTTCAAACACAGTGGCAAACCGAGACTGAGGTGAAATGCACACCAAAAACAGATCAAAACAGGCATCTACAGGGGGAAAAACGCCTTAAATCTAAGAGAAACAAAAAGTCAGGCTAAAGGTTTGCTGAAGACCACAGGAATTGTACTGTGGAGGAGGGTACTAACATCATTATCTCTGATTAGTCATTTTGCAGCTTTGCCCAACACCCAGGTGTATTAAGTAGACAAAGAAGCCTATAAGCCACAGTGTCTCGCACCAACTGTAAAAAGCAGAGTTGGTGATGATCTGGGGGTACTTCAGTAAGGCTGCAGTCAGGCAGATGAGTCTTTGTGAAGGACGCATGAATCAAGTCACGTACATGGTTATCCTAGAAATACATTTGCTTTCATCTGCTAAAACTATGTCACCAACCCAGATTTTTTTTCCAGCAGGCCAATACTCCATACCACAAAGCCAAGTCAATGTCTGGATTGTGGATAAGTAAATGAGGATTCTGTGTTGACCAGCCCAATCTCCAGGTTTGAACCCCTTTGAAAGCCTTTGAAATGACATCAAGAGGAAAATGGATTGTCACGAACCATCAATCAAAGCTGAGCTGGTTAATTTTTTTGCAGAAAATATTATATGAAAATACCCAAGAGCAATGTGAAACACTGATGGAGAGCATACCAAAATGTATGAAAGTTACCCATTACTGCATATACCTACCTACCTGTTGTTCACAGTGCACCCACCTACCTACATGAGCTGAGTGCACATAGTATCACTGTGCCTGTCTGCTACCTGTCTGTGTTTGACAGGTGCACATTGTAATACCCATTACTGCATATACCTACCTACCTGTTGTTCACAGTGCACCCACCTACCTATGTGAACTGAGCGCGTGCAGTGTCACTGTGTCTGTCTGCTACCTGTCTGTGTGTGACAGGTGCACATTGTAATACCCATCACTGCATATACCTACCTGTTGTGTTCAGTGCACCCACCTCATCACTGCATATACCTACCCGTTGTGTTCAGTGCATTCACCTCATCATTGCATATACCTACCTGTTGTGTTCAGTGCACTTACCTCATCACTGCATATACCTACCTGTTTTGTTCAGTTCAACCACATACCTACGTGAGTGCACGCAGTGTGATATACCACTCCGTGCATACCAATTAACTGCACCTGGGTGACTGCACATTGTATTAGTCTAGTCAGTGCATACCTTTCACTTCATTCCCCCGATATGGACAAAATGAACAAAACAGGTAGAGACAGAGGTAGAGGCAAACCCAGAGGAAGGCCACCTGGCAGGTCTGTGCGAGGTCATGGTGATGTGATTTAGTGCGGCCCTGGAGCAAAGTACAGTGCTCAGAAGAAGGCATGTCCCATCAACTCCCAAGATTGTCAGGACGTGGTTGACTATTAAACACAGAACACCTCATCTTCCGCAGCCACCAGCGCTACTCCAAGTACCACATCCACTACATTTGACAGTTCGCAGGAGTTATTTGGTGGGGAAATCACTGATGCACAGCCATTATTGTTACAACCAGATGAAGGCGCTAAGCAAGTTACACCACCTCATATGTCTGAGTTAGGCGACACTATGAACGTAACGTGTGCGGAGGGGATGATGAAGTAACTGTTGTTGGTGCAGTTTTGGAGGTGTCTGAGGCAAATGAAGCTGGGCAGGATGATTATGATGATGATGATACGGATGCCACATATGTTCCCAATAGAGGAGATGAACATGGAGACAGTTCAGAGGGGGAGTCAGAGAGGAGTAGGAAGGAGATGAGTTCCTGAAAGAAGCAGGGGGAGCTCATCATCAGAAACAGCTGGTGGCAGTGTCCGGCAGCATGTATCGCCACCTATGTACAGCCAGCCAACATGCCCTTCAATGTCAGCTGCTGATGCCACCATAGTGCCATCACCCCAGGGGGGCTCAGCGGTTTGGAAATTTTTTAGTGTGTCTGCCTCAGATCAGAGCAATGCCACCTGTCCTCTCTGCCTCCAAAAATTGAGCCATGAAAGGCCAAAACACCAACGTAGGGAAAAGTGCCTTGCGAAGGCACATGGAGAAAAGGCACAAACTGCAATGGGAAGAGCACCTGAGCAAAAGCAGCAGACAAAAGAAAAGCCACCCTCCTTCTCTTCTTCCTCCTTCAGGTGCAGCATCTTCAGCCACTTTCTCCCTTGCACCTTCACAGCAACCCTCCTCCACTCTGCCTTTGCCCTTGAGCGGTCCCTGCTCCTCTGCCCACAGCAGCCAGGTGTCCATGAAGGAAATCTTTGAGCGGAAGAAACCAATTTCTGCCAGTCACCCCCTTGCCTGGCGTATTACAGCTAACTTGGCGGAACTGTTAGCTCGCCAGCTGTTACCATACCAGCTGGTGGACTCTGAGGCCTTCCATAAATTTGTGGCCATTGGGACACCACAGTGGAAGATACCAGGATGCAATTATTTCTCTAAAAAGGTGATACCTTAACTGTACCGTGAAGTGGAAAGGCAAGTGGTGTCATCTCTGGCACACAGTGTTGGGTCAAGGGTCCACCTGACCACGGATGCCTGGTCTGCCAAGCACGATCAGGGCCGCTACATTATTTATACAGCCCATTAGGTCGACCTGGGGACCGATGGCAAGCAGGGAGTATGTGGCTGTGCAGCGGACCAACTTGTGACATCTCCACGGCTTGCAGGCAGGCCTCCTGCCACCTCCTCTCCTTCTCCTCCTGCTACATCCTCTTCGCTATCATCCTCCTCCTCCTCCTTAGCTGAATGGCAGTTCAACTCTACTGGTGCTGACCCCGCACAATCTGGAATTCGGCAACGTGGTGTGTGACAATGGCAGCAGTCCCCTTTCCGCTTTGAATTTGGGAAAGTTGACACATGTACCCTGCATGGCACATGTGCTGAATCTAGTCATTCAAAGGTTTGTGTCAAAGTACCCAGGCTTAGAGGATGTCCTGAAGCAGGCCAGGAAGTTGTATGGGCATTTCAGGCAGTCCTACACGGCCATGGCATGCTTTGCAGACATTCCGTGGAGAAACAACTTGCCGGTGAGACGCTTGATATGTGATAGCCCGACTCGCTGGAATTCGACCCTGGTCATGTTCTCTCGCCTGCTAGAACAGGAGAAAAGGAGGACACAATCTGGGGAGATGGGGATGTTTTGGACCAACAATTGGACACTGATACGAAATACATGCAGGCTCATGCAGCCATTTGAGGAAGTGACCAACCTGGTGAGTCGCAGTGAAGGCACCATCAGCGACTTGATCCCGTACGCTTACTTCCTGGAGCGTGCCGTGCGTAGAGTGGTGGATCAAGCTGTGGAGGAGCATGAAGAGGAACAGTTACGGGAGGAATAGTTGTGGGAGCAATTTTCAACAGAACCAGATGGTTCTTCAACACCTGCGGCAGCACAAAGGGGGGAGGAGGACGAAGAGTCGTGTGAGGAAGAGGAGTCACGCTCGGATGATGAGGAAGGCGTTTCTTTGGAGGAGGAGGAGGAGGCGGCGGCGGCATAAGAACAACTGCAGCAGGCGTCACAGGGGGCTTGTGCTGCTCGAAGTTCCCATGGTATTGTTCGTGGCTGGAGGGAGGAGGATGTCGGACATGTGGACATTCTTTAGTCCAACGCATCGACTTATCGCTTCCAGATCCACCCTCCACCAACACCTGGACCGGCAGGTAGCTGACTACCTGGCCTTAAGTGTGGATGTAGACACTGTGAGCAGCGATGAACCCTTGGATTACTGGGTGCACAGGCTTGACCTATGGCCAGAGCTGCTGTCCCAATTTGCCATCCAACTTCTGTCTTGCCCTGCCTCAAGCGTCCTGTCAGAAAGAACCTTGTCACTGAGGCATTGTCACTGAGAAGAGAAGTCACCTTAGTCACAAAAGTGTTCAGTACCTCACCTTTATCAAAATGAATGAGGCATGGATCCCGGAGGGCTACTGCCTGCCCGAAGACTAAGTCAGTCCCCCCACACAGCATCTCTGCCTGCACGCTGTGTGACTGGCTGCCTGCCCCAAGACTAAGTTGCTCCCCACACAGCACCTCTGCCCGCAGGCCGCTTGACTGCCTTCTCCGCCACCACCAACAGGGTCCAGGACTCCAGGCGGATTCCTCAATTTTTAAGCTGCGCGTAGCGGTACTTTGCTATGAGTAAATTCGTAAGCGTAGTTTTGAAACTTCACCTACGAACTACGATGCATACATGCGAACTACGATGCGTAGATTCGCACTGGCGTAGTTTCTGCTCATCCCTGCCATATAGTTTCACAAATATTTTCATTACACACACGCACGCACACACACACACACACACACACACACACACACACACACACACACACACACACATACACACACACACACAGATGTGTTTTTTTAACCTCCTTGCCGGTTTTCCCGACCTGAGCTCGGGTTGGAAAAAAGAAGCTGCTAGCGGTGATCCCCAGCTCAGTTCGGGGTAGGGAGTGCAGCGCCGTACCTTTAGTTTTGGAGTCCCGCGCGCAAGCGCGCTGCGCAGCGGGATTTCAGCCTCTCTCCCTGGCAGTGTGGGGTCTTTCCCTGGCCGCCGGGATCCCCATGTCCCCGCTATTCTTCCGGGAACCCGGCGGCCAATCGGAGCAGCGGAGGGCGGTGGCGGCGTGACATTTAATCGGGGGCGGGGCTAATATTTAAAATGAACATCTCTATATTAGAGAAATATAGAGAAGTTTGTTTATATGTATATTAGCGCCATCTTGTGGTCAAAGTTAAAACTGCAGCTCTGGAGCCCAGGATGGTACATTTTTTATTCTGCTGCAGATCGCCCTGCCAGAATGATTTTTTTCAGGTTTTAGGGTCTGAAAGAGTGGAAAAAATTGCACCTCTTTTAGACCCTAAAATCTGGAATGAATCATAACAGCAAGGGGGTTAAGTACGGTTCCGATTTACTTCAAGGAGAGGAAATTTGGCTGCCCGTGGCTCCCAATAAATGTCGAGAGTTGGGGCCTCCCGCATTAACAAAATATGGCTACAAATAGTGGGCACCAACATTTTCCCTCCTAGACAATATTTCACTGTGTGCCCATGGCGGTGCCAGAAAACTTGTTTTTGCAGGATTTTCCCCCTGTATTGGTGGTGGTGGGGGAAGTTAGGGTTAGCCATGGGATTTGGTTAAGGTTAGCAGTGGGAGGGAGGGTGAAGGTTAGCCATGTGGGTGGGGTGGTTAAGGTTGGCTGTGGGGGTGGATAGGATTAGGCATTGGTAGTGGGAATAGGGTTATGTTTAGCTGTAGTAAAATATCTGTATTTATTATCAATATTTTACTATTATATTATTACTGTAACAGTAGAATATCAGTAAATTTACCTATATTCTACTGTAAGCTTTTCTGGATGCCCAAATATCCGGGCCCTCTTTTTTTAATGTACACAGCAAAATACTGCTAGAAGTATATCTAAGTTAACTGGAATTTTTTTTTTCAACAAAAAACTATTGACATTGCAAAATGAAAGGCTTTCAATGAGGTAAAAAAGGTGCAATCCTGGCTTTACTGGAACAAGGATACAGTGAGAATTACTTTGCTTCTATCTTTAAGCAGTACACAAGAACAAGGTCAAGTAGCAGGAATTGTGGACAACAAAGCTACAACCTGGCAGACTGTGAAAGTAAATCAACACTAAAAGAATGACCGCAAACTTATTTGAATGTCTCTCAATAATCATAGACCGATATCAAGTAATCTTCAAACACAGTGGCAAACCGAGACTGAGGTGAAATGCACACCAAAAACAGATCAAAACAGGCATCTACAGGGGGAAAAACGCCTTAAATCTAAGAGAAACAAAAAGTCAGGCTAAAGGTTTGCTGAAGACCACAGGAATTGTACTGTGGAGGAGGGTACTAACATCATTATCTCTGATTAGTCATTTTGCAGCTTTGCCCAACACCCAGGTGTATTAAGTAGACAAAGAAGCCTATAAGCCACAGTGTCTCGCACCAACTGTAAAAAGCAGAGTTGGTGATGATCTGGGGGTACTTCAGTAAGGCTGCAGTCAGGCAGATGAGTCTTTGTGAAGGACGCATGAATCAAGTCACGTACATGGTTATCCTAGAAATACATTTGCTTTCATCTGCTAAAACTATGTCACCAACCCAGATTTTTTTTCCAGCAGGCCAATACTCCATACCACAAAGCCAAGTCAATGTCTGGATTGTGGATAAGTAAATGAGGATTCTGTGTTGACCAGCCCAATCTCCAGGTTTGAACCCCTTTGAAAGCCTTTGAAATAACATCAAGAGGAAAATGGATTGTCACAAACCATCAATCAAAGCTGAGCTGGTTGATGATTTTTTTGCAGAAAATATTATATGAAAATACCCAAGAGCAATGTGAAACACTGATGGAGAGCATACCAAAATGTATGAAAGTTACCCATTACTGCATATACCTACCTACCTGTTGTTCACAGTGCACCCACCTACCTACATGAGCTGAGTGCACATAGTATCACTGTGCCTGTCTGCTACCTGTCTGTGTTTGACAGGTGCACATTGTAATACCCATTACTGCATATACCTACCTACCTGTTGTTCACAGTGCACCCACCTACCTATGTGAACTGAGCGCGTGCAGTGTCACTGTGTCTGTCTGCTACCTGTCTGTGTGTGACAGGTGCACATTGTAATACCTGTTACTGAATATACCTACCTGTTGTTAACAGTGCACCCACCTACCTATGTGAGTTGAACACACGCAGTGTCACTGTGCCTGTCCGCTACCTGTCTGTGTGTGACAGGTGCACATTGTAATACCCATCACTGCATATACCTACCTGTTGTGTTCAGTGCACCCACCTCATCACTGCATATACCTACCCGTTGTGTTCAGTGCATTCACCTCATCATTGCATATACCTACCTGTTGTGTTCAGTGCACTTACCTCATCACTGCATATACCTACCTGTTTTGTTCAGTTCAACCACATACCTACGTGAGTGCACGCAGTGTGATATACCACTCCGTGCATACCAATTAACTGCACCTGGGTGACTGCACATTGTATTAGTCTAGTCAGTGCATACCTTTCACTTCATTCCCCCGATATGGACAAAATGAACAAAACAGGTAGAGGCAGAGGTAGAGGCAAACCCAGAGGAAGGCCACCTGGCAGGTCTGTGCGAGGTCATGGTGATGTGATTTAGTGCGGCCCTGGAGCAAAGTACAGTGCTCAGAAGAAGGCATGTCCCATCAACTCCCAAGATTGTCAGGACGTGGTTGACTATTTAACACAGAACACCTCATCTTCCGCAGCCACCAGCGCTACTCCAAGTACCACATCCACTACATTTGACAGTTCGCAGGAGTTATTTGGTGGGGAAATCACTGATGCACAGCCATTATTGTTACAACCAGATGAAGGCGCTAAGCAAGTTACACCACCTCATATGTCTGAGTTAGGCGACACTATGAACGTAACGTGTGCGGAGGGGATGATGAAGTAACTGTTGTTGGTGCAGTTTTGGAGGTGTCTGAGACAAATGAAACTGGGCAGGATGATTATGATGATGATGATACGGATGCCACATATGTTCCCAATAGAGGAGATGAACATGGAGACAGTTCAGAGGGGGAGTCAGAGAGGAGTAGGAAGGAGATGAGTTCCTGAAAGAAGCAGGGGGAGCTCATCGTCAGAAACAGCTGGTGGCAGTGTCCGGCAGCATGTATCGCCACCTATGTACAGCCAGCCAACATGCCCTTCAACGTCAGCTGCTGATGCCACCATAGTGCCATCACCCCAGGGGGGCTCAGCGGTTTGGAAATTTTTTAGTGTGTCTGCCTCAGATCGGAGCAATGCCACCTGTCCTCTCTGCCTCCAAAAATTGAGCCATGAAAGGCCAAAACACCAACGTAGGGAAAAGTGCCTTGCGAAGGCACATGGAGAAAAGGCACAAACTGCAATGGGAAGAGCACCTGAGCAAAAGCAGCAGACAAAAGAAAAGCCACCCTCCTTCTCTTCTTCCTCCTTCAGGTGCAGCATCTTCAGCCACTTTCTCCCTTGCACCTTCACAGCAACCCTCCTCCACTCTGCCTTTGCCCTTGAGCGGTCCCTGCTCCTCTGCCCACAGCAGCCAGGTGTCCGTGAAGGAAATCTTTGAGCGGAAGAAACCAATTTCTGCCAGTCACCCCCTTGCCTGGCGTATTACAGCTAACTTGGCAGAACTGTTAGCTCGCCAGCTGTTACCATACCAGCTGGTGGACTCTGAGGCCTTCCATAAATTTGTGGCCATTGGGCACCACAGTGGAAGATACCAGGATGCAATTATTTCTCTAAAAAGGTGATACCTTAACTGTACCGTGAAGTGGAAAGGCAAGTGGTGTCATCTCTGGCACACAGTGTTGGGTCAAGGGTCCACCTGACCACGGATGCCTGGTCTGCCAAGCACGATCAGGGCCGCTACATTATTTATACAGCCCATTAGGTCGACCTGGGGACCGATGGCAAGCAGGGAGTATGTGGCTGTGCAGCGGAC
Source organism: Hyperolius riggenbachi (assembly GCF_040937935.1). Classification (NCBI taxonomy): domain Eukaryota; kingdom Metazoa; phylum Chordata; class Amphibia; order Anura; family Hyperoliidae; genus Hyperolius; species Hyperolius riggenbachi. Next base: position 367,033,006 of record NC_090647.1, on the reverse strand, counting down.
CAACTTGTGACATCTCCACGGCTTGCAGGCAGGCCTCCTGCCACCTCCTCTCCTTCTCCTCCTGCTACATCCTCTTCGCTATCATCCTCCTCCTCCTCCTTGGCTGAATGGCAGTTCAACTCTGCTGGTGCTGACCCCGCACCATCTGGAATTCGGCAACGTGGTGTGTGACAATGGCAGCAGTCCCCTTTCCGCTTTGAATTTGGGAAAGCTGACACATGTACCCTGCATGGCACATGTGCTGAATCTAGCCATTCAAAGGTTTGTGTCAAAGTACCCAGGCTTAGAGGATGTCCTGAAGCAGGCCAGGAAGTTGTATGGGCATTTCAGGCAGTCCTACACGGCCATGGCATGCTTTGCAGACATTCCGTGGAGAAACAACTTGCCGGTGAGACGCTTGATATGTGATAGCCCGACTCGCTGGAATTCGACCCTGGTCATGTTCTCTCGCCTGCTAGAACAGGAGAAAAGGAGGACACAATCTGGGGAGATGGGGATGTTTTGGCCCAACAATTGGACACTGATACGAAATACATGCAGGCTCATGCAGCCATTTGAGGAAGTGACCAACCTGGTGAGTCGCAGTGAAGGCACCATCAGCGACTTGATCCCGTACGCTTACTTCCTGGAGCGTGCCATGCGTAGAGTGGTGGATCAAGCTGTGGAGGAGCATGAAGAGGAACAGTTACGGGAGGAATAGTTGTGGGAGCAATTTTCAACAGAACCAGATGGTTCTTCAACACCTGCGGCAGCACAAAGGGGGGAGGAGGACGAAGAGTCGTGTGAGGAAGAGGAGTCACGCTCGGATGATGAGGAAGGCGTTTCTTTGGAGGAGGAGGAGGAGGCGGCGGCGGCATAAGAACAACTGCAGCAGGCGTCACAGGGGGCTTGTGCTGCTCGAAGTTCCCATGGTATTGTTCGTGGCTGGAGGGAGGAGGAGGACTTACCTGAGATCACTGAGGAAGAGCAAGAGGAGATGGATAGTTGTTCTGGATCCAACTTTGTGCAGATGGCATCTTTCATGCTGTCCAGCCTGTTGAGGAACCCCTGTATAAAAAAACTTAAGGGTGGTGAGCTGTACTGGGTGGCCACACTACTAGACCCTCGGTATAGGCACAAAGTGGCGGACATGTTACAAACTCACCAGAAGGCAGAAAGGATGCAGCACTTGCAGAACAAGCTGGCAACTATGCTTTAAAATGCATTTAAGGGTGATGTCACAGCACAACGCAATAAAGGTACCACTGCCAGTAATACTTCTACCATGTCCACGCAGGCAAAGACAGGATGCTCCAGCAATCTCATGGTGATGTCGGACATGTGGACATTCTTTAGTCCAACGCATCGACTTAGCGCTTCCAGATCCACCCTCCACCAACACCTGGACCGGCAGGTAGCTGACTACCTGGCCTTAAGTGTGGATGTAGACACTGTGAGCAGCGATGAACCCTTGGATTACTGGGTGCACAGGCTTGACCTATGGCCAGAGCTGCTGTCCCAATTTGCCATTCAACTTCTGTCTTGCCCTGCCTCAAGCGTCCTGTCAGAAAGAACCTTGTCACTGAGGCATTGTCACTGAGAAGAGAAGTCACCTTAGTCACAAAAGTGTTCAGTACCTCACCTTTATCAAAATGAATGAGGCATGGATCCCGGAGGGCTACTGCCTGCCCGAAGACTAAGTCAGTCCCCCCACACAGCATCTCTGCCTGCACGCTGTGTGACTGGCTGCCTGCCCCAAGACTAAGTTGCTCCCCACACAGCACCTCTGCCCGCAGGCCGCTTGACTGCCTTCTCCGCCACCACCAACAGGGTCCAGGACTCCAGGCGGATTCCTCAATTTTTAAAGCCGCTGCTAGCAGCGGCCGCTATAATAATTTTTCTGGTGCGTGTACATGCCTGCCTAATTTTTCTGGCTGCACTGCAGCTGCAACAACAAAACAAAAGGCATGTACATGTGCCCATTTTCCTTCATGATCATTACCTTGCCGCAGTGAAGGGGCTTGCGTATCACAATGAAGCAATGACCGCTGGCTATATGAGTGTCTCGGAGGTGGCACACCAAAGATAATAAGGTTGTTGCTTCATTGTGGACAGACCAAATTTGGTCAGCTGGACAGTCACTGTTGTTCTATCATTGAGCTACCACAGCCCAGCGACCATATGGGCTTGAAAACCGCCATGGCCTGCACTCTTGTCATGGTGCGCACCAAGTCCAGCACGGCTGTCATTACACAAGCAGCTGTTTGCGGTGCGTTACACAGTGAGTTTGGTGTGTCAGTGTGAAGCAGTACTCTAATTACACTCCCTGATTGATTTATACACATGCAAGATGTTTTAAAGCACTTTAGGCCTGCAATTTAGCATTCAATGTGATTTCTGCCCTTAAAACGCTGCTTTGCGTCCTACCCAGATTTTTCCCCGGGACTTTTGGCATCTATCCCACTCCTCCATGCCCCCCTCCAGGTGTTAGACCCCTTGAAACATCTTTTCCATCACTTTTGTGGCCAGCAGGGGTGCTCGGATACCCCTTTTCAAAATCCGAATTGATCCGGATCCGGATACCCAGATATCCGGATCGGATATCTGAATCCGAACGTTCAGATATCTGAATAGAATGGATATCCGAACCCAGTATCCGAGATATCCGCCCGGATTCGAATATCCAGAATGAAAACCGGAAGTGGCCTTTAAATTGCTTTTAAAACTTTTTTTAGGGTAAATGAGGCATGTAGCATCATGTTTTTTAAAGGGAAAAACTAATTGATGATGTGGGGACTTAAAATCCCCCCCCAAAAAAAATGGCCGTCAATTAACATCAGGACTAGGTTCCAGACAGCGGTCATGCAGCCCACATTGTTTTCAAAGTCCAACCGCACAACTGGGACATGGAAGTTTTCAGCCCAGACACCTCCAAAAAATTACGCAGCAATTGTGTTTTGGGTTAAATATAGGTGGGTTAAATATAGGCACAGCAGCAGTGGCCTGTGGCACCCTGGCGGTGGGAGTAGAAAAGGCAGCAGCAGCAGGGCAATGCAGCAGCAGGTGTAACGTCTGCCTGGAGCATGCTGGACGTGGCACTTGGCACATGTCACATGCCGTGTGACACACATGACACGTGCCAAGTGCCACGTGACAGTCAGACAGCAGAGGAGAAGACACTTGTGCACACTAACTGTCACATTGGCACTGCTCAGCAGCACAGCAGTTCTGTAGTAAGCTAACACAGTAAGACAAGACAAGAACAGGCAGAGCCAAGATTCAAACCCTGGTCTCCTGCTTCAGAGGCAGCGCCCTTAACCATTACACCATCCAGCCACTAGTAGTACTACTACCTTAACAACTAACTAGCACTGACAGCACTGACTGCAGTACTACAGTACTAACTACACAATAACACAGTAATCATATTCCATAACCTAACCTATACTGTAGCTAAGGCTAGCAGGCAGCAGCTGGCCTGGTCTGTGCACAGCACACACACAGACACATAGCAGCTGCCTGCAGCAGCCCTGCAGCACTCACTCTGACTGTCACTGAATGAAATCAAGCTAGCTACCTAATAAACAATATAACAATAGTGTAGTGATAGTGGAGGTGTTAATCACTGAACAGCTTTAGGTTTATCACTGTATACAGAACTTGCTAGGCCAGCAGCACTGGAGCATGTCTCTTAGTGAGCAGTGACAAGCAAGGACGATATTTCTTATCATGTCAGCCCTCCTTATTATACAGGGGGGCCTGGCCAGGGTTCCTTTCTGTGATTGGGTGCTAGGGCTTAGGCTGGGAGCCCTCTGATTGGCTCGATGAGGTCAGGTGGGGCTGGCCAGGGTTCCCTTCTGTGATTGGTTGCTAGGGTTTCTGCTGGGAGCCCTCTGATTGGCTCAATGAGGTCAGGTGGGACTGGCCAGGGTTCCCTTCTGTGATTGGTTGCTAGGGCTTCTGCTGGGAGCCCTCTGATTGGCTCAATTACGTCATCTCCTTAGTTACAGTATTCAGATTCGTGGATATCCGGGTATGCGACCAAATGTTTGCATAGTGCTATTCGGATTTGGACCCAGGTATCCGGAATCTGAATCCAGTCAGATAGTGGAAAAAAGGTTGTATATTCAGGTAATCTGGATATCCAGAATCCGGATAAGCACCACTGGTGGCTAGCATAAATGTTTCTAGTTTTCAAAGTTTGCCTCCCCATTTAACCTTCCTGGCGGTAAGCCCGAGCTGAGCTCGGGGTAAGCCGCCGGAAGGCACTGCTCAGGCCCCGCTGGGCCGATTTGCATAATTTTTTTTTTGCTGCACGCAGCTAGCACTTTGCTAGCTGCGTGCAGTGCCCGATCGCCGCCGCTACCCGCCGATTCGCCGCTATCCGTCGCGCCGCAGCCGCCCCCCCCCCCCAGACCCCGTGCGCTGCCTGGCCAATCACTGCCAGGCAGCTCTATGGGGTGGATCGGAATCCCCTTTGACGTCACGACGTCGATGACGTCGGTGACGTCATCCCGCCCCGTCGCCATGGCGACGGGGGAAGCCCTCCGGGAGATCCCGTTCTTTGAACGGGATCTCCGGATCTCCGATCGCCGGCGGCGATCGGAGGGGCTGGGGGGATGCCGCTGAGCAGCGGCTATCATGTAGCGAGACTTTGTCTCGCTACATGAAAAAAAAAAAAAAAAATTTAAAAAAAAAGATTTGCTGCCCCCTGGCGATTTTTTTGCAAACCGCCAGGAGGGTTAAGTCTATTGCGGTTCGCGAAAGTTTGCGTGAATCTTACATTTGGCGAAGGTTCCCGAACCCGATTCGCGAACCGAAAATCGGAGGTTCGGGCCATCTCTAAGAAGGGCCTATATACACACTGAAAATCGACAAGCGCAAATGCAAATACAGAGCGATACGATTGCATTTATTTGCCAAAATTCTACTTACCATTATTGTGTGTTTGCGGCGATTGCAATTTTGTAGAAGCTATCTTTTCCTGGTTTCCAGATTGTTAACCTAAAAAAACACAATGAAAATTGCATGCATTGTGTTTTTCATGCATTTTTTCAAACGCTTTGCTTAAAAAGCGTAGCAGTTGTTGCTATTGTGTTTTTTCTAAAAACACATCGCACCACTGTGTACAGGTCATCATGATTTTCATGATTGTTCAAAAGACCTTGCGATTTAAAAAAACACATGCAATTTAAAAAATACAGCGCAAAACAGCCAGTGTGCACAGACCTTTATGGTCATTTTGTTTAAAAGTGAACAGGTAATTTATTTTCTTTGGATTATGCAAGTTCTGCAAACACTGCATTGGTTCTCTAATTTTGATGATTGTCATGCCCATTAAAAATATACTTGTAAAAATAATATTTTTATGTTGAAATTAGAATATTGTAAGATGTAAAAAACAAATAAAACAAAAAACAAAACAAAAAAACAACAACAACAACACTTCACCACTGAGGGGTTTTTACCCTAGACTAGAGACGAAATTTTTACCCGGTAGCGCTTCTCCCTTTCATTCGCCAATAACTTAATTACTACTTATCACACTAAAATGATCTATACCATGTTTTTTTCACTATAAATTAGGCTTTTGGGGGTGATATTTATTTTTAGTAATTACTTTACTTTCAATTAAAAAAAAAATACACTATATCTCCAATTCCATCCCCTATAGTTTTAAAGTAAACAATGCTACTGTAAATAAAACCAACACGTTATTTGTCCATTTGTACTGATTATTTCAACATTTAAATTATGTCCCTTGCGGCGACTATACAGTACATTATTTTGAAATAAAGGTGTATTTTTTTCTGTTTAGTGTTTTTTGTATCCAATAATTACAAGCCCTTATTTGAAAAAATAACAGAAATCTACACTCACGACATAGTAAAAAAGCTGAGTCTCTAATGTAACTATTTATGTATTTTTTCAAATACTGTCACTTTTTTTTAAGGGTTTTATTGTGGTAACTATGGGGAGCAGGGGTGGGGGGAAAGATGGTTTAATTTATTTTTCTTTCATTCATATAGTGTAAGATGTAGTGTAAAATCTGTATTATCAATGTATTTTTTATCACTAGATGTCCACACACTATATTTTTGTGTGCTCTGAACAGAATTCAAAACACACAGGCAGTGTTGTTACAGGAATGATCATTGGTTTTTCATTGAAGTCACAAACACTGGTTCGCACGACAGCCGGGGGCCCCAGCCTCTCTCACTTGCTGGGGCCCCCAAACCACCATGAGATACCCAGAGGGAAATGTGGCTCTCTCACCTCCAGGGACTTCACCCCCATCACCTCCAACCTGAATGCAAACTGCATTTTTTGTTTTTGGTTTTTCATTGAAGCCAAGATAATTCCCTTACAGGCACTTTGATTGGCTCAGGGAACACATAATGCCATTCACCAAACACAGATGTGTCAGTCTCGGCAGGTTTACGTGGCAGGAGTGAGTGCATGCACAGTGGCAGCAGCAGTGAGCAATGCATTAAAACATGCTGTTGCCATTAACAGGGGCAAACAGGTCTTAATCCAATTGCATCCAATTGTCCTTAACTGGTTATAATAGGAGGATGTGGGAAGATTGTGACATCAATATTTTGCTATTGGGCAGTTAATGGACCTCCAAAGCCTGTGGTAAGTCAGTAGGAAAGAACTTGGTAACTTACATTTAGAAAAACGTCTTGCTGAAACAGTTTATCATATGTTCTGAGCTTTTGGACTGAAGCTAATGAGTAGCAGACAGTTTCAGATATACTTCTTGCATCATTGTACAAGACATGCAAAAGGATGCCTGCAAATCCTTGTTTTACAGATAGAAGTAACTTGAACATAAGCCATAGTGGGCGTACATATGGTACGGCCAACGGTGAGTTGGGCTCAGAGCGAGACGAATGATGGCTCTCTCTGCTGCTGCTAAACTCCCCAGCAGCATTAAACACTATTCCCCCTCTGATTTATAGCAACTTGGAGAGAGTTGTAGTGCGGGGTCTGGAGATCACCAGATCCCCAAATGACTCTGGAGCGAGGCACGCATTATAGCATTGCTGCTATTACCTCGCCCAGCTTCGGCGCGCGGTGCTGAGTACCATGCGCCGAAGTTATCTGCTTCACCATGGTGGATCTAGGTGATAGAAGAGGGAAGTGCACACTAGAGATAGCCCGAACAGTTCGCCAGCAGACAGTTCCTGGCAAATTTCTGCTGTTCGCATTCTGGGCGAGCTGCGGACATATGGTATGTTCGACCTGCCTCCCTATCATGGATACAAACTTACCTCACAGTCAGCAGACATATGGCAGCTTATCAGCTAACACCCCCTCCTGAACTCCCCACTCCTCTAATAAAAAGCAGTTGTGGTGGCTATATTGGCTTTATTCTCTGCTGGCTGCTGACTGTTAGTGAGAGCAGGGTCAGACTTGCTGCAGATAGGTAGGGAAAACATTAGCTAAGTCTGTGTTCTTGTTCCTCACTTGCTGTGAAAGCCCCCCAAACAGCCCTTTTGAGGGCTAGTACATTGCTCTCCTGTGTTTTTTTGTGTGTGTGACACTCCACAGCCCATTGACACCCAGAGCTGTGTGCACATTACTACTGTGCACTCCAGTGCATTAGTTTAGACTGTATTCACATTTTTCTGTGTGTGACACTCCACAGCCCACACCCAGACCTGTGTGCACAATACTGCTATTGTTGGTGCGTCATTAAGTTGCAGGCACAGAACCACTCCAGTGCATTATTATTTTACTGTATTCTGATAGTACTATTGCATTTTTCTGTGTGTGACACTCCACAGCCCACTGACACCCAGAGCTTTGCACACTACTGCTATTGTTGCTACATTAAATTGCACGCACAGAACCACTCCAGTGCATTATTTGTAGGAATGTAATATGATTTCTGCCCTTTAGGGATTAAAAACCGACTTTGTGTCAACTCCTTAATTTTTGGTCGAACTTTTGGCATGGATTCCCTCCGTCATGCCACAGTCAAAGTGTTAGACCCCTTGAAACAACTTTTCCATCACTTTTGTGGCCAGAAACAGTCTTTGTAGGTTCTAAAATTTGCCTACCCATTAAAGTCTATGGTGGTTTGCATGTTCGCAAACATTTGCAGAAGTTTGCATTCACGAACAGAGAATTCTATGCTCACAACACCCCTAGTGCACACTCAGTAAGGGCTACTGATTAGGAGCACTCTGTGATCACTACAGACTAGGCGTAAACTGTGAGACTGTGTTCACCTTTAAATAATACAAAAAAAAACTTGATAATGCAAAAAAATATAAATAAAATTACCAAATACACTCAATATAAAGCATAATCCTTATGTGGCTTTTCCTGTGTCACAGCCCAGTTGTATAGGGATTACAAGAATGCATTATATATGTAACCACATTGTTTTTAGTTCCGACGAAATATTGCTTGACTCTGTTACAGGAAATGGTAATAAATGCTAAAACTGATTAAGAAAACTCACGCTGCTAGTTGAATTAAGAACAATGATTACAGTATTACACAACTGATTAACCATGACACATCAGTCGTTATTTATTTCATCTCATTTAATTGCACCTTGTCCTGGAGGACATCTTGTAAACTCTCAAGAAGAACATGAGCTTGTCTTTTTATGATGAATGTGTCTATGAATCAAATGCACCATATAATTGCTGAATATCTTTCAGATTACAAAAAAAATCTTGAGGACTTTGTAGAACACATAAAGACATGGATAGAACAACTTTATTTAAATATGGAAAAGGAGGTCACTGAAGGATATACATTGACTGATTAAATATTTGTTTTCTCTGCATAGTCCTTAAAACAAAACCCTTTCACCATCACCAACCTGAGATGTTAGAATATGAGCATAACATGACCAAATGCATTCAAAGATCCTATTTACTCAAAGACTATGACTAAAATACATGTATTGGTCCTTAATCATAATACGTGAGATGGAAGATTTATGAGTCAGTTCACTCTGTTTGGTTTCATCAGCCTATATATTTGCATATACTGATCAATTTGACATGTAATGTAACGTCTGATTATACATGGCTTGACCATTTGAGGACCGCAGTGTTAAACCCCCCTAAAGACCCAGCCATTTTTCACTTAATAGGCCACTGCAGCTTTTAGGCCTTGCTGCAGGGCCGTCCACCTTAGTACACAACTGATTCCCCCTCCCTTTTCTCCCCACCAACAGAGCTTTCTGTTGGTGGGGTCTGATCACCCCCCTGATGTTTATTTATTTTTTTATAAATATTTGTTTTATTATTTCTTAAATAAATATGCCTTTATTATACTCCCCCCCCCCCCCCCCCGCCAGCGTGATCAGTTGACATAGGCTTCAGCCTATGACTGCTGATCACTTCCCTGCTTCTGGAGGGGACAGCCGTGTCACATGGCTGTTCCCAGTACAGCGCTGCCTTAGATCACATACACCAATAAAAGATGGCGGTTTTGCCGTCTAACAGTCTAACAGTAACAGGCGATCGCCGCTGGGAGACTGAAGGCAAAGCCGAGCTCCGCCATCAGATCGGGGATGCGTGTGCATAGGCGCCTGCAAACCACGCCCCAATGACCTTACGCAGATCGGTGTTAAGCGGTCCTTGGGCTGCCACCCAATCCACTCCCGTAGGCGTGACATGGTCGGCAAGAGGTTAATTAAATCACACTTTTCTGTTGAGCTTGATTTAAAGTAAGTGTACAGTGTTTTCCCATCTTTGCTTAAAAATCTACTTGTCAGAAGCAAATATAATAAAGTTTGGATTAATTATTTTTTCCAGTAAAGAACATATTACAAATATTTGTTTAAGGCTTGATCTGGTGGTTTGACTGTCTATTGCGGTTCACGAAAGTTCGCACGAATTGATGAACGTTTGGCGAACGTTTGCGAACCCGGTTTGCGCACCTAAAATCAAAGGTTCGGGCCATCTCTAGCCACCAGTACTGGTGAGATACCAAAAAACTGCAGCAGCACGCTTGGAATACAGTGTTACTTTGTAGGGGGAGGGGAAAAGGGGAGTTGCGGACAATTATATAATGGAGTAAAACGGAAAGCCCACATAACAGATCACGAAAACTGTGAGAACTAATATATTAAATATATAAAACTAGATAGGATGATCAAAGCTAGTAGCCTCCTCCCGCAGAGCACTGAAGTACTAGAGAAGTCACTGAAAAAGGAGAACAAGACAGTAAGGAAGCCACAGAAACAGATGGAAATATACTGAGTACCCCAAGTCAGTTTTATTCAGCAGAAAAACAGATATGATTCTACTGTGTGGAATTTACACATGGCACCTCATAATGGTACCCATACACGGTACAATAAAAACGTTAACATTTGCCGTTTATTCGACCAAAACGATTGAATCGTATGAAAGTTGAAACAAATTCTTTGTTTTCCAACAAGAAAGGCAAACGATTATTCTGTTTTTTCAAAAAATATCCAATCGGACATGTTGGAAAAATCTTTATATTTGATCTAACGGAATAATCAAACAAAATGATCTAATCGGAAAAAAATGAAAACATTGTACCATGTATGGACACCTTAATAATGAACAATTCCTTGTTCAAATATATGTTTGGATATATTTTCATTACACAGTAGTTAGCACCTTGGCATCCCTAAGGCTGCTTTGTGTCCACTGTGAATACATTTGTACCTTTCCCATATTAGCACATGACATATTACAGTATGTGCGCCCCCTCTGTAGAATAATGCAGAAAGTCCCAATATTCTGTAAATGAGACACAACACAGTAGTACTGCTGGCTGCCACCTCACTAATGAGCTTTCTCAGAACAGAGTGCTGGGCCAGTTATTAATTCATACTGATATATTGATCAAAACTGTGACATACTTCCCACACAGCTGCATCTGCTTAAAAATGTTGCTGTTGTGCTGGCCAGGACCGGGCAAGTGAAGGATATGAAATGAATGTGCTATGTGAATAATTAAATCAATACATTACATCATGCTTTATTCTTCTTGCTACCTAAAATTTGCTCACTATGAAAGAAAAGTCCATGAATTACATAAAACATATGTCATTCAAAATTTACAAAATCTTAAGTCCATTCTGAGAAAGCAAGCTTACATCTAAAAAGTTTTTAACCTTTAATTTACCAACATTTGCATACACACATGCAAAGATTTTAGTTCTTAAAGGTTGGCACTCATCTGCTTCACTGTATGCTTTACTGTTTCATAGAGAACCAGATACAAAGCAGGAACATAGATCATCATGTCCCATAATCAAGTTGCTTCTTTCCATATTTTGTCATGTCTGGTAAGCTGGCAGTCAGTATGACAAAATGTACTGTTTCATCACAAGTACATTTATGGGTACCAGGTGCAGGCATGCAATTAGCTTATATATTTCAATGGGCTGTGGATAAAAAAGTTGCTTGGATGTGTTTTTATTAGTTTATTGGATTAATAGTTTCACCCTCTCTTTTATCATAAATAGCATGTGATGCAGAGTAATTAAAGGGGCACTACTACATGGTAAAATTTAAAATATGTGCAAACATATACAAATAAGAAGTACATTTTTTCCAGAGAAAAATTAACCATAAATTACTTTTCTCCTATGTTGCTGTCACTTACAGTACGTAGTAGAAGAAATTTGACAGAAGTGACAGGTTTTGGACTAGTCCATCTCTTCATATGTGATTCTCAGGGATTTATTTATTTTCTAAAGCACTTAGTGAATGGCAGTTGCTCTGTCCAACTGCCAAAAAACTGTGCAGTGAGCAGGGACGCTGGCCAGAATTATTGTTTAAATCCTTTTATGGGAATATCTTTATAAAGAATAAAAGCTTTGCTGAGAATCCCCTATGAAGAGATGGACTAGTCCAAAACCTGTCACTTCTGTCAGATTTCTACTACCTACTGTAAGTGACAGCAACATAGGAGAGAAGTAATATATGGCTCATTTTACTCTGGAAAAAATTTACTTCTTATTTGTATATGTTTGCACATATTTTAAATTTTACAGTTTTTCGCTGTAGTGCCCCTTTTAAAGACAAAGCAAAGAGCCTTCCAATCTATTACAAATGCATGTAGAATTATCAATACACAACAGGATAGTGACATACTTCAGAAATATCTTTATGGCAGAGTACCAGGTGGAGATAGCATTTTTCGAGGGGTGGCTGTCTGCATTGCTCCTGCTCACTTTGAGGTGTAGCTTGCAGAGCGTGGTCTCAGGTGGTGTGAACACCAGGGACCCCGCCTCTTTTGCATACCTTTTGTGTTTGTATATTTGTATTTTTGAAATCCCACAGGTAAGTTGATTTCCAAGTCACATATTAGTGGTAGGGCCCTTTTCGACTTTGTAGGAACCTCAGTGTGGTGAAATGGTCTCATTTGGGAATTGAACATCCATAATTAGTGCAACTGAATGCAAATCTATGCAAATAGTGCAACTAAATTTCATGCACATTGTTTTTATCATTACCTGAGTTCCACTTGTAGAGTCAGTTCAGCACTTACTTAATTTGGTACTGCAGTTTGAATGCACATACTGTACCTTTAATTTGCTGATGGATTTCTGCAGACTGTTTATAAGTCAGTTCTTACCTATTCAGTGTTTTTGGCAGAGTATATAGTCAGGAAAATGAACATTAATGTAGATAAATGTAAGTAAGATCATGCATCTTGGTCGTACCAATGGCATAGCACCATATAAACAAAATTGGATACAGCTAAGAATGCCATGATGGTTGAAGAGAGATGTTGTATAATCTTGCACACTATCTATTTAGCAAATCTGTACAGAGGTATAAACAGTAAACTCTGTTAACCCTAATAAGCCTGATGCAGAAGTAGTAAAATTGATGCACATTTTACTGAGGTAGTGTGTCCTCCTGAGTACTTTAAGGGTTCTATTATATTGTAAAACACAATCACAAATGCCAATTGTGTTTTAGCTTTGCAGGCTTTCAGCAATTGTTCTTTGCAGGCTTCATTGCTTTTTAGTTAGATTGAAATTTAAAAAAAATAATTTTACTTTTGTAAAAAGAAAAAAGAGATATTGCATGTCATTGATGCACAGCCCTCCTTGTAATATAATGTTATCAAAATAACCTTCCAGTTCATGCTGCTGTGTCATGCGTCTTCACAATAATGGCAACAGTCCATGGGTGGGTGGGTAGGACCACTCCAAATCTTTAGTTTCCCCATCCTATTTCCTCAAACAGCGAGTATTTCATTTATTCAGAGTGGAATGTTAAAATCTACTGGGAATTTGTAATGCCAAATGTCTGCTTACGACAAAATGGCCATTAAAAATGAATGTACTGTATTAGCATAGCAACACTTGCATTGCCCATGTATCATCGATCATGCTAATGATTGGTCAGCAGTGCTGTTAGCATTGTTACAGGTGTGTCAGGGGAGGCTGACATCTGAAGAGATTTGGGGAACTTCTGTTTTTTGCCTATTAGGTAACCCTAACAAAATACAGTATAAACAGAGAAGTTCAGTGAACATGTTACTGGACATGTTCCATCACTGTGGAATGGATGGATAATCACTTGAAATAGTCACAACTACCATGCAAGCTAGGATACAAGCCTGAATTCATTTCACTATGTAAATTGTTACACTAAAGTCAGCAAAGCTTCCATTCACTTTTACAGATATTCTTTTTTTCTTTAGGTATGGAATGGAGGGGATTCTATGGTGACAGTGCTTGGATCAGTATTTGAAGTACATTTGTCATCAAAGCCTTGAAGGTTTCAGTTGCTGACCTCCTCTTATGTACAATGTAGAATATGGAGGTTATCATTTTTAATGTTCCTCTAAAAGATACCACTGTGCTGGTCTTCTGCTAACCCTCTGCCTCTCATACTGTACTTTCTGACCCACAGTGAATACGATGGAGACACTGTCAAAGTCTAAAGATTAGCATGACAGGTGGGCAATTGGTAATATATATTTATATATATATACACACACACAGTATCCATATCCGATTCAATCCACGGTTTCTAGACTCTTTTGGCTATAAGCGTCAAAGTGACCTTTTTTGCTGGCAAGATCGTGCTTTTCTGAATGCAAGGTAGCTAAGGAGACAGACTGTCTGAGATCATAGCCTGTAGCTCTAGAAGTCTCTCCAAAGTCTTTTTTTTTTTTTTTTTGAAAGTGGCTGGTAATGGAGCTACTCCAATCAGGTGCTCTGAAAGTAACTTATTTAACATCAGCAAGACAAGGTGATTATGATGAAAACATTCAGTTAAGACTATTAAATTCAATTGTGCCCAGAGTCATGTTTTAGAACAAGCAAAGAATCCAGGATAAGTTTTTGTCTTTCCATTCTCCTTATAGGAACAGATGTGCTTTTTACAAGGCAAAGAAGTGATGAGAAATTTCCAATGTCATTTACTTTTTTGTATTTTTTTTCTAGATCAATAAACAATGTTAAAATAAATAAATAAATAATACAATGATATGAAAAGCAGATAAGAATAAGCATTAGTCTAGATGCCTACAGCTGCAAACGTAGCATTTAATCATGAGCTACATGAATCTCAGAAAGCATGTGTTAATTCTCCCCATAGCAGCACAAGAAATGGAAAAGGAAGAGCTAGAAATTAATATATGTATAATAAAAACTGTTTATAAGAGTTTGCTGCAAGATGCAAGAGTTTATGACTATTATAAGGCAAGTGAATAAATATACTATAGTTAAATATAAAAGTATGAGGCTCGTCAAGAAATGAACATCCATTTTTAATGAATCAATTAAGGATGTTTTTCTTTATTTTAATTTAGATACACTGGGCCCGATCCATTTCCTTTTTTTCTTCTATGTTTTCTCCTGGGTGATATTTTCAAATCTTATTGATGAAATGCCCTTTAAGCCACCAGCAAGCAAGAAAATGCTCAGAATAATTCTGACAGCAATTTTTCACCTACTTTTTGGTACTTTTTCAATTGCAGAGTGCTGAAAAGTTGTTGTTTTTTTAAACAGAGAATGAACAATTATCTCAAAGGAGAAAACCTGGGAGAAAATATGATGACCCTTGTACATACATAATAAAGTGCTACATTTTTAAAAGAAAAGAACATTCACATAATGTATTCAAGGTTTTAAAGTCACAAGTGGCATACTTAATCTTTGACCTTTATTGCTTATATAGTATTATAAAAGAAAAATTCAAAAATTACTTTTTGCCACAGTAGTTACAGGTGGCAGTCTTGACAGTCTTCACACACCCCTCAATCCTCCACTTTCTCAAATTCAGTAGAGTCACATGTTACAGTCACGGCACCTGAGGAAGGGGATCACCCCAAAACATGTTGCCTTGTCTTGTCTACTATTAGTGCCCATGTCTGTATATTGGCATTGGCAATAATGCTGACATAGAAGGAAAATTATTCCTAAATGGTTGACCCCATACCTATCATTTGATCTGACTAGTGGAATGTGAAATTTAGAGGACTATGATGATGGACCTCTCTTGGGAATAATAATTATTATTATTATTATTGATTATAAAGCACCAACATATTCTGTAAGAAACAAACATGGGGTTGTAACGATCGGTGTCAGCACACCGAGAGAATCTGATTATTGGTGATCTGCAGTATCACCAAGAATACAGATATATACCTGATTATGGATGATCTGCAGAATCACCAATAATACAGATATATCACTAACCTCTGGACACCTGTATATACAGTGAATGTTTGGTGCAACAGTAATGACTTTGAGTAACCACCTAATGAGCAGGTGGTCCCTGGCAGTATGGGCAATACTGCTCTTTTGAGAAGCACGAGAACCATCCAGCAGCCTGAGACCTTTCAAGGGGTGGAGTCACAGGCTGAAGGTAGAAAGGGCCAGTGAGTGAGTGACACCTGAAGGCGGATGTCACTAACTGGTCTGGAGACTATCTCTTAAAGGAGAGAGATAGCTCTCGAGGTAGGGCAAGCCAGGTCGGCAACACACGGACAGACAAAGTACAAAGACAGAAGGCTAATTTGGTATCCAAGACAGGCAGGGTTGGCAACGGGTAATCAGATGTGCGTGGTACCGAATCAGAGAGCGGAGGGATAGTCAGGAAAGCAATAGGTCATAACAGATATCAAACAATGCCTAGTCTTGGGTGTGAGGTCCGTGGTCTCTACACCCTGGAACTAGTCTGAAGTATCACAGAATGATAACACAAGTTCCCTAATCTTGGATGTGAGGTCCGTGGTCTCTACACCCTGGAACCAGTCTGAAGTATAACAGAATGATAACACAAGTTCCCTAATCTTGGGTGTAAGGTCCGTGGTCTCTACACCCTGGAACTAGTCTGAAGTATAACAGAATGATAACACAAGTTCCCTAATCTTGGGTGTGAGGTCCGTGGTCTCTACACCCTGGAACTAGTCTGAAGTATAACACAATAATAACACAGTAGTAATCTGGCTCAGTGTGAATTCCCAGATCCTCCTGGTTCAAACACACTGTTGGATCTGACTAAGGTCTGAGTGCTTCCACGTAGTGTTCGCAACGGCAGACAACTTGAGACTGGTCAGCAGTAACTATATATAGAGCAGCGCTCTCTGGCACCACCCCTAAGTGATGGACCAATAGTCACTTGATCTGAGGTCAGCTGACCAGCCTGGTCAGCTGATCCCCCCTTGGCCGTCATAAAAGTTCTGCCTCTCAGCGCGTATTCCTGAATCTGTGTGAACTAACAGACCCAGCCACACCAGACGCATGCTGCTGCGTGCAACCCGCCGCGCTGGACACGGAACCAGCCGCCTTGCTATCAGTACATGTGGCGGCTTTTCCACGTTCTCTCACAGTACCAGACACATGCTTCTGCATGCAAACCGCCGCACTAGACGCGGAATAAGCCGCCTTGCTGTCAGCACACGCGGCGGCTGATTCCGCAATCTCTCACAGGGGTACAAAATAATACAGGCAATGATGTACACCAATATACAAAATACAATGTTGGTACAAAATACAGAATTACAGTGACAAAATTTGTATTAATAAATGTGTAAAAGATTCCAAGACACAAAAGGGTGAGAGAGCCCTGCCCTTGTAAGCTTACAATCTAAAGGAATTGGGGGAAGTTTAATTGGGTATGGTGAACTTTCTATAATATTCATTCACTGCATCAATTGTCACCCACAGACCGTTTTCTGCTTATTGGTCTTTAAACACTCCTCATTCCTCCACTCTTTTAAAATTAGTCAAGTCACATGTTATATTACCCACAATGACAAAGTCCTTATCATGGGGACAAAAGGCCTATTGCAATCTCTATCACAGCCATGTTCCAGCTAGAACTTTATGGCTTTTTGTATATAGATATAAATTGCCATAGAGAGAAGCTAGAATGGAATAAAAGGAGAAAGAAAGCTGTTTGAACCTACATTCAAAATCCAACAGGGTACTTTAGCTGCATTATATCAGACTTATTGAACTACTTTTACTACTGACAGCACCACTCACTGCTCCTAACCTCTCCATGTCACCATATTTGTGCAACTGCACATAGAGAGCCATGAGGAAGAGTAAGTATTCCCAGGCTGCGAAAGCACTTTTTCTCTACTTTTTATGGCAATGCATGAATAGGCTTACAGGGGAGACACCAGAGCCCTAACAACGGCATAATAGTGACAATATGAAGACAGAGTAGAAAATCCCATTTATGTTGTGTATATATGCATTAGTGATGTAAATATTGCTTCATGCTAAATTTAGTGCCCAATTCTGGAACAGAACATGCTTTGTGAACAATGCATATTCAGTAATACAACCAAAGGAAAAAGCAAATGCCTTATCAGGTGCACATGCTAGGTAACCTAGGAAGAGAACTGTAAAATCAGAAGGTGAGAGAAATTGCAATGAAGACATTTGGGGGGGGACCTACAGTATTCGACATCATAAAAACATTGTACTTGGGTTCTATGCTTATTAAAGCTAACAGTATTGTTTTTATTGTAGCTAATGTGGCAATAGCATTTTTATAATGGGCAGAAGCTGGCACTTAAGGAGCGTTTTAGTTTCCACTTTATAAATACATTATGCAAATTGGTCATTTTTTCTTTAATGTTTTTATAATGAAAATGGCAACCACTATGATATTAAATTTGAGTAAGAATTTCTTGCCTCATTATTATTCAAAATTGTAAATTTGAGATCTGCAATAAGATATTTCCATCTATTGTTGATGAGATTGGCAGACCACTGAACATATTATCAGTTGGACAGCACTGACAACATTGCCAATTGGACAGCACTGACAACATTGCTAATAACAAATGTTCTCCTCCAAGATAACTTTACTGCTCCATTACCTGCTCACACCCTTTCCATCAATAATCATAAATGCGAATGTTCAGATAAGCCAATCATACACATTTGAGCATTAGCCAAATGACAGACCATGAAGGTAATTGGATTAAGCCTGTATTTTTAACCAACCCCAAACGCCTATGCTAAACAGCTGAAGCTACCTAGCTTGTACTGGTTAGAAATAAACATGTAAACTCTGTGTGGCAAAGGGTGATCAAGCTAAGCATAAAACAATGATTGGGTATTTACTGGGCCTTGCAGGAAATACTAAGGGAAGATAATGTGAATTGTTGCCCAATAAAAATTCAATAGACAACCCTTCAAAAAAAAAAAATCCAAACACATGGGAATGAACTCAGCATTTCTTACGTAAAGGACCACTGTTGCAAAAACCTTAAAGAGGATATGTAATTAAAAAAAATCCCACTGGAGGATACTTACCTTGGGAGGGGAAAGCCTCTGGAACCTAACAAGGCTTCCCAGTCCTCTTCCGTCCCTCTCTTAGCCTGCCCGGGTCCCCAGAAGTGCAGTGAGGTAAATATTTACTTACCACGATCCTGTGCAGGTGCACTAGCCACTCTTCGGGTTAAGGCGGAAATAGCCAAACCCAATCAATCCGCTCTACTGTGCACACATGAGTCCTTTTGCGCCTGCGTAGTAGAGCGGATACGTCGGGCTCGGTTATTTCCGCCGAGCCCAAACGAAGAGCTGCTACTGGGCCTGTGCTGGATCCAGGAGCGGTAAATAAATCCTTTCTTGTCAGGCTTGTCGGGAGAGGATTCCGGGAGGGTTTGGGGGAGCCAGCGCTGGATTGCCTGCAGCTGCAGGGATGGGGGAAGTGTCATTGAGACTCCCCCTCCCGAGGTGAGTATCCACCAGAGAGGGTTTTTGTTTTTTTAATACAGAGTCTTTAAAATTTAAAATACATGTAAACACATACAAATAAGAAGTATGTTTCTTCCAGAGTAAAATGAACTACAGTATAAATTACTTTTCTCCTATGTTTCTTTCACTTACATTAAGTAGTAGAAATCTGACATTAACGAAAGGTTTTGGGCTAGTACATCTCTGCATAGGAGATTCTCAGCATGGCCTTTATTCTTTATAAAGACACTACCTAAAAAATATTTCTACAAAGATGCTGGCCAGATGCTTGGACAGAGCAACTGCCATTCACAAAGGGCTTTTGAAATTAAATAAAACCCTGAGAGCCCCCTCCCCCCCCCATGAGGAGATGAGTAGTCCAAAACCTGTTGGTTCTGTCAGATTTCTACTACTTATTGTAAGCGAGGGCAGCATAGGAGAAAAGTAATTTATGGCTCATTTTAATCTGAAAGAAATGTACTTCTTAATTGTATGTGTTTATATATATTTTACATTTTAACAGGACAGTGGTCCTTTAATATCTGAAATAAAATAAGCTCTCAACTGCCCAACAGCCTTTGCATCAGTTCAGTAATGTCAGTTGAGTCACATGATATTGGGCCTGACTCACTTAACCACTTCAGCTTTCAGTCGTTTTCACTTTATGCATCTGAGCAATTTTCACCTCCCATTCTAATGATGCAAAGGCTGTTGGGCAGTTGAGAGCTTGTTTTATTTCAGATATTAAAGGACCACTGTCCTGTTAAAATGTAAAATATATGTAAACACATACAAATACCGTATATACTCGGATACAAGTCGACCTCATGTATAAGTCGACCCCAATATTTGACCCTCTTAAGCTGGAATTATTTAATTACACAAGTATAAGTCTATCTAGCAAAGTTAATGGCTGCACAGTAGACTTGAAGCCTTGCACAGGACATAATGAAAACAGAGAAATGCACCCTGTATGTATTAAGAGAGTTTAGCCTGTCTAATTTCCCTTCATCTGTGTCTAATAACAAGTTGTAATTTGATCTCTCCCCTGTGTCACCTGACAAGGCAGATAAGCTCATTTGAAAGCACAGGATGTTAACAATATGCCTGCTTCCATGAAAGCAGGAAGTAGACACACTACAGCTGATACAAATCTTTTAAAGGTTATTATGCTATTGCATATCTTTTAGAGCAGAGAGAAAGATCTGAGATTAGGTCTGCTTTAAACAATACACCCTTCCCAGAGCCCCAGCAGCCAGCGTCTCTCTATCCCTCCCCACAGTGCTAAATCACTGGTGTTCCAACATTTTAATATACCCTACAGAATAGCATACAAATACCAGCAACACACTGAAAATCCCCCCTCCCTCCCAGCATAACTCTGTAATGTTATGCGCTGGGAAAGTGCCTCTTTCTGTCCCCTTCCCCACAGTGCTAAAGTCCTCTATCTCCCCCCTCTGTGCGATCTAATGTGTCATCTAATCTGGCCCAGTAAGCGCTGCAGCAGAAGCGACACTACAGTCCATTGCCAGCGATGAATCCTCTATAGCTCTCCGTTCATGCTGTAAATTTCCCCATTCCCTTCCTACCTCTCATCTCCGTGCAAATGTGGGCTGCCTCTCTCTCCCCCTCTGTGTAATTAATGTTCGGTGCTTTCGCAGCTGAAGCCGACACTTAAGTTTTATTGCCAGCACGGTATCCTCCCTTCATGCTGCTCTCTGTCCGTTACGTTAGTACAGCTCCGGTTCCCGATGTCATGTGACTTCATTTGTCATGTGACATCGAGAGTCTCGCTGTACTATTGGACAGAGAGCGGCATGAAGGGAGGATACCGTCCTGGCAATAAAACTTAAGTGTCGGCTTCAGCTGCGACGGCACCGAACATTAATTACACAGAGGGGGAGAGAGAGGCAGCCCACATTTGCACGGAGATGAGAGGGAGGAAGGGAAGGGGGGAAATTTACAGCATGATATCTACATCAGAGGGGGAGAGAGAGAGAGACGCTCTCCCCCCACCCTGCTATAAGTGGGACATTTAGGACTACTCGAGTATAAGGCGACCCCCCCACTTTTATACTTTGAGTCAGTCCTAAATTTCTCGACTTATAGCCGAGTATATACGGTAATAACTTTATCACTACTTATCACAATGAACTGATCTATATCTTGTTTTTTCCGCCACCAATTAGGCTTTCTTTGGGGGGTACATTTTGCTAAGAGCCACTTTACTGTAAATGCGTTTTAACAGGAAGAATAAGAAAAAAACGGAAAAAATTCATTATTTCTTAGTTTTCAGCCATTATAGTTTTAAAATAATACATGCCTCCATAATTAAAACTCATGTATTGTATTTGCCCATATGTCCCGGTTATTACACCATTAAAATTTGTCCCTATCACAATGTATGGCGACAATATTTTATTGGAAATAAAGGTGCATTTTTTCCGTTTTGCATCTATCACTATTTACAAGTTTAAAATAAAAAAAAAAATAGAAATATTTCATCTTTACATTGATATTTAAAAAGTTTAGACCCTTAGGTAAATATTTACATGTTTTTTTTTTATTGTAATGTTTTTTTGTTTTTTTTTGTATTAAACATTTTATTTGGGTATTTTTGGGAGGGTGGGATGTAAGCCATTGTTTTATAATGTAAATGTCTTGAGTTTTATTTTTTTCACTTGTACTTGTAGTTTTACTTTTTGGCCACAAGATGGCGGCCATGAGTTTGTTTACATGACGTCACTCTAAGCGTAACATATGCTTAGAGTGACGTATGGGGGACGTTACAGCCAGAAAAAGCACAGCTTCTGAGAGAAGCTGTCGCTTTTTCAGCGGGGGAGAGCAATCAGTGATCGGGCACCATAGCCCGATTCACTGATTGCCAGGCTAACGAACTGCGGCCGGGAGCGCGCGTGCACGTGCGCGATCGGCCGCGGGAGCGCGCAGACGCGCACATGGCCTCCTGGGCGTAGCTACTATGTCCAGGAGGCCAAAGTAGTTAAAGTATTCCTGACCTGGTCATAAATAGTTTTAACCACTTCAGCTCCACAGGGTTTTTTGCTTAAAATCCAGAGCAATTTTCACATTTCAGCGCTCCTCCCATTCATTCACCAATAACTTTATTGCTACTCATCAGATGTAAATGATCTATATCTTGTTTTTTTTGCCACAAATTATGCTTTGTGAGGGTGATATTTGCTTTAAGTAATTATGCTATTATCTGTGCATTTTAAAGGGAAAAATTAGAAAAAAAAAGAAAAAATACACTATTTCTCCATTTCCATGCACTATAGTTTTCAAATAAACAATGTTACCATAGGTAAAACCCACACATTGTATTTGCTAATTTGTCCTGGTTATCTCAACATTTAAATAATGTTCCTAGTACAATGTATGGCGATAATATATTAGTTTCTGGTTTGTGTTTCTTGTTTTCTCATTGTACTCTATTAGTAATTAAAAAGCCCTTATCTTCATGATTAACAGTAATACACTCTCATGGCATACATATTTTAAAAGCTAAGTCCCTAGGGTAACTATGTATTCTCTTTTCAATGCTGTCACTTTTGTTTTTTTTTACTAGTATTTATTTAGGGGTATAGAGTACATGTAAATAACAGTTTTATTGCTTTTCATTCAGTTTTCTGGTAAAAAAAATCACATGACTTATCCCTCAGTTGTCAAACACCACAAAATCTATTCTCTCACTTGTCACGGTTAAAATGATACCCTATATACATAATCAGATAGCTTATTGGGCATACAGCACACTGTTTACCACAAGTACGCCTATCTACTCCCCTGAGATTCAAGTAAAGTTTTGTGGGGAGTAGATAAGCGTAGCAAGGGAGGTAAAGTGGTTAAAATAGTTTTATTACTGCTGCTGTTACAAAGTTACAGCACGCAGCACCATCATCCTCCCCACCAACGCACCCTGTGGCCCCGTTTGGCAACAATTATGAGCGGGGAGGAAGTGACAGTTCTTCCTCCCCGCTGTGCATCTATAACTCTGCTCCCTCCACCTGCCGCTTTAGTTCCATATATGTTTATTTACACACACCGTGCAGGGGAACTGCGCGCTGTGTGCACTTGTGATAATTGAGGTCGGATATGTTTCAGACCTCAATTATCACAAGCTCACACAAAGCGCAGCTCCACTGCGCACTGTGTATAATGAAACATATTCGGAAGTAAAGCAGCAGGTGGAGGGGGCAGAGTTATAGACGCACAGCGGGGAGGAAGAACTGTCACATCCTCCCCACTCATAATTGATGTTCTGCTTCAGTCGAAGACTTTGACTGGGCAGAACATGGTCCGCTGGGGGTACTGGAGGGGGGAGGATGGTGCTGTGAGTTAGTCACAGCACCATCAGTATAACAGTGTTACAAGTGTAGAGGAGATTGGGGAACCGGGTCAGGGGTACTTTAATATGCTGTATGTTCAGCTTCTCCCTTTCACCCCACCTCCTGTAACAGTCTCACCAGGGTTGTATACCCACATGACTGTACCATTTGGAGGAAATAATACAGCAACTTTGAAAAGTGCCCATCCTTTTCTTTTTTGTACTCACTTAAAGCGGAATGAAACCCAGAATTTCTTCTTTGCTCTAATAGATTATTTACAGCATATTATATATAACCAGCATTTTTTTTCTAGAACAGCAAGCAAGGAGAGATGTCTTACTACCTCTCTTTACAAGATACCTTCCCAATTTCAAAAGCCATGTGGGCTGGTGTTGGCTATGGGAGAAGCTTCATGCACCTTAGTTCTTGCCTCCTGGTCATCCAACCTGCATTGTGATTTAAAAGGTCAATAACTCCTGGGCTGAGGAGTGCAATGGTATTTTTTAGAATTAAATGAAACTTATTTTAACAAAAAAAAAACATTGACATAATATTTATAAACAATATTTCCTGCAAAAGACCAGGTTTAACCATTTCAGCCACCCAGACGTGAAGCTCACGTCCGGGCAGCTGCTCTCCTGCGTACCCGCACTTCGGCGCGCTCCCTCACACGATCGCGGGTGCGCACCCGTGCCCCCATTGTGTCCCCCGGTAGCCCTGGGATCAATGAAAGGGAACATGGTTCCCGATCAGCGATCTCCGTCCCCCGCAGAAAAACCGAAGCGCTCACCCGTGAGGCTTCAGTTCTTCTGCCCGGAACAATTTCCGCATCCCCCTTGTACTTCCGCTTAGCGAGAAGTACAAGGAGGGAAACCAAAAACGAAGGTGGCCATCTTGTGGTCAAATAGTAAAACTACATCAGCACATTTTTTACATTACAATTTACACACATTACAACATTAAAAATTAATTGTTTATGTCCCACACCAAAATATTACCCAAATAAAAATTTGTATGGTAAAAAAATAAAAATTACAATTAAAAAAAAAAAAGACATAAATTACCTAAGGGTCTGAACTTTTTAAATATGCATTTGAAGGGGTATACTACAAACATTTTTTAAATGATAAGCTTGTAAATAGTGATGGACGCGAAAGGAAACAATGCACCTTTATTTCCAAATAAAATATTGGTGCCATACATTGTGATAGGGACAAAATGTAAATGGTATAATAACCGAGACATACAGGCAAATAAAATACATAGGTTTTAATTATAATACCGTGGATTATTTTAAAGCTATAATGGCCAAAAACTGAGAAATAATGAATTTTTTCCATTTTTTTCTTATTAATCCTGTTAAAATGCATTTACAGTAAAGTGGCTCTTAGCAAAATGTACCACCCAAAGAAAGCCTAATTAGTGGCGGAAAAAACAAGATATAGATCAATAAATTGTGATAAGTAGTGATAAAGTTATTAGCGAATGAACGGGAGGTGAAAATTGCTCTGATGCAGAAGGTGAAAAATCCCCGCGGGATTTGAAATGGTTAAAATGCAGCTTTGCTAGGTTAGTGCCAGTGATTGTTGCAGACAGCACTTGAAGCTCAATGCTCTGTAGTAAGAAACAATAATTATCTTCTGAATTCTTGGATGTGTGTGCATGCAGGCTTTCTTTTGCTTTCTTAAATCTGCAGTCAGGATTTTCCCTGATTGAGTTAATAAATCCAGTTCACAGTATGACAACTGCTTGCTATTAATACCCTGAGGAACAGCAAGAACTAATAATATATTGCATCTCTTGGTGGGGGAATTCAGTGGAATTGTGCTCGGACCAGTAAACACACATTGTGAAATACCTTTATATTCTCTTTGGTATTTCAAAGTTCATCTGCTGGAAAATATATACCAAACAGCGCAGAAAAATAAGCATATTTGGTTTGTCATACTGGACACAATTTTGCACTGAATGCATACTTGCTGTCTGCCCTCAGGGATTTGTATACAGTGTACGTTTTGCTTGCGAATGACTATTCCCCCTCCGAGTCATAGCAACTCGGAGGGAAAAGTAATTTGGGGTCCGGTGATCGCTGGATCCCCGAATTATCTGTGCCCGAGGCGTGGACTACAGCATTACTGCAATAGGCGCTCCATCATCTGGCGCTAAGCGGGCGGCGCTGTTCGCCAAGATGGCCTGATTCGCTGTACACATTTTCTTGTGCAGACAAATTAATTCATTTGAATTTGGGTAAAGAATAAGCTGTCAAATTACGCTCTAACAGCAAGCTAAGGCACAGAGGTCTTGCATGATATGAACTTGCAGGTAATACTCTTTATTTGTTTTTCCTTCTCTCACATGGCTGGAACATGTTACTGGATTTAACAGAGTCCCAGGTTCAAATTGTAACCAGGATGCTATCTGCTATATGATTGTGTGGTATTCCTTAGGAATTCTGGTTTTTGATACATCCCAAAAACATAACTACTATGTTGCTTTCCCTTTGATTACAGTAAGGTCATTCGATTATGAGCCCCTCTGGGGGACAGTTAGTGTCATGAATTGTTCAGTGTTCTCTGTAAACTGCTGCAGTAAACATTTGTGAATGATATATGGCGGTGGTGGACCGGTCACTCCAAAAAGGACACGAAATTGTCACTTGAGGAAAAGACAATTTAATTAAATACTCCACAAACAATTCGCAACGCGTTTCACGGGCACAATCCCGCTTCATCAGGCAATAGACATACGGAGTATCACGGCTAGACGTCCAATACACGCTTGGCACCTCTGTTCACACCTGGGCACCTAATTAAATTGTCTTTTCCTCAAGTGACAATTTCGTGTCCTTTTTGGTGTGACCGGTCCACCACCGCCACCCGAATATTTTAAACTTTTTAGTATACTTTTATTCTTTTGGCGCCTCTGCACAGCTTATCATCAAAAATTCCACCCTGGTGGAAGGGTGATATACCCTCTTTTTCTTCTACAGAGAGCGACATCTTAATCCTGAGTGGCAGGGGCGCCTTTACCTGCTGTCATTACAAGCAGGTGCTTGGAGCGGCATGAAGGGAGGGGGGCGCGCTGCTGTGAAGGGGGCTGCGTGCGGCTGGTCGCCGCTCTTAAAATCAGCTGCACTTGTTGGCGGCGGCGCTCGTGGTTTATTTACACCACATGGTGCTCTCTCTGCCTCTGCCGCTTCTATGACGCCCCCCCGCCCAGGCCCAGCCAATAGAATCTCGGTGGAGAGTCCCGACTCCCGCCCACTGCACTCCACCTCCTCCAAATCTCCTTGCCCGCCCACCGCTCCTCTCCCTAGCAGCAGTCACAGTTTGTTTACTGCGTGTGCGACCGCCGCCTCTAACTCCGCCCCCCGCCTGAAGCCAGCGTGACTCTCCTGGCTGGCGCCGGCGCTACATGCCTGAGGGGACAGGGAGCTTGCACCACGAGCACGACTACTGTGTCTGTGCCCCCTGCTGAGCCCCCCCTTGGCATGTGTTCTGCTCTCTCTCTCCCCCTTCTCCTCCCGGACCCCCAAACAAGTGGCTGCATGCTGAGGCAGCTAAGGTAAGCGAGCCCATACTAGTAGGCTAAAGACAGTTGTGATGATGTGATCACTGCTGTATCAATAAAAAAAAGTGGACCTGAACTCTTACACAGGACAGAAGGAACATGTGGAGAAATGCACCCTGTATGTATTTAGATTTAGCCTGTTTCATTCCCCCTCATTTATTAGTAATCGCAAGTTGTAATTTGATCCTCCCTGTGTTACCTGACTGCCATGCCACCACAGCAGATAAGCTCATTAGAAAGCACAGGATGTTAACAATATGTATGCCTCCATGAAAGCAGGAAGTAGAACAAGTGATGATTTATTTTAAGATTTGTATCAGCTGTAACAAAGAAATGTTGTTGTTTAAAGTCCAGAGACAAGCAGCGTCTTTGGTACAATACTTACCGTAGGCTTCCTTAAACACGTTAGGGCTGCTCGTTCCTTGCCATTTCCCTGGGTGACTCCAGTCACCCATAATTGTCCCCGAAAGCCTGGCCGAGTTGCGCTCAGTCACACATGTGCGGCCCTTCCAGGTGCGCTTCTGTCCCTGGGCACGATCTGTGCTTGCGCAGTACAAGTACAGGGACGGGAGCACGCCTGGCGAGCCACACATGCGTGATGGAGTGCAGCCAGGCTTTCGGGGACAACTGCAGGTGACAGAAGTCACCCAGGGAGATGGCGAGGGACGAGCAGCCTTTATCATTATAGTATAATATTGTGTGTGTGTGTGGGGGGGGGGGGGTTCATGTGGCTGAAGGGGGGGGGGCGCCACAGGTTTTCTCGCCTGGAGTGACAAAATGGCTAGAGGCGCCCCTGCTGAGTGGGGACAGGTCTAATCTCCCCACCTGCCTATACAGTGGTTGCCTATGCGGTAACCCATGTTTGTGAGTATAATACTTACTTGTCAATTATTCTTCTGGTTCCAATACGTACTACACCATACCGGGCTCTCAGTTTCTTTGTTTTATTTTTAGGCTAGGTAGGAAGGTGCCCCCAATACAGGTTAGATAGGTAGGTGCCCCAGTATAGATTACATAGGTAGCTGCCCCAGTAAAGGTTAGATAGGTATGTGCCTCCAGTATAGGTTAGATAGGTAGCTGCCCCCCAGTATAGGTTAGATTAGGTAGGTGCCCCCCAGCAAAGTTTAGATAGGTAGCTGCCCCCCAGTATAGGTTAGATTAGGTAGGTGCCCCCAGTATAGGTTAGATAGGTAGCTTCCACCCAGTATAGGTTAGATTATGTAGGTGCCCCCCAGTATAGGTTAGATTAGGTAGGTGCCCCCCCATATAGGTTAGATTAGGTAGGTGCCCCCAGTATAGGTTAGATAGGTAGCTGCCCCCAGTATAGGTTAGATTAGGTAGGTGCCCCCCATTATAGGTTAGATAGGTAGCTGCCACCCAGTATAAGTTAGATAGGTAGGTGCCCCCCAGTATAGGTTAGATAGGTAGCTGCCCCCAGTATAGGTAAGATAGGTAGGTGCTCCCCATTATAGGTTAGATAGGTAGCTGCCACCCAGTATAGGTTAGATAGGTAGGTGCCCCCCAGTATAGGTTAGATAGGTAGCTGCCCCCTAGTATAGGTTAGATAGGTAGCTGCCCACCAGTATTAGGTAGGTAGGTGCCCCCCCCCCCCAATGGAGGGGGAGCCGCAGCCATGGGGAGGGCAGCCCGACCTCTCCCTCCCTTCCTCTACCCGGGCTGCCCTCTGTGCTCCCCCCTCCAGACTGCAGAATGAGCGCGCAGGGAGGCGCTATACACATCTACTCACCTCCCTGGTTCCAGTCGCCGCTCACTAGCCGCCAGTCTCCTCTCTGCATACACACTGATACACACGCTGCTTCCTGTTTAGCCAGAAGCAGCGTGTGTATCAGCGTGTATGCAAAGAGCAGCGATTGGAACCAGGTAGGTGAGTAGATGTGTATAGCGCTTCCCTGCGCGCTCATTCTGCAGTCTGGAGGGGGGAGCATGGAGGGCAGCCTGGGGAGAAGAAGGGAGGGAGAGGTCGGGATGCCCTCCCCGCGGCTGTGGCTCCCCCTCCATTACAGCGCACCCCCTCTAGGGTGGCTGGGGTCACCCCACCTGGTGCGGGTCGCACCCCCGCACCCCCGTCACGACGCTACTTGGGTTGAGGCTTAGTGGATAGTGAACAGGCTTTATGGAACCGTATCTTCAGCACATGTATTAACTATTATGACAAAAACCTGCTATCCCATTCAAGCAGCCTAGGTTACCAAATGGATAGTGCGGTGATGACATGACACACGCCCACCCGGCCAGCCCACCGGCCACTTGGCCATTCCTGTGACCTGTCCCAATGGCTGTCAGTGCAGGACATGTACAGTAGCGCAAAAGCACTGAAACAGGGACAGGACGCAGGGACACTTGTACATTATTAGGTAGGATGTTATTATGATAGTATAAGTTGTACTGAGCCTGAAACTTACATAATCTAGTATGTGACTTGAACAGTGTACCATCATTAAAAAAGGGTTAGCACTAATGGAATACTATTTTGGAATACAAACACGCAGATCAGATGATGCTACTGTAACACAAAGCATATTTCTTATCTCGGCTATTGGGAAGCAGAACACAACAATCACAGAACATGTTATCTAAAGAGAGAATGGTTTGAGTTGTCAGGCAGGTTTCCTTTACTGAAATATTGTCTCATACTAAATCAAGCAGGCTTAGCCCATACATAACCTGCTCACATTTTCAGTGCCTTTAATACTTTAGCCATTAATACAGCATCCACCTGCTTTTGGAAAATATATTTGTGTGCCAGTGAATGAAACCTTTAGTGATGATAAACTACTAAGTAAGTAGCACAACAGCTGCCCTGATCTATTGTTACTGAATCTCAGTAATCTGCGGCTCTAGGTATTATAATGCCATGAAATCAATGGGCTTAATAATTCTTACTCTAGTGCTAGAGAGAGACTTGTCCTTTTTACACCCGCCCCATTTCTCCAAGCTGCTCCTGCTGAGATGATAAAAATACCACTATTTATACATCCCTGGCACTTTCATGGAAAGCGGGAGTACAGAAAAATATTTATGTTTCCTCCTTAATGTATGTGTATTTTTTTTATAGGCTCAGTTGCTGTCTGTTCCAAGAAATAATATGGCTCTTCCTAGAAAGAAGTATTCTAGATATTGTTTGTGTCCGACTCCTAATTATTTTGTATTGTATTCACATAATCAGGCAGATGTTTGTATTTCCTCATATGTGTTGTTATATAAAACAAATTTCCACTTTCCCTAAAGGGGCCCATATACTGGTCGAGTTTAGCCATCAATCGATCGATCGATTCTATAGAATATAGAAATCAATTCTATCAAATTCCCCATTCGATCAATTTGTGGCCGATTTTGATCGATTTCGATCGATTTGATCTATCTGACAGGATGGAAGATCTAGGTCTATCTGCTCCTGGCAGCAGATCGATGGCCCATAGAGTTGCATTGAATCTAATGGTCCAATAATACATTTAGATCGATTTTTAATAGATTTCCAATAGATTTCATTCTGAAATGTATTGGAAATTTGTTCCTAGAGTGTGGCACACATCAGATAGATTCCTGTCAGATTCGACTTGACAGGCATCTGACAGAAATGTATCTGATGGTCGAATCTGCTGTAAATCTATAAGTGTATGACCACCTTAAGGTGTATGACCACCTTAAGGCTTAATAATAAGAATTTCAAGTGAGGGTTAATTGCGCTTACCACATATAAAAATCCTGTAGAAAAAACTAACATGGCCTCAATTCACTAAGATCATGCTGGAGATAATAAGGCAAGAGAAAACTTACCTCCACACAGTGAGAGAGTTATCTTATCTCTTCATTCCTTACGTTACCTCTTCTGTAGTTAATTTACCTCCTCTGTAGTTAATTTACCTCCTCCGTAGTTAAGTTACCTCCTCTGTAGTTATTCTCACACGCAGTTAATGAACAGCCTGTCTTTAACTCTGGAGTTATTTTAAGGAGTAAAGAGTTAACTTAAAGACAGAAGAGTTAACTTTAGGTTTGCCTGAGGTAAAATGTTTCCTGAATACTACATGCCTTATCACCATGGTAACAACTCTAGAAGAGTTATTAAAGACAGGAGATAATCTTAGTGAATTGAGGCCATAGTGTCATACTGTAGAAATCAGGACACAATGCTCCAACGTCACATAACACCCAGTGCATCAGTGATCCACACGTGCAGCACAATACACTGTGAGAGGCCAATGAAAAAGCTGGGGCTCATCAGATTTTAGCCACCTCACACACCAGGCGGGTCTAACATTTCAACCAGCAATTTTCCTCATAGGCAAAACAAACTGCTCCAGATCTTAGGCAACTGATAGCAAAGGGAAAAAAGTCAGAAAGGAATAACGCTTCTACTGCCCCAATTGAGATGTCATCCTCTGTGTCATTCCCTGTTTCAAAATATACCACACGCAGGAGGTGTATTAGGTATATATGTACACACTGTATAGTCTGGTGCCTTATTTGTACACACAATTTTTTAAGTTAACTCATAAATGTAATTATATCAACAGTTTTGTGTTGTAGTTTTTTATTATAAGTGGGATGTCTACAAGACCTTTATTCTGACATATTTTGGTGAGTTATGACTTAAGAATTTGAGGCCTAAAATTCTTGAAAAAAAAAGTAACGCTTTTAGACCCAAACATCCAGAAAGAAATGAACCACCAGGGAGGTTAATGCAAAATACTGCCATGCTTTGTTTACTAATGCCTTTCATTCTCAGTGACTGTTTACCTGGTTGCCTGATTGCATGCAGTTTGTGAATGCAATTAATTGAAACCAACAAAGCAAAGGATTTCAAATATCTTTAACACCAAGCTGTATAATGTTGCCATGGTATCAACAAGGTTCCTAAAAGTGTTATAGCAGATACAAAATGAAGTTGAATAAAAAAAATAATAATAATAATAATAATGTAATGGCATTTATATACAAAATGATTGTAGTGCTTTGGTAAGATGCTTTTGGTGGATGGTAAGCTTGAAACAGCAATATCTTCCCCATAGTATTTCCCATCTCTGCTCTACTACTACTACTCTATCAAATAAACATTGACTCCTGGATATACTTCCTATCACAAAAACTTAGTTTTTTGCACTTGTGGTGCTTATTGTCTGACTGTACTTTGCAAGAATTATTTATTTATATATGTTCCACATTATTGTCTGTTTTGCACTGTGCACTAGTGCTAGGGACGATGTTCACGCAATATATAAAATATAATAATAATAATAATATACTGTTAATGCATATTATTTGAAGTGTTGTAGTAAACTAGTACAAGCAAAGTAGTGCAGCTAGTACAGAATGCTGCCACAAGACTGTTAACTAGCCAACTCCGTCATTTCCACATAACACCAATACTTTGCTCACTACACTGGCTACCCATAAAATGGAGAAACCTTTTCAAAATTCTAACATTCAAATTCCTACACAGCCTAGGCACCAGATACCTGAAGGACTTGTTGCAACTGTGTCACACCTTCCACAACCTCAGATCAAAAAGAGCCAATAACTTGACCACCCCCAGAGTTCAACTAAAAATCTTAGAAGCCAGAGCTTTCTGTCATGCTGCCCCTACCCTGTGGAATGCCTTGCCAAACTTAATTAAAACAGCTCCTGCCCTGGACGTGTTTAAATCAAAACTGAAAAGCTACCTGTCTAGTCTGGCATCTATGATCATATAATTTTTTTTCCCCTGTAAACATCACTATGTAATGATCTAAGACAAGCTTATGCACTTTTGGTCCTTTGGGAGAAAAGCACTTTACAAATGTTTTGTTGTTGTTGCAAAGTGAAGTTACTCTTTAAACATGTGTATCAGATTGTGTTACATATTTATTGTGCTTTACGTGTATCAGAACTGCTCACACTACACTGCAGCAACAAGTTATGTAGCAATATAAAGTGATGTGTATATTACAACATTGCAAAAAAAAAAAAAAAAAAGGTAACCTACAATATGCAGGTACATACTGTGTTTCCCCTATTATAAGACCTACCCCAAAAATAAGGCCCAGCTTATATTTCAAGAATGCTTTAAATATAAGACCTACCCCAAAAAAAAGACCTAGCTGGGACGCTTTGTGTATGGGGAGGTGTGTGGTCTCTTACTGCACCTCCCTTGTGGCTGTGTCCTCCTTTGTTCTAAGTAACTTCTCCGGTGTCAGCGGCAGCATATTAATCAAGCTGTGAGGTCGCCCTTTGATCCTCATGCTAACTCTACGCAGTACGCATTGCTGGCTCTGTGCTGGGGCTCTCCTTATGTCATCATGTGCACCAGGCTGATGCATTCCAGGCGCACATGATTATGACAAGAGGAGAGTGCCAGTGCAGAGTCGGCAATGCGTACTGCGAGGTGTCAGCGAGAGGGTCAAAGGGCGCCCTTACAGCTGGAATAATATGCTGTCACTGACACCGGAGAAGTTACATAGAACAGAGGGGGATGCAGCTACAAGAGAGGTGCGGTAAGAGACCACACACCTCCCCATGCACAAAAACACAAACTGTCTACCCCCCTCCAGAGAGTAATCCCCCCACCCCCTAAAATAAGCCCTACTACATATTTCCCCCCACAAAAGAATATAAGACAGTGTCTTATATTCGGCAAAAGATGATAGGATCAAATTAATCATCATCTTTCTGCATACCAAACTGATGAACTGTTTTTCTTATAAATTATATTTCACATCACTATTTATGATCCAGGTTACTTAGCATAGCACAAATAAAATGAAGCAAGAACAACAGCTCAGCATACAGCAAAGCCACCATTGCAGTTACATTTAACCACTTGTTAAATGCCCGTGCAGACAACCAGTACTTATGCAAGTTAAGGAGCTTGGGTTGCACAAATAGCACCCGCATTATGTACACAATAAGCGCATTGCTAGTATAATGCATGTGACAGCTTTAGCATTTGCGCAAAGTAACATACATAACTTGCCAGTAAACCAGTACCAGTAAAATTGTCATGCGCTGCCTGAACACATCACTTTTACACATTTAGTGAATATGCCCTTTGTTTGCTGCTTATTGACCTCCCTTATAAGTCTAAGAAAATTGAATGGGTACCAGGAGAATCCTAATACCTCTATCTGTTTTAGCTTTTGTTTAGTGTATCAAAACTGTCATTCATTATAATTTAAAAGATAAGTGTGCTACATACACACGCTTAAATAACTTCAAATTGCCACTCGTCATAATTAATACTTATTACTGATTTTGCTCCCTTGAGGAGATTTGAAGATATCCTTGACTGCCTATTGTTTACAAACATGTTATCATTACCAGCCGCTATACACAGCACTGCTGTGCCCACTGCTGACAATCCTTTGCCTTTCTCTCTATCCTTCACATTCCCAAGCACTAGGTTTTCAAGCATTACTTACCTATCTTTGATCAGCTATCTGCATGTCAGGCCTGATCTATAAATAACAGGAAAGAAGTAGATTACAGAGAGAACTGTTCAGGCTGATAAACAGGCTTATTTTGTTTTAGTTGCAGGGCTTTGTTCTATTAAAAATGTCAATTCATTGCTTATTTCTGGGTAGACTGCACATTTCATTATTGACCAATCAAACCGCTGTATGTTACTTCAGTGTCGCAAAGCTCTGATTGTGCTAATACATTAGTTGCAAGATAGGTTTTCTTCCTAAATTCCTGGAATCTGTATACTGAAAGTAGACATGCTCAAGAGCAGATTGATGTCTGCCTCAAAACCTTAGATTCATGGGAGCCAGAACAAGTACTAAAAGATCACTACAAAACTTAATAAAAAAAATAGGAAAACTTGAAACTCATGACTTTTGCAGATGTGCTTGACTCAGGGCTCATTCACACTGGGCAAAGCCTGCATGAACATGATTTTGTGCATGGCATTCAACACATGGAAGCGCATGTCACAACATGCTAAATCGCATAGGTGGGTGGATTCCAGTAATTTTCATACATCGAAAAAATGCATGGAAATGCATGCATTGTGTGCTAGGATGTTTCCACCTGTGTTATAATTCAACATTCAACACATGGGAACAAACACTGTAGTATGAATAGTAGCACAAAAGTCTATAGACTTTCATGCTACCTGCGTTGCGGACATTATGTCCTCAATTCACTAAGCTTTATCAAACACTTTATCGAATGTTTGATAATTTACCTCATGGGTAAAATCTAATTTTGAATTCATTAAGGTGTTGTGTATTTATCGAATGTTTTATCAATAAGACATTCAATAAATCTATGACACCTTAGTGAATTCAAAATTAGATTTTACCCATGAGGTAAATGATCAAACGTTTGATAAAGTGTTTGATAAAGCTTAGTGAATTGAGGCCTATGTGCAGTGGATTACGATGGACAGCACCACACATAAGTGTGAATGAGCCCTTAATGAATATATGCAAAGGTGAATTTCACATTATAAGTACACCCACCCAATAATGTTACACAATACAGTATATAACGCAGTTCTGTAAGCCTAATTTCTTCCACAAAAAAGGAATAGAATTATGTTTCATTCTGCTCTTTATTAGTAGTTGGAGGAGACCACCATGGATTAAAAAGTTTACTTCCAGTTTCAATGTAATTTGCTGTATTCATTTATAGAACCGCCATTATAAAAAAACTGATGTTAGCTTAACACCCTAAGCTGTCAAAAATGTTACCACTATAATAGATAACCCTTTATTCAGTAACAAAGCTTACTTTATGTCCCAAATTTATCTTTTCACGTTTCTGGAGCATATAGGTGTGAAACTGGGCTGTGAATTACAGCAATTGCTGCAGGGAAACCTCAGTATAATTGCCAGTTCCTTTATTTTTTCTTTTCGGTCAACTCTTTTTGGTTAACTCGTTAGAGCTCTACAGCAGGAAATAAATGTAAGGAATTTAATAAAAACTATAAAAACAATAACCAGATTTGCAAATCTGGAAGCTGAAAAACAGGTGGTAAGTGATATCAAGAGAAATCCCCAAACATTTTACAAATATATAAATTCAAAAAGAAAGAATGTTGAGACTATATCATTTTAAAAGATCATGCAGGGAATTAGATAGATGATGAACGGGTTGATGCTGAGATTTTAAATGCATGCTTTGCTTCTGTCTTTACCAATGTATCAACAGGGATCAATAGGAATACAGTGGGATGCAAACAAATTTGGGCAACCTTGTTAATCGTCATGATTTTCCTGTATAAATCGTTGGTTGTTACGACACAAAATATATCATATAGGAGACACACACAGTGATATTTCAGAAGTGAAATGAAGTTTATTGGATTTACAGAAAGTGTGCAATAATTGTTTAAACAAAATTAGGCAGGTGCATAAATTTGGGCACTGTTGTCATTTTATTGATTCCAAAACCTTTAGAACTAATTATTGGAACTCAAATTGGCTTGGTAAGCTCAGTGACCCCTGACCTACATACACAGGTGAATCCAATTATGAGAAAGAGTCAATTGTAAGTTTCCCTCCTCTTTAAATTTTTTCTGAAGAGTAGCAATATGGGGTCTCAAAACAACGATTAACAAGGTTGCCCAAACATTCGTATCCCACTGTATGGGAGGGAGCAGGCTGGTGTTGTACTTTATTTTTTGGTTGAACTCAATGGACGTATGTTTTTTATCTTTTTTCAACCCAAATAACTATGCAACTATGTAATGTAATCCTCTTGTCTCATAATACAGCTCTGGGTTATCCCCAGTATACCTCATTCAGAATGAAATTAATGAAAATGTTAAAGGGAACCTAAAGCATTTTACAAAAACAAGTTTAACTTACCTGGGGCTTCTACCAGCCCCTTGTAGTTGTCCTGTGCACACACCATGCCAAACTGCTGCTCCGGTCTCCCACTGCAGCTCAGTGCATGGCCCCAAACGCGTAAATCCTCTTTTGCGCACCCATCAGCGAGAGCATCCTGAGCAGTCACAATACAAGGTTTTCTATTACTGCACCTGCACAGGACTCTTTTGCCAACAGGAGCGCGAATGAGGGCAAGGGCCAAGGCCGCACAGGTGCAGTGGCTCGCAGACTGATCATTCGGTAGAAACTAAACTGAGCTGCGGCGGGGGAAAAGAGGATCGGTTTGGCATGGCGAGGGCACAGGATAGCTGGCGGGGGATGGTAGAAACCCCATGTAAGTTAAACTTGTTTTAAAAAAAAAAATACTTTAGGTTAATGCTAGGTACACACCATACAATTTTCTGGTAGATTTACCTGCCAGTTTGATTTTTTCATTATGTCCGATCTGAATTAAGATCGATTTTTGGATTTTCTGATTTTTTTATTCGTTTTTTTCAATTTTTTTTAATTGATTTTCATAGAACTGAACAAAAATTGATTAAAAAAAAAAAAAAACTATTGAAAAAATGATTAAAAAAGGATCGGAAATAATCGATCTGGAAGGTAAATCTCAGGGAGCTCAGTCTGGGCAGGAGGAGGAGGAGGTTACTGGCCAGTGATTTCAGAGGCAGAGGGGAGGAGGGAGGAGGAGGAGGGAGTGAGCTGAGGGCTGGAAATGC
The DNA here is from genome assembly GCF_040937935.1 of Hyperolius riggenbachi. Lineage (NCBI taxonomy): Eukaryota > Metazoa > Chordata > Amphibia > Anura > Hyperoliidae > Hyperolius > Hyperolius riggenbachi. The sequence continues at coordinate 366,995,376 of NC_090647.1, read as the reverse complement.
AGTTGCAGATTACCTGTGTAATGATTACAAACAGAACATGGCCACTCTCATTGTATCACAGGAATAATTACTCATATTCTATTGAAGCTGTGTACAGCTAGATACGCTGTGTAAACTATCTCAACTTTAGATAAGATATATAGACAAGTTACTTGTTATAGTCAGTTTTTCATCTCGGATCCGCGTTATGTAACCATATACAATGCCAAGCAGCAGCAGTAGCTAAAGAAAATACAATTCTGGGATGCATAAAACTGTTAATAAAATGACAAAATGCCACAATACTACTATTTCCTCTCTAGAAATCGCTTGTCCACATCTGGAGTCTGGGATACAGTTTTGGACACCACACCATAAGAAGGAAATTTCCATTCTAGAACAGGTAGAAAAATGGGCAACTAAATTAATCAGAGAGGGATGGTAGGTGTCACTCACCAAGAAATGTTTTGCAAATTAGGTTTATTTATCTTGGAAAAAGATAACTAAAGGGGCCCATACACCTAACGATTTTCCCGCCGATATACATTTTCCCGCCGATACTGTGATCGGCTGTGAAATCGTTGCGCACACGCTGACTGTATGATCGATTTCCATCCGAAATCGATCATTCCTGACGATTCTTGTTGATCCGTCCATGCGGAAGACTTTCCTTGATCGCCGGATGGTCGGGAGTGCGTCGATAGTGGCGTTCCAATGCCCGACGACCGACGCTAGCGGCAATACATTACCTGCTCCGGCCGGCACGAGTCCCCGCTCTCTCCGCTGTCACTTCTCCATGCTCGGCTCCTCCAGCTTCACTGAACTTCCTGTCCCGGCAGGAAGTTTAAACAGTAGAGCGCCCTCTACTGTTTAAACTTCCCCGGCAGAAAGTTCAGACTGAAATCTATTGGAAAATTGATTGAAATGCATTATTGAACCATTATGCTGGGAATACACGTTTCGCTTTTGAGCCAGATAGATGGCTCAATAGATAATATCTGGCATGTCCGATCTCCCGCTCAATCGTTTTGCCGTTCGATTTGTGATAGAAGTGAATGGAAAAAGACAAGGGGAAGATACGAGAGGGGAAGATAAGAGAATTGACTGCAGAAACTAAACGATCGAACAGGAGAATCGAGCAACAGAAACGATCCGTGTATGCCCAGCATTAGATCCAATGCAACTCTATGTGCCATCAATCTGCTGTCAGCAGCAGATCGAACCTAGATTTTCCATCCTGTCAGATTGATCAATTCAATTGAAATCCATCAAAATCGGTCATAAATCGATTGATAGATTTGATAAAATCTATTTTCGATCGATCGATGGCTGAAATTGACCAGTGTATGGGCCCCTTTAGTCTGATTACCCCTCCCTGACACTGCAGCTGTTCTTAGTAGGTTTTGGCCCTCCATATCAATAGAGTGCTTAGGGTCCCATGTAAAACTCACACTGGGGCCCCAAGCTCCTCAGTTACGCCACTGGTTCTACTCATACCTGTTCTCAGTGCCTCCTGCTAGTAGGATTGGTACAGCCAGAAGCCTGTGCCCCAAGGAACCCTTTAGCAGTGTGCGGAGATGATGGTTCTCCCTACCAAAATCTCTGCAGGCTTGCTACAAGCCTCGGAAAAGTTTGCCTGAAATGATTTATGTGTTGCAGAGAGCACAGTGTATCTTCAGCATCCATCTTGTGAGCATTGCTAAATGTACATTGTGTACCAGCCATCTCTGTCCTTCTTTCTAAAGGCCTCATAAAAGTAACTGGATATATTTGGGACAGAGACTAAGATTCTTTACACGGTATGCTATCTGTAATAGTGGCAGGAATGATATTTGACCAAAACATTATTAAAGGACCACTACAGCAGAAAAAAGGTAACAAGTTAAAATTGCAAAACAATGGCAAATTGAATGGAATCGAATCCCGATCAGATATGTCGGATTGAATAGAATCGAATCAATGAATCTAATCGAATCGGACAAAAATTGTATGGTGTAGATGGGGCTTTAGTCCATTTCCTTATCCCAGATGCAATCTCCAGTTGTCCATTGTTGGTACTGTTTGGTGCAAGCACAATTGCTATCGCTGCTGTGATCTCTGCTACAGCTAGCCGTGGTCACTTTCTTTGATTGATAAGAACCATCAGTACGCTTGACATGCTGTCTGCCTAATCTTTTTTTCAGTATATGGCCCTTGTCCACACCATCAGTCATAAAGGGGCAGGCTAGTTTTACTGGACAATATTAGAAGTACAAACAATGAAGTTAAGAATGAGTTACTAGCATTAAAGGAAGGCTGGGGGGGGGGGGGATAAAATCCTTCATAGAGCCACTGAGCCACTGGCTAGAGGTATACACAAACATTTCTGAGGGAGCTCATATACTTCTAAAGGCACATTCAACAGATTATTTGTCTTCTTTTGCTGAATGTATTTTTAAAATGTCCCAAAATGTAAATGATGTTACATTACTGATCAGGGCTTTTTTTTGTTATTTTATGTTACTTAAATGTACACCTGTAATGAAAATGGTGTCCCTAGGGAGTACGTACCTCAGAAGGGGTAGGCCTCTGGATCCTAAAGAAGCTTCCCCCGATCCAATGCAGAGACCTCCGAACTCTCAGCATCCATAATAAGCCTGTGACGTAGCACCTTTCTGATGGGCCAGCATAAATAGCCGAGCCCAAACAGATCCACTCTACTACACAAGCGCAGACACCTTGTGCCTGTGCAATAGAGCAGACACGATCAGGGTAGGCTATTTATGCCGGAGCCTGTATGAGGTGCATCACATGTTTGTAATGGGTCTGCAGTCGGATTACCACTGCGCTGGATTTCCGGGGGCTGCCAGCGCTGGTTTCCTGAGGCTGAGTAGGAGGACAGGGAATGTCTCTTTAGGATCCAGGGGCTACTTTTGTTTCTTACAGGTTCACTTTAAGCACACTTCAGTATAAACACACTAACATTTTAAAGACAACATTTGAGATGGGAGAGAGAATAGATATACCAGTGTGGCTAAACACAATATAAACTATCAGACTTCTAGTGAAACTCTGTTTTCAGTGTAGAGTTTCAATTGTGTGTGTGTGTGTGTGGGGGGGGGGGGGGGGGTCAGGTCTTTATAATATATGTTTGAGTTGCAAAAACATAAACCATAAGGTCAGAAATAGGATATATTGTGTTTGTATAATTGGTTTTCTCCACCCATATGAAAAAGACATAGTGAGTTTCTAATGATCTGTTATGGCTGACTTACAATATGTGATTATACCTGTATAATTTGATGGATCATACAAAACTGAATTACTATTTACAATGAAGAAGAGTATCAGGGTGCTATTATCCCATTTATACATTAGAGTTTACATCTTTCTTGCATCTACCAAGGTGATAAACACAGACTGTTGGAGAAGAGCCCATTACGTTTGTTCTTGTGAGTCTTACCTTTGTTGTTTTGACTTTGTTCCCACTACTACAACTCCAGCCTGACAAGTCTGGTAGAACTTTGCAATCTTCTCCTTCTAAACATGGATGCATCTGACACCACCATTTCTGGATAACTATAGAAGCTAAGAGTATAACATAAGTCAGAGATCACTGTAAGCCATAATGCATATTAGTAAAACAGCTTAGCAATATTCTCATTGGTAAATACATTTGTAAAATAGGAGCTTAGTCTGATTCTGCACTAGAACAATATAGATACTCTTAATATACAGATTTTTGTCATATCTATTTACACATGAATATTATTGAGATCAGCAATAATCTGTGTTTACATTCAGCTCCTGTTAACCTAACCATAGTAAAACCCAGTTACCAAGCTAAAGATAGAAATATCTACAGAAGATTCTGAATACCAAAGAAAAGGGTCCAGTCACCTTGAAGGATAAATACTTGGATATAAAGTCAGAGAGTAGTGTGCACACCACACTTCAGCACCCAAAGCAGTGGACAAGGTTACAGGGAATTCACTTATGATTCATTCTTTGCTTCACATGACTGATGCTTTCTCCTTCCAAGCCAGAAGGAGGAAGCATCGAAGTCATGTGACGCGAGGCGTGAATACAAGAAAGTAAACTCCCTGTCACCCATGGCCACTGCTTTGTGTACTGAAGTGTGGTGTGTGAGAGAATTCAATCTCCCAAATTTGAACACAAACTCTATCAGAGAGAACTAAGGATCCATGCCTATAGGGAGAACATTGAATCTTAAAGTATACCAAAAGCTAATTTAAAAAGAAATACTATAGATACTGTAGTTATTTGAAGCCTCTAGATAGTCCAGAGGCTTCTCAGATCCTACAGCCCGCTATTTTAACTGAGGTTCCCTCAATACTTACTTAACTCATTCCGGTTGAATCGGTTTCTTCTGGTCTTGAACTGGTCATAGATGAGCACTTCTGTATTGGGCATGTGTGAGTATGTTCTGCATATCCCCTGTAGAATGAGTGCATGGAGAAAGGAAGTGGCTTCATTCAAATTAGCGTGTGCTGGCCTTACTTGCACATGCCTAGTCCACAGGTGCTCATCATTTTTGGATGAATTGCACTACTACCAACCAATGCAGGGCCATCATGGGTATGTGTTTGCAGATGGTTGTGCAGCGTGTCAAAAGCTAGACAAGTGCTTGCTGTGAGCTGTGAGCTGTAATTGTCTGTCACAGTTGACAAACACCTGTGCAACCACCAATTCAACTCAGTTTTTTACTTACTATACGTTTGGAATGAAATTAGGTGACTGAGATCAATAGTTATATGTCTGCCAACCACTAGGAAAATGTGCAGTAGAACCATTTCAAAACCAAGTTTAGAGGGATTAGAGTAGAGTCAACCTTCTAACAAGTTCTCACAAGTTTTATGGTTAAGAAGTGCTTCAATTTTCTTTAAAGCTAAGGTGAAAGGATTTAAGGTGATAGAAAGACGGGTCCCCAAGCTGATTTTCAGAAGAAAACTGCCTAAAATGTCAATAGCTTAAATTTTTTAGAAGAATACTGCCTACAATTTCACCAGCCTAAATGTTTAATTCCTACCTACTTGACTGGAAACAGATAGGATTTTTTTTTTTATAAATATGCTCCAGCATATGTCAACCAGAAAATGGGGAAGGTTTTGATACTGTCAAAAGAAGTAGATCACAACCTCCTGTGCAACTCTGGAAAAATTGAATCTAGGAGTTTGCTTACTTCATGACTTGCTTCTTGGTGCAATATCTCACAGCCCAGAGCTCAAGCACTAGAGATGTTTAAAGTGAACCCGAGGGGAAAATAAACTGATGCTATAAAACAATTGTCTCTATCCTATTCCTAAAGTTGACTTTTTTAAGCTGTCCCATGGTTTTATTTTATGTTTAAACAAATACAAAATAGATGTAATGATTTCTTATTTCTGTTCAATGGCAGTGTAGCAAAGCTAAAATATATGAACTACTGTTCCTTTTATTATTTATCCCCTGCACTCAGAAATTGTTGTTTGCAGGGAAAATGTCTATGGCGGTAATTCTTTATCATTGAGTATTACACTAGTCCTAAAAGGGGGCAAACAAGACAGAACTGTTATTTGCATGCCTCTTTTGAAAACAAAAAACAAAGCCTAATTATTAATACATTTGGCACTATACAGACACATGTTTGTCTCATAATGTCATACGTAACCTTGGTTACACTTGAATAATATGAACTGTTTTTTCTGTGATTTTGGATACAAATCCTTTGATTAAACACTGTCTGTTGAGCAAATAGCATGACAAAGTCTAACCTTTCACTGTGCAGGTTCCATCTTGGTCTGTAAAAGGTAAGATTTCATGGAGAACTGACAGTGTGACTTTTAAATTTCTTTACTAATAAATATTCAAAATGAGATGGGGCTTATTCATTGATAAATGCAAACTTCATTAGACCATAATAATCAGCTTTCAGATCACTATCATTAGATCATCTTACAGCACTTTAGTCTTTCACACTGTTTTTAGCAATGAATAAAGACAGGTGGCGATTATGAATGAGACTCAAAATGATCATCTACATCAATGCTGGTCTTTAATTTAGTATTTACATTTTTATTTCTATGAAAAATAATTCTGTCCTGCAGTTCATTTGCACAGAGATTTAAAGTGTAAATAATAGCTTGTGGGTGTAAGTACAAAAAAGTATGTTCCTATTGCTAAGTGGAGTGCTAATGAGAACATGGATGGCAGTTATGCATATGTATGATTTTTAGAAGGAATATCTGTTACATCAGTAATGGATAGTGCATATATAATCAAGCATAAGAAAGAGGTTCATGTTGTTGTCATTACTGGAAAGGCTGATACAATATGTTTGATGCAATTCTTTTTCTACTAAATTTAATTAGTGGGTTAGTTTCCACATATACAGTAAATGTGTAGTGACAAGCTTTTTTTGTGAGGTTTTTATTTGGTTTTGTTTGATTCTACCTAGCAATGTTTTAATGCCATTATTCTCTGGTAGTAAGAGAAAAAAAAATCAATAAAAAACTTGGTGACATCTGCTCATGAAAAATTTACCATCCAGTCAGACTGTAATATAAGTTGTATGATAGCCTGAGTCCAGGGGTTGAATCTCATTTAGGACACTACTAGCATTATTAAAAAAATAAGCAGTTGAAAGAGTCTGTAATGTTCCCTATTACTGCTGCAAGTTCAGTGGGTTGTAAGGTTAATCACTCACCCTCTCGCCCACTCATAATTCATTAGATGTCTGTAACTTCCCCCGCCTCTATTGGCAAGACAGTTGTGGCCTTTTTCCCCAGAAGTCTTCTGAAGCTCTGTGGCCCTCCCACCTACATTGCCCCAACTCTGCAGGCACCAGTGAGGCCATGGCTGCTGAGCTAGGGCAAGCCATGGCAAGCAGGTGAGGACAGCAATGGAGCTTTGGAAGACATAATAAATAAAATACCATGGTGGTTTTGCCAAGGATGGGGCAGAGTTTCTGACATCTAATACATTATGTCTGAGCAGGTGAGTGATTAATCCTACCACCCACTGATCATTGCAACAGTAATAGAGAGCCTTACATTGTGGGCTTTGTATTTTTCACCAATGGTCCTCTCATGCAGGTTGATTTTTCAATGTATATTGTGCTTTTCAGAGCCAGATACATTGATGAATCAACCCCCATGTCTCTTAATGTCAGAGTGGGCTTCCACTACACATTCTCATTTCCTTTTCCCGAAATATACTAGTACTTGCATTTTGCTTATCCCATTTGCTTATCCTCCAACTGGTTTAATAATGTGGTGGTAAGGACTTTACATTCAGTGGCCAATATTTGTATTACTTTTTTTTCTCCTTTTCACCCTCATTGTATTACTAGAGTTCTTCAACAACGTTAAGTTGTTTTTTTTTTTAAGTGAATACAATGATTTGGCAGAAAGAGTCCATGCATGAAAATGTTCTGATTACTGAACATTTTTCACACTCCTTATTGGTGCTCTGATTTTGAGACAGAATATTGATCACCCAGTGACAAGACCCAGCTAACGACTTGCATATTTTGTATGGTCAGTTCAAAGAACCTGTGGTGGTACAATACTTGAAATGCAAAGCATTGATGGATTTAGTAAGAAACTCAAATGATTCTTTCACCAGTTCATGACATAGTAAGTATTTTTTTTTAATTCTACCTGATGGGGTAAATTGCCAGCAGAGAATCCCCACTGTTAGTGCCTACCAACTCCAAGGAATTAGACAGCAAAAAAGAGTGAAGTAACATACACTCTCCCACTCGTTTCCTCTTAGCAATTGTCCCTATGTTCTTCAAGCATGACATTTGAAAAGGGGCATTAGGAAATGCTGATAGTAGAGTATTAGTAATTTTACCAATATTTTTCTATCCTGAATTCCCGATAGTAGAATATCTGTAATTTTACTGAATTCTACTATCCCCTGTTCCCAAAAGTAGAATATCAGTAATTATACCGATATTCTTGTATGACCCTCTGTAACCTAATTCTCACACTTACCCTCCCGTCTACGCCTAACACTAACCAATTCCCAACTACTCAAACACTAATCCCCCTACTATATATGCTTAACACTAACCCACCTATTATTTCCTCACCTGTTTCTACCAAAATAAACAGTGTCTGTGTTCATTGAAATAGGCAGTTTGGCGAAATCAGCAATGTTTTGGTGGAACCCACCCTCCCTGGAGGCAGGAGGTCCTTCTTGCTAATGACCAATGACTGGGGAACCCAGGAATAGTTAGATCCGGCAGATGCACAGACTTATACAGTGGTAGAAGCCAACCTCTGACTCGGTGACGGTGTAATTGGTTGCAGATTTTGTTAGTAGGTCCCACCTGAGAGGCTAAGGGCTTGATTCACTAATCAGTGCTAACTCAGTTAGCATGTGTTAAGGCTTTGCACGTGCAAACTAGGGTGCTAAGTAGTTTGCATGGGCAAAGCTCTTTCTGTTCGCGTGCTATTTTAGAGCGCGTACAGCGTTACGCAGTGCGCATGTACGGCGCTGCGCACTAAGCTCCGTACGCGTGATAAGCCGTGACTTCATGTGCTAAGTCTCCTTAGCACATGAAGTCATTGCTTAACACGCTAGTTTGCATGCGAAGCGTTGTGCACAAAACTTTACGGGTGAAGCGCAAAACTTTACATGCATAAACTCTTACGCGCATATTAGCGCGTGAAGAGGCAGCTTGCACATGCTAAGGGGCTTTTCAATTTTAGTGAACAAGCCCTAAGTGTCTCCAAATCAAAATCAGGTGCCCCACACCCAAATAACACACTGGCGCTACATAGCTGCGGCTATATTACTGAAATGTGGCACCCCGCACCAAAATTTCCCTTCTGGTGTTGCCATAGCTGATAATTACATTGCAGATTGTGGGGGCTCTCAAATTAACAGATTCCGAAAGCCTTTTTTCACTGTTTGGCTCCAATTACCCTCAGAGAGAAGCTAAGCCTTACACAGCATTATATAGGGAGGTGCTGTCTATTCCCTAATTAGTGAGTTGGCATTTTGGGGAAGCGATATGAGAGTGTTCCTGGGAAGAAGGTGCTGGACCTCTATGAAAAAAATAAAAACACATCTACTCAAAATCCCCCCGCATGATAAAGAAGGGCACAATTTTTTTAAGACAGCCAAAACATACATTTTTGGTGTGAGGCCATGCCTAGTGGTGGAAAGGGTTCATATATAATATCATATATGCAAGTTCTTTATCTTAAACATGATGAGTTGACAAGCCCAGTGCTGAAATTGTTGGCATGGCAGACCCCATGGCTGCTATTCTATTTAGAAGCAATAGAGTTTAAAGTGAACCAGAGACGAAGCACCCTCATGTATTTTACCATATATATCAGTGGGAACATTAGAGAAAACACCTACCCTGTTTTCTGATTCATTCTTCACTGTTCAGCTTGCTTGTTATCAGCCCTGATAAAATCCCCAACTGAGCATTCAGTCTGGCTTAGCTATAATAACTCAGCTATAATAATTCCTGAGCAGAGCCACAAGGGGGCAGGCTTGGGCTTGAAAAGCCATCAGAGAAGACAGACTCGGCTATAATGATTTCTGAGCAAAGCCAGACTGAATGCTCAGTCTGGGATTTTATCAGGGCTGATAACAAGCAAGATGTGCCGTGCAGAATGAAACAGAGAGCAGGGTAGGTGTTTTCTCTAATGTTCCCACTGATATATATGGTAAAATACATGAGGGTGCTTCGTCTCTGGTTCCTCTCCACTTCATTTATAAGTAGTAAAAGTGCTGCTGCTTTCATTGGAAATAGGAATTTATTTCAATAAATAAGCAATTAAGAGGTGTTGCTTTCTCAGATACCTTAAGATACCAGATACCAAAATGTCTACCTATCAATCTACAAGCTTTAAAAATAACCATGAACTATAATTTGTAATGAAAAGTGAATTGGGAGTGATTCTTACCATCTACACAAGATGGGGCGGCCCTTGTAGTCCCTGCAACCTGGCCCGGAAAACAAGAACATTTTACTGTTTGCGACCGTTCCTCAATCTTGTTCTTATTGCAGCATCTGTGAGCAGCAATTACTTCACAAGTGCCTGGTTCCACATGAACTGCAAGAGCAAAAATAAAAAGAAATATTCATTAAGGCTTGAAACTACTCTCATTGTTGAACTTTCACATTAAATAATGTAAGATATCACTAGCTTATTCAGTAATGTTATACAAAGGACAGAATAATGGGCAAAATACAGTAAGTTAAGTCAACCAATTAAAAATCATCTAATGATCTGACTTTCATGAGTGAATCATCTTAAGGCACTGTAAACAACACTGTTTTTTTTCAGTAATTTTGTCATTGTAAAAAGTAAGTCATATTTTAATTATATAAATAACTGCTTAGATTCCATCCCGGAGGATCTAGACTTTCTATTACACTATGACCTGTGTATAATGACTATATAACAGAGTATGCAGATGGAATAGTTTACTACAGTGAAGGGCATACCATGTCATACCCAAAATCAAAGAAAGCTTTTCTTATGTTCTATGTTTCAAGACAGAATAAATATAAATGAATCGCTTTCCACAGGATTTTTTCTCCTTCCTATCACTGTAGGAATTCAACAAGCATTATACCCAGAGCATTCATATTAAAGCCAGGCACCTGGGGTGGCATCTCGTGAAGGAGGCCAGCAATTTTGCTCTTATGGTAACCTTATTTCAACATATATAGAAGTTTTACATAACAGTTTCTCATTCTGGGTTATGGTGTTCATTCTATGTTTTTCATTTATTACTCATTTGCTTGGAGCAAGCATGCACTTATTGAAGCCTCAGAGTCCTAACTTACTGCTAGCAGTAACCACTAAATGGACATGGCAGCAAGAGAACTGACAATGCCTAAAAAAACACGTATTAATAGCAGCTTCCATAGATATACAGAGGTTCATGTTGAAGCTCATTTATAGTCAAAATTATTGTAAAATCAGCCAGCAGTGTTGTTATCTGCTCCCCTTCTTGGCCTCTGGTATTTAGATGCTGTCTAAATCTCATTGGGTCCAAGATCCCATAAACTAATGTAAGGCAGGGTATGCATGCACATATATAACGTAACAAGGACTAAAACTTCTAGAAGTTTACTGGATATAGCCAGCAGTAATGTGTTTCTAACAACTCTCAGAATAACAAACACCGGGAAGAAGAGCATCATACAGTATATGTCCATTATACTACAGAAATTCACTAGAATAGCAGGTAAGATTTATTTTTAATTTTTAACTATAGATGGCCTTGAAAAAAAACATCTGTATCTATCTACCACTGTCAGCATTTCCAGGTTGGTTCTCCAAGATGTTTATTTCAAGATAATGCATATTTTTATTATTTTGATTTCTTATTAGTATTGATAATATTGATAATTTATTGATTTGATATCTAATTAGTGTTTTTTATGTATTCATTTATTAGGTTTAAAGCTTAAAAAATTGCATAACGATGTATTTATATTAATTTGTAAAATATGAAATTATAGATCTAGTCCAGTATGGATAAATAATACAATCTTAGATATGATTAAGTATAAAATGAATGTCTTTAGCTCCCTAAAAAACGAGAGGATCACATCTGCATTAAAGAATTATAAGGAATGTAACAAAAAATCCAAAAGGTAATCAGAATTGTAAATCTGTGATAAAAAAAGCAAATCAAAAAAAGTTTTACAAACATATAAATCATAAAAGAAAAATGGCAGAAAATATAGGACTTTTTGAATATCAGGCAAGGGACTTAATTGTGGAGGACCAAGCTAAAGACAAAGTTTTAAATGCTTGCTTCACTTCTGCCTTTACCAAGGTGATGCTCTTATTTCATAAAAGGGATCTGGGTTGTTCCCACTCTACCTCATTTAGCATGAATTGCTTAACACAGGAAGGTGTGCAGCCAGGTTTAAATAAGATTAATATAGACTAGGCACCTGTCCCAGATGGCATAGACCCCCAGGGATTAAAGACATAGGCCCATATGCAATTCACTTTTTCATCTTAGTTATCTCCTAGGAGATAATATTCATCTTTCCTTTAACCACTTGCCGACCGCCTACTTCATATTGGCGGCGGCAAAGTGGCAGCCCCAGGACCACGTAACGCAGATTGGCGTCAGGTCCTGGGGCACTCTCTGGCCGGGGATCGCGCGCTGGGATGCGCGCGCATCCACCGGCAATAGGCTCCGCCCACCCGCGACGTCAACCCGCCGGCCAATCGGAAGCGCCGGCGGGTTGTTAACCCCGCGATCGCCGCTACAAAGTGTATAATACACTTTGTAATGTATACAAAGTGTATTATACAGGCTGCCTCCTGCCCTGGTGGTCCCAGTGTCCGAGGGACCACCAGGGCAGGCTGCAGCCACCCTAGTCTGCACCCAAACACACTGATCTGCCCCCCCCTGCCCCCTGATCGCCCACAGTACCCCTCAGACCCCCCCCTGCCCACCCCCCAGACCACCATTTGCACACAATCACCCCCCTAATCACCCATCAATCACTCCCTGTCACTATCTGTCAACGCTATTTTTTTTTTTAGTCCCTAAACTGCCCCCTGCTCCCTCCTGATCACCCCCCCACCCCTCAGATTCTCCCAAGACCCCCCCAGACCCTCCCCCCCCCTGCGTACTGTATGCATCTATCCCCCCTGATCAACTGTCAATCACCTGTCAATCACCTGTCAATCACCTGTCAATCACCTGTCAATCACCCGTCAATCACCCCCTGTCACTGCCACCCATCAATCAGCCCCTAACCTGCCCCTTGCGGGCAATCTGATCACCCACCCACACCAATAGATCGCCCGCAGATCCGACATCAGATCACCTCCCAAATCCATCGTTTACATCTATTCTCTCCTCTAAACACCCACTAATTACCCATCAATCACCCATCAATCACCCCCTATCACCACCTGTCACTGTTACCCATCAGATTAGACCCTTGCGGGCACCCAATCGCCCGCCCACACACTCAGATTGCCCTCAACCCCCCCCCCCCTTATCGATTCGCCAGTGCATTATTTACATCCGTTCTTCCCTGTAATAACCCACTGATCACCTGTCAATCACCCCCTGTCACTGCCACCCATCAATCACCCCCTGTCACTGCCACCCATCAATCAGCCCCTAACCTGCCCCTTGCGGGCAATCTGATCACCCACCCACACCAATAGATCGCCCGCAGATCCGACATCAGATCACCTCCCAAATCCATCGTTTACATCTATTCTCTCCTCTAAACACCCACTAATTACCCATCAATCACCCATCAATCACCCCCTATCACCACCTGTCACTGTTACCCATCAGATTAGACCCTTGCGGGCACCCAATCGCCCGCCCACACACTCAGATTGCCCTCAACCCCCCCCTTATCGATTCGCCAGTGCATTATTTACATCCGTTCTTCCCTGTAATAACCCACTGATCACCTGTCAATCACCCCCTGTCACTGCCACCCATCAATCACCCCCTGTCACTGCCACCCATCAATCAGCCCCTAACCTGCCCCTTGCGGGCAATCTGATCACCCACCCACACCAATAGATCGCCCGCAGATCCGACATCAGATCACCTCCCAAATCCATCGTTTACATCCATTCTCTCCTCTAAACACCCACTAATTACCCATCAATCACCCCCTATCACCACCTGTCACTGTTACCCATCAGATTAGACCCTAATCTGCCCCTTGCGGGCACCCAATCACCCGCCCACACGCTCAGATTGCCCTCAGACCCCCCCCTTATCAATTCGCCAGTGCAATATTTACATCTGTTATTCCCTGTAATAACCCACTGATCACCTGTCAATCACCCATCAATCACCCCCTGTCACTGCCACCCATCAATCACCCCCTGTCACTGCCACCCATCAATCAGCCCCTAACCTGCCCCTTGCGGGCAATCTGATCACCCACCCACACCAATAGATCGCCCGCAGATCCGACATCAGATCACCTCCCAAGTGCAGTGTTTACATCTCTTCTCTCCTCTAAACACCCACTAATTACCCATCAATCACCCCCTATCACCACCTGTCACTGTTACCCATCAGATTAGACCCTAATCTGCCCCTTGCGGGCACCCAATCACCCGCCCACACCTCAGAACGCCCTCAGACCCCAGCCCTGATCACCTCGCTAGTGCATTGCTTGCATCTATTTCCCCCCTCTAATCACACCTTGAGACACCCATAAATCACCTCCTGTCACCCCCTAGCACACCTACCCATCAGATCAGGCCCTAATTTGCCCCGTGTGGGCTCCTGATCACTCGGCCAAACCCTCAGATCCCCCTCAGACCCCCTTCCGATCACCTCCCCAGTGCATTGATTGCATCTATTTTCCCCTCTAACCGCCCCCTGAGACACCCATCAATCACCTCCTGTCACCCCCCTAGCACTCCTATCCATCAGATCAGGCCCAATACATCCTGTCATCTAAGAGGCCACCCTGCTTATGACCGTTTCCACAAAATTTGCCCTCTCATAGACCACCTGTCATCAAAATTTGCAGATGCTTATACCCCTGAACAGTCATTTTGAGAAATTTGGTTTCCAGACTACTCACAGTTTTGGGCCCGTAAAATGCCAGGGCAGTATAGGAACCCCACAAGTGACCCCATTTTAGAAAGAAGACACCCCAAGGTATTCTGTTAGGTGTATGATGAGTTCATAGAAGATTTTATTTTTTGTCAAAAGTTAGCGGAAATTGGATTTTTATTGTTTTTTTTCACAAAGTGTCATTTTTCACTAACTTGTGACAAAAAATAAAATCTTCTATGAACTCACCATACCCCTAACGGAATACCTTGGGGTGTCGTCTTTCTAAAATGGGGTCACTTGTGGGGTTCCTATACTGCCCTGGCATTTTAGGGGCCCTAAACCGTGGGGAGTAGTCTAGAAAACAAATGCCTCAAAATGACCTGTGAATAGGACGTTGGGCCCCTTAGCGCACCTAGGCTGCAAAAAAGTGTCACACATGTAGTATCGCCATACTCAGGAGAAGTAGTATAATGTGTTTTGTGGTGTATTTTTACACATACCCATGCTGGGTGGGAGAAATCTCTCTGTAAATGGACAATTGTGTGTAAAAAAAATCAAAAATGTGTCATTTACAGAGATATTTCTCCCACCCAGCATGGTTATATGTAAAAATACACCACAAAACACATTATACTACTTCTTCTGAGTACGGCGATACCACATGTGTGACACTTTTTTGCAGCCTAACTGTGCTAAGGGGCCCAAAGTCCAATGAGTACCTTTAGGATTTCACAGGTCATTTTGAGACATTTGGGTTCAAGACGACTACTCACGGTTTAGGGCCCCTAAAATGCCAGGGCAGTATTGGAACCCCACAAATGACCCCATTCTAGAAAGAAGACACCCCAAGGTATTCCGTTAGGAGTATGGTGAGTTCATAGAAGATTTTATTTTTTGTCACAAGTTAGCGGAAATTGATATGTATTGTTTTTTTTTTCACAAAGTGTCATTTTCCGCTAACTTGTGACAAAAAAAAAATCTTCTATGAACTCACCATACCCCTAACGGAATACCTTGGGGTGTCTTCATTCTAAAATGGGGTCACTTGTGGGGTTCCTATACTGCCCTGGCATTTTAGGGGCCCTAAACCGTGAGGAGTAGTCTAGAATCCAAATGCCTCAAAATGACCTGTGAATAGGACGTTAGGCCCCTTAGCGCACCTAGGTTGCAAAAAAGTGTCACACATGTGGTATCGCCGTACTCAGAAGAAGTAGTATAATGTGTTTTGAGGTGTATTTTTATACATACCCATGCTGGGTGGGAGAAATCTCTCTGTAAATGGACAATTGTGTGTAAAAAAAATCAAATAATTGTCATTTACAGAGATATTTCTCCCACCTAGCATCTGTATGTGTACAAATACACCCCAAAACACATTATACTACTTCTCCTGAGTACGGCGGTACCACATGTGTGGCACTTTCTTGCACCCTAAGTGCGCTAAGGGGCCCAAAGTCCAATGAGTACCTTTAGGATTTCACAGGTCATTTTGCGACATTTGGTTTCAAGACTACTCCTCACGGTTTAGGGCCCCTAAAATGCCAGGGCAGTATAGGAACCCCACAAATGACCCCATTCTAGAAAGAAGACACCCCAAGGTATTCCGTTAGGAGTATGGTGAGTTCATAGAAGATTTTATTTTTGTCACAAGTTAGCAGAAAATGACACTTTGTGAAAAAAAACAATTAAAATCAATTTCCGCTAACTTGTGACAAAAAAAAAAATCTTCTATGAACTCACCATCCTCCTAATGGAATACCTTGGGGTGTCTTCCTTCTAAAATGGGGTAATTTGTGGGATTCCTATACTGTCCTGGCATTTTAGGGGCCCTAAACCGTGAGGAGCAGTCTTGAAACGAAATTTCTCAAAATGACCTGTGAAATCCTAAAGGTACTCATTGGACTTTGGGCCCCTTAGCGCAGTTAGGGTGCAAAAAAGTGCCACACATGTGGTATCGCCGTACTCAGGAGAAGTAGTATAATGTGTTTTGGGGTGTATTTTTCCACATACCCATGCTGAGTGGGAGAAATATCTCTATAAATTGACAATTGTGTGTTAAAAAAAGAAAACAATTGTCATTTACGGAGATATTTCTCCCACCCAGCATGGGTATGTGTAAAAATACACCCCAAAACACATTATACTACTTCTCCTGAGTACGGCAATACCACATGTGTGGCACTTTTTTGCAGCCTAACTGCGCTAAGGGGCCCAAAGTCCAATGAGCATCTTTAGGCTTTACAGGGGTGCTTACAATTAGGCACCCCCCAAAATGCCAGGACAGTGAACACACCCCACAAATGACCCCATTTTGGAAAGTAGACACTTCAAGGTATTCAGAGAGGAACATAGTGAGTCCGTGGCAGATTTCATTTTTTTTTGTCGCAAGTTAGAAGAAATGGAAACTTTTTTTTTTTTTTTGTTACAAAGTGTCATTTTCCGCTAACTTGTGACAAAAAATAAAATCTTCTATGAACTCACCATGCCTCTCACTGAATACTTTGGGATGTCTTCTTTCCAAAATGGGGTCATTTGGGGGGTATTTGTACTATCCTGGAATTTTAGCCCCTCATGAAACCTGACAGGTGCGCAGAAAAGTCAGAGATGCTTGAAAATGGGAAAATTCACTTTTTGCACCATAGTTTGTAAACGCTATAACTTTTACCCAATCCAATAAATATACACTGAATGGGTTTTTTTTTATCAAAGACATGTAGCAGAATAACTTTCGCGCTCAAATGTATAGGAAATTTTACTTTATTTGAAAACTGTCAGCACAGAAAGTTAAAAAAGTCATTTTTTTGACAAAATTCATGTCTTTTTTGATGAATATAATAAAAACTAAAACTCGCAGCAGCAATCAAATAGCACCGAAAGAAAGCTGTATTAGTGACAAGAAAAGGAGGTAGAATTCATTTAGGTGGTAGGTTGTATGACTGAGCAATAAACCGTGAAAGCTGCAGTGGTCCGAATGGAAAAAAAGGCTCTGGTCTTATGACTGCAGTCCTTAAGTGGTTAAATTAAATTTTCTGCATGTTATAATTGAAAAAGTACTCAAAAGATGAGGAAAAAGTACTATCAAATTTATTTTGAGCATTTTTATGTTTTAATGGTGGCTTAAAAGGTACTTTATGACAAGTTGTTAAAATATCACCTAGGAGAAAACTTTGGAGAAAAACTGAATTGCATATGGCCCATAGGCCCATATGCAATTCACTTTTTCTCCTGAGTATTTTCCTAGGTGATATTTTAACATTTTGTCATAAAATGCATTTTAAACCACCAGCAAGCAAGAAAATACTCAAAATAATTTTGATAGTACTTTTTCCTCATCTTTTGAGTACTTTTTCAATTATAACATGCAGAAAATTTAATTTAACCACTTAAGGACTGCAGTCATAAAACCCCTTAAGGACCAGAGCCTTTTTTTCCATTCGGACCACTGCAGCTTTCACGGTTTATTGCTCAGTCATACAACCTACCAACGTTTAGGTACTTTTTCAATTGTAAAATGCTTAAAAGATAATTTAAAGAGTGTATGAAAATTATCTCCTAGGTGAAAACTCAGGAAAAAAAGGTAATTGCATATGGGCCATTGAGTTTTGTCATCAAAAAGCCACTGTATCTTGTTTTTTGTAATTGCTTTTCAAGCGGTTCAGTTACCTATGAGTGGCACCCCCTTATTTAAGAAGGGAAACAAATCAGAACCAGGAAACTATAGACCTTTAAGCTTAATATCATTTGTGTGTAAATTGTAAGGCGATATCCTAAGGGTGCGTACACATCCAATTTAAATTGGCCAATTTTACCACTTCCACGTAGTATGAGAGCTTACCTACGCAATCTGCTCATAGTATTCAAAATCTGGTTGCCCTCCTATGACATGGAGGTAATAACGTTGGTCAGTGATTGGCCAATCAAAATTGTGTGTGTGTACGAGGCTTAAGGGAGACCTTAAGGTACCCATACATCAAGCGATGATGGGCAGATTCGACCAAGAGACAAGTCTCTCTCTATTCAAATCTGATTAAAGAGAGATATGCCATCTGCCCATACACAACAGGCCAATTTTCAAACAATTTTAGTATTAAATCGGCCTTTGACACCACATCTGACTGCCTCACCACCCTGAGGCTGTCCGCTCTAATGTCTAATGTCTCCCCTCCCTCCGTGCTCAGTGCAAGCTATATATTATCTGTCTGCGGCCACTGCTAGTCTAGTAAGAGTGCATGTGTGACGTCAGACGTCACAGATGCGCCCACATTATTAGGCAACATTGTGGCTCGTGTGTATGGAGAGCAGAGGGAGCCCTGAGCAAGCGGAGGCCGCAGATAGGTAATGTATAGTTTGCACTGGGCAACATTAGACATTAGGGCAGACAGCGCCGAGGGCTTCATTGCGTTTGTTGCTTCAGCGCTACATCTTGCATCATGTCCGATCAACTAATATGACCAATTACAGCCCAAAATTGGTCACATTGTCGATCGGGCATGCACTTGGCGGCACCGATTTTCATCCAATTCCAATTATAATAAATGAATTGGGTGGTCAATTGGTCACCAAGTCACCTGATGTATGGCAAGTTTAATTGCAAAATCTGATTTTCATGGCTGACTAATTGGAGTGATTTCCCCCAATTATGCATACAAATACTCAGAATCCCATCAGATGTGTAAGATTCTTTCTCTTTGTGTAATATATTTATCATTACAGGAATATTGTCTAAAGAAGGCAATTATTAGTCAAATTATTAGCCAAATTATTATTAGCCAAAATCTTGCTATTTTTCTTTAAGTTAGCCAATAAATTGTACCATCCTGATTCAAGACTTCCTGCTTTTATTGATGGCTAACATGGAACTGCTACTTCCTGTAAACACAGTGAAGCAATCAGGGGTGCAAAAGGATACAACAAGATTTACTTCCTGCTTTGTGTAGACTTATTAACCAAGACATATAAACCAATGAGTAACTATAGAGAAGAGAATTATGAGTATTATGAGTCTCTTTAAACTCTGAAGCGAACAAAAATTGCTATTTTTACCTGGTAGTTCACTTCAGTGGTCTCATTAGATGTAATCCGCCGCATCCCCTCCGCAAAACAAGGGCTTTAGACCCCCCCAAATCCCGGGGCAAACATCCACGACCATCTTGGTCGTGGATTGTGCTGCCCTGAGAGGCAGAGCTTTCTGCTGTAGCTCTGCCTCTCCTGACGTCAATCGCCGTGCAGATCTCCGCCTCTCCCCGCCCCTCTCTATGAAGGTTGACTGTGACTGAGAGAGGCAGGGAGAGGTGGCGAGCCACGGTGATTGACATCAGTAGAGGCAGAGCTGCAGCTGAAAGCTCTGCCTATTTCAGGAAGCGCTGGCCGTATTGCCCCCGGGGATTTGGAGGGTCTAAAGCCCTTGTTTTGTGGCGGGGATACGGCGGTTTACATCTAATGAGAGTACTGAAGGAAACTAAACGGTAAAAATAGCAATTTTGTTTGCTTCAGTCTCTCTTTAACACCCAGGTATGTTATGGTTTCAAGGTGATTTCCTAAAAAAAACACTTAGTTGGTGGTCAGACCACAGTGGTTAGTCACATAACACACGTTATAATGACTGTGAACTGCAATGGAGACTGGACATAGATTTTAATACAAAGCCTGCTTTCAGTGAGTTAGAATAACATGCTTTCAGTGAGTTAGAATAACATGATCAGTTACAACGCAGTACTGTGAGCAGGTCCATAGAATTGTATGGGTAGTGAGTTAACATGCAGAAATATTCTGCAATGCAGTTGAGCCTTGTGAACTAGCTCTTAAGTTTAAAAAAGTGTGTTTTGTTACAAAATTATTTGTGTAATAATGACAAATGTTATGGAGCTTTTTCTATGTAAGTGCAGTGTCTCTTTAATTATCAGTCACCAGATAAGGATAATCAGTTTTAGTACTGTAATGGTCTTGCTTATCACTAAAATCAATAAATGGCATACAACTGGGTACATCAGGCCAGGAAAAGGCCTTGGAAATACCGGTTGATAACAATGAAGCAACTCTATTCAATACCAAGCAGCACCTAAAGCAAAAAAAAAAAATATCTGTGATGCATGAAACTAAAAGTAAAATGCTAGTATACTACTCCCCCATATAAATCACTTGTGAGACTACACTTGGGGTCTGAGATTTAGTTAAGTACATCCCATTATAGGAACAGGTACAAAGGTGGGCAACTAAATGAATCAGAGGAATGGAAGGTCACCCTTACCAAGATAGGTTGGACAAGCTTATTTAGCTTTCAACTTATAAGTCAACAGAGAAGTGATCAGATTAACATGTATAAATGCAAAATACAAAAGCTTGGGGCAGATGAGCTTTTTGTTCCCAGGCTTGTAAAAAGGACAGCCGGACATGATCATTTACATACAGCCTAACTGCAGATCCCATATTAAAACACTAGCTGATGGCCCAGCGTTGCCCAGGTATGTATTTGGCGGGTGTTGGCTCTGCCCACTTTTTCTAACCCTAACACACAATTACTCACTGACCAAGTTTTTGAGCTTTGCGGTCTTTGACATCAATAATTTGCATTACAATAAAACAAATCTGATTGGCTGTTTGTGACCCCACCCCTTTTTCTGAATTTGAACCCCAGTCACCCAATGAATAACTGTACCAGGTTTGAGGCTTGTGCCATTAACAGTGCAAGAATGGCAGCAATTAAGTATTTCCCTTAAAAATCAATAGGTGAATTTTGATTGGCTTTTGTAGACTCCACTCACTTTTCTGAATATTAATCTCAATCATCCAGTGACAAACTGTGCAAAGTTTGAGACCCCTACCATTAACAGTGTAAGAATGGTTGCAGTTTACATTTTCCCAGAGAGATTTGTCTCCACCCACACTTGGTTATAGGGATAAAAAGTATTCTATATGTTATTCCAGGTAATGTATGTGGGTGCCAAATTTCAATCATATCCATTCAGCCATTGTTGTGTGTTTGAGTAACAAACATGTAAACATCCAAACTTTTGCATTGATAATATTAGTGAGATGAATCATTTGATTACACAAAGGGACTACTGTACCTAATAACAATAAATCAAGGACCTGGACTTGACTGTCCACAGCAATATTCAAATAAGTGGTGTACTTTCTGCAATGTCTGATGAGATAAACATTGTGTCACAGTCAGTGAGTAGAAGCACTCAGTGGCCCAAATGCAATTAACCTTTTCACCTCCTAGAAGATAATTTTAATATTCTCTTTAAATTCAATTTTCAACATTTTACAATTAAAAAAGTACCCAAAAGCTGGTGAAAAAGTACTATCAAATTTATTTTAAACAGTTTCCTGCTGGCTGGTGGCTTAAAAGGCATTTTACGACAAGTTGTGACAAATTTATCACCTAGGAGAAAACTCAGGAGAAAAATGAATTGTATATGGGCCAGTATGTGTCATCAAGGCTGGTAAAGACATTCCTATGAAAGTACAGCAGAGGTATGTGGTTGAAATGTGAGTTAAGTTTGGGAAGAACTCTGAAACTAGCTGGAAAACATTTTTTGTCTGCTTTACATTATTTAGCTACTGGACTGGTCAGGTAAGCATCAACAAAATTAGTAGCTAGAAATCATGGAACCCCATAGTAAAATGTTGTTTTCTCCCCCCCCCCCCCCCCCCCAAAAAAAAAAGATAAATATGGGTGGGGGAGGAGAGTGCCAGTGGGTGAAGAGGGTGCCAATGGGTGGAAAAGAGAGTGTCACTGGGTAGGGAGGAGGGTGCCGATGGGTGGGTAGAGGGTGCCACTAGGTGGGGAGGAGGGAAGAGAGCCACTGGGTGAGGAGGAGAGAGCCACAGGGTGGGGAGGTGGGGAGAAGAGGGTGCCACTGGGTGGAGTGGAGAGTGTCACTGGGTGGGTAGGAGAGTGCTACTGGGTGAGGGGAAGAGGAGGGTGCCAATGGATGGGGAGGAGGGGAGAGGAGGGTGTCAGGGTGTCACTGGGTGAGTAGACAGTGCCCCTGGGGGGGGGGGGGGGGAGGGTGCCACTAGGCGGGGAGAAGAGGAAGGTGGTATTGGGTGGGGGGAAGCAGAGGGTGTCGCTGGGTGGAAGGAAAGATGCCACTGGGGGGTACTTTATTGCCTCCCTCCTGTGTCAGTGAGTAATCGGGGGATGCGGGCAGGTGGTCGATATTATTCCTCCATTCCTTTCCATGGGCTCCCCTCCTGTGTCCCACTGCAGAGTTCATGTGCAGCAGTGTGTTTAACTCTCACCTGCTGCATGCGCCCATGACACCAGCTCCTCTCTTCTTCCTGTTTTCTAACAGGAAGTAGAGGGAAGTAGAGAAGAGCCAGCAGCTGGAACGCATGCAGCAGGTGAAAGCTAAACACAATGGTGAGCAGGAACTCTGCAGGGGGGACACAGCAGGGGGGCCATGGAGAGGAAGGGAGGAATGATGTGGGCTCCCCTCCCTGCATCCCCAGATTACTCACCAGCTGCATCCGCACATGGCAGCCATAACTGGAGGCTGAAGAGGGGCAGACCGCACTGCAGTTGGGACTGGGCCCCCTAGTGGCCGAGGGCCCCATAGCAGTTGCTATGCATGCTATGGCTATCCCTATGCCACTGAGGCTGTCATATATATTCCTTTCAGGCCCCTTCCACAGTTCACATTTCAGTTGCAATTCTTCTGCAACTGCATTGCAATGGTCCCGAAAGGTCACACCGCACATTATCACTGCTGTGACCATACTGCGAGACACACTTTTCAATTAAAGTATGCCTCACTTTCCGAGTGAAACACAGGCAGTGCACAGCAGCTCTTGCACTGCCATGACAGAACCTGTTGTACCAACCCTATAGGGCTATCACTGCTTCTTCAACGGGACAAGGTTAATTTCTATGACACAACGCGATGCAGCAAGTGTGAAAAGGCCAATAAACAATGCATATTGCCTGGCTATCCTGCTGATCCTCTACCTCTAATAAATTTAGCCATCAGGTGTTTCTGACTGAAATCTGACTGGTTTAGCTGCAGTGGCATAGCTGAGATGCTTGGGGCCCAGGGCAAGTTTTACATTGGGCCCCAAGCACTCTATTGACATGAAGTTCTAAAACAGTTAGTTAAGGATCACTACTATTCAATGCAGACATAGAGGTGTTCATTACCAGAAAAGGACCAGAAAAGGACCAATTAAAAGCTAATAAGATGGATTAAGGAGGGCCGCTAATGGACCTCTCTGGTCCAGGGGCCCCGGTGTAGTCGCAACCTCTGGATCCCCTATTTCTATGCCACTGATTAGCTGCATGCTTATTCCAGGCATGTAATTCAGATACTAATGATGCACAACTTATCAGTAGGACTGCCAGGCAACTGGCATTGTTTAATAAGAAATAAAAATAGTAGCCTCCATATTCCTCTCACTTCAGGTGTGCTTTAAATGAGTTAAGCTGAACTAAAACAGTTAATATGCTACTTTTTTCCTAATCGGAAATACTGAAATAAGGAAAGTTATAATACATTGGCTTAGTATTTGTTTCTTCTATTATATATCACAATTCTTATTTGTTTCTTACACGATCATCGAGCTCTCACTGTATGTGTGAAAGTAGGAAAGAAGCATCATTTTACAACTCAGGTTTTTAATGAAATCTGTTTTCTATGGTGATAAACCATGTGTGATAATTAGCTGGTTTTATGCCGCTTTTGACCCAAGAGTGAATTCACCCTTCATCTAACTCTCTCCGGCATTCAGATCAGGAAGTATGCGTTAGTTTTATGATCTGATCTTCCTGTCGTTTAAATTCTTGCTGTGTTTTCACTCGATGCCATAAAATAATGATGACCTATGATAGCATAAGGAAATCACAACAAACAGCACATACAATGTGTCTATCAGCCTGCTGTAAAGGTACTGATCCACATAACAAATTGGGGGGAAAGCACTTAAACTAAAGAAAAGCCTCTTCACCAGATTTTAATGGAAGTTGTAGACACTTGGAGACATAAAGTTGCAGCAATAAATAACATATTGAAAAACATACAGCTCAAAATTAAGTTACGAAAATTCTGCCAGTTGTGTTAAGAAAAAAGTAACTGCAAATTTTCCTCCTCAACTACGTAGTTACTATTTAGTGGTCAAGCAGCTATAACCAATTATATTTTTCATCTTTTTTTTTTTTGCATGATGAAGAAATGCTTGTCAGTGAGCAATCAATAATCCTATTTAACAACAGCAATAGTTTACTGTACAGAATGATCTAACCCTCATTCCAAGGCACCGCAAAATCTGCCCATCAGCTGTATCTCAAGATGTCTGTAGAGTCAGGGAGTAGCTGGCCATACAATCGATGACTATTTTAATAGATTAGATGTTTGATTTGACAAAACATTGAATGCACTAAAATCTGATTGAAAACTAAAGGTGTCAATATATCACTCAATATTGCGGCCCAGTCAACCTTCCGAATCGATAATTTTAATGAATGTGGAGAGAATCAGTGCCACATCATGGCCCCCCCAATAAGTCTTTTAATCAAATTATGCCCCAAATCGGTCGAATAGATTGATTGGTAATGGCACAAAAATCTCAGTCACAAGGGCTTGATTGGGTGCATGGCGTAACAGTGTTTGATTTTGCAATGACTTACAGACTCAACAGACCCCTGGCTGATGTACCCCAAGTGTCCCTCCCCCTGCCCATGCTCAGTGTTAAAGTCTCACCTCCCAGCCAGTGTGACTCCTGGCCTCTTCCAATGTCCACCATCATTGCGAGCGCCTGTTCCATGTGACACAGGCACTTGTGGTGATGCTAAACCCCCTGAGCATACCAGGAGTGATGACAGTGGAGAGGTGAGACTTTAACACTGAATATAGGTACTGGATGGGTTGACACTTTATACTTGCCTGGCAGCAGTCAGCAAGATGATTTCCAATAGATTTCATGCTGTGCAGTGCATGGCTAGGCAATAAATCTGATCAGAGAAAGTTGATCTGGTCATACATTGAGTGATGTATAGCCACCTTAAGCGTTGTAATGTAGTAAATGATCAATATGAAGAAGATCTCAATGTTTTTACAGATCTATTAAAAGTAATACAGTTCATGGCCAGCTTTACCAAAAGAGCAGTACAGTGAGCAAAGTCACTGTAACATAAAACAAGGGATTTTCCATTGGTGGATGTGTCGTTCATTCTAAATGCTAGAAGGTTGAGGAAGATACAAATCTTTTTCATGATCTACTAAAATTCATACAATTCATGTCAAGTTTTACCAACAGAGCAGTGCAGTGAGTGAAACCACTGTAACATAAAAGTACACCTAAAGTGACCAGGTTGGGCCTGGCTTGTGTACTGTTCTTTCTCTTTTTAACAGATCCAGGAAAATCCTACTTAGGATTAGGCTCATAGATTTAATACTTGATCTCATCATTTCATTTTCAGTTTAGGTTTAATTTAATACTGACATCCCTGTCCCATATAGTCAATCACATAATAGCAGTAGAATAAAACACTCAATGTATGTGTGTAAAAATAAATGTGTGCCCAGATGACATATTAAGAAAAAACACATAAATCCAGGCACATTGCCTCAAGTTAGGACATTTGAATAAATGATTAAGGAGATGCTAAAGGGGATGCGACTAGCAAAATGGCTAAGACAGTTAACCCTTGCATGTGAGTGTGCAAAGGGTTAACTGTATTTTCCATTTTTCAGGCCACACCCCCTTTAACACCTCCCTTATAACTAATTTAAATGTCGTACTTTAAGAGGCTGTGTCTGGATGTATATTTGTTTCTTGTAAGTTACCCCTGTGGCCAGGGTTAATCCAGTGCAATCCCTCCTTCCCCTGTCTGTGACCATTGTCAGTATGCACACAGCTTTTGCTGGTGTGTGCATGGTGCACACGAATATATTTTGTTAGCTTCCTTGTGGGATTAGTCTGGTGCACTATCTGTCCCAGGAGAGGAGGTCAGTGTATGTGCTCCTAATCTTTAGATGCAATGTATGTCTGCATGTCTGTGTCATGCATATTACTGGACCAGATTTAGTACACCTATGAATACTGGGGTACTGCTGCACTGATTACGCTAGATAATTAACTCTTTTGCACTAAGAACCTGTTTTTTAATTGTAGCTGTAGGTTACAGTGGTTCCTGGACGATTGATTTTATGTTTGCATGCAAGTGTGGGAAGGGTTAACTGTCTTTGCCAGATGAGAAATTAAAACATCTCCAGTGTGACCTCAACATCCAATTAAACTGTAATTATAATTTTTGGGTAAACTTTGGCTTTAAATTAAAATGATTTCATCTGAGTTGTAAGATCATTAGGGGTGCCTGTTATGGATGCCTTCAATATGTATTGTGTGCACACAATGTCCTGTTACCTGCTCTGTACCTAGATTCAATTATCGTTTTTTGGCTTTTGCCATCTGGCTGTACTAAAAATGTTGTGTTGTTGCACAGTATGTGCACCTGGCAGACAGGAAAATGTACAAAGAACAAAATGTATTAATAAAAAATGAAAGCCAGCTCAGCTGAAAGAAAATTACTGGAGACTGCATCATAATTTAAATAAAACCCAAACTGGCCATTCAAGTAAATACAAGTTTTGATAATCATGCAGTGCCTACTGTAGCTATCAAACTGTAAAGTACTTTGATTCACTTAATGTTGTTTAAAGGACCACAATCACAAAAAAAATAAAATGTAAAATACTTATTCATAAGAAGTACAATGTGCCATTATTTTTTTTTTCCTCTGTTGCTGTCACTTACAATAGGCTGTAAAAAATGTGACAGATCTGACAGGTTTTACACTCGTCCATCACCTTATAGGGTATTCTAAGTATTTCCTTTTTTTGCTTTGCAAAAGCCCACCCTGTAAAGGGTCAATACAAAGATGCTTGCCATCCTCCATAGTCCTACGCACACTATTTTGGAAGTTGGACTAAGCAACTGCCAATCAGTTTGTGTACTTAAAAAAAAAAAAAAGAATGCCCTGAGAATCCCCTATGACAAGATGGACTAATCCAAAACCTGTCAGATCTGTCTGATTTTTGCTGTAAGTGAAAGCATAATCTATGCATTTTGAACTTTTTTTCACAACAGTGGTCCTTTAATCTTCTGTAATGCATATTTCTCTAAAGCACTGGAAATCTGTGCAGGGCTTAGTCATCATTCCGGATCAGTCCAAATAGGATCCATTCACGCTGTTTATATTTAAAAAGGACACTGGCTAAAATAGATTGGGGCTAATAGCTAACCTTGAAAAATAATGTAAAATCTGCATCAATCAAAATGTATAGTGAGTATAAGCCACTAGGGGCACATCTGTGGGATGTAGCTGTAATAGTATTCTTGGTGAATCTTTTAATCTGATAAACAGTGTTTTGTTTTTAGTTTATTTTTGGAATGGTCAAAGCACTGAAAATTGTCAAATTGTCTATTAATAATCTGTATCTGCTTTCTTTGTATTCTCCATCAAATGGAAAGGGGAAATTACATTATTATTGTTTGTTTAATATTATTGTTTGTTTAATCTCACTAGAACGTGATCTGGAATTTGTATGTATTTATTTATTTATTGATTTACAAGATGAGTAGAAAGTTTTGGAGTAGAGTGGTCTGTACGTTAGAACTCTTTACTGATGAAAAACATGCAGACATAAATCATACACCACCATCAGGCAATGCAGCTTACTTAGAACAGAGAGCAACACAGAGTGAATACAGAATATAACGATGCCATATAGAACATCATCACCATTTACACACACTGACATCTTGTGGTTGTTTTACTATACTGCCATTTAGGTAATAATCCTGTTGATACTTCCAACAGAAAGAAGATTGCAGCAACGTGGAGAAGTTGTTGAGGATAACCTATCAGGTGTCAGATACTGAAAAATAAAAAAAGGATTTTATTGGTTGCTCTGCGCAACTGCTCCACTTCTTTCACTCAATATTTATTTGGACTTTGATGCAGTGAGTCTGCCATAATATAAATATTGTTTTATTTAACATCCTCTCTGTCATAGTCTCCGTGAACCCCCTGTGTTGTGATCTTCAGTACACGCTTCTCATTTTTTCTGACTCTGACTGAAGTTCAGTTAACAGGAGAAGGAAAGGGTTTTTTTTCCAGCTATAACTATTGAATTGCTTGTGTAACCCAGTTATTCCCTGACTTGCATATCATGCTGCTGTTCAACAGATGGTGAATGTCAGCAGACTTGACTTTATTCAAAAATTTAACATATATATTACTTTTTACATAATCTAGAATCAGAAGTTCAGATTGTAAAATATTCTTTCAATTCTTCTTTCTTTCCTATAGTCTAAGGAAACTGCTTCGAGCACCTGTCAACCATATAATAATGTCTCCAGTGTATATCATGGTCTTCATAAAAAATAGTTTATAGCTTAAGGCCCAATTCTTAGCACATTACAATTATTTCAGCTTAACCACCATTTTTCCCCAGTACAAAGTTAACATTATATAAAATGAAAATGCCCCCAGAAACCTATAATTCACTGCAAAGTTTACAGTCACACAACTGCAGTCTCCACAACTTGGACTGTCAAGTATCACATACCAGCTGCATAAATGTGTGGAAAATTAAATATTTGCAGGTTTTTTAAACAGTATCTCCAGTGCAAAATAGGATGCAATAAACCTTCCCCATATAGTACTCTAATGTAGGTTTGAAAAATGGATGGGAAAATAAATTACCCGTTCTCTTCAAATAAGTTAGTCCCATCTCCTTTGGCAGAACTTCCATTACAGACTTTACCCAAAGCCGATCCACTGAAGTTCACAGCTCTGTGGTCACTATGTTGCTGTTGTTTGCCCCCAGCACGGCAACCACAGCCTGATAGGGGGCAGGCAATGGCAACACAGTGGGGGTGGCCATAGAGATGTGAACTTCAATGGAGAGGCTTCAGGTTTGCGATATGGGAGGGTGGTTTACCAATTATGGTGATTTATTGTTTTTTCTCCTAATAATTTTCCTTATATTGACCTTCATTGTTTCACAAACTAAAGCAGGCCCAAAGGAAAACAAAGGAAGAGGAATCAAAAGGGAGGTAAGCCATTGGAATTGCTAACTAGGCTTTGAGCTGGCCGCTCCACATAAAACCTAGTGCACTACTTATGAATGTTAGATCACTAGCAAATAAAAAAGACAAGCTCAGACTGGATATTTCCACATATAAAACTATTGAATAGAGGTTGTTGCCTCTTGATTTTTTTCAGAGATATGGCTTGATCACTCCATACCAAAAACTGCAGTTGATCAGTTTGACACTGATTCTGGTAAGAAAACAGATGGAGGTCGGATTGTGTAGTACCAATGCTTGGTGCACTAATGTAACCATAATCAACAAGTATTGTTCTCTAGACATGGAATATCTAATTCGAACATGCCTTTCATTTACTTACCCAGGGAACATAGTTATTATCATCATAGCTGTATACATTCCACCTCAGACAACCGTTAAGTCAGCGCTTCAATAACTGTTTGATGTCATCAGTAAACAGCAGAACTCGCTGGAGTTTTTAACCAAGCAAATCTTAAAGAGGAACTCCAGTGAAAATAATGTAATAAAAAAAGTGCTTCATTTTTACAATAATTATGTATAAATGATTTAGGCAGTGTTTGCCCATTGTAAAATCTTTTAAATCTCTGATTTACATTCTGACATTTATTACATGGTGACATTTTTACTGTGGGCAGGTGATGTAGCTGCTGCTTGCTTTTTTGGCAGTTGGAAACAGCTGTAAACAGCTATTTCCCACAATGCAGCAAGGTTCACAGACAGGAAACTGCCAAGAGTACGTACTCAAAATTTATTTGTGGGAGGGGTTTCACCCCAATATCAGCCATACATCGACCCCTGATGGTCTGTTTGTGAAAAGAATAGATTTCTCATTTAAAAGGTGGTATCAGCTACTTATCGGGATAAAGTTCAATTCTTTGTCGGAGTTTCTCTTTAAGAATGTATTTCTCAGACTCAGTATGTGCATTGTGAAAAAAAAGGAGGAAACACCTTCAACCATGTCTATACAAACATAAAAGGTTCCTATAAGGCCACTACCCAGCATATCTCAGTCTGACTTTCTTTATTACTTGTTCCAGCATACAGTTCTGTCCCTGACACGGTCATCTCTCAGCTCCAAGGTTACCTTTGAACATACATAGTTAGTTTGGATTAAAAAAAAACAAAAAAACATTTTTCTATCAAGTCCAACCAATTATAAATAAACATAAGGTACATTTCTGTCCTGCACCCTCACACATCCCAGTTTATCCACAGTTGATCATCAAACAGACTTGGAGATATATAGTTCCCTTATATTGTCAAATGTTAATTACTGTGTGGACAGCATAATTGTCAGCAAAATGATTACAGTTTACTCAAATGAGAAACTATAGATGACTGGCAAGGTTAAACAGATATGGAGAAAAATAAAGCCTTTAAATGGGGCTAAAGAGCAGCCAGAGCTAGCCTCAAGATAGGCATCAAGTCTACAAAATGTAACTATAGACAACAGATTGAGAAGGACTTTGGTAATAACTCAAACTCACTGGGGATGTGGCAAGACATTCAACTGAACACAGATTGCAAAAAGTACAATGGTACACAATACACACTACAAACTAGTTGGAGTATTTACAAAAAAATTCACTCCTCATGGCAGAAATCAATAACCATTGTTCCAGTCCCGCTCCCCCCCCCCCCCCCCCAAAAAAAAAAACCTTGAAAAAAAAACTCTTAATGACTATTAACCATTTGCTCTCATCCATGTTATCATAAAGTGCTTTAAACGACTGCTAACCACACATACCAAAGCTTCATCCTAGCAAGTCTAGGTCAACATCTGTTGGCCTACCGGACAAATACATCAACTACCAAGGATGCCATCTGTGTGACTCTCTATGCTGCCAGCTCACTTCTGGAAAAGTTCAACACCTATGTGAGGATGCTCATTGTCGACTACAGCTTGACATTTAATACCATCGTACCTAGCCAGCTGATCAACAAACTTTATGCACTAGTACTTGCTCCTGTTTATTGCACTTTCTTATCAATCGCTCTCAAGTTGTCAGATTAGAAAAACACACACCCTCCACCCTCACCCTGAGCACTGGTGTGCCATGGGCTGTGTATTAAGCCCTTTTCTCGTTCAACTATTAACTGTCATCTTATATACAAATCAAACAGAATTGTTACATTTGCAAATGAAATGACTGTTATTGGGCTGATATCAGGAAGTTGCAGTGTAAAGAGTTCCTGCTTTCAGTTTTTAGGAGTTACCATGACAGAGGACATGTCCTGAGCTTACAACACCTACTCTGTAATTGGCAAAGCACAGCAACACCATTATTTTCTGAGAAATACTAGAAGCACTAACATTTCCCAGATGCTGCTGGTTAATTAATACAGATACAATATAGAAAGTGTCTTAATCAACTGCATAATGGTCTGGTACAATAGCTGCACCAAGGCCAGTAAAGAAGCCATGCAGCAGGCTGTAAAAACAGCAAAGGTCATTATTGGCACTGGAGATGGCCCGAACAGTTCACTGGTGGACAGTTCCTGGCAAATTTCTGCTGTTCGCGTTCTCGGTGAATGTATGGGGTTGTACGACCCACCTATATACATTATCATGGAGCCAAACTTTGACCCCTTACCTCACAGTCAAGCAGACACAGGGCAGCCAATCAGCTAGTACCCCCTCCAGGCCCCCCCTACTCCCCTATTAAAAACCAGTTGCGGTGGCCATATTGTATTCATTCTCTGCTGCCTGCTGACTGTTAGTGAGAGCAGGGTCAGACTTGCTGCAGATAGGTAGGGAAAGCTTAGCTAGGCCTGTGTTATTGTTCCTCACTTTCTGTGAAAGCACCCCAAACAGCCCTTTTGAGGGCTAGTACATCGGTCTCTTTTTTTGTGTGTATGTGACACCCCACAGCCCACTAACACCCAGAGCTGTGCATAATGGGATTTCTGCCGTTTAGGGATTAAAACCCGACTTTGTGTCATCTCCGTAATTTTTGGTAGGACTTTTGACATGGATCCGCCTCTGGCATGCCACAGTCCAGGTGTTAGACCCCTTGAAACAACCTTTCCATCACTTCTGTTCTGTGTCCAGAAACAGTCTAAAATTTGCCTGCCCGTTGAAGTCTATGGTGGTTCGCCAGCTTTGCATGTTCGCAAACATTTGCGGAAGTTCGCGTTCACTGTTCGTGAACAGAAAATTCTATGTCCATGACATTTCTAATTGGCACTGAACTACCATTACTTGAACTCTGTATAAGATTCACTGTATGAGAAGGGCCAGCAATATTAAGGATCAGACCCACCATGGACACTCTTTGTTTGAGCTCCTACCATCAGGTAGACATTTCAGATGAATCCACATATGCACAAACAGACTGAAAAACATTATTTTTTTCCATCTGCCATAAACTTTCTAAACTCTGAATATTCTCTGAGATGATTTTTAATAGAATATATGCAGTAAGTCATATTGGTAATGTGTTATATACTATTCATTAATGTGTGCAATAAGAATTGTAGTGCTAATCCTAATTGTAGTATAAATCTGAATTGTAGTATAAATCTGTGCACAAAACCTGCCCTAACTACATCTCGGAGCTTGTTCACAGTTATACACCAGGTCATCTCCTTCGGTCCTCCAATGACCTGCTCCTCACCGCCCCATGCATTTCCCACTCCCATGCATGCCTGCATGATTTCTCAAGAGCCGCCCCCACCCTCTGGAAAGCCCTTCCACTTCCCCTCAGACTTTCTCCCTCCTTCAACACATTCAAGCAAGCCCTCAAAACCCACCTCTTTACGATGGCCTACCCAATCCTGCCACACAGTAACTCACTACTAACTATTTATTCCACCTACCCTATCAAGTGTCCTGCCCCTCACCT
This sequence comes from Hyperolius riggenbachi, assembly GCF_040937935.1. Taxonomy (NCBI): domain Eukaryota; kingdom Metazoa; phylum Chordata; class Amphibia; order Anura; family Hyperoliidae; genus Hyperolius; species Hyperolius riggenbachi. The sequence goes on along the minus strand of NC_090647.1, from coordinate 366,961,936 downwards.
TAGATTGTAAGCCTCTGGCAGGGTCCTCCCTTCACTAATGTAATCTACAGCAATGTTTCTCAACATTTTATTGGTATGTACCAATTTTAAAACCTTGTGTCACAGACCGCTAGGCCGGTCTGCGGATGGGGTAAATCGATCAGCGTCAGAAATCCTCTCACACGGTCATTTGTTCATCACGAAGGGTAACCCGCGTTCGCAATTTGATGAACTGACTCGCGAAGGGAGCGTTTTGATACCAACCGATTCACCACACACATACAATTCAAAGATCTGCCACCAAGCGAGTTACACAGCCCGCTACTGTAATTTTACTAGGACTTCGAGAATGCTCTATTAACCCTTAGCAGTATGCAAGAAACTAGGTCAGATCGTTATGTCTGGGCCGGGTTCTCGCATACGGGTTATAAGTGTATACTTCTATTAAACACAGGGTAGCGATTTCAGGAGAATAGGTACGATTGTGTTTGTTCAGCAACAGGTCATAACCGCTAAACGATTTTTAAAACGTTTAATAACAAAAATGCATTACATACAGTTATATACACCTATTAACATATAAACACAGAGCTTAAAAATAAAAAGGAATAAAATCAGAAAATCCTTACTTAGCTAGCTGAGCAGTCCATTTGAAGAATGAAGAAAAATAGTCCAGTTTAAAGGTAGGCATTCAGGTTAAAAGTCCTTTGTACACAACATGCGCCCGGTTCTCCTTGAGCACATGTCTGGACTTCCCTGGTCGATGGAAATTGAAGAACTGGGGCGGAGTTCCTCGCAAACACTTTTTACTGACCTGAGTTTTGGGGCGGTCACTACCTGGAAAGTAGGTGTGTTTAAGGCAGGGTTACCTCCTGGCAGTCAGGTTGCCACCCACAGACTCAGAGCAAGGAATGTACCAATTATTAATAATTTGTGTGACTCGGCCCAAGATTGGTGCATCGCAAATCCGAGACCATATTCATAAGCAGCATGCGACTCTGTATTAAACAAGGCTATACTGTACATGCCTAGTCTGTCGCATTCACTCTACGCAGGCCGGATAAAGTGGATTCTCTACCGATTCCTGATAGCTAGAAAAGTGCACTTCCTGTGTAGGATAGAACTGATTCCTAGGTATCAGGAAATGTAATTTTTGTCTTGCTGTGCCAACCTCATTTTGAATTATTAATACATAAAGTTCTCTTTGGCTGAAGCTTATGAGTTTGGGAGGGAATTTTGAATTTCAACCAGTTTGAGCTGACTTGGGGAACATGAGCTGGGTGACCAAATGGCTTCTCGGCAGGGGAGTTAGCCACTTGTGACATTCTTTCCTGACACAGAATGTGGGGGAGGGATGCTGCTCTCAGTAAGAGAGAGGGAAATTGACATCTATTGTGCATTTACCCAGGACTGACAGGAACTGTGCACGACCATGCGAAAATCGATGGCGATTTTGCGCACGACTTTCCGTAATATTCGTCACACCTTGTACTCACCAAGTACCTCCTAGCATTAGTAAACATTATCACAAGTACCCCTAGACAAATATATATTTAATTGTAGTGCACGATAATTGGTTTTAACCTATTCCTAAGCATTTACTATTGCTTTTAATTAGCTAAAAAATAATTTGGTGTTGTTTAAATAAGATTTATATTTTTGTACAACTCTAAATTTGTTATTCGTGGTTAAGTATATCAAGTCTGAGTACCCCCAGGAACCATAAGAAGTACTCCCTGGAGTACACATACCACACATTGAGAACCTAGGAGGATCTACAGGATTGTGTGTTCCTTTGCTATGACAGCCTGTAATTGTATTACTGGGCCTACCTAACCATCCCATACTCGCATGATCATGTTCTATGTTCTATAAACTGTCCAGTGCTGCATAATATTTTGTTGCTTCATATGCACAATACATAATAATAAATCACAAAAAAGAACAACACAAAGCAAAATCTCTAAATATTTGAAACATTTGGCATACTTTGTATAACTCTATCTCAACCTTTGTTGCTGTTACCGTACTTTATATGCATCTTGGGCGTTGTCATGAAAAGTAATTCTGTGGTGATCTATAAAGGTTATATTCTACATTTTCATAAACTGTAATGCATTCTCCACGAAAGGTACCATTTACACGTAAATTGGAAGTTTGTAATACCCCCCCAGGAAGCAGGCAGAGTGTAATCTGAATATCCATTTCTAATTTTTAGTCACACAATCTATTCTGTTAAACAGGGAGGATCGTGATTTGCTGTCTCAACTCCAAGTTAGTCTTATCAATGTTAAGCTACAACACTTGCTAGCAGTTTTTACATAGAATACTGGTCCAAGACTTTTACATGCGGCATGCCATCTTCATTAGATTTGGAAAATAACAGACAATACAGACATTACTTGTTTCATATGAGCGGAGTAAAAGTTTTCCTTGTATTCTACTTTCATTATGACCTCAGAGTAATGCAAGTAGTCTTATCAGATATTTGAGTGAATGTATCTCTCAATTTAAGTTCATTTGTAAAATAAAATATGTAGTAACAGGTAACTAAGACAGTTTGAAAATAAGAGTATAATGACAGCAAATCCCTAGAAACACATTTAATTACATAATGAAATAGTCTTGTTTACCATGGTGCAAAGTCCAATAAACATTACTTTGCCTCCAGGTAGCTTTCCCCAAATATCAGGTAGTTGAGTAGGCTATGATACATTTACTGATATAATAAATAAGAGTCTTACTTTTATTGTGCTACTCCAATTACTTCTTTTGTTTTGAAATGGATAATGTTATGAGTGTTTTAGCTGATCTAGATGACAGTAATGCTCAAAAAGTACTTAGTAGGATTAAAGAGTAGTTTGCCTGAACTAAATAAATTATATAGGAGTCTTCAGAAAATTATTTTGAACTTCATTAAAATCAATTTTGCGTATGTCTTTGGGAGTGTGACATAACTGGTAAGTCACACTGGTATTCCTAATCCCTATGCAGCATGGCCCCTCCTGGACTTTTATTTAGCTGAGGTGGGCCTTCTGAGGTACATAAATCCTCCAACTGACCAACTCGGTAATGGCCAATTAGAGCTTTTGTTTACTCCTGAAAGTCTAACTCCAAAGTTATAGCTATAACAGAACTATTAGTAAGTAGGCTTTCCCAGAAAATGTATTGTAATGTAAATGGGAGTTTTAATTGTGTGTGTACCTTGGTTGTTGAGTCCCTAACCTGGCAGGGAGGCCCCCAGTTATGCTATTAATCCCCCATTTGGATACATGTTTTGCTGAGGCCTTATTGTTGCCAGGAGATCCTGTGCAGATTTTCCTTTTAATCCTAGACATAAATAATTCTTATCACACCTGAAAGCCTAACCTTTGCTCTCGTATTGCAAGGTCATCAATGGTTAGGCTCAAAGCACCCCACTTTTGTGTGTCCACATAATAATAGTCATACAAACCTTCCTATCATAAAGAATTTGGTCTGTTATCTCTTTTTTGTCTGACTGTCACAACTCACAAAAATATAGTGTCATTGCTGTTAAAAATAAATAAATAAAATACAGAACTCTTCATGTCCAAATACTCAGGAAGAGCTAGTATCTGAAAACTGGATTACATGGCCCTTAGGATTAACCAGCAGGGCCGGATTTGTACTTTTTACCGCCCAAGGCCCACTATCATCAGCCGCCCCATGACCACAGCGGGGTTAGAATAGGGTCATTGGACATGGGAAAGCAGGGAGGTTAGATACTAATAAATCAGTGTTGGCATTTCTGAAAAGGGAGAGTTAAAAGTAACATAAAGGTAGTTAGGAGAGATTACAGGCTTGACACCTGGGAAATTTAGGTTCAGGCAAGGAATTTGAGACTATGAAAATGCATAAAATTAAGTATCAAATTAGGGTTACTGATCACAAAATTACAGTGATTAAATTGTCAATTAGTAACATAAAAGGGAAAAAGGCACACAAAAATGATAAAATTAAATTTTAAAAAATCATATTAAAATGCTCTTTCTGGGAGGGGGATACCCCTGGACACCCTGTGGGTTCCATAGAGGGTTCTTTTACCTAAAAGTGTGACCGCCTCCGGCTAGCCTAGATACCCAAGTGGGGTCGGGGTCATAGATCTCGACCTGACTACAGTGGTTGGTTCTCCCTTTGCAACCTCCCTTTGTAAGTATCCTATTTCCCATTTTTTCCCCACTCATACTCTTGTGATTTACTGCACCATTGGGGCTCCCATTGTCTCTGTTTTTGGGGTTTTTTGTTTTAGGGTGCCTGCTCACGCTCCATTTGGTCAGTTAGTGACTTGACTATCTATTCTGTAAAGTGCTGCTGAAGATGTTACTGGTATACAAATACATAATAACAATATGGTAGTAAATTAGACTATGGCAGGGATTAGACTGTGAGCTCCTCTGAGGACAGTCAGTGACATGGCCATGTACTCTGTAATGTGCTACAGGAGATGTTAGTGCTATATAAATACATAATAATATGGTAGGACATTAGACTATGACTATGGTAGGATTAGATTGTGAGCTCCTCTTAGAACAGTTAGTGACTTGACTATAAACACTATAATGTGCTGCAGAAGATGTCATTTTAAACATATCATTCTCTGTTAGGGGGAGGTCAGTGGCCTAGTTAGTGTACTGGTTAAGGGCTATATAAATACATAATAATAGTATGGTAGGATATTAGACTATGACTATGGTAGGATTACATTGTGAGCTCCTCTGAGAACAGTCAGTGACATGACTATGTACTCTGTAAAGTGCTGCAGAAGATGTCAATGCTATATAAATACATAATAATAATATGGTAGGACATTACACTGTGACTATGGGAGGATTAGACTGTGATCTCCTCTGAGGACAGTCAGTGACATGACTATGTACTCTGTAAAGTGCTGCAGAAGATGTCAATGCTATATAATACATAATAATAATATGGTAGGACATTAGACTGTGACTATGGGAGGATTAGACTGTGAGCTCCTCTGAGGACAGTCAGTGACATGACTATGTACTCTGTAAAGAGCTGCAGAGGATGTCAGTGCTATATAAATACATAATAATAATAATAATATGGTAGGATATTACACTATGACTGTGGTAGGATTAGAGTGAGCTTCTCTGAGGACAGTCAGTGACATGACTATGTACTCTGTAATGTGCTGCAGAAGATGTCAGTGCTATATAAATACATAATAATAATATGGTAGGACATTAGACTATGACTATGGCAGGGATTAGAGTGTGAGCTTTTCTGAGGACAGTCAATAACATGACTATGTACTCTGTACAGTGCTGCAGAAGATGTCATTTTGAACATATCATTCTCTGTTACCTGTCTTGCACGACACCACACAGAAAACAGAAATGAATGGACACAGCAGAGTGTATCAGATCTGCGCTGACTGTCCATGTTGGCCATGCGGCATAGTATGGACTAAGCATAACTGATGACCATGTCTGTCCTTTAAATTTCTCTCGCATTCAGCTATTGGAACAGTTAATCTACACACAGGATTTTTCTGAATTCTTGGGGCTGGATTCAGACAGGCGGTAAACGCAGCATTTTCGGTGGTCGACAAAAGTGTTGTTCACATAAAAGTCACAGCAGATTTCTGTCATCTTGGATGCACATGTGTCCAGGTGCGGCTGCGTTCCTGTGCTTCCATGTCCACCAAGGGGCTCAAAACACGGCAGGACAACAAATCATCAGAAACCTAAACTGAACACTTTTCTGTTCTAAAAGAGCATTCTGCATCAGCTATAAGCCGCTGTCAGCTGTTTTGCTGAAACCCATGTGAACCAGGCCTTATCCTCCTGCTTCTGTCCCTGCTAGAAATCCACACAGCCCAATTCCAAACTACTGGCAACCTCAATATCTTCAGGATTTCTGCACTGAGTTTAGTTTTATATGACATACAGACACATTTTTTACACTTTGCCTGTAAAGTCATAATAATTTTCTAGAGAGCAGAAAAAAATAAGTGTGATAAGATGGTGGCCAGCAGCACACAACACTGCATAGGATTGCACGACATGTCCCTTATCACAGCGTTTTCTGGCATTCAGAAAAACAGTATTAGCCCTTCTTGTGTGGTACCTTAGCATAGTACTGTTCGTTCACAGCTCACTTTCTTGCAGCCTTCATGCACTCCCCAGCACACAGGAGCACAGCACGCTGTCCCTCCTGTTCCCTCATGCTTCTGTTTGTGTCCGTGCAGAGGGGCGGGGCGGCTGCAGACACACAGCACATTCTTCTCTCCCCTGCTAGATCACAGTTGCTAGATCACAGTGTCTAATAACGGCAGGGAGAGAGAGAGAGCCTGGGCAGCCTGCGAGTAAACAATTTGAGCTACAGATGATTGAAGCACTCTGCTTACTCTGCGGACAGCTGTGAACAGGAAGGATAAGGGTTTTCTGGCAAAGGGAACTGCATGTGCGGCTCCCCACCCGCCCCTAGAAGTGACAGTGAAGTCCCCGCCCTAGGAACCCGCCTTGGGGGCCTGCCCACAAATCCGGCCCTGTTAACCAGGCTATAAGTGTGCTATAAACCAGCAGTGTAGTGTGTTTGCTGGCTTTTCAGGGACATCAAATAATATTTTGCGCATGAATTCATTGTGCTAAAGTGATGTATTATGGGAATTACTTCTAGCTCAAATGAAGCACACAAACGCTTCATATGAGCAAGTTACAAATCAGAATTTTGATCTAATATTGATAATTCACTAGCTTTGTGCTGCTGAATGAAGTATAAAGCTATGCAAAAATTATTAGACACTGTTCCTCTGTTGTTACAAAAGCAAAGCATCCAGTAACTGTTATTTAAGCCCAATTGCTGCCTATCAGTGTTGCCAACCGCCCAGAAATTTACGGGCATTCCGTAAATTTTGTTACAATTTTAGCTGTCGGTGAATTTCGTAAGGAATTCAGCAGCGTCCGTAAGGGCGGCCAAACGGCCGCCCTGTGAGCAGGAGGGAAGCAGCGCAGAGAAGAGGGAGAGCTGTGGGATCAGTGGTGGGGAAGGGCGGACGTCTCCCCCCTCCTTCCCTCACCTTAGGGCTCTCCCCTCCAGAACGAAGTGTTGTGCGGCGTTTGGCAGTGGGCGGAACTTACCTCCATCTCGCTCCAAGCGCCAGAAGTTCTGGTGCCGCTGCTCTGGTCTGGACCAGACCAGATTAGTGGCAAATCCCTCCTGCGCCTGCAACGAGATGGAGGTAAGTTCCGCCCGCTGCCAGCCACTGCACAGCACTTAGTTCTGGAGAAGAGAGCAAGCTAGGGAGGGAGAGCCCTAAGTTGAGGGAAGTAGGGGGGAGATGGCCCCCCTTCCCCGCTGTCCCTACAGCTCTCCCTCTTCTCTGCGCTGCTCCCCTCCTGCTGGGGACAAACCTGGCTACCTATTCTGGGGACATATACCCCTGCCTACATATACTGGGGACATATACCCCTGCCTACATATACTGGGGGCATATACACCTGCCTACATATACTGGGGACATATACCCCTGCCTACATATACTGGGCACATATACCCCTGCCTACATATACTGGGCACATATACCCCTGGCTATATATACTGGGCACATATACCCCTGGCTATCTATACTGGGCACATATACCCCTGGCTACATATACTGGGCACATATACCCCTGGCTACATATACTGGGCACATATACCCCTGGCTACATATACTGGGGACATATACCCCTGCCTACATATACTGGGCACATATGCCCCTGGTTACCTGTTCTGTGGACATCTGTACCCCTGGCTACCTGTTCTGGGGACATCTATACCGCTGGCCACCTATTCTGGGGACACCTATTTTTGGGGAACCACTGCCTACATATACTGGGCACATATACCCCTGGCTATATATACTGGGCACATATACCCCTGGCTATCTATACTGGGCACATATACCCCTGGCTACATATACTGGGCACATATACCCCTGGCTACATATACTGGGCACATATACCCCTGGCTACATATACTGGGGACATATACCCCTGCCTACATATACTGGGCACATATGCCCCTGGTTACCTGTTCTGTGGACATCTGTACCCCTGGCTACCTGTTCTGGGGACATCTATACCGCTGGCCACCTATTCTGGGGACACCTATTTTTGGGGAACCACTGCTGTCAGATTAAGTGTATTTTGGGGAACTACTGCCAGGTTATGTGTATTTTGGGGGAATCGCTGCTGCCAGATTACATCTATTTTTATGGAACCACTGCCATATTATCTGTATTTTTACGTGGATTTTTGGTGAAATGCTGTAAGAATACATGTAATTTGGGGGAAGAGGGGACACTATGGCAGAGCTCAATATTCCCCGGCAGACCTTTTACAGCACTACTAAAATCATGTACATGACCACGCCCACATTCTGTTGCGTGGCCACGCCCATTTTTTGGCACGCTGGGATTTTGTCAGTAAAAACAATCTTTTGTCAGTAAATTTTTAGGTATTTGTCAGTAAAAAATAACGTGAAAGGTTGGCAACACTGCTGCCTATGGGTCGATTTTTGTTTTTGCGATACTGTAAAACAAAAACTTTCTTGAATGGAGTTTGAAATCAAATTAGCAAGTAGTGTTCTTAACAAATATTCCAATTTCGTTTGTGAGAAATATTTTCCTGATTAAAAAAATACTCCAAAATTTTATTTTTTTTCCTCAGTAGTAAGTGCAAGAAATAAAAATATACAAATAAAATATTTCTTTCCTTTGAAAAATCCCCCATAGAGTGAAACAGGTAATTTGGGCACCTGTGGTAAAATGAGCACAGCATAGACCCCAATGTTAATTGCAGGTATAGTGCTGCCCAGTGGGTAATTTGGATGACTGCAGCAGGGAATAATTATCGTTTTTTAGAGACAAATGGGGCATGAATATCAGCAGTTTTTTTCTACATGGAGGTCGGTTAGGGTTAGGCATCAATAGAGGGAGAGTTCAAGTGAGAACAGAGATATGTTTAGTGATAGTAAAATATTGGTAAAAATTACCAAGATTCAACTACCATATTACCCATTGCACTATAGTAGAATATTGGTAATTTTACTGATATTCTTTTACTGACTATACTCGGTGCCCAAATTACCTGGGTACTCTTTTTACATGTATGCCCCATAGAGATGTAATCACTATTGTGAAATATGAAACTGCTTTTTTTCTCTGTTTGTAATGACAGCCATGTGATGGAAGTTCTTTATGCTAGTATTGCAGTTTTTCAATATTTAAATGGAGGACACATTGATGCCACCATAACAACCTACCTGGCTAACTAACCTTTGTGGCACAAAGTCAGGAAGGACTTTTCTCCCTTTTGGGGCTAATTGGACCATGCCTTGTAAGGTTTTTTCGCCTTCCCTTGGATCAACAGGGATATGTGAGAGAGCAGGCTAGTGTTGTACTTTGTTTTGTGGTTGAACTCGATGGACGTAAGTCTTCAACCCAAATAACTATGTAATTATATAAACAAAAGGTTGTCTACTCCGGCATGCATACATTTTTGACATAGCTCCACTCTTTGATCTACGTATTGAAATATAAATATTGGATTATTGTAAGCTTAGCATAATAATCATTTCTACATGTCTTTCGAATCTGAGTATTAGATATCATAAATGTAAAATAAGAGACTTGGAAGAATACATATTAATTTCAGTGTATTATTTGCTGCTATTACATTTCAATTCAGTGTTTGTCAGATTATTATATGGTGCGTCTGATTAGATATTTCACAGAACCCAGATGATTTCAATTTCTGCTGTTTTACACTTATCAGTTTTCATTCTCTTCTTTTCAGTAGAATGCTTGTGGTGGAAGAAGATCAGTATTTTAGTAATTGCAGCTTCAGTTACATGTAAACAAATAAGCAAGGTACATTAATGATATACATTGCTGAATGCCTACATCTTATAATTTTAGCATTTGGTTCTGTCTTCCAGCCAAGTAGAAAAAAATAAGAAAAAAATGTCAGCATTCCTGGTAAAACAGCTGATAAACAAAAGGAAAAAAAAGATAAAGGGATAATTGATGATCATAATAATTATTTGGCTGTTATTTACAGTTGCTTTTGTGATGTTAAAGAGGAACTCCAGTGAAAATAATGTAATAAAAAAAAGTGCTTCATTTTTACAATAATTATGTACAAATGATTTAGTCAGTGTTTGCCCATTTTAAAATCTTTTAAATCCCTGATTCACATTCTGACATTTATCACATGGTGACATTTTTACTGTGGGCAGGCGATGTAGCTGCTGCATGCTTTTTTGGCAGTTGGAAACAGCTGTAAACAGCTATTTCCCACAATGCAACAAGGTTCACAGACAGGAAACTGCCAGAAGTACCATGGTACTCAGAGCTTCTTGTGGGAGGGGTTTCACCACAATATCAGTCATACAGCACCCCCTGATGGTCTGTTTGTGAAAAGGAATAGATTTCTCATGTAAAAGGAGGTATCAGCTACTGATTCGGATAAAGTTCAATTCTTGGTCGGAGTTTCTCTTTAAGAGATATGCAAGGAAGTCAGGTATCCACCTTACATGTTCTCCATAAATGATCTCATGCCAAGCATTCATTTTTAACTTTGCTCTTCTACCAGTCAAACCCACCATCTTATTCTCCATCCCATCAGGCACTGTGACTTCTTTTCACTTTTATAGCAAGAACTTATTATTATTGTTCCATTGTCAATCTACATCCATGTGTTGAATATACACTTATTACATTATACTGATAAATATGTCCTGCTACTATCGCTCAGCTGTTCAGCCCATCTTTTTTGCCCATGTTTTTCCATCAAGCCACACTGTTGCAAGTTTGGCAATTATAGCTGCTTGGACAGTTCAACTTTTGCCTTTTGCTCCACTGTAAAGAGTTTAGTGGGCCAAATATTCATAGTATTAAAGAATATTAAGCACTCTGTCAACGTTTTATAATGGCACAGTATTTGCAGTACACACAATTACTTTCTTTTTTTTCCTTTTCTTTTTTTTTTTATTTTTTAGAGTCTGCACTTTGTTAATCATACTGACAATTGGTATGTGTCCTAAATTGTTATTAATGCTTATGTATTTATTTTTATTTATTTTGGCTCAGTATTTATATAGCACCAACATATTATGCAGTGCTGTACAGAGTATATTGTCTTGTCACTAACTGTCCCTCAGAGGGGCTCACAATCTAGTCCCTACCATAGTGATATGTCTATGTATGTATCGTATAGTGCATGTATCATCATAGTCTAGGGCCAATTTTAGGGAAAAGCTAATTAACGTATCTGTATGTTTTTGGGATGTGGGAAGAAACCAGAGAGCCCTGGAGGAAACCCAAGCAGACACTGGTAGAACACACAAACTCCTTGCAGATGTTGACCTGGCTGGGATTGGAATTTTTTACTAAATGTGCATGCGCTGAAAGTTCCTGCCTATGGCTTTGCTAGTTGTTTAGTTTTTTTTTGGGCTAGACAGGGGATTTTTGTAACCCCAGAGATTTTGTTCGTGCTGCCACTTGGCTTACATCACCAGTGCTCAGGGCGGTGGGTTTTGGTGGATGGGGTATATTAATTAATGTGTTAACATTAAGTTTTAGATCACCAAGGGATTGTTGGTTTGAATTATCCATCATTTAAGAAATTAAGCGATATATAATATGGAATAAAATAATTTAGGTAAGCTATTAAGTCTCACATGGACAATAGACATTACATGCACAATGTCCTATGTTCATGGCTTTGGCAGTCTTGGTTGATAAGTATTGTTATAAATTTATACAATGCTGACATCTTCTGCATTTCTCAAAGGAGCTCTTTAATCTATAGTATAGTGATATGTATAGCAGTATGCCCCTGTCATCCTTGTTTGCGCTCCTGTTGCCGGGAGTATCCTGCGCAGGTGCAGTACAAGAACATCTCTACTTTGGGGACGGGAGCATGAATAAGGTGCAGTGGATGGCGACTGATGAAAGAAAAAGTGAGTAGCAGTGCTCAACCGGAGAATCGCTCCAGGTATGCGCAGGTACAGGATGGCTGCAGGCGGCTGGCAGAAGCCCCAGGTACGTGAAACTCTTTGTTTTTAGGTATCTTCTTAAGCATCATGAGGGTGCCAGTGCATGTGCATTCATGGCAGCAAAAAAAGATTTTCACTTGGAAATTGCTGTCTATCATCCTTTCTTCTCTGATGTGCACTTTAAACAGTTAATATCATGATCCAGAGAAGATGCTGATAAAAGTCCAAGCTCAATAAGCAATAAGCACTGTTTTATGTCCAGGAGCAATAACATAGCTTTTCTTGAGATATTTATGATCATTGATGTATGTCTATTTACTTTAAATGCTTCAAGTATTATTTAGAAAAAGAAAGAGAATACTAGAAGAAGAAACTATATTGATTATAAAAGAATGAAAAATAAAATAAGTGGTCACTAAGTGGTGATACTCCAGGATGTGGCTTGTGTTGTGGTGGTCAGAATACTCAGACACTGATAAAATATTAACACTAACACTAAACTGTATTCAGAAACCCAATTTCCTATACAACCATTTCCTTATGGATAGCAAGAGTACCTTTTGAACTATCAATTCAGTATTTGCACTCTCATTATGTTATACATTCATTGCAATGTACAGTAATACTATGTGTGACAACTTTGCAGCCACACCTTTTTTGGCCTATTTGTGCACTGATTGCAGGCACAGCACTTATACAAATTGCTTTGTTTACACAAATAATCATTAAAGCTCATTAACGTCAAAGAGCAACAGATGAGGAATGTAAATTTGCACAAGAAAACATTTTAATTCACCTACAGTATATCTAGTTGCTAGCCAGGTTTTAAAACATGATGCCCCTTTATCTGTCTATATGGTGTTTGGTAAAGTAAATCTAGAAAATGTAGAACATATCAAATGTCCTTAGTTCTTATGTTATGATGGTTTGCCAGAATAGAAGATACTCCAATACAGTAGCATTAGAACATGCTAAATGTTTAGAAACAGACGTCTCCTGGAGCCAAAATCCCATCCCTTACAGATAGAAAGATGCCAGCTCTTACAACCAGGCAGAATGGACCAAGTGTGGAAACAAAAAAGTGAACATTGTTTTGCATTATTCTAATTTATTAAACATTTAATCAAGTATGTGATATTTGAAAAGAGTACAGCACAGCAAAAAACAAATCATGCCCATTTTAGCCTATAATTATAAGGCATTACCCTATAATTATTGTATTCACTTAATGACTGTCATTTTCATTTTCCCCAGTCTGTGGGCAGCCATCTTGCTATGATGTCAGAATTATGTATAGCAGCAAAACTCCCCAGCCTGAGGGCAGCCATCTTGCTATGATGTCAGCAACATGCATAGCACAGCATTGGACAGCTCTTCTCTTCAATTATCTTGGCTTGGCCTATCAACAAAATAGTTATTTATCAGTCAGAAGCTGTTTCTTATTAGTTCTATGCTAAAAGTACAGTGAATTACCCCTAGTTGGCAAAAGGGGTGACAATAAAACAGCAGCCATTTCTGATGTCATTGGGAAGGAGGCAGCTATATGGATTATTCAGTAGAAATGAATTTCAATTTTGAAATGTTGCTGAAAGCTTTTATAATTCTAGACACTAAACTTTTTTGTGAGAGGGGGCCTAAGCCAGGTACCAGAAATTTTTTTCTACTAATATTGCTGGCTGAGTTAGATGTCCAAATAATAGCTTGAGAATGCACATTCCATATACTAAGACTAGTCTGCTTAATGTCTCTGTGTGCTGGCTATAGCATCATTGGAACTTGATTTCAACCTTTTTTTATTTTGTTGTGAACCAGGAAGTTAGAAGTTTTCTGGTTTTCGATATACCGCTTCACAACTTATGAAACAAGGGCCCCTATTCAATTATATACCTTCTCAAAATATACATTTAAAGCTTACAAGAAGCAAGAACATACTCAAAATAAATTTGAAAGTAATACCAATATTTTAGTAATTGTTAGCTGTTGAAAAGTTATTTTGTAGATGAGATGAAAAAGTGTTTTCAGAGAAAACACAGGAGAAAAGTTATCTGAATTGTTGACAAGATGAGATTAGAATATCTTGTTGTAGTCATCTCTGCTGAATTTAAAAATGTATGTGTCAATATGTAAAATATTTCAGAAGACTAAAGTGCCTGTTAAAGATTCTTCTGGGCAACAAATTATTCCCAATGGAATTATAATGCTCCAAATCCCATCAATAGACAATATAACCCCTGTGTCCACAACAGGAAACAAAATAATAAGTAGCTACAGGCGTTCCAAAAATACTGAAAGCAATTTTCATGTGTGCATTTTGGGTGCGCCTATCCTTTAAAGTTCAGATGCTTTCTGCTTCCAGTTACTTTTGGTGGGTGCTTTACTGCACACATATATATATATATACAGAAAATATATACTTGAAACATGTTTTAACCAGACCTTATTGCATGCCTGTTTGTAGGCTGAGAGCTAGATGGTCTCTTATACAGTTAATTAGCAGAAACACTAAATTGGTTGTTGCTGAAGGATATAGGTAGGAGGCATATGTTTGATTTCATTTTTGATGCAGACCACATATGCACTGACCTTGTCTGCAATACGTATATAAAATTATAATAACATTTAGAAGCAAAGACTGCAATTAAACTGCAAATAAAAGCCAATTCCATTAACACCATTGTTCCTTGAATATTATTATTATTATTATTATTATTATTATTATTATTATTTAGTATTTATATAGCGCCGACATATTACGCAGCGCTGTACAGTGTATATATATATCTTGTCACTAACTGTCCCTCAAAGGAGCTCACAATCTAATCCCTACCATTGCCATATGTCAATATTATGTAGTGTAAGTACTGTAGTCTAGGGCCAATTTTTTTTTTAGAGGGAGCCAATTAACTTATCTGTATGTTTTTGGAATGTGGGAGGAAACCGGAGTGCCCGGAGGAAACCCACGCAGACACGGAGAGAACATACAAACTCTTTGCAGATAGTGCCCTGGCTGGGATTCGAACCGGGGACCCAGCGCTGCAAGGCGAGTGAGCTAACCTCTACGCCACCGTGCTGCCCATAATATAGCTCTGCTTAGTTTAAAGGCTGTTAGGCCCCCAAAATAGGTCTCTCATAGAAATACCTTTAAACTCAATGGTTATGTCTTGAGAGCATCGGGAGCATCAAAGGTCCATTTGCAATTCACTTTTCTCCTGAGTTATCTCCTAGGTGATCAGTGGATAGAAGCAAAGAGTTGTGGTCAATGGATCATATTCAAAATGGGTAACTGTAAGGGGGGGGGGGGGGATTCCACAGCGGTCTGTACTGGGTCCAGTACTCTTCAATTTATTTATTAATGGCCTAGTAGACAAAGTAAAAAGTTATGTGGCTATTTTTGCAGATGATATAAAATTGTGCAACACTCAGGAAGACATATTGCAGAAGGATCTGGATAGCAGAAATGAGAGAAGATAAAATGGGGCCCTAGGTAAGATAGAAGCTTTTTCTCACTGCTGATAATCAACTGGCCTTTTTAGTAACTTTTGGTGGGGACTACCATCCACCAGGCCACTACACTCTCTCCAGGCCCTATGCAACTGCTTAGAATCGGCTTGTGGATGATATGGTACTGCTGGATAGGATGACTACATGGACACCTAAATGGCAGATGTAATTCAATGTTGAAAAACGTAAATGCATACAAATGTAAAAGCTGCAACCAAAATGCAGCATCTGGTCATATCAACGGTCTAGCACCATACAAAATGAACGGAATACAGATGGAGACATCAAACTTGGAGAAGGACTTAGGAGCACTCATCGACAACAAGTTAAGTAATTGTATTCAGTACCAAGTTGCCACAGCTAAAGCATGTAACATTTTGGGATGCATTAAAAGGGAAATAACAACTCAGGATGCTAGCATAATACTGCCCCTGGTTAGTTCTCTAGTAATATGGCCACATCTGGAATATGGAGTTCAGTTCTGCAGATTGAGAGGAGGTGCAGAGACGAGCAACAAAATTGATTAGAGGAATGGAAGGTCTCACTTACCAAGAAAGGTTAGATAAACTGGGCTTATTTACCGTATTTTTCAGACTATAAGATGCTCTTTACCATAAGGCGCACCTAGGTTTAGAGGACAAACACCAGGGGAAAAATATATACTAAACCTGGTGGATCCATGGTGAAAGGGCATCTTGTGGATTATGCTCCCTTTGTACCTCATGCCCCCATGTACCTTTTGTGTCTCCCTGTGTCCTCCTCTGTCCCCCTTGTGTCCTCCATGTGTCCGCCTCTGTCCTCTGTGTCCCTTTATGCCCCTTTGTGCCACCCTTATGTCCTCTTTTATGCTCCTTTGTGTCCCCTTGTGTCCTCCATTTGTCCCATGTGTCCTCTGCACGGGCACAGTACAGGGAGTCCCTGACATTGTGGCGAGTTGGAGGTTAGTATTGGCAGGCCTTCAGAAGTCAGGAACTCCCTGCATTTGCACTATAAGATGCAGTGACTTTTTCTCCCTACTTTTGGGGGAGAAAAAGTGAGTCATATAGTCCAAAAAATACAGTAGTTTGAAGAAAAGACATCTTAGAGGAGATCTAATTAACATGTAAAAATACTTCAGAGGGCAATATAAAAGCTCAGAAGATAATTTTTTTTGCCCCTAGGTTTGTGCAAAGGACTAGGGGACATGATTTGCACATGGAGGAAAAAGGTTTTAGCCATTTATTTAGGAAAGGGTTATTTACCCTAAGAGTGATTAAAATTTGGAATGTATTATGACAAGTTCTATATTTGCATTTAAGGGGAGTTAGATGAGTTCCTTTCAGTGAAAGACACCCATGGCTATAATTGCCAGGTAAATCCCAGTGGTGTTGATCCAGGGATTTTATCTGATTGCCATCTGCAGTCCAGAAGGATTTATTTTCCTTTTGGGGCAACTTGGACCATGCCTTGTAAGGGTTTATCTGGATCAACATGGATATGTGAGGGTGCAGGCTAGTGTTGTACTTGTTGAACTTGATGGATGCATGTATTTTTCAACCCAAATAACTATTTCAATGTAGGCTTCACTTATAGGTAAAACTAAGCAAGACCTAATAAACTAATAAAAGTGCTTGTCAAGTTACAATGGTAATAGGTGAATCTAAAATGTACCTTAGTAATTTGAATATCATTGAAAACTCAAATTATTAAGTAGCAGTAGGGTATTGTACCGTGTTAGCCATCAGTAAAAGCAAGAAGTTTTAAATCTGTGAGCATGGCGTAAACAAGGATCCTTATCTTAGCTAATAACCTCTAACCCCATTCAGATGGTCTGTTTGAATTAAGGCATCTTAATGACATGTATTTATGCTTGAAAAAAATATCTGTTTTCCCTTTTGATGTTGCATGTATATAAGCTGTCTGTACCACCAGCCTGCAAACTAACAGGATGTAAGCCTGACGAAGGCTGCAAGGCCGAAAGCTTGCTTATTTGTATTCATTTTTAGTTAGCCAATAAATAGTATCATCCTGATTTAAAACTTCAAATTATTAAATCACATTTTTTAAATGTACCGTATAATAATTATTACCATTGATACTTTTCAAGCATTCTTTCTGGTAATTAGACCTTGTTAAAATGGTAAGACTATATAAATAAAAATGAAATTCACATTGTCAGCATGGGCAGTAGAAGTAACATGAAAAAAAAAAATCTTTAAAAAATGACCTTCATTGTTGGATGACCTCATCTCACATGTGAAGCTGCTGCAGGGATGTACTTAATACATAATGAATTTTAGTACATTTCTCCTGGGTGAATGGGTAAAAATAGTCATTTATGACCCCTACTTATTTACCATAAAGGGTTAAAAAGTATTTTATTGTTCAGCTGTACTCTTCTGTATACTTCTTTTTTTAAGTCTATACTTTTTTTATGATCGATACATATCTTCCTTCTTATGTTCTCCCTTTGTAAATACTTTGTCTTCCTCCTTTCTCTTCATTACTTCTACTTTTTCCTTGCTTGTAGCATGCTGCCTGCCATCCATCCACCACACCATAACATTGACCAGGGATCCCATCCACTGCTTATTTGAATTTTCTGTCACGGCTTACTATTGGTACTTTTGTCTGCGTATTTGGATTTTGCATTGAAAATCCATATCAGACCAAAATAAAACATTATCAGAATTAAAATGTTTATATTGTATTTCCTGTGGTTATATATAATCACTGTTGCTACTCTTACCTGTTTATAAATGCATCGTAAGTTCCTGCAATTCTGTGTCTCAGCTCTCCTTTGTTATTGTTCTTGCTAGAAAATATTGCCACAAAGCCATTAGGATTTATAAGCCTGGATAATTCTGCAAACATTCACCACTGGATGGATATTTAGTTTTTTATCCTAATTACATTCGAGTCATGTAAAAACAAGCGCTGTGAGACCAATGCAAATACCCAGGAGAACTGTTAGCATGCATCACAGCTGCAGCCAAAATGCAGCATCTGGAAGCTGTTGAGCAAGCACATAGTTCCTCATTTGGCATGGAGCAGCTAGTCCAGTTGTTACATGCTCATTGCAATTCCCTGGTGAAGGTGGGACTTTTCTGAATTCTGTATCTGGATGCCTTCCAAATCCTGGCACACCTGCTCAGAATGCTCAGTGGAATGTAGAAATAACTTGTCAAGCTGCAGGTAAGGCTTTGTTGTAGTAACACCAACACGTAAACTGAAAGGATCATTATTTATCTTTTGTTAGCCCTAAATGTATTAATTTATTCATGTATCTGTGTATTCTTCTCTTGGCTGACTTCTAAATCAACTCACATATATAATGAATGGGGCAAAAAAAGCTAAGCATATTCAGTTCTATGAAAAAGACAGATCTAGGAAATTAACATTTTTACATTTAAAACATGTAATTTGATAAGGGATCATTCAGAAAATGTAATTCAATAAAAGTAAACCCATAGCTATGGACATATGAGCAGTACCACTATTAAAGCCCAGCTCCACCAACATCTATTTTTAAGTGTCAGAGAGAATGAGAAATGTTTGAACCTATTCTGTGCTATCTGCAAATGCATGGTCAAATATTTGGTTTAAATTATATCTCTGTCCAGATGCTTATGGAGTTAGACTCATACCTGAATTGTTAATTGTGTTTGCCCCTCTTTCTCCTAAGTTGCATACACACCTTTGATAGATGTGTCCCGTGGGGGATCACGACCCGATGCCCTTGGGTGACATCGCTGGGCCGGGCTGCACACACGTTTGTCAGCTATGTAGTTGATGACGTGCTGTGTTGCTATGTGGGAGGGCTGAGGGGGCAATGGAAAAACAATGAGGGGTGCATGCCAAATGTCATGCAGGGGAGCAGCATGAACAATGGGATCATCGGCGTCGCTGGGGTTGAGTAGTTCCGCCCAGCGAATCACTTGAGGGTCAGGGGTCACTGGCTGCTGCACACATGCCTGATTGTAGGCTGAGGCAGACGTTATCATCCACCTCAACCGACTTAAAGAGACTCTGAAGCGAGAATAAATCTCGCTTCAGAGCTCAAAGTTAGCAGGGGCACGTGTGCCCCTGCTAAACCGCCGCTATCACGCCGCACAAAGGGGGTCCCTTCACCCCCAAACCCACCCCAGCACGACTTGGTCATGCATTTGGTCGCTCCTGGAGGCAGGGCTAACGGCTGCAGCCCTGCCTCAAGTCGCGTCTGTCAGCGGCGCATCGCCGCCTCTCCCCCGCCCCTCTCAGTGAAGGAAGACTGAGAGGGGCGGGGGAGAGGCGGAGATACGCGCTGACAGACGCGCGTGGGGCAGGGCTGCAGCAGTTAGCCCTGCCCCAACCAGGAAGCGCTCCCCCGCATTACGGAGGGGGATTTGGGGGTGAAGGGACCCCCGTTAAGCTGCGCTATAGCGGCGTTTTAGCAGAGGCGCACGTGCCCCTGCTAACTCTGAGGTCTGAAGCGAGATTTATTCTCGCTTCAGTCTCTCTTTAAAGAGTAACTGTCAGGCTGCAAAAGCTAATTTAAACCTTTATTCTCCTGTGTTAAACAGTTTAGAAGGAAGCCAAAAAGGCAATACTGAAGTTAAAAATCTCTCTTAGTTTTGATGTGTGCTGAACTGCAAGGATGTTAGACCCAAGCTCTTAAGAAGCCGAGAGCCGCATACCATACAGCAAAGCATTCTGGGGCCCTCCCCTCGGCTGCTAGTGATACGTTACAGGGCTCCTGTTACAAAAGCAGCAGCTCACAACACTGAAAAAACTCCCGGCAGAGTACACTGCAGGAGTTCGCTA
Organism: Hyperolius riggenbachi; assembly: GCF_040937935.1. Classification (NCBI taxonomy): domain Eukaryota; kingdom Metazoa; phylum Chordata; class Amphibia; order Anura; family Hyperoliidae; genus Hyperolius; species Hyperolius riggenbachi. Next base: position 366,941,644 of record NC_090647.1, on the reverse strand, counting down.
TTGTTCCTAGCCACATGGCTAATTAATATTCACTGCACAGTAGTGTTTTACATTACCGATCTTTTGTGTGAGTCTAATCATCAGGAAGCAGGCAAGACATGACGACACATTTGGCTTCATAGAAGACGGACAAACATGGAACCTGCCATGAGATGTCAGGAGCATCATTCTCTGCAAATACTATATAAAGATTCTGTGAAATCCAAACGTGGACAGTGAAATGCATATGTAATGTAAGTACAGCCAATGTTTAGCTACTGATATATGTATTTATTTTCTCTGAGACCCTATACCTAACAGCTCCTCTTTAAGACAGGCGTGTGTATGAGGCTTAAGCTGCACCTAATGGTCAAATGGCACCAAAACTGACCATTTTAACATTACAAGTGATGGTATCAGTAGATAAATGGGAACAGCTTAGGATGGGAGAATGGGGGGGGGGGCAGGTTTTAATGTATGATTAGATCTGACACAGGTCAACTTTAAAGCTCAGAACACCTCTATGGGCCAAATGCAATTCACTTTTTCTCCTGAGTTTTCTCCTGGTGAATTTTTTTACAACTTGTAAATAAAATGCATTTTAAACCACCAGCAAGAAAATAAATACTCAATATAATTTTGACTATACTTGTTCGCCTACTTTTGGTACTTTTTCCATTGTGAAGTGCTAAAAAAGTTATTTTAAGTCGAAGATGAAAAATTATCTCCTCGGCGAAAACTAAGGAAAAAAAGTGAATTGCATATGGTCCTATATGTCTGCAATTTATGTAAAATATTTTAAAGTTGTATGCTTGTGTTATTACACTTCACTAAGCTTGAATATTATGTATGTGTGTGGCATTAATGGGTAAGAGGATGTGATGGGACAGATTCAATGGATAGATACTTTGGTGATGTTCTCAGATGTTTTTTTTTCTGAAAGAATATAGAATAACCTGCGACTTCTGAATAACATTTTTTTACCCTAACAAATAAAAACTCTCTTTCTCTCTCTCTCTCACATGCACACACACACACACACACACGTTTGAATCCTAGCTCAAGCCAGTACGTAGAACAGTAAAGAGTTTTTGGGCAAGGGTTCCTAATGATCCTGGTCACTACATCCCTGAAGCGCTTTGAGTAAACCTGCTATGTGTCTTGTCTACAACAGCATAGTTCTGTCATGGATGTCTGCAGAAGCAAGAAAAGACGCAGGTGGATCTTAAATTGGGTGTGGCCATGGACCAGAATGAGGGTGTGGTCATGGGTGGAGCCAAATTTACATGAACTTAGCAATGGTGGGACATTAGACTAGGGCTATGGTAGGGATTAGATCGTGAGCTTCTCTGAGGACAGTCAGTGACATGACTATGTACTCTGTAAAGTGCTGCAGAAGATGTCAGTGCAATATAAACACATAATAATAATAATAGTAATAATAATAATAATAATAAATAATAATAATAATAGGGCATTAGACTATGACTATACTAGGATTAGACTCTGAGGTCCTCTGAGCACAGTCAGTGACATGACTATGTACTCTGTAACATGCTGCAGAAGATGTCAGGGCTATATAAATACACAATAATATGGTAGAGACATTAGACCATGACTATGGTATTATTAGATTGTGAACTCCTCTGAGGACAGTTGGTGACATGACTATGTACTCTGTAAAGTGCTGCAAGAGATGACAGAGCTATATAAATACAAGGGTGGCAGAGAATTGACAGCAAGGAATGGTGGTATAAGAGCTGACAGGTGGAGAAAAAGGCAGAGAAGAGACAGCAGTGGAGGGCAGGGTGGTAGAGAGGGGTCAGCAGTGGAGGGGAGGGTGGCATAGAAGTGACAGGAGGGATGGGTGACAGAGAAGTGTCAGCAGAGGAGGGTGGCAGAGAGGGTACAGCAGGTGAAGGGAGGGTGCTATAGAGGTTACAGGTGGGGAGGGAGGGAGAGAGTTGTCAGCAGGGGAGAGGGTGATGGGAGAGAGGTGATGGCAGGGTAGGGGAGGATGGTATAAAGGTAAGAGGTGGGGAGCATGGCAGATAGGAGTCATCAGAGAAGAGAAGGGTGGTATAGAAGTGACAGGAGGGGAGGGTGGCAGAGAGGGGTCAGAAAGGGAGGGGGCAGAGAGATTACAGCAGGGAAGGGTGGTACAGAGGTGATATTAGGGGAGGGTGGCAGAGAGTAGTCATCAGGGGAGGGAAAGGTGGTATAGAGGTGACAGGAGGGGAGGGTGGCTGAGAAGTATCAGCAGGGGAGGGTGGCAGAGAGAGGACAAGAGGGGAGGGTGGTATAGAGGTGACAGGAAAGGGGGGTGGCAGTGAAGGATCAGCAGGGGAGGGTGGCAGAGAAGGGACAGGAGGGGAAGGTGGTATAGAGGTGACAGACAGGAGGGAGGGTGGCAGATAAGGATTAACAGGGAAGGGAGGAAGAGAGGGGACAGGAGGGGAGGGTAGTACAGAGGTGACAGGAGAGAAGAGTGGCAAAGAGGGGACAGCAGGTGAGGAAAGGGTGGCAGAGAACTGGCAGCAGGGGAGGGTGACAGCAGAGGAGTAGAGGGTGTCTAAGAAATGTGACAATAGGGGATAGGAGAGTGGATGATAAATGACAGCAAGCTGCTGAAAGTGAGGGGAGAGAGTGCCATGTGGCAGAGAGGTGACTGGCTGCAGCCTGATGAGGGTGAGGAAAGGGTCTGCCAGACTAGGAGGAGTTGAGAAGTCAGGATGAAAGAGCAATAAAAGTTGATAGGATAGTCAGGAGTTAAAGCAAATAGTACCTGACATCTGATCCTCCAAGCTCCCGCAACGTGGCTTCCCTACAAGTCCTCCTTCCCGTGCACTTAGCTTGTTGCACAGGGAAGCATCATTGCGGGGGAGGGGAATCAGAAAGGATACAGTGAGAGCCCAGTCACAGTCAGTTCAGCACTCACCCTTCCTTGCATTTTCTGCCACAGGCTCTGCCCTGCCCTCGGTGAGTCCCGGCTGTTAAGCATGTGTGCATGTTTGCAGGGGCATGTAACAGCTGCTGTGGGAGTTTCAAAAGTTGTTGCTGCAGCTTCTAGGAGACGGGACTGTCAGCTCCCCTCTCCCCTTGCATGCAGAACTGACCAACGTCATTCACCCCTCCTTCACTTACTATAGCCCCCCCCCCACCTGCGTCTCACTTCCTATTTGCAGAGAGCAGCGTGCAGCTAAATGATACATTCTCGCTCACCTGCTCCTGATGTTTTCTCCGTGACCGTCCATCTTCATCAATGCTTTCTGACTGCTCTCCCCGCACTTCCAGTGTAATCACGCGACATGCAGAGAACAGGAAGTGGTGAGAGGCGAGCAGCTAGTGATGAAGATGGACTGTCACGGAGAAAACATCAGGGGCAGGTGAGAGAGATTGTATCATTTAAGCCACATGCTGTGCTCTGCAAATAGGAGAGACACACAGGAGGGGGGTCATGGGAGGAATGAAGTCGACCCCCCTTTCTCGTGTCTGCAGACTCCTCTCAACATATTGCCCTGCCATCACTGCACTTCTGCCTGGGTGTCACTCCTTTGCCATGGTGACATTCAGAGCACTCAGCCCTCTGTTCACGCCCCTTAAGATGCCAACGCAGTACGTTACTAAAAATAAAATAAAAAAACGGAGCAACCCTGGCCGGAGGGGGGGGGGGCAGCTGACGGCCATGGGGGCGCACGCTCCAATTTGCCCAACGTGCGGACGCCCATGAGTTCTGTAGAAACGGCTAAATAAGCTTGCTTGCATTTCAGATCCATCACCCATTGAAATATTTGGTGCATTATGAAATTAAAACATATGAAAAAGGAGACTTGGAACTATTAAACTTGAAATCTTGTATCAGGAGTTAACATTTCACTTTCAAAACAACAACTCTTCAGTTCCCAATTGTACAAAAATGCTTCACGAGTGATGTTATAAGAATAGGTGAACATGTTTCCATCCCAACTTGTATAAAATGGGCTGCTGACAATAAATTCAGAAGCAGCCGTATGTATTTTTTTAATTATTATTTATTATTACTACTACTATTATTATTTTTCTCCTGTGTCAGAGCCCTTAACCAGTACACTATTCAACACTGTTCAGCCACTGCTAGTATATATATATATATATATATATATATATATATATATATATATACACACACACACACATATATTTACACATATATACATATATATAGTCGTACATGTGCTGGAGCATAGCACAGCAGCCACCACTATTTGTAATTTGATATTACATTTGTTTCTTGAATGTTTTTCATTTTCTTTTTTTTTATTACTGCCTGGTTTCTAGCTAAATCATACATTCTTGCAACTTGTAGCCAGCAATATGCTTTTTACCTCAAACACAATTTACTATGTATCATTTATGTGTAATATAGTGTGCTTGTCTGCAGCAACTAGATTTCAATTGGTAGTTTTCTAGCATACCTTCCATGTACTTTTGTAAATACATTTGTAAGTATAAAACAGCATGGCTCTGAAATATGCTAGGTAAAATTGCAGCCGCAGAGGAGATTTGGTATTATATCGGCAACTGCAGTGAAAATTGTCCCTATCCATCTGGGGTTCTGAACAATACAGCAGCCATACTATGTCAACCTGGAATTAGGAGATGAAAACAATACATTATGCATCTGTTTACCTACATTAGAAACAGCCAGGTAAATACATTAACTGCTCAAATTTTCTCTTTACACCTTGTGGCACATTACATGCTGCAGTGCTGACTGACTGGAAAAAAAGGTGTAGTCACCAAAATAGTAATGTAAGGATTAGTTCACACAGGCGTTTGCCGGTGTTCAGAGACGTTGTTTACCATTGGGAATTTGGGATCAACGGACTCCCTCATTGAGATAAATAGGAGTGTTAACCTCAATGCATTTACCATAGTTTGCAGGCAATTGCGCGAATGTCGCTGTCGATCAAAAATTTTCAGGTGCTGAATCTAGCATCCTGCAGCAGTTGCTTTTGGCTCACCATGGCGTCTGTGCTCCCCATGGAGCTCAAACCATGACTACGGAACAATGGGACCCATTCTAAACGCTTTTCTGCTCGGTTGCAGGAAAAAGTTTATCATCGGCTAAACTTGCTGCTCGCTAAAGCTCATGTGAACCAGCCCTAAATGCATGCAATGCAAACACGTTGCATATGTTGTAAAAGGAACATGTTCAGTTATTCACTTAGTTTCCTGACACACTCTCTGCTGTACATTTATAGACATCATACACAGAAACATCCAAGTACTGCAGATTTGTCCAACATTATTTTATTTATTTTATGCTGTTGAAATGAGTGGTGGGCCAAATTTTCACATGTGCGAAATTTCACATTGAAATTTGAAACTATACATCGCAATCGTAATGCAGAATTTCAGAGAAAATCTTAATTAGTTTCTTATGTAAAAGTAGTATTTCAAAATTTTGCATAATTTTTCACAAAATTTTTGTGAAATTTCGTATGATTTTGTGCCGATTTTAGAGGTTAATAGCAAAGCACCCATACATGCTATTGCTATCAAAATTGATACAAATGTTAAGTATGTAAGTAATAGTGGGTATAAGTCTCAAAATAATTTTTCAAAAAGACCTTGTAGTTTTTGAGAAACTCGATTTTAAAAATACAAAGAAAAATGTTAAACTGTCATTTTTGTAAGTTTAAAAACCATTTCTTAATTGCATTTTTAAAATCAGGTTTCTCAAAAACTATAAGGTCTTTTTGGAAAATTCTTTTTTTAACTTGTGCCCACAATTCTCTTTAACATATTTAGCAATTTTGGTGTCAGTTGCATGTATGGGGCTTTGCTATTTACTGCTAAAGTCGGCAAGAAATTACGTGAAATTTCGCAAAATTTTCATGTGAAATTATGAATGACTACAGGAAATCAATTGAAATTTGCAGATTGTAATTATGTATAAGCGTAATTGCGAAAATGTATGCAAAATTTAGCAAAATCGTAATTTGTTGATTACGATCATCACTAGTTGAAATAATTGCTCTCGGATACCAGAAATGCTGGTGAAGTCAGGCACAAAACAGAATTTTCCATAGGACAAATTGATTTATGCAGAAACACTCCACCACAGGGATATAAGCTCAACACCCACAATGTCTCCAAGTACTGCCACTTCCATTTCCGCAACAAACAGAATTTGTCCCTACCTGACTCCAGATACAGCCAAACTGCTGCTCCATGCTCTGGTCATCTCCTCTCTGGACTACTGCAATGCCATCCTTTCTGGACTTCCTGAGACCAAATTTCAACCCCTACAATCCATTATGAATGCAGCTGCCAGGCTCATTCACTCCTCCTGCCACTCCTCTTCAGCTGACCCCCTTTGAAAGTCTCTTCACTGGCTCTCTGTCCCCCTAAGAATTAAATTTAACTGCTCTGCCCGGTATACATATTCATCTGCCATACCTCCACTTCCTACATTATGGATCTCCAACCTGCTCTCCCAATTCCTCGAACAATCTATGGTTGTCCACCCTTTGCATCATCAGGACTTCTCCAGAGCAGCCTGTACTCTAAGGAACTCCAACAGGCAGTGGCTGATGCGATTTTAATTGGCGTGTATTGGGCTGACAAGATGATAAAAATACGCAATACATACATGGATGCGATTGTATATATATTTTTTTTTTCTTATGCTTTTATAAACCGTCCTGTATTCACAAACCATGAACTCAGGAAAAAAAAAACCTCTGCCTCTGAAGAGGTGACCTGGTCATAGGTCGTGAAACGTACGTTAGGCTATTGACATGATGACCAACACTTGTAATTACTATTTATTGGCATTACTATTAAAAGGTATGTTTTATGCATAAGATTGCTAGGCCGTGAAACCTTCAATTTGTATTTTGTTTGTTTTTGTAAAAGTATTAGAGACAGAGGATCAGCAGGATTGCCAGGAAACTGGTATTGTAAAAGGAAATACATATGGCAGCCTCCATATCCCTCTTACTTCAGGTTTCCTTTAAAGCGGACCTGAACTTAGAACTTCCTCTCTGCTCTAAAAGTTACGAAACTGCATAATAAAACTTTAAAGAAACAATTTCCTTGTTACAGCTGATACAAATCCTGAAATAAATCTGTGCTGTTTCTACTTCCTGCTTTCATGGAAGCAGACATATTGTTAACATCTTGTACTTTCAAATGAGCTTATCTGCCTTATCTGTCGTGGCAGTCAGGTGACACAGGGGAGAGATCAAATTACAACTTGTGATTAGACACAAATGAAGGGGAATTAGACAGGCTAAACTCTATTAATATATACAGGGTGCATTCCTCTATGTTTTACTTTTGCAAGAGTTCAAGACCACTTTAAGACAAGGATATAGTACAGCATATAACAGTTGAGGTAAAGAACCAATATGTACTTGATATTGATCATTTACAACTTTGCCCCACTTTATTAGATTTTTTTTCATTGTAAAACAGAAGCAATAATTTTCATAATGACTCAATGGGAAAAAGTGATGCATTATGGGCTACCTTCATGCTTATGTAAAGCTGAAAAATTGAAAGTATCTTTTTTTATAACAAGGCAAAATAATATTTAGCATTTACTGTAAAAACAAACTGATTATCTTTAAGTAAGAAGTCACACATACTACAATAATTCATTTGTAGCCACATGTCACCTACAAAAAGAAGTACTTTGATCACAAAATATGTCCTTGTTATTTCAAATATCAGGCCAGCAAAAGCTAGAAAAAATAATAAACATAAACTTACCACATATTAAACTGCTATAACACAGTAATGCATGACTAACACATTGATTTTAAATTAATTAGAAAGCTAGAGGCTGTAGAATTGCTTGGTTCAATATCAGCCAGACGGCTAATCTAGACCCTAGTTTTAGTGGCAGCTTTCAGTCGAGCTAAAGTTCTCCCTCGAGGAAGATTTTTCCCTGAAAAAATGTACAATTTTCAGTATGTAGGAGTTTGGTCCAGGCCGTGTGTTCAAGGGCAGCCAATGACATTTCAACCAATTAAGGTGTCAGGTCTGTGGGATGAAAAGATGTAATTGAGACGATAAAGGCAAAGAATGTTAAGTAATTACCAGCACCTTTTAGCTATGTAAGAAGCAAGGCATCGAAAGTGTGGTACAGTCAGGGGTAAATGTCAACAGTCATTGCAACCGTAACACAACTAATGGGTTCTGTTAACTTCTAAACTGCCAAAAGGCAAATGTACTCACTGCATCCATTTTCATCCTAAATTACAGTGATATGAATTTAAACTGTGAAGAAAATATTTATTCAGCCTATTTAATGAAGACTAAACTATACATGTCATAAGTTTTACATATTAAGAGTTTTTTTTCTTATTTTCTTTAAGTTTATTAGTCATCATTAAGATATTTGCCCTGTATATTTAGCTCTGTGGGTAGGACTGCTGCAGCCTCTTTGATTACATTATCACCAGTGTTCAGACTGCAAGGAAGCACAGACTGCCTGAAAACACTGCAGCCTATAGCACAGATTGTCAGTGAGACAGGAAGTTGCAATTTTCAGGGATTTTTGCCAGATCATTTTTTGAAATGATCTCATCAAGAGGGTAACATAAAACAAGCTCTGTAACAAAGTTTCTGCACAGAATTAGAAAAACACTTTTGACTGGAATGGGACTTAAATGAAATATTGATATTTAGTACAGTACATTATTTAATTGTTTCTGTCAGTTTTTATTTATTTCACTGTATATTTGACTGAATATTTTTCCCTGTTTAACCTCCCTGGCAGTAGGATTATTTCCAGATTTTAGAATCTACAAGCAGTGTAATTTTTTTCATGAGCTTTTACATCCAATTTATGAGTATGGTTTTTGGATGTGGAAGGAAACCGGAGTACCTAGAGGAAACCCACGCAGACACAGGGAAAACATTCAAACTCCAGATAAATAGTGCCTTGGTTGGGATTTGAACCAGGGACACAGTGCTGCAAGGCGAGCTTGCTATCCACTACACCACCGTGCTGCCTTTTTGCTCCCCAACTGCTGCCCTCCTTTGCTAAGCCTTCCTGCCACAGTGTTGCCATTTGTCCTATGGAACCAGATTAAAATACCATATTTTGCATATAAAGTTTTCACCACCTTTTTCCTCTATAGATCTTTTTCCTAATTGACATAACTCACTTCAAGTTCAATCTTTGTTCCTTAAACCACTTCCTTCTCTCCTCTACAAGACTCATTCCCTGTATTTCAAATATACAGGTCTTCCCGTACGGATAAGCTCATTTTGGCGTAATCATTTTGGTGCTGCCATAGACCGTAATGAGAATTTCGCCTATAGCATTCCACAGTGACTAATTTGGGTGCCAGCAATTGCTGGAGCTCAAATTAGAAAAAAAAAACAGGTAATTCGGCCACCAGCAATAGCTGGTGCACGAATTACATGTCCCGACGAGTTGCAACAATTCGGAGGGGGAATAGTATTTAATATGGAGTACACACAAGAAAGTCCGTGCCGTGATACGATCTGACCTGTGCCGTGGACGGGTGCGGGAGGGTGACCAGGGGGTGACCCCCTGGTCACCCACCCGCACCCGTCCATGGCACAGGTCAGATCGTATCAATACATGTGTATATGAATATATATGTTCTAAGGAAGCAGTGCACGGACTGTCTTGTGTGTACTGTATATGAATGGTGATTTAAATAGCCTGTTTGCATGCTTCCACACACAAGGAACCAAGTTGCAGTAAGGAACAGGACAGGGTTGTATACTATCGCATGGTGCAGCAGACCCATTCATCCCCCCATTACTGAGTGCCGGGCAACCAGCATCTTTTGTGTACAGTATTTAATATGGCCCCAAGTTTCAGTGGGAGTGAGCGAACCGTCTTTCGACTTCACCATGCGCCCAAATTTGGTCACAGTCATTTTTAATATATGCTTCCCACAAGATTTTCTTTTCCTCTGGAATTCCCTCCCACAACACACCTGTCACTCCCCATCTGCTGAAACCTTTAAGGATTAATTTTTACCTCACCTTTTGAGACAAATATCTCTTTCTCTAATTGTTTCTTGTGATCACTTTTTTTATTAGACAACTCTCAAATCAATTTTTGATTGATAAATAATACTTGAAAGTCAATTGTGAAGAGTCAAGACCTTAGTTTTCCATAGACTAAGAACAGTATATGGCCAGCTTTAATTCGAGTTTGCTTTACGGACAGTGCTTTTGTATTTGTATTTTGTTTAGTCAAGTTGTTCTGTGATGCAGAAAAAAATCAAACAAAGTTTGAATTGTATAAAAGTTTTAAAAAATACATTCTTTTTCATATTAGTTTCAGACTTTGTAAATGCATAAAATAGATGGGGCCCAGTTTTCATTTGTAACAAGCATGGCTTAATGTATGGATTTACCACAGTTCTTCCATCTTCTATATGCCTAGAAGAACCATCACAATAATTTAATCTTCAATAATAAACCTTTGTCTGCACTTAGCTTAGTAAAATACATTTGAGAAATGCTAGTTTAGAAGACAATGTAAATCCTACATATCTAATAAATTAAATCCTCTTGGGTCCAATGAAATTATGCACTACAAAATATAATTGTTGTTTGCAGTATATTAGCTCTCAATATGTCTGTTTTTTCTGTTCCGGTAAAGGATGATTCAGTCCCAAGGAATGTATTTGCTGAGAACTGGAATATATTGAGAAATTATTGTAGCTTTCATAGTAACATTACCCAATAAGGTCAGCATCACTCACACTCAGCACAAAAGGACAGAACATTAGAACAGGAACATAATGTTCTCTTATTCACCCTATCCATGGTTTTGGGAAAAACTGTACATGTGACTTTTGAGACTGCATAATATATAATATAAAGCAGGGGCGTCGCTAGCCCTATTTTGGGGGGGGGGGCACGTGCCCCCAATCTGTCCTGGGGTGCCACGGATCTCCCGGCCGCTGCGTCACTCAGACCTCGATCAAGCGGCGACCAATCGTGCGGGCGCTAGGACCCAGCGCCCGCACTGATATGCGGAAGTGACATCACTTCCGCATATAGAGCAGGTGCGTCCGGCGCCCGCTCATATTGGTCGGGTCGCCGCTGATCCTGAGGTCTGCGAGTGCGAGGTAAGGGGGGAGCGGCGGCGGGGGCTCCCTGGCACTCACTCACTACCTAAAGGAGCTCCTGGCACTCACTCACTGCCTAAAGGGGCTCCCTGGCACTCACTCACTACCTAAAGGGCCTCCCTGTCACTCACTCACTACCTAAAGGGCCTCCCTGTCACTCACTCACAACCTAAAAGAGGCTCCCTGTCACTCACTCACTGCCTGAAGGGGCTCCCTGGCACTCACTCACTACCTAATGGGGCTCCCTGTCACTCACTCACTGCCTGAAGGGGCTCCCTGGCACTCACTCACTACCTAATGTGGCTCCCTGTCACTCACTCACTGCCTAAAGGGGCTCCCTGGCACTCACTCACTACCTAAAGGGGCTCCCTGTCACTCACTCACTACCTAAAGGGGTTCCCTGTCACTCACTCACTACCTAAAGGGGCTCCCTGTCACTCACTCACTAACTAAAGGGGCTCCCTGTCACTCACTCACTACCTAAAGGGGCTCCCTGTCACTCACTATCGGGGTCCCTGTCACTCACTACCTAACTGGAGGCGCCTGTCACTCACTAGCTAACCTGGGGGTACCTGTCACTCACTACCTAACTTGGGGGGCTACCATATTAAGGGGGCATTCTGCCTATTTATGTGAAATGCTGTCTATTTATGTGCCTCATGACTGCTGAATTTGTCTTGTTGGGAGCCTTATGATTTGTTGGGGGCCTCAAGATTGCTGAATTTGTCTTGTTGGGGGCCTCATGACTTGTTGGAGGCCTCATGATTGCTGAATTTGTCTTGTTGGGGGCCTCATGATTTGTTGGATGCCTCATGATTGCTGAATTTGTGTTGTTGGGGGCCTCATGATTTGTTGGGGGCCTCATGATTGCTGAATTTGTCATGTTGGGGGCCTCACGATTGCTGAATTTGTCATGTTGGGGGCCTCACGATTGCTGAATTTGTCATGTCGGGGGCAGCACGATTGCTGAATTTGTCATGTCGGGGGCCTCACGATTGCTAAATTTGTCATGTCGGGGCCCACACGATTGCTGAATTTGTCTTGTCGGGGGCCTCATGATTGCTGAATTTGTCTTGTTGGGGGTCACATGATAACTGCATAACTGCGAGACTATGGGAAAAGCTGAATCTCTTATCATATGAGACAATAGCATTAAACCTACTTTTTTAGCTTTTTAAAACAGAAAATAAAACTCAGAGGTTCTAAAAAATTGAATACATTTTTCAGGAGTAGGATGGATGAAAGTGTTTATCTTCACAGTTTATTTTCAACTTGTATTTTCCATAATGTTCATGTATGAGTTAAAACGTTTGTACAGTATTTAGTTTAAATTGCTGTTGCCACTTTGCGATAGATAAGGGACTTTTGGGTTGCAGTTTGGGCACTCGGCCTCCAAAAGTTTCGCCACCACTGTCATAATCTAATGTCCCACCATTGCTAGGTTCATGTAAATTTGTCTCCACCCATTACCACACCTATATTCTGGTCCATGGCCCACCCATTTTTCGGTACGGCGTGATAAGCACGCCGCACAACGTGATCCTCATATTTTTGGCACGCTAGCTGCAGTGTGCTGAATTCTGCTGCCTACAGTATGTACAGTATACGCTGTTCTCTAGTGCCTGCACTGTGTGCTGATTTACCTCCAGTGTGTACAGTGTAAGGTGTTACTCTGTGCCTTTACTGATTGTAAACCAGCTGTATTGTATGCTGATCCCTGCTACTTTCAGTATGTACAGTATTAGCTGTAAAGCCTGTTACACACATACAATTTTGATTAGCCAATTTTAGCTCTGTTCATAAAATTCATTGTCTGTTGGCCTACTTACTGCACGGGGGTGGTAAAATTGGGGGTCAGTGATTGACCAATCAAAATTGTATGTGCGTATACATCTTTGATCTATGCCTATACTGATTGTAAATTATCTAAATAAAGGACAGGGGGCTCCATCCAATATTTCGATGGGCAGGCCCGTTATCCGTAGCTTACACCGCTGCTAAGTTCATGTACATTTGGCCCCACCCATGACCACGCCCACTCACCTCATGACCACACCCATTTGTTTGCCGTCAGCAGTGTCACTGTGCCTGTCCGGTACCTGTCTGTGTGTGACAGGTGCACATTGTAATACCCACTGCATATACCTACCTGTTGTTCACTGTGCACCCACCCACCTACGTGAGCGCACGCAGTGTAATATACCACTCCATGCATACTTGTTAACTGCACCTGTGTGACTGCACATTGTAATCAAGTCAAGTCAAGTCAGTGCATACCTTTCACTTCATCCCCCCCAATATGGAGACCAAAGTACAGTGTTCAGAAGAAGGCACGTGCCATCAACCCCCAATATTGTCAGGACATAGTAGATTATGTAACACAGAACACCTCATCTTTCTCAGCTTCCGCACGGAAGTGTGACATATCTTCCTCCTCCTGCTTTGATTCTGGCACCCCACTTAACACTCAGTCGGCCGCCACCACCGAAGTGCCATCACCCCAGGGCTCAGCGGTGTGGACATTTTTTGTGTGTCTGCCTCAGATGAGAGCAATGCCATCTGTACTCTCTGCCACTGAAAATTGAGCCATGGAAAGACCAAGACCTGCGTAGGGACAACTACCTTACGAAGGCACATGATTACAAAGCACAAACTGCAATGGGATGACCACCCGAGGAAAGCAGCACACAAAAGCAAAGCCACACACCACAGTGGAAGATATCAGGCCGCAATTTTTTCTCAAAAAAGGCCATACCTAAACTGTACCGTGATGTTAAAAGGCAAGTGGTGACATCTCTGGCAGACAGCGTTGGGTCAAGGGTCCATCTGACCATGGATGCCTGGTCTGAAGACTAAGTCAGTCCCCACACACAGCATCTCTGCCTGCACACCGTGTGACTGCTTGCCCCAAGACTAAGTCCCTCTCCACACAGCACCTCTGCCTGCAGGCCGCTTGACTGCCTTCTCCGCCACCACCAACAGGGTCCAGGACTCCAGGCGGATTCCTGAATTTGGCCGCTATAATAATTCTTCTGGTGCGTGTACATGCCTGCCTAATTTTTCTGGCTGCACTGCAGCTGCAACAACAAAACAAAAGGCATGTACATGTGCCAATTCCGCTTCGTGATCATTACCTTGCCGCGCTGAAGGGGCTTGCGTATCACAATGAAGCAATGACCAACAGCTACATGAGTGTCTCGGAGGGGAGGGGGGCACACCCAAGATAATAAGGTTATTTCTTTATTGTGGACAGACCAAATTTGATCAGCTGGACAGTCACTGTTGTTCTATCATTGAGTACTCTAATTACACTCCCTGATTGATGTATACACATAGGTAAGTATATACAAGTGAATAACTTGCATTAAAAACAATGTTTGGAGAGGAGTCATAAAATATGTAAAACGCCTCTGCAGAGTCCTCATAGGTATAAATTAGGTCCAATAACGCCAGTGGAGGTCTTTGCTCAACCCCCAACACCCTACTATTTCAGGGGTGTAGTGTAGCTATTCCCTGGCTGGGTACCTGAGAGCTCCACTTAAGAGAAAGGCAGGTAGACAACCATGCTGTTCAATAAGCTGCAGTTGTGTAGCAAACAGCAGATACCACAGTTAGTGAACAACCTGCCTATACTCATAAAATACAGAGAGACATATACAGAGGTGCTAGTGATATATACAAAGTGCTGCAATATGATACTTTGACATGTTTCACCCAACGACTTTTTCAAAAAGAACTGTACATATATACAATCATAGTAACGTGCACTCCTGACCAGATTACAATATGTCCCCCATATAGCCCAAGTCAGAGCTAAAGCGCCGTGTTCGGCATGAGATTAAATACTGAAGGAGCTAATGAAGTCCACACCCGAGTGGGTGTGTCTGGAGAGCAGAGGATTTGCATGCATACAAGTTCTGAGGATTTGCATACATACAAGTTCTGGGGCTGAATCAAGTGGAATAAACATTTCCATAGGACGTGGATGCGCCCTGATCGTCACATAGCAAAAGCCAACATTGCTGACCACAGGGCGATAAGTCACATCCGGTCATGTGACCTAACGTCCCTTCCTGTTTTGCAGCGTTGGCATAATAACCATTGCCACAGCGCTACACTTCAGAAGACGATGTTCTATGTATATTGTGCTTGATATAACAACTGAGTGGGTGTACAATGTTATGCACATTTCTGCATTATCATCACCGGAGTCAGATCGCTAAATACATATCACTGATCACCTTCTACATCATCTTCATTTCTCAAGTGTACTACATGGATGCAAAACAGGAAGGGATGTTAAGTCACATGACGATCAGGGCGCATCCACGTCCTTTGGAAATTTCTATTCCACTTAATTTAGCCCCAGAACTTGTATGTATGCAAATCCTCAGAACTTTTAAGTATGCAAATCCTCTGTTCTCCAGACACACCCACTCGGGTGTGGACCTTATTAGCTCCTCCAGTATTTAATCTCACTCCGAACACGGTGCTTTAGCTCTGACTTGGGCTATATGGGGGACATATTGTAATCTGGTGGGGGTGCACGTTACAATGATTGTTTATATGTATAGCACTTTTTGAAAAAGCTGTTGGGTGAAACTTGTCAAAGTATCATATTGCAGCACTTTGTATATAGCACTAGCACCTCTGTATATGTCTCTCTGTATTGTATGAGTATAGGCAGGTTGTTCACTAACTGTGCTATCTGCTGTTTGCTACACAACTGCAGCTTATTGAACAGCATGGTTGTCTACCTGCCTTTCTCTTAAGTGGAGCTCTCTCAGGTACCCAGCCAGGGAATAGCTACACCACACCCCTGAAATAGTAGGGTGTTGAGGGATAAGCGAAGACCTCCACTGGCATTAGTGGACCTAATTTATACTTATGAGGACTCCGCAGAGGCGTTTTACATATTTTATGACTCCTCTCCAAACATTGTTTTTAATACAAACAAGTTATTCACTTGTATATATTTACCTATAGGTACCTATGGTCTGTACAGACCATGGTCTGTACAGACCATGTGTATGATTTGATCATTCCCTGGTATATTATCTCGAATCAGTTTGCTGCTGATGTATACACATGCAAGATGTTTTAAAGCACTTTAGGCCTGCAATTTACCATTCAATGTGATTTCTGCCCTTAAAACGCTGCGTTGCGTCAAATCCAGATTTTTCCCCGGGACTTTTGGCGTCTATCCCACTCCGCCATGCCCCCCTCCAGGTGTTAGACCCATTGAAACATGTTTCCCTCACTTTTCTGGCCAGCATAAGTGTTTCTAGTTTTCAAAGTTCGCCTCCCCATTGAAGTCTATTGCGGTTTGCGAAAGTTTGCGCGAACCGAACTTTCGCGGAAGGTTCGCGAACCTAAAATTGGAGGTTCAAGCCATCTCTAGTTGGGATAAGACTGTGTCCTCCTCTTAGGGACAGTTAGTGACAAGACTACATATTCTGTAAAGTGCTGCTGAAATGTCAGGGTTACATAAATTAAATAAATGAAATACATAAAAATACAAGATATTATTACGTTTTTAAGATATATCTCATGTATGTGCTTAATAACAATCCACATGTTTTCATGTGGGCGGTGGTGATCTCTTGAATCACTTTCATTAATGCACAGCAGAGGAACTGGAAAGGGGGAGGGGTAAATAATTGGGCACTAGATGTAAGCAAGTTAAAACTATCCTTTATTCATACTTTTTTAATCCACATTATGTTACACTTCACACCATTATTTAAAAGTGACAAATTACAATGTACAGCATCACTCAAACTGCGGATGACTGAATAGCATTAACAAAACTGTGTATGATAGCTCATGCACAGTTAATGTTGACCAAACATTTTCATCACCAATAAATACTGCTGACATGCATCTTTATATAGCCATTCCAAACACCACCTATTTCTAGGATGCACACATAATTCCAGACAAAAACTGTATTACAGACAGTCTCTAATGCATTTTGCACATCCACTCAATATTTTGATCCTTCCTATGTGTCCCAATGTGCAGGGTGCCTATACAGCAGCACAGTTTTTACTGCCCATAAGTAGTGGAGTTTTCTAGCAACCCCTATATAGTGTGACACTGTTTTCCAAGGCTCCCCATAATGTGCTGTAGCTCTACAGTGTTACAGATTTCTCACAAATCTGAGACACAATGGGCCATATGCAATTCCACTTTTCTCCTGAGTTTTCTCCTAGGTGATAATTTTTCATCTTCAAATTAAAATACCTTTCCAGCATATTTCAACTAAAAAAGTACAAACAAGTAAATGAAAAAGGACTATCAAAATTATTTTGATAATTTTCTTGCTTTCCGATGGCTTAAAATGCATTTTATTGACAAATTTAAAAATATCACCCAGGAGAAAACTCAGGTGAAAAAGTGAATTGCATATGGCCCAATGTGGTCAAACTTTCCAGTTCTTTCTATAATTATACAGCGGGATGCGAAAGTTTGGGCAACCTTGTTAATCGTCATGATTTTCCTGTAAAAATCGTTGGTTGTTACGATAAAAAATGTAATTTAAATATATCATATAAGAGATACACACAGTGATATTTGAGAAGTGAAATTAAGTTTATTGGATTTACAGAAAGTGTGCAATAATTGTTTAAATAAAATAAGCAAGTGCATAAATTTGGGACATTTTATTGATTCCAAAACCATTACAACTACTGATTGGAACTCAAATTGGCTTGGTAAGCTCAGTGATCCCTGACCTACATACACAGGTGATTCCAATTATGAGAAACAGTATTTAAGGGGGTCAATTGTAAGTTTCCCTCCTCTTTTAAACTTCTCTGAAGAATAGCAACATGGTGGTCTCACAACAACTCTCAAATGACCTGAAGACAAAGATTGTTAACCATTGTGGTTTAGGGGGAGGATACAGAAAGCTGTCTCAGAGATTTCAGCTGTCTGTTTCCACAGTTAGGAACATATTGAGGAAATGGAAGACCACAGGCTCAGTTCAAGTTAAAGCTTGAAAAGGCAGACCAAAAAGAAATCTTGGATAGATAGAAGCGACGAATGGTGAGAACAGTCAGACTCAACCCACAGACCAGCACCAAAAACCTACAACATCATCTTACTGCAGATGGAGTCACTGTGCATTGTTTAACCATTTGCCGCACTTTACACAAGGAGATGCTGTATGTGAGAGTGATGCATAGGAAGCATTTTCTCCGCCCACAGCACAAACAAGCACATTTGGACAAGCCAGCTTCATTTCGGAATAAGGTGCTCTGGACTGATGAAACTAAAATTGAGTTATTTGAGCATAACAATGCATGGAGGAAAAAGAACACAGCATTCCAAGAAAACACCTGCTACCTACAGAAAATATGGTGGTGGTTCCATCATGCTGTGGGGTTGTGGGGCCAGTGCAGGGACTGGTAATCTTGTCAAAGTTGATGGACGCATGAATTCCACTCAGTATCAGCAGATTCTGGAGACCAATGTCCAGGAATCAGTGACAAAGCTGAAGCTGCACTAGGGCTGGGGCTGGATCTTTCAACAAGACAACGACCCTAAACACTGCTCAAAATGGACTAAGGAATTCATGCAGAGGAACAAGTACAGCATTCTGGAATGGCCATCTCAGTCCCCAGACCTTAATATAATTGAAAATCTGTGGTGTGAGTTAAAGAATGCTGTCCATGCTTGGAAGTCATCAAACCTGAATGAACTAGAGAGGTTTTGTAAAGAGGTATTGTCCAAAATACCTTCATCGAGAATCCAGACTCTCATTGGAACCTACAGGAAGTGTTTAGAGACTGTAATTTCTGCAAAAGGAGGATCTACTAAATATTCTTTTTTGTGGTGCCCAAATTTGTGCACCTGCCTAATTTTGTTTAAACAATTATTGCACACTTTCTGTAAATCCAATACACTTCATTTCACTTCTTAAATATCACTGCGTGTGTCTCCTATATGATATATTTAACTGACATTTTTTATCGTAGCAACCAATGATTTATACAGAAAAATCATGACAATTAACAAGGTTGCCCAAACTTTTGCATCCCACTGTATAATTATATATATTGATCAAGCATGACATCACACATGTAGTAAGTACAACAACAGAGAAAAGCGCCCATAAAAGCAGCACCAGACCAATCATATAGTCAAATCAGTATCAATCTTTATTGGGAACAACCTATCATATAAAAACAATTTAGATCACCATAGGTGAAAAAAGGCAGGGTGCAATTGTAATAGGATTAAATCACAATGATTATATCATATCTGTTGATGTACTTGTTCCTATTGCCCATTAGCACAGTCCACACATCTGGTCCCCATATATCTGTTGTGGGGGTCTGTACTTTTAGCGCCAATTTAATATGGTGCTTGTCCAATTATGTTTGTTTAAATCACACATGTAGTACTCTGTTATGTATGATGCACTGATCTCATTAATAAAGCTTTGTTCAGAGTCTAAAGAAGTGTTAATTCAACAAGTTTCATCCAATGGTGTGGATTAAACTTGGTCTTAGGCTCTCTATACTGTGATATGAGAGAAGAAATGAATCAGTTATGAGAGCAGGTGTTTGTGTTCTGGGAAATCTTGATAACAAACTGTAATATGTGGCAGTCTTTATAGTGGTGCCGTGTTGAGAAAGGTGATGTTTATTTGGCATAGCATTTCATGAAATAGTTGAAAACGGAAACAGAGTACTTATCTGTAATAACATTGCAACCCAGACAGACTGAAAACTATGTTACAAAGTTCCTACGGGGAGTACATCGTCAGTGCAGCACTTTTGTTTCTCATCACTGTTTTCCCTTGAAGTGCTCCATACCATAATTTTTCCATTTTTTCTAATCCTACCCACTATTTAACGGTGTGCAGAAGAAGAGCATAATGAATTACCACATTGATTATGGTACTACCAAGCATCATCACTCTCTCCTCCAGCTCATCCAAGCATGTTTTTTGGATCCTACTACTAAATGGTTCATGTTTGCATCCTACAGTTGCTCAACTTTATTTTTTTTATTTATTTTTTTTAAAGATGGCATACTGCCAAGTGCAGCGCCATCTGGGATGTTTTCCCTGATGACTTGAGAGTACGTATACCAGCTCTTCCTACAAGCCGGCCAGGCTTTCAGAAAAGAGGTACATGTACTCTATGTACACCCCAATCATTAGGGTGTACCAGTATGGAGGATCCTATCAACTGAGCGTGGCGCATCAGGACAGGCATACTGACACTCAAGGTGAAACAGGGAAACCATGATCAACTTCCATTGGTCTCAGACCTATGAAAGGACACTGGCCTCTACCTGCCCACCCCACATCCCTGCTCAACTTTATTAATTCCCTCGCTCCACCTGCATACTTTTTGGGTGGTTGCTGTTTTTAGCTTGCTGTGATTCATAAGGTCGAAGTCCCACAGTGCAGGCATATCTTACATAAAGCTTGGTTGCAAGCAGCAGAGTAGCACATTAACTTAACTTTACCCGAAGCTACACTAAAAAACCCTGATGAGGACATAATGCTAAAAGAGTTTCAAGGAGAAGTTTAACCAATAATAACCAATAATAATGATAAGAAAATATGGTCATTTTTACTTGGCCAGTACTTTCACAAATATGGCAATGAGAATTCACAGAAATAGTCACATTTTGGTAGCTAAACCATAAGCAATACCAAATGAAATTATTGTGCGTACTGAATCTTTAACCTTCTAAAGGACTTGTCTGAAACGCATGTGCAGTGTGTCTAATCAATTTTAATCACAATTAGATACCCTTCAACTCCCATGAAAAAAAAAGCTGCTTCTGATGGCCAAGGCAAATACAACTTAAAAATGATTGCTTTGCATGTACCCATTAGCATCATGTAAAACAGCTAAATCATTTATTACTTACATAGCTAAATTATACATAACTCCAGTTATAGTAGAGTATTGTTTTAGTATGAGTATAAGAGCATGAAGGTGCATTTTTGTATTACAGCTCAAGCATAAAAAACTTGAATGTCAAGTTTAGTAACCAGTGATGAGCGAAAATGCCAATATTCTTTTCACATGAATTTTGACGAAAATAAATTTGATTTTCGAGCGAAAAAATTCCATCAAAATTTTTCGTAGTAAAGCAGTAAAAAATATAGATTTTTCATGTTTTGAGTTAAAAATTGTCATGGTAAAAGTATTGTTTTTCCGTGTTTTTGCGATAAAAATATAATTTTTTTGCATTTTCAACATGCCAATATTCTTTTCACATGAATTTTCACGAAAATAATGCTAAATTTGATTTTCGAGCAAAAAATTTATTTCGTAGTAAAGCAGTAAAAAATATAGATTTTTCATGTTTTGAGTTAAAAATTGTCATGGTAAAAGTATAGTTTTTCTGTGTTTTTGTGATCAAAATATATTGTTTTGCATTTTCAAAATAAAAATATATATTTTATTTTAGTACATGCCTATTTTTCATGAAAATTTTTGGAAATCGAAAATAGCATTTTCAATGCGAAAATGACCTTGGCGAAAATTCACAGCATTTTTGCTGTACACCTGCCATAGGATTTAAGGTGTGCTTGCAAAGTCACATTCAATTGCACAAAATGGATGCAAATGCATTGCGCCAACAGCATACTACTAGAAATCCCATGTTATTGTGATGTCGAAGCCGCACATGTTCAAAGAAGCAGATTAACCACTTAAGGACCAGCGTTCTCTGGGCACTTAAGGACTAGAGACCGCTGGTCCAATCCCGACGGAATCCAGACGATTCGACGCACATACCCGCCGCAACCGCCATCATCGCCGCTTGCTGGGACCCCCTCACATGACGGCAGAGTTATGTGAGCCGGTCAGGAGCCACTGTCATTGGATCCTGACCCTGTTTTTCAATGTAAGCCAATGGGAACCGCTTACGTTGAAAGACAGGACCAGGAGCCAATGAAATCAGCTCCTGACCAGTTCACATGACTCTGCCGTCATAGAGACAGGCAGAGCCTGTGATATGCGGCAAGAATCGTCGGGTTTGAGCTGCGCGATCGGCGGGGAGCAGCGGAAACGGCGGATGCGCACTGCGGACAGTGATTGAGATCTACGCCCTGCCAGCCAAAAGCCCACCAAAACAGGGCTTAGATTTCAATCAGTGCGGTATTAAATAGTTAAGATGCTTGAAAAGGGAATGGGTCCTTAGCCACATGAAATAAATAATAAGAAATAAACTAGTTTTATAGACTTTGTTTCCAGCAGAATGTTTTAGATGCATTGCACTGCAGTTTGTAGAGTGACAAATCTTCAACAACTTTATCAACTATATCACACTAGCAGCAATTTGTAATACATGTATTGCAGCTTTTTAAAAGTTGTAACTACAGTATATGACATTGGTATTAGAAAGAAAATAGTATGTGGGAACATATATAAAAAAATAAATGTTAAATCAGCCCCAAAGGACAGCTGCATTTTTAAAACACTCCTCAATGAAATGTTAATATAGTGTCAATAATTCAGATATGAAATATGCCATTCAGATCAGATATAAGTCATGGTCAGAACCTTATGACTTATGACTAATTACTGAATACTACTTTACATATGTTAAGAAGTCTTGTTTTATTGTTGTTTTGTTCCAGGCCTGTTGTTGTGTTTTTGTTTGTTTGTTTTTACAATACAATTAAAAACCTATTTGCAAATGTAGATTATTGGGGCCCAAACCGTGGGCCTCTTAGCTGCTGCGTATAAATGCCTTATACGCGTGCATCATTGACAAAGGGCATACATTTTATATTTTATTTAAGAAGCAGAACCTATGGCTTTAAACTCCTGCCAAAAAACAGGGAAGTAAACCAGATTGCTTTTGTCTCCGTTTATCATCGATGGCCATATGCTACGACCTAGTGACTTGTTTATAGATTTTTTATCGACTTTTATTGTTTTCTGCTTTCCTCATAAAAGTGTCACCTTCATTGTGACTTCTGTGACGGATATCCCTATGATTTCAGAGAAATGACTCCACCGGGAGATCTTGCAATATTTTAGAACTAATTTACTGTATCCAACGGGCAAAATCTCTTTTCTTTCACAGAGTTGCTGTCAGTAAATAAGCACCTACTGCGCATAACATGAAATATTTACATCCTCTTGACCAGAAATGTGTACATATGCATCATAACACTGTGCAGAATACTGCTGAAGACTGTATGTTGTGGAGCAGGAATGTAAGTGCTACGGTGATAAATCTTATGATTAGAACTTTCAGTAAAAACAGTTCTTTTTTAGAAAATTATTCATCAGCCAAACTGTACACAATATAGCCAAAGTAAGCATATATTCATAAAACATCCCTCTAAAAAACAATGTACCCTACACAATGGAATATAGAATCGGTTGAGCCATGCATTTTATATGTGTATATTGTATTCAAGCACTGATTTTATCTTTCTTATTTTGGTGTTTCATTATCTAGACTATAATGTAACACAAGGACCCATATGCAATAAACATTTTCTCTTGAGTTTTCTCCTAGGTGATAATTTTTCATCTTCATTTAAAATAACTTTTCAGCATTTTGCAATTTATTATCAAAAAGTAGTTGAAAAAGTACTATTAAAATTATTTTGTGTTTTCTTGCTTGCTGGGAGTTTGAAAGGCATTTTATTAGGAAGCAGGAAATTTGGGCGCATAAGGCAAGTGGACAAAAAGAGCGCCACCATTGACTTTTATATTAAATATTGTTTAATGGCTGTCCAACAGGAAATTTGGGCGCCTGTGAATAATAACATTTACAATGAGCGCCCGGTTAATAATAACGTTCACAATTGGCGCCCAGAGAATAATAAAGTTTACAAACATACTTCTTATAGTTATCGTTTCTATCAATGTAAAGTTTAATGACTAAAATTATATTTTCTGGAAAATACAAATACTCCTCAAATAACCAAATATATTGATTTAAAAAATAATTTGATAAATGATGTGGTGTAGGAGTTTTAGGGCTGGGCACTACTAGGGGAGTTTCAAGGTTTAAAATTGTTTAAAATGTTTAAAATTCAATTGCTGTTTATCATGTTATTGTTGTATTATTGTGGGGATTGGGGGTCTTAGGGTTAGGCACCACCAGGGGGTTTGTGGTTGGGCACCACCAGGGGGGTTTTAAGGTTAGGCACCAACGGTGGGGTTTAGGGTTAGGCAACACCACAGGGGTCTTAAGGTTAGGCATCACCAGAAGAGTTTTAGGGTTAGGCACCTCCAGGGGGTCTTAGGGTTAGGCACTGGGTTTTTTTTATGGTTATGCACCACCAGGGGGGTCTTAGGGTTAGGCACCAACAGGGGGTCTCAGGGTTAGGCAATAGGCACTACCAGGGGGTCTTAGGGTTAGGCACCACCAGGGGGGGTTAAGGGATATGGATAAATAGAGGGAGGTTTCTGTGTGAGAGTAGGTTTAGTTGTAGTAACATGTTGGTAATATTTACTAATGTTTTACTATAGTTATTATGAATGTACTTATATATTTTTTTAATTGTTATAAATTATACTTTCTGATTTAATAACATGAAGAAATTATAAACAAAGATTATAGACAATATTATACAATTTTTACAATTATACATATATTGTCATTTTCAGTGTTACAAACAATATTTGATAATTTTTTAAAATTAACAATAAAATATGATTATAGACAATATCATTACATTTCGGCTACACCATGCGCCCTTTTTTGATGTACGCATTTTATTCACACGTTGCAAAAATATCACCTAGGAGAAAACTCAAGTGAAAATGTTAATTGCATATGGGCCAAATTATCCATAATAAAAATATTTGGTAAGTTATCAACAAAAGCCATTAAGACCTTTACAAATATTTATTTCATTCTGTCTACAGCATACATGTCAAACTCTGGTTCACTGGCCAAAGTTGGCCCTCAGAGCCATTCTATTTTACCCTCAAGTATTTTCCCCACTTTGCATTATGTATGGCCCACTTTAGACCACCAGGGAAGCTATATTGGAGGTGAAGCCCTAGAACACCAGGGAAGCCAATCAATATGGGGAGGTAGGGAAAAGCACTAAACACCAGGGAACTGTGTAGGGGAGGGTGTGGGTCTCTAGACACTAAGGAACTGTATAGGGGAGGGAGGACCACTAGACACCAGAGAACTTTATAAGGGAGTAAGGTGGCCAGTAGACATTGAGGTTGGCCTGCGACTAGGTCCCAGTGTTCAGTTTCGGCCCAACACTAGATCCCAGTGTACAGTGTTCGGCCCACTTTATATCTGAGTTTGACACCCCTGGTCTACAGTGCGTAAGTTGGGCAACATGAGTTCAACCAAAAACTTGTGTTTCATATTTAGAATGCTTCTGCGAAACTGGATAATGTTAGTGTCACAAGAATGTGCCATCCCTCCAGTCTCTACCAGTCCAACAGTGACAGGAAATTGACCCTAAACTAGAGGTTTTTTTTTAACTTTTTGAGTTTTTATTGTTTTATTGGTATAGTGTCCTCATTGCTAAAAACTTCCTTGTGCCAAGTTTTAACGGGGCAAAAAAACTAAAAGTAAGCTGAAATTGCACTTCTATGCAACCATGGTAATAGTGCACTGTGTGAAGTACAGAATATGTTTATTATAAACTCCCAGTTTGCTACATCAGTAAAATGTTGCACGGAGGAGGCATAATTTCTAATTTTCAACACCTGACCTAACCCACACTTCCAGTTAATTCAAATAATCAGTTTTTGCAATTTCCTTGCTTGCCAAGCCAAAGAGTACTGTGCTGTAGAGAGAGAGATAGATGAATAAGTTCATGCTGACCTTCCTTTGAAGTTCCCACATGGAACAAGAGGCTTCAGAGGACAATGATCCAACTGGATGGATCACTACTAGGAAGGATGGCAATATCAGCGGACCTTTGTTCAAAGATCTCTGGCCAAAATGATTGTCATTGATTGCTCTACTCAAGGAAAAAGTGTTTATAGCTTAAAAGTAACTGTTATTCACTTTAATGGCCAGTACATGTACAACTGACAGTGACCCTGAGACACATACTTTTCTCATGGCTTGCCTTGTCTTATTGTTTTATCACATCATCTACTATATCATAATATTTCAACATTCTTACACACAGCAAGCAAAAAAACAAACATAAAAAAACTACTAAAAGTCAATCATTAACATGTGCATGACTGATTCTGTTTGTTTGCCATTAGAGGTTATGCAGTTGTATCATATAGCACAATCATAGATAAGGCCCTGGGAGTGGTAGCCATATCTTATCCATAGATCACTGGCAAAGACCAATTACTGAGATAACTGAAAGTTTAGTGTAGTGGACCGAGGAGAATTACATTTTAATGGGAATACTCACATTTTAAGAGATGAACTGCAAATTTATGAGTGCACTTAAATGAAGGAGGTTATCCTATATTTTACACAAACTGGGATTAATAAGACTATCTCCTTAATGTAATAGATCACCACATACTTTACAGTTTTTTATAAAATAT
Source organism: Hyperolius riggenbachi (assembly GCF_040937935.1). Lineage (NCBI taxonomy): Eukaryota > Metazoa > Chordata > Amphibia > Anura > Hyperoliidae > Hyperolius > Hyperolius riggenbachi. The sequence goes on along the minus strand of NC_090647.1, from coordinate 366,915,057 downwards.
TTGACAGCAAAGTTATCTTACCTGACATTAAATAAGAAGGACAGCGTATGCTTTACAAAAGTAACATCAACTGTGCTGGCGAGAAGACGAGGCTGTAGAAGTTAATCAACTGTGCACATTAGCCATGTTAACAAAATTAACTTGAAAAGTGAACATTAAAATGTTTTATAATTCCTATGTTTCTATGTTGCAATAGAATGTCTAGCAGTCAGGACGAGTTCAGTAACACTAAGTTAAACCTGTGCAAGAGGCATTTATGTGCATTTCTGTAGTGATTCAATAAACCATAAAACTAGCTCACGGTCACTAAAGAAAAGCATAGAAATGTTCTGCATGCCATGTGACAGGAACACAAATGGATTATCCTATGTAATAAAACCCTACCTGTCTCTTCGTCATCCTCCTGTCCCTGTGTCTCATGTGTTTTGGCTACTGCGCATGAGTAGCCGTTGGGACAGGAGGAGGATGGGGCGGGGTGCGTGGGTGCGGCAAATAGGCGTGCACAGCGGGTGCGCGCGGCTGCCATGTGGCAATGGTGGCCTTGAGATAGACCTAGAGCCCGTTTTTAAACGGCCTTAGGTCTACTAGTTTTATATAAATGCTTGTGAGCAGCTAAAATGAGTACAACAGGCAAAAATTGCCTAGAAAATGTATAAAGCAATATTGTAAAAAAATAAGCAATTTTATTAATTAAGTTATACTCCGTAAAGTTCCTCTTTAACCACTTAACATCTCAGTCGTTTTCAGCTTATGCATCCGAGCAATGTTCACCTCCCATTCGGGTTAGCCTATAACTTTATCACTACTTATCACAATTAACTGATCTATATCTTGTTTTTTCCTGCCACCAATTAGGCTTTCTTTGGGGGGTACATTTTGCTAAGAGCCACTTTACTGTAAATGCATTTTAACAGGAAGAATAAGAAAAAAAATGAAAAAATTCATTATTTGTCAGTTTTCGGCTATTATAGTTTTAAAATAATACATGCCTCCATAATTAAAACCCACGTATTGTTATTGCCCATTTGTCACGGTTATTTCACCATTTAAATTATGTCCCTATCACAATGTATCGCAACATTATTTTATTTGGAAATAAAAGAGCATTTTTTCCGTTTTGCATACATCACTATTTACAAGCTTATAAAAAAGCTTATAAAAAAAATAGAGAGAAATATTTCATCTTTACATAGATATTTAAAAAGTTTAGACCCCTAGGTAAATATTTATGTGTTTTGTTTTTTTTATAGTAATGTTTTTTTGTTTTTTTTATTAAACATTTTATGTGGGCATTTTTGGGAGGGTGGGATATAAAAGTGTTTTATTTGGGGAAATATTGGTGTATTGTAAAGTTTTTGGGCATTTACTTGTAGTTTTATTTTTCTCGATTTTTTTTACATGACGTCACTCTAAGCGTACAATGTACGCTTAGAGGGACACAGCTTCAGAAAGAGCGAAGCTTCCGAGAGAAGCTGTCGCTTTTTCAGCGGGGGAGAGGAATCAATGATCGGGCTCCATAGCCCGATACATTGATTCCGTGGCTACCGACTCCGCGGCCGGTAGTGTGCGTGCACGCGCGCGATCGGCCGCGGGAGCGCGCGGGAGCGCGCCTGTCCTCCTTGACGTTTTTATACTTCAGGGAGGACAAAGTGGTTAAAGTATATTTGTAGGTAAAAAAAGAGCCCCTATGACATACTCACCTCAGGAGGTCAGAATCTGCCTGCACAACAAGGCTTAAATCTTAAAACTCTACACAAAGAGCAGTTTAATTGGACAAAACAAACCTCTGGCATCATTTCGGCCCACTTCCAGCAGAGAGGGATGAGAAGCAGGAGGCTTCCCATAGTGTGTCATTTAGTTGCCAGGGAAAGTCGTTAGAATATCAGAAAAATGACCAATATTGTTGTATTGGAAAACGGCTAATTCTAATCGTAGAATATCAGCAATTTTTATTGATATTTTACTATCATCTAACACTCTTCTCAAACTAACTCTCCTTCTACCGGTGCTTAAGACTAACCTACAATCCACCCCCGATCACAACGTTCCACTACTTAATACTCCGTTCACTGATATTTTCGCAAGCTATTACAGCAATTTATCAGGCCCTGTTGTTGCCCAAATTACACAGTGGGCACCACTATAGCCACAATTGACATTACAGTCTATGTGGTACCCATTATACCTAACAGCTTCTGGCACCCAAGCTACCTGTTACACCACATCTGGGAAATTAGTTACTCAGGCTGGTCTTTTTTTTTTATTGTTTTTTGCAAAGTCAAGGGATTTAATATCTGTGGTCTTGTTATGGAGAAAAGATAGTGGTAAAAATCTCTTAGTTGATGTGCAGTCACTGGCAGTGTGTGTAATTGTCTACCCCCTCTAGTTTCCACAGAAGTGAAAAGGATGCTTGATCTGCAGACAGCTTGCTTCCTGGACTGCTTGTTCTTGTGTACCTGCTTAGGAGTGTGCTCCAAGCTTTTAAGACAACTTTCTGGCTAAATGTATATTCCTAGTAAAGCTACGTGCAGAGTCAATGCAGGTAAAATAATCTTTCATGATCAGTTTGGATGACAGTAGGTCAGACAGTGATTATATTTACAGGCATGCTAGCTTGGCTCTCTGGAGTGGAGTGGAGGAGGGGAGGAAGAGGCATTTAACTGTTACCCAAACTGTGCAAAAATACATGTGTAACATCTGTATGTAGCTTAATAAATAACCCATCAAGTTATCTTAACCAAGCTTTCTTGCAATACTAAAGGTGACCATACATCAGGCGACTTGGCAGCCGATCTTCCACATGATTCAATTATTATAACCCACCCCTTGCTCCGTGCCTCGCCTTACATGCACATACACGTATCCCAGCTGGTTGCCATGAGTGATGTCACACATGGACCCACATTACACCAACAACCACGTGGGGAACATGTGTGCGCACAAACAACTGGGTGCGGAGCCAGCCCCAAACACCAACCGATAAAGTATACTGCTAGGGCACCGGGGGACACATTTTACATTGGGGAGACAGCATTGGAGCCAGCGAGGCGTTGGATATGGCGTCACAAAATCATAAGGCCGATTCCTGAGAGATTTCATGCTGAAATTGATGGGGAATCAGCCTATGGTGTATGGGCAGGGAACAGATCTCTCTCTGATCAGTTTCGATCAGAGATAGATCTGTCTCTTGGTCGATTTTCCCATACATCATCTGATGTATGGGCACCTTTACATTACTTTGTACAGTGCCACAGAATATGTTGGCACTTTATAAATCAATAATAATAATAATAATACTCCAACTGCATGATCAAACAGTCATATACCAAGCCAAACACAAATCTGAGATAGTGATGGGACAAAGTAGCCCTGAATCACAAGATTTGGACAGGTAACTGTAAAAGGTAGAATAGGTAGATGTAATTGTCTAGCATGAAGTAAAATAAAGGCAGTCAGCTGGAGTGGTCCCAGCAAGTTCCAAAACCACTCTCTCACTAGACTGAATTTAAGTAGTGGAGTAAAGGAACTGCAGACCTATAGTAGAATGCTCTTTACAATGTGAAGCTGGAAGCCTCCTTTATTTTTGGATCTCCATCATGTTGTTAATATGAACTAGCTTGAAGGACAATGATCGATGATTACAGTTACAATGTGGCCTCAACCTGGAGCTGATCTATGGAATTGTTCTGCTCTACATGGCAGCCCTTGACCTGTGTTGCCCTTTTTAACAACATAAAAGCTCCTCTTGGCTCACTCTGCTCTCTTACTGCATCCCATCAGTATATGACATCCTGTGCTGAACTGACATTCTATAAAAATATTTGGAAACTTCTATTATTTCCATGGTTCAGGTTGATTAAACAATGAAACAATGCAGCATCCTTTTCACATCTGTACAAAACAAATGGTCAATGAATAATTTCGACTTGCATTCAGATGTCATGTAAGGTAGATGTATCTTGAAAATAGACTAACCAAAATCACCAGGAAATAGTTTCTTACAAGCTGCATACAATTTACAGGAAATGTGAATGCAAGTTACATTCCGAAATTTATCACAGGTGGCAACATATTTCATTCTGTCAGGTGCAGCTTTGCAGAAAGTTTGTTACTGAGAATTCTGAAGCCAGTGAAAATAATATATGGTCTCCCAGAATGTTCTGCGAGAAACATTCTGCATAGCTAAATAGTCTAGGCTAAGCATCACTGGGAGGGTGAGGCTACATACCAATATAAAGCAATATATAGATTCTGATGCTGAAACTAGGGTAATTGGAGTGAATGGGAACCGGCAAAAAAACCCACCAAAAAACGAATACTTACCTAAGGAGAGGAAAGGCTCTGGGTCCTGAAGAGCCTTCCCGCTCCTCTCACAGGCACTGTCACCCCCCCCCCCCCCCCGTAGCAGTTTTCAACCGATCGTTTGAATACTGCTTTTTGCCGCCACAGGAGGATTAGGAGGTCTCGAGTGGTCCCGAAAACAGGTGGCTCTGTACTGTGCCTGCGTGAGCACGCTCTCTTGCACGCTCCCTATCTTCGGGAGCACTCAGTTCACAGAGACTTCCAAAGCCTCTTCAGGTGGGGGATTCAAATGGAGGAGCCAGCGATGCAACGAAAGGGACCATGAAAGGAGCTGTGAGCCTTCCCTTTACTTAGGTAAGTGTCTGTTTGATTTTCTTTTTTTTTACTGGTTCCCATTAACATAAAATTGGGTATCATTAATCATTTATTGCACTTTACTATATGTCACTATAGTGCAAAACAACCACACTTCCACCACCTTTACAGGTCTCTGACTCCAGACCCGGAAGCCGGTGCAAGCCCCTGCAGGTACTCCACTCCTGCAAACCAGTGAAATAGAACAAACTTGGAGACCGCACACAAAAGGCTTCTTAATTCTTATTGTAACTGCATTAACAGCATACAGAGCAAGCAAGTCTCCAACTTTTATGTCACTACAGTGCCTCTTTAAATATACACTGTTAATAAAATAGAATCTATATATTTCACATGAGAAAAGGAGTCTCATTTCATGCCATATGCATGTTTACTGTATATACTGTACATTCAGGGATTGGTTGTTGTTGCTTTTTTTTTGCTTTTGTTTTTTGTATTCCAAAGAACGATTACCAATGAAAAGGAAGCAAGTACAAAGGAAAATATAATATCAGGATGCATGTATCTATATATAACTGAGTGCAAAAATGGACAGCATTTCTTAATGGGTCTACCTGAATTTGTTTCTTTTTGTGTGCAATTAACAGCATATTTATTATACTTTTGTATCATGCTAAAGCTGTTATTCCCTTTGCATCATCTCACCTGGGTGCTATGGCCTGTCTCCCTCTGGACAGAAACAGCAATGTAATGCATCCTACACTGCCAATTATGCTTCATAAAATATTCAAAGATCTGTGTAGCTCTTAGTTTGTGTGCAGAATGTGTTTTAAAGAATGTCATAAAAATAGCTGCTATGCCATCAGCAGGGATAATCTTACATCTTCTCAACTCTAAGAGCTGTAACATCTTACCGCTATACCTCTTTTTTGTGTGCTGCAAATTTGCATTTAGTAGGTTATGTACTGTTTTTTTTACACATAATCAATGTTAACTGACTGACATAAAATGACAAACTTAAAGAATCTGTTTTCCTGTTTTACTTAAATGTGCAGGGGAAACTAGTAGAGCAGAGAATTAAATGTAATTTTGCAGCTAATCAGCAGTATCAGCAGGATAAGATATTAAACCAAAGACATGCTATACTGTATAGCACCTCCATGTAAACCAAGTTTACAGAGTGGCTGTCAAATGTCATGTACAACTTACTTTCACTTTAGCACCCCAATTCTTGAAAGCATAGCTTGAAAATCTGACTCTCAGAAGCATCTAAATGATGTTGGATGTTGATGTTGGATATCACCCATGCTGATAGCCATGCCATGCATCGCTAAGGGGATGCAGATACAGTGTGTGAAAAACTGCAGCTGGAAGATATTCCCCTAGCTGAGACACTAATTGCCCCACCTGTGCATAGGTGAGGGTGCCTGCTTTTTTGTTGTTTGAAGGCTACAGGTATTCTTTAAAAGTGTCATCAAGGTGACTTCTCATTGGTACATTAATATAAGGTCCAGTAGTTAATAATCCAATAAATAATAATCCAAACATTTGTATAGCGCTTTTCTCCTGTCAGACTCAAAGCGCTCAAGAGCTGCAGCCACAGGGACGCGCTCAAGAGGCCACCCTGCAGTGTTAGGGAGTCTTGCCTTGAACTCCTTACTGAATAGGTACTTGACCTAGCCAGAATTCGAACCCTGGTCTCCCATGTCAAAGGCAGAGCCCTTAACCAGTACACTATCCAGCCACTGGATAGTGTAGTTTGTTGAATTTTTATTTTATTGTAATAAATTTGCCTTCTTAAAGTGGTTTGAAACTCTGACATAACATTCAATAAAAATGTGTTTTTCTACTTTTTTTTTTATCCATACAGTTATCATATTTGCTTTTGTGCACAGGTAATATTGCCTGTTTACAAATTACAAGTTCCCAAAGTACAGTTTGTTTTTCAATAATGAATATAAATGACTCGCACATTAGTACTCATTCATATTAGACAACGCAGATGGCCGTGCAATCAGAATGCAACACGTCCAATCACACTGCCATTATAAAGAATGGGATCAGAACTGCGCCTTGCCAAAAATGCGTGCAGCAGTACGATAGCGCATCGCACAACATCAGAAGTGCTGTCTATGCACTTCTGATGGTCTTGCGTGCCGCACACCATACGCACTGCTGAAATGCGCAAGGCAGCCTGTATAGTGTGAAAGATGGATTATTAAAAGCGTATATTTACTTTTCATGTTGATTTGTGTGCTTAAGAAATACTTATTGTGGGATGCCAAATTTTTAGATTTAACACCCATTTACGGAATTTCTATGGCTGTGCAATTTTAGGTGATGATGAATTGTCATGACATTGTTGAATCTCCATCCTCCTCATTGGTTATTAAAAGAAAACTGAGGTGAGAAGAATATGGAGACTGCAATATTTATTTCTTTTTTAAATGATACCAGTTGCCGGGCACATCACACACGTGAGCTGGGACAAGGTCCTTCAGCACCCAAGGCTGAGACACCAAAGTGCGCCCCTCCATCCCTCCGCCCCAGACGTCACACACTGATTGCTACTAGACTAAGAGGCGCCCCAGAGCCCCCAACCTCCCCAATACCTTAATCTCTAGTTATCTGACTTGCAGTCACTGCCATGTATCCCCTTTTCCTATTTCTTTCTGCTTCAAACACAATTGGGAATGACAACTGAATGAATTGTGCACCCCCTCCTACACTGCGCCCTGAGGCTGGAGCCTCTCCAGCCTCTGCCTCGGCCCGGCCCTGCGTGAAATAAGCATGCAGCTTATCTGACTATAATGTCAGAAGCACCTGATCTGCGTATGCCTGTTCAGGGTCTATGGCTAAAAGTATTAGAGGCAGAGAATCAGCATAGCTGCCATGAAACTACAGTAGTATTGCTTAAAAGGAAATAAATATGGCAGCCTCCATATCCCCCTCACTTCAGTTGTCCTTTAAGCACTAAATTGGCTGTGGGGATATCATTCTCCCAATCTCAGTTGGCCATTCCTGGACTCCCTTCCCAGACCTTCACTTCCCACTACAAGGCTTATTATGTAAGATATTGCAATAGGTTAATGTGCCAATCCTTGTGAAGCACTGTGCATTCTGTTTGGGTTGTGATTTAAATAGTTAGCTGACATAAATTCATACTGACTCCAGGCAGCCGTGAAACATTGTAAAAAGCTTGTCTGTGCTGGATAAAACCCACAGGAAAACAAAGCTAATGTAAAATCTCCCATGCATATTTTCGACCATTTTGCTATTTCAGGGATGGTCGTAGTCAGCCAACTTTGCTACGCTGGAACTATGCGTAGTTTTACGCAATTATGCTTCAACAAACTACGGCTTTGAAATCAAATATTTGCTTTGTATGCCTTTTGTAGACTACACGTTAAAATACGCAATTACGCGTAGTGCGAAGCGTAGTGTTTGCGGATGCTTATGCCCGTATGCAGAAAAATTTTACGCATGAATTTCTCTTTAATTGCTTATATCGGGAACTCTTCTGCATACATTCCCCTTTCCAATGCGTAAATTTGTAAGCATACAATCATACGCGGAAAATTAGACGTGAGTAACGCATTCGTAGTTCACTACGCAATACACATGTTAACTACGCATAGTGGGGATAAGCTATGCGTAGCGGTACTTCACTACGCATAAATTCATAAGTGTAGTTTTGAAACTTCACCTACGAACTACGATGCGTAAATTCGCACTGGCGTAGTTTCTGCTCATCCCTGATTAAAATATTTTGAAAATAGAAGTTGTAGATATCATAAAAAAATTTTTTTTTAAATATACTGCTGATATTATTCTAACTACAATGTTCTATACTAGCAGTAAAGTCACTGCGAGCGGATGATGATGCCTCCTGCCCTGAACACAGACCTACACTTCCTTATAATTTATATTGGTTGTTGCAGCTTGGAATTGTATGTATGTTGTACAATAGAGAATACAAACTACAGAAAATTCTAGAGCAATAGGTAATAGGTAATTCTAGGTAATGCATAGTACACAGCGGTGGACTCATGTCACAGCAGTGAAAACACATACAGGGAAAGAAAGTCCTGTCCATTTGAGCTTGCATTCCAACGAGTTAAGGGGTAGAACAAGGGATAAAGGGGGCTTTGTACAAGATGGTAGTGTGATGGTCAATAGTCAGTTTGAGTGTCCTAGGAAGATCATACGCTTGCCTGAAGAGGTGAGTTTTCAGGTTTAGCCTAAAGATGGTAAGTGTGGATGAGTGCTGTGCAGATTGTGTAAAGGAGTTCCAGGGAATCGAAGAAATATGAGAGAAGTCTTTAGAGAGGAAGAGAGGATAATATTGTTAGAAGGATGGAATCTGGAGATCAAAGTAATTATATAAGAAGGGGCTTATTGAAGTACATTTATAAGGGTGCAACTAGAGTGGCATCTAAAAAGGGGCCTATTGTACTACATTTCTGTTGGTGCATGACCAGAGTGGCTTAGAAGAATGCTGTCACAAATAAATGCCAGTGAAAGTCTCTTTAAAAATGTGAGCTACATTAGTGATTGATGATAGTTATAGGGCTAGGCTTTCTATATACCCTTTTTGTAAAGCATCAAATGCATTCAAATTAGCTTACTGTAAAGATAGATATGAGTGATATAAATATATGTTGCCAAGAAGACTTCTCTAATATTTTACCTATTCCACTGGTGTGAGTACCTATCACCCCTATGTCCTTTTTAGAAGTCATATATATACAGAAGCTTTTCTCCCTCAGAATTAGGACAAGATATCTTGAGAGGGACTTGCTTCCCCTGCTATGTGAGTTGGTGCAACTCAGGGTGGAGAGCCTCTTGCTCACTGGCACCTCCTTTCTGGCCAACCCAACCTACATGGTTGATAAAAAGGATTCATAAGGTTATGGAAAGGAAACTTTCTTTCTGTGAAAAATAAATCAATAAATACATGTTAATCTAGTTTTTATTTGCCCTTCCATTAATGTTTTATAAACATTTTTGCCGCAGTCATTATCTGGAACATAACGCAGTCCAATTATGGCTTCAGAATCACTTTGTGAATTTCCAAAATGTCATCACTAGTCATGTTGCATGGCCATGTACGGGTGTGCTTGTGGTTTTTTTTTTCTACTTAATAAATATGAATATTGATGATTATAAGCAGGATGTCGATACTTAATGTTGCTATTTTAGCTCAACTAAAGTAAATACTGTAAATTGTCTGGCTTTAAAAAAGATACAAATAACTTTAAAAAAAAACATTTTTTTACCTAACTTAATGGTGAATTTTATTTTTAGTTAATAATGCATTGTTAAAATTAGTTTGAGAACAATTAAAAGAGTACATTATATTCAGATTCTAAGCTTATCCAAAGTATTGTCAAATAAAACTGCAATAATATACTTCCCCAATACCCATTTGAACAATGTGGGAAAGTATTGAACCACATTCGGACCATGGTAAATGAAATCTACACCCTGTCTGTGGCTGCTTATTCCTGCCATAATGTAGATTTAAATTACCGTGGGTGCGGATCCGCCACTCTTGCCGCTTCCACCAATCTTTCCCTCACCACAGGCCCCTTGCTCTGCCGTAGCTATGACAGCAGAGCTCCGTGAGTGCTGGTCAGAAGCTGATTTAATTGGCTCCTGTCTCCATGATCACTGTGAGCCAATCCCATTGGTTCACATTGTTGACAGGGTCAGAAGCCAATGAAATCAGCTCCAGTCCTCACTGGCGTGCGACGCTGGGTGAGCAGCATGACCGGTGAGAGCGCCGGGTCCATGCGGCGATTCTTCGGTAAGCCCTGTTTTTTGGTACCAGCAGACTCTGGTCCTTAAGGGGCCTTAGACTGCTGGTATGCAAGTGGTGAACAATTATTTTTGTTTCCATTCATGCAATGTTGACACAACAGAACACTGATCTAACCATATCTCTTCTCTGTCCCTCAAAGCGGATTACATTTTATACCTGTACAACATTGTAGGAATCATTTCAGGGGAATAAAATTGGGTCACCGCTATGTTTGGGGTTAGTGGGAAGATAATAAGGAACTTAAAGAAAACCCATGCAAGGAGGGGAGAACATACAAATTGAAATGAAATAATGCCTTTGGTGGAGATAAAACTCAGGGGGACCATACAGCTGGCAAACATGCAAATCACTTAGCCACCAACACTTCAAATAATTATTAGGGTTCCCCCGAGTGACGGAGAATGTAAACATGCATAGGCTGGATCATGTTACATATATACAGGACCCTTTAGTCTCTTGCTCGACTTAATGCCTTTTAGATCTGCCTGAATAATTTTATAATTTAGCTTTCTTCTATAAATGTTATCCCAACTTGCAGATTCTCTTTTTCGCCATGCCTATTAGAATCAATACAACTGTGCAAGGCAGAGGCATTTAATGGCTGTAAGCTAAATTTAGTCTTACTTACAGCTATTTCATGGTCATTTTGCCCTAATGAACCATACCTTTCATCCCCGCCTATAATAATTACACAATTATCCATCTCTAAAGTATTTTGTAATCACAACTCTTGAAACAAATATTGCATTTCTGTTAAAAGCTACCCAATGTTGCATTTAATGAGGCTTCTCTTTCTCGAATGTTAAAAAGCGGTAATTCTTTAGAAAGAATGTTTCATGCATACAAGTTACATGTTTTGAAGAGTGGGTTGCTTCAAATGATTCTTTAAATGTTGCTTACTTTAAAATATTGCTTTATTTTTGGGGGATTTTATGATTAATATTGGGATGAAACAAAACAGGAGAGCAGTAGATAAACAGAACGCAATAATCAAATTACTGTGCGTGACCCTCAGGTGCATTAATGCTTAAGCCTTTTTTAATTTCCTTGCTAAGGTTCTAAAGAGAGAGTGAAATTAAACTCAGCATGTTTGTGAAGTGATGTCTAATTACTTTTAACAGTTAACTGAAATACGAGCCTTACAGATCCAATACTGTGAGCTGGCCTGCTCATATCTTTCTTTATTTTCTTGTTTATTTAATATTTATTTATACTATTACTGAGTACTGACACCTCCAGTTAGTAAGGAGATAATGCTTCACTCTTTGATCTCTTCTAACCACCTTAATACACATGGATGGAGTCCAACAACCTTCACTTTTAAGCAGATTAATCTGCTGTATTTTATTACCATGGTAACCCAATGTTTGATCACTTTTACCATTGTACTGACACATCAATTATAAAGCAGTCAATCAAAAGATCTTTCTTTTCTTTTTTTTGCTGAGATTCAGTATTGTCTCACACTGTAAGTGATGTTGTGTTTAGCTTAGGCTTTTAAACATATGGTAAAATGTCACAAAATAAATGCAAATAATAGGATTTATAGCCAAAGGCTAGACAAGTCTTAACTTAATAAATGCCACATGCTCAAGTTAATGAGTTATTACTATAAAAAAGGTGTAAATATCTAACCATGTTCTTAAAATGTAATATACTGCAAATGTGTGAAAGGCATTTAATGAGCAATTCATAAATGTCAACGAAGAGCAAACCTAGTTTCAATGCATCATTTTTATTCAGTGTAATTATACATTTTCTTTAATGCTACTGCAATAATAAGACATGTCCACTCAAACCAATTTCACACTGCTTTCACAAAAGGAAACATTTAGGTCTAGCTATCGACTATCTGAAGATGCTCTTCTATTCAATCAAAACTACTTAATTAAACAAATCCAATTTGAAAAAGGATACTCAGACAAAATATCAACCATAACCAAAGGCTTTTCAGCAGACCACAGGCTCAATTAGAGCACAAAGGCAGGATCTACTAATGGAAAGGCTTATTAAATTGTAAATGTAATATAGCAAAATATAAAAAAGACGGTGCCTACATTACACGAAAAGGAGGCTGTCATTGAAGCACAATATGGAGATAGAAAAGAATAGATTCAACATTTTATGTGGGATATTCAGTCATAAATTAGTCCTCTGCTTCTAAAACTTAATCTATATTTGTCTTATACCACTGTTGCCAGAACAAAATAAAAAATTGAAGAAGGTATGTGCAGTAAGTTTGATTTAGCGTTTCTTTGTGATATTTTGGTGTTACTATGTTGAATAGGCATCTTTGCCGAAATAACTAAAAACAAAACAAAAAAACTAAAATAAATAAATGAGACATCATCTTTTTTCTACGTGTGCACAAAGTCTATGAGTTCCTTCAAATGACTACCACATCTCCTAGAGCAGGTCAGGATTGTATCTACAAACAATATCATTGTGATTAATGATGGTACTGTCAAACTGCCCAAGTGATTCTCAAATTGTTCGCTGCAATACAGTCACGTCTCTTGACTGCATGCAAAAGGACTTTTTCCTGTATCATAATGGCACCTGAAAAACTTCTACTTTGTTTTAGTGCTTTAGGAATCAGTCTAAGGAAAGCTTTGTTGTAGAGACAAGGCAGAGCTCCATTACTTGTTTTCTGGAATTGCAGGCTCATCCAGAAGGAAAAATGAAGGGTTGACAAGATACTGTAATTGCTAAAGCTGGTGCATAAATATGGTTAAACATACATTTTGGAAAATACACAGAATAGATATACTTCCTGAAACATGTGAGTTTCACAGAAATTCATTTGAAGTCTTAAAAAAGCTAACATTTTGAAAAGGTCTCCAGACACAGTTGTTGACATTCACTCTAAAATAGAAACTGAACATTTTACGTCTTTCTTTCTACTTGACTGTTTATTAAAGAAAATATGTACACCTGAGCTGCAAAATTCCTCTTCTGTTAGTAGGTCAGAATCCTGGAACATTTTTAAACATTTAGCAAAATTTAGGAAAGTGCAGATGCATCAAAAGTGTTTGTACCCCCACAACTATCCTATACTACACTATATTATTAAAAAAAATAAAAATAAACAAGAGTGGCAAAACCCATAGGATTCTAACAATGGAAGAGCTGAACAATAGTCAAAGATCCAAACACTTATAGCTAAAAAGAGCAGGTTGAGGGTGCATACCGTATGATCATGCCCAAAGGCCACAGGGAACTTCGACTATGGTGGATTTGGTGTACTCAGACTATGGTGTACCCAGACTATGGTGGATTTGGTGTACTCAGGCTATGGTGTACTCAGACTATGGTGCAGACTATGACTGCATTTTCAATCACTGGATGTTTGACAAGATATCTCTGACATGTAGAGGTTGTTGACGAAATGCATTAAGACTTTATACCTTGGGACTGGGTATCTCTGGTAAGCCCCTTTTTTGTATTTGGTGATGGGAATTTAAAACAAAATCAGTGGTAAAGTATTGGAAGATTTATTATCGGTGGATCTGAATAACAGACTTAAGCTGCAACATTTGCATTGATTTGATGTGGCGCAGATTCATTTGTAATTTTGTGCAAGAAATGCCTGTCTGAGGAAAGGGTTAAATGTCTAATGTGTGAACATGCTCTGATCACTAACTTCATAGCCTATTCTGACAGAGGTATAAAAATGCCAGGCATTGTAGGGTTACTCCCACTTGAGCATTTCAAGATGTTTCCAAATGCCACACACACAGATTTCACCAACCAATTTAAGTATTTTGAAACATTTTTTTTTACTGCTTCCATTACTTTCTATGGGTGTTTGCATGCTTCAAAATGGTTCAAAACATCACAATTTTTAATGTATGGATTTTTTTTGCCAACAATAGAAACAAAGATGACCTGTGGTAATAGCCACGCACTGCTTGTCAAAACTAACAGCAAGTGGGAGGTTTAGTGCCAGCATGCAGCGATCTCCCTTTCAAGTGATCAGCCAGACAGTTGTGATTACATTGGCACCTGCCTCCAGAAGACTCCATCGATCAGACTAGAAGGCACCAAATGATTTCAGTGATGTGGTGAGGCAGCCACTGCACTGAGTGTTCTCAGTTCTCAAGACTCAAAATGATGCAGTTTTCCAACCATACCAGATGCCAAAAACTGACCCACATAGAGTTACAAATGTTTCCATTCAGCTGCATGCAATTATGCTCAGTGGCCAGAAGACAGGAGGCTGAACGGCCTGACAAGCTCACAGTTCTGCATCCTATATGAAAGGGACCTTACACAGTAACTAAATGGTGAGGAATGGGGTTTCCCTGCTTAGCTGAGTCAGATGCAATTTAAAGTGGACCTGAACTCTTGTACAAGACAGAAGGAAAACATAGAAAAATGCACCCTGTATGTATTTATAGAGTTAAGCCTGTCTAATTCCCCTTATCTGTGACTAATCACCACCATAATTTGATCTCTTAGCCATGTCAGCTAAGGAATCTCCTCTGCCATGACAGAGCAGCTAATTTGTAAACACAGGATGTTAACTCTATGTCTGTTTCCTTGAAAGAAGGAAGTAGACACATTGCAGATTTATTGCAGGGTTTGTATCAGCTGTAACAAATAAATGTTTTTCCTTGAAGGTTATTATGCTGTTACGTATCTTTTAGAGCAGAGAGGAAGTTCTGGGTTCAGGCCTGCTTTAAATTCAGAGCAGCAGAGTTTTTAAGCCCTAAAGAGCATGTGGCTGGAAATCATGAAACGTTATAAATATTGAACTGATTCCCAACATGAAAACTATACACTTCCTTGTAAAGTGACCTATTACAAATATATTTTACATGAACACAACCAAAAACATTAACTTGAAGAGTTCATTCATCCGGCAGAAAATGAGCAACTAACTCCAGCACTGGTCAGGGAAATTATCCAGAAGTGCTCCCAAAAAATCAACACTGTGTATCAACAGCTACCCTGGCAATTATCAGCTAGAGATGACCAACAGCAGCCACATAAAGTGCATGACAGAAATCATCTGGATCATGATGCAAAATGTCTTTTTAGTAGTGCAGGCTTACCAGTCTCCAGCTGTTGTATAGATGTGTGCGATTCTGCAGGCTTTTTTTTGTTTTGTTTTTTCATCATTATCATTCTTATTTTAGAAATTATGAACCTCTTATTTGTTGTCCTTTGTTATCTATTTACTCAGATGTACCCTATTGATTTACAGTCTCTTGGTTTGTCTCGCCATGTCAGTGCAGCACTGTGAATTTTTGTCATGAGCTGTCAGTATGTTTCCTGCGGCACATTTGTTGGTTTTCATGAAAGTGTGCAAAAGCTCTGCATTTTTTTCCTTTTTTTCTCTGTAGGTCAAACATGCCCTCTGAACTGCTGAATGTGATCACAACTGCAGCCTTCACTTTCCCAGAGTCATTTATTCTCAAACTACAGACAGTGGTTTCAGAATATTTGCCCACCACCAGATCAAGCTGTGGAATTATTCTAACTGTATATTTGCATGTGTTGTGAGTTTAATCATAAAGGGTTTCACAGTCTGGGTAATACTGGAACATAGTAAAGGTTGCTGAAGAGTTAATGTGGCCTTACATCTAGTGATTTGGTAGCCAATTGACCATTCCATTCGATAGTTATTATTGAATCGGATTGAAATTGGTGACGCAACAAGCATGCCTGATTGACCATAAGTTTCCAATGAAGTCCCGCTACACCAGGAGGTAGGGTAAAATAGAAAATTTTTATTGTAAATACATCTTAATCCATCATCAGTGTACAGATAAAAAAGCTCACGCATATCGGAGCAATGTGTGGCTCCTTAATCATAGCTTGCTAAGACAGGTGTTCTTACAGATTATATAGGATACAGGACCACACTCCTAGAGGTGTGTATCTTAGCCTTAAAGGTGCATACATCATGAACTAAAAGTTGGATATACCACAACAATATGTATATAAAAACAAAATGCATTTAAAAACACACAAGAATACTGCATCAGAGTATAGCAACCTGTCATACAAAAATATAACAATGACGTATAGTATCTAGACGAAATGTATAGCTATTTGTAGTGAGGGAAGCAGGAGAGGAGTGCAGGGATGGAGGGAGGAAAAGAAATGTGTAGGAAAGAGCGAGCCCAGGTAAGATATGCATATGTATACAACACATAGATATAGTTTCTATTTGTCATAAAATGTATGGAGGTCTAGTCTGGAGTTCAATCCCAAGGGGGAACGTGTCCCCAATTTCCAGATCCAAAAGGCCTCCCGTTTTAATAATTTGTTATATAAATCTCCTCCCCTTAAGGAAGGTGTTATTCTTTCTATACCTTGAAATCTAAACCCTGACATATTACCTAGATGGACATAAAGAAAGTGTTTAGAAACACTAGACGCATGCGTGATAAAGGCATAATTCTTAAGACATCTACTGGCACCATTGTAGTGCTCCGAGATTCTTTGTCGGAGAGGGCGTGTAGTACATCCTACATATTGTATCTCACATTCCTTGCAAGTAACCAAATATATAACGTTATAGGTCTGACAGTTAATATATTGTCTCATATCAAAATTGTTATGCCTGGAAAGTGAGATAACTTCACGTGTCTGATCGTGAACTCTACAGTACCTGCAGGTGCTGTAACCACACCTGTAGGAGCCTATGTGTGTAAGCCATGTAGGTTTAGGCCTGTTTATACTCTGGAACAAGCTAGGAGACAAGGTGGTTCCCAAAGTGGGAGCACGCCTCGAAGAAAACCCACAACCCTCCTTCAGAACAATATAGAGTTTGGGATCCGAATGGAGAACAGGCAAATATTTTTTAATTATATTTACAATTTGGTTGTATTCCAGACTATACGAGGTGACAAAACTTACACCTTTATTATATTGCCCTTTTCTACAACCGGATCTAGAAGTGAGTAAATCTGTCCTTGTCTTGTGTAAGACCTGATCCCTTGCTCTCAGGATTTGATCCCCACAGTACCCTCGATCACGAAGTCTCAATTGTACCGAATCTAACTCCTGTTGTAGTTTGGCCGGATCAGAGCAATTTCTTGCTGCTCTGATCATTTCCCCATATGGAATTGATTTCAGCGTGTGTCTGGGATGACAACTCGTGGCCAAAAGTAACGAGTTGCCAGCACATTCTTTTCTGAATGTCCTAGTCTGTATCCTTCGCGACGTGACACAGCCACTCAAATGAAGGTCCAAATAGTTAATTTCTGTGGCATTGTGGGAGAGGGACAAATTTAGATCATTATCATTACAATAAGACAGGAACTCGGGCACATCCTCTTCAGGGCCCTTCCACACTAGCAGCAGATCATCTATATACCTAGCATAGCAAAATAAAGAATCAGAAAAGGGGTTGCACTCCCCAAAGATGCGGAGCTCCTCCCACCATCCCATGTACAGGTTGGCCAGGGATGGGGAAAATGTGTGTTATGTCCATCTAGGTAATATGTCAGGGTTTAGATTTTCAGGCATAGAAAGAATAACACCTTCCTTAAGGGGAGGAGATTTATATAACAAATTATTAAAACGGGAGGCCTTTTGGATCTGGAAATTGGGGACACGTTCCCCCTTGGGATTGAACTCCAGACTAGACCTCCATACATTTTATGACAAATAGGAACTATATCTATGTGTTGTATACATATGCATATCTTACCTGGGCTCGCTCTTTCCTACACATTTCTTTTCCTCCCTCCATCCCTGCTCTCCTCTCCTGCTTCCCTCACTACAAATAGCTATACATTTCGTCTAGATACTATATGTCAGGAACCGGCCCGCGGCACACCTGCGTATACGGTTCCCGACTGCGGGTTTGACCAGATTAAGCGGGGAACAGCCTTATTTAAGCTACAAACAAGGCTGGGACCCCTCAAACACTTCCCACTGCCACCACTAGTGTTGCTAGACACGTCCCCTCAGCTGTCGAGGGCTCCAGGCACAAACTGTGTTTTCGTATTTGGGTCAGCTTTGCGCTTAGGCCAAATACGAGAACGCCACGCACCCACACACAGTAAGTTGTACAGCTCAGGGTGTGCAATATCCTGAGCGATAAAACCCCTAGGCGTATGTTATATGTGCCCCCCAGTGCCTGTGCATTAAAATACTTTATGAGTCACGCCACCCACTAGTGTCCGCTCAGCATCCACTGTACTTCCACATTTGTTTCCTACGTGACTACCAGCATATACCACATGGGGCACGTGTGTGATTTTACACATGCCCCACGTGCTATAATGCTGGCAGCCACAACGGGTGACAATGTGGAAGTACAGTGGACAGAGGACAGCGGACATGTAAAGTTTTGGTGCACAGTCGGGCAACATGGGTCAGATAAAAAAATTGGGAGGACATGGCCTGGGGTGGTGGTGAGGCAGCATCACAAGGCCAGTTCCTGAAAGAGTTCATGCTGAAATCGATTGGGAATCAGCCTGCGATGTATGGGCAGCAAAGAGATCTCCCTCTGATCATATTTGATCAGAGAGAGATCTGTCTCTTGGCCGATCTGCCTATACATGTCTAGATGTATAGGCACCTTAAATGTATGGTAGCATTTAGCCATTGTTCATGTACACACAGAAACAAAGAACATAGTATAATGAATCCAGGAAAATCTGGCACATTTCAGAATTCTATAGGCAGTTATTCATAAATCATTGAACAACATAACTCAGGTAAAAAGTTGCAACCTTTTGCAGACAATTCTTTTAAGTAAAATCCAGCCCAAGTTCCAGTATTCTAAACTCATCTTGAGCTCACAATAACTTTTAAAAATAAACCACTTGATTAATTTTTAAATTTCAGTCCAGTCCATTCCTTTTCGACCATCACCCTTCCTCGGGCATGGAAGGTAAGTCGGGGGACCGCCCGAAACATATTGTGTACCTCTGTGTGCTCCAATACAGCTTTTTATTGCTGCAGCTTTTTGTGTGTCATCCCCAAGTTTGCGCATTGTACACATATTTGCAGGAGTGGTGTACCTGAAGGAGTCTGGCACTTGTGAGCTAGTCTTGTGCTACAGGCCAGTGAGATGTGGTAGTGGTGCTATTTGCTTTCTATGTTCTTCTTCACATGTTTTCTTTGTAGGACTAAGGTATACTCTGTACTGTAACTGAACCTTTTTTGGGGGGATTCTAAGTAATGGCACATACCAGGAGGAGGGCTTGGGGCTCACAGATCTTACCTATTAAAATCCCTTGGTTCTGCATCTGTGGTCTGAGTCAGTGGAGTGCACAGGTGCAGGGCCGTGGCCGCACATGCATGGTCGCAGGAGGATGCGCTGTTGTGAGCGCATGCGGGGGTTGAGGGCACACACATATTGTGGATGCAGCCTGAGCGGCCTGCTCTGTTGTGCCCCGTTATATAACGGGCAAAATTACTGGTTAGATCATTAGTTATAAATGCTCAGAAGCATCAGTTGGGAAAAATGGTAGAAAAGAGATATTAGTGATCTAAATTCTGGATCAGAATGAGCCAGACCTGCCACATATGGAAAAAAAGGATATTTTGGAGCAGGAGGCAATACATTTAATAAGCATGCTTACCAATACTTTTTTGAACCAGCATAACACAGTAGTTAAAGCAATAGTCAGCATGCCTCTTCAACCATCTGTAATTTTCGTAATATGCTGCAGCAGCACGCATAAGACACATTACTGTGTGAGTGTCAAAGCTCCTTAATTGCCATTGTTTTCCTTGAGAAAGGGGTCCCGCGTGTCCCCAAAATTTTGGTTTTAAAAATAAAAGATTCTTGAAGAGTGGTGCTGGATATTGCTTTAATTGTGTTCCAAATGGTGATGTCCCTCATCTTTTAGCCATTGCACCCACAACAGGACTGCATAACTGGTGTGAGTAGTCTTAAGGACTGCATAACAAAGTAGGGGCTTTAAATATTAGTACCACTGTGGTTTACATCTTTGTTAAAAGGACTGCTGTATATGCATTTGCTGTCCAATTAAAACTATTCTAATTAAAATGTAGTTCTTCTAAAAGAATACTTACTGTAGTGCTATAATACATACTGTAGGTTATATGTGTTAAAAAGTTTGAAACACCTGTGGGATTTGCCAATTACACTGTCAGAAGCATTTTCCCTCTTACACACACCAACGAAATTCAGATCTATGTAGGAGCTGAAAAGGGCAGTCTACTTCATTCCAATTATGCAGGAAAAGCCTTGGGCATCTTCACAGGAATACAGTATGGAATTATGTATTCCTCCCCTAATAGGGTGCAAATAGTCACACACTGTTATTTAAGAAGCAGCTGCTACAAATAGCCCCTGTAAAAAGTTCTTAAGCATTTTCATTAATGACCCTTTTAGTGTAACAAGCATGAAGGCACTCCAGTGAGTATGTTGAATATAGTACACCAATATAAATAAGAGGATTATATTTTTTATGATAATTTGCTTTAAAAGCTTACCACATTTCATCCATTAGCTCAACAGACTTATTGAGCACCGAGGCAGAACTTCCAAAGGGGAAAACCACATTTCCAGCTGAAGTGCTGCTCATCACAACCAAGAGAAAGCATTAGGACCAAATAGTTATTTTTTCTTTTGCTTAAAGCCCAACTCCATCTATACATTTTATTCCAGTCATGGAGAAAAAAATGAGAAAGAGTTTCAAATTCATGTGTTTGTTGCTTTATTTGTACTCATTGTTATAGATTATTTTATTGATTATTTTAGACCACTACCATAGTAAAATGTAACATTTAAAAACATTTTAAATGTTACACATACATAACAATATACAGTTCTCCCAGAGTAGAATACACTATAAATTACGTTTGTCCTATGTCACTCAACGCTTTGAGTCCGCCAGGAGAAAAGCGCAATATAAATGTTATTTGTCTTGTCTTATCTTGTTGGCAGTTGGACTGAGTAATTGCCATCTAGTAAGTGCTTTTGAAAATAAAGAAAACCCAAAGAAGCTCTCAGGAGGAGGTGGACTAGTCTAAAACCTGTCAGATCTACCACAATTGTATTACCTGCTGTAAATGACAGCGGCGAAGGAAAAAAGTAATTTACAGTTCATTTTATCCAGAGAGAAATTTGCATCTTGTATTTATGTATAAACATGTATTTTACATTTACTTTCTTTGTGATAGTGGTCCTTTAACTTTTTGTTTTAACAGTAAGAGAGGTAGAATCTATGTAACTGCTTTAAAGACAGCACTGAGGAAAAAAATTGTTTAATCTGTGGGCTTGAATTTAATAATTTCTTTCATGATTATTTGAAAATTCTCTTAAGCCAGACCTTTCAGAAGTGTTATTAAATGTACCTATCATTAAAGTTAAGAAGAAAGAAGAACAAGGAAAATTGGAAGATCAAATGCTCTTAGCAACCAGTTGGGCCATTGTAATTAAATAGCTTTTTCCCTGCTGTAATATAACAAATAAAATATATTCGCCCATTTGGTCTAAGGAAAATCTTCATTCAGCATACAATCCTATATAATAATACCTAAGTGTCTCTGCGTCCTGTCCCTGTGTGTGTGTGTGTCTGTGCATTAGCACTACTGCGCATGTTCTGCACGGACAGCCGTTGGGACAGGAGCAGGACAAGCCAGGGGACCTGCATGCTTGTGTGTGTGCACAGCGGGCGTGCTTGCACACAAAGAGGACGTGTGTACTCGCGCTGACATGTGGTGGCGGTGACAAACCTAGAGCCCATTTTAAACAGGCTTAGGTCAGCTAGTTACTCATAATATATTGTAAGAAGAAAACTTAAAGCGGATCCGAGATGAAAAACTAACTATAACAAGTAACTTGTCTATATATCTTATCTAAAGTTTAGATGGTTTACACAGCAAATCTAGCTGCAAACAGTTTTAATAGAATATGATTATTTATTCCTGTGATACAATGACAGCAGCCATGTTGTTTGTAAACATTAAACAGAGGCAGGCTTATCTGTATCTTGAGCATCAGCCTAATCCCCTCTCCTCCTCCCTTCTCCCCTCTGCTTCTGAAATCAATGGCTAGTAACACCTCCCCCTCCTCCTGCCCAGACTGAGCTTCCATGACCCCTTGCTACTGCCAAGGCTCTCTGAAAACCTGTGGGCGTGGCTTTTTTAGTTTATAGGGAGTTAGAGTATTAAAACAAAAACAAAAACGTATTCGGCTTGAGGAATGCCCTATAAACAATAGGAAAGGAACACAATTATGCAACGTGTACAAGTTCACCTTGGATCCACTTTAAGGGCCCTTTCACACAACACGTTAATCATGTAAATGCACAGCCCATACTACTGTATGAACATGTTCACATCTCTGTGTTGTAAGTAATCACATTATCTAAATGCAGTGTTTACAGTGTGTTTCTGGATAAGGTGTGCAAAAATGCATATGTTCCATAGCAATTGACCATGCGATGAAATAATGTGCACATCTTTACACACACAGAGTGCCTTGTACTATGCATGCATTATGCAACACACATAGGGCTCTATGCAATTCCTTAACTTGCCAGCAATAAGCCCTAATTCAATTGCTATTAGCATCTGGCCTGGCGGAAAAAAGAACTTGCTTTGTTGAGAACTCACTTATCTGTAAAGCATATGCATATATGACATAGATATTCCATAGGGTTAGTGTAACAGATTGATACTGGAGTGTTCATATTTGCATTCAGCAGATACATCTAGGAATTTTATCTGACCACCACCTGGAGTCAGGAAAGGTTTTTTTCCTCTTTCCCCTTGAGTTAATTGGCCCAAGACTTTTTGTTTTGCCTTCCCCTGGATCAGCTGGGATATGTCAGGGTACAGGAGAGAAATGTACCTCTAATGCTTATTTCTTTATTTTCTTTTTTTTCTTTTTGAACTTGATAGATAAAAGTATTTTATCAACCAAACTAACACTGTAACTAAGGTGTGGAAAATGACCAGTTATCTCCTACAATCTCGGTGCAGCTTTTTACTCCTGCAAAAAGTTGGGTGTCTTCTAGGCAGTCCGTGGCTTGCAAATATGTGCAATGTCAGCTTTGGAAATTAATACTTTGCTGTAAAGTGAAATGGAATGATAGTTTTTAATAACATTAAATGGCAATATCAGGGCTGGGCCCAGGCAGAGGCGAGAGAGGCTCCAGCCTCAGAGCGTAGTGTAGGAGGGGACGCACAACTCACTCAGCTATCATTCCCCTATTTTGTTTGAAGCAGAGAGAAATAAGAAAAGGGGATACATGGCAGTTACTGCACGCCCGATAACTAGAGATTAAAGTGTTGGGGGGTTGGGGGCCCTGGGATGCCTCTTAGACTAATAGCAATCAGTGTGTGATGGCTGAGGTGGGAGGGATGGGGAGCACTTTGGTGTCTCAGCCTTGTGTGATGGAGGACCTTGCCCCAGCTCTGAACAAAATGTATTGTGAGATATGTTTGTCAAAACTTTCAGTTAAAGTGATGTTTCTCTGGAATGAGGCACGTTGTTTCTTTTTGGTTTAAAATGTTATACTGGAAAACTTTAAATGTATAGCTTATGTCAAACACTGTATTGTGATTGCATGAGAGATAAATGTACTGTATGTATAAAACTTTGCATAATTTGAACATCAGTACATTGCTTCTTTTAGATCAGAACCAACAGGTTTTTATTTTTGTGCCTCAATTATGGTCTTGATATTAGCCAGAACTATTTGAAACCTGCGTGTTCCCTGAACAGAAAGTAATAATATGTCTACCAAATGGGGCCACAGACAGCAGTAACAATCTGGCAGGTACTCTAGCTCCCACCATTACACACACAAACACACACATACATAGGGCTTGATTCACAAAAGAGTGCTAACTGTTAGCACGGCCGTTTACGCACGAATTTTCGCATGGCCCGCATTTGCAAATTTTCACGCGAAACGATAATGTTTTTGCGCGCTAACGCGTTATCGTTTTCGTGTGAAAATTTGCATTTGCGCATGAAAACGCAACGCGAAAATTCGCACGAAAATGGCTGTGCTAACAGTTAGCACTCTTTTGTGAATCAAGCCCATAGTCTGCTACTATTAGATGGTAAAATATTGTAATCCTTATGTAGGCTATATTGTAATATATTGGAGTTTTACAGATGCTCTTAGTTGCAAAGTTTGTTTCTTACAACACTGATTGATTGATTGATTGATTGATTGATTGATTTGACCTGAAGTGGGCAGGGACCCACAAAACACAGGTGTTCAATAAAATAACTTATTTATCCTTTTAAAGTTTCTTTTTACTCTTATTTATATGAGTTATCCTTCCTACCCTCAGACAATTTTGAAAAAAACGAACACCACTTTATCTGGGTGCCTCCTCCATTCTCAATTTCTGAAATGTTAATTGACAGTTATGTGATAGCAGTCTCATGCAATCTCATCTTGAAAACTTTTTTTCAAGGATTTAAAAAAAATTGCTGTTGATTATTGTATTCAACCCCCACAGTCACACTGTTTATTCACATACCTTTAACAATCCTCTATATAATTTAGTTTAACAATCTGCTGGCAATCTTAACCACTCAATAGCAGTATACGGTTTGGGAATTACATCCAGTACTTTTGACATCCCCACCATGGATACTTGGACATCACTGGAGATACTTTAGAAAATGAGTGTACTATTCTTTTAAAATGCAGGAGGAAATGTGTTGAATCACCACAAGAAAAGGTATTTTTCAATGTTATGCTCTCATCTTTGTACCACTGCTGATAGTTTATATTCTTTGCATATGTGCTCTTATTGCATCATGAATGTAGTAAAAGTGCTATTCAGTCCCTTGTTTATTTCCGTTGTTTATCTTCTTCAAGCAACTGCTGCGTGTCCTATTACCCGAGGTGATAACGTTTTGATATTTAGGTATTAGTGGTCATATGGCCAATAGAGATGGCCTGAACCTCAGATTTTCGGTTCGCGAACCGGGTTCACGAACCTCCGCAAACGTTCGTGAACCGCAATAGACTTCAATGGGGAGGTGAACTTTGAAAACTAGAAACATTTATGCTGGCCACAAAAGTGATGGAAAACATGTTTCAAGGAGTCTAACATCTGAGTTTTTGCATGGATGAGTGGGATAGACGCCAAAAGTCCCGGGGAAAAATCTGGATTTGACACAAAACAGCGTTTCAAGGGCAGAAATCACATTGCATGCTAAATTGGAGGCCTAAAGTACTTTAAAGCATCTTGCATGTGTATACATCAATCTGGGAGTGTAAGTACTGCTTCACACTGACACACCAAACTAGCTGTGTAATGCACCGCAAACAGCTGTTTGTGTTGTGATGGCCGTGCTGGACTGGTGCGCACCATGGCGAGAGTGTGATGTATGATATGTAATATGACTGTATTTTTACTAATTGTATTTTATTCCTGCATTGTTTGTTTGCTGTGATTAGGCTATGTCTCTGCATTGCTTGTAAGTTACTGGAGTCAGGTGGGGCATGTGCCATTGTTCTATTGTCTGTTAGCAGACTGGCCTTGCTCTTATCATCTGCTAACATTTGATGTCTGTTTGCTAAGCTTGTTATACTGTCTGGTAGAGAGAGAGGGGGGCAGTTTTGGTGTGGGACAGCTAGGTGAAAGCTGTATGCTCCTATATTGATGGAAGTTCTCTGATGTATGGATCAGAATAAAGTGTTCGTCATTGGATTCCATGTCTGCTCACTGTTTATGGACAATCCTCATGTCATATCATGACATATTGGTGAGCAGTGCTGGGACAGAGCAGACTTTGGAAGACCAGAAGCATGGAGGAGATACTGCAGGAGCTGAAAATCACTACCCTTCGGAAATTATGCCGTAAGAGGGGCTTACATCCTGATGGGCTGAAGAAACCTCAGCTTGTGGAACTTTTGATGGAGAGGATACAAGCTGCCAGTAATGGTGAGGCACCAAGTGAAGGTGGAGATGTGCAGACCGATGAAGGCTTGGAGGAACAGTCTCAGGAACAGACCCAGGAAGGTGTTGCCAGAGGTGAGGACATGCTTCACACATTGCTCAGAGTGCTGAGTGAGATGATGGCACAGAATGTGTACCGATCTCAGGGGGGAATGTCACAGCCACATATTGACACTGTCAGACTGTACTCCTTATTCCCCATGTTTGATGAAAGTAAAGAGGAAATTGATGCCTACTTGGAAAATTTTGAACTCATTTGTGAGACACACTGTATTCCAACCAGTGAGTGGCATCGCATCCTGTTAGGAAAGCTGACTGGGCGTGCCAGTGACACTTTTAAATTGCTGCCTCTGGAGCAAAGAATTAACTTTGTGGAAGTGAAACGGGCATTGCTGGCTCGGTATGCCAAAACTCCAGAGGCATACAGACAGTCTTTCCGATCCTTGTTTAAGACCTCAAAAGACTCTTTTGCTGAATTTGGAGTGAAGCTGACACACATGTTTAATCAGTGGATTCAGGGCAGTGGTGTCAGGACTTTGGAGGACTTAAAAGAACTGTGTTTGAGAGAACAATTCCTGAGCTGCTGTCCTCCAAAGGTGAAAATGTGGGTGCTGGATCGCAAGCCTCTAACAATGAGGAATGCTGCAAAGCTGGCCGATCAGTTTGTGGAGAACCGGTCCCAGGTGTGTCATCTACCAGAGGATCGGTGTGTCTGTGAAGCATCCAGGACACCATCCTGTGTAGAGCCCAGGCCCACCACTCCAGAGAGGAGTTCTGCCACATCAGCTGGTAGAAGCAACCAGGTGAGGAAGTCATGCTTTGGCTGTGGGTCGACTGAGCACCTGGTAGCAGCATGCCCGTATGTCATCAGAGACAATGAAACTGCTCGGAGTCCTCAGCCTGCTGTTGGCAGGAATGTGGCAACTAACTCCACAGATGTTTCCCCACTCTTAAGAACAATAGCGGAAAGAGAAGATGCCAGAGGGGTTAATTATGTTCGTGTGTCGAATAATATCTTGACCACTGACTCATCTGACTGTGCCCAGTCCCATGGAGCTTGCAGGACAAATTCCAAGGTGTACATTGGACACTTGGGAAGCCAAAGCAACAAGTGGGAGTTGAGGCAAGCGTTTGGCTGCTATGGACCTGTGCGCAATATCTGGATCTCCAGGAGTCCACCTGGATTTGGCTTTGTTGAGTTTGAGAGTCCGGACGATGCAGCAAGGGCTGTATTTGAATTGAATGGACAAATCATATGTGGACAGCGAGTAAAAGTGCAACCAGCCCATATGAAGACAAGGACAATTAATTATGAACTCCCACCTAGACTGAGAAGGAGTAGATGGACAGAATTGCCACATACCTGTACCTCAGTCTCACCCAACTAATGGGCTCACCTGGGGGTCCAGGAACATATGGGGGAGGAATGTGATGTATGATATGTAATATGACTGTATTTTTACTAATTGTATTTTATTCCTGCATTGTTTGTTTGCTGTGATTAGGCTATGTCTCTGCATTGATTGTAAGTTACTGGAGTCAGGTGGGGCATGTGCCATTGTTCTATTGTCTGTTAGCAGACTGGCCTTGCTCTTATCATCTGCTAACATTTGATGTATGTTTGCTAAGCTTGTTATACTGTCTGGTAGAGAGAGAGGGGGTCAGTTTTGGTGTGGGACAGCTAGGTGAAAGCTGTATGCTCCTATATTGATGGAAGTTCTCTGATGTATGGATCAGAATAAAGTGTTCGTCATTGGATTCCATGTCTGCTCACTGTTTATGGACAATCCTCATGTCATATCATGACAGAGAGTGCAGGCAATTTCAAGCCCATATGGTCGCCAGGCTGAAGTAGCTCAATGACAGAACAACAGTGATTGTCCAGCTGATCGAATTTGGTCTGTCCACAATGAAGCAACGACCTTAGTATCTTAGGTGTACCACCCCCGAGACACTCATATAGCCGGTGGTCATTGCTTCATGTGATACGCAAGCCCATTCACCGTGGCAAGGTAATGATCACGAAGGGGAATTGACACATGTACATGCCTTTTGTTTTGTTGTTGCAGCCACAGTGTAGCCAGAAAAATTAGGCAGGCATGTACACGCATCAGAAAAATTATTATAGCGGCCTTAAAAATTCAGGAATCCGCCTGGAGTCCTGGACCCTGTTGGTGGTGGTGGAGAAGGCAGTCAAGCGGCCTGCAGGCAGAGATGCTGTGTGGGGACTGACTTAGTCATGGGGCAGGCATTCACACGGTGTGCAGGCAGAGAGGCTGTGTGTGGGGACTGACTTAGTCTTCGGGCGGGCAGTAGCCCTCTGGGATCCATGCCTCATTCATTTTGATAAAGGTGAGGTACTGAACACTTTTTTGACTTCTCTTCTCAGTGACAATGCCTCCAGCTGCGCTGAAGGTCCTTTCTGACAGGACGCTTGAGGCAGGGCAAGACAGAAGTTGGATGGCAAATTGGGACAGCTCTGGCCACAGGTCAAGCCTGTGCACCCATTAGTCCAAGGGTTCATCGCTGCTCACAGTGTCTACATCCACACTTAAGGCCAAGTAGTAGGCTAACTGCCGGTCCAGGCTTGGTGGAGGGTGAATCCGGAAGCGCTAAGGCGAGGCGTTGGACTAAAGAATTTCCACATGTCCGACATCACCATGAGATCGCTGGAATGACCTGTCCTTGCCTGCGTGGACATGGGAGAAAATTACTGGCAGTGGTACCTTTATTGCGTTGGGCTGTGACATCACCCTTAAACGCTTTGTAAAGCATAGTTGCCAGCTTGTTCTGCAAGAGCTGCATCCTTTCTGCCTTCAGGTGATTTGGAAACATCTCTGCCGATTTGTGCCTATACCGAGGGTCTAGTAGCGTGGCCACCCAGTACAGCTCATTCCCCTTGAGTTTTTTTATACGGGGGTCCCTCAACAGGCTGGACAGCATGAAAGACACCATCTGCACAAAGTTGGATGCAGATGTACTATCAATCTCCCCTTGCTCTTCCTCAGTAATGTCAGCTAAGTTCTCCTCCTCCCCCCAGCCACGAACAATACCACGGGAAAGTTGAGCAGCACAAGCCCCCTGAGACACCTGCTATGGTTGTTCTTCCGCCTCATCCTCCTCCTCCAAAACAACACCTTCCTCATCATCTGACTCCTCTTCCCCAAACTACTCTTCCTCCTCCTCCCGCTCTGTGCTGCCGCAGGTGTTGAGGAATCATCTGCTTCTGCTGAGAATTGATCCCACAACTCTTCCTCCTGTTCCTGTTCACGCTCCTCCACAGCTTGATCCACCACTCTACGGAAAAAGGCAAATGGGATCAAGTCGCTGATGGTGCCTTCACTGCGACTCACCAGGTTTGTCACCCCCTCGAACAGCTGCATGAGCCTGCAGGCATTTCGCATTAGAGTCCAGTACTTTGGCAAGAACATCCCCATCTCCCCAGACTGTGTCCTTTCATTGTAGTTGTAGAGACGGCTTTCTCCTGTTGTAGCAGGTGGTAAAACATCAGGAGGGTCGAATTCCAGCAAGTCGGGCTATCGCAAATCAAGCGTCTCACCAGCAAGTTGTTTCTCCGCTGAATATTGGCAAAGCGTGCCATGGCCGTGTAAGACCGCCTGAAATGCCCACACACCTTCCTGGACTGCTTTAGGACATCCTGTAAGCCTGGGTACTTAGACACAAATCTCTGAATTACGAGATTGAGCACATGTGCCATGCAGGGTAGACATGTCAACTTTCCCAAATTCAAAGCCAAAATGAGATTGCTGCCATTGTCACACACCACGTTACCGATCTCCAGTTGGTGCAGGGTCAGCCACTGATCCACCTGTTTGTTCAGAACAGCCAGGAGAGCTGCTCCAGTGTGACTCTCTGTCTTTGAGGCAAGACATGTCTAAGATGGCCTGACACTGTCATACCTCGCATGCAGCATAGGCCCTGGGGAGCTAGGGCTGTGTAGCTGGAGAGGAGATTACAGCACCAGTAGAGTTGATCTGCCACTCAGCCAAGGAGGAGGAGGACGATGACGACAGTGAAGAGGATGTAGCAGGAGGAGAGGAGGTGGCAGCAGGCCTGCCTGCAAGCCATGGAGGTTTCACAAGTAGGTCCGCTGCACAGCTACGTACTCCCTGCTTGTCAGCAGTCACCAGGTTGACCCAATGAGCTGTGTAAGTAATGTACCTGCCCTGACTGTGCTTGGCAGACCAGGCATCCATGGTCAGATGGACCCTTGACCCAACGCTGTGTGCCAGAGGTGACACCACTTGCCTCTCAATTTCATGGTACAGTTTGGGTATCACCTTTTTAGAGAAATAATTGCGGCCTGGTATCTTCCACTGGGGTGTCCCAAAGGCCACAAATTTATGGAAGGCCTCATAGTCCACCAGCTGGTATGGTAACAGCTGGCGAGCTAACAGTTCCGCCAAGCCAGCTGTCAGGCGCCAGGCAAGGGGGTGACTGGCAGAAATTGGCTTCTTCCACTTAAAGATTTCCCTCACGGACACCAGACTGCTGCTGTGGGCAGAGGAGCAGGAACCGCTCAAGGTGAGAGGCGGAGTGGAGGAGGGTGGCTGTGATTGTTAAGGTGCAAGGGAGAAAGCAGCTGAAGATGCTGCACCTGAAGGAGGAGGAGGAGAAGGAGGGTGGCTTTTCTTTTGTGTGCTGCTTTTCCTTTGGTGCTCTTCCCATTGCAGTTTGTGCCTTTTCTGCATGTGCCTTCGTAAGGCAGTTGTCCCTACTTGGGTGTTGGCCTTTCCACGGCTCAATTTTTGAAGGCAGAGAGAACAGATGGCATCTCTCTGATCTAAGGCAGACACAATAAAACATTTCCAATCGCTGAGCCCCCCTGGGGTGATGGCACTATGGTGGCATCAGCAGCTGACGTTGAAGGGCATGTTGGCTGGCTGTCCATAGGTGGAGATACATGGCGCCGGACACTGCCACCAGCTGTTTCTACGAGCTCCACCTGCTTCTTTCAGGAACTCATCTCCTCCTACTCCTCTCTGACTCCCCCTCTGAACTCTTCCCTTGGTCATCTTGTTTCTTAGGCTCCCACGTGACATCCGTATCATCGTCATCATCATAATCATTCTGCCCAGCTTTGCTTGCCTCAGACATCTCATAAACTGCACCAACAGCAGGTACTTCATCATCCTCCTCCTCACACCTTACGTCCATAGTGTCGCCTAACTCAGACATATGAGGTGGTGTAACTTGCTTAGCGCCTTCATTTTGTTGTAACAGTAGTTGCTGTGAATCAGTTAATTCCCCACCAAATAACTCCTGCGAAGTGTCAAATGGAACGGATGAGCACCATACAAAATAAATGGGATACAGTTGGGGACATCAAACTTGGAGAAGGACTTAGGAGTACTCATTGACAACAAGTTAAATAATCGTACTCAATGCCAAGCAGCTGCAGCTAAAGCTAACAAAATTTTGGGATGCATTAAAAGGGAAATAAAAACTCGAGATGCTAGCATAATATTGCCCCTGTTTAACTCTCTAGTAAGGCCACATCTGGAATATGGAATTCAGTTCTGGGCACCACATTACAAAAAAGATATTGCAGTTTTAGAGCAGGTGCAGAGACGAGCAACAAAATTGATACGTGGGATGGAAGGTCTCACTTATCAAGAAAGGTTAGATAAACTGGGTTTATTTAGTCTAGAGAAAAGACGCCTTAGAGGGGATCTAATTAACATGTATAAATACATCAGAGGGCAATATAATAGCTTGGCGGATGAGCTTTTTGTCCCTAGGCCTTCTCAAAGGACTAGAGGACATGATCTGCGCATGGAGGAAAAACGTTTTAGCCATTTATTTAGGAAAGGGTTCTTTACAGTTAGAGTGATTAAGATGTGGAATGCATTGCCACAGGAAGTCGTAATGGCAAACTCTATACCTGCATTTAAAGGGGGCTTAGATGCTTTCCTTGCGTTGAAAGACATCCATGGCTACAATTACTAGGTAATGCCTAATGATGTTGATCCAGGGATTTTATCTGATTGCCATCTGGAGTCGGGAAGGAATTTTTCCCTTTAGGGGCTAATTGGACCATGCCTTGTAAGGGTTTTTTCGCCGGCTGGTGTTGTACTTTATACTGGTTGAACTCGATGGACGTATGTCTTTTTTCAACCAAAATAACTATGTAACTATGTAAGGTGTTCTGTGTTAATTAGTCAACCACGTCCTGAAAATCTTGGGAGTTGATGGGACGTGCCTTCTTCTGAGCACTGTACTTTGGTCCAGGGCCGCACGAAATCACATCAGCACGACCTCAAACAGACCTGTCGGGTGGCCTTCCTCTGGGTCTTCCTCTGCCTCTGCCTCTACCTGTTTTGTCAATATCGGGGGGGATGAAGTGAAAGGTATGCACTGACTTGACTAATACAATGTGCACCTGTCACACAAGTGCAGTTAACAGGTATGCACGGAGTGGTATATCACACTGCGTACGCTCACGTATTGTAGGTAGGTGGGTGCACTGAACAACAGGTAGGTATATGCTGTGATGAGTATTACAAATGTGCACCTGTCACACACACGTACCGTGAACAGGTACAGTGACTGGTGGCATTAAATAGCACACTGTGTGCGCTCACGTAGGTAGGTGGGTGCACTGAACAACAGGTAGGTATATGCAGTGCTGCTGGGTATTACAAATGTGCAGCTGTCTCACACACGTACCATGAACAGGTACAGTGGCTGGTGGTATTAAATATCACACTGCATGCGCTCACGAGGATAGGTGGGTGCACTGAACAACAGGTAGGTAGGTATATGCAGTGCTGCTGGGTATTACAAATGTGCACCTGTCACACACACACACACACACGTATCGTGAACAGGTGCAATGACTGGTGGTATTAACAATGCGTGTGCTCACGTAGGTAGGTAGGTAGGTGGACTAAATAGTGAACAGGTGAATTGATTGGGATTCAGGGCCGGATTTGTACTTTTTACCGCCCAAGGCCAACTACAGTATACCATCTGTATGGTTGTTGTCTCTGTGTGCCCCAATGAGAAATCTACTTACTTTCTATCATTGGATGTCACAGACAATAGCTATTTCAGTAATATGCGTATAGGTTATAAGTTATGTTTTTCTTAACAACTTTTATGTTATGTTTGCCAAATCATTAATGATAGACCCATTGTGTCTCCATGTGAGTTAGGCTGATGTGTACCTGCAGGATAGCGCTTACAGGACTTGCAGGGATGACACAAGTACAGGACAGAGAGTTCAAAGGTTAAAGCTGTCCTTGTAGATAGGGATGGCTGCATAAAACAGCTTTACTGCCCCTCACTGAGCCACCCCTAAATTTCTGGTGCCCTAGGCCATGGCCTATGTGGCCTTGCCAGAAATCCGGCCCTGTTGGGATTACAAATGTGCAGCTGGCTGTCACACACACAGGTAGTCACTGAATGTGCTGGGCCTGGCAGTGGCACAGTAGGAATGAAGGGGCCAAAGGCCAGCTGCGACTGACTGACAGGGCTGTATATAATGCAAGTGGGCCACAAAAAAGAAAAAAAATAGATCACAAGAACAAGATTCGCTCCCAAAAGAACTGTTGAGGGGTGCTTTTTTAGCAATAAGTATCAGCAAGGAGCAAGCTAACAAGCCTACAAGAGCCTAACTAAGCTTTCCCTACAGCTCTCCCTGCAGCAGCAGCTCTCCCTTCTCTAATTACCACAGGCACACAAGTGAGTCCAATGCCTGATGCTGCCTGCATTTTATAAGGGGGGGAGGCCCTCCAGGAGGGAGTGTAGCCTTATTGGCTACAATGTGCCTGCTGACTGTGATGTAGAGGGTCAAAGTTGACCCTAATGATATACTATGGAGGTGAATTGAACTTCTGGAAAAGTTCGCACTTCTCCGCAATCGCGAACCCCAGAAGTTCGCTATGAACCGTTCACCGGCGAACCGTTTGGGCCATCTCTAATGGCCAATAAGTTGGATTTAACTGCTCTATAGTCTATATATCTTAATACATACTTTACTTACTATGGCACTAAACAGATGCAATTATTCCCCTGCCCTACTTACTATCTGTACATGCCTTGATAATAATCATATACTAATAACTTCTGTCATTTTATCTACACAATGTAACCTTTCTATAGCAATAAAAACGTCTATTTAGATCTCTCCACTAGAATAATTAGTGGCAAGATACTTGATTGAATAGTAAGGAAAAATAAGAACAAAGAATTCTCTGCAAGTCCATTTTTCGAACTATTGGCAACCATTTCACAAAACCATTCTGTATATTGTTATATGCTGACTATAATGAAAGCAATCATACTGAACTAAGGGCCTAATGTCAAGAAGTGCAAAAAAGATATAGTATTTCACTTCTGAGACAATACAGCCCATTGGGCTTTCATTAACTGCAGCAATGAGACTGTCAAACAAGTAGAGGTACCCGAAATTGCCATTTGTGTAAAAGTAGACTTTCCAGCTGTGTTTGTGCACCTTTTTTGTAGAAGGATGAAAAAGCTTTTTTATTTTCTCATTGGATATATAAATATATATAAAAAAAACTGCATCCTAATCAAGCAGAATATATAGAATATAATAACTTAATTTTAAAAAGCAGAGAATCTAGAACTGGAATCACATTACATTGAATTATAAATTCTATAATAAATGAAGCACCAATAAAGTGTCTTCACAGAGAAACCCAACTCTTATGTTTTAAACGATGAGCATCACCACAATGTAAACAGCCACTGACCAGAACTTCTGATATCAAATTATAAAAGTCACATAGACACAGAGGCTCTGCCTCCAACTGTTTGTGAAGGGGAGGATCCGCATGTGACTATGTGTACACCTACTCACTTTATTACTGAGACACATGACCAGCTGAGACATAAATACCCTTCAGCTAACTCCATTCAGTGGCCTGTATACATGATGAATTAGTAAAGGAGGAGTGGCAAACCATCTATCCTTTGACTAGTGTTGTGAATGCTTGATCCTAAGGTGATTAGCTATCTATAACTATTCAATATAACTATAGCTATAACTGTTCAATCAACATACCACTAATGTCTCCAGCATTTGAGCATTAAATGTTTTATTTCTTTATCAATTCTAAATAAGACATATCTGTGTATGCATACCTTGAAAAAGGGGACCCTGTGTGGCTCTGAAACAATTGTCACATTTACTACAGTTAATAGAATTATTTTATATTTTTGATGACTGTAGACATTGTCACCCGAGGTCCAAAAGACCAATACATTTGCAGTGTGCAGGCACCACACATACATCTTACTGGTTCCTACACCAGCGGGAGCAGCAATTACTATCATGCATTAACATGTGTTTTTAAACTGAGATGAGAATTGTTTGGGAAGTTCTCCTTAATACTGCTGTACACATTTGACTTCTTATCTCTTTGTTTACTGTTGTAAAATTCCTTTTAAATTAACTGATGGGGACAGGCTTAGTAGGGTGACGGACCAGTGAATAATGAGGGGTGAGGGAATCCCTCTCCTTACATCTGTTAACCCTGCGTGTGAGATATGTCTCACTAGCTTAATTGCAGCTGCTTGTGTCTCTCTGAATTAGCATTATTACCGGAACATTACCATGTGCTGCAAGCAGAGCCAAAGCAGAGGCTGGAGAGGTGCCAGCCTCTGGGTGCAGCGCCTTGAGGGAGCCTTACTTTCCTCTTGTCTTTCTGCGCCAGCCAGTTCCCCCATTCTAGTGGCAATGGCTGTGCACAGTAACAGTGACAGCTTGTCTTATATCACAGCCAACTGTAGTCCTGCATCTCTCGCCCCCTAAGTCCCGGGTCATCTCCCCTCACAAAAGTGCAGTCTGTGCAGGTGCAGGCATCTTGTTAGAGAAAACTGCCGGAGGTAAGAGGTTGCTAATTTTGTAAAGCTCCCGCTAGCGTGGCATTCTAGTTGATCTGCAAGAGACCTACAGCAGTCAGAGATGGTCC
The DNA here is from genome assembly GCF_040937935.1 of Hyperolius riggenbachi. NCBI lineage: Eukaryota > Metazoa > Chordata > Amphibia > Anura > Hyperoliidae > Hyperolius > Hyperolius riggenbachi. The sequence continues at coordinate 366,878,778 of NC_090647.1, read as the reverse complement.
CGAAGCAGAAAGCAGAAACCCTCATCCTCCACAACCTCCCAGGGAAGAGCTGCTGCAGGACAGAGGACATGTGAATCTGAAATTCACAGGTTTTATTTTATTTTACTTGAGAGGGGAGGGCTGTGTCAGGAATGCTAATTCCTCTATTTGTTTCCTATGATAAGGGCACATTTTCATTATCACTGCTCGGATGGTCTGCTGTGGTCCAGCTGGAGCCTAGGGCAGAGTCATTACCAACATAGGCTTTATGAGGAACGGTATTATCAGAGACTGCACAGAAGTGCGGTCCGCTTACTGCAATGGACCCAATGGAACGCTGCAGGGTGACAAGTCTTAACGGCTCCTTTTAATAAAACAAGATCCGTTTAATGACAGTTTCCCAATGAGCAGAAAATGGACAAAAAAATGTCCATTCTCAGCTCAAGTGGGAACACAGCCTTAACACACCATACAATTAAAAGATCCAATTTTTTGCCAATTTGAAAATTACGATCGGTTGTGTCGAAAAATCAAGAGCTTTTCTTTGTTTCTCTTAAATCTGATCGGAGTTCCCATTTTTTTGTAATCTTTGAAGATTGGACATGTTGGAAATTTCAGACCAACTTTATCAAGAATTGTATGATGTGTGATGGATTGTCAATTACTTGATGTACAATTCCAATCAATTTTTTCTGAGCTTTCAACTATTTTATTCATGATAAAGCTGGCCACACACCATACAATGTTTTAAATATCTGTTCAAGAATAGCAATCAATTTTTCTGACTGATTGTAGCAATTCAAAAATCTGACTAATGTACCACACACCTATGTTCAATTTTTTCCCAATTGAAAGCTCAGAAAAAAATTATTGGAACTGTATCAAGTAATTGACAATTCATCACACACCATACAATTCTTGATAAAGTTGGTGTGAAATTTCCAACATGCCCAATCTCCAAAAATCGAAAAAAACGGGAAATACGATTGTATTTTTTAATCGAAAAGAAAGAAAAGCTCTCGATTTTTCAGGACAACCGATCGTAATTATCGAATTAGTGAAAAACTGGATCTTTGAATTGTATGGTGTGTGGCCACCTTAGGCCTTATTTACACTTAATCAGTTGCTCTCAGTTATAACTGAAAGGACAATTGATTTTCAAAGTAATGCCCATATTTCCCAATGGCTCAGTTCACACTATGGGCTTGATTCACAAAGCGGTGCTAACTGTTAGCACGCCTGTGAAAACCCACTTGGCACGTCTAAACCAGCTTTTCGCGCGCAAAACTTTATGCACATAAAACTTTACGCGCGCACTGCACAGAGCGCAGGGCGCTCCGCGCGAAGTGCCCATTAAAGCCTATTGGACTTAGCGCGCGTAAAACTTTGTGCGCGATCTGATTAAAAAATCCGGTGCTAACCTACTTAGCACCCTGGTTAGCACGTCTAAAGACTTTAGACGTGCTAAGTAGGTTAGCACTGCTTTGTGAATCAAGCCCTATACACGTTTTAACTGATTTTTTTCATAATGCACTGCTATGAAGAGGAAAGAAAAACACGTACCAACTGATTGAAATGTGGTCGCAGCACAAATGCGATTGCGTTTTTAAGTAAAGAGGAGCCCTGAAGGGGTCATTAATACTATGTGCTTTGCTGTCAGTCATGACGCACTGCACTCATTGTGCAATGCGCAGGGTAACATGAAAGACCATAGACTTTCGTATTACCGCTTACAGTGTATTGTGCGTTCCCAGGCATTGCATTATAATGTGGCAGGAAACATTTAGCTTTACATGTTAGGTTCAGCTGTGTTGAGGCCTCCAACATCTCCCTGCAACAGGCATTCCATGCATGAAATTATTACAAGCATGAAATCGCGATTCGTGTATGCATTGTGCGTGCGTGCATGCATTTTTAAAAACATATCAAAACACTGTTAAAAACGCATACAAAAATGCATTCATTTATATTATGGTTTTTGCATTCATTTTTAGATGCTTTTTTAGATGCATTTCTACCACCAATACCTTGCAAACAGACCCTGCATTGTAGACAGAACAGCATTGTGGGAGAAATGCAGCACATTATGTTTTGATGCATTTTTAAACCTACCTATTGACTTTAATTATGAGCATATTTTAAAAGATGCATTCTTTTGGTGCATTTTTTAAATCCCTAACCCTAACACACCCCTGCTGATGCTTAGCCCTTAACACACACTCCTACTCATCTATAACCACCCTCTTCCACTGCTGATGCCTAACCCTAACTTATCCCACCACCAATGCTTTACCCTAACTGACCCTCCCACGTCGCAATATCTCCCTATACCAATGCCTAACACTAACCTACAATCCTCCGTCGCAATCTACGCCGATACAACCACCACCTTTTCCACTGAATATGCTAATTAACAGGCCCTGGCAGCCTAATCTGATATTTATCAGGTGCCACCAGTGGCCAAATTATCCACAATGTATGTGACGCCCAGCACCAAATGTATGGTTTCATTTAAACCACTGATGCCAAATGTGTATAGTTGGTTGACTTAAAGGGAACCTGAACTGAGTAAAATTATTAAAATAAACACATGACTTAGCTGCAAATTAATATTACATACTAACCTCACCATCAGTTCCTCTCAGTAGCTCGCCATTTTCTTCTTACGGTGATCCCTTCCAGTTCTGACAAGATTTTGTCAGAACTGAAATATACTAGTTGCTGTCAGTTATTTATCAGCTGCTGTCAGTTAAAACTAAATGTGCAAGGTAATGTCCATGTTTCCCTATGGCTCAAGTGAAAGTATAACAGTTTAACAGTGTGCTGACCAAAAAGCTGTTATGGGGTAATGTCCATTTTTAAAATGGAGGACGGTGAATTCCATCTATCACAGGGGACAAATGGGACGCAAGAAAGGAGAAAAAGATTGATGAGTAGACTACACAGGAGGTAAGTATGACCTGTGAATGGCTATTTTGACTTTTTATTTTCAATTCAGGTTCTCTTTAAGTAATGGTGAAATCCAACAACGTTATATCCACACTGAACAACACATTTGTTTGTGAATAAGCAGCCAGCTCATATATTTTTTATATTTAATTATTTATTGGTAAAATAAAATCAGACTAATCATTAAATTACAGTTTTAATGTATGCTTGTCTGACATGATAGTGAGATGTACCTGGTTTATGCTGACTTATATTTAGGAACAGTGAAAGAAAAATTGCAGCTATTCAGTCCAGTCCTCATCTATAAAAAAAAGTGCTGCTCATAGACATACCCCTCTACGCTTACTCTCTTCCTTTCTTCCTTCTGATAAGAGATAATGGGCCTGATTCTATTGAAGGTGATAAGTAGCTTGCAGGTGTGAGCGTTTTATCACCTTGCCATCATGCAAGGATTACCGGCAAATCCTATTGCCGGTTTCATTTGCGTAATGGCCGATCATTAGAGAGAGTTACTCAGGTAAAAGCCTGAGTGATGCTCCCATGGTACGTGCCATGGGAAGCGAGATTTTACTCCGTGGTGCTGTCCTTCAGCACCACGGTCTTGCTCCACACACATGAATGTGCACCCGCTGAACATCTGCCACCATCTTGTGCCACTGCATCTGGGGGTCTACTTTAATAAGGAGACCCCACAGAGCTCCCCATCGGGTCACCACAGATAACCGAAGCCCCCCACATTGCTGCTCCATCAACCCTGGCAATTTACCTCCCGCCGATGAACAACTGCTGCCTCTTGCCACAGGTTCCGACAGTGTAATTACAGTGTATGTGTGACTGTAGTTACCATCTCTTTCTCTCTCTTGCAGGGGCCTTGGCAAAGCATCTTTGAAGTTCCTGCTTCAATGGGGGATCCCATTGGTCCACTGTCTAAACCAATAAAAATGGTCCAGATAGTGTGTTAGCATGTTTAGACCTGCTCTTTGCAGGTCATACTAACGCTCATGTCTGACAGGAAGCATCGCTTCTTGTCGGCATAAAAAGTGTATCAGGATAGGGTGTAAAGAATTCGCTGGAAGATATCGCCCAAGTGAGTTTTTTGACACCCTGCCAAGGACTAAATGTTATCATCGCCTGATTATCAGACTCACTGGCGTTTAACGCTGATGAGTCTGACAATTGCCTCAGACGCAATAGCTGCTATTTTGCTGCAGAAAAGGTCAGGTCAGCCACAATGTACAAAAAGTAATGCCAGTGTAAAGCCTTGTGTCAGCTGGAAGAGACCAAGTGAAGGGGGGATTCCCATTCTCATTAGCAGCCTTACTGACAGACTAGTAGCTGTCAGATCTTGAAAAGCTGCATTTCTGAGCATTTTTTTATATACAGTACACTGAGAGTTTTACTCTGCTGTATTTCATGAATGTCAGAATTCTTTCTATATTGGTACATCATACTTGCCTTGACTTGTTATGCTCTGTACTGTGAGTACTTTTGAATTTAAATAAAAAGATGCCTTGACAAGCTTCAGTCAAGTCAAATCTTCTTTTCTGTAGGTTGGATTTATTCACAGAACTCAATTTTGCCACATGCTGAAAATCTGTAGTAAACCATACTTTGCAATTGGATTCTTAGCAGTAAATTATGGAACTGAAATCCGTATTTCACTCAGTGTTTTAAGTGTTAGCGTACTTCTATTGAAGTGTGCTTAAAATCTGTTAAAATTGACTCTTGATCAATAAAGCAACATGCTTACATTATTGATTTTACTCACATTTTAAGAAATTAATAAATCACTTCCAGTATGTAGTCATAAGCTTCTATTCTGTGCTATACTGAAAATAAATAAACTGGTTATGACTGCTTAAAAAAATCTGCTAAAATGTTGAGTAATTGAAGTGTATGAGCTACTGATTAGCTGCTAAAGGTAAATTATGCCAAGGACAGTTTTATATTTTAAAACAGGGCTAAAATCAGTAATTCAGGTATTCCCAGAGTAATCAAGCAGCTCGGGGTGACCCAAACCACTAGGAATGTTTAGGGGGATAAAAGAGACCAAAAAGCCCTCCTAATAGGGATGCTCATTCTGATTTCGTGGAATTGAAATTTCCGAATTCAGATTTCTGCAGAAAAACTGCATTACTGCAATTTGATAATTTGAGCCCAATCACATAACTCAAAATCAATGGACAAATCAGAGAAAGCAGAAACAACTCGGAAGTATTTGGCCAATCAGAGAATGCAAAAAATGACAACAAAAAAAAACACTACTCGGAAATCGGAAATCCAAACTCGGAAATCGGATTTCTTCAGAAATACTGCATCACTACAACTCGGTAATTTTAGTCCAATCACAGAATTCGGAAGCATTGGACCAATTAGAGAATGCAGAATCAATTCGGAAGTATTTGGCTAGTCAGAGAATGCAAAAAATGACCAAAAAAAAACACTACTTGGAAATCCAAACTCGGTAATTTGAAACTGCTCAGAAATCCATGGAATCGGTAATTAGCATTGGCAAAAAGTGGAATTTCTGCAGAATCAGAAATCGTCATTTCGACCATCCCTAGGAAACTTGCAATAATTCAGCTATAAGTGAACATTTATGGTTACCCACAATGCCCCACTACTGAATATGCAAACTATCTCTTTTCACCCCTGTAAGCCAGACAAGCATCCAGAACCGCTGGTGTATAGCAAACCTATAGCTTTAAATATTACACAGCCACATCAACCCCACATGCAGACAAGTATTCCCAGTTTCCTATTGTCCCCAAGAATGTGTATCAGCTCCGGGCCTTTTCTGACCTATCTAATACCTCATCTTTTGTGACCCTCCTCCCTCAATATGCACACCCTTCATGGAAGAGAACAGGATGGAGAATGTGCACAAAGGAAGTGGTGAAATCTCTTAAAAAGTGACAGGACATACACTGCATTTTTCTGCATTGTAAAGAAAAGATGCAATCCCCAAAAAGTTTTTTATTGCTGTAATTTATTTTCTTTCCTCACCACTACCAGTTTCATATTAAACCAACGCAAGTCCCCAGACATTTCAGGCACAGGAAGGGTGGCCAAATATTAGCATTGGGGAAATAGACAGCAATAGTAACCTCCAAAATGTTCCTGCCCCATTTCCACACTACCTAAAACAACAAATAAAAAGATAAAATCCTGGTGTTCGACTTTAAAACAACTGCCATAAAAGTTTTGAATAACATGAAAAATGTATTACCATAATACCACTGTCAACATTCTGTCAACAAACGTATGAGTTCAAAGTATAAAGGCCTTATTAGAGATATGTTAGACAATTTAAAAGGCATTAAAAAAAGAAAAAAGTTGCAAAAGTAAATTAGCAGCACCTGTGTGTGTATATATGTCAGAATGTGTTTATTTCATGATTAAGAGTTTATATTGAATATTCCTGCCCTGAAAAAAAACATATTTCTCTGGTGTGACTTGAATAAACTGCCCTCTAGTTTCTGTTGATTACTGCCACTCACATACTATCACTGCACTTTGCACTGCCATACATATGTCCTTAGTCCTATGATCTACATTTATAGGGTGTCTATGAAAATGATTGACTGTGTTTTCAAACTGCCAGCTTTGAGGTGGTTTCTAGCTATGAGAAGATTGCTTCCTAGCATACTAAGTGCATTTATGTTTGATGGCTCTCTTATTGACTTTAAGGCATTGGAGACTTTGATATATAACCTGAGCATTCACTATATTATCAGTAAACAGATGATCTACTTAAATGCACTGACTGTGTATGCAGGAAATGTTTGTAACAGAACCAATCTTCCTAGGGATTCCAGTGTAATGATTTAGGGTTAACACTAAGACGTAGCTGAGAGGATTTGTGTGTGGGCTTGCAGAATACTAAAACCTACTTAAATTGCCTGGCCAACTCTCCATGTCCTGCTTGTTTAATGTAATCTGCCATGTGCCTATCAGAGTTCAGCTTTAATAACCTGCAAGAGATTTAAGGCTGATACAGTCTCAACAGGAAGGCACCCATCTTCAGCAGAACTACATCCTCTCCCTTTTCACCCTTGCTTTACATAAAACGATAACCGCAACATAAACACACATACACAGATGCATAATATGCCCACTTTTCATTCTGACAGAGATGTTCCCCCTCAACCCCCCCCCCCCAAATTCCTTTCAACATCAGAGAGGTCACATTGATGCCAGTTTGGTTATGAAGAGATGTTTGAGGATGGTGGTAGGTTTGCTGATAGCAAGCAGTATGCAAAGCATAAGTGGCAAGATTAGGAGGAATGTCAGTCAACCTAACAATCATATCGCTAATATCACTAGTACAGGTGATTAAAAATCAGGATGCCAGTACAAAAGACACTTTCAAAAAATAATTACAAACAAATTATAATAGATTTGGATACCCTGTGTTTTCTATTTTAAACGTTGACTCCAAGAAAGTAATTAAAGATGCCCTGCTAGTCTCCTTTACAAGTCCATGTGAATATGTGAACACTCTGGCAGTTCCCTTTACTTTTATCCTAGATATTAAGTGTAACATCTCATGCTAGTAATGTGAATCATCTCTATGAGAGACAGTGCGCAGACAACCCCTGGAGACTGCTGAGTATGTTATAAGTGGAAACACAAGACAAAGCTTGCCAGTGATTTGATGGTTTCTTTTGGGAATGCTTTTTATTACTAATTACTGCTTTATGGGCAACGGTGGTGGGATATGCTGTGAGACAAAGTTTAACGTATACAGCACATGTAAACATGTAATTTAGTCAGGAACATGCATAGAATGCATTTTAAAATTGTTTTTCACTCTCCTTGAGCTGGTTTGTCCCCATGAATGATATAAATAAAGTTGAATAATGTTTCCTGTCCTTGCATCCTGGGTAGGAAGCCCTAGACTTTTGACCAGTGTCTTCTGTATTGATGGGAGGCCCAGAAAGTCAGTATGGAGATCACAGCATACTTATCCTGGGCTGCACCAGCGCTTCTCTGTGTGTTTCTTCCATAGCAGACGTACAGGCAAGGCAAGTGATTCTGTGCCTGTGTTAACAGGCTGTTGGTGTACATAATCTCCCTGTGTGTGCTTTCAGCAAAATATAAAATAATCTTTTGCACTGTACAAATTCAGACTTGAAATGTGCAATATGTGGGAGTCTGTGCTACTGTAAATGATCAGAGATCACCTTTGTGCATATACAGTAGTATTTTGTATACTTTTGTCCAAACAGAGAATCTTATTTCCCTAGTTTTTGTTGGTATCCCCTGGTATGGAATGTCTAGTTAGCTCTAGATTAGGGAACAGTTTATAGCATATATAGCAGAGGATAGTGTTAGGCTAGACATGATATGGCATGCAACCAAACCAAACTAACTATGTAGCTATCCTTATGAATCATAAAACTGTAAGCCTGGTAGCCTCTTCAAGGCCAAAAAGCCCTCCAAGAGTGACACTCTTATACTACACTGCAGATAGTGGCAATATAAAATAAAGTTTGACCATAAACAGTGATTCACAGTTACTAATCTACCACCCAGTGCCAACAAATCAGAAAACTATTATAGCTCTTATATGGAATTCATTCTCCTGGCAGCTAGCCTCCTCGTTATTTACAGTTCCCAGGAAACAAGAATGAGATGCTCTCTAGGTTAGTATGTTAGCATTAGTTACCTATTCGCTGCTGGTACCCCTGATGTACATCTTCACTCACTTATGAACATGCCTGATTGGAAAACATCAGCTTTTAAGTGCAGTTGGTGCTCAAATTCTCTCGTTTTAACGTCATTAAAGAAACCCAAATATTTCCTTCATTTTAGTACATTTGGGTTTCATTCGTTTTCCTTTGTTTTAACAGAGATATGAAAATGAAAAACTGATAGAAATGGATGGAAAAATAATAGTAGATATCAACGGACACCCTTCTGCACATTTCAAGTCTGAATTTGTGCTTCCCAAATAAAGGAAAATGTGATCAACACACATCACAGCTCATTTGGCACTAGTCACTGTCTGCGGTGCCCTAAGGGCAGTTGAATTGAAGACTGGCACCTTTTGTACAGCATTACCCACCTAGTAAGCAAATTGTTATTAAATTACATCTATTACTGAACACCTTTATATGCAGATCATGGTTTCTTTTTTTTTTTTTTTTTTTAATTTCTGTTCACTCAGACATCCCACCTACCACACCCCATACATACCTCATACATCCTCCATATACTTTCCCCCAAAAAAACTCAGACACTTCTAGGTCCTCTCCTCCTCCTTACAAAAACAAAGAGGTATACGGAAGTCAGACAACACTCTTCTCCCAAATCTGTTTCATAACAACCCAACAAGTAGCATTAGACCTTTCCGTCACATCATCTTCTCCTATCCAAACTCTATTATTTAGAAATGCTATAATATCCTTTTTCCATTCTCCAAGGGAGAGTGGTTCTGGATTTTTCCATTTTTTAATAATAAGCTTTCTAGCTAAGCTTACCCCCAAATCTACCAATAGTTTTTGCTCAGGACCACCTTCTGCTTCTTTTGTATCTTTAATCCCAAAAATTGCCCAGTTTACATCTAATGTAACCCCAGGGATTAAGTACCCGGAACAAAATTCCTCCACCCCTTTCCAGAAGCCCACCACCACAGGGCAGCTCCACATCATATGCAAGAAGGTACCTGAATCCCGTCCGCAGTTCCAGCAGGTTTCATCGACAGCTAAGCCGTATCTGAACATACGAACTGGCGACAGGTACCATCTGGCTATTAATTTATATTGGGCAAGCTGAATATAGGTGTCCGATATACTCCAGATTTTTTTTAAAACTCTAGCCCATAATTCTCCATTCATTTTAATTCCTTCACATTTTTCCCAACTGTCACAGTATCGTGGGAGTGCCCCATGGAGGGTGGCATCCAGCACTTTATAAATGTTTGAGAGAGTCCTCGGTGGCCTTTGTTTTAATAGGAACCATCTTTCAAAATTGTTTACTTTGTTGCTAATAACACCCTCCTTTCTCTCCAAATTCTTCCAGTAACTCTTTAGTTGTACAGCAACGAAATAATTAATTTTATGGGAATCTAGTAAGGGAGAGATGGCTAGTTCACTATTACCTACCAAGTCTATAAGTCTCATATCCATAGGAAGATGATTAGCCTTACACCAAGCCTTGTCTTTAGTTGGTCCAAAATCTGGATTATTTACAATTGATATCAGTGGGGATATTCCATCAAAATGTCGCCATCTCTCAATTACTTTAGCTAAAATTGATACCGTAGGTTGAATAAGGGGATGGGAGGGAACCAACAGAGCAGCTCGTATCTGAGCTGGAATCCAGGAAAGGAGAAGGTCTCGGCGGAGGCAGCTTCCCTCCATTCTTACCCATAATCTATTGTCCTCATTTATTCTCCAATCCAGCACACGAGCTAAATGAATGCTAGTATAATATCTGTAGATGTCTGGAACTGCCATACCCCCGAGATCCTTACCCCTTGAAATAATAGAGAATGCTATCCTACGCCGTGACCTTGCCCATATAAAATTTTGGAACATCTTGTTCCATTCTTGAAACCATTTGCTGGGTAGGGACAGGGGCAGACACTGTAACAGAAACAGTAATCTAGGCAATATCTTCATCTTTACAATTGCTATTCTACCAATAACATTAAAAAAAAAAAAGGGAGATCCCAGGTTCTCAATGCTTCCCTACATACTGCTACTATGTCCCCATAATTGGCTCTATATAAATCTCTTGATTCAGCGCAAATTCTTACACCCAAATATTTGATTGAGTGACTGTCCCAACAAAAATGTATACTGTCCTGAATAGCTTTCTTGGTTCCAGGGGAGCAGCCCAAATCAAGAATTATAGATTTTTGGTCATTAATTTTAAAATTAGTAGCCATCCCAAACTTAGTGAACCATTTCATACAGTGTTTCATAGAGACCCCTGGATTGGTCAAAGTGAGGAGTATATCATCAGCGTAAGCTATCAATTTTATTTCTTCCCCTTCATTTACTATCCCCTCTATAAAGGGATCCCCTTGGATAGCTCTGATTAGGGGCTCTAGACTCAAATTGAACAGCACTGGAGAGAGGGGGCATCCTTGCCGAACTCCATTAGTTAATCTAAAGCTCTCCGATAGACAGCCATTTATCTTGCAGATCATGGTTTCACCCAGTATGTGCTCAAAAACAAAGGAAGAATGTTACCATAGAAATGCAAGTGTTATCCATGTACCGCGGGTAGCACTAATTGTGTAGCATGTGCTACTCTAGTGCTGTAAGTACTGGTAAATGGCTGTGCACTGTCTGCACACGGCACTTTTATCTTAGCCTTGTGAATTAACCCCAAAGTCTGGAAGAGGAAGCATGCACTGAAAGCAAATCAAGCTCTGATGCATTTCATTATGTTGTCACTCTGTGAACATGATTACAACAAGGAAAAAAGGAAGATTAGCTTGATATCTATATACACCCCTTCAATGTCCAATCAGCAGGTTGGGGAAAGGGTTTTCCTAAGTTGTGTTGCTCTGCTGCAAAGAGAAGAAAGGCATTTGCATAGCTGCCCATGTTTAAAGCTCTTGTTCAAGCTTATAGTTTTCTAACACATATATAGCTTGATTCGCAAAAAAAAAAAAAAAAACAACTCAAGATTGACATGCATACACAACACCTACATTTTGCATGTAATGCAACTTGTGCGATGTGTGCAACATTGCTTGTTTAAATACCAGTAGAAATTGGTATAACTCAACCCCATTTTGTGGAACATATAATTTGCAACACACAAAGCTTAGTTCACAGTACATAAAAAAATGTTGTGAATCAAGTAAAAAGGGTGCAGGAGCCCTTATGGAAAAAAAAACGTTGCCTATTATAAAAGCTGTGATTAACGGCAAACAACGTTTTTGTGTAGTGTTTTTGCCATAAATTGGGGCTTTTATAATGCGGTAAAGAAGTTGTTACATTTGGGTTCTGGGGGGGGTCTTTGGTTTTAGGCACCACCGGGGAGGGGGTCTTTGGGTTAGCTACTACCTGCGAGGTCTTAGGGTCAAGAACCGGTAGAGGTAGGGTTCTGTGAGAGAGTAAGGGTAGGTTAAGTTATGGTAACATATTGGTAAAGCTTACCAATATTTTACTATTGCAGTCCAGCAGTAGTATATCGCTACTTTTAGAAATATTCTACTAGTAGCAATCCCCTGCGACCTTTTTTCCAGGCACATTTACTTCACATATGCCAATGTTGCCACTATTATTTTTTCCTTTCCTATCTGGCTGGCTATACAGAGCTGTAATCACACACCATTGTCATATGTTTCTTGCCTTATGCTGGACACACACAGCTCAATTTTGCCGCTCGATTCCACGCCTGATCATTTTGCCCGCTGGATTCTGCAGGTGATTCTCTTATCTTACGCTCATTTTTCTTATCTTTTCCCATTGTCCTCCATGCAGAATCAAGTGGCGAAAATGATCGTGCCGGAGATTGGACATGTCGGAAATTATATATCGAGCCATCTAAATGGCTCAGAATCGAGCCTTATATTCCCAGCAATCGAGGCCTATGTCCACTACCAACTTCTCCCTGGCTACCGCAGGCTACTGCATTGAATCACTCTCAGCTGATACATAACCACTTCAAATGGCTCCATCTTCTCTGTCAGCAATGATCTGACAGGAATAACGACAGAGCAGTGAAGGAGGTAACTAATGCTAAATTTAACGCTAAACCACACCCACTTTCATTTTCATGAATTGCACTTTCCTCCGCTTTATCGCATCATTACCGAATGATTACCGAATGCTCGCTAACAGCTGTAGATAACTTTGATGAATCCTGAAATCAACTTGTCGAGTTCAGTATTTTACCGAGCTGTCGGTAATTGATTTGATAAGTCTAGATGAATCGAGGCCATAGTCTTTTCCTCTGAGCACAGAACTGACCCCGCCTACCAGCTGCCTTTGCTGTACAGTAGGGAGCAAAGGGAGGAGGTGAGAAAGGTCAGGTGATGGCTCTGTGCAGAGGTTAAACTCCCACTGTTCTAGAAGCACCATAATCTGTGCACATATCTCTGGGTTATATGACTGGCTTTTTCTAATGAATGGTGAACACAATGCAATTTCCCATCACATTGATCGTCCAATTGATAATTTCCACCAGATCCGATTTGATTATCGATCATTTTTCTGATCATTTGGTATAGAAGTGATCAGAAAATCAATCAGAGAAATGATCGGAAATCAGATTGGACCTGTCATAAATTGTTGATTTAACCGTCAATCTGATGGAAAATTGCATCGTGTGTACCAGGCATAAGGGAATTTCTTAGCATCAGCTGCCTCAAATGTGAACATTGTGTGAGTAATGGCATAGACCCTAATAACATTTGCTAACAAGGAAAAGTCCAGGAGGTTAATTAGGCTGCTAATGTGTTTTGCTTTGTTGCTGGACAATCTGGATCACAGGAGTGGCTGGACAAATCCCAGGACTGGCTTACAAAGCTTTCACATTTAGGGCTTGATTCACTAAACCATGATAACTCATATCATGGCCGTTTTTTCACACATTTTGGCGTTTGCGCGCGATCGCAAAACATCTCGCACAATCGCGATCACACGCAAATGCAAAAATAAGCAAACGCATTTTCGCGTTTGCGTGCGATCGCAAATTATCACACGCAATTGTGATTGTGCACGATAATTCGCGATCGCATGTAAACACAAAAATGCGCACAGAAACAGCCGTGATATGAGTCATCCTGGTTTAGTGAATCAGGCCCCTAGAGTGTAAAGCTGGGAATACACCACAAGTTTTTTGGGCAGATAGATGGCTCAATAAATAACTTCTGACAGGTCCAATCTGATTTTGATCGTTTTTCTGATCAACTTGATTATAAAAGTGAATAAAAAAATTGATCGGAAAAACGATCGGCCAGTAAATGTACCAAAAAAACTAATTGTGAATTCCCAGCATTATGCTGGGAATACATCATGAGATTTTTTTGGCAGATAGATGGTTTTGAGAGATAATTTCCGTCAAATCCGAGAAGTGAATGAAAATCGATCAGAAAAATGATCGTAAAATTGATTGGACAGTAAATCTGCTGAAAAATCTCTGCATTAAATGACTCACATACTTGGTATTTAGGTGTCTGGAGTTTAGTTTGAATGCATAATGCTAATGCTAATCTAATTAGAAAACTGTTTCACACTTGATGTTTGTATCAGAAAGCAAATGTGTTATTTACTTTGTTATACTCCCACCTACTATTGCAGTTGGAATATTTGTAATCTGTATTCACTTAGATTAACCTGTTGTGTACGCAGACTATTGAATCTATGCCTTCTTTGTAGCTGTGTTTCTTTGCCAGGACATAGATTTCAATAGACTCCCTCCATGATTGTGATTCTATCATAGCTGAGTTCCATGCGCCAGTCAGGAGCTAATTTTATTGTACCCTGAGCCTGTGATTACTGTAAACCAATCACATTGACCACAGAGTAAAAAAATAAATAAAATAAAAGCTTCTGGTCCTTTAAGTATACCTGAGAGAAAAAAAGTTTACCTAGATGATGACTCAGTCAATCAATGATGGTATTGATTCTTTGCCCTCTGTTTGTGGTTCTGCCTGTGACCAGCCACAGCCTGATGCATACAGAGTCCATTTTGTGCCCCTGTGGTTGTACTCAGCAGCTGAGGCCAAGCTGTGGCCAAGATATTCCAACTGAACTGGGCTTGCACAGTTCAAAAACAATCAGAGCTGCATATAGTCAGGGCGCTCCCATTGAGGGTTGCTACACACAGCCTTGCAGAAGTGCATACAGAAAGGGCAAGTGGAAGGACTGTGCAATGAACCCAGAACATCCTGAATGGAGGCTATGTAAGGATCCCTCTTGTAGCATGTCCTGTCGGTCGCAGTGGAGCTGCATTCGGTTGCTTAGTTTTGATTGCATTTGATATAAGTCTCATTGCCATCTGCAATCACTCTGCAGTTCACAGCAGCTCAGGATGTTGTCATGAATCCACCTATGGCTTGCTGCAGTTGAAATGCAGCCAGACAGTTCTGGATTTCCTACATGCATGTTGCTGCATAATATGGCATGCATTTGTAAGAGAGTCCTTTCCATCCACAGTCAGCTTGCAGTCTTCAATCAGCCTAACACAGGATTCAGTGATTTCCATTCAGCTGTGTGGGAATTTGTATCTCTGCTCTCGTTGGCTGATGTCCATAGAAAAACCTGCTCCTCCTCTCACACCTTGCCCGTCATAGCGTTCAGCTTTGCCTTAGTTGGCTGCTGGGTTCCTTGTGTGAAGTTTGAATTGTATTGCATTACCTTACCTAAGCAAGGACGTTCACTGCAACCATGGGGGTACAGTGAAGTCTTTCCGATTCTGATAGCTTAGAGACTGTCTTCACCACGTTGGTGAGTGGTAGTATTCCTGCTAATTCTCTTCCTGTGGACGTAACTATTGCTGCAGTTGCTATTAGTTAAGTTCCTTCCTGTTTGTCTTGCCGGAACATCTGTGGATGTTTGCTATTGCTGGGGCAGCAATTAGATTGGCAAACAATCATTCTGTCTGTCTGTTCCTGCTGGTCCTGTTCCTGAGGATGTAACTATAGCTGCGTTTGCTATTAGTTATACTCCTACTTGTTTGTCTTGTCCGTGCCAGTGTGGATGCTTGCTATTGCTGGGGTGGCGATTATATTGGCAAGCATTCCTTCTATCTGTCTGTTCCTGCTGGTCCTGTTCCTGTGGATGTAACTGTAGCTGTGGTTGCTATTAGTTATGCTCCTACTTGTTTGTCTTGTCCGTGCCAGTGTGGATGCTTGCTATCGCTGGGGCAGCAATTGGATTGGCAAGCATTACTACTGTCTGTCTGTTGTCTTTCCTTGTTTACTCAGTGTGGTGGACATCAGATGCTCAGCGCTGCGGTCGCACTGAACAACCATTGTGTCCTGTTTATTGTGGTGGTTATCAGAAGCTAAGAGCTGCAGTTACTCTGAGCAATGTTGCTCCCTTGTTCATAGCTCCTGATGTGATCTGTGTAATCTCCTCCACAAGGGTATATTTCCTGATTTCACCCAGCTGCATAGTCTTGCTTGCTCTGGTGGTACTCTGGTTTTCCTGGCCTCAGCCTCTATACCTTGCATGTTAAGACCTGGGGTAACCGAAGTCAGGAGACATATTTAGTGTCCTCTTCAAGCGGGGGCTTGTCTATAGGTGAAGACCGTGGGCCAAGCTCAGAGCTATGGCACTAGATTGGGGTATAGTGGCTGAAGGAAAACAAGAGAACTGCCAGGCATTACAGGCTACAGTGTCAAGATGGAGGGGAGGCACAGGGGCAAAGCAATAGGGAGTGCAGAGGTTGCGACCGCATCACAGCCCTTGGGCCAGAGGGGACCCGTGGGGTCCTCCCTCAATTGCAGTATTAGTCCTTTATTGGTCCTGTACTCATAATAATCACTTTTTTTTAGAAACTTTGAATAGTGGTGATTATTAACAAACTGTTCCCCATTCCCTTCCTGCACCTCTGACAATGTAATTGCCATTGGCAGGTTTTGGTGCGCTGTATCAATTGTTATGTATAGGATGCTTGGGGGCCCCAATGTAAAACTCACACCGGGGCCCACAGCTCCTTATCTACGCCACTGGGGAGGCTAAACAGAATGAGGAGCCTAGAGGTGTCATCATGAGGTAAGTATATCTTTTAAACCTTTCCTCTCAGGTTGACTGCACATGCCCAAGACACTCTCAGCCACGACTGATATGCACAGCCGATTGGGAACACAATCCACAAGGGCACACAGAGTAGACACTGGACAGCACATGCACCATGCTGTGAAAGAAACCAGTCGCAGTCAGAGATGGGAATGGGGGCAACATCTGCAGTACAAAGGGGAGGCCACTCACAAGTGTCTGATAACATTAAGAATGAGCAGATAGCTTTAACTTTACATGAAATATGGCCTCGTAGGGGACAGATCATGCTGGTCTTAGAGTGGTTAACAAAGCTTATCGGATTAATGTGATTTTAAGTTCTTTAATATTTAATAAAGGCAATAATTGTTTCTGTAGAAAAATAATAATATGAAGAACATATGGTATTTTTTAATATGGAATATTAGACAAATCCTCAAAAGATAGATAACAAAGACAAATGCACATTGGAACAGATGTTGGTCAGTACAGGGCTCTCTTTAAATAGAATAAATGCATTCCCACTGGAAGTGAATTGGTTAAGTTCAAGTCAGTCAAGTCTGCCTACAGATTTTGCTAAAGCGTGGTGCAATTTAAAGCAGACAAAACCTACTCAATTCAAGTCACGCTTCTCCAACTTCAAATAGCTTAAAATTGTGGCTGTTCTTTCCACCTGATCCTTAAATTTAGGATTTATCACTTTTTTCTTTTGCATTTTGACACAGAGGAAGAAGACACATGATTTTTATGGAGGAGTAGCACAAAACTGGTTATAGACTCGAGTAAAATCAGAACATTATACTGTCTTCTGGAGAACAAACATAAACATATTTTTGTACCTTATTTTGAGTATATCACTAAACCTCCCTAAAGGTTACTATAATGTCCTCGCTGTTGAAACTTTATAAACATGCAGTGATATTATCTACAATACACTTTTTTTTATTACTGTTGACTTTATCATAATATAAAAAAAGATATGCAATAAACTAAATTAATTAATATCTGGAAATTGCATACATGGAAGGTGTAAAATACCTATTATATTGCATGTTTTCAAATGTTACATGTTAAAGCACATCTCTGGTCAGAAGATTTGTTTATTTTATTTTAGTTTAAATGATTGAACTTATCTTTATGTTTTTTGGGTTGTGGGAGGAAACTGGAGTGCTCAGAGGAAACAAATGCAGACCCAGGGAGAACATACACACTCTGTGCAGATAGTGCCCTTAAAAAAAATCAAAAAGAAAACAGGCTGCACTAGTTTAATTTTACTGATTTCCTCTTGCTGGCTGATTAGACATTCTGATTAATTATGAGCTTCAGTGGGTCTTGTTTTTAGCCAGACTTCTACGTAATATGCCACCACCTCACAATAATGTTGTTTCAATATGGTCAAGTTAATAAAGTGATGCATGGACAAGATCCAATAAATCCTCAAAACAGATCTCACTGACAGCTTATTTCAATCAGTACTGAAATCGAAAAGTTGCAGCTAATGTAGCCTTACTGGTTTTATAATAATAATAATAATAATAATAATAATAATAATAATAATAATAATAATAATAATAATAATAATAATAATAACATCACAAATGGACTACAAGGTGCAGTCCTAGCTTACATGGCCCATGAGGATCTGAGGATAATTTAATGGCTGACCATCTTCCACTGCTCTTCAGTCATACTATAGAAATGAAGTGGGATGCTAAGATGTTCTGATGTGTCACACTGACAACCTGCATATCTGGAATAGCAGAATAGTAAGAGGCACCCAAAACAATCAAGAGTGTTTTAATATTGGAAATATCTTTCTTAAAATCGCAGGATAAAGTAAGATATAAATAAATAGATAAATAAACTGGTCCTACCTTAATAATTAAGTAGGCCTGGGTAAAATAAGAGACATTTATTGAGCACTAAAAAGACGCATTTCACGGCTTAAGCCGCTTCCTATCAAACAAACAGAAATAGTAATCTACAATCTCCGATTCCTAATCCCCCCCCCCCCTCAGATTTTTTTTTAACTCAACCAGTAGACATACCCTACCACAGTGCCACAGTCTTCTCACATTTCCTGCTTGTATAATTAATAATTCCTCTCTCCTTCTATTCCTCCTACTTACCTGCACGTTCTCTCTCCCCTTCCTCCCCCCCCCCCCCGTTCTTAATCCTCTCCCTTCCTCCTCTTACTCCCCTACAGCACCTCCACGTCCCCTCTCCCTTCCTCCCCCCCTTACCCTCTGTTCCTTTCCCTTTCCCTCCCTCCCTCCCCCCTGACCACTAGCATCTCTGTTGTGTTGCCAAGTCCTGCCCTCCTCAGCAATCTCTTGACCCCCACCCAGATATACATATTCCCCTATTCTGATCTTATACCTCCCTAACCATTCTGAACCTACTCTCTCCATAACTTAACATATTCACCACAAGATACTTTGTTTTCCTCAACATGTGGGTGTATGTGTGTAAGTATGAGTTTATATATGCACTTATATATACACACAGTCTATGTATACACACAGTCTACTGTATATATAATTAAATATGTCTCTATCCTTTTATCATTGTATATATTATGCAGCCACCGTATATACAAAAATATATTTTTACAGGTATAGAAGCGTTGATGCACATATACACATATTAAATAATATGTGTGTGTATAGAGGCAGGCTTCAGAAAAATGGCTGCCACCCTTAACACGTTTGAAGACCCGTCCCCTCCGCCCTTGCATCAGGGAAGGATACACTACCTCCCACGTTGCCCTCTTGAATGAACCGTAGCCCACCCATAAGTGACGTCAACGTGACGTCACTTCCGTTATCGCGCAAGGAGCACGAGGAATCTCCCGGCATTTAAATCAGTCAGGGCCTGCGGCAGTGACACAGGGGCCCCCACTGGAGAAAGTGCATTCTAAGGTAAGAACCATCTCCTTACCCAAAACCTATGCGGAACTGCCAGGCTTGCCTCCCACCATTACCACTGCTCCTAATCCTTGCCCTCAGTGAGCTATTACCTGGCTCTCTTCATACCTCACACTGGCAGCTGTCCAACACAGCCTCCAGCGCAACCTTTACTCTTGCTTCTCCCCCCCCCCCCACACATTAAGAGCATCTAGCTCTGTCCTTAGGTTTTTCACTGCACTCAGCGTCTGTGTACATAATCCATGTGCTCTCTGATTACTTTGTATCCCCCTAGACACTGCGCTCCCCACTATTACTGCAGTCCCATATGCTCTTCCACTATCTGTATGCCTACATACACTGCAGTATCTGCTGCATATTTAGCCTCCCACTGCCTCTATCTCTGATAGTTAATTCCTACTATGCAGGCCAGCTCATTATCTCAGGATAAACGCAAAAGTATACATCTGTTCTTTTATTATTATGATGTTGAGTGCAAATCTTATGTAAATTTTATGCAATTGTATCTATTACTGCTTGTTTTATAAGTGTGCTTTTTTGTATATCATTTTTTGTACATAATACTATGTTCATCTGTTCATCTCAGTTCTGAGTGCCTCATTTTGTTTTGTTTCAAGGCACTGTATACGACCTGAGGAAGCGGCTTAAGCCGTGAAACGCGTTGTCTTTTTAGTGCTCAATAAATTTCCCTTATTTTACCCAGGCCTACTTAATTATTAAGGTAGGACCCGTTTATTTATCTATTTATCTATATCTTACTTTATCCTGCGATTTTAAGAAAGATATTTCCAATATTAAAACACTCTTGATTGTTCTAGGCGCCTCCTACTATTCTGCTATGCAAATTTTACCCCGTTTTCGGGGTGTCAACCACCCTGGGTGGTTCTGTTTAAGGAGCTGCGACCTTCACCCAACAGCTATAAGGCCGAGTGGAGACAGTACTTCTCCACACGCCATCTCCGAGTGGTTGCCTCTTGTCTGCAACCTTACTTTGTGAGTATATTTCTAAGCTCATAAATATCATGCTCCGAATAATAGTGATAATACACTAGAGTGGGCTCCTGGTCTTCTCTTGTTTCTTTTGTTTTTCTGCAAGCTCTAACCTGCATATCTGGGTCACTATAGCCAGCTATATAAGTACTTACAAGTTAAACACCATTGAAGATTTAGTTAAATGCAGAGTACAGAAGTTGCAATAGTATGCCCCTCTGTTCAAATGCTACTTTCAAAGCTTGAAATGGTTGGCTTTTGTGTAAAAAAAACCCATAATTTTAGAGAAAGCCTCTTGATAAGAGATATAGCTGTGCATATGAATAGGGACTATGGTGATTTACTACAGAAATTTGTTGTGATGGGAATTGTCTGGTTCTCCTAACATGGCAATTGTGGTTGAAAATTGTAGGTGACTTTCAAGTTTGGGTCACATATGATGCAGCAACAACTATAGGGGTTTTAGGTGGGACTGCGACATTGAGTTTGATTGATTAAGTAGGGAAATTTTTAGGCTGTCAGCTGTTCTCAAATTTAAACCCGCCAAATGAATACATGCAACAACTATGTGGGATCTCAGGGGTTTACAGAAACTGGAATGAGTGCACCAGGCATTCACACCTGGAAGACATATCCACTGTCACTCAAACAAACCCATCCATAACCATTTATTGTGTAGCTATGTGCCTTGAGAGGTAAACAATTTGTGTCAATTCCCCTCTTGGTGTCAGCTAAGACATGGCCAATCAGACACCTTTTTACTTTTAAAGACTCATCAAAGAGTGGCAGTTATATGGCCTTTTAGGTCATTTCATTGAGGGTGTTCTTTATGTATGTGAGTGAGGGACCTCCACTACTACCACCAATTCAAAACATAAAATCCTTGTTTAGCTAAGTCCTCTGTTAAGGCCTACCCACCCAAATCCAACATGGTGGATGGTGGCCTGAGTTATGTAGTCAGTAGTTTAGTGTTGTTTTGACGGTTATGTGGAGGTCATGATTTATGATTTATCAAAGATTATTACAATGATTGAGACAGCTTTAAAGTCTTGAATTATGTTGAAAAGCATGAGGAACATTTTTAAAGGTATATTTACCTTGACTTTTGGAATTGGTAAAGGTTCTGGTTTCCAGATTCCACCATGAATACACCCATGTCTATATACTAACCTAAATCTCATCCCCTTGTTCCTGACCATGGACAAGAGGGCTTTACCACTGGGGAAAGGGGGGGGGGGGATTTCAACTCCTTTCCCTTCAAGAACCACGTGAGCTGAAATGTTTCAAGCAGTGGAGCCCGATGCTCATAGTCTCAGTCGATCCTGCAATACCAGGCTGCATGCAAAGGTTAAAAAAAGTTGGTGATTTTTTTTTTTATTATTAGAATACATTAAAGTGTACCTGAAGTGAAAACTTAAATAAGAATAGATATCTCTGTAGTATGGAGGTCCTGGATAGTCCAGAGGCTTACCAAATCCGCCAGCAGTCCACATTTCCAGCATTGGGTTCCTTTAAACCTACTCAAGCTTGTCAAATATGCTTCTCATGGCTGCACTCCCACCATATACAAGAACGTCTATACTGGGTATACCCATGTCCAGTAGGCCAAGTCCCTTGTGCATGGATTTTCTGTCTGCACATGCCACATATAGATGCACTCACACAGGGCCAAGGGTGCGGCCAGAAGAAGAGGGACCTGGACAGTAGTGGTGGCCTTGCAGAGAATATAGGAAGCCTCTGGACCATCAAGGGGATTCCCAATACTTAGGCAAGTATCTAAGTATCCAAATCTTAACACCCTGCTAATGAAAATTAAGCTAACTTTGGTCCAAAACAGGCATCATCCTAAGCAGACCAAGAAGTTTAATACCTGGGTAAAGCTCAATTTGGACATAAAACAATGTCTTATACATTTGGCAGCAGTAATTGAATCAGTAACTAAAACCAATGAATCTTTAAAACTGCTGGTATTAATGGCAAGCAAGTGCTTTTTTTATCACTCTGCTCTGTGTGGAAATAGATCCACACAGCACTACTCTTGTTAATTGAATCAGGTAAAGGTATTTTCACCTGACTATCGGCGACTGCAGCTATTACTAGCCATTGACGCTAGTGATAGCTGTAATTGGATCAGGCCCACGGAGTTAAAGAATCAGGCAAAAAATGCTGTTTATTTCTCACAGCATGGTCAGAAACAAATTTAACCAGTGAGTACGTCTAAATATTGCAGTGCACAAATAGCAGCTATATAGCATTTAATTTACAAAATAATAGTGCTAGTCTCAATGCTTGTGCCCAGTCAATTAAATATATCTATGTACTATATATATATATATATATATATATATATATATATATACACACACATATATATATATATATATATATATATATATACACACACATATATATATATATATATATATATATATATATATATACACATACATACATATACTGTATATATATATATAATACATATATCATTACATACAGCATTTACTCAAGCGCAGCTCATGTAATGACCAATTGATCTAACTTCATGTTAGAATTGAAATCAATCGGTAGGACAAAAGGTAATACGGGACATAATTAAGCCATAAAATATTTATACTACATAATGACTTTTGTCAGCCCCCACGCTACTTAAATTAGCTTTTGCTCAGAGAGATATCCAAGAAGCATTATAATTGTATTACTTCAGAATGTAGAACATATTAAATTAACTTTGCTGTGCGTTTTGCATTCATATTGTCATATTGCACCAGATTTTTCTCCATTGTACAGACTCGACTGCAAAATGTTTTGTTAATTCTAATATATATAGTATAGTATATACTGGATATATTAAACTCACAAGATAGACAAGTGTTTGTACACTTGAAGAGTCATTGCTAACAGAGAGAATGACGCCTCTTCTGCCAGCATGCCTTCTCTCATTGTACTTCCTACCTCCTGTACAATTTCTCACCCTGAAGACAACTCTTCCCTTTGTGTCAGTTATGTTTCACCATTTTTAGGTTTCTCGCTAATCTCATCTCCCCTTATTGTTGCCAGAAAGCATCACTTCCCAGCACTAAACATTAGCAACTGTCTTGAGTGGAAATAGTATGTTTGGAGATACAATTATCGAAACAAATTCTTAAAGTGGATCCGAGATGAACTTTTACTCATTGCATAATTGTGTTCCTTTCCTATTGTTTATAGGGCATACCTCAAGACAAATACTTTTTTGTGTTTGTTTTAATACTCTAATTCCCTATAAACTAAAGAAGCCACGCCCACAGGTTTTCAGAGAGCCAAGGCACTTTCAGACAGTAGCAAGGGCTCATGGGAGCTCAGTCTGGGCAGGAGGAAGGGGAGGTATTACTAGCCAGAGATTTCAGAGGCAGAGGGGTGGAGGGACGGGGGAGGAGGAATTAGGTTTTTTTGCTCAAGATGCAGATAAGCCTGCCTCTGTGTAATGTTTACAAACAACATGGCTGCTGTCAGAGCCGGGACAAGGTCCTCCAGCACCCAAGGCTGAGACACCAAAGTGCGCCCCGCCATCCCTCCCACCCCAGCCGTCACACACTGATTGCTATTACACTAAGAGGTGCCCCAGGGCCCCCAAGCCTCCCAACACCTTAATCTCTAGTTATCTGGCTTGCAGTCACTGCTATGTATGCCCTTTTCTTATTTCTTTGTGCTTCAAACACAATTGGGAATGACCGCAGAATGAATTGTGCGCCCTCTCCTACACTGCGCCCTGGGGCTGGAGCCTCTTCAGCCTCTGCCTCGGCCCGGCCCTGGCTGCTGTCATTGTATCACAGGAATAATCAATCATATTCTATTAAAGCAGTTTGCAGCTAGATTTGCTGTGTAAACTATCTAAACTTTAAATAAGATATATAGACAAGTTACTTGTTATAGTTAGTTTTTCATCTCGGATTCGCTGTAAGTCCACACCCAGGAGAGGTAATATTCACCAACAGTGCAAAGACATTTGAATCTGATTTTACTACTCGCACTTAAAAAGAAACTCCAGTGACATATAGTAGAATGTATGCAATTATTCAGGGTACCCGCTTTTCCATTAATTAGCCCGGTTTTTGCATCACAAACACTTCCTATAGCTATATATTGCTGTACATTGGTATGTTACCCCACCTTACCAGTGATTTTTTTTAGCCTAGGCTGTTTATTATGCAGCCTTCTTTTCCAAGTGCACTCTAGAAGATCCGGGTGGGACCATATGCAATTCACTTTTTCACCTAAGTTTTCTCCTAGATGATATTTTAAAACTTTTCAGTAAAATCCATTTTAAACCACCAGCAAGCAAAAAAATACTCAAAATATTTTTATAGTACTTTTTACCTACTTTTTGATACTTTTTTCCATTGCAAAGTGCTAAAAAGTTTTTTTAAATCAAAGATGAAAATGTTTCTCCTAGGAGAAATCTCAGGTGAAAAAGTGAATTGCATATGGTCCTCGGTGTTGGGGGTGGCTAAATCATTTATAAAGTAGTATTGTAAAAACGAAGTACTTGTATTCATTATGTTATATTCAGTAAGGTTACAGTCACACAGAAGCTTTTGTCAAGTGTGCTGTCCATTACAAGACAAGACACTTCCTCACTGTGAGACAGGTCAAGTTGTGCACACGTAATGGTTACCCAAAACACTATGTGCACAGTGCCTTCTACAGGACTTTAATTTAAAGGTGAGCAAGAGTATTCAGAGGTGCTGTCATAAGGAAGATTAATAAGGAAAAGATGTATCCAGTGGGACAGAGCATACAAGAAAAGGGATGACAAATGAAGAAAAGTATTCAAGGGTTTGTGAGAGGAACTCTCCTTTTTACTCCACTACCTACCCTCATCCGACTCCTCTGGACAGTGTGCACACTTCCTTGACAAGTTAATGGTAGATCATATCACCTCAATTCTCTTTTTTCTGACCAATTTAAACAGTGTGCTCCATTTTTGTTATATTGTGCTATTCTCCTTATATATCCAGCTACTTCAATAATGTTTTTTAGTACTGAGCCTGCCCTTTTGCCTCTCCAAAGCCTACTGACCTATCCTGCCTGCCCTATCATCTCTAAAATTATACCTACTGTAAAATTATACCTACTTCTGACCCAACTATCTCCTATATGTCCTATGTCTCTTCCAACCAGGTCCACACACAGAGTCTGTTTCTTCTCAGGTATTAGGCCTACCATACCTCCTGTGCTTTTCCCTTCTATTTATCCTATCTTCCTCACTGTTTGCGTTCAATTAGTCCACTCACCTATCCAAATACCCTGTAATGTCTGCCTCTGTCTGCCCTACCATCCTCAATATGTTCTCTCTTTCAAAACACTCATTAAGGCTAAACTGCTTTATGTTCAGAAATATTACAACTATTTTTTGGAATTAAATGTCAGTCCCTATAATTAATTCACGCATAAGAGTGGAGGTCTGTCTAAGCTAGTAATTAGTAACCTGCATAATCTCAATTTGATTAGCTAGATTTAATTCTTGAAAGTATTTTTTAATTAAGAAAAGCCTTATCTCAGCCTCATTAAAGAAGAAATTGCAGAGAAAGTCAAACTTGTAAAAAGAAGCCTTTAATATTCTGTGTTCATTTTATTCATATTGTAAAAGGCATATTGTACCAACATGTATATCAGTTAAAGATGTAGCCTGCTTCCGATTTGGAGGAAACATACCTCAGCCAGTGGCTGAAGGGAATTATCTTATTTAGACTATATGCATGACTGAAGAGCAATACTGATTTCAGTATGTGCTTGGAGGTTTTAGATTTTGCACCGTGACCAGTATGATGCTGAATTCTTTGGAAAGATATAGACTGGTGAAGAATCCAGTATATGAGAACACAAGGAGGTAATTTTAGTGGAGACTGGGGGATTGTATGCAGACCATAAAATGGGGTTTAAGTGGTGTCTGGGAACTAGTGAGAAGATACATGTCAGAGTACTGGAAACCCACGCAAACCTCCTAGATAGAGCAAAATGCTGCAAAGAAGGCCATTTTTATAACAAAATTCTGTCATAACACTGTTTAATAGAGCACATACAAAAGCCTGTTACCATAATGCTCCCCCCTCTCTCTCTCTCTTGCTCTCTCTCCTGCGTGCGCGCGCGCACGCACGCACGCACGCACACACACACACACACACACACACACACACACACCTTCCAAGTGTGGACATAAACTCACAGCAAATGCAATGTAGCACAGAAATGCAACATCTAGCATAATTACCTGTCATCCACAGGCAGATTTAGGGTCGCCCTGATCTTTGGGTTGCATGTCAAAGGATATCATGTGACATGTAAAGTGCAGATGGACAATGACCTGAAAGCTGGCACTGAAAAAGCATTATGACGAGAAGAGCAGCAGCACAGATTTGTGCCCAGTTGAGCTGGCACCTGTGCAAGTGATGCAGGGGGAGTGAAGAGAATCCAGCGCCTACTTCCAGACTTAGTGGAACCCAAGCTCTCGACTTAGGCTCTTTATGGCCAGAAGTGACCATGAGGACGTGTACAACATTTTGGCTGTGTTTTACAAAAGGAGATGAAGATGACATGAATTGTCTACTGAGTGAATGTGTGTATAAAATGGACTGCAGAATCATATACAAGCCCTAAGCAGTTATGCTGAGGGACTGAGGTTATTGGGATGCCATCAATATGTATTATTATTTCAAGCAGAGAGGTTGACTGAGATAGCATAACAATAAAAAGTTCTGTTACAATTGAAAACACAAGATAGTAGAGTACTATAATCTAGAGTTGATAAAGATATTTTTTTTTGTGGCATCCATATAATACTCATATACAAATAAGCTTATCTGTTACCTGTAACCACAGGTTTATATGGAGAAAAGAAGGGGTTAAAGGATGTAGCCTTGAGCTATAGAGATGGCCCGAATGGCCAGAGAACGGTTCCCGGCGAACTTCGGTGGTTCGCGATCGCAGCGAACCGGGAACTTTTCCGGAAGTTAGGTTCGCCCTCATAGTGCATCATGAGGGTCAACTTTCACCCTCTACATCACAGTCAGCAGGCACATTGTAGACAATCAGGCTACAATCAGGCAAAGCACAAACTGCAATGGGATGACCACCTGAGGGAAAGCAGCACACAAAAGCAAATCCACACACCGCAGTGGAAGATATGCAATTATTTCTCAAAAAAGGCAATACTCAAACTGTACCGTGATGCTGAAAGGCAAGTGGTGTCATCTCTGGCACATGGCGTTGGGTCAAGGGTCCATCTGACCACGGATGCCTGGTCTGCAAAGCACGGTCAGGCCTGCCCGAAGACTAAGTCAGTCCCCACACACAGTATCTCTGCCTGCACGCTATGTGACTGTCTGCCCCAAGACTAAGTCGGTCCCCACACAGCATCTCTGCCTGCAGGCCGCTTGACTGCCTTCTCTGCCACCACCAACAGGGCCTAGGACTCCAGGTGGATTCCTGAATGTTTAACCACTTCCCGACCGCCGCATGTACAAATGGCGGCCGGGAAGTGGATCCCGCAAGGACCGCCGCATGTACAATTGGCGGCGGTCCTTGTACGGGCATGGGCGGAGCGATCGCGTCATTCGTGACGCGATCCTCCGCCGGGGACTGGCTCCGCCTCCCTTGCGCTGTAACCCGCCGGCCGTTCGGAAGCGCCGGCTGGTTACTAGCACCCGGATCGCCGCATACAAAGTGTATAATACACTTTGTAATGTATACAAAGTGTATTATACAGGCTGCCTCCTGCCCAGGTGATCCCAGTGTCCGAGGGACCACCTGGGCAGGCTGCAGCGACCCTAGTCTGCACCCAAGCACACTGATTTCCACCCCCCTGCCCCCTAATCGCCCACAGCGCCCCTCAGACCCCCCCCCCCCACCCCCCCGACCCCTGTTTGCACCCAATCACCCCCCTAATCACCTATCAATCACTCCCTGTCACTATCTGTAAACGCTATTTTTTTATGCCCTAAACTGCCCCCTGCTCCCTCCTGATCACCCCCCCACCCCTCAGATTCTCCCCATACCCCCCCCCCAGACCCCCCTGTGTACTGTATGCATCTATCCCCCCTGATCACCTGTCAATCACCTGTCAATCACCCATCAATCACCCATCAATCACCCCCTGTCACTGCCACCCATCAATCAGCCCCTAACCTGCCCCTTGCGGGCAATCACCCACACCAATAGATTGCCCGCAGATCCGATGTCAGATCACTTCCCAAGTGCAGTGTTTACATCTGTTCTCTACCCTAAACACCCACTAATTACCCATCAATCACCCATCAATCACCCCCTATCACCACCTGTCACTGTTACCCATCAGTGTGGTATGTGGTATCGCCGTACTCAGGAGAAGTAGTATAATGTGTTTTGGGGTGTATTTTTACACATACCCATGCTGAGTGGGAGAAATCTTTCTGTAAATGGACAATAGTGTGTAAAAAAAAATCAAACAATTGTCATTTACAGAGATATTTCTCCCACCCAGCATGGATATGTGTAAAAATACACCCCAAAACACATTATACTACTTCTCCTGAGTACGGGGGTACTACATGTGTGGCACTTTTTTACACCCTAAGTGCGCTAAGGGGCCCAAAGTCCAATGAGTACCTTTAGGATTTCACAGGCAATTTTGCGACATTTGGTTTCAAGACTACTCCTCACGGTTTAGGGCCCAAAATGCCAGGGCAGTATAGGAACCCCACAAATGACCCCATTCTAGAAAGAAGACACCCAAAGGTATTCCGTTAGGAGTATGGTGAGTTCATAGAAGATTTTATTTTTTGTCACAAGTTAGCGGAAAATGACACTTTGTAAAAAAAAAACAATTAAAATCAATTTCCACTAACTTGTGACAAAAAATAAAATCTTCTATGAACTCACCATACTCCTAACAGAATACCTTGGGGTGTCTTCTTTCTAAAATGGGGTCATTAGTGGGGTTCCTATACTGCCCTGGCATTTTAGGGGCCCTAAACCGTGAGGAGTAGTCTTGAAACAAAAATGACCTGTGAAATCCTAAAGGTACTCATTGGACTTTGGGCCCCTTAGCGCAGTTAGGGTGCAAAAAAGTGACACACATGTGGTATCGCCGTACTCAGGAGAAGTATTATAATGTGTTTTGGGGTGTATTTTTACACATACCCATGCTGAGTGGGATAAATATCTCTGTAAATGGACAATTGTGTGTAAAAAAAAATCAAAAATTGTCATTTACAGAGATATTTCTCCCACCCAGGATGGGTATGTGTAAAAATACACCCCAAAACACATTATACTACTTCTCTTGAGTACGGCAATACCACATGTGTGGCACTTTTTTACAGCCTAACTGCTCTAAGGGGCCCAAAGTCCAATGAGCACCTTTAGGCTTTACAGGGGTGCTTACAATTAGGCACCCCCCAAAATGCAAGGACAGTAAACACACCCCACAAATTACCCCATTTTGGAAAGTAGACACTTCAAGGTATTCAGAGAGGAGCATAGTGAGTCCGTGGCAGATTTCATTTTTTTTTTTGTCGCAAGTTAGCAGAAATGGAAACTTTTTTTTTCTTTTTTGTCACAAAGTGTCATTTTCTGCTAACTTGTGACAAAAAATAAAATCTTCTATGAACTCACCATGCCTCTCAGTGAATACTTTGGGATGCAAAATGGGGTCATTTGGGGGGTATTTATACTATCCTGGAATTCTAGCCCCTCATGAAACATGACAGGTGGTCAGAAAAGTCATAGATGCTTAAAAATGGGAAAATTCACTTTTTGCACCATAGTTTGTAAACGCTATAACTTTTACCCAAACCAATCAATATAGGCTGAATGGGTTTTTTTTCATTAAAAACGTGTTTGTCCACATTTTTCGTGCTGCATGTATACAGAAAAAATCATTTTTTTGCCAAAATTCATGTTTTTGTCGGTGAATATAATAAAAAGTAAAAATCGCAGCAGCAATCAAATAGCACCAAAAGAAAGCTTTATTAGTGACAAGAAAAGGAGGTAAAATTCATTTAGGTGGTAGGTTGTATGAGCGAGCAATAAACCGTGAAAGCTGCAGTGGTCTGAATGGAAAAAAAGGGTCTGATCCTTAAGGGGGGTAAAGCCTACGGTCCTCAAGTGGTTAAGGCCGTTGCTAGCAGCGGCTGTTATAATAATTTTTCTGGTGCATGTACATGCCTGCCTAATTTTCCTGGCTGCACTGCAGCTGCAACAACATAACAAAAGGCATGTACATGTGCCAATTCCCCTTCATGATCTTTACCTTGCCGCAGTGAAGGGGCTTGTGTATCACAATGAAGCAATGACCGCCGGCTATTTGGATGTCTCGGGGGGGGGGGGGGGGGGCACACCCAAGATAATAAGTTTGTTGCTTCATTGTGGACAGACCAAATTTGATCAGCTGGACATTCACTGTTCTGTCATTCAGCTACCTCAGCCCGGCGACCGCTATGGCCTGCACTCTCGCCATGGTGCGCACCAGTCCAGCATGGCCGTCACTACACAAACAGCTGTTTGCGGTGCGTTACACAGTGAGTTTGGTGTGTCAGTGTGAAGCAGTACTATAATTACACTCCCTGATTGATGTATACACATGCAGGATGTTTTAATGCACTGGGTTTGAAAACCGCCATGGCCTGCACTCTGGCCATGGTGCGCACCAGTCCAGCATGGTTGTCACTACACAAACTGCTGTTTGTGATGCATTACACAGTGAGTTTGGTGTGTCAGTGTGAAACAGTACTCTAATTACACTCCCTGATTGATGTATACACATGCAAGATGTTTTAAAGCACTTTAGGCCTGCAATTTAGCATTCAATGTGATTTTGGCCCTTAAAACGCTGCTTTGCGTCAAATCCAGATTTTTCCCCGCAACTTTTCGCGTCTATCAGACTCCACCATGCCCACCTCCAGGTGTTAGACCCCTTGAAACATCTTTTCCTTCACTTTTGTGGCCAGCATACATTTTTCTAGTTTTCCAAGTTCGCCTTCCCAATGAAGTCTATTGCGGTTTGCAGAAGTTCGCGCGAACCAAACTTTTTGCGGAACCGAAAATCGGAGGTTCAGGCCATCTCTATTGAGCTATCCCAGCAGGTAAAAAGTATGTACAGCCTCTGTCTGGAGCAGAGCCAGGACGAGGTCCTCCAGCACCCAAGGCTGAGACACCAAAGTGCGCCCCGACATCACTGCCACCCCAGCTGTCACACACTGATTGCTATTAGATTAAGAGGTGTCCCAGGTAGTGTTGGGCGAACACCTGGATGTTCGGGTTCGGGCCGAACAGGCCGAACATGGGCCAGATGTTCGGCATGTTCGGCCCGAACGCCGAACTCAATGGGAGTCAATGGGACCCCCGAACATGCCCATTTTGGGGGCCCTATGGGGTCGCAGGCATAAGGGGGGAGCATGCCCCGGTCGCGGGGGGGGTCGGAAATTCCCCCCACCCCCTCCGCTAGCGCTCCCCCCTCTGCCCGCTTCCCCATACAAAAAGTTTAAATCAAGTTCAATAGTACCTGGGCTGGTGGCATTGGCTGGCAGTGGAGTGAGGAGGAGGAGGAGTCCGAATAGCAGAGTGACGTTGAGGCCGGGCAGCGGGCGGTTCAGCGCTAGTACCCTTGTGGTACTTCCGCCCTTTCTCTGACCTCACGTCCTCTGCGTGATGACGCATACGAGGGTACGCGTGATGCGTACCCTCGTATGCAGAGGACGTGAGGTCAGAGAAAGGGCGGAAGTACCACAAGGGTACTAGCGCTGAACCGCCCGCTGCCCGGCCTCAACGTCACTCTGCTACTCGGACTCCTCCTCCTCCTCACTCCACTGCCAGCCAATGCCACCAGCCCAGGTACACTACTATTGAACTTGATTTAAACTTTTTTTATGGGGAAGCGGGCAGAGGGGGGAGCGCTAGCGGAGGGGGTGGGGGGAATTTCCGACCCCCCCCGCGATCGGGGCATGCTCCCCCCTTATGCCTGCGACCCCATAGGGGGGCCGTATTGCGGCCTGTTCGGCCGAACAGGGCCCTGTTCGCCCGAACAGGGGCCCTGTTCGGCCCTGTTCGGGGGCATACAGAAGTTCGGGGCGAACCCGAACTTAAAAGGCCGAACACCATCAGGTGTTCGGCCGAACTCGAACATCACCCGAACAGGGTGATGTTCTGCAGAACCCGAACAGTGGCGAACACTGTTCGCCCAACACTAGTCCCAGGGCCCCCAACACCTTAATCTCTAATTATCTGGTTTGCAATCACTGCCATGTATCCCCTTTTCTTATGTCTCTTTGCTTCAAACACAATAGGGGAATGAAAGCTGAATGAGTTGTGCGCCCCTCCTACACTGCGCTCTGAGGCTGGAGCTTCTCTCGCCTCTGCCTCAGCCCCGTCCTGCTCTGGAGGTTAAGTAAAGGACAGAGTTAAGGTATGTACATATCATATCATTTATACAACAGCCCCCTAACATTGCCAAAAGATCTGGCATGCTGGATCTTTAGTGACATCCAAGCAACACTACACTTCTTCCCCTTAGATTTCTTGCCTGGTACTATCAGCCACTACACAAAGCCATCACATTTTCATCCCACCTGGCCTAAAACAGCTGAAAACTATATCCTCATTTCTTAAAATGAAAAATACACGTGTATGTATACATATAAGATTGACATATGTCCAGGAGTAAAATACACTATAAATTACCTTTTTACCAAGTCATTGTAGCTACTAAAAACCTGACAGATTTGATAGGTTTTGGACTAGTCCATTTCCACATGGGAGATTCTCCAGATGTCCTTTATTTTCAAAAAATTTACTGACAGTCAGTCTAACTGCCAAAATACTGTGCAAGCAAGTAGGAAAGTATTTCTCAATAGATCCTTTCCAGGGAGAGCTTTCGTAAAGAACAGAGGAGATATTGAAAGAGTAATAAATATTTTTGTTTATTTTGTTACAATTTTACTGCCTTTGTTTTATCTCCAAATTTAAAAAAAATGAAATTGTGTCAACAAAATGTTGTGTTAATGTACTGGCGGCCATATGTGTAATTAAAAGGTCTTCAGCGTGGTGAGTCCCCTTTGACCTCTTTCACTTGACTAACAACCTGCTGCCATCTCTTTATTTGTAGCCTCAGTCAGGCCATGCAGTGGGGAAATATGTTCATGTTTTTAAACAGAGGAGAAGGCAGTGGCAGCCTGTTAGTTGAGCAGAAGAGCTTATAGAGTACCTTACACAAAGAGATGGAAGCCTCAGGATCCAATTGAGGCTTCCCTCCCTGCTCTCATGTCCCCCATTGCTGAGCGGGGGCCCCCCAGAAGATTAGCAACAAGGCATTTTCGCTAATCATATCGTGGATGCGAAGCTCTTCTTCCTGCAGCGCGCAATATCTGACTGAGCTCACTCACACATGCGCTTTAGGCCAGAGCCGGGGTTTTGTGGTACTGCTCATGCGCAGCAGGGCTCGCATGGCTACTGCGTGGCTACGTTTTAGGAAGAGGAACTGCGCAGCCCCAATGTGAAGGGGGCCGCGCTCAGCAACAGGGGACAACAGAGTAGCAAGAAAAGCCTCAATAGGATCCTAAGGCTTCTGATTTTGATTTCAGGATCACTTTAAAGAGGAAATACCTTCCTGAAGTTACTTTTCAAGCAAGACAAAATACTGCAAGCAGGGGCCATACTGAAACCCAGAGAAGCTGAACTTTTTAAAAGGGAGCGAGATACATAAAATGGGCTACCTGGTATATTACCAATATGTTATTAGTGGCCTTCTCCCACACATATCCCATTTTATCCAGAGGGAAACAAAAAAACTTTAACAAGTCTTTGGCCAATTAGCCTTAACCCTCCTGGCGGTTTATTAAAATCTGCCAGGGGGCAGCAAAGCTGTTTTTTTTTATTTTTTTCATGTAGCGAGACAAGGTCTCACTACATGATAGGCACTGCTCAGCGGCATCCCCCCAACCCCTCCGATCGCCTCCGGCGATCGGTGATCAGGAGATCCTGTTCAAGGGGGACTCCGATCCACCCCACAGCGCTGCCTGGCACTGATTGGCCAGGCAGCGCACGGGGTCGGGAGGGAGGGGCGGCTGCGGCGGATTGGCAGGTAGCGGCGGCGATCGGATTGCACACGCAGCTAGCAAAGTGCTAGCTGCGTGTAGAAAAAAAATTATGCAAATCGGCCCAGCGGGGCCTGAGCGGTGCCTTCTGGCGGCATAGCCCGAGCTCAGCTCGGGCTTACCGCCAGGAAGGTTGAAAAGGAAAAAATATTTCCAGACTCCAGATGGCAGTCTGATGAATCTCTGGATCAACACTGCTGGGAATTACCTACTAATTATAGACATGGTTATCATTAAATGCAAGGAATGCAAGGAAAGCATGCAAACCCCCTTTAAATGAAGATATAGACTTAGCCATAACAAATTACATATTACCAACTAAATTACATATGACCAACTTTTCTGTAGAGATTATTTTCTAACTTTGCCCAGTAAACACCAAGGGACAAAATGTTCACCTGCCATGATTTTGTATTGCACTTTGATATATTTATACTAATCAAGTCACCTCTTGCCAATCAAATCACCATCTTTTTTCCAAAGTTAAATAAGCCCATTTCATCCAACCTTTCTTGGTAAAAGAGTCCTTCCACTTCTTTGATTAATGTCAGAATTAATGTCCTCCCCAACTGTATTCCATACTTCAAAAGTGGCCTTACAAGTGAATTATACAGAGAGAGTAGTATACTAGCATCTCATTATTTTATTTCCCATCCCATTTCATGCATCTCACAATTTTATTTGCTTTAGCTGCAGCTGCTTAACTTACTTGGTATTAACCAGCATTCCCAAGTCTGATGTGCCCAGCTCTAGGCTGTTTATTTTATATGATGAACTACCATTGGCAGGGCAAAGGTGCATGATTTTACATTTATCAACATTACATTCAATCTGCCATCTGCCTGCCCATATGCCATGTTGTTGAGATCTTGTTGTTACAATATATATATATATATATATATATATATATATATATATATATATATATATATATATATATATATATATACAGTATATATTGCTCTCCCACTTGCATGTTCATAATTCTGCATACTTTTGTATCATCTGTGAAGATGGCAACAATATTTTTTATTTTATCTACCAGATCATTATTAAGTACATTGAAAAGGATTGGAGCTAGTACTTACTTTTGCAGTACCCCACTGCTAACAGTTTCCCATTCTGAGTATAAATTATTTACCAATCATTGCCTTCTGTCCCTTATCCATATAATGATCTGCTCAGTTGTCTACACGGGCAGACAGCTGTTTGTCCATTCTTTAGGTCTGAGTGTTGCAAGTTTCAGAGTTGCTCTGCTGGTGAGGAACTTACTATACTTGTCATGCAAATTGCCTAGCTGCCTCCTTTGATGGCTTGCAGTATAAATACCTTTTGCTTCCAGAATTCCTTGCTGGTCATGATGGTTTGTTCCTGCTTACTCTCCTGGAGTATCAGCCTTGCTATCGTTTGCTAAGATTATCTTAGAGTAATTCCTTGGGGCTGCACTAGGCATCCCTTCTAGTGCAGTCAGGTTGTATTATCTGTATTGCCTTGTTCTGTCTCTCTGTCTCGATTGTCTTGTCGCCAGCGGCGGTCGACAGGAAATCGTTCTGTCTGTCTGGGAGTGTAGACCAGAGCTGCGGTTGCTACTGGCTGCTCCATCTGTCTGGATTGCATTCACCCTAGTGGTAGTGGCAGTGCTTCCTTCTGTATTCTGCCTTAGGGGTGCTAACCAGAGCAGCGGTTGCTACTGGTAGCCCCATCTGTTGGTCTGTCTGGATCGCATCCGCTCTAGCGGTAGCAGCGGTGGTTCCTTCTGTATCCTGACTTAGGGGTGCTAGCCAGAGCAGCGGTTGCTACTGGTAGCCCCATCTGTCTGTCTTGTCTGGTACGAACGCTTGCTGTAGGCTCAGTGAGGTAACCGTTTAGCAAGAGTTCGCGTTCTCTATTTTATGTTTGTGTTTCATTGGTTAGTTAGGGTGGTACGCTTATCACTGGGTGCCTAACGCGCGGTGATCGTGTCTTAAACGCGTTCACTGTTGCGAATGAGTGCGGTGTTCGCGTTTAGCTAGCGTTTGTTATTTTCCTTGATGTTCTGATCGTTGTTATTTGCTGTGCCTTTCTTGCTACTCTCATGCTCTGTCCTGCTCGGTCTTGTGTCACTGTTGGCAATCGCCAGTCTTGCGATTGCGTTCATACTTTGTTTCTGCTGATGTGTGTTCACCGTCGCTGGGTGGCGACTAGATTGGTGGACACACATTCATTCTGTCTCTGTGCTCTTTCTCTTTTAGGGCTTCCAGCCCTGCATTGCTTCAACTCGTACAATTCCTACCTGGCATCTGTGGCTGTGCAGAGGCTGTGTTCTTCTGCACTCCACAGCTCCATCTACCGGTTGGAATCTCCCTCTACAGGTGCATAGCACCATAGCTGGGTTCTCTCTATTACACGCTTATGGGGGATTTCCGTAGTGTCGGCGCGCGTCCTGTGTGCTGACCATGGAAATAATTCCGCAATCATTACAATCCAGTTCTCTATCAACATATAGTATCCACATTTTTCCTAGTCTCAGCATCTGCAGTCTATTGTGGA
Source organism: Hyperolius riggenbachi (assembly GCF_040937935.1). Classification (NCBI taxonomy): domain Eukaryota; kingdom Metazoa; phylum Chordata; class Amphibia; order Anura; family Hyperoliidae; genus Hyperolius; species Hyperolius riggenbachi. Next base: position 366,841,605 of record NC_090647.1, on the reverse strand, counting down.
AGACAGTGTCAAAAGCCTTTTCAAAGTCCAAGTATACTACATCTATTGTCTATGTCAGTGCTATTGAAAGCAATTGAAACCTTGTAAGCTTTGGCTGCTGAGCAAGGTAGCTTAGACCAAGGCCTTTCAACCTGTGGTACGCGTACCACTGGTGGTACTTTGCTGTTGGCTAGGTGGTACACACCAGGTTTGCCTGCCACTTTATTGCCCGCATGCCACTTGTCCTGGTCCTGTCCTGCCTCCACAAAGTTTGGCTCCTCCTCCCTCGCTCCTTGCTGTGCTGTTCTGTGGCATACTTCAGACCTCAGATTAGTGGGGAAGAGACAGCCAGGCGAACTGTGCACAGTGATGGCGCAGATACAGAAAGTGACATCACTGCTTACTTCCTGTATTTGAAGTATACGCGCCGTCATCATGCACTGTTTGCCTTGCCTTGCATCTCTTCAATGCAGCAGGCTTACCAATGATCTGAGGTGTGAACTATATCGCAGGGCAGTACAGCAAGGAGTGAGCAAGGGGAGATGAAAATAAAAGTGGTAGAATTAGTGAAAAGGTTGAAAAGCCCTGCTCTAGTCACACACACATGCATGCACACACGGACGCACGCACACAGACACACACACACACACACACACACACACACACACACACACACACACACACACACACACACACTCAGCAACTATATTTGTTTTCCTTGACTGCAGTGCTTGAGTTTAGGTCTTCTTTAAGGAGGTTCTGTGGGAGTTTAAAAATCAAACAAGCTGACACTTCCCTGGGGCTTCTATTGGCCCCCTGCAGCTGTAATGTTACACACCGTCCTTCTACGATGCTCCGTTCCCTGCCGCCGGTCCTGGTTTAACATTCATCTAAATAGACGAATAATGCTCACTCACGCTGGTGTCATCGGGAGCTTTCTGCACAGGCGCAGTTCGAAGTTTTCTTGTACTGCGCCTGCGCAATAATCTCCCGATGATGTGCGTGAGAGCGAGCATGCGAGTGGCCATGGCCGCGAGTGGCCACACCAGTATAATTACTGGTGTGATTACCCCGGGACCGGCGGCAGGGAACGGAGCATTTGAAGAGGACGGCGTTGGACGTTATTGCTGCAGGGGGCCGATAGAAGCCCCAGATAAGTGTCAAGTGAGAAGAATATGGTGGCTGCTATTAATTTAACTATATGAGTTGACTGGTAGCTCTGCTGATCTATGTCTCTGCAGAAGTGTCTGAATCACACCAGAAACAAGCATGCAGCTAATCTTGTCAGATCTGACATTAATGTCAGAAACACCTGATCTGCATGTGCTTGTTTAGGAGCAGTGGGTAAAAGTATTAGAGGCAGAGGATCAGCATGAAAGCCAACTGGCATTGCTTAACTACTTATGACAAGCTGACTTGTCATTAGAGTCCTGCTAGAGCCTCTTAATGGCTCCAGGATGTTTTTATAAGCCAGACAGTGCTGCTGCCGCTGTGTGCGTGCACATGTGCTCTCCCGCGCCTGCACGTGCATCCCTGTGCATGTACACGTGAAAATAGTGGGGGAAAAAACACCAAAGAAAAAATACACCTTTATTTCCAAATATTATATTGTCACCATACTTTGTACTAGGGACGTAACTAAAATGTTGTGATAACCAGAACAAATAGGCAGATAAAATGTGTGGGTTTTATGTACAGTAGCAGTGTTTATATTAAAACTATAGGGGGATGAAATTGGAGAAAAAGTGTATTTTTTCATTTTTTCCTTGCTTTTCCCTTTAAAATGCATAGAAAATAAAGTAATTATTGAAAACAAATATCAACCCCAAATAGCCCAGTTGCTGGTGAAAAAAACAAGATATAGATCATTACATTGTGATTAGTAGTGATTAAGCTATTGGCAAATGAAAGGGATGAACACTGAAAGGTGAAACTCGCTCTTGTCCGTTAGGGTAAAAACGCCTTTCGGGTGAAGTGGTTAAAAGGAAATACACTCACCTAAAGGATTATGAGGCACACCTGTTCAATTTCTCATTAATGCAATTATCTAATCAACCAATCACATGGCAGTTGCTTTAATGCATTTTGGGGTGTGGTCCTGGTCAAGACAATCTCCTGAACTCCAAACTGAATGACTGGGATTTTCACGCACAACCATTTCTAGGATTTACAAAGAATGGTGTGAAAGGGGAAAAACATCCAGTATACGGCAGTCCTGTGGGCGAAAATGCCTTGTTGATGCTAGAAGTCAGAGGAGAATGGGCCGACTGATTCAAGTTGATAGAAGAGCAACGTTAACTGAAATAACCACTCGTTACAACCGAGGTATGCAACAAAACATTTGTGAAGCCACAACAGGCACAACCTTGAGGCAGATGGGCTACAACAGCAGAAAACCCCACCAGGTACCACTCATCTCCACTACAAATAGGAAAAAGAGGCTACAATTTCCACAAGCTCACCAAAATTGGACAGTTGAAGACTTGAAAAATGTTGCCTGGTCTGATGAGTCTCGATAGAGTCAGAATTTGGCATAAACAGAATGAGTACATGGATCCATCATGCCTTGTTACCACTCTGCAAGCTGGTGGTGGTAGTGTAATGGTGTGGGGGAGGTTTTCTTGGCACACTTTAGGCCCCTTAGTGCCAATTGGGCATCGTTTAAATGCCACCGGCTACCTGAGCATTGTTTCTGACCATCTCCATCCCTTCACGACCACCATGTAGCCATCCTATGATGGTTACCTCCAGCAGGATAATGCACCATGTCACAAAGCTCGAATCATTTTAAATTGGTTTCTTGAACATGACAATGAGTTCACTGTACTGAAATGCCCCCCACAGTCACCAGATCTCAACCCAATAGAGCATCTTTGGGATGTAATGGAATGGGAGCTTAATGCCCTGGATGTGCATCCCACAAATCTCCATCAACTGCAAGATGCTATCCTATCAATATGGGCCAAGGTTTCTAAAGAATGCTTTCAGCACCTTGTTGAATCAATGCCACATAGAAATAAGGCAGTTCTGATGGCAAAAGGGGGTCAAACACTGTACTAGTATGGTGTTCCTAATAATCCTTTAGGTGAGTGTAAATATGGCAGCCTCAATATCCCTCTCACTTCACTTCTTCTTTAACTGCTTACTTTTTTCACTGTAGTGGTCCTTTAAACAGTTGAAATTTGACAGTTGGAAAATCACAGTTTAAAAAAGACAGTTATAAAATAACAGTTTAAAAAAGACAGTTATAAAATAACAGTTTAAATTTGGCAGTTGAAAAATGACAGTTGAACTGTCATTTTTCAACTGTCATTATCAAACTGCCATTATCCAACTGCTATTTTCCAACTGCCATTTCCCAATGGTCAAATTTTAACTGCCATTTTCCAACTGCAATTTTCCAACTGTCATTTTCCAACTGCCATTTTCCAACTGTCATTTTCCAACTGCCATTTTCTAACTGTCATTTTCCAACTGTCATTTTCCAACTGTCAATTTTAAACTGTCAAATTTTAACTGCTATTTTTCAACTGCCATTTTTAAACTGTCACATTTTAACTGCCATTTTCCAACTGCCATTTCCAACTGCCATTTTCCAACTGTCATTTTCCAACTGCCATTTTCCAACTGTCATTTTCCAACTGTCATTTTCCAACTGTCAATTTTAAACTGTCAAATTTTAACTGCTTTTTTCCAACTGCCATTTTCCAACTGCCATTTTTAAACTGTCACATTTTAACTGCCGTTTTCCAACTGCCATTTTCCAACTGCCATTTTCCAACTGTCATTTTCCAACTGCCATTTTCCAACTGTCATTTTCCAACTGTCATTTTCCAACTGTCAATTTTCAACTGTCAAATTTTAACTGCTATTTTCCAACTGCCATTTTCCAACTGCCATTTTTAAACTGTCACATTTTAACTGCCATTTTCCAACTGCCATTTCCAATTGCCATTTTCCAACTGCCATTTTCCAACTGCCATTTTCCAACTGTCAAATTTTAACTGCCATTTCCAACTGTCATTTTCCAACTGTCAATTTTAAACGGTCAAATTTTAACTGCCATGTTCCAACTGCCATTTTTAAACTGTCACATTTTACTGCCATTTTCCAACTGCCATTTCCAACTGCCATTTTCCAACTGCCATTTTCCAACTGTCATTTTCCAACTGTCAATTTTAAACTGTCAAATTTTAACTGCCATTTTCCAACTGCCATTTTTAAACTGTCACATTTTAACTGCCATTTTACAACTGCCATTTTACAACTGCCATTTCCAACTGTCATTTTCCAACTTCCATCTTCCAACTTCCATCTTCCAACTGTCATTTTCCAACTGTCATTTTTCAACTGTCATTTTCCAACTGCCAGTTTCCAACTGCCATTTCCAACTGTCATTTTCCAACTGCCATTTTTCAACTGTCATTTTCCAACTGCCATTTTTGTATCCTAAAGAGGTTTTCCTCTTCCTCCTCAGCAGATGGGATCCAGCGCTGGGAGCTCCAAAGTTCTCCTTGTCGGTGTGTGCGCATGCACAGTAGCTGCTCTCCGTTCAGGCTCCTGCAGAAACAGCCAAGCCCGATTGCGTCCAATTTACTGTGCAGGCACACTGGTGGTACTTAAAATTTTCAGGCAATAAAAGTGGTACAATTAGTGAAAAGGTTGAAAAGCCCTGGCTTACACAGCCTTAGCACATAGGGGGCTGTGCTTACTCATAACAAATCACATCACAGTGGTTGGGTTTTTTTGTTGTTGTTGCTGGTCACAGTATGTGTTTGCATGCTGGTTGCATCAATTGCATCAACTCTATTGTTACGCATCTATCTATCTACAGTGGGATGCGAAAGTTTGGGCAACCTTGTTAATCTTCATGATTTTCCTGTATAAATCATTGGTTGTTACAATAAAACATGTCAGTTAAATATATCATATAGGAGACATACACAGTGATATTTGAGAAGTGAAATTAAGTGTATTGCTTTTACAGAAGGTGTGCAATAATTGTATAAATAAAATTACCGTATTTTTCGGACTATAAGACGCTCCGGACTATAAGACGCACCTAGGTTTAGAGGACAAAAATCAGGAAAAAAAACAAAAACTAAACCTAGGTGTGTCTATGGTGCAGGGGCATCTTATGGATCTTTCCCTCCAATTATTTTGCTCCCCTTATGCATTCCTTGTATTTATTTTGCCCCCTGTGGTCCTCCTATGTCCCCCTGTACTTTGTCCACCTTGTGTCCTCTGCCCCGTGTCCTCTTTCACCCTTCCTCTGTCTCCATGTTCTCTGGCCCCCTGTGTCTTCTTTCCCCCCTTCCTCTGTCTCCATGTCCTCTGGCCCCCTGTGTCTTCTTTCCCCTTTCCTCTGTCTCCATGTCCTCTGGCCCCCTGTGTCTTCTTTCCCCTTTCCTCTGTCTCCGTGTCCTCTGGCCCCCTGTGTCTTCTTTCCCCCTTCCTCTTTCTCCATGTGCTCTGTCCACCTGTGTCCTCTGTCCTGGCGTCCAATGCCCTGTGCTCTGACCCTCTTCCTTAGTCCCCTGTTTCCTCCATGTCCAGGGTCTTTATCCCCATTGTCCCAGGGTGTGCTGTGTTCCAGGGTCTGCATGTCTGCCAACCCCCTATGTCCCCGTGTCTGCCTGTCTCCAGTCACTCTGTGACCCAGTGTCTGCTTGTGACAGTGTAATAATCACATAAATGCAACTGCCCGGTGTCTGCTTGTTCCGGGGGCCGCCTGTCTCTAGTCACTCTGTGACCCGGTGTCTGCGTGTCTAAGTGTAATTACATGCAGCTGCCCGGTGTCTGCTTGTCCTGGGGCCGCCTGTCTCCAGTGTTGGTGTTCCAGCCAGGGTAATAATCATATACATGTAGCTGCCACTTATTAACCATGCTGTCCCCCGTGTCTCAAATACATACCTCGTATCTTTTATCATCGCGCCGTCCCCCGCTACCGCCGCAGCTTGCATCATCGTGAAGTCCTGGACGTCTTTGCAGAGGAATAACCAATCAGGCTGGTGGCCAATCTCTGCGCGCTGTGATTGGCCCAATTGACGGAGAGGTGGTCCCGCCCGCGAGACCATCGCGTCCTATCAACATAGGAGCAGGGAGCAGAGAGCATTCTGATTGGCCGTTAAAGCCAGCGCCCCCTGCCTGATTGGTTAATTCTCTGCAAACGTCCAGGACTTCCCGATGATGCAAGTTGCGGCGGTAGCGGGGGACAGCGCGATGATAAAAGATATGAGAGGTATGTATTTGAGACACGGGGGACAGCGTGGTTAATAAGTGGCAGCTACATGTATATGATTATTACCCTGGCTGGAACACCAACACTGGAGACAGGCGGCCCCAGGACAAGCAGACACCGGGCAGCTGCGTGTATGTGATTACACTTAGACACGCAGACACCGGGTCACAGAGTGACTGGAGACAGGCGGCCCCCGGGACAAGCAGACACCGGGCAGTTTCATCTATGTGATTATTACACTACGACATGCAGACACAGGGACATGCATACGCCGGGAGCAGGCAGACACTGAAATAGAGGGACACATGGACGGGGGATGCAGACGGGAAGGAGGCTCAGGTCCAAATATGTAGTATTCGGACTATAAGACGCACTGACTTTTCCCCCCCACTTTTGAGGGAGAAAAAGTGCGTCTTATAGTCCGAAAAATACGGTAGGCAGGTGCATACATTTGGGCACTGCTGTCATTTTATTGATTCCAAAACCTTTAGAACTAATTATTGTAACTCAAATTGGCTTGAAAAGATCAGTGACCCCTGACCTACATACACAGGTGAATCCAATTATAAGAAAGAGAATTTAAGGGGGTCAATTGTAAGTTTTTCTCCTCTTTTAATTTTAATAGAGTAGCAACATAGGGGTCTCAAAACAACTTTAAATGTCCTCAAGACAAAGATTGTTCACCATCATGGTTTAGGGGAAGGATACAGAAAGCTGTCTCAGAGATTTCAGTTGTCTGGTTCCACAGTTAGGAACATATTGAGGAAATGGAAGACCACAGGCTCAGTTTAAGTTAAGGCTTGAAGTGGCAGACCAAGAAAAAAGATCTACAACAGCACCAAAGAACTACAACATCATCTTGCTGCAGATGGAGTCACTTTGCATCGTTCAACCATTCAGGGCACTTTACACAAGGAGATGCTGTAAGAGAGAGTGATGCAGATGAAGCCTTTTCTCTGCCCACAGCACAAACAGAGCCGCTTGAGGTATGCTAAAGCACATTTGGACAAGCCAGCTTCATTTTGCAATAAGGTGCTTTGGACTGATGAAACTAAAATTATTTGGGCATAACAAGGGGCGCTATGCATGGAGGAAAAACAACACAGCATTCACAGAAAAACACCTGCTACCTACAGTAAACTACGGTGGGGGTTCCATCATGCTGTGGGACTGTGTGGCCAGTGTAGGGACAGGGGATCTTGTCAAAGTTGAGGGATGCATGGAGATTCCACTCAGTATCAGCAGATTCTGGAGACCAATGTCCAGGAATCAGTGACAAAGCTGAAGCTGTGCCGGGGCTGGATCTTTTAACAAGACAACGACCCTAAACACTGCTCAAAATCCACTAAAGCATTCATGCAGAGGAACAAGTACAACGTTCTGGAATGCATATAATTGAAAATCTGTAGTGTTATTTATTATTATTATTATTATTGATTTAGAAAGTGCCAACATATTCCGTGGTGCTGTACAAAGTAAGAAACAAACATGGGGTACAAAATACAGACAATGGTGTACACTAATATACAAGATACATAATTAGTGACAAAATAAAAAAAAATATGCAGCATACAGAATACAAAATACAGAAGTAGTAATGACAGTGATAAAAGTAACATGATGAATAAAATGTATAATGATTTCCAAGACACAAAAGGGGAGAGAGAGCCCTGCCCTTGCAAGCTTACAATCTAAAGGGAATGGGGGTGAGTCTATTGTGAGTTAAAGAGAGTTGTCCATGCTTTGAAGCCATCAAACCTGAATAAACTAGAGATGTTTTGTAAAGAGGAATGGTCCAAAATACCTTCAACCAGAATCCAGAGTCTCATTAGAACCAACAGGAAGAGTTTAGAGGCTGTAATTTCTGCAAAAGGGGTCTACTAAATATTGATTTCATTTCTTTTTTGTGGTGCCCAAATTTATGCACCTGCCTAATTTTGTTTAAACGATTACTGTGCACTTTCTGTAAATCCAATAAACTTAATTTCACTTCTCAAATATTACTGTGTTTCTTCTATATGATATATTTAACCACTTAAAGGAATACTGTAGGGGGTTCGGGGGGAAATGAGTTGAACTTACCCGGGGCTTCTAATGGTCCCCTGTAGACATCCTGTGCTCGCGCAGCCAGTGCTGGATTTGTACTCTTTACCGCCCAAGGCCAATGTCAGCGGCCGCCCCCCTTCAGTATAGGTAGTCAGATGACGATGACCCTTCCATCTAGTATGGGCAGCCAGATGACCCTTCCTCCCCACCTCCAGTGTAGGTAACCAGATAACCCTTCCCCCTTCCTCCAGTTTAGACCCCACTAGTATTAAAAGCCAGATGACCCTCCCCCCTTCCATATAGATAGGCTAATGGCTGTCCACCCTCCAGTATAGGTAGCCAGGTGACCCTTCCCCCCACCCAGAGTAGCTCACTGCCCATCCCCCTTGATCCTGTGGTGCCCTAGGCCATGGCCTATGTGGCCTGGGCTTAAATCCGGCCCTGCGCGCAGCCACTCACCGATGCTCCAGCCCTGCCTCCGGTTCACTTCTGGAATTTCAGACTTTAAAGTCTGAAAACCACTGCGCCTGCATTGTCATGTCCTCGCAACCGCTGATGTCACCAGGAGCGTACTGCGCAGGCACAGCCCATACTGGGCCTACGCAGTACGCTCCTGGTGACACCAGCGGGAGCGAGGACATGGCAATGCAGAAGCAGTGGTTTTCAGACTTTAAAGTCTGAAATTCCAGAAGTGAACCGGAGACGGGGCCAGAGCATCGGTGAGTGGCTACGCGGGCACAGGATGTCTGCGGGGGACCATTAGAAGCCCCGGGGAAATTCAACTCATTTTCCCCCGACCCCCCTACAGTATTCCTTTAACCACTGAGGGGTTTTACCCTTCGAACACCAGAGCAATTTTCACCTTTCAGCGCTCCTTCCATTCATTCGTCTATAACTTTATTATTACTTATCGCAATGAAATGAACTATATCTTGTTTTTTTCACCACCAATTAGGCTTTCTTTAGGTGGGACATTATGATAAGAATTATTTTATTCTAAATGTGTTTTAATGGGAAAATAGAAAAAAATTTGGGAAAAGTTATTATTTTTCAGTTTTTGGCCATTATAGTTTTTAAATAATGCATGCTACTGTAATTAAAACCCATGAAATGTATTTGCCCATTTGTCCCGGTTATAAAACCGTTTAAATTATGTCCCTACCACAATGTTTGGTGCCAATATTTTATTTGGAAATAAAGGTGCATTTTTTTCAGTTCTGCATCCATCCCTAATTACAAGCCTGTAGTTTATAAAGTAACAGTGTTATACCCTCTTGACATAAATATTTAAAAAGTTCAGTCCCTAAGGTAACTATTTATGTTTTTTTTTATTGTATTTTTTTTTATTACAAAAAAAAATAAAAATTGGGGAGTGTGGGAGGTTATTTTATTGTGTAAAACGAATGTATTTGTATATGTAAAATGCTTTAGGGTGTAGTTTTACTATTTGGCCATAAGATGGCCACAGTGAGTTTGTTTTCATGCGACCTCTACAGGAAGTACTACGAGGCTGGGAAAATTACAATGATCGCGCTGTTTCTCATAGAAGCAGCAGATCATTGCGGGGGCTTAGATCAATGAACGGGAATGGATTTTCCTGTTCATTGATCTCCGGGCGAGCGGGCGGCGGGAGCGGTGGGAGCGTGCGCACGAGCGGCGGGGGCGTGGACAGCGGCTATAGCGCGGGAGGTACGGATTTCTCCGTCCCTTGGTTTTTTAAGGTGGGAAAAAAGGGATGGAGAAATCCGTACTGCGGGGGGGGGGGGGGGGGTTAAAGTGGTTAACTGACATTTTTCATCGTAACAACCAACAATTTATACAGGAATATCATGAGGATTAACAAGGTTGCCCAAACTTTCGCATCCCACTGTATCTATCTATCTATCGATCTATATATTGTTTTTTCACTTATAATTCGTAGGGATGATCAAAGAGATGCAAATACTTCCAAATGTATGTAAAATTATGTAATTTTTTATGCAAATGCAGCTTTATGCAGCTTGAAATTGGACCAATCAATTTAAACCTGGGTGGGACCTGATTTGTCCAAGTTCAAGCTGCGTATATTTGCATAAACACTTACATATATTTGCATACATTCTGAAGTATTTGCATCTCTTTGATTATTCCTAATAATTAGCACCATTTCTTATCTGTCACAAGTGGAAGCATAAATTTGCACATAAAGGAATCAGAATCAGAATCAGTTTTATTTCGCCAAGTACAGCAAGAGCTATACTCGGAATTATGTGTGGTTCACATGGCATAGACAGCGTAAAGACAGACACACATACAATTTTGAAATGCAGTAGACATAAAGATGCTGGTAAGGGCCCCGAGTCCATTTTCGGATAAGAAGACATTTATTTTCAAAAAGATACATGATAAGAAATGACTTCTTTGTATTTGGTTTTTCTAATCACTAATTACTACAATATAAGATCTGGATACCTACCATCAATGCACATATTATACATTAAGTGTTAATGAAGTGTTATTTCTTCATGCTCTAATTATACCTATTCAAATTTGAAAATCAGTATACACAGAATTAACACTGAATAATTAATTTACCTTCAGCATTTGCTTTGCAAGGAAACAAATTCGTCCTGAGGCGGCAGATACAGAATGTCATATAGCCATGCATTTAAACTGTTACCCAAAACTTCAGCAGGTGCCTGACAGCAAATGATAAGATCAGCATTTATCACTCATTAAGTTTAACAGTGATACCTCCTGTTTCACTGCCATGTGAAAATGCTACAATGGATGCAGCATCATTAAGACAAAGCTAAGCAACTATTTGAATATCTAGCAGCATACTTATATAGACTGCATACATATGTATTGTTCTGCCATGATTGCTAAGCAGACACTTAGCAATCATGATGCCTATTGTTATTCCACAACACTCCCGCTGCATTGTGAATGTCACGTAGGTGGTGCATTGCAGTGTGGCAAACCGCGTTACACAGCGGCCGCTATGCCGCACCGCAACACACCACTGTGATCCAGTCCAAATCCAAACTTTCTTCACCAAATGACTACAACAATGCTTGCATTTTTTAAGGAATTTTCAATAGTTCATAGATACAGAGGTTGGCCTGCATCCCACACTATCTACCATATCTTACCAGCCTACAAAAAAGACCAAGATAAACACAACTTGGAACACAAGAAAATGTCCATTTATAAAATACACTACTTGATGAAGTTATTATAGTAACACTAGGAAGTCCATTCAAACAAATAATGATCAGTCGCAGCAAAAAGCAGACACTTGGTAGTGAGCTAGTAGTGATCCTATAATAAGGATGCTGGTGACAGTGCAAATGCTCCGGAATAGGCAGGTGTGCTCTAAACCAAAGATGCAGGGATACACAAAATCCAAGGACAAGGACAATGGTCTGGCACTACTTGCTATTTATTGCTGCAGTTCAAGATTGATATTGTGCAACCCTCCCGGCGCCATCACCTTGCACCCGGAAGTTACAGACACGATAAATACACCTGCTCACCTGCTATTTGCATCTTGTGTACATGCTTGATTTTGCATCAATATTGAACTGCAGCAATAAATGGCAAGTAGTGCCAGACCTTTTCTCTTGCCTTTAAATAATGGTCAAAGTGGAAAGTCAGAAGTAAAATGTAAATATTGTGATTTTTGCTATTCAAAATGTGCATGATTTTTTTGCAAAGATTTTTTTTTTTTTACAAAAAAAGAAAATATTGTATGAATTTGTTTTCCAACAAGCAGACAAAAAAAAACCTTTAACCTGGAGAGTTATGCATATTTCACAAGCTTACCCTTACTAATTAGTGGCAAAATGGTCAATGTAATACTACTATTTAGTCCTTTCACATCCATTCATTTGTGACTTCTCACATTTACCATGCATTGTTGCCTATGTGTTTTTGAGAATTATCATGTGCATTTGTCCTTTTTATAAATTTTTACATTATGAACTATGAAAATTAGGAAAAAGTGCAAGATTGAGAGTTTCCATTGTGAAAATGTGCCAAAACATAAACAACAACATAATGCAATTCATCCATCTTGCTTCAAGGCAGCTCTTTTCTACATACTTTATGCTGCAGTGCAAAGATGTAAGCAGCCACAAACTAATAGAATTTACATTTTTTACTGTGGATTCTTGAAGTCAAGTGCACATGTGTAATGCAGCCATTATATATGCAAGTGTATTCAATCATGCAGACATGCTTCAACCAACTGCCTGGAGGCATATTTATTGGATGGCAGGGTACTAAATATATATACCTGGCCCAGCATACCTTCAGCAAAGATGAAATATGTTTTCCCCTATGCCAAACATTTTTTGCTCTGAGTAAAAATATAGATAGATAGCAAAAACAGAAGACAGATATATCTTCTTCATTCTGCCTTTCTGAATGCCAGTTTTGTTGTTTAGCCTTTGTGTGTAAAAAGCCATTGGAATATCCATGTAGGGTTGAATCACTATTAGCATATGTTACAGAGAATCCCTCTTTCTTAGGTGTTCCTTCCTGTCAGGAAAGGTTATATAGTTTGGGAGATGGACGTTAAACATTAATTTTAGGCTCCTGCTTATTCCATATTGTCCTGTTGGATTAGCACTTTAACAGGTATAGATGTTTAGATGTTTATGCTCCACTGGGTTCTGTAATAGATCTATAAGTCAACCTCCTTTGCTTTCAAACTCTACATCATTATTTACTTTACAGTCATGCTGACTTTATAAAAAAAAAAAGAAAGCTCAAGGAACCGTCAGTCTTAACCACCCTTAACAAATCCTCAGCAGTACCTACAGTGGCAGAGGCCAACTTCTTAAGGTGGTCACACACGATACAATAAAATGATCCGATTTTACGGTAATTCGATAAAAACGATCGGATCTCCCGAAAAAATCGAAAGCTTTTTTTTCATTCGACTGAAAAATCCGATCGGATTTCCCATTTTCTTCGATTTTAATCGATCCGGACTGCCAGATATTTTTCTTCAATCTTACTAAAGATTGTATGGTGTGTGTTGGATTGTCAATTTATTAATATACACACCCTAGCAATTTTTTCAGAGTTTCCAATCAGTTTTATGATAATTGGGGGAAAAATTGAACATACGTGTGTGGTACATTGGTCATATTTTTGAAATGTTGCAATCAGGCAGAAAAATTGATTGCAATTCTTAAATTGAACAGATATTTAAAAAAGTGTATGGTGTGTGGCCACCTTTAGGCTACTTGTGTGCTCTGCTCTTTTTAAAGACTGGGTTCCATGGCTCCCACAAGGTTAATATACTTTCAGCTACTGGGTTTTAATACAGTTTCAATATAGAGTTCATTGCATGTACAGTATATAGAGTGGGATATAGTATTGTATTAGCTTGGCCTTTTTTTAACATGGGTCTCAAGCAACTAGAAAAGCACACACATACCCAGCATCAGACCATCCCTGTTGGTGTCGGATAACCAAGAGTCTATGGATGCTTATTTAGGGGGAGCAAATATAGACACAAAATATTGCAATTAGGTCATTTTCACAAGAGATGGTCAATGAGATGCTCATAATACAGGCTCACATGCAAATTTAATTAAAACTATGTGCACCTTTTATTATTATTTAGTATTTATATAACGCCGACATATTCCGCAGCTCAGTACAGAGTATATTGTCTTGTCACTTCCCTCTGAGGAGCTCACAATCTAATCCCTACCATAGTCCTATGCCTATGTATGTATTGTGTAGTGTATGTATCGTAGTCTAGGGCCAATTTAGAGGAAAACCAATTAACTTATCTGTATGTTTTGGGGATGTGGAAGGAAACCGGAGTACCCAGAGGAAACCCACGCAGACACGGGGAGAACATACAAACTCCTTGCAGGTGTTGACCTGGCTGGGATTCGAACCCAGGAAATCCAGTGTTGCAATGCAAGAGCTCTAACCACCACGCCACCGTGCTGCCCTTAGATATGAGCCTGTCAGATTTTCTTCTGGTTCATTTTTATTGACTTAATTCCACGCTGCCTACAGTTTACATTACATTTTCATGCTAGCTAACACTAATAGCACACAAAAGTATACATAGCAACATATTCAGGTCATTAGTTTTTATCTCACTTCTGGCATTTTTTACATCTGATGGGAAATGGAGTATAGAGAAAGTCACATGTACACTGTGGTATTATATAATTGCTACATTAATAAAATAGGGAGTTTTATAGTTACAAATATACCTATCACTGGTAGGTGGAGAGCCAACAAATATAAAATAATCATAGGTAATAATATAGAGTGTGGTGTATTGCATCTGGTGCCCCTGTGGGAGATTGTACCTGGAGAAGACCGCTCAGCCACTCAAGGACAGATTTTTACAGCATAAACGGTCTATAGGAAATGGCGTGGGCGCACATCGAATGATTGAACATGTTAATGAATGCCATGGTGGGGAAGCTGATTGTCTACAAGTAGCAGGGCTCTTGAAAATGACTGGGGTTTAAAGAGGGGGTCGAGAGATGAATTATTGTGCAAGGAAGCACCCCTGATATCTTTAACTAATGCTTTGGTCAATTTGGGCTTTAATGATAGGAACGAAATTTCAGCTTTTTGTAGATGATGATGTCATGGTTTTTATCTTTTTGTATTTGTATGTATTACTCCTACTGCAAGGGTTAATGTGTGACTTCACTACCCTTGGAGGATAGTTTCCTCCCCCTTTCCCAGGTATATAGATGGGTGGGGATAGGAAGGGTCCTTGGTGTCCTGAGGAGGCGTGGAAACATGTAAAACAGCTGTCGACACAGGTGTTCTTTTTATCCTGTTGTCACTTTTATGCCTTGTTAAATAAAATGACCTTAAATTGTGTGCTGGAATCCGCTTATCCCTGGTTGAAAGTATTTTCCATAGCCGGATTTACTATAAGGCACTTTAGGCACGTGCCTACAGGCGTCTGATGATGGAAAGGTAGCTCACTCCTGAGCACCTCCCTCCCTCCTTCCCTGTACAGAGTCCTAAGCAGAGTGTAAATTAGAGGTTACTCACCCATCTCCCTTCAGTAGAGGGCACCACTAGTTACTTAACACTGAGGGTACTTTTACCTAATGCTAAGGGACACCTGTAGCTACCTATAATGGGCAAGGGAATTAAGGGAGAAGTGACAGCTGGGAGAGCCAGCTTACTTGCAGTGCAGTTGGGGGGGGGGGGTTCATGGAGGGCTGGGTCTAGGATGCCAGGACATCTGAGCCTATAGGCTCCTGTGATGTATGTCCGAGCATGGTATTTTCTGTACTCAGCATAATAAATTAAACTGTATATGTTTAAAAAAATCTATTATGTTCCGTACCACAATAAAATATCGGAAAGCAGGAGTCATTAACCTCAGGGCAATGTGCAGTAAGTACCTAATCACACAAAGAAGACAGGATTCGTATATATAGCAGTACAGGAATTCAGCAGTATGTTGCTGTATCTAAAACGTATAGCTGTCTGACATAAAAGTATGTAGGGCTTACATTTGCTGCTAGTAGTGTGTCAGGTATTGGCTGAATAACATTAGTGGCTGTAGATCTGTAACTGCATTGGGTCCTAAGAGAGAAAAGTGCTTAACAAATGCTTTGTTGTTGCATTGCATTTCTGCTTTTGCATGTCAGCTGTGTGCATTAGCCCTTCCTGTACTTTTCAGCCACTATATATATATATATATATATATATATATATATATATATATATATATATATATATATAAAACAGAATGTGTTCTTTTGGCCAAGGAGAACATGTCTGCAAGGATTTTTGCAGGCCTATAAAAGAAAGAAATACAGTATGCCTCTTTTTTTTTCCTGATGACAAGTAATACTGAAACATATTCTGTACTAACAACAAAGACATCATTTGTCAGGTGGCAGGGTAGATTGCAGCTTTAAATAAGATAACAGCACTGTACAATATGGTTCCTGTGAGATGCTGATAAAAAAAGTCCCATTCAGCAAGTGGCGACATGTTAGTGATTGAACCCCTTCCAGAACAGATATTCAGACTATCCCATAAGAATCTCGTAATGAGAAAATCCTGTGCTTCGTTTTGCTAATGGACATAAATTGTTGACAGTAACTAGGGAAGGGTGAAAAATCTGGTTATAATGTTAATGCTTAGTTTAGTAGAAGTGGTTCATTTTTTTCTTTTACTGCCTGAAGTTTACTGCTCAGTGAAAGCTGCTTACAATGGTCCAAACAGCCTCTTTTTCTTGCTAAATTGTTCACAGTTGACTGGTCCCCATTGGTAACAGTACGACCCAAGCTACAGGTGTCTGGTACTCAGCGTGGTGTGCACTGCACATTATTCCTACTGCTAACAGCAAATTGCTCCCACACTGTTACAAAGGCTTCATGAATAGTAATTCTTATGCACATTTCCACAACATATCAGAGGTATTATTCCATTCCACCACCACCACAATTACCACAACCACAGCACACACAGATGCTTAGTAAATAATGGCTTCTACAGAGTCCACACGCAATGCCATTATAATGTGGGCAAATTTATAATGACAGGTGGCTGCTTTCTCTGGGTTTGTAAGCAATACTGGTGCAGTAGGAGAAAACTTAAGGAAACCTGTTCACTCTAGTCATCTAATATGTATTATGTGAGGTAAAATTGTCATCCAGAGTACACCCCTCCAAAGGAGGGGGAAAAGCAGAAAGTGGGAAAGAGGTGCCTAATGATAGATAAAACTGTGTTAAATACAGCTACAATAATAAAGGGAGAGGTGGCTTACCTCAATAACGACACATGTATACGCATATGAAGTTTAATTACGCACAGGCAATGTGTTTCGTGGGTTCAACCCCCACTTCCTCAGGCTAAATACAGTGCCAGAGATGTATCTAAAGCCATGAACAGAGGCACTCTGCTTGCGAAATGTGCGTTAGGCTTATATTCTCTTTTCGACCATGATTGTCAACCCTTTTATATATTCATGATATGATGTGTTTTCTTTTATTAAAATGTATTAAATGTTTTATGAATGATACCACACCATTGAAACTCCTGTTCTTTACTTTTGTTGCTTATAAATTGTGTTCTCAAGGGTGGAGTTTAGTGACTCTATACTATTTATTTTACTGCTCACTTTATTTGATCTAAAATGTTCAGTTTTCCCTTCCTGTGTGATCATTTTAATCTTTTTAGTTGTTTGTTTCACCTTTTTTGCTTAGCAAATATGAGTATATGAGTATATTTTTCTTACCAGTTTACTTGCAAATCATAGGAGTTGAATAATATATCTGTGTCATCAGTGGCGAATTCAAGTCAGAATACAGTAAGAAATTCAATAAAGCTCCTTTTGGGTCTTGTTTGAATTTCATGCCTGTCATAATTTATGGATGTATGTCATGCATCCATATCCATATTGAATAGACATCAATGACTCATGCATCCATATCCATATTGAGTAGTCATCACTGACTCTTTACAAAGTACAAATGACTAGTGCACTCAAACAAATCTCAGCCAAAAGCAGCCAGTTGCAATGATGTACAGTCGCTGATCAGAATAAAAGTGCTAATAAATATTTAAATATTCTTCCACCGGTTTAGCCTGCATTATATTGCCCAGGGGATCTTCACCACCACCTCGCCCTATAGATGCACAGACAGAATGACCAGATATTTTGACCAAAATGACTTGTTAAACACAGCATAGATGACCTATGATAATTTCATATGGGCCAGGTTCAATTTGCAGGACAGGAGGATGCCTGACTACTGGCATTATGTGACAGTATCATTTTCCCTTGATAATATGTTTTATGGTATGAACCTGAATGGCCATACAAAAATGTTATGTATGTGTTTTTAAGCGCCGGTAATACGCTTCTAAAAGGAGCTCCACCATCTTGAACCTTTATTTAATTTTATGTATGGTGCCATGGGCATACCAATAACCCCTGCAGCCCCTGCCATCGCAGGGGGGCTTGGAGGCTTTGGGGGACCCTATTCCTCCTTCTCCCCAACCACAAATGCAGCCAATTAGCAAAAAAAACCCTCCTCATTCGCTCACAAAAGCCATCCCTGCCACCTCCTCCCGCCATGCAGAGTAGTGTGTAGTGGGCGTGTCTGTAATTTTTTTCTGCTTCTAGATGCTACTTTACAGCAGAACACACTCCGCCATTTACCGGCTTCCAATCACGTGTCCCTCATGGGGTTCAGGGATCAATGCTATCATTTTTGCAGAGGGGCCCTATTAAGTGTAGTTACACCCCTGTATTGTGCTGGTGTGTAACATCTATATAGAGTTGGTCCGAAATTCTGGACACAGGATTAACTTTTAGGATGCCAGAGAAGAGGCTGGAATAATCTATACTGTGATTGATCTAAACAGCTCATTTTATCAAAATATTGGGTTAGTCATCCTGTGCATTTGTGGAGGGAGGTGATAGTGAAGATCCCCTGAGTAAAATTTGGCAAGCGTCTTTAGTGGAAGTATAGGTATATTTATTAGTGCCAGATATAGACTATTATTACTGACGTTTTAGTCTTTTCCTGATGTTCCTCCTGCTGCAGCAGCTCCCATACTGCCTCCCATACTCAGGGCCGGTGCTACCATAGAGGCAAAGGGCCTCCAACCTCTGCTGGGCCCCCAGGTGGTCTTTTGGACTGTTCCCATATGCCTGGATGTTCAGCTCAGCTGCAGTGGCAGGCAGGCCCACACTGGCCAGGGGGGAAGGAGGGCAATCTCCCCCCAGGCCACCTTTCATTCAGTGATTTAGGGCTGGTCTAGTGTCTGGTATATTCAGGTTTGTTGTTGTAAGGCAATTTGAAACACTAGGCTAGCTGATAAAAGTGCAATTAGAGGGCAGGCAAGCTGATAAATATACACAGCATGATGCAGAGCTTGCCTGGAGGGTCCGTGGGCAAAAATCTGTCTGGTCTCCTCCCAATGTTATAATGACTGTATGTGTGGATAAAGTGTTCTACAAGTTGAAAAGTTTTTGACAGTCTCTAGACTCCAGGAGGGCTGCTTTCTGACTTGTGTGATAGACTGGCAGGGACAGGAGTCCTATTACAGGCAAGTAGCCTCTGTGTGATGTGGGACTGCAATACAGAGGAGCTCTCTGCTCTATCTCAGGCTATTCTAAATTTCTCTCCACTCCTCCTCTCTAGCAATTGCTAGCAAATTTGTAATTGCAATTTTGTGAAGCTTTTTTCAGAGCGATTTTTGAATGAATCACTCCAAAAAATGCTACATGCAGTGTGTTTGTGATTTTGAAAAAATCACAACGCTGTTGCGAGAACACCGTCATTAGCTAAGCGCTTTTCAAATCACTGTCGATTTGAAAAATGCTCAGAAGCATTCTTGGTGTGCACCAACCCTCCCTCATTCACCTTTGTTTCCCTCTTCCCCTAGTGCTGGGTGTCTGTGGCTTCTTGTGTCACACAGGAAAGCTAAATAAAAATGCAATCCTGGGGATTTTTTTAAAATGTCTGTATAGTTGACTGAATAGCTTGTTGGAACATGGCATACGTAGCTTTGTGGGACATTCTTGGGCGACACTCTTAATTTCTTTACTGATTGATTCTGCTGGTATGTCTCTGTTCTTGTCCAAGGGATGGGGGGGGGGGTTGCCCACCAACAAATCTCTGCAGAGGGGTCTGATGTAGTTACATCCCTAGCCTTGCAATAACTCACCTGTCCCTGCAGCAGCTCCATCCCGTGCTCCCTCTTCAGCCACGCTGCCTGCCACTATGACCCTGTGCATGTTATTTACACGTAACATGTGCCGGATGGAGGAGACACAGGCAGCAGGGCTGAAGGCACAGGATGGAGCAGCTGATACAGGTGAGTTATTTCAAGGCAGCTGAGCTAAACAATGTGCGTGGGCCATGTGAGTAGTCTATGGGAGACCACGAGGGGCAGCAGTCGGTTCAGGGGCTGACTTCGCTGGGATGGGGGGATGTAGGGGGGGGCCCAAGTTACTTTTGCCCCAGGGCCCCCGTGTGGCTTAAACCGGCCCTGCCCATACTGACAGTGTACTGTTGTGTGCAAATCACAGCTCTTCAATCTCTACTTGCATTTTCTCTGTCTGTGCTTTGGTTTGTGAAACTTTGAAAACATTCAAAATAATACAATTGTAAAAATTATTCTTTCCTTTTTTAGATTCTCAACACCAGTGCTTTTTGCCTCTAAAGCTACTGATGTTTCGCTAACAAATGGCAAAACAGTGTGTTAAATGTGCCATTTATTTGCCCACCTGCCGGACTTAAAGAGAACCTGAACTGAAAATAAAAAGTCAAAATAACCATACACAGGTCATACTTACCTCCTGTGTAGTCTACTACTCAATCTCTTTCTCCTCTCCTGGGTCCCATTTGTCCACTGTGATCAATGGAATTTTCCATCCTAATTTTAAAAATGGCCATTACCCCATAACAGCTTCCTGGTCAGCACACTGTTAAACTGTAATATCACCCACTTGAGCCATAGGGAAACATGGACATTACCTTGGACATTCCGTTGTAACTGACAGCTGCTGATATATAACTTGGCATATTTCAGTTCTGACAAAATATTGTTAGAACTGGAAGGGATCACTGTAAGAAGAAAATGGTGAGCTTCTGAGAGGAACTGAGGGTGAGGTTAGTATGTAATATTCATTTGCAGCTACGTCATGTGTTTATTTTAAATATTTTTTACTCGCTTCAGGTTCCCTTTAAAGGGAACCTAAACTGAGAGGGGATATGGATGTTTCCTTTTAAACAATACCATTTGCCTGACTCTCCTGCTGATCAATTTGCTGCAGTAGTATCTGGATCTCACACCTGAAACAAGCATGCAGCTAATCCAGTCTGACTTCAGTCAGAGCACCTCATCTGCATGCTTGTTGAGGGGCTGTGGCTAAAAGTATTAGAGACACAGGATCAGCAGGAGAGTCAGGCAACTGGTATTATTTTAAAAGGAAAAATGCACATCCTTCTCGGTTTAGGTTCCCTTTAGGCACCTTTTCAGTTGAAAAATAATGCAACTGAATGAGAGCATTTGTAACAACAAGCCTGTCAAAATCAATGCAGTGTAGTTAATGCCTGGTAAAACTGCTGCATGTTGCGCCCAGAGCATACAGAGCTGGCTGCCACCCACTTAGATGAACATACAAGAGATTGCCACAAGTGCAGAGCACTTGCAGGCGGCTGAAAGCACCAAGTAAATAAATGGGAGTGGTTGTCAAGTAGTTACAGTGTATCCGAGCCAAGGCTCAGGTACAAAATGAGA
The DNA here is from genome assembly GCF_040937935.1 of Hyperolius riggenbachi. NCBI lineage: Eukaryota > Metazoa > Chordata > Amphibia > Anura > Hyperoliidae > Hyperolius > Hyperolius riggenbachi. The sequence continues at coordinate 366,820,079 of NC_090647.1, read as the reverse complement.
TACTTACATAAAGAAAGGAAAGCCTCCCATTGAGGCTTCCCTTGTGCTCTGTGTAAGGCTTGGTGGTGTATTCTCCACAGTCAGCATGCAACGCATGAGCTGGCGTGGAGGAGGTACACACACTAGCACCAGGAAACAGGCTATCCCTAGTATAGTGGAGGGGAGGACTGACTGCAATAGGAGATTGTGGCGCACAGAGCCGGTGCAGATCTGACAGCCACAAACAATGCTTTCGTTATAACGTCTCAGCGCAAAGTAGCGCTGAGCGCACAAACCAGAACTGAGGAGATCAGGACAAGTAGACAGAATGAACGCTTGCTAGCTAGCGGCTACTTAGCGACAGCAAGCGTCCAAAACCAGACAGACTGGAATGAGGCAGCCAATGCGATGCGGCGATGGCGTGCCTCACAAAGACAGGACAGGATAGTCAGAAAATAGCAGGATTAAGATAGATGAACGTAACACAGATAAATATACAATAAGTATGTTTTCCTAGCGTATTACAATTACAGCTATCAATGAAACTATTTGTAACGTCTGACTAACATATGTATATATCGGCAATGAACCGATATATGACATAAGCAGGAACGCTGACTAGGAATGGAGTAATACAGGGAACAGGACTCAGAAGGATTCGCTATCTCTTCGCAGAGATGAACGCAATCCACAAACGGTAACAGAACAGGATTCAGAAGGATTCGTTATCTCTTCGCAGAGATGAACGCAATCCACAAACAGTAACAGAACAGGATTCAGAAGGATTCGTTATCTCTTCGCAGAGATAAACGCAATCCACAAACAGGACCAGGAACAGGATAACTAGCTCAGCACGGGTGTTCACGGTACGCGCAAACTACCAAAACGTGCTGGAAACTGACTAACTGAACACAGGATATAAACAGTTCGTGTACGTATACATCAGCGACACTGATGTATCACGTAACACAAATACAAGGAAAATAATAAACGTGCTGGTATGCATATATATTGGCAATGAACCAATATATGATGCAAAACCAGCAAAGTATCTTTATAACAAGAAACACGATCGGGGGCTAAAGCGACAGCAAGGCAGGCTTAAGCTGAAGCTATGAAAACCCAAGGAAACCCTGCAGGAAGCAGATCTTTATACTGAGGTCATCCAATGGGAGCAGACATGCAGATTCCCACACAGGTGAATGATAATCAGTCACAAGCTGACAGCAGGGAAAGACAGACAAAGCTATACAGCTTGCATGGAAATAGATCAGAACTGCCTGAGCTGCAGCACTACTACTTCCAGTAATAGCTGCTGCAGCAGCGATCATTACACTCTGATGTCCTCCATTACTGAGCGTGCCCCCCCCCCCCCCGAAGATTAGCAACAAGGCATTGTCCCTAATCATATCGTGGCTGCCCACCTTCATTTCCTTCAGCGCAGCCGTGAAGAATGCTGGAGCCAGAAGAGGATCGCGGCCCCGATGAGTAGGATCCTGAGGCTTCCCTTTCTTCAGGTTAATATCTTATTTTACTTCGGCTTGGAATCGCTTTAACCTCCTTGCCGGTTATCCCGAACTCAGTTCGGGGTAACCTGCGCAGGAGGATTGCTCAGGCCCCGCTGGTCCGATTTGCATAATTTTTTTTTGTTACGAACAGCTAGCACTTTGCTAGCTGCTTGTAACTTCCGATCGCCGCCGCTCGCCGCCAATCCGCCAATCCGCCGCCGCTCCCCCCGCCCCAGACCCCTGCACTGCCTGGCCAATCAGTGCGTTGAGGGGCGGATCGGGATTTCCCATGACGTCCCGCCCCGTCGCCATGGCGAGCGGGGAAGCCCTGCAGGAAATCCCGTTCTCAACGGGATTTCCTGCATGCTCTGGTCGCCGAAGGCGATCGGAGTGGGTGGGGGGATGCCGCCGCTCAGCGGCTATCATGTAGCGAGCCCTCGGCTCGCTACATGATTTACAAAAAAAACAAACTAAAAAAAACCTCCTGCGATGCCTCCTTGCCGGAGGAATTGAACCGGCAAGGAGGTTAAAGTGAACCTTAAGCCAGAAAAAAAAATGCGTTTTACTCACCTGGGGCTTCTACCAGCCTCCTGCAGCAGTCTTGTGCCCTCGCAGCCACTCACTAATCCTCTGGTCCCCCGCTGCCAGCTAGTTTCGTTTTTCCCGACAGGCCCGTCAGGACTGGCCATGCGTATCTTTTTCCGCATTCCCGCCTGTAATTAGCGCTATTGCGTTGCCGCATTACCTACGCGTAGATATGCGGCAACGCATATTTTTGTACGCGTTGCGGTCCGCCATAGCGCTAATTACAGGCTGGAATGCGGAAAAAGATACGCGTGGCCAGTCCTGATGGGCCTGTCGGCAAAAACAAAACTAGCTGGCAGCGGTGGACCAGATGATTAGTGAGTGGCTGCGAGGGCACAGGACTGCTGCAGGGGCTGGTAGAAGCCCCAGGTGAGTAAAACTCATTTTTTTTTCTGGCTTAAGGTTCACTTTAAGTGTATTGCTGTCAGTCATTCATGTAAAAGAGATCTGAATCTTGCACCATGAAAAAATTCGGAACAGCACTAAGTATTTAGTTAAAAGCAAAAGCAAAAAATAAAACATAAAAGTAAAGGAAATGGGAAATAAATAAAAAATATTTTGAGTGCTGTGGAGAGATACACATCTTCACTGTAGAAGCCCTTCTGCCTTAGCTCGGAAACTTCAATATAGCATTTGGAAGAGGGAAGAATATAGACAGCAGATTTCACAAATTGTCTAACAAATGAAATTCTTTTCAGACACATGCCAAGGCACCTGCCTTTAAATCCTAAGGCGTATATATAAGCCTTGGTTTATATAATACGCGGGTGGCACTGATGCATAGGATGATAAGAACTGTGAAAATTTGTCAGATGTCAGGAAGACACACATATCACTTGTTATTTGCCAGTTTATGTTCAAAATAAGGCAACAGAAATGCACATCCACGTACAGCTATTTTCAGGGCTAAAATGACAACTGGACAAGTAGAGTGAAGGGAAAAGAAGCTATAATTGGTTTTTAAACAAGCTACTATCCATTATAAAAGTAATATCTTTTAGTTTAGAATATGTGCAGTAGGTGGGCCTATGCAAACTTGTGCAGTGGAAGCATTATAAACCTATTATTGGTTAATGTTATAACACAAAGGGCATGATTCACAAAGCTTTTTCACCTGTTTTCCTCTGTTTTCACCTTACCTATGTTACTTTTTTAAGCTCCCATAGAACAAAAATATAATATAATTAAGGTAAGAAAATTATTTTGCTTGTAAATGTGCTGCAAAGTTATTTTTTATCAATTAGGTGATAAATAAGTCATGTATGAGTTTTGTGAATAGAGCCCATTATGGTTTAAAGACACTTCTCTTGCCAAAGTAGCTAAAACTTTAGGCCTCATTATTGTTACACTGTGTTGCAGTAGAGTCTAGTAAAATACAATTCAGAAGTAAGCGTTTGGTTTAATTAATTTGCTTAGTTGCAAGTCCTGCTAGCCATTGTTAAGAAACGCGGAAGAGCTGCCGCCATGAGTCAACGGGAGGCGGCTCTTTCCGCACACGGCGTGGCAGAGCACGGGGAGGCAGCCGTCTCCACTCAGTCTGAGGCGGCTGTCCCCATGCAGGGCATGGCAGAGCGCGGAAAAACCGCAGCGTTGGACGCGGCGGTTAGCGTGTATGGCCCCATTGCAAAGGTACTGCAGTGCGGTGCTGGTGTGGCTGGGACACATAGTCCCTCCAGGTTTAGAGTGACGCGCGTGCGCGCACTCAGGCAGGGATTATATGACAGCCAGAAGTGAGTCAGCTGACCAGGCTGGTCAGCTGACGCTGGCTGCACTTTTCATTGGTCCAGCACTTAGGGAGGTGCTGGGCAGCTTTATGTGTATATATACTGCAGGATGTTCAGTTGCTGGTTGTCTGGCGTTGCGAACACAACGTGGGAGCACTCAGACCCTTAGCCAGATCCTTAAGTGTGCCGGGACCAGCTGGAGCTGTAATCCTACACTTAGCTAGATACTGTTGATAGCTTAAAGGACTAGTTTGATTGTGATTTTCTGTTATGACCCTTTGCCCGCCTGACTATCCTCCTGAACTCTGATCTTGTACCTTGCCATTCTGATACTCTGTTGCCAAATCCTGGCTCGTCCTTAGACTCTGCTTCTGCCTCCTGATCTTGTACCTTGATATATCTGATACCCTGTTGCCGAACCCTGCCTGTACCTTAGCCTCCGCCTCTGCCTTCTGAATCTGTACTTTATCTGTCCGTGTGTTTACGACCTGGCTTGTCCGACCTCGAGAATCGACCTTACTGTTGGAGGCGGTTCCCCGTCCTGTTAGTGACACTTCCTCCAGAGTGTCACTTTCAGACTATCCTTCCTACTCTCAGCCTGACTCCTCCCGTCTTGGAGAGTTCAGGTCTTCGGAAGAAATCCGTGCAGTACTCCTTACTGAGCTGAGGCCTAGTCCTCTAAGTGTTACTGTTACACCAAACACTTCACTCTACTCAGGTGAACAGAGGGTAGCTGGTATATCGGATTATCGGTGATACTGCAGATCACTTATAATCTGGTATATATCTGTATTCCCAGTGATACTGCAGATCACCGGTAATCAGATCCTCTCTGTGCTTCACCGATCGTTACAGCCATTTATTTATTTTCCTTTCATTTATACTTATATGATAGTGTTTATGAACCCTCATGTAGTAATAACATGTTAAATGAAAGGAGTCACATGATACTATTCTCTAAAAAAAAAAATAGGCCCTTGATAGTATTGATTGTATTTGACTCCGTTCAGTTTGAGGGCTGCTCATCTGAACAGGTAAAAAAATAAAGGATATGGATAAACATTCAGCTGGTCTCTTCTAAATTACGAAGAACAATTACAGAAGCCAAATGTCCCAAAATGGCACCAAGTGTCTGAGCGACATCGAACATTAATCCATTTAAAAGGGAAAGAGATATTCACAGAGGTGAGCAGGGGGCATGGTATGTGGCTTTAAATACAACATGGGAAAGATGAAAGTCCTTCACTTTACAGTTTTGTGAGTCACTTAATGTTGTATAGAATTACCACTACTATTTTTGACTCCCAACTGTGACACTGGCAGTGCAAACTGTACACTGGCAGTGCAAACTTTGCTCTGTATAGCGGTATTTGCAAGCACGTTTGTTTGTACATGCAATTAGCTACACCCCAAAAACATTCTTAAAGACATTTCAGTGAATTTGAAATGTTTTTTTCTCTTGCAGCAGGAGTTGCAGTTGATGCCAGTTTAGGAACTCAAAAACCCTTATTCCACCATTGGAAGAGGGCAAAACCTTTTATTAGTACAGTCTTTTATTAGTACAGTAGCTGTAAGAAGTCCTTAGAGGTCCCATCCTTAAAAAAAGTAGGCAGGCCACAGAGCAGACATAGAATAGAGGCAATAAACACCTGAAAGGGTTTTCTAATAATAAAAAAAAGGCAGAAGGGCCTTAGAGTGGTCTTCATAGCAAAAAATAAATCAGGCCTCAGAGAAGAACTAAAAGATCCATGTATGGGTCTCCATAAAATAAAAAGCCCTAGGAGGGGACTTACTAAAAGAAAAATGTCCTCAGATCAGAGTACAGCCAGAAAGCACTTAAAGGTATCCTCTTTACAAAACAAACAATAGTTAGGTCTCAAGGTCAAATGGGGGCTTTTCTAAAAAAGGGGTTGTTGATGAAGGAGGAGAAAGAGGCTATGCCAAAATTTGCATATTTTGAGAAGGGGCAGTAGAGGATATGTATGAAGCATGCACCAGTTCTTCTGGGCCTAATGGGCGCTCCACTGATCTGGGTGGGGAATTTCATATGTTTGAACATGCACATGGTGCTCAGTGTATTAATGTCCATGCTTCATTTCACACACAAAGCTTAACTTAGGTTTCGACTTAACTTTATTTAGATATTACAGATCACCCAGAGAAGGCAGAGATCCTGCTTTAAAAAAAAGTCCAGTGTAATAAGCCTCAACATAAAGCAATCAGCAGTACTGGTCTGAGTGCTAAAAAAGAACACAGTGAAATAATTTCTAGCTTATTCTGCTGCTATTTTTAAATGGCCAGATTTTAGCATGTACCCCCACTGCATTAAATTTAGCTGTGATTTTGAAAAGTGAATGAAAGCACAGTCAAATGTGTAGCACAGTTCTTTTGAGCAGTACACCTCAAGGGAAAATGCAAAAGTACAAACAGATCACGAACACTAACCTTACCAGTTTAAGAAGCCTAACTGTAACCTAGTGCACATTAACTCTGAAATATGTATATAGTATATGGTAGGGATGTGTTATCTGCTGCTTTATCACTTTAAGCTTCTGTGGGTTCTGTTGTGGCATACATTTAAAAATGGAGTTGGAAGAACTTGGGAGCTCGAGATATCCTAAAGTAGAATATCAGTAAATTACCAATATTCTCCTATAAATCCATGAGCAATTATGATAGTAGATTATCTGAAACTGATATTTTACTGTGGCCTAACCCAGCCTTATACTCACACAATCCCTCCCTCCCACTGATGCTTGCCCTAATGACCACTGGACTCTACTGGTGCCTACCCTAAGGACCTCCTGCTGATGCCTAACTCTAAGAACCCCCCTCCCCCACTGAATCCTAACACTATCAGCTGATAATTTGGTGCCTATGTTGACATACTACAAATCTTTAAGCAAGCTCATTTTTCTCTTGGATATATCCTAATGGTACATGCTAGGCTGGCTTCAGCATGTAGCGTTGGTGGTGGTATAGTGGTGAAGTGAGCTACCTACCACGCACTCAGACCTGGGTTCAATTCCTGGCCAAGGTATGTAAGCTGGCTTTTGACATACTACAAATCTTTAAGCAAGCTCATTTTTCTCTTGGATATATCATAATGGTGCATGCTAGGCTGGCTTCAGCATGTAGTGTTGGTGGTGGTATACTGGTGAAGTGAGCTACCTACCACGCACTCAGACCTGGGTTCAATTCCCAGCTAAAGTATGTAAGCTGGCTTTTGCCATACTACAATTCCCTGGAAGACAAGACCCTCCTCCCGAGGGATTACACTTCCTGATGTTGTAAAGCAGTGTAGGCCTGCAATTGAACATTCAAGATTTCTGACCTTAAAACACTGCTTTGTGTTAAATCCTGCTTTTTTTCTGGGACTTTTGATTTGTATTTTACTTAACCATGACTTCTTCCAGGTATTAGACCCCCTAAAACATGTTTTCTATCATTTTTCTAGTCAGCAGAAATTTTTCTAAATTTTTAAGTTCGCCTCCCCATTGAAGTTTATTGCGGTTCACAAAAGTTTGTGCGAACCGAACCTTCCACGACTGAAAATCGGAGGTTCGCGGCATCTCTACTTAAGACTCCACACTGACACCTATCTTTAATATTCCCCCACTGATACCTAACCTTAAGACCCCTTAAGACCCCCACTGACACCTATCTTTAACCTAGTGACACTTAACTTTAAGACCTCTCCCCCCCAAGGACACCTAACGTTAAAACCCACCCCACTGGTGCCTAACCTTAACTGCCTCCACTGCAAAACCACCACAAAAAAATGAAAAATATTGGACACCATGGAAGTTTGGATGCTGCGAGCACACACTATTTGTAGCCACAGTTTGCATCGGGGCCAATTGCAATTTTATTTGGGTGCCACCATCACCAGCATTAACCATAGTAACCGATATTAAAATGGGCACCTATGGTACGGCACAAACTTCTGCGGCACTTCCAGTGCCCACATTTTTTGCTTCTGTCACAAAGGCACTTGCAAATTCCTTTATAGAGTTTCATTTAGTGTCACAACTAGACATTTAAGGGTGTAATTCTTGTTCTGCCCCAGCCCTCCAGTACTGCCACACTTCCTCTACCTGAAAAATGTAACATAAAGTTTAAGCCTGGGCCTGAATTTTGTCTTCAAACTTAAAAATGGATTTGAAATGAAAAAAAAAAGAGGATTCTAGCTTTAAAAATTAAATAAACTAGTGAGTCAAATAGTAATGTGCAAGAAACACATTATGGCATATGTAAATATATATAGTTCCTATATTCATACTTTTGACAAATAGATGATGGCATCTACTGTTACTGAGCAGTGTTTTGGCTTATTTCATCTTCATACACAGTGTAACCATGGCTTTAAAAGCACTCTAGATAGAATTTGTCTTATTCATGCTGAATTGAAAGCCTAGCTCAGAAAAACACATTGCTAAGATGCGGAGGCACGCGCGTTGCACAGAACATGCTGCCAGCTGTCTGTGCCCAATGGACTCTAGTAAGCAGGATCCCAGGGGCCCTTTGTGGATAGAGTTTTGATGCATGGTCATGAGACAAGACAAGCTGTGCTACCTCGGATCCTGTTGTACCAATAACAATGTTTTTTGTTTTGTTTTTTTCTTTTTTCAAGGGAAACTACAAAGGCTGTCAGAAATTTTACGGATTACACCTTCTAGATACTGGAGGGTAAACCGAATGAGAAGAATATGAAGCATTTTCTCACTAAATTATACACATTACATTCTGGGATGAATTCATATCATAATAACGTAAGCTATACCACATTTTCAGATGCCTTAAAGTGACCTTGCTGCGAGAGAGAGATATAATGGCTGCTCTATTTATTTCTTTTTAAACAAAGCTACTGTTAGTTAATTGGCTGTATTACTGATCAGTGAGCTTCAGAAGTGTCTCAATGCCACACTTGAAACAAGCATGTAGCCCATGTTGTTAGTCTTAGAGAATACCTGATCTGCATTCTTGTTTCACTGGATCAACAAGACAACTCGGCAAATTAATTATTTAAGAGGAAATAAATATGGCAACCTTTATATCTTTCTCATTGCATGGTCACTTTAAACTGCTTTGAAAAAACAGGAACATTTTTGGTTAGCACTGTAAATGTATTAATCCACTACCAAGCATGCCCACTTAGAGTGGATACAGGAAATCATTAACCCCTTCAAACTAATTTCATTTTGTTGCTCTGAAGCATAAAAAAGTCACAAACAAACACACACACACACACACACACACACACAATTGTATTATTCAGTTAAACTCATAACAGCCACATAAAATATATTATAGAAACATTTCATAAAAATAAATACATAAATACAAAATTAGAATCACTGAGATGGATAGAATAACAGATTATGTTTGGACTCTGACTAATCCATGCAAGGCCATTCACCTTTTTCTCAGTCATGCTCTGTAAGGTAACGTTTTCTATGTCATTTAAGGAATTGTAAAATTAGTAGGTGGATATTCTGTTTGACAAGTTTTTGAATCAGAATCATTTATTTTGCCAAGTACAAAAGGGAGTTGTACACGGAATTGGTTTTAGCTCATATAGGTTTTGGAAGGAGGAAGGGGGTAATGTCTGAAAGCCAAGAGCTGAGGCTGCCATACTACGGCGCCACCAGTCACACTTTGTCTCATCTATGATCCCTAAGGAGACATTGGAGGTGGGAAGGAATGACAGAGGGAGGCGAAGGTTCAGCAGTGATAACCCATTTCTTCATGAAAGAAACTGGCGGTGAAGGCTGATGCTGCTGAGGATCCCGATTGCTGACATCTGGCAGTGCTGGCCAAGGTGTTCCGGTTCAAAAGGTTCAGTAGTGTTGATTTCTATGGTGGGTCCCAACTCCAGGGCAGAATTCGGCAGAGCTGGTCAATATAATATGGATGTCACAGTAGCATACAGCGGTGGCGGCCCTTACTTCCAGATTAGCAGCTGGCATCATGAAGGGGCTGATCCAAAGAAGTCCCTGCTGTGGTGGAACAGCAGCAGCCGATGGATGGATGGAGCCGGTATCCAGCAAGGCCAAAGGTGTCCGGATTGGTGCGGTGTCTTCCAACCTCAGTGAAGCCCTGACCTCCTGGGTAGCAGTGGTGGACTCCACACGATCTGTACCTGCACAGACAATGGAGCCAGGCAGCAGCAAGGCAGAAATAACTCCAGACCCCAAACTCCCCAAAACCCACACCAGCATCCCAGGATACACCAGACTACACTGCACACCTTCGGGGGGAAAACAAGGTGAATTTGTAGGAAAAAGGGAAGAAAAACAATAAAAGGACAGAATCCTGTGGCCATGGCTGCCGATTAAGGTGCCATCTTCCTGAACGGCAGTTTTCTGACAGTGAGGGTCAGGTGTTACTGAAGCACTTGGTGGTATTTTACACCACACATTTTTTTCCTTCTGTCCACTCCCAGCTGCAGAGAAAAGCCTCACAATAGTATGCTACCACGTGCCTACTGTATGGCTTTCTTTGGATGGAGAGCCATATTAGCTTTTCATCAGATGTATCATATGGCATTGAGGACAATTAGTTAGATGCTGGTTTTAACTGACCATAACATCTTCTTCTATTAGGCTTCAGAATCTTCAAAGTGTGGTTTGCCTAAAGCTAAACTGAGATTTTAAGTGTGATAAGCATAATAATATATTGCATATATTCCTGTTACAGTTTTAAAGTTGACCAGTTTTCTTTATCGCCGTTCCATCCAGTTTGGAAGGTTGACCTGATCTGGGAAGGCTCCTTAGAGCTACTAAACACTTTTGTTTCTTAATGATAGAATTTTACTTTGCTCCAAAGAATTGAAAAAGCCTTTGTAATTTTATCCATTTACAACCCACAACTTTATCTTGCCACTTATAATTGAAAGTTTGCTTTCAGTTGTCCTACCATGCAATAGTATGCAATAGAATGTTCCAGGAATCACTATTTTTATGCTTAGCCAAGCAAAATAATAACAGCTAATCACAGGTGGAAGCCAGACAACTTTATGAGCAATGGAGAAGGTGCATAGATAAATCTCATGTAGTATGGGTGATCTTTTATCCATCACAGTGAATCTTTTTTATTCTTGAACTGCTGCTATTATAGCTTTCACTTGGCTGTTTACACTTGCAGTGAGTGAATGCTGCAGGAGAAACACTTACCAAACTTAGTTTCTACATACTTCCTGTGCATAGCCCTGCCCCAGCACAGAAGGTCATAGGCACTTCTCTATCTTCAATTATAGAAGCGCAGATGACCTTTTGTGCTAAGGGGTGGGGCTGTGAGCCAGAAGCCGGACATCAAGAGACCCGAAAAGTACAGTATCTTGACCTTTATTTAAAAACATACAATAGCCCACAAAGTTACTGCAAAGTTACTTTTGAAAGGTGATTGCCAGGCCTAAAAGCAATTTCATTGGTATCATGTAAAAACATCTCCAATGAGTAAACTCAGAAGAAAAGATTATTGCATAGGAGTCCTTGTGTGCCTCAGTTGAGACACGAGTGTTCCTGATCCCTCTTTATATCTTCTCCCTTTGTAAAGTCTAAAGTATCCCTTTTGTCTCCAATACCATTTGAATGCTAAAGTTCTTTAATATTCCTGTCCACTTCTGTTCTGTATCCCTCAGTCTTCAGAGTGATTGCTAATGGTCAGTCAGCTGTCTCTTTATCATGGATGTTTTGGAGACACCTAACACTCAATCTTGACATCACTGAGAAATGCTTCACTCTCTGTTCCACTAACTGACATCTATTATTCTGTACATAGTATTAGCATACTGTCTACCTCGGTTAGCTACCTTGGGGTCACTCTTTTTTCAGACCTGTCATTTAACCACCCTGGCGTTCTGATTAAATCGCCAGGGTGGCTGCGGGAGGTTTTTTTTTAAATAAAAAAAAAACTATTTCATGCAGCCAACTGAAAGTTGGCTGCATGAAAGCCCACTAGAGGGCGCTCCGGAGGCGTTCTTCCGATCGCCTCCGGCGCCCAGAATAAACAAGGAAGGCCGCAATGAGCGGCCTTCCTTGTTTTGCTTATATCGTCGCCATAGCGACGAGCGGAGTGACGTCATCGACGTCAGCCGACGTCCTGACGTCAGCCGCCTCCGATCCAGCCCTTAGCGCTGGCCGGAACTTTTTGTTCCGGCTGCGCAGGGCTCAGGCGGCTAGGGGGGCCCTCTTTTGCCGCTGCTCGCGGCGAATCGCCGCAGAGCGGCGGCGATCAGGCAGCACACGCGGCTGGCAAAGTGCCGGCTGCGTGTGCTGCACTTTATTTGATAAAAATCGGCCCAGCAGGGCCTGAGCGGCAGCCTCCGGCGGTGATGGACGAGCTGAGCTCGTCCAGACCGCTCAGGAGGTTAAAATGTGTCCAAATCTTATAGCAAATGTCTTAAATACTCCAAAGACTTAATTTTTAAAATCTTAGGTATTAAAATGAAATATGAGTTAAAATATAAGATAGGTATGCACGCTGCTCTTTAGAAAATGGCCATTATTTTTTCCGAATTTAACAGCATTTTTCAGCTCACCAGATTTAAAAAAAATGACTACCAGATGCAAAGATTTTTTTAGCATGATTGCCAGTTTTACAGTGATTGCTATTTTGCTATTATTTATCTACACTTTAGTGTCAATCCCCAAATTTGTAAAGTGGCTCATACCTTATATGCACTTTATAAGGACCCATAGAGATTGTCATTATGTACTGTATGTACTTTTGGGCATAGTGTAAAGCCAATATTGAGAGCTCTGGTAAATTTGACTTACAGATACTCTACTATATCAGAGTTGTGACATTACTGTGATTAGTAATTTCAGCACTTGGACATTGATTTTCTAGCCCTCACTGTTGCTCAACCCCAATGCCTAGCCCCAACTTCCACACTAATTGTAATCCCTTTCTTGCTAGAAAGCCAGCAGTTGTCTTCATAATTACGTTGCTTGTACCCCAGGATTCTAGGTACTGAAATTAACTGCTAGAATCACCACTTGGATGGTGATGATCTCAATTCAAAATACAGAATAACATTGGAGTTTAATTCAAAAACCTATTTCGACTTTTATCACAGTTAGCAGCACTTTGCCAATTTAACACAATACATGGTAAGTACTAGCTGTCCACTAGTGGTAAAACATTAGTTCTCAACCTTCAATGGAACTGAACGAGGTTAATTAACGGCACTGTTGTGAAATTGTGGTACAGCTACTTTTCAAACCCGCATTGTCTGAGAACAACACCTGTTCATAATTGAATTATTGTTTAGATATAAAAGTGGCAATTGTTTACAACAGATTTGTATGCCTTTTCGATTTACTAATTGACTTAGATGCTGTGAGGAAACGCGGAAAAGCCACCACGTGTACTCAGAACGAGGCGGCTGATTCCGCGTCCAACGCGGCGGTTTGCATGCATAGGCCTACATCCAGTAAGATGGGCGAACGCGGAGGAACCGCCGCATGCCGTGATAGCGGTGCGGCGGATTCCGCGTCCAGCATGGCAGGTGATTTGCAACACATGTCTGGTGTGGCTGGGACTGATAGTCCACACAGGTTCAGAAAGACGCGCGCGCGCAGAGAGGCAGAACTTTTATGACAGCCAGAAGGGAGTCAGCTGACCAAGCCGGTCAGCTGACGATTCAACCAGTTCCCATTGGTCCAGCACTTAGGGGAGGCGCTGTAGAGCGCTTTGCCAAATATACTGGGTGCTGGTCATTCTCTGGTTGTCTGCCATTGCGATCACTACGTGGAAGCACTCAGACCTTTTGTCAGATTCTGTGTTATATCTCTGTTATACTTCAGACTAGTTCCAGGGTGTTGATGATCACGGACCTCACACCCAGATTAGGGACTTGTGTTATATCTCTGTTATACTTCAGACTAGTTCCAGGGTGTTGATGATCACGGACCTCACACCCCGATTAGGGACTTGTGTTATATCTCTGTTATACTTCAGACTAGTTCCAGGGTGTTGATGATCCAGGAGCTCACACCCAGATTAGGGACTTGTGTTACCAACCTGTTATACGTCAGACTAGTTTCAAGGTGTTGATGATCACGGACCTCACACCCAGATTAGGGACTTGTATGATCATTCTGTTATTCTTCAGACTAGTTCCAGGGTGTTGATGATCACGGAGCTCACACCGAGACTAGGCATTGTATATTATCTGTTATGACCTTCTGCTTTCCTGACCATTCCTCTGCTTTCTGATTCAGTACCACGCATATCTGATATCACATTGCCAAACCCTGCCTGTCTTGGATACCGAATCAGCCTTCTGTCTTTGTACCTTATCTGTCTGTCTGTTGCCGACCTGGCTAGTCCGACCTCGAGAACTATCTCCTCTGTTTAGAGATAGTTCACGGATCTGTCAGTGACACCCCACCCTTGGTGTCACTCACACTCTGGTCCTTCCTTCACTCAGCCTGACTCCCCCCCTTTGGGAGCCTCAGGCCGAGGAAGGAGCCTGTCTTTCAGGCAGTATCCCATACTGCCTTGTATCCCCTTTACGGGAACCCTCCTCAAAGTATTACTGTTGCACCAAACACTCATACTACTCAGGTGTCCAGAGGTTAGAGATATATCTGATTATCGGTGATACTGCAGATCATCAATAATCGGGTATATATCTGTATTCTCGGTGATACTGCAGATCACCGGTAATCAGATCCTCTCTGTGTTACACCGATCGTTACAGATGCACTTATCACATCTTATATTATTTTTCTCGCCTTACTTATTTCACACCTTTCTTAGCTTTCTAAAAGCAAAAAATAAGATAACAAAGTTAAACTCCATTTCCAAAATGTCAGGACATTCTTTAAAATGAAAATAGTGCAACAACAACACAGCTAATGTTGAAACTGAGAAAAAAATACTATTTTTGTTTTAAAAAATAAATGGTCATTTTGAAATTAATGCAAGTGATGCATTTCAAAAAAGGTGGGACCAGAGCATGTTTACCACTATGTTGCACCACTTCTTCTTTTAATAACACTTTGGAAATTGAGAAGACCAATTGTTGCAGTTTTGCTAGCGTGCCTGGTTTTCAAAACAAATTTAATTCATCAAATCGGACAGTGTTTATTTTTACCTCTGTCAATCTACAGCCTGACTCAGCCAGCCCCCGAAACCCAGGACGTACTTTTGGGTTGTGCCTTAGCTTCCAATTGGCGAAAGCTTTCAGAGGCGGGAAGGCAATGCAATGGAGGAGGTGGGGAGACAATGCGGCAGGAAGCGGTGGAGCAAAGATTGACAAATGCCAGGTAAATAGCAGGCTGGCTACAAGCAGATTGTCGCTGGCCTGGCACTATTTTCGGAGGGGGGGGGGGACAGCAGAGCCCCAGGGGGAACTGGCAGCACAACAAAAGGACAAGGAGGCATGTCATTGTGCAGAGAACATGCCTCTGTGTCCTATTTTCTTTAGTAAAAAACAGCCCGGGTTCTCTTTAAGTAAGCTGATAACATGGTAATTTATAGGAGAGCAGCCAGGCTGCAATCAACAGCGAGAAAAGAATGCAATGAATAAGAAAGATCATTGATGAAATCAAAGTTGCTGCTGAAAAAGACAAGGGTCCTGGAAGAAAACTCCAAAGACTTCTAGCAAGTTATAGTAAATAAAGTATTACCAAAGCCTATGTGTAACGATCGGTGTAACACAGAGAGGGTCTGATTACCGGTGATCTGCAGTATCACTGAGAATACAGATATATACCCGATTATTGATGATCTGCAGTATCACTGATAATCAGATATATCTCTAACCTCTGGACACCTGAGTGATAAGAGTGTTTGGTGCAACAGTGATACTTTGAGGAGAGCACCCGGGAGAAGGGTGCTAAACAGTGGGAGATGCTGCTTGAGATCAGGTTCCTTCCACAGGTCTGAAACTACCCAAGGGGCGGAGCTAGGCTGAGAGTGGGAAGGACAGAACGTGAGTGACACCAATTGAGGAAGTGTCACCGACAGATCTGCGAACTATCTCTTAACAGGAGAGAGAGTTCTCGAGGTCGGACAGGCCAGGTCGTTAACACACAGACAGATGAAGTACAGAGACAGTATACAGGGGCAGAATCCTAAGATCAGCAGAGTTTGGCAACAGAGTATCAGAATGACAAAGGTACAGAATCAGAGATCAGAAGAATGGTCAGGAAAGCAGAAGGTCATAACAGATAATCAACAATGCCTAGGCTTGAGTGTGAGCTCCTAGATTCTCAACACTCCTGGAACTAGACTAGATAATAATAGTGATACAGATGGTACAGAATTCCTAGACTAAGGTGTGAGTTCCTTGGCCATCAACACCTTGGAAACTGGTCTAGATAATAATACAGATAATAATACAATTCCTAGGCTAAGGTGTGAGCTCCGTGATCATCAACACCTACGAAACTGTCTAATAAACACAGATACTGACAAGGTCTGAGTGCTACCACGTAGTGATCGCAACGCCAGACACCAGAGGAATGACCAGCACCCAGTATATATACACCAGCGCTCTCTAGCGCCTCCCCTAAGTGCTGGACCAATGGAAGTTGCTGAAATTGTCAGCTGACCGGCTTGGTCAGCTGACTCCCTTCTGACTGTCATAAAAGCCCTGCCTCTCTGCGCGCGCGCGCGTCCTCCTGAGCCAGTGTGGACTATCAGTCCCAGCCACACCAGACATGTGTTGTAATGTTCCTGCTGTGTCAAATGTGGAATCCACGGCACCGCTGTCAGTGCGTGCGGCGTTTTCTCCGCATTCCGCGTTACTGACAAGAGTAGGCCTATGCGTGCTACCTGCCGCGTCGGACGCGGAATCCGCCGCCCTGTTGTCTGGGCATGCAGCGGTTTCTCCGCGCTCCGACTGTGCGCTAGCTGCCATGTTGAACGTGGAATCAGCCGCCTTACTTTGAGTACTAGCGGCGGCTTTTCCGCGTTTCCTCACACTATGATTTTATTTGCTTCATAAGTCTACACTTTCCTCTCAGCCAGTCCTACAGAAAAATGATAGATTTTGGTTGAGCCATTTACTTAAAATGAATTTTCACTGTTCCACGAGATAAAAGCCATCTCTTCAGTTTGAATCTATAGGTGGCAGAGATTACTAGCAAACCTTGCTTCAATTTAGTAGCATCTATGCATGTAAAATATGTGCATATTAAAAACTATTGTTTTCATGGATCCCAACAGAAATTGTAGTATGGCAGTCAATGGATTAATTCAGGTTTAAAAAAAAAAAAAAAAAAAAACAAGCTTCTAGTTAGTATTCAGCTAATGTAGTAATGGAAAGTTTCTAGGCTGTCATACTCCACAGAGACAGTACAGATTCCAGTGCAATTTCAGCTTTATACTACACAATTCTGATAACAATAAACAGCATTATGCTATTCCAAGAGGTCTATATAGGCAAGCTAACCATTACATTGCTCAAATGGGTCCTTTTATTGTATATAGGTGCCAGTGTGCACGTCTCTTCCGGCAGCTGCAGGGTCACTCACATTGCCACCGCTGGGTATCAAAGGGATCCTGTCTGTATATTACTAGAATTTCCAATATACTATAAACAGTGCATATAAGGTCCATTGCATCGGGTATTTCCTGCACATATTGGGGCCCTATCATGTGTTGCCACATTACGAAATTGGTGTAGTCCCCCAATCAAGTACATTAGGGAAAAAGAGCACCTTCTGTCCCCCCTTAGCACATATCCACACATTGAAATTTTTGTTGAGACAGTGCAATGTGAATTGGAAACATTAGCCAAGCAAAAAATTTTACAAACGTTAATCTTCCCTGTTTAAAAAGTGAAATTTATAATAACGTTTTATAAAACATTAATAAGAATTTTACTAAAGCTATACCTAACCCTACTCTCACACAGAACCCTCCCTGTACCTATCCCTAACCCCTAGACCCCCCCTGTTGGTGCCTAAACCTAAGACCCCCCCTGTTGGTGCCTAAACCTAAGACCCCCTGTTGGTGCCTAAACCTAAGACCCCCCTGGTGGTGCCTAAACCTAAGACCCCCCTGTTGGTGCCTAAACCTAAGACCCCCCTGGTGGTGCCTAAACCTAAGACCCCCCTGGTGGTGCCTAAACCTAAGACCCCCCTGGTGGTGCCTAAACCTAAGACCCCCCCTGGTGGTGCCTAAACCTCAGCCCCTCCTTGTGATGCCTAAACCTAAGACCCCCATGTGATAAGCATTAATAACGTTTTTTAAAAAATATGGTGCGGTTTTTCGTTTAAAAATTTTTAAAAAAAAAATTGTACGGTTTTTCGTTTAAAAGTAATGTTTTAAAAAAAATTGTACTGTTTTTCGTTTAAAAATAATGTTTAAAAAATTATAAATCATTAAATAATGGGTAATCATGAGAAGCAGTTATAAAACATTAAAAGTCTCCGGGCGCCGCTTTTAAAACAGTATTTTTCTCCGGCGCCCTTTTTTCCTGTTGGTTTATTATGGGAGTGAATGGCGGCGCCCTTTTTGTCCACCTGCCTCATGCGCCCAAATTTCCTGCTACCGTAATTCTTATGAAGCTTTGCCACCTATTTATGTGCACAGTGATCATATGTAGGGTTGTTTCAAAAAGAGTTTTATAACCATAATAGTGTTAAAGTGCATAATTTGGAAGATTATCCAGTAGTGCTCACAAGCAGGGTTGGTGGTAATGTGTTTTTTTTTCTGAGAGCAAAAATTATTTATGCAAGGTGATAATTATAAAATAAGTAAAAAAAAAAACAAATATGACAGACTTAAAAGTAATAAAAAAGTGATTATAACACATTCACAGACCAAAAGGAAGATAATTAATTTAGAACAGGTACTAGTTAGTAAGTATTACAATTCATATATAAAAAACACTACAAGAAATTAAAGATATATTACATAACAGCAAAAAAAAAATCGCTTGCATATCTCACTTATAAAAATGTAAGTAAATGTAAAAATCTGAAAGAAACAGGACAAAAAAAAGACTACAGTCTTTTTCTAAGGAATTATCTCTTGGGTGGAAACTCAGGAGCAAAAAGAATCAATACCAATAACAATTAGTATGAAAAAAAATACACTAAAAATAAATTCAGAAACAAAAGTTAAAAGGGAAAAGTCGTGTTAACATCAGAAAATGCCTTATGACAGTACCCACGATCACACTCACCAATGCAAGCCAAGATATTTTGAGAGTGGTGAAAAGTTACCCAGAAAAGCCATCCTTACTGAGTTAGGGTTCATGTTTGGAATTATATCTGGTTGTATATGATATCAATAATTAATTTGCCTGCCTTGCATGCAATGCTAGCCAAATATTATACTTCATTTAGATCAGCATATTATATACTTACTGATTACAGACTCTTTGTAGAAAGTATCACCATGCTGTTTCCTGATCCTAATTCTACCCCAGCTTTCATCTCTAGTGACATAGTAGGCTTTAGCAGGTTCTTTCAAATTAGCAGAACAGCCTGTGGATATGTTGTGTAATATACAAGTAGTACAATTATCTTTGTGTACATTTTCACTGATTGGTTTTCTCACTTTTCACAAGGTGCAAATCCCATGCTTTCTCTGCAAGCTACATTGCGGATTTAAAGCAATGGCTAAGTCTGAAAAAAATGAGTTTTACTCATCCTTTACCCTCGCAGTCTCGATTGGATCCTCCTGTCCCCCACCGCCAGCTACTTTCGTTTTCAGCGACAGGCCCAACAGGCCTGGCCATGCATCTGCCTCTTCGCGTTCCTGTCCGCAATAGCAGGATAGAGAGCGCTATTGTGGACAGGAACATGTACAAGCAGACGCGTGGCCAGGCCTGTCGCCAAAAATGAAAGTAGCTGGCGGCGAGGGACAGGAGGATCCATTTGAGACTGCGTGGGCACAGGATGGCTGCAGAGGGCTGACAGAATCCCCAGGTGATTAAAAATATTTTTTTCCCCCAGACTTGTCACTTTAAGCAAAGGAGAGAACAACAGATGAATAGGATTGAGTGTAGTTTAGTGGTAGACAACAGCCACTATGAGTTTTATGATTATAGTTATGTGCCTGTAATCTCTCACATAGTCTACACATATAGAGAAAAAGGGATTTCGATGGGTACCACTATGTGACATTTAAGCATAACTTTGGAATATAATACATATATACATACATACACACATAGTTAAAAGTGATCCTGAGCCAAAGCTTGGGTTTTAAAATAAGATATTAACCTTAAGAGAGGGAAGCATCAGGATCCTATTGAGGCTTTGCTCTGTGGTCTGATGTCTCCCATCACTGAGGACGGCTCCCTTCCACATTGAGGCTGCGCTCCTCCTCTGTTACAAGTACGGCCGTGCAGTAGCCCCTGGAGTATGGCTGCGCATGTGCAGTAGCCCATGGATTTAGTTTACTTTGCATGTGAGGGTGTGCACACGCGGCTACTGCACGGCCACAATGAAGGAAGAGAAGGTGCGTGGCCCTGATATGATTAGGGACAATGCCTTGTCACTAATCTTCCAGGGGGCCACGCCCAGTGACAGGCAACATCAGAGCACCGAGGGAAGCCTCAGTAGGAATCTCAAGCTTCCCTCTTTTTAAGTATTTCATTTTGTACCCAAGCTTCAGCTTTAGCCTCACACTCAAGTATCATTTTATTTTATAAGGTTTGCAGCATGAGGGAATTTTCTTCTAGAAAATGGCAAGAAAAGATTATTCACTCAAAATGTTGGAGTGAAACTCCACAAAAATTAATTACAGTCCCTCTTTCATCCTAAAATACAATAAACACAGGCATAATAAAAGGAAATTACACAGCACCTTTACAAAGCTTACACTAATTAATAGCTTGCATGGTTGCGCGGAGAAGGAAGAAATCCTTTGTGCAGCCATGAAAAAGAGTCATAACCGCAAGGTTTGTGCTATTGTGGAAATAACACCCATTAAATCATTAACTAGCCAGACATGTAAAAAGACACACATACAACAATGGCATTAGGCAGTTAGCGCTAGCTAAGCAGGGGCTGCAATGAATATACCCATTTACTAGGGCACTTGAAAAGTGAATTGTCACTTATGTTTTCAATTTATGTCATGAGAAAATTATTGTTCTGTCATTGTTATAGGGTTGGAACTGAAGAGACTGGCATGATTTTATAGATGAAAGGCTTGACAAGTATAGTTAAGTAAAAGGGGGAAGTGCAGCACACAAATTGCATGTTATACATAATAAAGTTAGTAATAAAGTGCTTATGTACCAACCTAGAAATGCCTAGTCTAAAACTAAAAACAGGGAACTATATGTGTTTACACCATCAGTGACTCCGTTACAAGCAAAAAATTACCTTGCCCTTGAATAATTTTAATGCTCGACTAAGGTGTAACACTATTCACTCCAGCAGAGGTAAAAACATTGCAATAATGTTTCCATGCCGTCCACACAGCAGCTTTCCTGTTGTTCCAGTATAAACTGATCATCACATTACTGTGGTAAGTTATTTGTTGCTTGTATGATCAGAAGCATAATAATAGTCACTACAACCCCTGCCATTCTGGGGTTCCTGAAGGCTAGGGCAGCCTGCTCCTGCACGTAATGCAGAGCAATAGATGATCATTCCTTACCTGTTCCTGGCTGCAGGACAGGTCCTCTTTGCTCCTCTTCAGTGTGCAAACAATCACCATGCAGCTTCTGTACCTTACCCATGACATGCAGGGTCAGAAGCCACATGGTGATTGGCTGTATGGGGCTTGCACTTTCAAGTTATGCCCTGTGTATATTAATCCATTAAAGCAAGCCATAACATACAGTATTTGTAGCCTAATACGGTACAAGTATAATAGCACTGGCAATTATTTTCTGGGGAAACTTTGTAGGAAGATTGCATCAAAAATCTAGGAGTGTTAAAACGGATCCGAGATGAAAAACTAACTATAACAAGTAACTTGTCTATATATCTTATCTAAAGTTTAGATAGTTTACACAGCATATCTAGCTGCAAACATTTATGATTATTTATTCCTGTGATACAATGAGGGCAGCCATGTTTTGTTTGTCACATTGTCACAAGCTAAGGGCTGGAGATGCAATCAGCTTGCCTGTGTGTAAATTCAGTCCCCTCTCCTCCTCCCTCCTCCCCTCTGCCTCTGAAATCAATGGCTAATAACACTTCCCCCTCCTCCTGCCCAGACTGAGCTCCTGTAAGCCCTTGCTACTGTCTGAAAATGCCAAGACACTCTGAAAAGCTGTGGGCGAGGCTTGTTTAGTTTATAGGGAATTAGAGTATTAAAACAAAACCAAAAAAGTATTTGGCTTGAGGAATGCCCTATAAATTATATGAAAGGAACACAATTATGCAATGAGTAAAAGTTTATCTTGGATCCACTATAACTACAGTTCTTCTGTGAATTTAGGCTTCCGCTCTTGCTCCTGTTTCTTCATATAATTCCTGTCATGATCGCTGCTGCAGCAGATATTGCTGGAAGTAGTAGTGCTGCAGCTCAGGCAGTTCTGATCTCTTTCCATGCAAGCTGCATAGCTTTGTCTGCCTTTCCCTGCTGTCAGCTTGTGACTGATTACCATTCACCTGTGTGGGAATCTGCATGTCTGCTCCCATTGGATGACCTCAGTATAAAGATCTGCTTCCTGCAGGACTCCTCGGGTTTTCATAGCTTCAGTTTAAGCCTGTCTTGCTGTCGCTTCAGCCCCCGATCGTGTTTCTTGTTCTAAAGATACTTTGCTGGTTTTGCATCATATATTGGTTCATTGCTCATATATATGCATACCAGCACGTTTATTATTTTCCTTGTATTCGTGTTACGTTGATACATCAGTGACGCTGATATATACGTACACAAACTGTTTATATCCTGTGTTCAGCTAGTCAGTTCTAGCACGTTGATCACCCGTGCTGAGCTAGTTATCCTGTTCCTGGTCCTGTTTGTGGATTGCGTTCATCTCTGCGAGGAGATAACGAATCCTTCTGAATCCTGTCCTGTTACCGTTTGTGGATTGCGTTCATCTCTGCGAAGAGATAGCGAATCCTTCTGAGTCCTGTTCCCTGTATCGTTCCAGTCCTAAGTCAGTGTTCCTGCTTATGTCATATATCGGTTCATTGCCGATATATACATATGTTAGTCAGACGTTACAAATAGTTTCATTGACATCAATTGTAATACGCTAGGAAATCATACTTATTGTATATTTATCTGTGTTACATTCATCTATCTTGATCCTGCTATTTCCTGACTATCCTGTCCTGTCTTTGTGAGGCACGCCATCGCCGCAACGCATTGGCTGCCTCATTCCAGTCTGTTTTATTGTGGACGCTTGCTGTCACTAAGTAGTGGCTAATTAAGCAAGCGTTCATTCTGACTACCTGTCCTGATTTCCTCAGTTCTGGTTTATGTGCTCAGCGCTACTTTGCGCTGAGACGGTATAGCGAAAGTATTGTTTGTGGCTGTCGGATCTGCACTGGCTCTGTGCGCCACAATCTCCTATTGGAGTCAGTCCTCCCCTCCACTATACTAGGGATAGCCTGTTTCCTTGTGCTAGTGTGTGTACCTCCTTCACGTCAGCTCATGCGTTGCATGCTGACTGTGGAGAATACACCACCAAGCCTTACAATTCCATTAAGACTCAAGGACCTTGAGATCAGGGATTTGCATGGGCCATACCATCACTTTAAGGACTTCTTGTTCTCTTTTTAACTGGAGATAGTATCTTATAGTATTGGTTGTATGTTTGGGGTCAATCTCTTGCTGACCTTGTTGATGGAATAAGACCACCCAGTGTTTTGTTTATGTGCTCAGCTTTGTCTTTGTATAAGATTTTTGTTTATGCTGAACCAAGTTCACCAAGCTCCCCTTGCTCCTCATGCACTCAGGTGATTTTGTTTGATTTACTTAAGGTTTTTTAACCTACATTGTATCTTATTGATCAATAGAACCAGCTTAGAATAATTGTTTAATCCTGAACTGGACAATACGCTGGTCGATCTCTAACATTCAGCTGAACCCAAAATTAAAATAGCAAAAGTACATCTAACCACACAGATGAAAGACCACAGCACTGGCTGGCTCTTCTGTCCGAAAATTGAGGCATTGAAATCCCACTTTCTATTACTCCTGCTTATATTCACTTAGCAACCCAATTGCTATTAGAATTAGCCTCATTTAATTCTAGGTTTAGTTGGACTTTAAATGTGAGCAAGTGGAACTGGAAGAATTGTTGCTGTTGTAAAGGCAATGGATAAACACAGCAGATAATGTTTTAATATAGGGTATTTGGTTGTGCACATTACTAGTTGATGAATTGATAAATACAACTTTTCATTGCTTTGTTTTGTAGAGCACCTTCACTTTTGGGGATGGTCGAAAATGCCCATTTACAATTCCACGGAAATTATGATTTCTGTCAAAGCCAATTTCCGATATCTGTTTTTCCAATTTTCCGTTTTTGTGATTTTCCATTTTGGTACTTCTGATTTTTCAATTTCTGAGCAGTATTTTTGTTGTCATTTTGTTTCATCAGAGAATGAAAAAAAAAAGATAAAAAAATCAAAAAGTAATTTTTTAAAAAATTTTTGTTGCAAAATTCTGCATTCTCTGATTGGTCTAAATCGGAAATGTAGAAATTTAAATTCCGCTGAATTCGAATGAGCATCCCTACTCACTTTCGCATGACCAGCCCAGTATAATACATCCACAAAAATTCTACAATTGTCACTAAATAAGTCCACCGTTACATACAGCATTGGGAGGCTTTAAGTCCAATACTCACACAGCAAAATCAAGCCATGCTGGGAGGCAGAGAACACCATAAGTAATAAAGCACACTCACTTCTAAAGTACATGCAGCGATACCTCCCCAAGGATCAGGCTGATGCCATTGAAATAGCAATGGGATGTCCCATGGCAAAGCATCACTGATCTAAACAAGTTGTTAAAGTTAAAAAGACATAATGGTAAATAAGGGATTTCAAAAATTCCAAATGTGAAGAAAAAGAGATGGCGATAAAAGATAACAAGGCTGGCAGCAAATGCACTGCAGGCAAATGAAGCTTATATACTTTCCAGTGGAAAGCACACACTGAAATGCACTTCAATATAAACCAGCATTAAAAAGGATGAGGCACGAACCCACTACCTTTATGGATTAACCACTTCAGGATCACAGGTTTTTTTCATAAAAAACCAAAACAATTTTCACATTTCAATGCTCCTCCCATTCATTCAGCGATAACGTTATTGTTACTTATCACACTGAAATGATATACATATTGTTTTTTTCGCCACACATTAGGCTTTCTTTGGGTGGTAGTTTTTGCTATGAATTATTTTATTTTATATGCATTATAAAGGGAATAATAAGAAAAAAAAAGAAAAAACTATCTCAGTTTTCAGCCATTATAGTTTTAAAATAAAACATGCTTCGATACATAAAACCTACATGTTTTATTTGCCCATTTGTCCCGGTTATTACAATGTTTAAATTGTGTCCCGAGTACAATGTATGATGATAATATTTTATCTGGAAATAAAGGAGCATTTTTCCGTTTAGGGATTTTTAATACAATTTCACTTATTACAAGACTTTTTTTTTTTGCAAAATTAACAGTAATATACTCTCATGACATACATATTAGAAAAGTCCCTAAGGTAACTATTTATGTAAAAAATTATATTTACATTATATTTAAATGATGTATTTTTGTTCAGTTTTTTAACAAGTGCTTTATTTATTGTAACTGTGGGGCAGGGTTGGAAGGGGTTAAAAGTAATAAAATGAAAAAAACAAAAATACATTTTCTATGGAAAACAGTATACTGGTATAATTAGGTGTATTTTTACTTTTTGACCACAAGATGGTGCTACTGAGACCATGTTTCTGTTAATAGAACACAGAAGCGTTGGGTCTGAGAGCTTGCATTGCGTCATCAAGCTCTCTGAAGACACAGGCACGGTTGAGAATAAATGATTCTCACATCCCGATCACAGATGGAGGGATCTGCGATGGTGAAGCTAATGAAAACAGCGTGGGAATCGTGTATACGGTGGTAAGGTAACAGTACACATATCTACCCCCCTGATCCGCACGTGAAGTTTACAGGGGTGTAGATATACATACCAGGGATCCTAAAGTGGTTAATCAGTCCTCCCTGAGGAAGCGGGACTACCCGGCACAAAACAGCTGTTAGTCCTAACAGGACTAACCATAAGTTTGATATCTCACCCTTGCTTTGCTGTAATGCCTGTGCTGGTGCTAGAATGCTTATTAACCCCTAAAAGCAGTGGATCCATGCCTCGCCCTTTCTAATGCTGGGTACACACTATGAGATTTTCTGGCCGATTTACTGTCAGATCGATTATTTCCAACATGTTTGATTTGCTTTCCGATAGATTTCCAAGCATTTACCAATTGATTTCAGTTCACTTTAATAGGAAATCGATCGGGAAATGCTCGGGAATCGATCGGAAAGCAAATCGAACATGTTGGAAATAATCGATCTGACAGTAAATCAGCCAGAAAATCTCATAGTGTGTACCCAGCATAATACTGGATAATAATGCAATAAAAGAGAGATCCTCTCAGATGTAAGCTCTGCAGACAAACAATTTGTTGGCAATGTTCACTTTTTCAGAGAAACTTTACACAAGTGATGAGCAAATGAGTCTTTCTCACATGGAAATCACCACTAACCTGGAAGGGAAATAAATTCAGTCAGTAAAAGCCTCTAGCTTCTATTTAATTAAACAGCTGCCAGTTAATTGATTGGCAGCTGCTGACTTTCATAGGATACCCTTTTCCCAGGTTAGTAGAAATTTTCAATGTTAAGAAAATTATTTGTCATATTTGGAAGCCATAATGTATAATATGAGACTATTGTTTGCCCTGTTCCCTGCTACCAAAGTATGTGTTCCTGTGATTTAAGATTTTCTATTAACATCACCTTTATTAATTCATAGGTTCTCAAAGGTTCATGTGTAAATATTGTGTAGTTTCATAATTTACATTTTTATGTTTATTATTTCCTTTTAACCATTTCCCTACCACAGGTTATTTCCCTTAAAAACCACAGCAATTTTAACATTTCACGTCTCCCATTCATTTACTAATAACTTAATTGCTACTTATCACACCAAAATTATCTTTTTTTTTTTCTTTTTTTTTTTTTTACGGGACAAACTAGGCTTTCTTTGGATTGTACTTTTTGCTAAGAATTATTTTATGTCCTATGCATTTTAAAGAGAGTAATAAAATGAATGGAAAAAAAATAATTATTTTTCAGCTTTCAGTCATTATAGTTTAAAAATAAAAAGTGCTACTGGAGATAAAACCCACACATTTTATTTACCCACTTGGTCCACTTGTCCTGGTTATTACAACATTTCAATTATATCCTTAGTACAATGTAAGGTGACAATATTTTATTTGTAATTAAAGGTGTAGTAGTCCATATTTTTTATTTTAGTAACTATTGGGAAGGGGGTAGAATGGATTAATAACTAAAAGAAGATTTATTTTTAAATGTATTGTAAACATATTTTTACTTTTTTCCACTAGATGTCCTCACACTTTATCCTGTGCACTGTAATCAGTACACATAAAGTGTCCTGTATGTGTGTTTTTACTTTTATTGTATGAATGATCACAGGCATCTCACTGATCCTGGTGACTATATATAACAGGCACTTTGATCAGCTTTGGGAACACACGTTCCCATTCACTGTTCACCGACTGGCCAATGGAGGCATGGGCAAGATGAAAACTAACAGAGATGCAAATGTATGCCCCTGATCTGCAAGTGAAGTCTTCAGGGGCATAGATATGCATCCCAAGGATCCGCAAGTGGTTAAAACGTAAAAGCTTTAAAAAGAAATAATGAGCTATTCAGTCACACATTTCTGCCATTTCATTTCACGTAAAACCCCAATACGTATCTTTATTTTAAAGTGTACCTGAGATATATGAAAACTGTCACTGCTGACTCTATTCTAAAAATGCTAGCTGCCTTACTGAAATACTGAATGTCTGTGAAAAATGTGCACACTTATTTACTGCAATAGAATTCCAGTTTGAAAATGGTTAAAAGCAGCGATGAGCGAAAATGCCGACATTCTGTTTGCATTAATTTTCATAAAAATAATGTTAAATTCGACTTTTGAGCAAAAATGGCATCAAAAATCATTTGGTAATCATTTTGAGATTTTTTACATTTTTCATGTATTTTCATGCTAAAATAAACAATTTTCTGCATTTTCACTGTAAAAATAAAAGTTTTCACAATTTTGCTGTAAAAATAATTATTTTTCACATTTTCGCCATATTTGCCATATTGCGAAAATACAGTTGCGTTCAAAATTATTCAACCCAGTCCACAGAACACTATCCCAAAACTTTTGTGGTAGTGTTCTGTGGACTGATAAAACAAAATTTTAACTGTTTGGGCCCATGGATCAACGCTATGTTTGGAGGAGGAAGAACAAGGCCTATGAAGAAAAGAACACCTTGCTTTGGGGCTGTTTTAATTCTGCAGGTACAGGGAAGCTTCAGCGTGTGCAAGGTACCATGAATTCTCTTCAGTACCAGGAGATATTGGATGAAAATGTGATGCAGTCCATCACAAACCTGAGGCTTGGGAGACGTTGGACCTTTCAACAGGACAATGATCCCAAGCATACCTACAAGTCCACTAGAGCATGGCTGCAGATTAAAGGCTGGAACATTTTGGAGTGGCTATCGCAGTCACCAGACTTAAATCCTCTGGTGGGACTTAAAGAAAGCAGTTGCAGCGCGCAAGCCTAAGAATGTGACTGAACTGGAGGCTTTTGCCCATGAAGAATGGGCTAAGATACCCGTAGATCACTGCAAGACACTTGTGTCAAGGTATGCTTCAGGTTTAAAAGCTGTTATAACTGGAAAAGGATGTACTAAGTACTAAGAAGAATGAATGTCACTTGGGGGTTGAATAAGACTGATAATGATGTCAGCACAGAAAAGACATTTGTGGTTATTTCTTTATAAATGTTATGTTATATTTGACTTACAAGTGCCTCTTTGATTTAATTGTAAACAAGATGACTGAAATGATCAAAATCAATGTCAAACTAGCCAAAACACTCAATTTCAGTGGGGGTTGAATAGTTTTGAACACAACTGTGCAATGTATTTTCACAAAAATGTTCACAAAATCGAAAAGGCCATTTTCAATGCAAAAATGACTGGCAAAAATTTGCGTGGAGCCCCGGTTAAAAGAACTGTTATTGCAGAATTTCCAATGGGTCCTGATGGTTAAGCAACTGTGCTACTTCCATTATTAAGTATAGGTGCAAAGCAGTGTTTCCTAAAGGACCACTGTCATGAAAATCTTAAAATTTTAAATACATGTCAACACATGGAAATAAGAAGCATGTGTCTTCCAGATTAAAATGAGTCATAAATTACTTTTCTCCTACGTTGCTGTCACTTACAGTAGGTAGTAGAAATCTGACATTACCGACAGGTTTTGGGCTTTTTGGATTTTCAGCATGGTTTTTATTCTTCACAAAGACATTCCTTAAACAAGACTTATAAAAAGATGCTGGCCAGCCTCCCTGCTCGCTGCAGACTTTTTTGGCAGCTGGACGGAGCAACTGCCATTCACTAAGTGCTTTTGAAAATAAAGAAAACCCTGAGAATCCCCTATGAAGAGATGGGCTAATCCAAAACCTTTCGGTTCTGTCAGATTTCTACTACTTACTGTTTTGTGCCTATTGTTATTTATCATTTTTACAATACTAAAACTGAAGATATTGTTATACAATTTATTTTCACAATTATCATTTTTTTTAAATGATCATTTTAACTTTTCAAAATTTTGATACTGTACTTTTTTTTTTTTTAGCAATTTTACATTCATTTTAAGAATTTTAATTATTGTTTTGACATGTAATTTTACTTTTTTATTATGTTTAAATTCTTTTTGAGATTTTTAGTTGGAGAGGGGGTCATTTTTAGAATCATAATTCCTTTAATTATCGTTTAGACAAGTAATTTTACTTTTGTATCATTTTTACGTTCTTTTTGAGATTTTTAATTTCAGGGGGCCTTAGGCTTAGGCACCACCAGGGGGGTCTTAGGGTTAGGCACCACTAGGGGAGTCTTAGAGTTAGGCACCAACAGGCGGGGGGGGGGGTATAATGGTTAGGATAGGTAGAGGGAGAGTTCTGTGTAAGAGTAGGGTTAGGTTTCGTAGTAATATGACAAACTTTAACTCTATTTTATTTTTCAATCACCTAAATCAGTAACACTAAAATTGATTGGTAAAAAGGTGTTATATTGGACTTAAAAAATCAGCTATTAAAATTTTTCTGGAATGAAAAGTTATGATTAAAATTACAAATAATGTATTGTACCATTTAATTTATACTTAACATATATTTTTACTGTAACATGGTATTGATAGTTTCTGCTAAATGTCAGACTTAAACACAATTAAACATAAACATATGTGTCTCTGGAACAATAATAATCATTAGAAATGAATTTAAAACAAAGTTATAATGTAAAATGAAATGTATTTGTAAACCGATATTTTTATACTTACATTCACCTAATGGATTATTAGGAACACCTGTTCAATGTCTCATTAATGCAATTATCTAATCAACCAATCACATGGCAGTTGCTTCAATGCATTTAGGGGTGGGATCCTGGTCAAGACAATCTCCTGAACTCCAAACTGAATGTCAGAATGGAAAAGAAAGGTGATTTAAGCTATTTTGAGCATGGCATGTTTGTTGGTGCCAGATGGGCCGCTCTGAGTATTTCACAATCTGCTCAGTTACTGGGATTTTCATGGACAACCATTTCTAGGGTTTACAAAGAATGGTGTGAAAAGGGAAAAACATTCAGTATGCAGCAGTCCTGTGGGCGAAAATGCCTTGTTGATGCTAGAGGTCAGAGGAGAATGGGCTGACTGATTCAAGCTGATAGAAGAGCAACGTTGACTGAAATAACCACTCGTTACAACCGAGGTATACAGTAAAGCATTTGTGAAGCCACAACATGCACAACCTTGAGGCGGATGGGCTACAACAGCAGAAGACCCCACTGGGTACCACTCATCTCCTCTACAAATAGGAAAAAGAGGCTACAATTTGCATGAGCTCACCAAAATTGGACAGTTTAAGACTGAAAAAATGTTGCCTGGTCTGATGAGTCTCGATAAAGTCAGAATTTGGCATAAACAGAATGAGAACATGGATCCATCATGCCTTCTTACCACTGTGCAGGCTGGTGGTGGTGGTGTAATGGTGTGGGGGATGTTTTCTTGGCACACTTTAGGCCCCTTAGTGCCAATTGGGCATCGTTTAAATGCCACAGGCTACCTGAGTATTGTTTCTGACCATGTCCATCCCTTCATGACCACCATGTACCCATCCTCCGATGGCTACTTCCAGCAGGATAATGCATCATGTCACAAAGCTTGAATCATTTCAAATTGGTTTTTTTGAACATGACAATGAGTTTACTGTACTAAAATGGCCCCACAGTCACCAGATCTCAACCCAATAGAGCGTCTTTGGGATGTAATGGAGCAGGAGCTTTGTGCCCTGGATCGTGCATCCTACAAATCTCCATCAACTGCAAGACGCTATCCTATCAATATAGGCCAACATTTCTAAAGAATGCTTTCAGCACCTTGTTGAATCAAAGCCACATAGAATTAAGGCAGTTCTGAAGGCAAAAGGGGGTCAGACACCGTATTAGTATGGTGTTCCTAGTAATAATACGGTAGGTGAGTGTATTATTGTAAAATTTGGCTGTATCCTGTGCCCTTTTTTTTTTACAGTGACTCTATTTCATGCATGCCTTGTACCTTTAATCAAGCAAAAAAGAGTTGTTGAAATTTGTTTATATATGAATCTCAAAAATTAAAATGAATTAATTGTAGCATGGTTAAGTACCGACGAATGGATGCACTAGAAGAGACACTGGTGGGAATTCTGTTGCTTCTGCTTTTTAGACTAGATGTTTGTCCTACAGCTTTTCTATATCCCCCTTGCTACAATACCTATTCACAGAAACACTTCTGAATACTTTGGGGTCAGTGAATCATCTGAAATTGCAAATTATTTTTTCCTTTGACAACATGTTAGTTGTACATTTGCAAAACAGTACTTTTGCATGGCAGTTATATTATCTTCATCTGGACATAAATAACATATCATTTAGGTCATTTAAGAGGTTACTGAAAAGCAGTCCTAAATGTGGCATCAGTGAAGAAGATCTATTTGAATTTAAAGTGAGCTTGTCTCTAACTATGGAGTAAGAGAGGGATTTCAACTATAAAAGGAGTGTAAGTATTTTCCAATGCCAACAAATCGATGGGGGCCAGTACAGGCCACATCATTCACACCCATTCTATACTTTGCCATAGGGCCAATTTTTGACCCTTCACCCTACAGTCATTTGGGACAGGACGGTCAATCGGACCTGATCACCACCTGCCTCCCCCCCCCCCCCCCATATAAATGGCACAATCCAGGCATCCATTTTCACTCTGCATTTTTCAGTGTAGGGAGAGGTGCAAAATAGGCTGTTTGTTTGATATTGAGCTGTGTAGCTGCTTCCTAAGTGCTCTGCTACTTGCAGTTCACCACCTAGGGACCCCCAATAGTCCTTTTGAGGACTCATCCTGACCACAAAAGTCCTTTTGAGGACTGACATTGACTCTGCTGTACTGATTTATTGTTGTTGCTTTTTGTGGTGTGTTATAGCAATGCAGCACTCTTACACAGTGTAGTGTGTGACTGTGTCACTGTTATTGCCCACCATCATTGCACAAAAGTGATTGATTGTCAGACATTTGTGACACAATGCATGCCAGTTGCTTCTGGCCTCATGTTAGCCCTGGCCACAGGCACAGCTACCCTGGACCCAGTATGTCTTTTGGTCCTTCTTTGACTGGCTTTACCTAGCAAAAAATTATTATTATTACCCTGGCAGATGCCAATTACTTCTGGCTTAATGTCCACTCTGGCCTGTCCACACACACAGCTATCCTGCACTATCCTCCACCACCTGGTATGTTGTTTGATTCTACTTAAATTGACTTAACCAGCCAAAAATTATTATTATTACGAAGGTGCATGCCAGTTACTTCTGGCCTCATGTCCACCCTGGCCACATGCACAGCTATTGTGCACCGTCCGCCATCAACCAGTATGTAATTTGGTCCTACTTTGATTGGCTTTACCCAGCAAAAAATAATTATTACGCTAGCACATGCCAGTTTTATTTTGGCCCCATGTCCACCCTGGCAACAGAAGCAGTTATGGTGCGCCATCCACCATCACCTAGTATGTCACTTTGTCCTACTTCAATTGGCTTTACACAAAATAATAATACTATTATTACCTTGACACATGCCACTTACTTCTGGCCTCTGTTACATACAGAGGCTGAAATTCATATATTTATCCTGCAAGTAACTGCCTGATTTTTCTGGTCTCTTCCTCATACAAAGCCTGAAAGTCAAAAATAAGTATTCAGCAGGTTATTGCCAATTTTTTCTGGCCTCTGTGTCATAAAGAGGGCTGGAATTCAAACATTTATTCAGCAGGTAATTGCCCAATTTTTCTGGCCTCCAGTGTGAATGCAAGGACAATGTTTTAGGGAGTAGAGATGGCCCGAACAGTTCGCATGCAAACTTATTTGTGCAAACATCGCGGGTTCGCATTCGCGATCGAATTTGAACTTTATGCGCGTTCGACCCGCCCCCTATACTACATCATTGGGCTAAACTTTGACCCGCTACATCACAGTCACTCCCTCCTGGAGCCCCCCCCCCCCCTTTATAAAAGGCAGCAGCGTCTGCCATTTTCTCACTCAGTCTGCTGCTGTGTTATGCCGGGCATACACGGCATTTCCAGTCCTTATCAATCGAGCCGCTGATGGCTCGATTGATAATATCCAACAAGTCCGATGACCTGCCGGATAGATTACCTGCTCGATCCCCGCCGGTGGACAATAGCAAGGAATCGAGCGGGTGATAAAGAGCGGCAGCGGGGACGAGCGGGGATCGATCCACGTGCACACGCGGACTAGCGGGGTTCTGGCGCATAATTAGCTAGATGTATGCCTAGCATTAGTGAGAGAAGGAAAAGAGGTTGCTGTATAGATTAGGGAAAGCTTAGTTAGGCTCTTGTTAGGCTTGTTAGCTTGCTCCTTGCTGATACTTATTGCTAAAAAGCACCCCAAAACAGCTCCTTTGAGAGCTAATGTTCTTGTGATGTGATTTTTTTGTGTGGCCCACTGACACTTGCATATACAGCCCTGTCTGTTGCAGCTGGCCCTTGCTAATTGCTATACTGTGCCAGGCCCAGCACATTTAGTGCCTACCTTTTCACTGCACCTGTGTGTGTGACAGCTGCACATTTTTAATGCCAGTCCGTGTCATGCATACCTTTCACTGCACCTGTGTAACAGCACGCAGTTTTATATACCAGTCACTGCATACCTGTTCACTGTACCTGTGTGTGTGACAGCTGCACATTGTATTGTAATACAAGTTCGTGCATACCTTTCACCGCACCTGTGTGACAGCATGCAGTTTTATATACCAGTCACTGAATACCTGTTCACTGCACCTGTGTGTGTGACAGCTGCACATTGTATTGTAATACCAGTCCATACATACCTTTCACTGCACCTGTGTGACCAAACGCACTCTGTTTTATATACCAGTCCATGCATACCTTTGAACTGCACCTGTGTGACCTGTGTGTGTGACAGCTGCACATTGTATTGTAATACCAGTCACTGCATACCGTTCACTGCACCTGTGTGATCGCATGCTGTTTTTTGATATACCAGCAGTCAGAGCATCTATTTGAACAATGCTACTTGCCTACTGCCTAGTTATCAAGTGGATTGTCTAACTTTAATGCATTCTGAATCACTAATCCAAATGGCACATGGAGATCAAGTGCATCCTACTCCATGCTGGCTCAGTTGTTTGCATGCTGTTTGGAGGTGTGCAACTCAAAATATTTCCAATCTTGAAATGTTAATTTTTGTTCCTTGATAAAACTGTGTTTTTGTTTGGTGGCTATTATTTTAAGAATAGCCATGAGGACTGCATGCTCTTTAGCCAACGTGTCCTATGTTGGCTGTCTGAAGGAAGTAAAATAGGATTATGTTTAATTATTATTATTATGTTTATTTATTCTATTGTGTATATTCTTCCAATGCTTGTTCGGTGCTTTCTCTATGCATCCTCTTTTTTTGTAGTTAAATAGTATATTATTATTCTTTCACACATGAGAACGCAGTACTGTGTATTCATATGGATTTTCACTATGTAGAGAAAAGGTTGTAGCTCCCAGAGCTGTTTATAGTCTCTAGTTCATGTCAAAGAGCTCTGGGAAATACATTTGAATCAGTATTTTTAGCATCTGTAATTTTTCCACAAATTGCTCTTAAAAATAAATAAACGTAGAAACATGTTAAATGGATTTTGTCAAAATGAAGTTTAAAATAATGTTGAACAGAAAAATAACATAAGAACACACATAACTTGTTTGAAGACGTGCTGAATTAATGTGAAAAATGCAAATCAAATATATTGTCAGCGTACAATGAAAGAAGGGTGGGTTAATCAATACTTGAATTATGTAAATTGTTAGGCAAGCTAAATATACTGCACAAATATGCACACAAAAAATAAAGTGCAGGATTAAAGGACCACTATTACGAACAATAGTAAAATAGCAACATAGGAAAATAGACATTTATAGTGCATTTTACTGTAGGAGAAATGTACATTTTATATGCATGTATTTTAAATGTTATAACTTTCAATGATAGTTGTCCCCCAGGGTGCTTTTATACATGTGCAATGATTCCATGGCATAGGGGGTTGGTAAGGGCAATAGATTTGGGGCACTTTTCCAAATCTTTTACTAATTGTTTCCCTGCCATGTGCACCACCTTAGTGCCCAGGATTGCGCCCATGTCACCATAAAGCTGCGGCGGCAATGCCGCAGTTGTGGTAGGTAGCCCCCGGCACAGGGAAGGCTGTCCTTATCAAATAGGTTTCCACCTTATCCGTGGCCAAACCCCCCCACCCCCTTGCTGTAATGTCAGTAATGTGCATCTCTCCGGCATGATATGTTGCTGGCTGCTACACTTTAGTAGCTCATATGGTTCTAGTGGCTGGCACACTTGAGTGTGTTTGGAGCTGAGGGAAGATGGTCTGCAGGCTCCTAGATGAGAGCAGGGAGGGTTGGAATGGGGGGGGGGGGCACCTGTGTGCCACCAGGGTCTGAAAAGGAAGGCAGAGAGACTGGTTGTCATGCGTGTGATTTAATCTGCATGGGGTGTTAGTGTGATTGTTATCTACTATGTATGTGTCTGTTACTCTTAATGAGGTGCATGATTCTGTTTTTGTGCTTCTAAAGTATATGGGCTTAATTCACAAACCCGTGCTAACTGTCAGCACGGGCGTGCTAAAGTTAGCACGTGAAGTGCCGTTCTTTTGCACGTGCAAGTGTGTGTGATAACGCAGACTTTTGCATGGAAAAGTCAGCGTTATCGCGCGCAAATGTCCGCGTTCGCAGCACTTTGCGCGCGCAAAAAGTCTGCGATCTGCACTTCACGTGCTAAGTGTTTAGCACACCCGTGCTAACAGTTAGCACGGGTTTGTGAATGAAGCCCTATGTGCAGGGGCGTAGCTACAATTCACTGGGCCCCATAGCAAACTTTTTGGCCAGCCCCCCCCCTTCCTCTTTCCCAAATGAGCCCCTCCCTGCCAGTGGTTTCCTTGTGCCCTATAGCTTTCTACCTGGCCCTGCTCTGGTAATGGTAACCTAGTGGTACCCCTATTTGGCAGCTGTAGTACATACCTCCCAACCATTTGACATAAGAAAGATGGACATCCTTAAAGTAAACCTTATGAAAACAACTCAAGGATTTATACTTACCAGGAGCTTCCCCCAGCTCCCTGAAATCCATGGGCTCCCTCGATGTCCATCATTTTCTGCTGCTGTCAGCCCCAGCAGTTGGGGAATAATGAGCATGTACAAACTTGGCTGCGTGCCTCCCTAGTCAGGCTCCTGTGCTCCCTGCGCAGTTAGTTAAAGCCTGTAACTGCTGTGTCACAGAACACTCCCAGCCCCTGGAGCATTCAGGACTTCACGGGGACTGACAGTGGTGGAACAGATGGGACCAGACAGATACCGAGGGAGCCCACTGACAACAGGGGGCTGGAAGAAGAGCCAGGTAAGTATAAATCCTTTTTTGCATCCCCGGTACACTTTAAGATCCACCTCACACCCCCAGTCACACATACCACAAATAATTTATCAGCAAAAGGCATCATTTAATCATTTTAACCACACTGACTCTTTCTGCTTTTTCTTTATAATAAAGCGGACCTAAACTCAGAACTTCCTTTCTGATCTAAAAAATACACAACAGTATAATCACCTTTAAATAAAAACATTTTTTTTGTTACTGCAGATGCAAATCTGGCAATAAATCTGCAGTGTGTCTACTTCCTGCTTTCGGGGAAGCAGACATATTGTTAACATCCTGTACTTTCAAATGAGCTTATCTGCCATGGCAGTCAGCTGACACAGGGGAGACATCAAATTACAACTTGTGATTAGACACAGGTGAGGGGGGGAATTAGACAGGCTAAACTCTTTAAATACATACAGGGCACATTACTATACCTTTTCCTTCTGTTCTGTGCAAGCGTTCAGCTCCACTTTAACAGTGGGAATAAGAAATACATCACTTTAGAGGATTTAAATAAAGTTTGTGTGCAGGTCTATAGGGTGCCATATTGGGACAGGGAGCAGGTAGTGGGTAGTGGGTGTCATGTGGGTGGGGGCACTGAGTGTATGCTATGGGGGAAAGGGTACAGGTCCGAAGAGAGGTCAGTGTGGGGGAAGGGGTGCAGGTACTGTTTTAGGTCGGTGTGGGCACTGTTGGGGGAGGAAGTGGTCACTGTGGATTGCAGGAGAGGGGGGGAGGGGGAGGTCAGTGTGGATGCTGCTGGGGGAGGGAGAGGTCAGTGTGGGTTCGAGCAGGGGGATGGAAAGGTCAGTATGGGTTGTGGAGTGGGGGGGTTGGAGAAGACGCTGCTGGGGGAGAGAGAGGTGTGGGTTGCAGGGGGGGGGGGATGGAAAGGTCAGTGTGGGTTGTAGGTGGGGATGGAGAGGTCAGTGTGGGTTGCATGGGGGAGGAATGGAGAGGTCAGTGTAGGTTTCATGGGTAGGTGGAGAGGTCAGCGTGGGTTGCGGGGGGGGGGGGGTAGAGGGATAGAGAGGTCAGTGTGGGTTGCATGGGGGGATGGAGAGGTCAGTGTGGGTTGCAAGGGGGGATGGAGAGGTCAGTGTGGGTTGCAGGGGGGGTGGATGGAGAGGTCAGTGTGGGTTGCGGGGGGGGGGGGGTAGAGAGGTCAGTGTGGGTTGCGGGGGGGGGATAGAGAGGTCAGTGTGGTTTGCATGGGGGGATGGAGAGGTCAGTGTGGGTTGCATGGGGGGATGGAGAGGTCAGTGTGGGTTGCATGGGGGGATGGAGAGGTCAGTGTGGGTTGCAGGGTGGGGATGGAGAGGTCAGTGTGGGTTGCTGGGGGGGGGGAATAGAGAGGTCAGTGTGGGTTGCGGGGGGGGGGGTAGAGAGGTCAGTGTGGGTTGCATGGGGGGATGGAGAGGTCAGTGTGGGTTGCATGGGGGGATGGAGTGGTCAGTGTGGGTTGCATGGGGGGGTGGAGAGGTCAGTGTGGGTTGCATGGGGGGTGGAGAGGTCAGTGTGGGTTGCATGGGGGGATGGAGAGGTCAGTGTGGGTTGCATGGGGGGATGGAGAGGTCAGTGTGGGTTGCATGGGGGGATGGAGTGGTCAGTGTAGGTTGCATTGGGGGGGTGAGGTCAGTGTGGGTTGCATGGGGGGTGGAGAGGTCAGTGTGGGTTGCATGGGGGATGGAGTGGTCAGTGTGGGTGCTGGGAAGGTAAAGATCAGTGTTGGTGCTGCTGAAGGGAGCTTCCTGTCCACTGCAAAGTGTCCATAGTGTGCTGGGAGGCGGAGCTTACTGTGGCGGTGGGCGTGGTTTATTTTACCTGATGCCTGCTTGGAGCTGTGGGATTAGCAGCAACCCCCTCCACCATCACATGCTTACCAGGAGCCGACTGAGCAGCAGCCAGCAGCTTTTCCCTCTTCTCTAATGCAGAGCAGTGGAGTTCTCACGTCACTGAGATTCTGATACTCCCTGTTCTGTTCAGCAGTGCCACCTGGAGCTCTTCCTCCCAGGCCGGAACTAAGGATTAATTGTCGGGCTGGCCAGGGAGTGTTCATGCGCCAGCAGCAAACAGGCTGAAAAAAATAGTCCCTTCTCGCCTGCCTGCTGCTTCTGCAAACTTGCAATGGAGGACTGTGTTGGGGGGGGGGAGGGGGGGGTTGGGGGCACAACGAGTATTTGGTTTCAAAATTTCTGTATATGTAAATTTCTGTTATGTAAAGAAGTTGCCTGCTGTCAGGATGGGGCCCCTTAGTGGCCTTGGGCCCCATAGCGTTGCTATGCCTGCTATACCTATCTCTACGCCCCTGCCTATGTGTGATAGGGTGTGAGTGTATGTGTATCCACAGAGTGTTGTGGTGACGTGCACGGGAGCCTCCCACCTCCCTCACTGGCTGCCCTTCCCCATGTGATCCCCGGCCAGGCTGGAAAATATCTGTGTAGATCTGCCTAATGAATGCCATACTCCTCATCTTCCATGTGCACTGCCACAGTGATGAATACAACAGTGAAGCCCCTGTGACATCACTCAAAATTCAAGGTACTGCTGTTGGGCACACCAGGATCCCCGCACCCGGCCACCATAGTGCCACATTGGACTTGGCATGCCTTGCACAGCATGCCAGCCAGCCGAGCATCACGTCAGCAACCCTGCCAGCAAGGCTGTAGCATTGCCAGTCAGCTTAGCATCAACACCAGCCAGGCAACAGCATCACTGCCAGCCAGGCCACTGCATAACAACACAGTATCACCACAAGCCAGCCCAGCAAGCCAGCCCAGCAAACCATCACTGCCAGTTAGCACAGCATTACTGTCAGGTCGCCCAGCATCCTAACATTTCCATCAGCAAACACAGCATAACTGCCTGCCCAGCACTGAGGCCATCCAGCCGAGAACAAGTCAAAAGCCAGGTGATGGGACTCTGCCTATTTATGTGAAATGTTGCCTATTTATGATTTTTCTATGTGGGGGACACATTGTCTAATTATGGATTTTGTGGAAAGGAAATGCTGCTTAACTGATTTTTTTTGACAATTTATTTTTGGGGAGAAATGATGCACTTATGCACTGCATTCTGATAACACACTGCTGCATGTATTTTGAGAGCAAGGCAGGGCTGTTGAATGAGGTTGGCTCTGCAACATAAAGCAACTGCTATCTGTGTTGCAGAGCAATGCGATAGTGAGCCCAAGGAGGGGGGGGGGGTCCCACTGATATTACTGTTTGTATGATAACTAGGGAACTTTGTTATTTTTATTAAAAGAGAGGATGCTTCAGACAATGTTCCACAAGACAGGCCCACTGTCTTAAAGGTACCCAGCTGCTAGATTCATGTACATTTGGCACCACTTTCCCACTACATGACCGCACCCATTTTTGCTGCTATGCACATTCGTGCTCACTAGGTGCCCAGGGGTGCCCCAGATCTCCGTGCTTCATATGACCCTGAGACAGAGTGCACCGACAGGATCATATGCATAGGCCCGCCCTCTTTCTCCATACATTGAAGAACTTCCTGCTGGACAGGAAGTATGTCACTGGGGTTCCCGTCAGTCTGTGCATGTGTGCTGCCATTTACACTTACAGTGTTGCCATAGACTTGCATTACTACATAATCCCAGCGGTAGGCATGGACCATGTGGTAACGCACTTTGCAAGGGGATTGTGGTTATTTGACTACTTTCAGTGCAGCGTTATGCATCTCGTAAGTATGACAGTCTCTATAGACTTTCATTGCCCTTGTGATGGGGGAGCGTACTGCACAGCGACGTAATGAGGTATATGTCAAGGGCCCTGAAAAGAATAACAAAGAATGAAAGAATGACAACAAAAAATGACATTATTTGCTGTATTTATAATCTTAATTCTCTCTATCTGTTTATTTTTTTCTGTCTATCTTTCTGTTTTTTTGAAGGGTGTTTTGGGTCAGAAGGCAGGACCACAGCACAGTCATTGGGCAAATCAGTGTACTCAATCAGTAGCAGTGACATCTGATAGGTCATTGCTACTGATTGAGTGCAGTGATTGACCCAATGATGGTGCAAATGGAGCAGTGGGCAGCTGTAATTACCCAGTCTAGTGCCAGCACCCCTGCCTCATTGGTCCTCTGACTGGCCATGGTGGTCTCTTGCCAGTGATGAGGTTTACATAGGGGCATAAATGATGTATATATGATGGGGTATATATATATATATATATATATATATATATATATATACAGGATCTTCTCAAAAAATTAGCATATTGTGATAAAGTTCATTATTTTCTGTAATGTACTGATAAACATTAGATTGGTCATAAAATGCTATTTACCGTTTTAAGGTATATACATGTTTAATACATTAAAATGGTAAATAGTGTTTTGTGATACATTTATCGGCAGAACAGTGCGCCATTTTCAAAATGCTATTTATTGGTAATATACATTACCTTGTCCCGGTGATTGCTCCTTCACTTCCTAGTTAGTTTGCACGAGTCCTGCAGCCAGCCAATCGCCATGCGGTGACTGAAGGCACAATGTGATTGGCTGGATGCAGGAGTACAGCAAACTAACTGAAGAAGTGAAGGAGTGATCGCCGGGACAAGGTAATGTATACTATACGCCTATGCACACATCCTCCCTCTACCTAATCCTACTCCCTCCACCCCAGCTCCCTAACACTCTCCCCCCCCCCGCCCCCTGCAGCCTAACACTAGCCCTCCTGCCTGAGCATGTACAAGCTGCGATAAACGGCAAGGAGGGTAAATTATAGTGCCCGCTATTTATCAGGCGCCATATTTTAACTTCCTTGCTGCTAATCGCGGCTTGTACTAATGTATTTCAGCCCATGCGCCATTTTTTAACCTTCACAAAGCTAGATAGCATTTTATGCAACAACTAGTGACCTAAGCCTGTTTGAAAATGGGCTATAGGTCTGTCATTACCGCGTGCTGTGTGCACGCGCACCCGCCCATTAATGCCCTCTCCCACCTGCCACACTCGCACGTGCCCGCAAGCACGTGCGCTCCCATCTGCCGCGCGATTGCAAACCGGTCGTGCGCGCACACACCCGCTGGTCGCACACTCTCTCGCCTGCCCGCTCGGCCGGCTGGCCATCCATCCGCCCTGCATCCTGTCCTAACGGCTGTCAGTGCTTGACATGCGCAGTAGCACAAAAGCACTGACACACGGACAGGACACAGGGACACTTGTGTTTTATTAGGTAGGATTGAATACGGCGCCATATTTATACCTCGGCGCCGTGCGCCATTTTTATCTGATCTGGGGGTGAGTGCTTTGCAGGTAAGGGTTAGGATCTTGAATTGAATCCATTGTGTGACAGGCAGTCTGTGGTGGAAGCATTGGAGGAGCAAGAGGGGAAGCGGAGGAGTTCTACCTTAGATTTTATAATATTGTATATTCTTCTGTTTGTCCTGTTTTCCAAGATCTCAAATACTTGTGATTCTCGTGTTTTTGGTTTATTATTTGGTGACAACATAAACATACAAATATCAGATTCTAAAGCACACTCATGTTGGAATATACTGTTCATACACTGTTCATACTTTATTTTGAGAGGGCCTTGGGAGCCTTAACATTAATACTCCCACTCTCCCATCAAACAAAGTGTTTCCATTTAGGAAAGTTGGGATCCTTCACTCCCTATCAATTGTATTTATAAAGAGTGAAAACAAGGACAATATTCCATGAGTATTTTTGTAGAAATGATTTAGAATTGTGCTTTAAGATTTTTTTTAAACAAATGTGTATATTTTTCCCCCAAAAAAACCCAAAGCATTTTACAGAAGTAACACTCTAACAAAATACCTTAAAATAGAGTCTGCCATGTGTGTGTTGCTCATTAGCACAAAATATATTAGCAGCCTAAATTTATGAAGCAGTGGTGCAGCTTTCTATTGATGTTGTGCCTATATTACAGAAGTACTCATGGGACATACGTGTGTGTGTGGGGGGGGTGAGAGATAGATTTTGCAGCACTTTACGTATGTTTTTGGGATGAAGATGATAGAACCATATTAATCATAAATAATAAATAATAATAACTGGGGTGCTTGGAGCAAACCTACACAGATATTGGTGAAAAATACAGACTCCAAGCAGATAGTGTCTAAACAGAGATCTGAACCTTAGACTTCAGTGCTGCAAATCAAGAGTGCTAACCACTATGCCACCTTTCAGCCCTTCTCATTCCTTTGGGCTCTATTTCCTTAGCTCTGGGTGCTCTACCAGAGGTCTGGAAATGTTGGGGTTTTTGTATCTTAGCCAATGATGTTGCCCCTATAAGTCACTTTTTCAGCTTAGGAAACTTCCCTTGCCCCCTTTACAGCTGGTGTAGAGTTTCTGCATGGTAGACTTGGGCCCATGTGTAATTCACTTTTTCACCTGAGTTTTCTCCTAGGAGTTAATTGTTCATCTTCAATTTAAAATAACTTTCCAGCACCTTTCAAGTAAAAAAGTACCAAAAAGTAGTTGGAAAAGTACTATCAAATGTATTTTGAGTATTCTCTTCCTTTCTGATGGCTTAAAATGCATTTTATTGACCAGTTTAAAAAATTCCAACTAGGAGAAAACTCAGGAGAAAAAGTTAATTGCATATGGGCCTTGGTGTGGACACCACAGTACACTATGAAGAGATTCCAGGTCATAGAATGTTATAAGGATATAAGGGTATTTTGAAACATGGACATTTACATTTAGTTTACTTGTTGCATCAAATATTCAATAACAAACTCCTCTTCTAGTCAAAGTTAGAGTAAGATGCACCTCAGGTCAGGGCCAGCTCTAGATTTTATGCTTCAGGAAGCAAATGTTGGAGGATGTGCAATCCCCCCTTCCCCCACGGAAATGCTTATATATGTATATATACAGGATCTTCTCAAAAAATTAGCATATTGTGAGATAGTTCATTATTTTCTGTAATGTACTGATAAACATTAGACTTTCATATATTTTAGATTCATTACACTACAACTGAAGTAGTTCAAGCCTTTTATTGTTTTAATATTGATGATTTTGGCATACAGCTCATGAAAACTCAAAATTCCTATCTCAAAAAATTAGCATATTTCATCCGACCAATAAAAGAAAAAAAGTCAACCTTCAAATAATTATGT
This sequence comes from Hyperolius riggenbachi, assembly GCF_040937935.1. Taxonomy (NCBI): domain Eukaryota; kingdom Metazoa; phylum Chordata; class Amphibia; order Anura; family Hyperoliidae; genus Hyperolius; species Hyperolius riggenbachi. The sequence continues at coordinate 366,775,921 of NC_090647.1, read as the reverse complement.
TCAGTTATGCACTCAATACTTAGTCGGGAATCCTTTTGCAGAAATGACTGCTTCAATGCGGCGTGGCATGGAGGCAATCAGCCTGTGGCACTGCTCAGGTGTTATGGAGGCCCAGGATGCTTCGATAGCGGCCTTAAGCTCATCCAGAGTGTTGGGTCTTGCGTCTCTCAACTTTCTCTTCACAATATCCCACAGATTCTCTATGGGGTTCAGGTCAGGAGAGTTGGCAGGCCAATTGAACACAGTAATACCATGGTCAGTAAACCATTTACCAGTGGTTTTGGCACTGTGAGCAGGTGCCAGGTCGTGCTGAAAAATGAAATCTTCATCTCCATAAAGCTTTTCAGCAGATGGAAGCATTAACCCACTTTTGAACTAGAAACAGTGCCAGAGGCGGCTGACCTGGGCTACAGAGAAGCAGCACTGGACTGTTGCTCAATGGTCCAAAGTACTTTTATCGGATGAAAGCAACTTTTACATGTCATTCGGAAATCAAGGTGCCAGATTCTGGAGGAAGAATGGGGAGAGGGAAATGCCAAAATGCCTGAAGTTCAGTGTCAAGTACCCACAGTCAGTGATGGTCTGGGGTGCCATGTCAGCTGCTGGTGTTGGTCCACTGTGTTTTATCAAGGGCAGGGTCAATGCAGCTAGCTATCAGGAGATTTTGGAGCACTTCATGCTTCTATCTGCTGAAAAGCTTTATAGAGATGAAGATTTCATTTTTCAGCATGACCTGGCACCTGCTCACAGTGCCAAAACCACTGGTAAATGGTTTACTGACCAAGGTATTACTGTGCTCAATTGGCCTGCCAACTCTCCTGACCTGAACCCCATAGAGAATCTGTGGGATATTGTGAAGAGAAAGTTGAAAGACGCAAGACCCAACACTCTGGATGAGTTTAAGGCCGCTATCGAAGCATCCTGGGCCTCCATAACACCTGAGCAGTGCCACAGGCTGATTGCCTCCATGCCACGCCACATTGAATCAGTCCTTTCTGCAAAAGGATTCCCGACCAAGTATTGAGTGCATAACTGAACATAATTATTTGACTTTTTTGTTTTAAAAACACTTTTCTTTTATTGGCTGGATGAAATATGCTAATTTTCTAATTAGGGGCATGACCAATAGCAGGCTGGAGACGCTCTTTATACTCCCCTCATGTCACATGGTGCGGTTGCGTCCGCCCTTACTGCTCGCCTCTTACTGCCCATAGTCCCATAATGTGGGTATACGGCATCAGTATAACAATAAAGACAGTACCAACCTCTCACTGTGGGCCTGCTTCTAAGCTTCATCCTTAGTTTGGACTCTCATGAGCCTCCTCAATCCGAATAACAGCAAACAACAACTCTTGGGCCGGGATTAAAGACTACATATCCCATAAGCCTCTAGGTGGATTCACCTGTTCTCCCTATTGCCATCTTGTGGAGAAACGGGAGAAGGCTCTTATACGTGAGAGCACTATTCCAAAGCTTGCTACGTGATTCTTATTCCAGACTGCAAATCCCATGAGCCTCTAGCTGACTGCATCTATTGTCCCTGTCGCCATCTTGGAGATAGCCTTTTTTGTGTAGAAGCCCTGAACACAAACCCATGTATCTTCTAATATAGCAATAAATGCTATTTTATCAGCTCATAGTAATGCTTCTGCATCTCACACCATTTGATGTAACAATAACCCCATACATAATACAACAACTTTATATAATGACAGTACAAATAAAAAATATTAATAATAATAAAATAATTTAAGATAAATATACATAAATACATACATGTACATGCACATACACATACATATATTGCCTAACGGTACCATGAATGAAAAATAAACCTATTATCCACCTTTCTTATTTTATGTGTGTCAGTCATCTGCTATATAACAGTTGATGTCGATGTCCACATTTAGTCTCCTGGGAGCCAATGTCCCAAGGTTATAATTCCACCTTGTTTCTATCCTCAATATCTCCCTCACCCTGTGGCATCCCCTCCACCTAGTTGTTAGTTTCTGAATCCTACAAAATTGCATAACAGATGGGTCCCTCCCGTGTTTTTCTGCAAAATGTTGTGATACACTGTGTCCGGTAACCCCATTAATAATATTATTCATATTATTAACATGTTCTCCAATCCTTCTTTTCAAGGTTCCTTTAGTCCTTCCCACATACTGCAGTCCACACGGGCACCACAACATATACACCACGTGTGTACTGCAGCAGTGGATGAACTCCTTGATTCCATAATTCCTTCCTGTTTGTGATGATGTAACCTGCTGTGTTTTGACCCCTCCCGTGCCCTTTCACACCCCGTACACTTATTGCATGCCAACATTACCCCACGCATCAGTTCGATTTGTAACCTTGGGTCCCTCCACATATGTTTTCACCAAACTTTGTTGCAAATTTTGTGCTCTCCTATATATAAATTTAGGATACCTAGGGAGATGACTCCCCAGAACTGGATCATTTCTAAGCAGGTTCCAATGTTTTTTGAACACATTTTCCACCTGCTTATACTGTGAATTATAATTTAAAAGCACTGGCATTGCCATCTATTCTCTTTCTGTTTTCCAAAAAATGTCCCCTGTCCATCTTCAAGATTTCATTGTAATGACCCGCTCAGCTGGATGCACTGGCAGACAGCTGTTTGACCATTCCTCTTGTCTGTGGGCTGCAGGTCTCTGCAAGAGAGACCTGTTTTTCCATTACAAGTTTCTGGTCTGTCCTGCTGCTGAGGAATTTGCATACACTCGTTATGCAAATCCCTTACCTGCCTCCTTTGATGACTGGCAGTATAAAGAGCTATGTTTCCCAGTGTCCTTTGCTGGTCATAAGAGTTAGTCCTGTGGAACACTCTCCTGGAGTGTCAGCCTTGCTCTTTGTTTGAAGATTAGCCTAGAGTAATTCCTGGGACTGCACTAGGCAGGTTTCCCTAGTGCAGTTAGGATTGCATTATTTGTATTGCCTGTTCTGTCTGTCTGTGGGGTGCTAGCCAGAGCAGCGGTTGTTGCTGGTAGGCCCTTCTGTTCTGTTGTTGCCTTACTTGGATCGCACTCACTCTGACGGAAAGAGCAGTGGATCGTATCTCTTGCGTATTCCTGTTTTCGTGTATCTGTCTTGTCTGCTACGAACGCTTGCTGGAGGCCTGGTGAGGTAACCGTTAAGCAAGAGCTCGCGTCCTCTGTTTCATGTTTTTCTGTCGGTGGTTAGTTAGGCGTGCTTGTCTCAGTTGTGCTTATCACGCGGAGACCGCGCATAAACGCGTGCACTGTTGCCAATGAGTGCGGTGTTCGCGTTTAGCTAGCGTTTGTTATTTTCCATATCTTCTTATTGTATGATTTGCTGTGCCTTTGCTACTCTCGTGCTCTGCCTTGCTGTAGCCTTGAGTCACCTCGGGTAATCGCCTCTCTCGCGATTGCGTTCCTACTTCTTATCTGCTGTTGTGTATGCACCGTCGTGGGTGGGCGACTAGTTTGGTGCACACACATACAATCTGTCCCTGTGCTCATTCTCTTCCACAATCGCTTCTCTTGCGTTTGCGTTCTCACTTGGTTTCTTCTGTTGTGTGTCCACCGTCGCAGGTTGGCGGCTAGATTGGTGGACATACATACATTCCTCATCTGTGCTTATTCGGTCTTGTGTCGCTGTTAGCAATCGCCATCTCTGGCGATTGCCTTCTCGCTTTGTCTTCATGGTTGTGTGTTCATCGTCGCAGGGTGGCGACTAGTTTGGTGGACACACATACCCTCTGTCGCTTTGATCTCTCTCTTTCAGGGCTATCTTGCCCTGCGTTTCTTCCCTTTCGTGCAATTCCTGTCTGGCGTGTGTGGTAGGGCAGAGGAGTTGTTCCTCTGCACTACACAGCGCCACCTGCCGACAGGAATTTCCCTCTACAGGTGCATTGCACCTTTTGCTGGGTTTCCTCAAATTACACGCTTGTGGAGGATTTCCGCAGTATCAGCGCACGTCTTGTGCGCTGATCACGGAGAGAATTCCACAATCGTTACATTCATCTGAAATAAATTCAAGGTGGGATCGGTCATACCCCTTTTCCACAAATCTATCTATCAGCATATTGGCCTGTACAATATAATCTGCTGGGCAAGAGCAGTTTCTTCTTATCCTGCTCAATTGCCCTTTCGGAATATTCACCAACCATTTAGGGTGGGGACAGCTCTGTATTGGAATGTAAGAATTACTGTCTGTTTTTTTGAAAAAGGTTTTTGTACCTAGGGTTCAAAAACTCAATCTCTTCATTGCTATTTTTCATTATTAGTTCAATCCCAGGTTCTTTTTGTAAAAGAACCTGACCCCAATCACCAGAACTTGGATGGTATGTTTAGACAGTTGCAGAATCTCATGATCAGGGAAACAAATACCTGGTGGGATCTGGCTAGCCTAAGAAAACATACAAATGAAGGGATCATCCCCAAACGCTATCGATGGGATGTGCTCCCTAATGATGGCGAGGAAAGCAATGAGAATGACAGAGAACTGGGGGAATTTTTGAACAATTGTGGTATTAACTTGCTGAAATTTGCGGCTAAAAGGAAACAAAATAGACTGGAAAAGAAATTGAAACAATTAAGAGTCAAATGGAGCTGTTTAAAGAAGATGAGGTTTTTTTCAAAAATGCCGGCATTTTAGGCAAAGTAATACAAAAATGTGAAAAAGGTGTAAGTGAAGTGAGGATCAATAGGTTTCAAAATGACTGGCAGGACTATAAGAAAAAAATAGCATACAAGTGGCAGATTGAACAAAACAAAAGGAAAAGTAAGGAGGAGGAGGCAAAGAAAGTTCAAAATAAAGAAACAACTAAAGATAATGTTACTGGAGGTATGGCAGACCCTGATGCTCTGGAAGTAGCGAGGTGGGATACATGTCAGGGGATTAGCAATTCATACGGAGGGCCAATAAGGGGAGGACACCCAGACAGAGGTATGTATACACCACCCCAGGATTATCGACATGGACAAGAAGGAAACTGGGAAGCCCCAAAGCAATTTAAAGGGAGGGGACAAAGAGGAAATAGAGGGCATTACCCTAGAATATATAATTATGAACCCCCAAGACCCCAACCCTCAGGGAGAATATATAGCCCATATAGGAGGGAACCAGCAAGGGGCAGCTGGGAGGAAAAAGATAGAAGGGTTAATGCACTACCTACTTATAATCGTTATGAGCCGCTGGAGAGAGAAGCTGATGAAAGAGTACACCATCATTTTTTAGGGGGGATGGAGAGGGAGAACGACAGGTGGGAGGATACGGAGTACCCAACGAGAAGTGTGAGAAAAAGAGGATTAGACGAGGAAGAAGAGGGGGGAGGTGTAATGAAAAGAAAGTAGTGGGTAAAGGTATTTTTAACATCAGTGGGGTCCCGGTTAGTAAAGATGAAATGAAGATTCTAGATAAGGGGTTAAAATATGCACCCCAAAGGGGGATGAGTAAGTTTGATATCTATATTGATGTCCATAAGTTTACACGGAAAATGAACATAAAAAAATATTTTCTATCAAAGGAAGGCCCAACAGCCAGAGTCAACAGGGGGGGGGGGGGGGGGGGGTTTCAACAATTTGTTCACACCCGCCTAAAAAACCGATCCACTTTCAATCCACCTGATCTGTTGACAGATAGTACAATGGTGCTGAAAGATGGTGCTGAAAGATGTTGAAGACATGCGGGTAAAACATAATAAGCAGGAATTGAAAATGATTAATGAACTGAGTGAGAAAAAAATATATTTTGATCAGGCCAGCGGACAAAGGGGGAGGGGTGGTAATCCTTCATAAGGACCAATATAAAAGGGAAATGGAGAATATCCTGGGGGATACCCTGACTTATAAGAAACTGAGGGGTAGCCCCACAGGTGAGTACAAGGAGCAGATGAGAAAAATCCTAAGAGGGGGATTAGAAAAAGGAATACTTAATGATTCTGAATTCCGTTACCTTATGATCGATGCACCCCGTATCCCAGTCATCTACCAAAACCCAAAAATCCACAAAAGTCAGATAAACCCACCGGGTAGGCCAATTATAAGTGGAATTGGATCCCTGAATCAACGGATTGGGGAGTACATTGACACATTTTTGCAACCAGTTGTTGGGTCTCTCCCTTATCTGCTAAAAGACACTAAACATTTTTTGAAAACAATCAATGGATTAACTGTAAACGGAGGCACTCTCCTTGTAACGGCGGATGTTACGGCATTATACACAATAATCCCGCATGACAAAGCATTGGCAACTGTCAAAAAGGCCCTAGAACAACAGGGGATCATAGGACAGGAACAAATCTTATTCATTTGGGAGCTTTTGGCATTTTCTCCTTCACACAATTATTTCTGGTACAATGGGGAGTATTACCTGCAGGTTGTGGGATGTGCCATGGGAGCAAAATATGCCTGTAACGGTTGGTGTCAGCACGCAGAGAGAATCTGATTATTGGTGATCTGCAGTATCACCAAGAATGCAGATATATACCTGATTATTGATGATCTGCAGAATCACCGATAATACAGATATATTGCTAACCTCTGGACACCTATAGGTATGTGAGTGTTTGGTGTAACAGTAGTACTTTGAGTAATGCACCTGCTGAGCAGATGATCATAGGCAGTAAAGGAATACTGCTCTTGAGGGCACAGGAACCTTCCAGCAGCCTGAGACTCTCCAAGGGGTGGAGTCAGGCTGGAGATAGGAAGGACCAGAGAGTGGGTGACACCTGAAGGTGGATGTCACTATCTGATCTGGAGACTATCTCTTAAGAGGAGAGATAGATCTCGAGGTCGGGCACGCCTGGTCGGCAACACACGGACAGATTAAGTACAAAGACAGAAGGCTGATTCGGTATCCAAGGCAAGCAGGGTCTGGCAACGGAATATCAGATATGCGAGGTACCGAATCAGAGATCAAAGGGATAGTCAGGAAAGCAGTAAGTCATAACAGATATCAACAATGCCTAGTCTGGGTGGGAGGTCCTTGGTCTCTACACCCTGGAACTAGTCTGATGAATAACACAAGTTCCCTGGTCTGGTGTGAGGTTCCTGGTCTCTACACCCTGGAACTAGTCTGAAGTATAACAGATTGATAACACAAGTTCCCTAGTCTGGGTATGAGGTCCGTGGTCTCTACACCCTGGAACTAGTCTGAAGTATACCACAGATAGATAACACAAGTTCCCTAGTCTGGGTGTGAGGTCCGTGGTCTCTACACCCTGGAACTAGTCTAAGCATAAACAGAATAACAGTACAAGTAATCTGGCTCAGTGTGAATTCCCAGGTCCACCTGGTTCAAACACACTGTTGGATCTGACTAAGGTCTGAGTGCTTCCACGTAGTGTTCGCAAACGGCAGACAACTTGAGACTGGCTAGCAGTAACTATATATGGAAAGAAAGAAGAAAGTTTGGTCCGCTTCAAGGACACTCCAACAGTTTATTTGGGACTTATCCCAGAACAGCCACAGAATCACTCAGCTAACATGTTTCGGACCTGCAGCGGTCCTTAATACGCTATGATTAAGGACCGCTGCAGGTCCGAAACATGTTAGCTGAGTGATTCTGTGGCTGTTCTGGGATAAGTCCCAAATAAACTGTTGGAGTGACCTTGAAGCGGACCAAACTTTCTTCTTTCCACTTTGACCTGTGGGCTGGTTGCCCAGGTCCAGCTCGGTTCCCACTACAAGTGCAGCGGTATATCCACCTTTCTATTGAACTATATATGGAGTAGTGCTCTCCGGCACCACCCCTAATTGATCAACCAATAGTAAGCTGCTCTGGAGTCAGCTAATCGGCGTCATCAGCTGACCTCTCCTTGCCCAGTATAAGAGTTCTGCCTCTCAGCGCGTGCGCGCGTATTTCTAAGCCTGTGTGCACTAACAGACTCAGCCACACCAGACACACGTTGCCACGTGCAAACCGCCGTGCTGGACGCGGAATCAGCCACCTTTCTGTTGTTACATGCGGTGGCTTTTCCGCGTTCTGCCCTGTTACCTGTGCCCTGTCAGCCGCCTCCTCAGCAGCACACGCGGCGGCTTTTCCGCGTTCTCTCACAATGCCCGGAGTGTAGCAAATATTTTATGGACCAGTGGGAAACAGAAATCCTCCAGTCTCAGAGAAGCAATAAAGTAAGGAACTGGAAACGGTTCATTGATGACCTGTTTTGGATGTGGGAAGGGAATGAAGTAGAGCTACAGCAATATGAGGAATGGCTAAATAAAAACAATATGAGGATTGAACTAATAATGAAAAATAGCAATGAAGAGATTGAGTTTTTGGACATAATGATTATGAAAAGAGAAGGAACCCTAGGTACAAAAACCTTTTTCAAAAAAACAGACAGGAATTCTTACATTCCAATACAGAGCTATCACCACCCTAAATGGTTGGAGAATATTCCAAAAGGGCAATTGAGCAGGATAAGAAGAAACTGCTCTTGCCCAGCAGATTATATTGTACAGGCCAATATGCTGATAGATAGATTTGTGGAAAAGGGGTATGACCGATCCCACCTTGAATTTATTTCAGATGAAATCTTGAAGATGGACAGGGGACATTTTTTGGAAAACAGAAAGAGAATAGATGGCAATGCCAGTGCTTTTGAACATGCGGTAATATGTACGAACAGAGGCGCCAAGCAGAGTAAAACAATGTTCTAAAAACGATAAAAAGAGGGAAGTCGAGGTGGACTTACCTCCCTCTGGTAGTGGACATATACTCAAATGCAGAGTAAAAATATATATACAATTTATTCACCACTCCATAAAATCGCAACGCATTTCGCGGTCAACAGTCCCGCTTCATCAGGCAGTATAGGAGCATAAAAAACTGTAACAGATACAAGCATGCATATCAATATACCACAGATATGGACCATTAGCTCAAAAATATAAAATATAAAAAATGCGAGTACAAATTTATGCAAAACAACTAGGTATTTTTAAGATAAAAAAACTCTGTGTTGTGGATATTGCATGCATCTACAAACATGCATATCAATATACCACAGATCTGGACCATTAGCTGAAAAATATAAAATTGCGAATACAAATTTATGCGAAACAACTAAAAAGTATCACGTGAATCATATTGCCCTTTGGAGTAATTAGACTGTGCAAATAACTAGACAATAGGATAAAAGTGCAATGCTTAAAAAACTTTCCATAGGCAAAAGTGCAGTGCTTATCACATTCAATGGAAGGGGTCTAAAGTGCTACGTCATATTTCCTTTGCAGACACAAAAAAAGCAATCAGCGGGCTCTCTGCCAAGAGTAACTGCTTACCTGGTTCAGGTCCATAAAGCGTGTGAGCGCCTCTGTGAGGACGGGCTCCATGTTAATCAGAATCAGAATCAGAATCAGAATCAATTTATTTTCGCCAAGTAAGTTTGCACCTACAAGGAATTTGTCTTGGCAGTTGCTTAACAAACACAAACAAAAAACAATACAAGGACAGACAGTGTGAATATTACAAGTTAAGGACTTTATAAGTATAGTGGCAGTAAGCAATGTGAGAATTGTTCATGTTTAGTTCTGTGCTGATTACTTTCAGTCCTAGCAGCTCTAACGTGGTTCAGCATTAAGTATGGCTACCGCTTGAGGAAAAAAACTGTTCCTGTGTCTAGAGGTTTTGGTAGCGATTGACCGGAATCTTACTCCTGAAGGCATGCGCTGGAAGATGGAGTGAGCTGGGTGAGAGGGGTCAGAGGCAATTTTGGTCGCTCTCTTTCTGCACCTGCTAGTGTAAAGATCCTGCAGGGAAGGTAAGCTACAGCCAATTATCCTTTCCGCTGATCGGATGATGCGCTGCAGCCTCCCCTTTTCTAATGCTGAGCAGGAGCTGAACCATACAGTCATGGATGATGTTATGGTGGATTCGATGATTGCAGTGTAGAATTGCACCATTAGCTTTTGAGGTAGGCCAAACTTTTTCAGCTGCCGCAGATGGTACATTCTCTGTTGTGCTTTCTTGACAATAGTGGCAGTGTTGTTGTCCCATTTTAAGTCGTTTGAGATCGTGGACCCAAGAAACTTGAATGACTCTACTTGGGTTATTGTGGATCCATTTATGGTTAAGGGGAGGTGCTGGGGGGGAGATCTCCTAAAGTCTATTATCATCTCCATGGTTTTGAGAGCATTTAGTTCTAAGTTGTTGCTGCTGCACCAGGAGGAAAGCTGTCCCACCACATGCCTGTATGCAGACTCATCCCCGTTTTGAATGAGACCAACAACTGTTGTGTCGTCTGCAAACTTCAGAACCTTAACAGATGGATCTGTGGAGATGCAGTCATTGGTGTAAAGTGAGTACAGCAGTGGGGAAAGCACACAGCCCTGGGGTGCACCAGTACTGACTGTCAGAGAGCTTGATGTGAGTTTACCAAGTCTAACACGCTGTCTTCTGTCGGTTAAGAAGTCGGTTATCCATTTGCAGAGGGATTCAGGTATGTGTAGCTGGGAGAGCTTGCTGTGCAGCAGTGATGGAATTATGGTATTAAATGCACCAGCCAATGCAAAAGGGGGGCGGGTGCGACGTTAACGTCACATTAGTGGTGGCGGCCATTTCTCTGGTGGGAACCTAATATGAGTGTATGGAAAGTGCAGTGAAAAGGTCGCATCATAGGTGGCGAGATCTTGAAACGACGGGAGATGTATTGGATACAAATTATCAGAAGTTTGGTGCCCGATGGGCTCAACGAGGTCTTGGAAAAGACCTTTTAATTTAATTTTATTGTCGCTCTCTTTTAGTGAATTTCGCTTCCTTCTTTTATTTTGTTGAATTATTGCTCGCTTTTGGTGTTATTGCTTTTAGGTTTTTACTTTTTATTTATATTGTTGTTAATATTGTCCCTTCATTATCTATATTATTTTATTATAGCTTTATACTTCCCAGATATATCACACCTGTCCTCAAGCAGTGACTACCGTGGGTCGTCAAAACGTGACCACGGCTGCAACCGATTTGTGCCCAAATTTTTTTTATTTATGTGTGTGTGTGTGTGTGTGTGTGTGTGTGTGTGTGTGTGTGTGTGTGTGTGTGTGTGTGTGTGTGTGTGTGTGTGTATGTATGTATGTATGTATGTGAGTATGTATGTGTATGTGTGTGTGTATGGGTGTATATATATGTATGTGTGTATGTGTATATATGTATATATATATATATATATATATATATATATATATATATGTATATATATATATATATATATATATATATATATATATATATATATGTGTGCATATTGATTTTCATATTGTTCATATTTTTTATATTTTATATTTTAATTTTTTAATTTTTATTTTCATCATTTTTTTGTATTATTATCATGAATATTCCCTTATTTTAATAATTAATAATTCAATTTTTCCCTTTTCTTTAATTTTGAATGTGACACTTTAAAACCCAAAAGATGGCCGCCAAGGGTAATGCGACCTCATCACTGCAGTGTTTCTAACCTAAAACATGTCCGCCACCTATGATGTGACTTTTTCTTCACACCTTACATTGTTTCCAACCAAAAATATGGCCGCCACCTATGATGCGACCTTTTCACTGCACTTTCCATACACTCATATTAGGTTCCCACCAAAGAAATGGCCGCCACCACTAATGTGACGTTAAAGTCGCACCCGGCCCCCTTTTGCATTGGCTGGTGACCATGGGGGCGTGTACGCTGCATGCGTGTCACGCTCCCATTGGCCACTTGCTAAACACAGCATTTATATATAGAAGTTAACATGGAGCCCGTCCTCACAGAGGCGCTCACACGCTTTATGGACCTGAACCAGGTAAGCAGTTACTCTTGGCAGAGAGCCCGCTGATTGCTTTTTTTGTGTCTGCAAAGGAAATATGACGTAGCACTTTAGACCCCTTCCATTGAATGTGATAAGCACTGCACTTTTGCCTATGGAAAGTTTTTTAAGCATTGCACTTTTATCCTATTGTCTAGTTATTTGCACAGTCCAATTACTCCAAAGGGCAATATGATTCACGTGATACTTTTTAGTTGTTTCGCATAAATTTGTATTCGCAATTTTATATTTTTCAGCTAATGGTCCAGATCTGTGGTATATTGATATGCATGTTTGTAGATGCATGCAATATCCACAACACAGAGTTTTTTTATCTTAAAAAACCTAGTTGTTTCGCATAAATTTGTACTCGCATTTTTTATATTTTATATTTTTCAGCTAATGGTCCAGATCTGTGGTATATTTATATGCATGCTTGTAGATGCATGCAATATCCACAACACAGAGTTTTTTTATCTTAAAAATACCTAGTTGTTTTGCATAAATTTGTACTCGCATTTTTTATATTTTATATTTTTGAGCTAATGGTCCATATCTGTGGTATATTGATATGCATGCTTGTATCTGTTACAGTTTTTTATGCTCCTATACTGCCTGATGAAGCGGGACTGTTGACCGCGAAACGCGTTGCGATTTTATGGAGTGGTGAATAAATTGTATATATATTTTTACTCTGCATTTGAGTATATGTCCACTACCAGAGGGAGGTAAGTCCACCTCGACTTCCCTCTTTTTATCGTTTTTAGAACATTGTTTTACTCTGCTTGGCGCCTCTGTTCGTACATATTACAGCACTATTAAGTCCACCATTGGTGGAGGGGTTCTTTCCCCATTTTTCTATCTACAGAGAGCGACTTTTATACCTGAGTGGGGTCAGGTACTAATACTCCCCACCTGCCTGTCAAGTGGTTGCCTGATGGTAACCCACCTTTGTGAGTATAAGAACCTTTGACATTATTTTATATATTGAGCTTACCAGACAATATTGCACTATTGGGCTCTCGGTGTCCTCTGTTTTGTTTTTACAAGTTGAACATGCGGTGCTTTTAAATTATAATTCACAGTATAAGCAGGTGGAAAATGTGTTCAAAAAACATTGAAACCTGCTTAGAAATGATCCAGTTCTGGGGAGTCATCTCCCTAGGTATCCTAAATGTATATATAGGAGAGCACAAAATTTGCAACAAAGTTTGGTGAAAACGTATGTGGAGGGACCCAAGGTTACAAATCAAACTGATGCGTGGGGTAATGTTGGCTTTTTCCCATGCAATAAATGTACGGGGTGTGAAAGAGCACGGGGGGGGGGGGGGGCAAAACACAGCAGGTTACATCATCACAAACAGGAAGGAATTATGGAATCAAGGAGTTCATCCACTGCTGCAGTACACACGTGGTGTATATGTTGTGGTGCCCGTGTGGACTGCTGTATGTGGGAAGGACTAAACGAACCTTGAAAAGAAGGATTGGAGAACATGTTAATAATATTATTAATGGGGTTACGGGACACAGTGTATCACGACATTTTGCAGAAAAACACGGGAGGGACCCATCTGTTATGCAATTTTGTGGGATTCAGAAACTAACAACTAGGTGGAGGGGATGCCATAGGGTGAGGGAGATATTGAGGATTGGAACAAGGTGGATTTATAACCTTGGGACATTGGCTCCCTGGGGACTAAATGTGGACATCGACATCAACTGTTATATAGCAGATGACTGACACACATAAAATGAGAAAGGTGGATAATAGGTTTAGTTTTCATTCATGGTACCGTTAGGCAATATATGTATGTGTATGTGCATGTACATGTATGTATTTATGTATATTTATCTTAAATTATTTTATTATTATTAATATTTTTTATTTGTACTTTCATTATATAAAGTTGTCGTGTTATGTATGGGGTTATTGTTACATCAAATGGTGTGAGATGCAGACGCATTACTATGAGCTGATAAAATAGCATTTATTGCTATATTAGAAGATACATGGGTTTGTGTTCAGGGCTTCTACACAAAAAAGGCTATCTCCTAATTTTCCACAAGATGGTGACAGGGACAATAGATGCAGTCAGCTAGAGGCTCATGGGATTTGCAGTCTGGAATAAGAATCACGTAGCAAGCTTTGGAATAGTGCTTTCACGTATAAGAGCCTTCTCCCGGTTCTCCACAAGATGGCAATAGGGAGAACTGGTGAAACCAGCCAGAGGCTTATGGGATATGTAGTCTTTAATCCCGGCCCAAGAGTTGTTGTTTGCTGTTATTCGGATCGAGGAGGCTCATGAGAGTCCAAACTAAGGATTAAGCTAAGAAGCAGGCCCACAGTGAGAGGTTGGTACTGTCTTTAATGTTATACTGATGCCGTATACCCACATTATGGGACTATGGGCAGTAAGAGGTGAGCAGTAAGGGCAGACGCAACCGCACCATGTGACATGAGGGGAGTATAAAGAGCATCTCCAGCCTGCTATTGGTCATGCCCCTGATGAGTCATCATGACGAAACTAGTTGGGCGGAGCCTAAGCAGTGGTGGAGATGCAGAGTGGCCATGTGGATATTGATATGCGCATTTTAACTTTTAAGCATTGTGAGTGCACTGGATTTTTAATTTTTTACAATAAAAGACAGAGTTACGCTATGTCAGCGCTTTTTAGTTTTTTAGAACCTCACCATCTGGGGAGAGGCTTTTGAAAGCCCCATGCTGAGGGAGTTTGCTGGTCTGTGCCGGGTCAGCCAGTGCATATGGTGAGAGGCTTGAAATACCTGCATGAGAACGCACTGGGTGTAATGTGGTTACCTGTTTGGTTCACACTGGTGATGTGGAGGATATAAGCTATATCAAACAGTATTACGCTATTGTTTTTTCCTTTTGTCCGCATTTTTTCATTTTGTATGCATGAGCTGTGGAGATCACATATTGAAGAGTGAAGAGACTTGCTGGCTGGGCCAGAGGTGCGCATGCTGATTGGACTGGGTCAGCTGCTTTTTCCGGTGAGCGTATATGTTTTAAAGATACTAAAGTGGATCTGAGGAGGTGTACCATCTGAGTGAAACTTATGCAATAAGAAAATATTATGGGACTGTTCCTGCAACTATGAAATGGACCTATGTTTATTTTTAATTTAACTTTATTTTAGTACTATTACTTCCAGGACTATATATGTGATTACATCTATTTATTGCTAAATGGTGCGCCATTTTTTTATCCTGCACCATTTTTAGCTGTACCCCTCACCCCTCCCTACTTAACTATACTTGTCTCCAGATGCTGTCCTGCATGTAATCTCCACTCTACGAACAACATTCTGCTTTTATCCTCCTTAGTCATCTTTTCTCATTCTTCCATGAAAGATTTCTCTCTAATCTCTGCTCCTCCCCTTACATAATGTGTTCGCCACTTACCCACACTGATCTTTAGACTGAGCCTAAAAACGCGCCTCTTCAGGCAAGCATATAATATTAATCTATCCACCAACCACCTCCTTGTACACAGCTCCCCCTACCAGCCATTCTACCCATTAGACTGTAAACCCACTCAGGCAGGGTTATTTCCTCTTATGTGTTATTACTGCTGTGTAACCTGTTACATGTTTCCACCTTCATGTATGCTGCATCACTGAACAATGGGACACGTTGTTTATCTCTAACCCCCATTGCCTTGTAATTGTCTCTGTACTGTCTCCTATATTGTAAAGCACCAGGGAAGATGCTAGCACTAAATAAAGCGAAAACCTTTTAAAACCTTTTAAGTGAGGCTGGATTCACAGTGGTCCATTGTATAACACACACATAATAATGAGTGTGAACTGTGATGGAGACTAGACATATACCCTCAGGGCCGGGCCGAGGCATAGGCTGGAGAGGCTCCAGCCTCAGGGCGCAGTGTAGGAGGGGGCGCAGAATTCATTCAGCTGTCATTCCTAATTGTGTTTGAAGCAGAAAGAAATAAGAAAAGGGGATACATGGCAGTGACTGCAAGCCAGATAACTAGATATTTAGGTGTTGGGGAGGTTGTGGGCCCTGTGGCGCCTCTTAGTGTAATAGCAATCAGTGTGTGACGGCTGGGGTGGGAGGGATGGAGGGGCGCACTTTGGTGTCTCAGCCTTGGGTGCTGGAGGACCTTGTCCCGGCTCTGTATACCCTAAATGCAAAGCCTGCATGCAGTGAGTTAGAATATCGTGATCAGTTAAAATGCTGTACAGTGAACAGTCCCACAGAATTGTATATGGAATTATTCCAGAACACAAATGAGTACTGTGAACTAGGCCTGAATCTGAAAAAAAACAATTTTTTTATATTTGTGCAAATTTTACCTCATAGTACACACAAATTAATATGTTTATTACTGTAATGTACTGTCAAAGGAAAACTCTATTTACATCCCCCAAACTCATCAAGCAATATAAATGAGATTTCATTCCCACTAGCAAAAAAATGCTATAAACTAAAAAAAATGCTATAAACATGATCTGCACAAATGTTCTTGCAATTTAGTGGTTATTTTTACGTTTCAATTTGCAGCCAATTATCAATTTCTAATACTGATGGTAATCACAAACTGCACATTCATTATTAGCCATTGAATATCAGCTTTTCAAAATGGTCTGGTCAAAAGAGGTATTTAAGGTAATTTCCAGAAATATGGAACACAGTTATGCTGTGTGTGTTATACATAAAGTATATGCATTTCTAAACAAATATTGCAATGGCTACCTGGAACCGAGGACTGTTAATTTGGCTTGCTCAGTACTATTTCATTAAAACTAATTAGATCAGAGGAGCACTTGTTTTGCTTCCTCATGCAGGCTAATTAGGTTAGTTTAGCATGTTCATCTTGATTCTGTTATTATTTGCTGTACTACAATTCTGAGAAGCTTCAGCTAATTCTTTTTAATGTTCCCCCATCCCCCGAAAAAAAGAAACGTTTGCTATTCACTTATTTTCTTTATGTCTTTTTAAATGTTGAAACAATAAACACTTTAATTTGTTATTACTGTGCATTTTACAGCAATAACACATTGTCCACAGTGCTATATCGAACCTTGATCATTTTAACTGTCCCTTAAGAGGAACCCACAATCCAATGGGGAAAAAAACTGTATAGTGCTTAACCCTTTCGGGGCCAGGCATTTTCAATTGGGGGGGGAGGGGGGTTTGGGGGGGGGGGGGTCAGGCAGCCGGATCCCTGCTGGGGCTTGCTGGGCTGTGTGTCACCCCTGTAGCCAGATGTCCCCCTTTAGCCAGCAGCCTTTACTCACCTCCCAGGCTCCAGCGATGAGCAGCTGTGGATCTCTCCGGCCGGCATCCCCGCTCGTACTGACGCTAAGTTTCGGGTCACGGCTTGATGACAGGACGGGCACTTACGTCAGAGCCAGCAGGGATGCCGGCCAGAATGGAGGGGAGCGGCGATCGCCGGGGGAACGGCAGGAAGGTGAGTGGATCTTCTTCTTTCCCCCCTACCGCCGCAGCTCTTACTAGTGATCACTATGATCCACCGGCGATCATAGTGATTATGTGATCAGAAGCCATATGCGATGGCTTCTGATCACTGAGGGGAGATGTCAGCTCCCATATGACAGCTTAATCTCCCCTCTCGGGTGCACACAATCGCGGCGTGACGCTTCATTTCCGTGGTGAAAGGAAATCGCCAATCGCGGAACATTTTAAGGATATGCATAATGGCTCAATTGTCGGGCTAAGAGCAATGTGTATCGATTGTGTGGACATCCCCACTTGTTCTAAGAGGACGGAGGAGATGTTACTTCCCCGAGAGGCGATGTGGATGTACCGTATTAGGTTAAGATCCCCATATGGTCTTAATGTGGATTTTTCCTTAAAAAGCTTCCTATGATAGAATGAAGGGGCATCTAAATCCACTAAGTGGAGCTGTTCTCCTCTCCTTATTCATTGGTGGGAGGAGGGAGGGACCTAGGGATGGACCCCTAGTGATATAAGATGATGTTGAGTTTATTGCCCTAATGATGATTTGAATGCTATGTGCCCAAGTAAATAGAGTTCCTCAAATCTTTTGAATTCTTTAAATCTTGATTTCTTTTGATTTATTTTATTCTCAGACTTTGATTGACTTTTTGATGTTTTTGAGATGATAACATACTAGCATCTTTTTGAGACTATAACACATTAGCATACTAGCATCTTCTGATTATTTGCATGCTCTGTGAGGTGTTGTGAGTGCCTGATGTCTCATACTGGGTAGCTGTTTCCGGCCCCTTTAACTATATAGAGTTTGAGGAAAGATCCTTGTTGATGCTATTTGTCTCACAGTTGTTTCTATAGGTCTTGCCTTTACCCTCATGCTTACTATGAGAAAACTTTATATTTACAAGCAAATGTTGTTACATAAAAATGAGCCGCTGCAATTGGAGCATCCCCTGTCCTGGATGTGAATCACCCACCCAATCAGCAGACAGGAGGTGGAGCTAGAGTATCCTATGAATGTCTGGCCCACCGTATGCTAGCCACGCCCTGAGGATACCCAGCTGATCCAACTGACACCCAGCCGCAGCAACACTGTTCCACTGAGGTCCTGTAAGCTGTGCACGGCTCTGGACTGGCATGCTATGGAGTACAGACACCAACGCACGTGTCATTCACTAGATGCCACAGACTGAAGAGGAGTGAGAGCTGTCAGTCCTGCCGTCCTCACAGACATAGTGGTGACTGCTGATGCCATCCCTGAAGTGCGCAGTGAGCTCTTTGAACGGCGATCTGAATCGGAATCTACTCCCCTGGGTGTTGTGAGTAAAACAGCGGGACCTTGTTGCATCTAGGGGGCCCCCAACGTAAGTTAACCTGCTACCTTAGAGTGAGGAATACTTGTGACCGCTTGGACGCTTGGACATTGTACCTGTTTGCTTGTTGGCTTCTGGCGCCTACCTTTTAATAAGCTTGGTACCAACTGTTTGGCACATAACCGTGTGGTTGAACAGACATTAGTGTCCTGATATCCATCGGACTTGGATGACTTTCCCCTCTACCCATCCCAAATTACACATCATGTGATCAGAAGCCATACGCGATGGCTTCTGATCACTGAGTGGAGATGTCAGCTGTAATATGACAGCTTAATCTCCACTCTCGGGTGCGCACAATCGCGGCGTGATGCTTCATTTTCGCGGACGTTGAATCTACATCCAGTCAGAGCGGCAGCACCACCTGCTGGACGTAAATTCAAACTACGTCAGTTCTAATGTGGTTAAAGGACACCTGAAGTGAGAGGGATATGGTGGATGCCATGTTTATTTCCTTTCAAACAATACCAGTTGCCTGAAAGTTCTGTTGATCTCTTTGGCTGCAGTAGTGTCTGAATCACACACCTGCAACACGCATGTTAATAATCCAGTCATACTTCAGTCAGAGCTTCTGATCTATATATTCAGGGTCTGTGGCTAAAAGCACTAGAGGCAGAGGATCAGCATGAAAGCCAGTCAATCTGCATTATTTAAAAGGAAATAAATATGGCAGCCTCTCACTTCTGTTGACTTAAAAAAAAAACACCAAATGGCACATCTCACAACTAACGTATATGATCAAATGAGTGGGAGAAAAAAAGAGAGAGAGAGAGAAATACATCCCAGAGAAACTGAGCCCTTTAAAACTAAAGAAAGGGAAAAATGAATGAAAATAATTATTTTTTACACACAACATGTTTCACCAGCCATTTCTGGCTTCATTAAATGCAATTTTAGTTAGTAGGTAGGGCTGGACTGGACCGCCAGAGAGCTGGAGAATTCTCAGGTAGGCCCACTGTATCTGGTGACAGTATGCCCTGCCCACAGACTACTTGTTCCCATGTACAGCTGGGACTAGGGAGGGAGGAGAAGCCAACAGGCCCTAGTCCTTCAAACAGCTCTCAGTTTGCTGCTGAATGTGCCTCTTCTGTAGCTGCCTAAGCCCCACCTCTAATAGGAGGTTAGGAAGGAAGGTAGCAAGGATGGAGAATATCAGAGAGATAAGTGGTACAGTCCTCTGCTGGTGTAGCTATACATATGTTAAATGTAATTGCTGGACTATGTATATAAGTGTTAAATGTAATTCTTATATAAGTGTATGAATTTTCTGATTATTCTCGAGCATCTTAAACCAGGCTTCACTCAGTGAAAACCTCATTTAAGCTCAGGGAGCTCCTCTCACCAGTAGTCCTTACACTGCAAAGCTACCTTGACACCCTATATCATATTTTCTTCCCTCTAGACCCTCAATAAAAGGGCCTGTCTGACACAGCCCGGCTGCAGAGCCCTAAACCAGGTTCATTTTTAGGCGAAGGCATTCCAGGCCTTTGCCTGTAGTGCCATTGGTCCTGGGGGGGGGGGGGGGGGCGCCATGTCTCTGGATTAAGCCTCACCCTTAAATTAAGTCCTGTCCCTGAACAAAGCCCCACCTCCCATGGGTGTTCAATTACCTGCTTCTGCTGTGTGTGTGCAGCAGCAGGAAGTTTGGTGTCCTGAAAAGCTGCAGCATCGCTGATCCCTGCATAGCAGACACCACAAGGTCCAGATAGTGTAAGTTGCAGGCAGTCTCCACTATGTCACTCGGCGCCACCTCCCCCCATGTGCATCCTTCTGTCACACTGTGCCTCTTTCTGTTTTCATTTGTGCCTCCTTCTGTCCCCCTTTGTGCCTTCTTCTGTCCCCTTCTGCCACCTCTGCCCACAATGTGTCTCTCTATCTCCTTGTGCCTCCTTCTGTACCCCTTTGTGCCTCTATCAGTCTTATTGTGTCTTCTTCAGTCCCCTTTTGTGACTCCAGAAGCAGTGCTCTCACCTCCCCACCAGAGTCCAGCGCTGTGTCTGTGTGACCATCCTGTCTGTCTCCTGCTCCCTCTAGTGCTTGCACCTCACTCTCCTCATGTCATATGCTATCATGGAGATGCTGGGCACTAGGCCAAACGGTGAGCGGACAGGCAGAACCACAGCACTGGCAGAGAAAGTTGAGAGCAAAGTTTCTGCTACCCTGTACTCTGCATTTACACACTGGGCTGGGGGAGTGCAGGAGGGGGGTGTGCAACAAAATGTGACAGGTTGTTTGTAGGAACTCCATGTGCCTCCTTATACGGTATACGGTTTTAATTCTCTGGTGTTTGCATGTGTGTGTTTTTTTTCTGGGTGGGTAGACACAGGACTTCTTACCTGGGGTGACAAAAAGGCTAGAAATGGTCCTGTAACGGTATACTTAATTAATACACTTGCTCTTCAGCTAGACTCCCCATTCTGTACTGAATACAATTCAAAATAATTTAAATAGAATTTATGATAACCCTACAATGCTTATACAATTGATGCTATACGTTACAATTTTGAAGGTTGTATGTTCAAATATTTTGGTGTACAGTTTACTCTTTGTCCTACCAACACATTGTTTTTTGTAACCGCTTTCCAATACAGAAATTGTACATCTACATGGAAAACAAAGTCATCTGAATACTGTATTCCGTGTCATCAGTTAACAAACTAAGATTGCCAATAATATTGGCAAAATAAGTATTGTATTTTGCAAGTCATACATTTCCCAGAAAGAGTAACACCCCCTCTGCTACATGCAAGCCCTCACTACTCAAACACAGAGAGAGCTCTGTTCAATATAAGCCTTGGCTGTTCTGATATTATGGCATTTTATGCTGCTACATAATCTGCCAATACCATTCTATAATTCTTTTAAACTTAAAATATTGATAAGTGAATTTCAGCTTTTAAAATATATTGCCTGCAGAGGATCGTAATTTAACCCTAGATTTCAACAGTGACAACAGTTACATTGTATATTATCTCTAAATTAGTCTGTAACCTGACTCAGGGTTTGAGTTGAATAACTCTTCTAAATATGTTTTTTTTTTTTTTCAGAATCTGTGCCTGACCATTAAAATCCTCCAACTCTGAACAGTTCCTCTTAGGCTCCTTGCAGACTAGGGGCTTTATTCACTAAACCGTGATAACTGATATCACGGTCGTGCTAGCATTTTGCGTGCGTTATAACGCGCGTAACGTTTTTCATGCACTGCCGTTTCCGTGCAAAATTTGCGTTTGCGCATGAAAATTCACGATTGCACATGGAAAACGTTACACGCGTTATAACACGTGCAAAACACTACCGCGACCGTGATATTAGTTATCTTTGCTTGTTATACAAGCCCTAAGTATGATGCAATCCATCGCAACACACAATATCATCACATCCCGATGTAATGCAAAAATATTCCTATGGGGCTAGCATCAATGTGCTTAACTTTTGATTTGTTTCACTCATGCATGGAACATTTATACGGTAATTTTACAGTCACTACACCAAACTTATTGAAAAATCAATCATTAAGTTCAGTAACATCATTCAGTAACTCATATCCTAGATACCTATCTGGTCCAAGCATTAAATTTTATCTATATAACTATCATTTCTGAAGAACCCCTAATGTGCCAAGCTGGTTTATCAATTAGAAGTTAGAAATATTTATTATCTTTTTTTCCCTACTTTTTTTATATAAACGTTTTTTTCCTAATACTATGGATATAGCATTTGTGAATACTAGATTGTCTTAGATTTTTTACATATATGCTAAATTGTTCCATTTTCTGTACGTGACATGCACTTTTCATGGGTGTCACATTAATTATGCATGTAAAAGTAGAGAGCATATGTTTACTATTGATGTTTTTGACTACCAACTGTAAAATCACATTCTATCAAATGTCACAGGGCTTTTTCACATTAATGATAGTAGAACGCTTGTTACTATAGTAACCTTGCTCTTTTCCATATCTTTTGGTTGTATTTATTCATTTTATATACTGTAATGTCTTATACACCATTTCTGATTTATATGACATTTTAATGCAATGTTTTGGATTGACAGAATTTGAGCAATTTTCCCATAATATATGAGTACTTTTATGAATATCTATAGGAGAGTTTTTACAATTTCTAAGGGCTGAAAACAAGATGTGCCAGTGTGTGTGTGCGTGCGTGCGTGCGTGTGTGTGTGTGTATGTGTGTGTGTCTATATAATCAACACTGGGAGCATAATCAATCCATAATATACACATACTGATTGCTGAACACATACTGGGAGCATAATCAATCAATAATTGTTCCAGATTAGGAACTCTTGGGAAACCTTTTTTTATTAATAAGGGGTAGAAAAAGTCAGCTATTAAGCAAGTAAGTACACCAGACAGGAATACCCAGACAGATCATGAAGATATAAGGGGCTTAAAGAGGAACGGCCACGAAAATCTTAAAATTTAAAACACATAAGAAATACATTTCTTCCTGAGTAAAATGAGCCATACATTACTTTTCTCCTATGTTGCTGTCACTTACTGTAGGTAGTATAAATCTGACATTACCGACAGGTTTTGGGTTAGTCCATCTCTTCATGGGGGATTCTCAGCATGGTGTTTATTCTTTATAAAGACATTCCCTTAAAAAGATTTATACAATGATGCTGGCCAACCTCCCTGCTCACCTTACACTTCTTTGGCAGTTGGATGGAGCAACTGCCATTTACTAAGTGCTTTTAAAAATACAAAAAACCCTGAATATCCCCCAAGAGAAGATGGGCTAGTCCAAAATCTGTCGGTAATGTCAGATTTCTACTACTCACTGTGAGTGACAGCAACATAGCAGAACAGTTATTTATGGCTCATTTTACCCTGGAATAAACATACTCCTTATTTGTATATGTTTACATGTTTTTTAATTTTTTAGATTTTCATGACAGAGGTCCTTTAAAGAGAACAAAATGTACTCTATTAAAAAGTAATGCTAAATGCAATTTTGCCTTCTTGAAACAAGAAGATATTTGTGATAATTTTTCTTTAAGTGTCCTTTCCAGCAAGCGCCCATGGCTGTGCATGAATGGTTCTAAAGTGGGCATGCATGGTTCAGAAATCATGCATGCCTTGTTCAGAGAATAGCTTCATAAAAATAATAATAACATCACTGGTGAACTTCCAGTACACTGGTGGGAAAAATAATTATGGAAAATGGAAAGATAACAAACAGACAGAAAAAAAAACATTAGTTAGTATTCTGGGCTTCTGGCTGTTTTATTTCAAAGATTTTGCACACTTCAGGTGAGCTTCAAAGTCAATATAATGCTTTATTAATTCCTCCATGAAGACTCAAAGGGAACCAGAGGTAAACGTTTCACACAAAATAAACATATCAGTTGATAGCTTGTAAAGAATAAATGCTCTCCCTGATAATTTCGCCACTTTGTTGTGCCTTTTTTAGTGTTTTTTTATCCATTATTGCTCCAATTAATTATTAATCCAATATGGCCGCCAGCTCATATCCCTTCTGCTTCAGGGCTATGAGTTGTTCTGGATGTGCTGTCTCGGCTATATGAAAAAGGCTGCTGCAGCCTTTCATCTGTGTGCTTTAATTTTGGTATGATGTGCAGCTGCCTGTAGGAATTGTCTCTCATAGGAATGAAACTGCAGTCATCATCTTATACAGAGTGCACACAGAGCACACAGATCATATTACAGCCACACTTATCTGTTTCAGAGCTTCTCTCTCAGCAGAAGCAGCCATTCCCATGTCATCAGAGCTCTCAGTATGCAAAGCAGCAAAGCTGAGCCAGGAGGGGGCAGGCTTTGGCTTGAAAAGACTCCACAGAAAAGTGACTCAGCTATAATGTTTCCAGGTCAAACCTAGACTGAAGGCTCAGTCGGGGATCTTATCACAGTTGATAACAGACTAATTAAGCAGATAAGAATGAAACTAAAAGCAGGGTAGGTGTTTACTGTCATGTTCCCACTGATAAATGTAGTAAAATACATGAGGGTGCTTAGTCTCTGGTTCTCTTTAAGATAAGCCAGCCCGTGTGTGTTTGTGTGTGCCTGTGTGTAAAGCTCCATACACACTCTTGGTTAAAGTTGGCTAAGGTAATCCAGCGTGTGTATGGCAGGCCCCCCTCCCCCACTCCTGACTGCTTCCCTGCAAGCAATCCATTAGGTGGATAAACCTGACCGAGAGAAAGCTGATTCCTTTGTGCACGTCCCACCTGCTCCGAGATGTCATGTTTGCTCTTCTGGCGTGTCCCGTCACAAGAAGTGTTTTACGCCTGCGCAGGCACAGAATGCTCCCGTCGCTGGGAGCGCGATGGGGGAGCACACATGACTGGACTGCGCTGCGTTGACTGGCCCCGACTGGAGGATTTTCCATGGCCAATGCTGGAGTAGGACTGCAAGGGACAGATGAGGCTGAAGGGAGCTGGAGGATGCTCCAGGTATGTATATATATATATATATATATATATATATATATATATATATATATATATATATATATATATTTTATTTTTATTTTTTTTATCTCAGGTGCACTTTATGGGTGAAAACAGTGCAAAAGAGGTGCCTTGAGAAATTCTAAAAGTAGAAAGTGCAATACTATGATACAATGTTCAAGCAGGGTGTGGAAAGAGATGCATATCGATACAAGCTCTCTGACCATTGAGCAGTCTGATATTATAGTCACCAAACAAATAGCAGCAAGAAAAGCTAACATGGCATAGCTGAGCAGCGGGTCTCAGCATCTGCAATGACTTCTCTGCAGGTTTTCCCAACCTCTAAACAGGAAAAATAATAATAGGATTTTCTGGCTCATGGGAATTGGGAAGTAGTGGGTTGCCATTGCATCCTCGGCTATATTTTTAATTTGGGGGATCTTGGCAGCGAGATCCAGCACCACCAGCATCAATGACGAGAAGGATAAGAATGAAGAGTGGAACAGTAATTCTAGCCTGTGCTTTGGTAACTAAAGAATATTGCTTGGATAGGGTTACCAGGATGATGACTTATCATTACAGTGGCAGCTTCATGTAGGCTTTTACAATAACGTCTTATTGTACCATGTCTAAGTTTTTAATAGATCTGGCATTTTCATGCTTCCGTCACCTAAAGCTAAACTGTAGGCACAATATTACATTATGTGTTAAATATGCTAACCAAGTGTTATAGAAAAGGAAATATATTTACACCCAGCATTGCATTGTCACATACAGTAACTGAATGCAGTATTCATTTAATCTGTGTGCTCTTTTTCTAGCACCAATAAGTGAATCTGAATCACAAACATGAAACACTTCCACTGAGTTGCACACAAAATCATGAGCAGATAGTTTAAAAGAATGTCCTCTTCTGTTATTTATTCCTGTTTTATTGTCTGTGACATAAACAATAGCAAATAATTTAATTCAGGGCAGAACAGTGTTCAGAAGGGACAATGGTGTGTGTGTGTGTGTGTGTGTGTGTGTGTGTGTGTGTGTGTGTGTGTGTGTGTGTGTGTGTGTGTGTGTGTGTGTGTGTGTCTGTGTGTGTGTGTGTGTGTGTGTGTGTGTGTTTGTGTGTGTGTGTGTGTGTGTGTGTGTTTGTGTGTGTGTGTGTGTGTGTGTGTGTGTGTGTGTGTCTGTGTGTGTGTGTGTGTCTGTGTGTCTGTGTGTGTGTGTCTGTGTGTGTGTGTGTGTGTGTGTGTGTGTGTGTGTGTGTGTGTATGTGCTTGCAGTTTTATTTGAGGCCTGTGGATTTTTGCAGTACTTAAACATGGGGGTAAGTGAAGCATTTTGGTGAGATTCATTTGGGATGCACAATTATAAAGGTAAGGGGCATTATGATTTAAACTGGCATCCAGATTCCACCATATGTTCCCCAATGTTATGAAAGTGTTAAATGTTCTAAGAAAACATAAGCACCTTATAAGAAAAAAACCTTTGATAAAAAAAAAAATTACTGTTGTACAACACACACGCACGCACGCACGCACACACACACACTGCTCCCTTTGGGTAGTATGTGTAATATGTTTAGGGGTTTTGGCCATGGATACAAGAAAAATAAGTCACTTTGGCCCTGTATTTAATCAGGATTAAACTCTCTTTTTCAAGTAATAAAAATTAATTCTACATTGATTAAAATGTATATAAATCATTGCCCCCCCCCACCCCCCGTCCTCCAATAAATTATTATTACACAGAAGAATGTGCCTGTTTGCACCTGCAGTCCCTTATTTCCAAGAAAGAGGAATTTGTTTTTTCAGCGATAGTGAGTTTGGGAGCAGTTTTGGAGTGATTATAATTTTTGGAGCTATTGCGATATTTGGAGAGATTTTGAAATTATTTTTGGTGCAATTTTAATTAAAGTGATTTTGGGGTGATTCAATTTTTCATGTAGAATTGAGCTCAAGATGGATGCTCACCCAGGATCAATATTAAGAAAAGAAAAGTATTTACCATCTACCAAGTATTGCACATGGACACAGGAAAGGGTGTTACAGGTATAGTACATTTTACGTGAGGGTGCCAAATATATATATATTTTTAATTCATCATGTATAGAGTTAAATACCACTTTAAATACAGATGTTTGTATATCATTCAAAGCGAATGTCATTTTCAAATGAGCTTGAAACACTTCAGTCACCAGTAACAGTTCCCCTAAGTAACTAATGGCTGTGTTTGCTCCAGGATCTCACCTCTACTCATCCTGTCTCATTAGTCTTATAAATCTTCTTCAACAAAAATTTCCACCTGGTAAACATACGAATGTCTACTGTGAACTGAACCTGTTTACATGAGTATTGAAATAAAAGTTAAAATCCCTTTTCAGGCCTTCCAAGTGGAAATCTATGTGTGTACACCACCACACAAATAGTTTTCTCACATTGCACAGCTAATTCAGCTTCAGGAAATACAGGTTGGTGAGGGCCTTCTTGTGTAGGTGTAATAGGGTAACAGCCCAATGTGGGTTCTCATCCCAAAAATAGGCTGTGGAAATGAAATTGCCCTTTAAAGTACATTCACATGTTTCTGTCAGGGAAGTGGTCATATTTGCTAGGGGCTTTACAGTCTGCAGGGAATACATTTTTGGGCTTTTATGTAGTGTTTTATGTGATCTAGTAGGATTATATTTTTTTATATAACAATACTTATTATTTTATATATAATTTTTCAGCAAATGACAATTAAATAGTGATGTCACATATGTCATAAAGTGCAGTGATACCAGTAAACAAGTAAACCTGGTGAAATTACATGAGAAAAATGTATGCAGTTTAGTTTATACTGTATATATATATATATATATATATACTGTATATATACCCAGATGTAATAAAACAAAATTACATGTAGTTTATAGTAGAACCTAACCAGCCTACCAAGCTTTATAACAGTTGTAACCAACTAATGCTAATGAGATAGGAGATAGAGGTAGAGCTTTTGCCTCTGACGAAGCAGGTTGAACCTGCAAAACGGCTCTCAGGCCTACACTATGCAATTTATGTCGGGAATGTTGGGGATGCAATAAAAGTGTGATTTGATTGGATCCCTCTGTGGTTGGTGCCCAGATTCTTGTCCTCTTTATTCCCACATTAATGCTAATGAGACCAGAGCTCTCTAGTGGGCTGAAGCTAGGGCTATTTCCTCTAATGATGTGGTTATCATCACAAACTGCATACTAATAGAAGGGTATGTTTGAGGAATGAATTGCCTATGGCCAGGTCCAGGCTGACACAGAGGCTGGAGAGGCACCAGCCTCTGAGCGCGGGTCACTGAAGCCAGTAGGATTCTATTTAATATTTAGAACTGAAATACATGGAGTTAATGGAATTTAACTTATTATGTGAGAAAATATTGTCATGCAGCATTGGTCTGTAACTATTTTTGATACTGTCATGATGGCTGCTTTCGCCAACCACACCTATTCATATTAGGGAGGGAAATCTTTGCTGTTTATGTGCGGGTGGTATCACAGCAGATGTGAATCTGCTTGCCATAAATTTGGTCTCCTCTTTTTATCTTCCACGATGACTTTCTATATTCTTTATTATGAAGATGTTTGCAATCTTTAGTTATTACAACTTACACTCAACCAACTGAAGTTATCTTATCTTGGTGGTAGGCCTTTTAAGTTTAGTGGATGTACGTTCCTTTTTTTATTAGCTGGAATTGTGTGTTCTATGCAATCTTCAGGCTTACAGCTTTGGGCCATGACATATATAGTTATACTTTTGGGAGATTTGCATCAGGCATTTATTTCTAAGGCAAAACTTTCACTCATTTTTTAATATGTAAGTAATTTAATCTTTGCTGTTGGTTGTATTATTTGGCTTGCACTCTTGTATATTTGGTTATTCCTTTTTGCACATTTCTTGTCATAAAAGACATTTTCTTCAATGCTATCTCGCTTTCATTTTTCTCTGAGGAAGTGGATGTTACTTGCGCTATGTACTGTATGTATTGCTTTTACATGAACAATCGTGTATTTTTCCTGGCTGTCATCATATTGCACAAGTTTCTGACTACATCAAGTGCACTTGTTAGTGCATACGCATTACTAATAATCAGGCATGCACTATATTTACTTTGAGACACTGTTTTCTGTCACGCATAGGGCCATATGCAATTCACTTTTTCTTCTAAGTTTTCTCCTAGGAGATAATTTTTCATCTTCTTTTTAAAATACCTTTTCAGCACTTCTCAATTGAAAAAGTACTGTATTACTATGAAAAAGTACTGTAGTATTCTCTTGCTTGCTGGTGGCTTAAAAGGCATTTAATTAATAAGATGTGAAAATATCACCTAGGAGAAAACATAGGAGAAAAGTGAATTGCAAATGGGCCTAGGTCTTATCTGGGCTTCACCCATCGGTTTATTGTACTGATAAGCAATGTCATTGAAGATTCATGTTGTAGATAGGGATGGTCGGAAATGCCCATTTCCAGTTCCCCAGAAATTCCAATATCCACCAATTTTCCATTTTCTGATTTTTCATTTTTCCGAACTTCAGGTTTTACCGATTTATTTTTTTCTGATTTTCCATTTTTCCAAATTTCCAATTTCAGAGAAGTATTTTATTTGTCATTTTTTTACATTGTCTAAAATGATCACAATAATATGATTTTTGGTAAGAAATTCTGCATTCTCTGATTTGTCAAATGCTTCAGAATTCTGTGATTGGGCTAAAATTACCAAGGTGCGATAAATCGGATTTCTGTTTTACAATTTCCAAATTCCAATCAGAAATTAGGAAATTTCAGTTCCACAGAATCCGAATGAGCATCCCTAGGTGTAGATAATAATAATTTTATTATTTTTCTTATATATCTATAAAATCAAGTGTGTGTGTGCATGTGTGCGTGCGTGCGTGCGTGCGTGTGTGCGTGCGTGTGTGTACATGCTGCGTTCATTGAAAAACACCATGACCAATTTCAATGAAACTTGGTATACAGATTCCTTACTGCCTTGGATTATATGTTCTGGGGGTCTCAGGCCCCTCCCTCCACTCCCCCCCCACCTCACACTGCTGAGCGAAACCAAAAACAGCCAATCAAATTTCACCCATTCATGCCAATGGAAAAAATGTAAAAGGCTGCCATTCTCACAGTAATAAAACCAGAGTCCCCAAAAGGTTAAAACAATGTATTGAAAGTCGAAGGAGCATAAAACATCCAATCAAATTTCAGCTGTGCATTTTAAATAGGAAAATGTAAACTGCAGCCATTCTTACACTGTTAGTGGCAGGGTTTTCAAACCTGGCACAGTTGGTCACTGAGTAACTGGAATCAACATTCAGGAAAGTGGTGGAGCCTACAACAGCCAATCAAAATTCACCTATTGATTTTCAAGGAGAATATTTAAATTTCTTCTATTCTTACACTGTCAAAGGCAAAGGCCTCAAACCTGGTACAGTCAGTCATTGGGTGACTGGGGTTCAAATTAACCAAATGGGGTGGAGCCACATACAGCCAATCAAATTTGTTTGCTAGATAAACTGCTTCCATGCTCACATTATTCAGGAACCCCAAAGCTCACAAACTTGGTCAAGGAGTGACTGTGTGTCAAGGTTACAAAAAGTGGGCAGAGCCAAAAAAAGATTTCACTGGGTAAATGTAATCTGGAGCCATTCCTACACTGTTAATGGCAGGTTCTCAGACTTATCACAGTTGGTCACTGGAAGACAGGGATTAATATTGAGGAAAGTGGGTGAAGCCTAAAACAGCCAATCAAAATGTACCTATTGATTTTCAAGGGGAATATTTAAATTGCTGCAATTTTTACACCGTTATGCATAGCAGAGGCCGCAAACCTTGTACAGTCAGTCCTTGGATGACTGGGGTTCAAATTCAGAAAAGGGGGTGAAGCCAAAAACAGCCAATCAGTTCTGTTTCACTTCAAATGGAAAATTTACATTATTGATGCCAAGGATCACAAAGCTCATGAACCTGGTCATTGACTGACCGTGTCAAGGGTAGAAAAAGTGGGCTGAGACAACAACAACCAAATACATACCCAGGCAATGCCGGGTCATCAGCCAGTAACTGATAAATAAAACACCTTTTTTTATCAAGCTGGTACAATGCTTCAACATTTCCACTTATGCACTGTACTGTATATACTATCTTTTCTTGCTTCTCCAATCATGTCTCCTACTTACAGATACATACAGATTATTTATTAAATATATATTATTTATTATATATTTTTCTTCTCATGAAACTGTACACGTTAAGCCTTAGGGTGCAACACTATTTTGTATGCTGCTCAGATCACATACACTATATTGGCAACACAACCATACAAACCATGGGGTTTTCATCCTTTGAACTCTATTTTAAGCTGGTGTATGTTTTACAGTATATTTCTTAACTCCTGCACCAGGGACCTCCAAGTAGCTCCTTGACTTTACTATGAACACTGCTAGCTCCAAGCTCCAAAAATTACAATAAAAATGAAAAGAGGGTTATGTTAGCACCTGGAAGCTTGTTTTGATAAGTAGTTCCCAAAACAAGACATGGGTGATTTTTAAGGTGGGGATTCACATCCTTTCTCTTTCAGCACCTCCCGCTGTGTTGAGAACCCTGCAGTTTGGGATTGTTTAATTGGTGGAGCTCCATGCTCATCTACTCTGAAACATACCGGCCTGAATCAGGGATAGATAGTTAAAAAGGTTGGTTTGTGAAGAGGAAGAAATTATTTCTTTTCATTTTTTTTTAATAATATAATATATTAAAAACAACAACAATAAATTAGAGAGAGTTAAACAAAAGGCAATATGTTATATGTGGTGATGAAGAAAATTCATCAATGCTATAAAAATGTCCACCAATATACCCAAACCCAGAATCCTAATGTTTGAGCTGGTTATTTTAATGCATACAGCAAATTAATAATCATGCCAACATAGCAATTGAATCATCTGGTAAAGTATGTACGATGCAGGCCAATAATTTATTTGTATGAGGTCAGGGTTTTTTTTGCTCTTTTAATTGAATTTGGCCCAAGGCATTTTAAACACTGAATGTTTCTTGGTTTTGCTTGTTTGATACACATAAAGATATTTATGTTTTTCCACCATACTTCTCTCAGAGTGAGTTTTCCCAGTATTTCTTCTATAAACAGTATTAGAAAAAAGAAATTAACACAATCTCTATGGTGCATTATATATGCATAAACAAAGGCAAAGATTAATGATGAATGCTCATTAATATATGGGAGTCACTATGATAAGCACTAATGAGTTCAATTTAAAGTTCCTGTCAACATCCTCCTAATAGGCCTATGAGAAGATACAAACTCCAAGCACCAATTACAGCTTGTCAACTTGTGTGGAATTAATTTCCAGATGAGTCATTCTGGAGCAAAGCCTTCCCCTGTTTCATCTCAAAATGTCTTAATCTCCGATCTGCAGAGACTCTTTGAATGCGGAAGCCAAATTAAAACACGCACTGCTAATCAGGACATTTAAAATCCTTTGTCAATAAGAATGAAGAAAGGAAAAGATGGGCTGGATGGTATGAGTACACAGAAGTTTCCTACTGGGTTTTGATGTGGAATAGCATACAAAAAATGCAATAAGTACAAAAGTAACACTTAAAGGAAACCTGAAGGGACAATTGCCATGAATGGGTACTTCACTCAGTAGATGTAAGCCTCTGGATAATCCGTCCTGTGCAGTGCAGCTGTGCTCATTCATGGACATGAACGTCCATGGGGTTCGGCATCCAGAGTGGTCTGGAGCAGTAAGTGGGAAGCCTGTGGAGAACCCTCTACCTACTAAGTATCAGATTTTTTTTTAAACTTACCGGTTTGCCTTTAGGTGCAAAAGTGGTCTATACATGCAGAAGCAAGACAGTTTTAATCAGGATAATACAATTTCTTGGCTACTAAGTTAAAGGAAACCAGAGATCGTGGGTTAAAAAGATTTTATACTCACCCGGGGCTTCCTCCAGCCCTATGAGCATGGATGGGTCCCTGGTCCTCCTCCCAAGTGCCTCCGTTCAGCCACAATCAGTCCCGGTAATCCTGCTCAATTGCAACAGTCGGGTCTTCTGTGCATGCGCAGAAGAGCCCACTGGCGTGACTGAGTATAAAATCTTTTTAACCTCCCTGGCATTATAATGATTTCTGGATTTTAGTGTCTGAAAGCAGGGCATTTTTTCATACACTTTTAGACCGTAAAAATCATACCACTATGTAGATCTGCGGCAGTTCTGGCCAATACACCCCCCCCCCAATGATCCCGCTCAGGGTTACCGCTCTGAACTGGATTTCCGGTCCGAGCTTGACTCAGGATTACCACTAAGGGTGTTAACCCGCAGTCTCTGAAAAAACAAGATACAGATCATTTTGGTGTGCTAATATAATGACATCACAATAACATCACAAAAATATAGCATATAGGCTCTAGGTAATTTTCTATCTTTTTGGGATGTTATTATTGTTGTCATATATGTAAATGGCACTTTAGCACTGTAACACTTGGCATTTTTTACCCCTGACGAAGCTTCACATTGAGGAAGTGAAACATGTAGGGTTTTGTGTGGGGCTGTGTATGTTTACATGACAATGGGCTATATCCACAAAACTTCTCATAAATGACTTATTTATCACCTAATTGATAAAAATAACCTTTCAGAACATTTACAAGCAAAATAATCACTCAAATTAAGTTGTTCCTGATTACCTTAATTTCAATATTACTTTTCTTACCTGAATTATATTATATTTTTGCTCTTTGGGAGCTTAAAAAAAGTAACAGAGATAAGGTGAAAACAGAGGTGAAAAAGCTTTGTGAATCATGCCCAATGGGAGTTAGACAGACACCCTAGTGATTATACAACTAGGTTACTTGGTGGACTCTGTCCCCTATCCATTGTGCGACTAGGTTACTATCTTTCTAGTCAGCAACTACATTTTTATTATATTTATTTTAAGTTATGTTTTAATATTTAACAATCAATCTCCTCCAGTAAGGTTACCATTGTGTACTAAACTAATCAGAGGTGTGTTTAATATTATATTATTATGCAAGATGACTGCTTCATCATTAGTTAAAAACGTATGTATGCATTAGGTAAAAATGTATGTATGCCAGACTAAAAAAGTAAAAAGTTGTTGGAATAACCATAACCCATAAGCATTCACTGGTTATACTGGTACACAGCTTGAAAATGAGCAATTAAAATTACACTTTGATTTTTGGTTGCAATTTATGAACGTTGCAACCATTTCTGTTAGGATGGTTAGGAAGGAATTTGACAAACATTATTTCACATTTCATACTTGTGTCGTATCTGTGAATACAGTTGTGCCTCATCAAAGCATTGATAACAGCACAATGCTTTTACTGAGT
The DNA here is from genome assembly GCF_040937935.1 of Hyperolius riggenbachi. Taxonomy (NCBI): domain Eukaryota; kingdom Metazoa; phylum Chordata; class Amphibia; order Anura; family Hyperoliidae; genus Hyperolius; species Hyperolius riggenbachi. The sequence goes on along the minus strand of NC_090647.1, from coordinate 366,741,469 downwards.
GTTTGGTGCAGGTGTTTAGTCCTCTAAAGTGGAAATTCTTCCTGCACTGTGCAGCTTGTTACGCCTACAGGAATATGACATTTGCTACGCCATTACACATGGCACAATGTACTTTGCCAAAATACAGTATATGATTGAATTTGTATTTGAGCGTATGGGTAGGTAGGGTGATCTGAGAGCACTCTGGCTATAGATAACTCTGACACTGTATTCGGCCTGAGAAAGAGCGCTGAGACCCACGAAAGGCATTCTCAAGTGCATATTAAAGTTCTTTGGCTATCATTCATAAAGCATTTCCGCATGCGGAAATGCTTAAAACAGCTGACTTTACCGAACACTCGGCAAAGTAAGCATTCTTAAAGGCTCTTTTCGAATGAAAAAATGACACTACCGAGCAGAGTGATAAATCACCGCCTTGTGCGGTGATTATCGGAACAAATGTAGCAAAATGTTAATTCATGAAGATCACCGCAAGCGGTGTGAGGTCGGGAAGTACCGCTCACTCTGATGTGGAGATAACAATGTAAGTGAATGGAGACACACAGACCTCCCAGGAAGCTGCAGCAGAGCGGAACACGGAGAAATGTATCAACTTGGCAGCTTCCGTGTCTCCGCAAGCCTACCGCCTGCCTACCGCCAGCCTAGTTCGGGGAATCTCCGCACTGCTACCGCACATGGATACTTGTTTATGAATGCCCACCCAGAAGTCTAAAATAACGGCAGCAGTGTTTTCCCGCATTGATTCCCCTTATCGACAGCTCCTTTATTAATGATAGCCTTTGTCATTATCTGACCTTGACCTCACTTTGGTAAGCCACCTCACCTCTGTAATTTTAACTGTTTTTAATGCAGTTTTATCATCATCAGGGTGCCTCCCCCTTTGTATTTGAGAGTATAGCTCTTTTTGACTGTTTTTATAGCTGGAAACTGAAATGGAAGATCCTTTTAAGTAACATTAAATATTAAAATGATTTGTATAATACTGAAATATATACCAGCACAGTATTTTAATAAATGTGGAAAAATATAATATAGGTGACTATTGGCTAGTCAGGCACTAAGGTCAAGACTCAGCAACTCCTATTTGCAAAATATTTAACACATTTAACTGTTTGCTGTATTCTACAGAGGCTATATACTCATTATGATGAATAATTCCTCTGCTTACTGAATCAGAAACTGATTAACACAATATATATACTTACCGAACCTATTATTTATACAGCAATCACTTCAGCAGTTTATAAAGTGTAACTTTTACAACTTTAATTAAGATGTGTGATGTGAATATACATTTATGCTGATTGTACTGGGATCATGAAAAAAAACAAATGAAGAGCAAACTACATAAAACAAATTGGAATCTGACCTGGGTTACTGCATTCTTCCATGCCAACCTGCTGATTATAATAGTAAGAAAGAGATGAGTCACAGAATTGCACCAGTTTGCTTGCTTGTAACTCAGATATGGAGTGATATATTTTTCTCTTTTTTTGTTTGTTTGATATTCAGTATTTTCAGAAAATACTCTTCCTGCTTAGATATTTAACTCGCTAGACAATACTCTTCCTGCTTAGAAATGTTAACCCGTCAGCATCTTTAAATGAAATTTGAAGATGCTGCCCCCATTTTAACCTCAGCCAGCAGAACTTGTTATTCTATCTATTAAAGCCATGCAAATCGGCGCAGGGAGCAGTTTTGATAGTTACTTACCTGTTCCAGGTACTGGACCGGCTTCTCTTCCTCCACCCACAGCGATACATTCACAACATCCTCTCCTGACTTCCAATCACATGTTATTACATGTGATCAGGGCTCATAGGATAGTGTCAGCATTGCAGCGACAGCCGTTGGTGGAAGAGTGTAATGGAAGTGTCCAATGTCTGGGCAGGTAACCATGACAGCTCCCTGCACTGCTCTGCATAAATTGCCAGGCTGGGGAAGGTATACTTCCGCAGTGGCAGAAATAATTTGACCTTGCAGCCACATAAAGTTTTACATTATATTGCTGCTAAAAGGTTAATAAAGTACAGTTTTTAATCCATAGTACCAAACAAAGATGGTCATTGAGATGCTAACTATTCTGGTTTGCCTGCAAATTGAATGCAAATTGTATGCAACTTGGAATGGGCAATCAAATTGGAAGAGGCAATCAAATCTAGCACCGGCCCAATTCCTAACTGCATACAATGTGCATATACTTTGCATGCAAGCTGGAATTATTAACATCTCATTCACCATCTTTAGTATCAAAGCAGTAAAATAAGGAAAAAAAAACTTAAAATGACCATTGTGCAGATGACAACTGTCAAACTAGTTGTGGACTGTAATGCTACATACACACTTGAGATAAAAGTATTTGGAAAAGGCAAGATCACAGACCAATTTTACCCCACTCCATGTAGTATGAGAGCCATACTCTACACAGTCTATTCTATTAAGCTGAACTCCCCATAAAGGCTCATACACACATCAGACCATAGTCTTTTGAAAATGAAAGATCACAGACCAATTTTACCCCCTTCCATGTAGTATGTGTAGTATGAGAGCCATACCTTCACAGTCTATTCTATGGAGCTGAACTCCCCATCAGACAGAAATCTTTGCAGGATGCTGCACACAAAGATGCTGTAGACATTCCAAAGATCTGTATCTGCAAAAGATCTGTTCCTGCAAAATGCATTCATAGTCTATGATATCTGCAGATCATCATACACACCTTGTTTATCAGACATTCATCTGCATATCAGATCCACCAGGATGGATTTTCAGATCTGCAGATAATTGTCTGATCTGCAGATGAATGTCTGTTAAACAAGGTGTGTATGATGATCTGCAGATCTCATAGACTATGAATGCAATTTGCAGGAACGGATCTTTTGCAGGAACAGATCTTTTGCAGATACTGATCTTTTGAATGTCTACAGCATCTTTGTGTGCAGCATCTTGCAAAGATTTCTATCTGATGGGGAGTGCAGCTCCATAGAATAGACTGTGTAGGTATGGCTCTCATACTACATGGAATGGGGTAAAATTGGTCTGTGATCTTGCCTTTTCCAAAGACTTCTATCTCAAGTGTGTATGTAGCATTAGCGTGTTGCTTTGGACAACTGCATTTGCACACAACCACTGCTTTGTTTTTTGGGTTTATTTTTTTTTAAGTATTTTATGACCATTTGCAGTTTTCAACTTTTTCTGCAGCATTTAATTGTTCTCTTTTGCACTGGGAGCATACTAGCCAGTCTGGGAGCATACTAGCCAGTGCAGAAAACCAAGCGTTTTCTGCACTAAGCATTTTTCAAGTTTTGGTGCATTTTTGGTGCATTTTTGTATGTGTTTGAATTTGTCATTGTGCTTCACATTTGCGTTTTCATGCTTTTGCATTTGTATTATTTTCCCTAATCGATGGAGTAAATACAGTATCATATTTGTATTTTTTTTTAAGCATCAAAAATGCATGTAATTTGTTATAACTTTTGTTTTTTAATGTGTTTTCTGTTCATGCAGTAGTTACTATATATGTGAGGTAATACAATTGTCAAAAGATAGCTTTCTGCTTTGCTTTACTACAATAGGTATAACTTCAAGACTGGTGAAGCATGTCAATGCAGTACATGGAGGAAACCCAAGATGTTTGACGCTGGTTAAATTAAAAATTGTCAGCAAAGACAGATGATGTGATGACAGGAACAACGACTGACGAGGGGAGGCCTATTGTATGTGTTGGCCGGGGCCTCAATAATCATAACTAAATAGGGGGAATTTCAGAAAAGAAAAGTGAGGGACAGAAATAAATGGTTCTAATCCTTGCACTCCTCATTTAAAATTAAAATAAAACTCAAGGCTGAAGTTAAGCTATGAACTATAATAGAAATCAAAAGTATAATTAATCTGGAGAACTTGACAGAGTAACCGAAAGTACTAACATAACAATGAACAACAGTATTGGAACTATGGATTGTTTTACAGCCTACACATAAAGGAATTGATTAGCATGTTATATTTTATTTATTTCAGCCAAGGGCATTAGAGCACTGGAGTCCACAAACCAGCTTTGCATTGCAAACACACTTTACAACCTCTAAAATATTGGTGCACTGCAGAGCGCTAAGTTCCATATGCATTTTAATTGTCAATAAATCTGCTGATTTCCAATATCTATTTTTATGCTAATTATAAATGTGACCAGCATGATCGTTTGCTCTGCAACATGTAAACTAATTAAAATACAGATGGCTTTCTTATCAGAACATAAAGATTCAATTACACTTTAATAATCTCGCTTTTGCATTTCCGTGTGTAATATAATGCTGTCATGGTCTGAGGACACAAATGGGGCAGATTTCAGGGTTCTGGACCAAGAAATGACATTTTAATGGAATAGATCTAAGTTCAATGAATGCCACTCCATTAAAGTCTATGGAGTTATTGATGCAAGGAATTATAAAGGCAGCCTTCCACTCAAGCAAATCCCACATAATAGCAATGTACTTTCTCAAAAGAATGAAATTGCTGCCCAATCTATGTGGCGTGCCTCATGCCCAAATTACCTGTATAGATCTATACTCAATGATAACATACATTCTTATAATGTACAACTGCGTCTGGCTATTGAAAGCAGCATGTGAGCTAAGTAACTAGCAGTCTTGCTTTGCAGTAGTAAGGACCCAGGATCAAATCTTGGCTAGGACGCTATCTCCATGGAGTATGCATGTTCTCAGATGTTTGCGTGGGTTTTCTTGGGGCACTCCGGTGACAAAAAGAAAATACGTATAAGTTAATATATTGGTTTGGTCTACCAAAATCGGTTTATGATTATGGAAGGGGTGTTAGAATATGGTAGGGATTACATTGTCGGCCAAAGCAGGAAAAAAGGGTGCAGGAGCCCTTATGGAATAAACGGTGCCGCCGTAGGCGACCTATGATAAATGCTTCCACAAAGCCATTTTTTCCACAAGTCTGTGTGGAAAAAATTGCCCCTCTTGATGGTAATTCGGCACCTCTAGGCACCCAAATGTATCTTCATAGTTGCATATCGCAGCTTTGAGTAAGGGGGGGGCTGAGGTTAAGGATCGGGATTTAGGGTTAGGCACCACTAGGGGGGTTAGGATTAGGCACCATCAGGGGAGTATTTGGGGTTAGGCACCACCAGGGGGGTCCTAAGAATTAGGCACCACCAGGGGGGTCCTAAGGGTTAGGCACCACCAGGGGGGTTCGGGTTAGGCACCACCGGGGGGTCTTAGTCTTAGGCATTGGTAGAAGGAGGGTTATGTGTGAGTGTGAGAGTAGGGTTAAGCTTAGCAAGAGTAAGATATCAGTAAATAATATCAATATTCTACTATGGAAATTTAGTAGTAGAATATTGCTAATTTTAGCGAGATTCTACTACCAGCAAACCCAGCGCCATTTTTTCCACACGCCTTTTTTCATGTACGCATTGTCGGCTCCTCTGAGAGAAAGTAAATGACATATATTTGTCTACATACTCTGAAGTGCTGTGGAAAATGTCAGCATTACAGTAATATATTATTAATAATAATAATAAGGATGTAGTTAGCAGCAACTGTAATAAATATTACTTTTCAGTGAACAAAACCTTTTTTAGTTTCCAAAAATAGACAACTGGCTAGTCATAGAAATGTGCAATAATAACACAGGCCTCTTGTGTGCTGTTGCAAGCATGGTTCATATATTTATTCAGCTAGGAATATATACTGTCACCTGATAAATGACAGCTGATGTGAAAATATAGCAGGAAATTATTATCACTTGTGTTACGTAAAGTGCCAAACATATAGAATAAAGGGTTTATGTGTTATAATATAGAATTATAGCATTTTGCACATTTTGTATTAAAATGTTTTCACCTATCTTTTTCTGTTAACACCTTTGCTGGCTGAATCTGTGGCTTGCTGTAATGTCCTTAGCCTTGTGTTCAGATGCAGTATAATAACTGTTCCAGTCATGGTGTTCTGTTCTAACAACTCCGAAAAGACTGGGTATGTCTTATAGATAAGTGAGAGGAAAATACATAGTGCAACAAATACTTATTTTAAAAAGCAGTAGTGTATTGTACCGTGTTAGCCATCAGTAAAAGCAAGACGTTTTAAATCAGGATGATACCATTTATCATCCTGATACAAATCTGGTTGTACCTTATAGCTTGGCTGTAAATTATAGCGTTCTTAATGTGCTTGGGATGAAAACTGTCACATCTTAGGTATGTGGGACGGTCTGTAGGTTTGCGATACACTGAAGGGCGGCTTCAAAACATCAAATGACCGATTTAATAGCAGAAACAAAATTTATAAATTGGTTCAAAGCTGTGGAGAAGGGTTTGAATAAGGACAACAACTTTCTATATTGGTATGAGATTGATGATATTTGAACTGTCTAGGCCACTCTAGCTGAACTTGTGAACTAAGAATTTACGATACCTCTGGGTCAATCCTAATACCAGGTCTGTGAGCAATGGAGTAAACAAGGATCCTTATCTTACCCCATTTAGATGGTCTGTTTGAATTAAGGCATCTTAATGACGTATTTATGCTTGAAAAAAATATCTGTTTTCCCTTTTGATGTTGCATGTATATAAGCTGTCTGTACCACCAGCTTGCAAACTAACAGGATGTAAACCTGACGAAGGCTGCAAGGCCGAAAGCTTGTTTATTCTTATTCATTTGTAGTTAGCCAATAAATGGTATCATCCTGATTTAAAACTTCTTTATTTTAAAAAGAAAATATTTCTTGCCTTGTTGTAGAGCACCTACCTTAAATACTCCATGAATGACACAGAACAGGCATGAGGATCAGGTTCTCTGACTACACTTACACTCTACTTGCTACAATAGTCAGCTTCAATAGTTACTGAAGGGGACCGGTCAGCAAGGATTATGGTCAATAATGGAATTAACATTTTATAGTGAGGTTCACTGTCTCATCTGCTAACCCCTTTGTCTACTCCCCTAGTATCTCTACCCCATTACCCTCTAGCTCGCATGGGCAGAGTTTACTGTTTCTGTTGCCTACAATTAACATGTACAGGTAATAGATGATACTGACAGTAGAATATTGTTAAATATTCAAATATTGTACTACTTAATTCATATAGAAAAATATTGGTAATATTTATCAATATTTTACTATGTCCTAACCCAGCCCTATTCTTACACAGAACCCTCCCTCTACCGATGCCTAACCTTAACCACCCCCCAGGTGGTGCCTAACCTTAACCCACTCTGGTGGTGCCTAAAGTTAACCACCACCCCAATGCCTAACACTAAGGACCCTCCCCATTCCTAATACTAAAGATCCTGCCGATGCCTTACCCTATCTTTCTTTTGAAAATAGCAGGCATTTTTTCAACAGGGCATGCTTTGCATCTTTTCAATTGTTCTGCATATATTGTTTATGATGTATATATATCATAACAAATTATAAAGGTTTAAAGCGGATCCGAGATGAAAAGCTAACTATAACAAGTAACTTGTGAATATATCTTATGTACAGTTTAGATTGTATAAACAGCAAATCTATCTGCAAACAGCTTTAACCACTTGCCGACCGCACACTCATACCGTGTGGCGGCAAAGTGACAGCTGCAGGACCAGCGACGTACATCTGCGTCGCCGGCTGCAGACTAATTAATCAGCGAACGCGTGGCTGCAGCCACGCGATCGCTACGTCACACCGTTCGGCCCCCTTGTGACGTTAGCCCGCCGGCCAATCAGCAGCGCCGGCGGGCTGTAAAAGTTCAAACTGCCCAATAGAACGCGTATAATACAGTTTGTTTACGTAACAAACTGTATTATACTGCCTGCCTCCCGCTGGTGGTCACACTTAGCGATCGACCACCAGCGAGGAGAGCATGCACAGTATATGCACACACACACACACTTTAGGAGCCCCACAGACCCCCCGATCACCCGCAGCACCCATCAGACCCACCCCCCATGTACCCCCCTGCAGCCCAGACCTAACCACCCCCCATGTCACCCATCAATAAATCCCTGTCACCACCTGACACTTCTATCCATCAGATCAGACCCCCAACTACCCCTTAGGGGTATCTGATCACCCCCCACACCTCCAGATCTCCCCCGACCCCCCCCCCCCACTGTATACTGAACCTATCTATCTCCCCTGCATGTGTCTCCTATCTATCTCCTCACTGATCAGCTGCCAATCACCTATCAGTCACCTGTCAATCATCCCTTGTCACCACCTGTCACTGCCCCCATCAGATCAGATCCCCAACTGCCCCTTAGGGGCTTCTGATCACCCACCTATCCTTTCAGATCCCCCCGAGACCCCCCCTGATCAAATCAGCAATCCATCATTTACATTTGTTTTTCCCTGTAAACACACACTTATTACCTGTCAATAATCCATCTATCACACCCTGTCACTCCTATCCATCAGATCAGACCCCATCTACCCCTTAGGGGTATCTGATCACCCCCCACCCCTTCAGATCTCCCCCACCCCTGACACCCCCCCCCCTGTATACTGCATCTATCTTTCTTCCCTGTAATTGCCCGCTGATCAGCTGTCAATCACCTATCCGTCACCTGTCAATCATCCCTTGTCATCACCTGTCACTGCCCCCATCAGATCAGACCCCCAACTGCTCCTTAGGGGCTTCTGAACACCCACCCTTTCAGACCCCCCCGAGACCCCGCCAATCACATCAGCAGTCCATTGTTTACATCTGTTTTTCCCTGTAAACACCCACCTATTACCCGTCAATAACCCATCTATCAACCCCTGTCACTCCTATCCATCAGATCCCCAACTGCCCCTTAGGGGCTTCTGATCACCCACCCCTCTCAGATCCTCCCCACACCTCCCTAGTGCATTGCTTGGGTATATCCCCCCCCCCCTGCCATTGTGTATCTTATCTACTGTCTGTAAGGCTTGATTGTGCTTTGTTTGGCTACAATTGTCTCAATTGCCCTGTGATTGGCATCGATTGTCACGTAATTGGTTTTTGATTGCTCAGTGATTGGCTTCAATTGCCCCGAGATTGGGTTTGATTGCACCAATTGCCCTCTGATTGGCTGTTTTGCCCTGTGTCTCGATTGTCTGAACTTCTCTGTGATTAGCATCGATTGTCGTGTGATTGGCTTCGATTGCCACGTAATTTGTTATTGATTGTCGTGTTATTGAATTCAATTGCTCCTTGATTGCGCAGATTGCTGTAATTGTGTTGTAATTGCCTTGTGATTGTTTTTGATTATTTGTGGATGTTTCTGATTGCTCTCTGATCCCCAACCCCCCCCCCCCCCCCCCCTCACCGTCATCTACAGGTACATGGACCAGTCGGATGAGAATGATTGGGCCGACTTATTCGACGAATCTTCTGGTTCAGAGTGCGATCCTGTAGACAGCAGTGGCTCTCTGTCCGATTGTTTCCGATGACAAGGTTGAGGTCCCGGCTAGAGCCAGGCGTACCACACCCCATGTCACTGGACTGCAGGTGGCGGAAGATCAGTCTCAAGGGCAGCAGAGTGGTGCTGGCGCTGATCTGATTTTTCTTGGTGAGGCATGCACCAGCAGCGCAGCATCTCCTGGACCTATCAACACCAGTACTACTGTAGAAGACCCTGGTGAAGTGGCAAACACCAGCCTGGTAGTAGAAACTGGTTCGGTGGTATGTGCATTCGCAGCCACCAAGTAGACTGGCCCGTACTCCCATTAGTTTCCCAGAGGTGCTGGCAAACCCTGATTGGCATTCCTCTGATCCCGCCGCACCCGTACTGCCCCCTTTCACCGCCCAGTCTGGAGTCCAGGTGGAGACAGTTGAACTAGGATCGGCCCTAGACGTTTTTGAACTGTTCCTCACCCAGGATCTCCTTGACTTACTTGTGGCTGAGACCAACCGTTATGCCACACAATTTATAACCGCCAATCCGAAAAGCTGCCACGCCCAGCCTTTTTGGTGGAAACCACTCCAAGTTTCCGAACTTAAAATGCTTTTGGGCCTTCTCCTCAACATGGGTATTACCCAAAAAAATGTATTACGCTCTTATTGACCTACACGCCAAAGACATAACATGCCCATGTTCTCTGCTGCCATGTCCAGGTCGCGATTTGAGATCATCCTGCGCTTCCTGCATTTCAATGACAACAAAACCTGTCATGCAAGAGACCACCCAGCTTATGACCGGCTCCACAAAATTCGGCACCTCATAGACCACCTGGCATCCACATTTGCAGATGCTTATACCCCTGAACAGAACATCTGTGTAGACTTGGCATCAAACAGTACATCCCAAGCAAGCGTGCCCGGTATGGGGTGAAACTGTATAAGCTCTGTGATAGGACCACAAGCTATACATCTCGTTTTAGGGTCTATGAGGGAAAAGACTCAAAATTGGAGCTGGTCGGATGTCCTGAAAGATTGTGTGGGACTTGGTGTCACCCTTGTTCCATATGGGGTACCATCTTTATGTGGACAACTTTTACATAAGTGTGGCCCTCTATCAGCACTTAAAGTTAGAAGGAATCCGATGCTGTGGCACCGTGCAGCCTAGTCGCCGGGGCTTCCCCAAACGGCTCGTTAACACCAGACTTCAACAGGGGGAGAGGGCCACCTTGTGTACTGATGATTTGCTCTCGGTGAAATGGAAGGACAAGAGGGACGTTTACCTTGTCTACCACTCACACAGACAGGACAGTAAAAATTACACAGGCAACAGAGGTCAACATGGAAAGGGTGGACTTCAATGACCAGATGTTACGGCCCTATTTAATTTCCCGGAATACCAGACGCTGGTATAAGAAAGTGTCTGTGTATTTAATTCAATTGGCAATGTACAACAGCTTTGTTCTCTACAGTAAGGCTGGGAGAACTGGATCTTTCCTTCAATTCCAGGAAGAGATCGTTTCGGCACTCCTGTATCCAGGAGGTGCCAGAGCCCAACCCCCAAATGCAACTAGCTGGCTGCATGGAAGGCATTACGCCTACCCGATTCCCAGTACCCCAACTCAACGCAACCCCAGAAAAAGATGTCGTGTCTGCAGCAAGGCTGGAATAAGGCGTGACACCCTGTTTACTGTCCCTCCTGTCCTGACCAGCCTGGCCTATGCCTAGGGGAGTGTTATGAGAGGTACCACGAGAAGGCACACTTTTAGAACCTAGGGAACTACAGACACAGCAGTAGGCACACAAGGGTCTGTCAGTACTATTTCACACTGGCGCGATGCGTTAGGGCAAATTGCCTAGCAAAAGTCACACTTTGCGGTCCCCCCCTACGCCGGAAGTGCTTGACTTAACGCTAGTGCATGCCTACGTTACTGCATGGCTTCTGCGGCAATTTGGGCTGGCCCAGAAGTCATGTTAGTCTACGGCGACGCAGTTAATTACTAGGCCGAATGCTACTTTTGTGGTATTCCCTGAAGGTCTGTTTTGGGCGAGACGGTGCGGCGGGCTCGACCGACCGGATAGGCCAGTATGCAGTGTGAACCCATACATCAGGTTTTGAGAGATCCAAATACACTGACCTGCCAGAAACCTCTCCTTTCACTTGGGACAGAATGCATAATGTACTTCGCCATGTATCTGTGCGATTTGCACTTTGCACATTGACCCATGGGGGAGGAGAAGTTTGTCCTCAGATCGCAAGTAAAAAAAAAACAAAAAAACAGGTAAGCAAAAAAGTTAATGTTTGGTTACCAATGTTATTGTTTGGTTTGAACATATTTAATAAAGTTTAAAAAGTTAATGTTAATGTTATTGAAGTGCTTTGCTGCTTGCTTGCTTGCTTTTTTATTTTTTTTTATTTTTTTCTTCTTCTTCTCTCTTTTTTCCAACCGACCAATCAGCTGCAGCACTGATGGTGCATACTGACAGAAGCATTGCGCTTCTGTCAGGTTACACAAAATCGGTGCATGCAGCGCTGTAGGACGAGATTTCTCCTCCACAGTAAAAAAGATACGTTTGCCGAGGCATATGGGCCGAGGAGCGGTGTTGGGGGTTTATATGCTTTGGCAAGCACTTTGTATCAAAAAAGAACTCAAGCAATGATTTCTCCATTCACATCGATCGATGTGGATGAATAAATCAGGTTTGCCGGGGGATACGAGCTGGTGGGATTGGATTTTTGTGGTGGCAACTCCTATGTCCAGGTGGATGCCTTCCCCTCCTTTTTGTTTTGTTTTTTCGTTTTTCTTCTCTCTTTTTTCTATCCAGACCAACCGACCGACCAATTAGCTGCAGCACTGATGGTGCATCCTGACAGAAGCATTGTGCTTCTGTCAGGTTACACAAAATCGGTGCATGCAGCGCTGTAGGACGAGACTTCTCCTCCACAGTAAAAAAGATACGTTTGCCGAGGCATATGGGCCGAGGAGCGGTGTTGGGGTTTATATGCTTTGGCAAGCACTTTGTATCAAAAAAGAACTCAAGCAATGATTTCTCCATTCACATCGATCGATGTGGATGAATAAATCAGGTTTGCCTGGGCATGCGAGCTGGTGGGTTTGGATTTTTGGGGTGGCAGCTCCTATGTCCAGGCGGGCGCCTTCCCCTCCTTTTTGTTTTGTTTTTTCGTTTTTCTTCTCTCTTTTTTCTATCCAGACCGACCGACCAATCAGCTGCAGCACTGATGGTGCATCCTGACAGAAGCATTGCGCTTCTGTCAGGTTACACAAAACATCGGCGCATGCAGCGCAGCAGGACGAGATTTCTCCTCCACAGTAAAAAAGATACGTTTATCCTATCCAGATCCTGTTGCAATATGACACTATCTTCCTGAGAGTTGATGATTCTGCACAATTTTGTATCATCTGCAAAAATAGCAACATTGCTCACTACTGCATCTACTAGGTCATTAATAAATAAATTGAAGAGCACTGGGCCCAGTACAGACCCCTGTGGGACCCCACTGCTAACAGTCTCCCATTTTGAGTACTATCCATTGACCACAACTCTTTGTTTTCTGTCCATTAGCCAGTTCCCTATCCATGCACACAAACTCTTTCCCAGTCCTTGCATCCTCAATTTTTGCACCAGACTTCTGTGGGGAACAGTGTCGAAGGCCTTTGCAAAGTCCAAGAATATCACATCTACAGCATTCCCAATATCCATATTAGCATTCACTACCTCATAAAAGCTGAGCATGTTAGTCAAACAGGACCTGTCTTTAGTAAACCCATGTTGATGCTGAGAAATAAGATTATTTTCTACTATGAAGTCATGTATGGTATCTCTTAGTAACCCCTCAAATAGTTTGCATACAACTGATGTTAAGTTTACAGGTCTATAATTTCCTGGATCAGATTTTTTGCCCTTCTTAAATAATGGGAAAATGTGGGCTGTACGCCAATCCACTGGGACTCTGCCAGTTGCAAGAGAGTCACAAAAGATATGATAAAGGGGCTTAGCTATAACTGAACTTAATTCCCTTAGGACCCGAGGATGCATGCCATCCGGGCCAGGTGCCTTGTCTATTTTTAATTTATTTAGTCTTGCCTTTACTTCTTCCTGCGTTAAGTATTTAATATTACAGTTAGAAGATTGAGACTCTTCTGCCTCTGTAATTTGCAACAGTGCTGTTTCCTTTGTGAAGACAGAAGCAAAGAAAGCATTTAATAACTCTGCCTTACCTTGGTCAACCACCATTGAGTTCCCACCCTCATCCTTTAGGAGTCCTATACAGTCAACCTTTCTTTTTTTAGAGTTGATGTACTTGTAAAACTTTTTTGGGTTAGATTTGATATCCCTAGCGATTTGATTTTCAGCTTCGATCTTTGCCAGCCTAATTTCTTTTTTACAATTTTTATTGCACTCCTTATAATTGCTTAGTGCAGCCTCGGTCCCCTCATGTTTTAGGACCTTATAGGCATTCCTTTTCCTCTTCATTTTATCCCTAACCTTTCAATTCATCCATAGAGGCCTTTTTTTATTCCTAGACATTTTGTTTCCATATGGGATATACATACTACAATATTGATTGAGAATAAGTTTAAAAGCTCGATCGATGTGGATGAATAAATCAGGTTTGCCTGGGCATGCGAGCTGGTGGGTTTGGATTTTTGGGGTGGCAGCTCCTATGTCCAGGCGGACGCCTTCCCCTCCTTTTTGTTTTGTTTTTTCGTTTTTCTTCTCTCTTTTTTCTATCCAGACTGACCGACCAATCAGCTGCAGCACTGATGGTGCATCCTGACAGAAGCATTGCGCTTCTGTCAGGTTACACAAAACATCGGCGCATGCAGCGCTGCAGGACGAGATTTCTCCTCCACAGTAAAAAAGATACGTTTGCCGAGGCATATGGGCCGAGGAGCGGTGTTGGGGTTTATATGCTTTGGCAAGCACTTTGTATCAAAAAAGAACTCAAGCAATGATTTCTCCATTCACATCGATCGATGTGGATGAATAAATCAGGTTTGCCTGGGCATGCGAGCTGGTGGGTTTGGATTTTTGGGGTGGCAGCTCCTATGTCCAGGCGGGCGCCTTCATCTCCTTTTTGTTTTGTTTTTTCGTTTTTCTTCTCTCTTTTTTCTATCCAGACCGACCGACCAATCAGCTGCAGCACTGATGGTGCATCCTGACAGAAGCATTGCGCTTCTGTCAGGTTACACAAAACATCGGCGCATGCAGCGCAGCAGGACGAGATTTCTCCTCCACAGTAAAAAAGATACGTTTGCCGAGGCATATGGGCCGAGGAGCGGTGTTGGGGTTTATATGCTTTGGCAAGCACTTTGTATCAAAAAAGAACTCAAGCAATGATTTCTCCATTCACATCATAGTTACATAGTTATTTTGGTTGAAAAAAGACATACGTCCATCGAGTTCAACCAGTACAAAGTACAACTCCAGCCCGTCCCCCACATACCCCTGTTGATCCAGAGGAAGGTGAAAAAAACCCCACAAGGCATGGTCCAATTAGCCCCAAAAGGGAAAAATTCATTCCTGACTCCAGATGGAAATCAGATAAAATCCCTGGATCAACATCATTAGGCATAACCTAGTAATTGTAGCCATGGATGTCTTTCAACGCAAGGAAAGCATCTAAGCCCCCTTTAAATGCAGGTATAGAGTTTGCCATAACGACTTCCTGTGGCAATGCATTCCACATCTTAATCACTCTTACTGTAAAGAACCCTTTCCTAAATAAATGGCTAAAACGTTTTTCCTCCATGCGCAGATCATGTCCTCTAGTCCTTTGAGAAGGCCTAGGGACAAAAAGCTCATCCGCCAAGCTATTATATTGCCCTCTGATGTATTTATACATGTTAATTAGATCCCCTCTAAGGCGTCTTTTCTCTAGACTAAATAAACCCAGTTTATCTAACCTTTCTTGATAAGTGAGACCTTCTATCCCACGTATCAATTTTCTAGCTCGTCTCTGCACCTGCTCTAAAACTGCAATATCTTTTTTGTAATGTGGTGCCCAGAACTGAATTCCATATTCCAGATGTGGCCTTATTAGAGAGTTAAACAGGAGAAATAATATGCTAGCATCTCGAGTTTTTATTTCCCTTTTAATGCATCCCAAAATTGTGTTCGCTTTAGCTGCAGCGGCTTGGCATTGAGTACGATTATTTAACTTGTTGTCGATGAGTACTCCTAAGTCCTTCTCCAATTTTGGTGTCCCCAACTGTATCCCATTTATTTTGTATGGTGCTAGACCATTGGTACGACCAACATGCATGACTTTACATTTGTCTAAATTGAACTTCATGTACCATGTATGTGCCCATATAGCCATCCTATCCAGATCCTGTTGCAATATGACACTATCTTCCTGAGAGTTGATGATTCTGCACAATTTTGTATCATCTGCAAAAATAGCAACATTGCTCACTACTGCATCTACTAGGTCATTAATAAATAAATTGAAGAGCACTGGGCCCAGTACAGACCCCTGTGGGACCCCACTGCTAACAGTCTCCCATTTTGAGTACTATCCATTGACCACAACTCTTTGTTTTCTGTCCATTAGCCAGTTCCCTATCCATGCACACAAACTCTTTCCCAGTCCTTGCATCCTCAACTTTTGCACCAGACTTCTGTGGGGAACAGTGTCGAAGGCCTTTGCAAAGTCCAAGAATATCACATCTACAGCATTCCCAATATCCATATTAGCATTCACTACCTCATAAAAGCTGAGCATGTTAGTCAAACAGGACCTGTCTTTAGTAAACCCATGTTGATGCTGAGAAATAAGATTATTTTCTACTATGAAGTCATGTATGGTATCTCTTAGTAACCCCTCAAATAGTTTGCATACAACTGATGTTAAGTTTACAGGTCTATAATTTCCTGGATCAGATTTTTTGCCCTTCTTAAATAATGGGAAAATGTGGGCTGTACGCCAATCCACTGGGACTCTGCCAGTTGCAAGAGAGTCACAAAAGATATGATAAAGGGGCTTAGCTATAACTGAACTTAATTCCCTTAGGACCCGAGGATGCATGCCATCCGGGCCAGGTGCCTTGTCTATTTTTAATTTATTTAGTCTTGCCTTTACTTCTTCCTGCGTTAAGTATTTAATATTACAGTTAGAAGATTGAGACTCTTCTGCCTCTGTAATTTGCAACAGTGCTGTTTCCTTTGTGAAGACAGAAGCAAAGAAAGCATTTAATAACTCTGCCTTACCTTGGTCAACCACCATTGAGTTCCCACCCTCATCCTTTAGGAGTCCTATACAGTCAACCTTTCTTTTTTTAGAGTTGATGTACTTGTAAAACTTTTTTGGGTTAGATTTGATATCCCTAGCGATTTGATTTTCAGCTTCGATCTTTGCCAGCCTAATTTCTTTTTTACAATTTTTATTGCACTCCTTATAATTGCTTAGTGCAGCCTCGGTCCCCTCATGTTTTAGGACCTTATAGGCATTCCTTTTCCTCTTCATTTTATCCCTAACCTTTCAATTCATCCATAGAGGCCTTTTTTTATTCCTAGACATTTTGTTTCCATATGGGATATACATACTACAATATTGATTGAGAATAAGTTTAAAAGCTCGATCGATGTGGATGAATAAATCAGGTTTGCCTGGGCATGCGAGCTGGTGGGTTTGGATTTTTGGGGTGGCTGCTCCTATGTCCAGGCGGACGCCTTCCCCTCCTTTTTGTTTTGTTTTTTCGTTTTTCTTCTCTCTTTTTTCTATCCAGACTGACCGACCAATCAGCTGCAGCACTGATGGTGCATCCTGACAGAAGCATTGCGCTTCTGTCAGGTTACACAAAACATCGGCGCATGCAGCGCTGCAGGACGAGATTTCTCCTCCACAGTAAAAAAGATACGTTTGCCGAGGCATATGGGCCGAGGAGCGGTGTTGGGGTTTATATGCTTTGGCAAGCACTTTGTATCAAAAAAGAACTCAAGCAATGATTTCTCCATTCACATCGATCGATGTGGATGAATAAATCAGGTTTGCCTGGGCATGCGAGCTGGTGGGTTTGGATTTTTGGGGTGGCAGCTCCTATGTCCAGGCGGACGCCTTCCCCTCCTTTTTGTTTTGTTTTTTCGTTTTTCTTTTCTCTTTTTTCTATCCAGACCGACCGACCAATCAGTTGCAGCACTGATGGTGCATCCTGACAGAAGCATTGCGCTTCTGTCAGGTTACACAAAACATTGGCACATGCAGCGCTGCAGGACGAGATTTCTCCTCCACAGTAAAAAAGATATGTTTGCCGAGGCATATGGGCCGAGGAGCGGTGTTGGGGTTTATATGCTTTGGCAAGCACTTTGTATCAAAAAAGAACTCAAGCAATGATTTCTCCATTCACATCGATCGATGTGGATGAATAAATCAGGTTTGCCTGGGCATACAAGCTGGTGGGTTTGGATTTTTGGGGCGGCAGCTCCTATGTCCAGGCGGACGCCTTCCCCTCTTTCTTTTTTTTTTTTCACATTTTTGGGCAGATATTTGTTCATCCACATTGATCGATGCGAATGAAGGGATGTTTGCTGTTCATTTTTCCTTTCAACCCAGAATGCACTACCTGTATGCCCAATATAAGAAGTATAGCAGAAATACTGGCCATACATGTAATGATTGCAGAGACCCTAAAATGCCGGGACAGACCCCACAAATGACCCCATTTTGGAAAGAGGACACCCAAAAGTATTCCGTGAGGTGCATGGTGAGTTCATAGAAGATTTTATTTTTTTGTCACAAGTTAGCATAAATTGTTTTTTTTTGTTTTTTTTCACAAAGTATCCTTTTCTGCTAACTTGTGACAAAAATATTTTTTTTTTTATAAACTCACCATGCCCCTAATGGAATACTTTGTGGTGTCTTATTTCCAAAATGGGGTCATTTGTGGGGTCTGTCCCGGCATTTTAGGGTCTCTGCAATCATTACATGTATGGCCAGTATTTCTGTTAACTGTCCTGTCATGTGGGGGGGGGGGGGGGGCTAAATTGTGAGCACCCCTGTAAAGCCCAAAAGTAGTCATTGCATGTTGGGCCCCTTAGCGCAGTTATGCTGCAAAAAAGTGCCACACATGCTATTGCCGTACACGGGAGAAGTAGTACAATGTGTTTTAGGGCGTATTTTTACACATATACATGCTGGGTGGAAGAAATCACTCTGTAAATGACAATTTTTTTGATTTTTTTTACACACAATTGTCCATTTACAGAGATATTTCTCCCACCCTATATGGGTATGTGTAAAAATACACCACAAAACACATTATACTACTTCTCCTGAGTACGGCGGTACCACATGTGTGGCACTTTATTGCACCCTAAGGGCTTGATTTACAATACGGTGCTAACTTTAGCACTGACCCTTAGCACGTCTAAACTCAGTTGAAATGTGAGAAGTAGTGATCGTGCGCAAAGTACCGCATGCAAAGTTTTGCATGCGCACTGCACAGAGCGCAGGGCGCTCTGCGCGAAGTGCCCACTAAAGCCTATGGGACTTAGCGCGCGCATAGGACTTTGCGTGCGCAAAACTTTGCGCGCGGTACTTAGCGCACGATCTGATTGAGAAAACTGGTGCTAACCTACTTAGCATCCTGGTTAGCACGCCTTAAGACTTTAGACGTGCTAAGTAGGTTAGCACCGCTTAGTAAATCAAGCCCTAAGTGTGCTAAAGGGCCCAAAGTCCAATGAGTACCTTTAGGATTTCACAGGTCATTTTGAGACATTTGGTTTGTAGACTACTCCTCACGGTTTAGGGCCCCTTTAAATGCCAGGGCAGTATAGGAACCCCACAAATGACACCATTTTACAAAGAGGACATCCCAAGGTACTCAATTAGGAGTATGGCGAGTTCATAGAAGATTTTATTTTTTGTCACAAGTTAGCGGAAAATGACAGTTTGTAAAAAAAACAATAAAAATCATTTTCCGCTAACTTGTGATAAACAATGAAATCTTCTATGAACTCACCATACTCCTAACGGAGTACCTTGGGGTGTCTTCTTTCTAAAGTGGGGTCATTTGTGGGGTTTCTATACTGCCCTGGCATTTTAGAGGCCCTAAACCGTGAGGAGTGGTCTTGAAACCAAAGGTCTCAAAATGACCTGTGAAATCCTCAAAGTACTCATTGGACTTTGGGCCCCTTAGCCCAGTTAGGGTGCAAAAAAGTGCCACACATGTGGTATTGCCGTACTTGGGAGAAGTAGTACAATGTGTTTTGGGGTGTATTTTTACACATACCCATATTGGGTGGGGGAAATCTCTCTGTAAATGGACAATTGTGTGTAAAAAAAATAAAAAAATTGTCATTTACAGAGATATTTCTCCCACCCAGCATGGGTATGTGTAAAAATACACTACAAAACACATTGTACTACTTCTCCTGAGTACGGCGATACCACATGTGTGGTACTTTTTTGCACCCTAAGTGTGCTAAGGGGCCCAAAATCCAATGAGTACCTTTAGGATTTAACAGGTCATTTTGAGACATTTGGTTTGTAGACTACTCCTCACAGTTTAGGGCCCCTAAAATGCCAGGGCAGTATAGGAACCCCACAAATGACCCCATTTTACAAAGAGAACATCCCAAGGTACTCAATTAGGAGTATGGTGAGTTCATACAAGATTTTATTTTTTGTCACAATTTAGCGGAAAATTACACTTGGTAAAAAAAGACAATAAAAATCATTTTCCGCTAACTTGTGACAAAAAGTAAAATCTTCTATGAACTCACCATACTTCTAATGGAGTACCTTGGGGTGTCTTCTTTCTAAAATGGGGTCATTTGTGGGGTTCCTATACTGCCCTGGCATTTTAGGGGCCCTAACCCGTGAGGAGTAGTCTTGAAGCCAAATGTCTCAAAATGACCTGTGAAATGCTAAAGGTACTCATTGGACTCTGGGCCCCTTAGAGCAGTTAGGGTGCAAAAAAGTGCCACACATGTGGTATCGCCGTACTCGGGAGAAGTAGTACAATGTGTTTTGGGGTGTATTTTTACACATACCTATATTGGGTGGGATAAATCTCTCTGTAAATGGACAATTGTGTGTAAAAAAAATAAAAAAATTGTCATTTACAGAGATATTTCTCCCACCCAGCATGGGTATGTGTAAAAATACACCCCAAAACACATTGTACTATTTCTATCGAGTATGGCGATACCATATGTGTGATACTTTTTTGCAGCCAAACTGCGCTAAGGGTCCCACAGTGCAATGACTACCTTTAGGCTTTACAGGGGTGCTTACAATTCAGCACCCCCCAAAATGCCAGGACAGTAAACACACCCCACAAATGACCCAATTTTGAAAAGTAGACACTTCAAGGTATTCATTGAGGGGCATGTTGAGTCCATGGCAGATTTCATTTTTTTTTTGTTACTGTAACGATCGGTGTAACACAGAGAGGATCTGATTACCGGTGAACTGCAGTCTCACCAGGAATACAGAATATACCCGATTATTGGTGATCTGCAGTATCACCGATAATCAGATATATCTACTAACCTCTGGACACCAGATAGAACAAGTGAGTGTTAGATGCAACAGTATACTTTGAGTACTTCTCCAGAAGTATGTTCCTTCCTCTGGCCTAGACTCTCCAGGAGGGAGGAGCTAGGCTGAGGGGAGGAAGGACCGAGCGTGAGTGACACCCGAGAGGGAGGGTGTCACTAACAGGTCTGGGAACTGCCTCTAATAGTAAGGCCAGTTCTCGAGGTCAGCAAGCCAGGTCGTAAACACACAGACAGATAAGGTACAGATTCAGGAGGCAGATACGGAATCCAATAAACAGACAGGGTTTGGCAACGGAGTATCAGAATAGCACAGTACAGAATCAGGAGACAAATACAGAGTCCAGGAACATGCAGAGATTGGCAACAGGGTAACAGAAATAGCAAGGTACAGAATCAGAGTTCAGAGGGATGGTCAGACAGGCAGAAGGTCATAACAAATAATACAGTTCAATATTCCTAATGCTAGGGTGTGAGTTCCTTGATCGTCAACACCTCTGGAAACTATGCTAGAACACAGATACAGACAAGGTCTGAGTGCTACCACATAGTGATCGCAACGGCAGACAACCAGAGAATGACCAGCACCCAGTATATATAGCAAGGTGCTCTCCAGCGCCTCCCCTATGTGTTGGACCAATGGCAGGTGGTGAAAATGTCAGCTGACCCGCTTGGTCAGCTGACCCTTTTCTGGCTGTCATATAAGCTCTGCCTCTCAGCGCGCACGCGCGTCCTTCTGAACCTGTGTGGACTAGCAGTCCCAGCCACACCAGACATGTCTTGTAATGTGACCACTGATTCAGACGTGGAAACCGCCGCCCCGCTCTCCAAGCGAGCGGCGGTTTCCCTGCGTCCAGCCGCAATGTCAGCCGCTTTGCCATGCGTGCAATCCGTCGCATCCAACGCGGACTCCACCACTCTGCCCATGCGGCGGTTTCTTCGCGTTGTGCCGCCATGTTAGACGCGGAAACAGCCGTCTCACTCTGAGCCCTTGCGGCTGCTTTTCCGCGTTTCCTCACAGTTACAAGTTAGCAGAAATGGAAACCTTTTTTTTTTTTTTGTCACAAAGTGTCATTTTCCGCTAACTTGTGACAAAAAATAAAATCTTCTATGAACTCACCATGCCTCTTAGTAAGCGCTTTGGGATGTCTTCTTTCCAAAATGGGGTCATTTGTGGGGTATTTATGCTATCCTGGAATTTTAGCACCTCATGAAACATGACAGGTAGTCAGAAAAATCAGAGATGCTTCAAAATGGGAAAATTCACTTTTGGCACCATAGTTTTTTTTTTATCAAAGACATGTAGCAGAATAACTTTTGCACTCAAATGTATAGGAAATTTTACTTTATTTGAAAAAAGTCAGCACAGAAAGTTTAAAAAGTCATTTTTTTGACAAAATTCATGTCTTTTTTGATGAATATAATAAAAACTAAAAATCGCAGCAGCAATCAAATATCATCAAAAGAAAGCTGTATTAGTGAGAAGAAAAGGACGCAAAATTCATTTAGGTGGTAGGTTGTATGACCGAGCAATTACCGTTAAAGCTGCAGTGGTCTGAATGGAAAAAACAGCGCTGGTTCTTAAGGGGGGGTGGGGTAAAAGCTGAGTCCTCAAGTTGTTAATAGAATATGATTATTTCTTCCAGTGATACAATGACAGCAGCCATGTTGTTTGTAAACATTACACACAGGCAAGCTTATCTGCACCATCAGATCTCAGACTGTGAAAAAACCTAATCTCCTCCCTCCTCCGATCTGCCTCTGAAATCTCTGGCTAGTAATACCTCCCCCTCCTCCTGCCCAGACTGAGCTCCCATGAGCCCTTGCTACTGCCAAAGCTCTCTGAAAAACTGTGTGCGGGGCTTGTTTAGTTTATAGGGAAGTAGAATATTAAAACAAAAATAAAAAAGTATTTGGCTTGAGGAATGCCCTATAAACAATAGGAAAGGAACACAATTATGCAATGAGTAAAAGTTCATCTCAGATTCTCTTTAATACCAACTTTATAGCATATCATTTTTTCTTATTATTTCATCAGGCAATAAAGTGAAAGAGTGCATTGATGCCTTCAAAATGCATTATCTTGTATACTTTTCATTTAATTTGAGAATGTCAAAGAATGACTGGGCACGTGCAACCTGAGAGTGTGCAGCATGAAAATAAAAGCTGCCCATTGGCTAATCTCTTTGGCATTCACTTGCCTGGGACAAACTGTAAATTCCACAAAGGTTTGAATGTCTCTGTTCCGAATTAAAATATATTTGGAAAGTGAGCAGAATATACTGTATTCTATGCCGCATACACACTACTCTCCTTATGTTAACTCTTAATACTCTACAGCTGCATCTCATATTGTCTTTTAACAATACCCTCTTAATCAGTTTGATTAATTAAAACCAGTGAGTTGATCTAAAAAGTTTTAATAAGCTTGTGAAATGTTGGCAGAATACAAATAAGCGTCAAACTCTTCAGTTTAGAAATCTCAAGACACAGCCTGCTTCCCCACTTGTTAAGTCAACCCACAGCAACCGCTGTGCTTCATGGAATACCAACATTATGCTAAGAGTCTGCTTTTCAATTTCTCTCTGGAGTTGGAAATGAAATGTCCTAAAAACCAGAAGGTGTTCGCAAATCACATTTTCATTGACTTTTGTATGTACAACCCGAAAGACAAATAAGTCTGCAGCGATTCAGCAAAGCACTGCTGACAATATTAGAACCAATATACAAGACAATGTATGATGCTTTTATTGATATTAAGCTCAGTTTTCTGCTTGTGTGAGTTGTTTCTCCTGATACACTGCGGCAGTACATTCTGTGGGAGATACTGTCTAAAATATGCCTTGTGCCTCTGTATTTGAAGCAACGGTGCATGCATGAATGCTGATGATCTAGCTCGGGGAATTTTAACCCTTTGGTGGATAGTGTTCAAACAAAATTTAATGCAAGAGCTGAAGAAAAGACAGTGGCATATGGAGGTGTTATATATTCAATAAGCAAACATCAACAATATGCCATTCAAGCTGAAACTTGTGAGGGACTTATAACATAGTTTCTGTAGATTTGTTCGGCAGGTGACACTGATAATACATTCATTGTCATGTTTTGTCAGTTAGACAGCCATATAATCTAGGTTATATGGATCCTTGGGTATGCTTGTGTTTTATGTCAGATAAATGAGCACCAGTATTTATTAAACTGTCATCTTTATCTTTTGCAGCACATCTAGATTTGTGCAAATTCCAAAATTCCGCCCGAAGGCTTCAGTACCCAATGAAGAGGCAAGAGGATTCTCTAATATGTGTCAAATAAAGTAAATACTATTAAATGGTCTCTACACCTCAAACCTCATAAACATGCCAGATGGAACTTGGCCAAGGCAGCCACCCACCCACCAGAAGCTGCTCCATAACGTGTCACACTGTTGTCCTTGTTCCTCACCTAATAGTTGCATAGTTATATAGTTTGGTTGAAAAAAGACATCTGTCCAACAAGTCCAATGAGGAAATAAATAAATAAAAAAAATCTCATAGAAACATATTGTTTATATACTAGTGACACATCTGTACAGCACTCTGGCCGAGCTGTAAATGGAGGGACTGGGTATACAGTATATAAACTAGTCTTCTGCTGAAAATTATTTTATTTTCTATGACTTTTAAAGAAAAGGAAGATTGGGAGAAAACAGCTTTTCTTAGTTTTAACAAATTATATGATGGTTTAAAAAAGTGTAGTACATCTTTAACTGAAACCACAAATTTAATAATTTATTACAACACTTACGTTATTTTGGTGACACAATAATGTGTGGACGTGATATTTAATTTTGAAATAAAAGCATATTTTTTCTGCTTTGTATCCAAGTGATCCTCCTCCTCTCTAGTCTCTACCACTTTATATATTGCCAGAATGAGCAATGTGGCATAAGTATATATTCACCTCTCCATGTTACATTTATATATGTAGATGGTGATCTGCAGTGTTTCACTCAGCCTCATTGCTAGTTTCTTAAAGCCACTTCTAGCTTGTCCCAGCCCATTAACATTTTAAATTGTTTTCGTTATATAGCCTGAAATTGCTTTATGAGGATCCTGTCTCCTCATGCATAACTCCAGTTGCTGTCTTTTCTTCTTCTTTAGAAGATATTACGGTAAATAAGAGCTATGCACTACTACTAGTTCTGAGTGGTATCTCTTGTCTAAACAAATGTTCCTGCCCTTTAGCTACTGTTCTTTTACATACCTTCTGTTCTTTTACATACCTACTGTATGTAAAGGTACCCATACATCTAGTGATGTAATGACAGTTGGACCAAGATACAGATCTCTCTGTAATCAAATCTATCTACCCATTTGCCTACCCATACACCGCAAACTGATTACCGATAGATTTCAGCATGAAAGCACTTGTAAAAAAAAACAACTGCACATCTACTTCTACTGACACGGCACTGCAGGATCAACTAGATGGGTATAATATATGTATATATATATATATATATGTGTATATATATATATATATATATATATATATATATATATATATATATATATATATATATATATATATATATATATATATATATACACATATATATATATATATATGTGTGTGTGTGTATATATATATATATATATATATATATATATATATACAGGGGTCCATATAGGCCCAATATGGCAAGCTGCTCAATCTCTCACTACAAAAATATACAATAATCAAATCATTCTATCTCAATCAGATTTTAACAGAAATCTATCAAGCATTGATGGGTCCACATAAATTGTGCCACATGAAGCAGTGCATTGCTATGCCATCCATCTCCCACCCACATGCACTGGAATTTTCCAACATGCGCAATAGATACAGTATGTAGATCCCTAGCTTTTGTCAATGTTCCTGGAATACGTATGTTAATAAAGAAAGTCAAACTGAAAGTAAGAATATTGACAGACATACATTCTTCAGATGAAATACTAATTAAGTATAATAGCCAGAAGAACAGTATACATCGTAGAAAGTAGCATCTTTCTAGAAGATCACATTGACTTCAGCTATATAAAAATGGTCAGCTTTATAAAGACAGTTGTACTTGTACATTAAATACATGGCTGCAAGTTAATGAAGCCAAACGGTAGTGTTTCTAACTGCATGTGTCTCAGTGCTTGCCACATGGTATGGTTATGGCCCAGCAACAAACTCAGATGTGATAGCAAGCACCCAGCCAGTGCAAGAGAGCAGCTGACAGTGAATTTACCCCTTGTGAAAGAGGCCTAAGGCAAGGAACACACTTAGCAGAATTGCATGCGTTTCCCAGTATGTGCTATGGGGAAAGCACATGTGATTCTGCCAAGTGTGTTCCCTGCCTAAATGTTAGTTCCTCTCAGACTTCTGGTAGGGAACTGATTGCAATGAAGTATGTATTAGTTGTATTGTTTGTGAAGAGCGAGCAACATAATCATAAAACACCGATTTCTAGTGACATTCACATTACATTTTCCTACTTTGAAATGAGGAAAAGAATGTGACATTGTAGTCATATCAGACAATAAAGTTATCCACCACTACCATGGACAAGGTCTCCTCCTGCCTATCAGCCATCTCTTCCTGGATGTTCGCTAGGTTCCTGAAACTAAATCTAGACAAAACTGAATTTATGATCTTCCCACCACGGTAATGCACGAACCTCCCAGATGTGCATGTCACTGTTAACCACACTACCATTCGCCCTACCTCTCAAGCCCTCTGTCTGGGTGTCACCCTGGACTCCGCACTCTCCTTCACTTCCCACATCCAAAACCTCACAAAGTCCTGTAACTTCCACCTTCGTAACATCTGTAAGATTCGCCCTTTCCTGACCTCTGCCACCACCAAACTCCTCATCCATGCCCTCATAATTTCCCGCCTTGACTACTGCAATGCCCTGCTGTCTGGTCTCCCTATGACCCGAACAGCCCCACTGCAGTCCATCATGAATGCGGTAGCCAGAATTATCCACTGCTCCCATCGCTCCACCACGGCAGATCCCCTCCTAGAATCCCTCCACTGGCTTCCTATCCAGTCCAGAATCAGATTCAAGATACTGTGTCTGACCTACAAATCTGTCCACAAAACCTGCCCAACCTACATTTCTGATCTTGCTCAGAAGTACACACCTAGCCACTCACTCCGCTCTTCCAATGAACTTCGCTTAACCGCCCCCCGCATCACCCAGTCCCATGGACGCCTCCAGGACTTCTCAAGAGCTGCTCCAACACTATGGAACTCCCTACCTCCACCCATTAGGGCAGCCCCTTCCTTCAACATCTTCAAGAAAGCCCTCAAAACTCACCTTTTCACTCTGGCCTACTACCCCTCACAAGTGCTCTAAACCCACAGCTGAACTCTGGTCCCATACCGTTCGTGTCCTTACCTCTCCCTCTAGTTTGTAAGCCTTTGGGCAGGGTCCTCCTCCTTTTGTGTCCTACCTGATCATGCACCTCCATTACTGTGAACCCATGCTATGCATCTGAGTGAACCTAACTTGCCTAATCTCCATGCTCCATCCAGTGACTGACTAAGCATTACCTGGAACTCATACTGTGCTATGTGATCTGGTTTTCTTTGGGCAGGGTCCTCCTCCTTTTGTGTCCTACCTGATCATGCACCTCCATTACTGTGAACCCATGCTATGCATCTGAGTGAACCTAACTTGCCTAATCTCCATGCTCCATCCAGTGACTGACTAAGCATTACCTGGAACTCATTCTGTGCTGTGTGATCTGGTTTTCTTGTATTCCCGTATTGTCATATTGCTGTATGTCACCCCTAAATATTGCCTGTAACCTAAATTAATGTTCAGCGCTGCGTAATATGTTGGCGCTTTATAAATACAATAAATAAATAAATAAATATGTGTATAGCTAGATAAAAATTATGTGACCATGTATACGCTGTGCAACAGAAACAAAAGTTCAAGAGAAGCTCAAGAGATAATTTCCTAAACTTTTACTATGTGTTTAATATTTTAGCGACTATCACTAGACTCCATCCTTAAGTTTGAATAAAACAACAAAAAGTGGGATAACCATTTGGGACATTGAATATCTAGAGCAATATGCCTCCCAAGTGATTCTCCATTCTCTTAACATTCAGATTTACTATTCTCTGTCTGTTAGGCAATATTCCTTTTACTGTCTGTTTTGTGACATCCCGTTTCATTTCATCAGAGATGTATAATACATCAGACAAGAAAATACATCTTTTCTGATTGCTAGAGTTACAAGAACCAGTTTTCTTCACTACATGACATTGGGAGTGGGCAATAGGTACTAGGGGAGCTTGGGGGGGGGGGGGGAGATCCTGGATATGGATTAGAGGGAGGGATGAAAACAGTCATCTCCACCAAGCCATTAGTTCCCCATTGGCCACAGGAGTTGTTCCCCTCTGGCTATGCCACTAATTGTACACATGAGGTAGGGGCTATATATCGTGACTTCACATGTAATATGGAACACATGTAATAGGAATCACATATAATTACTGTATTTGAAATGTAGGACACATGCAATAGCTTTTGAATGGTATTATTAATATTGTTTTGTTTAGGGGGCGTCCGGTGCGCAAGCTGCATGAATGCTCATTAGTAGAACTCTCCTTCCCAGCTCAATACAGCAGCTCAAATCTACCCTTCCAAGGGTCCTAAAACGCAGCAACATGGAGACCCCAAAACTCACTGAATTTTTCCCTCCAAAAGAACAGCGGGCAACCTCAGCAAGAATCCAAGATTCAGATGGCACCGACAACGAGTCTATCTCCACAAACAGTGCCACGGACAAGGAGCCGGACCCATTGCCACAAGCAGAGGATATTTTCAGCGGGCCATCTTCTCCTTGACACACCGGGTGATCTGTCATCTCCTGATTCTTCCTCTCCTGCTTCATGGAGCCCAGCTAAAGCGCACACCAGAGGCTGTCAGAGATGCCAGATAAGGTAGGCCGCACGCAACCACATGGGGGATTCACTCTCAGGGATCCGATTGAACTTTTACCCATTACAGATCAAGTGCTCTCACAAGCAGCCATGAAGGACATGCTACTATCACTTAAACAATCTCTAGTCTCTGTCTATTTTGCTATAAGCAGTAAATTACAAAGCCAAATTGATGACTTAGGCCTAGAGTAGCATCTATTGAAGAAAGGGCAGCTGATCCTACTCTAGGTTATAATGAAGTGATAGATGTACTTGACTCCCAGTCTTTGAAACTGAAGGAACAACTTAAAACTAAAGAAGTGTACCTGAATCTGTCACTCAGTCAGAATTGAAACTGTATGCTATGAAGCTACTTAAACGAACACTGCTACAAATATCTGACATAGAACTGTCCATAGAAAGAATTCACCCTTTGCCTAAGCCATAATTCCTCTCTGAAACTATCCCTAGAGATGTCATTATGAACTTTCAGTTTTACCACACTAAAGAGGAACTTTTGGCCTACACTAAAAAGAATGGCTCTCTTCCTGAGTCCTTTAAAAACATCTTACTATTTGCAGACATATCACAAGCCACATTGCAGGCTCGCAAGTTATTTAATCCAATCACCAAGTATCTGAAAGACCACCAAATTAAAAACAAACGGGGCTTCCCAGCAAAACTGGTTGCATCAAATTCACGAAAAACTACTGTAATCTCTGCTTTGGCTAAAGGAATCCACTTTTTTGAATCTTGAAAGCTTCCTTGCCCGGATTTGAAAGGTCATCCGCGTCCAGCTGCTTCTACTAAGCTACCTCTGGAATTGCGTACTGTTCCATCTACTTGAGCTGTAGAAACCACTAGTTACCTGTTTCTCCATTGTTCCTATATACATTGAGAGTTGTATATGTCCAAGTAATTTGCTTGGCATCACTTTACCCGAAGGATAAGATTCTGTTGTCTTGCTTCCTATCCTTTCATTCAAGTTCTGCACTGTTCACTCCAACGTTTATTGATTCTTTTTGTTTAATTTTTTGGAAACATGTATTATTGTCAAAGTTTATAATTACACTGGGATATTATCCTAATGATGGTTTAAGGGACTACCATGTGCTTCATTACTTAAGACTAGCTGGATTCTTCAACACACTTTATCTTATCTATAAGTAATATGAGCTTGAAATGCTTGTCAATCAGTGCCCATGGCCTGAACTCCCCTTTTAAAAGGCACCAATTGTGGCGCGATGCTATACATAACAAAGCTGACATTTTATGAAACCCATTTAATAGATAAAGCTCCTTCAAGACTTTAACATGTAGCTTATCCACATGTCCTAAAAAAAAAAGAGGTGTTTTATTAACTTTCCACTCCAAACTGTCATTTTCTGTACACCAATCTATCCATGAACCCAACGGATGCTTCTTAAAGAGGAACTTCAGTCTAAACAAACATACTGTCATTAAGTTACATTAGTTATGCTAATTAAAATAGATAAGTAATATAATCTATTACCCACCCTGTTTTAAACGAACAGGCAAACGTTTGATTTCATGAGGGCAGCCATCTTTTTGGTTGAAATGAGGTGACAGGGAGCATGAGACACAGTTCCAACTGTCCTGTGTCCTGATCACCCCTCCCAGTTGCTAGGCAATGAGAACAACATCATCAGAAATCCCATCATGCTTTGCACAGTATCGGGGGAAAAATGCCCGGGCAGTTTTCTTTGATGGGGTGGAGCGTTCACTTCTGTGCAGCCAAAAATTAGGCTTGGATAAGAAAAACAAAGTTCTGATGCTGTGAAACTGTTAAAGAAACATCAAGCCTTTTCAGTGCTGCTGAGTAGATATTTAGTCTGGAGGTTCAATTTAATTGTTGTATGTACTATAAACAACACCAGCTTCACACTAGTAGGAATCATGCACCCAATATCTCTGATGGATCAGATTCAACAAATCCGCAAGGGAGCATTAATATTGTTTTGTTTATGGTGTCATTTATTTAAATTTAATTTCAAAGGTTAATGTCTTTTACTGACGAGTCATGTCATAGGTTCCTTTGCTGTCCACACATTTCTATATTTTTTTGCTTATACTTATTTTAATTCAGCATGTAAATAGTTATAGCAATACACGTAAAAAACTAGCCAATAATGATGGACACTTGTACTTTGGCATACTGTATGCACATTAAAAACCAGCACATGATCACACACATCCGAACTTAAACATGCTAACACCACCTAATGAAATTTCTCTCATTTCATATTGGCCTATGGCCTTTTATATATGGTAACTTATTCTTCATGTTAATCAGCATAAATGTGGTGTATATGGATATAATTTAAGGTGGAATTTGTTTTACTCTAATAGGCTCCTGAGATGTTAAAGCCCCACTCCACCTTTATGTTTGGGCAGAGTCATCCACAGCTATGGGACATGAGAAACCACAACAATGATACACAGTAAAAGTTGTTTTCTAATTTTTAGCCACTGCCACTTTAGGCATTATGCTTCATGTCAGTACTGCAAAATGGAAGCTATAGCTTGCAATAGCATATAACGTATCAAATTCTACCCAATCACCAGTCTACATAATATATTCCTGGGAGTCAAACTAGTAAGGTCCAGATTCCCGGTGATCCAGATGCAAACCACATTGAAGAAAGAACCTGGAATCCACATGAATAAATAAAAAAAAATGCTTTTACTTCATATCATATCACAGCAACATCATGTACAAAGTTTCGGTCACCAAGACCTTCATCAAGTAGCTATAGCTTGCAGCCATCAAGCCTCAAGCCTGTACACACTTTAAAGGGGTTCTGTGAAGGGCTTAAAAAAGCAAAAACTGACACTTACCTGGGGCTTCTATCGGCCTCCTGCAGCTGTCATGTCCCATGCCGTCCTCTATGATCCTCCGTTCCGCGCCGTTGGTCCCGGTTTAATTATTCACCTTACTAGACGAATAGTGCTCGCTCCCACGCGTGTCAGCGGGAGCTTACTGCACAGGCACAGTACAAAGTTTTCTTCTACTGTGTCTGCGCAGTAAGCTCCTGATGATGCGTGCGGAAGGTTGCGCGCAGCCGCAGTTGTATTTGTCTAGTTAGACGAATAATTTGACTGGGACCGGCAGCGGGAAACGGAGGGTTGTAGGAGGACGGCGCGGGACATGACAGCTGCAGGGGGCAGATAGAAGCCCAAGGTAAGCTTCAGTTTTTGTTTTTTTTAAACCCTCCACAGAACCCCTTTAAATATGTGTTGCCTGAAACAATCTTTAATTTTTTTTCCCAGAAGACAGTTTTAGAATGAACACTGTACAGGCACATTGTGGCTGAGCAGTGTGGAATATCTTAATGATTTCGCCTTGTGTGCATTTATTTATTTTTGAGGGGAGAAGGGAGTGAAATCTTCCACTTTTTCACAAACAAAAATATGTGTAAGAGAATTTTCTTTTTTCGCTTTACTTTTGTTCTTTTCTGTAGTATAACACATATGCCTGCCTGTTCATTATTGTTTATCTTACTGTGTAATTGAATACTTGTTTCTCACTTTCTAGGCCCTCCTGTATAGAGTCAACTTTAATCTTTTTACAGGAAAAATATATAGCGTATTTGTCTATAGAGAAACATTATTTCTCTGAAATTGGCAAGAAAACATTAGTTGCACTGACAGATCCATCTCTTCTAATGACACATGTACTCATGCTTCTCTGATGATTTGCAGGAAAAGTGTCCAATTTGGGCGCATTACACACTGGAGAGCGAAACCCTGTTAGAGATTGTCAGGCGTTCTATGAAACTGTCCAGATTAAATTATAATGTATAGAAAATACTGTGGTCACCACAACCTGTTATTAGAGAACAACGCAGACTGTTCCATAGCTGTTATTTTTCCAAAAGTAAGGTCAAAATTAATAGCATAATTAAAGGAACATGTAGCCAATTTATTATCACAGTTGCAAAATATGTGGGTTTATTAAGAAGTATTAGTGTGGAGCTGGCATGTCTGCTCAGTGAGACAGCAGTCGCGGCAGCTGACTTCAACTACACTTGCCAATTTGTGATGGAATTAGCTTCAGATGATATTGTTTGTCACTAGAGGGAACAGATAAAATGAAAATAGAATCACAGTGAATTTTATCATTTTCTTTGTTTTTTTTTTTCCCCTTCACTTCTTAGTTAGTCCATGGATGTATCTTATATAATATAACAAGGCATACAACAATGCATCATTTAGTCATAGCAGAACCAAAGAAAATACTTAAAGGCTGTAGGTTTTTTTTCTGCTAGACCAGCAGAATCCAGCTATTGGATTTTCAGTAACAGTTCATTGAGGTATTAAATTGTTACCGTACTCAGACAAGAAACTAATAAAACTGTTTATTCTGGCTTCAGTGTATATGGAAAGGTCTATCTTATTTTCTGCAGTTGTGCTTCTCTTCTAAAAATGAACCCCAGTGCATCTGCAATAAAAGTCTCTAAATCTGCATGGGAAGGCTACAAGGAGATCTATGGAGATGACCAGTTAATATATCCTTGCTGGCAAATCAAGGCAATGTTCCCCGGTGCACTCTTCTCCCGAATTGCTTGTCTGAATCACTAAGCAGATATTCACATATACAAGGTGTGGTGTCACATGACTATGAAGTGGTGTTGCCTTATCATGCAGTCTTACCATCAGCAAAAAAAAAAAAAAAAACGGGGCCTTTAACTTTAAAATGTTCTTCTCTGTGGAACCAAGATAGGTTTTTTAGGCTTTGAAAATGTATTGTACTATCTGATAACTGTATATGCAGCTTGAAATTTGGCCAATTCATTCAGCAGGAAGTACATTTCTTTGGCCCAGTGCCAAGCTGCATAGAACTAACATTAAAGAACAACTGAAGTAAGAATAATATGGAGGCTGCCCTATTTATTTCCTTTTAAACACTACCAGTTGCCTGGAAGCCCTGCTGATCTATTTGGCTGCAGAAGTGCCTAAAACAAACCAGAAAAAAGCATGCAGCTAATCTTGTCAGATCTGACAATAATGTCAGAAACACCTGATCTGCTGCATGCTTGTTCAGGGTCTATGGCTAACAGTATTAGAGGCAGAGGATGAGCAGGATAGCCAGACAACTGGTATTGCTTAAAAGGAAATAAATATGGCAGCCTCCATATACCTCTCACTTCAGTTGTCCTTTAAATTAGCATATAATCCAGAAAAAAATAGCTAACTACATGACTGTAGTGAAAAGCTCTCATCATTGCTTGAATTCCTGCCTTATAATATGAAGTGTTGGATCTTTAAAATAAACCGGTGTGTTCCTCAAGTCAAAAAAGCACTAACTAAGATACTAACCCTCTGGATCCTCTAACTTCCTCTGTCTCCCTCTACCTCACTGTTCCAGAGCCGGGACCTCCCAAAGCTTGTGGCC
The DNA here is from genome assembly GCF_040937935.1 of Hyperolius riggenbachi. Lineage (NCBI taxonomy): Eukaryota > Metazoa > Chordata > Amphibia > Anura > Hyperoliidae > Hyperolius > Hyperolius riggenbachi. The sequence goes on along the minus strand of NC_090647.1, from coordinate 366,707,210 downwards.
ATGCTGTTAAACGAGAACTAGTGTGGCTGCACTGCACAGGTGCAGGAAAGCTCATGCATGTATGGTAGTATGGAGCCACCACTTGGACTCTACAGAAAAAGCCAAGCCCATTCAGCTCCATGCTAGTGCACAGGAGTAAGCATTCTGCACTTGTGCAGTGCGGCCAAGGTCCGTCAAAAAGCCCTTGTCCATGGGCTTCTGGGCAGGACTGGAGCAGGGACATGGAGGGTGACAAAGGACGCATCCGGATTATCCAGAAGTTCCCCTCTACCTAGGTAAGTACCCATTTAGGCACTTTGTTCCCCTTCAGGTACACTTTACAGATGGCTGCTACATTATTAGATTGAACATATGCTTTTCTTGATTAAAAAAGAGAGTGTGTTATTCCTAGGAAAGATTTTCTCTCTCCTGTCCACTTTTTTACCTATTAAACCTGTAAAAGGTTAGTGGGACGAGTTGAAAGAAGTGGTCATAATAGGTCAGGCTGTGGTCCTGCTCTCTCTTTTGGCTGTAATTCCAGGTAGGAATGGGCATATAAGGACAGATCTTGGTGCTGCAACATGAAAAGGAAACTCTGAAGCCAATAACCAGCACAGCATGATCAGACTTGACTTATTATATTTTCACACTCAGTGTGTACCGGTAAATGTTGCCTTAGTAAAGCAATTTTGTATGTAAAATGGATGATTCTTTGAAAAATGATTGTTATCAATCAGACAAATAATTACTCTCAGTTTGATTGTATTCATCAATAGGGATGGGTGGTTCCCGGCGAATAAAGACCATTGCCACAAATATTTGCATCCAAAATTTGCATTTTAACGGTTAATAGCAGGGCTGAAGATTTTAACGGTTAATAGCAAAGACCCCATACATGCTAGAATCACCAAATTTACAGGGTATGTTAAGGAGAACAGTAAGAGCAAGGGCATTTTTTTCACAAAGACCTTGTCGTTTTTGAGAAAATCGATTTTAAAGCTATGATAGCATTTGTTTTAAATGCCAGATAATGTATCAACCTATCAGTAGTTTAAATTTGCATATTCAAATGAAACAGCAGTGAATTTCATGACGGGTTTCCAGGTGGTTAGTAAGCAGTGTAGGTTGGGATAGAGAGAATGCACCCTAAGCTATACTAGGCTGCATAGTCCATGGTAGGGAGGGGAGGCTCCAGATTAATGGAGGAGCCCTGGAGGGATGGGGAGCCCTGGAGGGACTTTTAAAGATGCTTGGAGGCCTGGCACCCACTAGCAACTCTTTTCTAAGTGCTTGTGATTTGAAAAGCTCTTACTAATGTAATGCTATGAGTTGTTGTTGTTTTTAAATCGCATCCCTCAAGTGGGATCACACACAGTATTACAAAAGCAAAAGCTTTTTAAACCCAGAGTCCACCTAAAAACTTTTGTCCACAAAGCCTTCTGTCATACCACTCTTACTAATGGAACTCCTTGCCTCAGCAGATGAGGAGCAGGACAGCTCAATCTCTGGATGCGTTTAAATACACACTGAAAACCCACCTGTTCAGTTTGGCATTTGCAGAAATATAATTTTATCCTCTTAATACTTCATTCTACTACCAATTACCAAATCTGAGAACCTAAGCGCTTTGAGTCCTAAGGGAGAAAAGCACTATAGAAATCCTATTATTATTGTTACTGTCAATCACAAACGCTTAGAAAAGGCCTAGAAAAGTGTTGCTAGTGGGTTCCAGGCCTTTACTTAGTACAGCTTCTAGCCCCGTCCCTGCTGCTGTTGGCTTCCGCTGTTCCCCCTGTCCGCTGCCCACACATCGCGCCCCTCAAGGTATCTTTGTTGGATCATTTCTGAGGATACTTTTTTTTAAGAACATTAATTAAAGTTAAATATTTTGGTTGATTAAGACTAATAAAGGATTTTTCTTATTCTTGCATTTTTATTTATTTTTTATTTATTTATTGTAATTATAAAGTGCCAACATATTATGCAGCGCTTTTTGAACTCTTTGTGGCAATAAGTAAGGGGTCTGTCAGTACCTCTATATTCATTTCATTTGGGGAGGGGGCAGGCATCTGGGGGCCCCTTTTTCACTGTGAAACCCCCAGGGAATTGACAGCCCCCATTTCCTCCTGGGTACCAGAGGTGGGGAAGAGCCCCATGTCCATGAACTGGACAAGGGATCTGGGAAAGAGGGGAAGGCTTGGCCGCCCCTCTCTTCCAGAGCCTCCTCATACTATAGACCATGTGGACTGGTGTAGCTCAGGGTGTGGAGCCCCATGCAGTCCAGGCTCCACATGCTGGCTATCCCAGCTTGCATGGGTGACAAGAGCTTAAAGAGGCTTGGGAGGGGGGCCCACATTGTTTTTTCTTTTAACTGTAACATTTTATTGTTCAAAAAATAGATAAAATTGCCAGGGGTCCTTATACAGCAATATAGCAATATTGTGACTGTACAACGATACCTGGCCAAAGCATTGCCAGTTACCCCGTAAATTTACACTACCGATAGGTTGATACGTTATCTGTCATTCAACAGCATTTTGAAAAAACATTTTTCCTATCGTAATTTATAGACTACAGGGTCTTTTTGAAAAAAAAAATGCACTTGTTGCCACATACCCTGCAAATTTGGTGATTCTAGCATGTATGGGGACTTTGCTATTGACCACTAAGGTTGGTGGTCATTGACATTTCTTAATACATTGACAATCCTAATAAAAATTAGAAAAGTTATTTGCATAAAATACATATTATTGGTGACTATTTTGATATTGATTCCCCTCCGCCATGCCACTGGCCAGGTTTTTGGACACTTTGTACATGTTTTTAAAGAAATCATGGCTGCAGAGATGCCCTGAAGGTTTTAGAAGTTCTCCTGCCATTAAAGTCAATGGAGCTTGTCGCGAATGACCTTTTCGCAAATGTTTGCAGTAATATTTGCAAACATGAAATTGTGATGTTTGCCCAACACTATTCATCAATACAACTGAGAGCACAAATTAACACAGTGGTCAGTTGTTAACACTTTCTGCATGAGGTTTGAAGTGAAGACTATAGCTTTTGCACAAAAATACTTGGAAAATGCTTTGTTATAGCATTTAAAGCCTATACTTAAAATTGAGGCTGAATCGCCTCCAAAATGCTGCAGAACCAGCTATTGCATTTGGGAAAACATCATATCACTCTGATGTGATCCATCTCATACAAATACGTTAGCCAAGGGCTTTTGGAAGTGCTAGCATTTTCTAATTAGCGCTCAGAAGTGCTCTTGGTGTGCACCAGCCCTTAGAGCTTTTTATAGAAAAACAAATCATGAAAACAAATCAAATTTTGTGTTCTCTGCTTTTAAAATATAATAGCCATATAGTTGTCATGATCTCACCTGTAGCATGTCCTGTTGTTTGCAGTTGAACTGCAACTAGGCAGTTCTGATTTCCCTGCATGCATACAGCTGCATAGTTTTCATAGCATTTGCAATGAGTGTAATTTCCATCTGCAAATATCCTGCAGTTCAGAACAGCACAGGATACTGCCATTAATACATCTACGGCTTGTTGCAGCTGGATTGAAACCAGGCAGTTCTAATTTCCCATTACACATAGATCTGCATAGTTTTGCTAGCATTTGCAATGAGTGTAATTTTCATCTGCAATCAGCTTGCAGTTCAGAGCAGCACACGATTGTTTAATTACCATTCACCTGTGTATGAATTTGCATGCCTGCTCTCATTGGTGGATGTCCACATGAAAGCCTCTTCCTGCCTTGACACTTGGCCTGTTATAGGCCTTTGCTATAAATGTTAGTTGGGTCCCATGTCTCAATAGTTATTTACCTTACCTTGCCTAGCTTCAATGTGGATGGTTGCTGTTCTAGTTCATCTTGTCTGGGCTTTGCCATCACTGCAATAGATAGTGATTAGCAAGCACTCCTGCTAATCCTTGCTTCTCGGAACGTGATTATAGCAACAGTTGCTTTCAGTTGTGCTCCTTCTTGTTTTGTCTTGTTTGTGCCTGTGTGGATGCTTGCCATTTGCTGCAGTAGTGATTAGCAGGGGTGCCTCTAGCCCTATTGTCACTCCAGGCAAGAAAACCTGTTGCGCCCCCCCCCCCCCCCAAAAAAAAAAAAGTGGCATGTGGTAATGCAGAATCTGGGCCTGAGTTTCCTCCTATAAACACAGTTAGTAAGACAAAGTGTCCTTAAAAGTAATTAGACAACAGTCTCCCCTCCCCGAGAAGGGAACCCACACAGGTTTCTTTTGGTTCATGTATTAACAATTTTGATTGACCAATCCCTGACCAATTTTTCCATCTTCTTGTAGTATGAGGGCCAACAGACTTTGCATACTATGAACAGAGGAGCTCTTATATTACATGAAAGTCGTTACATTGGTGAATACAAATTTGATGTGTGTGTACCAGGCTTTGCAGCTAATACTGTACATACTGGAGGTAGTATGGATCATCACACAATGCCACTGGTTTACTAAAAAGCAGAGAGTGCCTGATTATAATGTACATACTGAGGATAGAAATGAACGACACACTGCAGCTAGTTTACTAAAAAGCAGAGAGTGACTGATTATAATGTACATACTGAGGATAGAAATGAACGACACACTGCAGCTAGTTTACTATCAGTACATGCACAGAGTAACAGCTTATACTGTACATACTGGGGGGTAGCAGAGATCAGCACACGCTGCAGCTAGTTTACTATCAGTACAGGTACAGAGTAACAGCTTATACTGTACATACTGGAGGCAGCAGAGATCAGCACACACTGCAGCTAGTTTACTATCAGTACAGGCACAGAGTAGCAGCTTATACTGTACATATTGGGGGTAGCAGAGATCCGCACACACTGCAGTTAGTTTACTATCAGTACAGACACAGAGTAGCAGCTTATACTGTACATACTGGGGGTAGCAGAGATCCGCACACACTGCAGTTAGTTTACTATCAGTACCGGTACATGCACAGAGTAACAGCTTATACTGTACATACTGGGGGTAGCAGAGATCCGCACACACTGCAGTTAGTTTACTATCAGTAAAGACACAGAGTAACAGCTTATACTGTACATACTGGGGGTAGCAGAGATCCGCACACACTGCAGTTAGCTTACTATCAGTACAGACACAGAGTAACAGCTTATACTGTACATACTGGGGGTAGCAGAGATCCGGACACACTGCAGCTAGTTTACTATCAGTACATGCACAGAGTAACAGCTTATACTGTACATACTGGAGGCAGCAGAGATCAGCACACGCTGCAGCTAGTTTACTATCAGTACATGCACAGAGTAACAGCTTAAACTGTACATACTGGAGGCAGCAGAGATCAGCACACGCTGCAGCTAGTTACTATCAGTACATGCACAGAGTAACAGCTTATACTGTACATACTGGAGGCAGCAGAGATCAGCACACGCTGCAGCTAGTTACTATCAGTACAGGCACAGCGTAACAGCTTATAATGTACATACTTGAGGCAGCAGAGATCAGCACACGCTGCAGCTAGTTTACTATCAGTACAGGCACAAAGTGACCGTTTATACTGTACATACTGGGGGCAGCAGAGATCAGCACACACTGCAGATAGTTTACTATCAGTACAGGTACAGAGTAACAGCTTATACTGTACATACTGGAGGTAGCAGAGATCAGCATGCTGCAGCTAGTTACTATCAGTACAGGCACAGAGTAACAGCTTATACTGTACATACTGGAGGCAGCAGAGATCAGCACACACTGCAGCTAGTTTACTATCAGTACAGGCACAGAGTAACAGCTTATACTGTACACAGTGGCGTAGATAAGGAGCTGTGGGCCCCGATGCAAGTTTTACAATGGGGCCCCCCAAGCACTCTATACAGAACAATTAATACGGCGTACCAAAACCTGCCAATGGCAACTACAGTGTCAGAGGTGATTGAATGGGATGGGGAACAGTTTGTTAATGATTACCACTATTCAAAGTATCTTTAGAAGTGATTTTCATGAGCACAGGACCAATAGAGAGCTAATACTGTAGTTGAGAGAGGGCCCTTCAGGGCCCCTCTGGCCCAAGGGCCCCGATGCGGTCGCTACCTCTGCACCCCCTATTGCTACGCCCCTGACTGTACATACTGGAGGCAGCAGGGATCAGCACACGCTGCAGCTAGTTTACTAAGGCTCCATTCACACTTGAGCAGGAATCACGTGATTCCCGCTCATCGCAAAACGCTAGCGGTTTTTAAAAAACGCTAGCCCATATAAGCCTATAACAGTGTTCTCGCCGGACACAGTACAGAGGCTGAAAGTGTAAGGATAGCCTATACATCCTCCAGGTAAAGTATATCTTTTAAGTTTATCTTTTAACTCCCCTTTCCCCTCAGGTTTAGTGTAAAAATTGAATAAGGGTGCTGCTGGTGAGAGAATTTGGGGTTTGCTGGGGGAGGGGGGTTTATATAAAAGCAGGAGGGCTGATTAGGGGTGCAGGCAGCAGCAGGTGGGTAACAGCAGTTCATCATTGAAGGTTGGGAAGAAGGTGTGAGAATTGGCTGAGTCTGAGGCTGTTATTTTGGTGTAGATAAATGGGGTCTGCACATTGGGCAGGATGGAGAGATGTGAAGCATAGGGTTGATGCAGAGAGGATGGAGAGGTAGTGACTGCTACTCACTTCTTCTGGACTGTCCTGTTCTGCTCTCTTCTGTGACGAGCGGGAGGCGGAGCTTAGCTCGATGTAGCTGGCCAGCATGGATTCTCTCCCACACCTGCCGATGTGCAGTACATTGTGGTGGAGGCAGAGGGGCGGGGCTAATGCCGTCGGGGGGCGTGGCTTATGATGCGGGCTGTCCAGACTCCAGAAAAGAATCCTCTCGGCTCTCCCCCATCCGCCCGCTGTACAGTGAATTGTGGGGGGGCGGGGCTGGCTCGCAGAGTGGAAACAGGAGCCTGAAAGCGCGCCTGTCAGCTCTTGCGGGCAAGGTGAAGAAGAGCTATTAAAAATGTAATGTTATTGTACGGCAGATGGCGCCTTCTGATAGGCATGCCGCCTCAGGCAACGGCTTGTACTGCCTGTGCCTCCAGGCGCCCCTGGTGATTAGATTGGTAAACGTTCCTGTCGGTCTGTCCTTGTCTTGTTCATTGTGGCAGTTACCAGATGCTCAGAGCTGCAGCTGCTCTGAGCAACCATCCTGATCTTGTTTATTGTGGCTGAGCAACCTTCCTCCCTGTCTCTAGTCTACTAGGCCAGCCTGCAGTGATCTGTGTGGTCTCCTCCACAAGTACATACAGCACTATTACCTGATATTATCCTGTAACGTTTATTTTGTTTAGTGGGTTCTGGTAATGTTTTTGTTTTCTTGGCCTCAGTCTTTATACCTTGCACACTGAAGTCCTGAGGGGTAACCGTAGTCAGGTTGGCGTACTGGTCTCCCGTTCACATGGGAGCTTGTCATTTAGGTGAAGAGCATGGTAATAGATTGGGGTACAGAGAAGGCGAGAGAACTGCCAGGCCTTACAATATTATTAAATCCAGAAAATCTAGAGAAAATTATGTATGTAAGAGCAGGTTTGTGTTTAATGGCCATGACCCTCAGATGTCACTGCACTAAAAACAGTCATGTTTCTATAGTGAATATCGCTGTATCGGCTCATCAACACATCTCAAAACCATTGTCTGGGAAAATAGTTTGTCATCGCACTCATAACTTTCATTGCAAGTTTAAACTCTATCATGTGAAGAATAAAACATATATAATATGATCCAAAACACTACCAACCTTTCTCAGCCTGATCTTAATAATCAGAAACAGTCTGTATACATGTTGGATTATTGTGGCTTCGTATATTTAACAAGCTGTTACATCATTGCATTCCAGCGGATCTGAAGGTGTGCCTAGCTTACATGGACAACAATGGATAATTTGCATATTTGAACTGGGAGACATCTCTGAGTTCACTGCAACCTGAATTATTGCAAATTATTTCTGTCTTAAAGGGATACTTAAGTCAGGGAGAAAAAATAAGTTTAACTCACCTGGGGCTTCCCTCAGCTCCCTGCAGCTGATTGGTTCCCTCGCAGCCCTGCTCCGATGCTCCAGGACCCGCCGACGATGACTTCCAGTTTCGCCGTCACCGGCCGACAGGCATGGGAACGCGAGTGATTCTTTGCGTTCCTAGCCACAATAGTACCCCCTATGCTGCTATTGCGCCAAGAAGCTGCAGGGGGCTGAGGGAAGCCCCAGGTGAGTTAAACTAATTTTTTCTCCCTGACATAAAGGACTTACGAGGCCTGTTTGCTCCAAAAAATAAAATAAAAAAAGTTACATACCTGTGTCAGTTTGTGAGGCATGGAGGACGCCGTCCGCGCCCTCCGTGCCGTTCCGCCGGGTCCCCGTCGCTCAGTATCCCCCCGAACATCCCCCGACCGCACGGCCCGGGTCGGGCTCTTCAGCATTCAAAAAGATGGACGCCGGAGCTGGCCGCGGCTGCGCAGTCCGCATAGCCGCGAGTGCGGCTGCGCAGCTCTAAGGCCAACCCCCCGATCCACGCTACAGGAAACAGCCTGTTACGTGGATCGGGGGGTTGGCTTTAGAGCTGCGCAGCCGCACTCGCGGCCAGCTCCGGCGGCCATCTTTGTGAATGCTGAAGAGCCCGACCCGGGCCGTGCGGTCGGGGGGACGTTCGGGGGGATACTGAGCGGCGGGGACCCGGCGGAACGGCACGGAGGGCACGGACGGCATCCTCCATGCCTCACAAACTGACACAGGTATCTAACTTTTTTAATTTTTTTTTTGAGCAAACAGGCCTCGTAAGTCCTTTAAGGTTCCCTTCAAAAAAGCAAAGTTTTGTTTTCCTGAACTTATTAGGCACTCACCAAATGGCAGCACCAAATAGCAAAATAGCATCATTTATTTTGCCAATGCTTTAGACCATGGATGACATTTGAGTTTCATCCTACTTGAAGATGGACTAGGACTAAAAACTGTCCTGTGATCTGACAAAGTTTTGAATCCTGTTTGGAAATCAAATGAGTTGCATCCTCTGTGCTATAGAGAAAAATGACCATTTAACTTCTTATCAGCACACAGTTTAAAATTCAGCATTCATGACTATGTACTTTGGGAAGCTTGCACATCTGGGAAGGAACCATTAACGCTGAATGATATATACAGGTTTTGGAGTACCATATGCTGCTATCCAGGTGACATCTTTTTCTGGGAAGGATTGGTTTATTTCAGTAGTATAATGACAAACAATTTTGTGCATGTATTAGAAAAGCATAGCTCTGCAGTAAGGGCGCAGGTGTTACACTGGCCTGCCTTGAGTCTACACCTGTCACCCATTGGAAACATATGGGGTATGATGAAATAGGAAATATGTCTAGAAGACTGCTGGCTGTTCAGCACTTGTAATTATACATATATCAGACAAGAATGGGATAACATTTAAACTATGGCAATTACTCTCTTTCATTCTCAAATCTCAAAGATTTACAGAGATTGTTAAAAAGAAGATGTGATGCAACACAGTATTAAACATGCCCCTTACCAAATGTCTGAAACATGTTTGTGCCTTAAAATAAAAAATAGGCATATGATGATGATGATGATAATAATAATAATAATAATAATAATAATAATAATAATAATAATAATAATAATAAAGTTAACCTAGTGCTATGTTGTCTATATATTTTTAAATTAAATACAGGAGTTACATCATTTTTTTGCATTAGGATTGAACTAACATTTTACACAAACATTATATATATATATATATATATATATATATATATATATATATATATATATATATGTGTGTGTGTGTGTGTGTATGTATATATATATATATATATATATATATATATATATATATATATATATATATATTATTTATTTATTGTATTTATAAAGCGCCAACATATTACGCAGCGCTGAACATTAATTTAGGTTACAGACAATATTTAGGGGTGACAAACAGCAATGTGACAATACAGGAATACAAGAAAACCAGATCACACACCATAGTATGAGTACCAGGGAATGCTTAGTCAGTGACTGGATGGAGCATGGAGATTAGGCAAGTTGAGTTCACACAGATGCATAGCATGGGTTCACAGTAATGGAGGTGCATGATCAGGTAGGACACAAAAGGAGGAGGACCCTGCCCAAAGGCTTACAATCTAGAGGTAGAGGTAAGGACACGAATGGTAGGGGACAAGAGTTCAGCTGTAGGTTTAGAGCACCTGTGAGGGGTAGTAGGCCAGAGTGAAAAGGTGAGTTTTGAGGGCTTTCTTGAAGATGTTGAAGGAAGGGGCTGCCCTAATGGGTGGAGGTAGGGAGTTCCATAATGTTGGAGCAGCTCTTGAGAAGTCCTGGAGGCGTGCATGGGACTGGGTGATGCGGGGGGCGGTTAGGTGAAGTTCATTGGAAGAGCGGAGTGAGCGGCTAGGTGTGTGCCTCTAAGTAAGATCGGAAATGTAGGTTGGACAGGTTTTGTGGGCAGATTTGTAGGTCAGACACAGTATCTTGAATCTGATTCTGGACTGGATAGGAAGCCAGTGGAGGGATTCTAGGAGGGGATCTGCCGTGGTGGAGCGATAGGAGCAGTGGATAATTCTGGCTACCGCATTCATGATGGACTGCAGTGGGGCTGTTCGGGTCATAGGGAGACCAGACAGCAGGGCATTGCAGGAAAGGCGGGAAATTATGAGGGCATAGATGAGGAGTTTGGTGGTGGCAGAGGTCAGGAAAGGGTGAATCTTACAGATGTTACGAAGGTGGAAGTTGCAGGACTTTGTGAGATTTTGGATGTGGGAAGTGAAGGAGAGTGCGGAGTCCAGGGTGACACCCAGACAGCGGGCTTGAGAGAAAGGGTGAATGGTAGTGTGGTTAACAGTGACATGCACATCTGGGAGGTTCGTGGATGGCCAGGGTGGGAAGATCATAAATTCCGTTTTGTCTAGATTTAGTTTCAGGAACCTAGTGGACATCCAGGAGGAGGTGGCTGATAGGCAGGAGGAGACCTTGTTCATGGTAGTGGTGGATATGTCAGGGGTGTGGAGGTAGATCTGGGTGTCATCTGCATACAGATGATAGTTAAAACCCATGGAGGAGATAACCTTGCCAATGGAGGATGTGTATAGGGTGAACAGTAGGGGCCCAAGGACCGAACCTTGGGGGACTCCCACCGAGAGGTGGTTGGAGGGGAACGAGGACTCATTGAAGGCGGTCATGAAGGAGCGGTTGGAGAGGTAGGATGAAAGCCAGGACAGGGCGAGATCGTGAATGCCCAAGGACTGGAGGGACTGGAGGAGTAGGGGATGATCTAATGTGTCAAAAGCTGCTGACAGGTCAAGGAGGAGGAGAATGGAGTATTTACCTTCAGCTTTAGCTAAGGCAAGGTCGTTGATCACTTTGGTGAGAGCAGTTTCGGTTGAGTGGGCAGGCCGAAATCCATATTGGAGTGGGTCTAGCAGTGAGTTGGCATTGAGGTACTGGGTCAGGCGTTTGTGAACCAGACGATCAAGGAGTTTTAAGGCAAAGGGGAGGAGGGAGATAGGACGGTAGTTGGAGGGTAGCAAGGGGTCGAGTGAGGGTTTCTTGAGCAGGGGTAGTACAGTGGCCTGCTTGAAGTCTGAGGGGAAGGTGCCTGTGGATAGGGAGAGGTTGAACAGGGTAGTGAGGACTGGGGCCAATTCCGTGAAGTGAGGCTGGAGTAAATCAGAAGGGATGGGGTCAAGGGGGGAAGTAGTGGTATGGGAAGTCTGCAGTAGGTGCTTGACTTCCTCGGTGGTAGTAGGAGTGAAGGATGTGAGGGGAGGATAGGGTGGAGGAGGAGCTGGTTGGGAGGGGGTGGGAGGTGAAGATTGGAGATTGGATATTTCCTGGCGGATGGAGACAATTTTGTTGGTGAAGTGGGTGGCTAAATCTGTGGCAGAGAGGGAGGAAACGAAGGGTGGGGGGGTGGGTTTAAGCGGGGAGTTGAAGGTGGCAAAAAGACGCCGGGGGTTGGAAGCTTGTGCTCCGATGAGCTTGGTAAAGTATTCCTGCTTCGCATGAGCAAGGGCAGTGTGGAACTGCAGCAGGTTGATCTTGTACTGTAGGAAATCCTGGTTAAGTCTAGTTTTTCTCCATTTCCGTTCAGTGGCGCGTGTTTTCCTCTGGAGGATGCGAGTATGGGTAGTGCGCCAGGGCTGGGGGTTAGGGGGTCGGTTGCGGAGAAATATTGGTGGAGCAGCTTTCTCTAGGGCTGATGAGAGAGTTTGGCGATACTGAGCTGCAGCAAGATTAGGACAGGTTAGGATGGGGAGAGTGGAGGAGAGGGCATGGAGGGGGTCAGCAAGGACACTAGGGTTGAGCTTGCGTAGCTGCCATCGACCAGGTGGATGGGTGGCTAATTTGGAGGTGCCTACATATATAATGTATTTTTTTTATAAAAAAATAAAATATATATATATATATATATGTGTATATATATATATATATATACAGTGGGATGCGAAAGTTTGGGCAACCTTGTTAATCGTCATGATTTTCCTGTATAAATCATTGGATGTTATGATAAAATATGTCAGTGAAATATATTATATAGGAGACACACACTGTGATATTTGAGAAGTGAAATGAAGTTTACTGGATTTACAGAAAGTGTGCAATAATTGTTTAAACAAAATTAGGCAGGTGCATACATTTGGGCGGAAGCAGGAGATTTGGGCGCATGAGACAAGTGGACAAAAAGGCGCTCCATTCACTCCCATTATAAATATCGTTTAATGGGCGCCGAAAAGGGAAAAAAAGGCGCCGGAGATTATTAACGTTTTACAAACGGCGCCCGGAGATTTTTAAGGTTTTATTACTGTGCTTGTGATGATTTAACTTTACAAAATGAGCCCGTGACGAATAACGTTTATAAAGATACTAAATCACTATTTCTAAAACATTTCTAAAACATTATTATCCACCCAAAAAAATTATTTACATTTTTTTATTTACATTTTTTATTTATTAATGTTTGTAAAACATTATTATCCATAGGGGGTCTTAGGTTTAGGCACCAACAGGGGGGTCTTAAGTTTAGGCACCAACAGGGGGGTCTTAGGTTTAGGCACCAACAGGGGGGTCTTAGGTTTAGGCACCACCAGGGGGGTCTTAGGTTTAGGCACCACCAGGGGGGTCTTAGGTTTAGGCACCAACAGGGGGGTCTTAGGTTTAGGCACCAACAGGGGGGTCTTAGGTTTAGGCACCAACAGGGGGTCTTAGGTTTAGGCACCACCAGGGGGTCTAGGGGTTAGGGATAGGTACAGGGATGGTTTTTAACAAACGTAAATATAAGTTTCAGTTTAGAAACAGGAAAGATTAACGTTTTAAGAATTGCCGATCTCATACACATTATTTAATGATTTATAAATTCTTAAAACACTATTTGTAAACAAAATTCTACACAATATTTTTATAACCGATAATACTGCTTATCGTTTACACCACGCGCCCTTTTTTCCCGACACCCTTTTTTGATGTACGCCATTTGGGCACCACAAAAAGGCAATGAAATGAATATTTAGTAGATCCTCCTTTTGCAGAAGTGGCAGCCTCTAAACGCTTCCTGTAGGTTCAAATGAGAGTCTGGATTCTGGTTGAAGGTATTTTGGACCATTCCACTTTACAAAACATCTCTAGTTCATTCAGGTTTGATGGCTTCCAAGCATGGACAGCTCTCTTTAAAGGGACTCCGAGCAGTGCAAAAACTATGGAAAGATGCATATCATTTTAAAGCTCTCTTTCTCCTCTTTCCAATTATATATAAATCGCCGCCATATGCCTTTTAGTTTTCGCTATTTTCGCGATTGAAATTGCCGCGGCCGCTATTTCGTTCGCGAAAATAGAGAAAACTAAAAGGCGTAGGGTGACGATTCAGGTGTCGTCAGAAAGAGGAGAAAGAGAGCTTTAAAATGATATCCATCTTTCCATAGTTACATTGTATTACTCAGGACGACACTTTCCCTAGTGTCAGCAGCTCCATTCAGCAGAATGCAGCTGCTGACTTTAGGAAAAAGTCGCCCTGTGTATTACAATGTAACTATGGAAAAATGGATATAATTTTAAAGCTCTCTTTCTCCTCTTTCTGACGACACCTAAATCGTCACCCTACGCCTTTTAGTTTTCTCTATTTTCGCGATCGAAATCGCAGCCGCGGCAATTTCAATCGCGAAAATAATGAAAACTAAAAGGCGTAGGGCGGCGATTTATATATCATTGGAAAGAGGAGAAAAAGAGCTTTAAAATGATATGCATCTTTCCATAGTTTCTGCACTGCTCGGAGTCCCTTTAACTCACACTACAGATTTTCAATTATATTCAGGTCTGGGGACTGAGATGGCCATTCCAGAACATTGTACTTGTTCCTCTGCATGAATGCCTTAGTAGATTTTGACCAGTGTTTAGGGCCGTTGTCTTGTTGAAAGATCCAGCCCCAGCGCAGCTTCAGCTTTGTCACTGATTCCTGGATATTGGTCTCCAGAATCTGCTGATACTGAGTGGAATCAACGCGTCCCTCAACTTTGACAAGATTCCCAGTCCCTGCACTGGCCACACAGCCCCACAGCATGATGGAACCACCACCATATTTTACTGTAGGTAGCAGGTGTTTTTCTTGGAATTCTGTGTTGTTTTTCCTCCATCCATGCATAACGCCCCTTGTTATGTCCAAATAACTCAATTTTAGTTTCATCAGTCCACAGCACTTTATTCCAAAATGAAGCGGGCTTGTCCAAATGTGCTTTAGCATACGTCAAGCGGCTCTGTTTGTGCAGTAGGCGCAGAAAAGGCTTCCTCTGCATCACTCTTGCATACATCATCTCCTTGTGTAAAGTGCGCCGAATGGATGAACCATGCACAGTGACTTCATCTGCAGCAACATGATGTTGTAGGTCTTTGGTGCTGGTCTGTGGGTTGACTCTGACTGTTCTCACCATTCATTGCTTCTGTCTATCTGAGATTTTTCTTGGTCTGCCACTTCGAGCCTTAACTTTAACTGAGCCTGTGGTCTTCCATTTCATCAATATGTTCCTAACAGACAGTTGAAATCTCAGAGACAGCTTTCTGTATCCTTCCCCTAAACCATGATGGTGAACAATCTTTGTCTTCTGGTCATTTGAGAGTTGTTTTGAGACTCCTATGTTGCTACTCTTCAGAGGAAATTAAAAGAGCAGGGAAACTTACAATTGACCCCCTTATATACTCTTTCTCAAAACTGGATTCACCTGTGTATGTAGGTCAGGGGTCACTGAGCTTACCAAGCCAATTTGAGTTCCAATAATTAGTTCTAAAGGTTTTGGAATCAATATAATGTCAATCAATATAGTGCCCAAATTTATGCACCTGCCTAATTTTATTTAAACAATTATTGCGCACTTTCTGTAAATCCAATAAACTTAATTTCACTTCTCAAATATCACTGTGTGTGTTTCCTATATGATATATTTAACTGACATATTTTACTGTAACAACCAACCGATTTATACAGGACAATCATGACAATTACCAACGTTGCCCAAACCTTCGCATCCCACTATATATATATATATATATACTAGTGACCTCAGCCCATTTAAAAACAGGCTAGGTCTGTCTCCGCGCGCCTGCTACACGCATGTGTGCACCCGCCTATCACGCACGTCCGCCGCACACGCGTGCACCCACAGTGTACGCAGGATCAGTTGCCTATTGTTATATAGGATTTATATATATATATATACAATATATATGTACCTCTGAGTAGAATTTAGTACCTGACTATGACTCCATCCTGTGGAAAAGCTAAAAAACACTGTCCATTGAAGTTTGTCTTTTACCTGCTTTATAATTGATCATGTCAGTATGTAGATAATTCTAATAAATAACTCATTCTCTATACATCTGTTTTCAATTATGTTTGGGAAAGGTGATTATTGAACCTGGAGGCACGTGACTGGGTCTTTATGACTGTTCAATAGTGTTCCCACCCCAAATTTGGCTTATCCACGCAAGTTATTAATTAGTTTGTGTAAACCGCAATTTTTTTTCTTTATCCATTCTCACATGTCAGTAGAGAGTAGAGAGTATTGGGAGCTGTGTATTGGCAGTAGGGATAGCATTGCTTATTCCACGGAAATATACATTTCTGCAAATGCAGATTACCGATTTGGCTGATTTCTGATATCTGTTTTCCAATGCCAGATTTCTGAGGAGTCTTTTTTTCTTTTAGTCATTTTTTGTATTCTCTGAATGGCCAAATACTTTCGAGTTGACTCTGCATTCTCTGATTGGTCAATGCTTTCCGAGCTCTGTGATTGGGCTAAAATTATCGAGTTGTGGTAATGGAGTATTTCTGATGAAATCCGATTTCCATTTTCTGATTTCCGAGGAGTCTTTTTTTGGTCATTTTTTTGCATTCTCTGATTGGCCAAATACTTCCAAGTTGACACTGCATTCTTTGAATTGTCCAATGCTTCCGAGTTCTGTGATTGGGCTAAAATTACTAAGTTGCAGTATTGCAGTATTTCCACAAAAATCCTATTTCCATTTTCTGTTTTGCGAGTTCCAATCAGAAATGCAGAAATGTAATTTTCGCAGAATGGAATGAGCATCCCTAGTTGGCAGTAGTGGGGGGATGGAGGTCGTGGCCTATGCTAATGTTTCCATCAAAGCACTGCATAAAGTCCTCCTGGAACTGTCTGTGATAATAAAACTGACAGCATTAATTGGAGGCTTCCTGATTAGCTGCAAATGTCACAGAACTCAAACCCTATATGTGAAGAGCTCTGATTTTTAAGCAGCAAGGACAGAGTTAGTGAACTGTATGATGGTTCTATAGAACAGCAAAGAAATTGTAAGCAATTTAAGAATCAGTTGCCAGTTTATTAAATGGAACAGTCCACTAAATGAGAAATTGGGAATGCATACTGAAAATCCTCTCACTGTGTACTAGACCAATCCAATGCAAGTCCTGTACCAGGAAATGTTGCCTACTCAACAAAAAACAGTATTAATAGCAATTACCGTACTTATATGCAGGGGCGCAGCAAAAGCCCCTGCAAACGATGCAGGCCCGGGGGGGGGGGGGGGGGGGCGAGCCTGGTAGGGAGCTCACCCAGGGTCATTTTTAGATGCAGAGGGTGCAGTGCAAGAGAGGAGACAGTGGGCATAAAGTGGTGGGGAGGAGGGCCCAATTCCCTCTCACCTTGGGCCCCCCTTCAGCGCTCCCAGCTCCTCCCTCCAGAAATAATGGCATCAGGCAGGGAGCTCACCTCTTCCTAGTTCCAAAACTTTGTGTGCCTCTTCTATGTCTCCAACGCCGCTCACTCTACTTCCTGTCTGTTCTTTTGGGGGGCAGGGACCCATCCAAAGTTTTGCAGGGGGGCCCAGTGATTTCCAGTTACACCCCTGCATATATGTAATCAATCCCACTTAAAATATCTAAATGCAAATAAAAAAGCAAAATCATTGCATTGGTAATGTGATCATCAAAACCAAAATTTTGGTGTTTATAAATCCAGACGAAAGCAATAATGCACCTAATTTAAGAATTTTCAGTTTACTATAATTATTTTTGAATTCATATAATACCTTTCCTGAAACTTTAATATATTTTATTTTAGTCTTGCTACAATATGTTTCCATGCTACACTTCCACGCTATGTACAGCTAAATAAAAAGCCTGATTTCATGTCTACAACGGTTGTGATATTTTATTTAGGATATTTAACATAGCAAAGGTGTTGTTATATGCTTGTTCTGCAATTTGCTGTTCACTAAGTTGTATGTTAATGCAATATTCAGTGGATCAAGTAAACAGAAGCCACTCAATGGTCAGGCAACCTTAGCATTGACCTACAGACTAAATAAAGCCTAGCAGTAATGACTGCCAAGCTATTTCCCACTCTCTCATGTGAATGAAAACAAGAAAAACAAAATCGAGAGCCCCTAATAGTGTATTATTGATGATGGTGGATAAATTGTAGCAGCAAATTGAAATATATGTGGGTTGCCAAAGTTCAGGCAACCACTATATGCACAAGAGGGGATATTAGACCTGTCCCCACTCAGGTTAAGAAGTCGCTCTCCGTAGAAGGAAACAAGGATGTGCACACCCATCCACCAGGTGGATCACAATAGCGTACAGAAGTAACAGAGGCGCCAACAGGATAAAATATCATAAATCACAGAGGCGCTGTGCTTTATACACACACTTCTAAGTTACTCCTGTTGTGTTTTTGCCTGAGGAGGCGGGCTTGAGACCAGTGAAACACGTTGCATATTTTTGGCGTAAGAATTACAACTTTGGATCATATAGAATCATTGTGTTTGTCCTATTTTATCCCATTGGCGCCTCTATGTGAATGAGGCTGGTAAAGATATATAAGATATTTACTGGTATGTACAGCTTTTATAATTTAAAAAAAGAGCATCAGCAAAAAAAAAAATAGTACAGAAAAATACATAATATAATAAATCACAAAAATATATATTTTTCTCACAAAACCTTAAAGTGTACTCAAGGGAGGGAGCATATATCCATCGCTCCCTCCCTTCCTTCCTATCCCTCTGCATTCATACCAGGTGACTGTCACTGTTACTCACCATGCCTCTTGCCCGCGCCGATCACCCACTCTGGTCTTCTCTATCCCAAGTACCGGGGTGCAGCATGATGATGTCATCAAGCTGCACCCTGGTATAGTGGGCAGAGAAGACCAGAGCGGGTGAGCGGTGCAGGAGTGAGTTATAGCGCTGGCCACTCGCTATTTTGCAGAGGGAGAGGAAGGGAGGGAGGGATTGATGGATGTGGAGGGAGATTGTCACCCACTATGCTGCAGAGGGAGAGAGAGAGATGATTGGATAGATGGATGGGGGGGGGGAGAAATCAGCTACCCACTATGCTGCAGAGGGAGAGATGGAAGGGGGGCGATCGGCCACCCACTGAGCTGAAGAGGGAGAGGGGGGGATGACAGGATGGATGGATGCGGGAGGGTGAGAGATAGGGAATGGGATAGGCTTCTTGCTATGCTGCAAGGTATGGTTGGTGGGGGGGAGATTGGCCACCCACTTTGCTGCAAAGGGAGCAATGGATGGGGGGGGATTAGCCACCCACTATGCTGCAGAGGGAGAGGGAGAGATGATTGGATGGATGGGGGGAGAGAAAGATGGGAGGAAAAATGGAAAAACGGCGAGAAGAGAGGAAGGGATGAGGAACGGATGTATGCGGGGGGGGGTGCTGCAGGGGGAGAGGGAGGGATAATTGGATGGATGGATGGATGGATAGATGGATGCATGCTGCAGAGGGAGGGATAGATGGATGGATGGGGGGGGGATCGGCCACCCGCTATGCTGCAGAGGGAGAGTGATGGATGGATGAGGGGAGAGAGATGGAGAGATCAGCCACCCTCTATCGCGGGAGGAGGAGGGAAGCGGAAGGGGGGATTGGTGAAGGGTGCATCAATACTGGGCCTCTTATAGCTAACTAACCTATACTGGGCACTTATAGCTAGCTAACTATACTGGAGCACCTAAAGCGGGCTAACTATACCGAGGCACCTCAAGCTGGCCAACAATACTGGGGAACCTATAGCTGGCTAACCAATACTGGGGAACCTATAGCTGGCTAACCAATACTGGGGGCACCTATAATTGGCTACCTTTACCGGGGGCACTTATTCTCACCATTGGCATGCTGATTCCTCATTGTGTACTGTAGTGACATGTTCCCCAGCGATCAGGGTCACACACCGCTATCAATATCTGGTGGAAAACTTTTTTTTTTGCATTCAATACAATAACCTGTGGGAAATTTCTAAGATGGATGAGTACCGCATGCTGGGTGACACAGGACAGGTAATGCATAAATGCACACACAATGTACACTTATACACTAGGGGGCAGTGACGAGATGGCGGACAGAGCAGATTCTCGAGAGATTTCATACTGAAATTGACAGGGAATCAGCTTGAGGTGTATGGGCAGCCAGCTAATCAGATTTGACCAGAGAAAGATTTGTCTTTTGGTTGAATCTGTCCATCATTGCCTGATATATGGCCACCTTTACATTCGTATTAGTGCAGGTTGAGCAGCTGCATCTTGGAAGTGTAAATGATCAGAGTAATTTTGAAATAAATTGTAATTTTGATTGGATTTTGTGTTTCAAGCTTTTATTATAGTCAAAATACATACTAGACCCTTATGAAAATTAATTGGATCACTTTTTGCACAGAAATCCAGCAGAATCTGAATGCCAGGGAGGTTAAGTCTTGTGTATATATTGACTTTTTACATTTCTCATTGAATTGGACAATTGGATCTTAACACCTGAGACTAATACAATCCATTTATAACAAAAGTCCTTGCTATGTCTACTATTAGGTGGAAGGTTTTGACTGTATCGATAGGCTTATAGTGAAGACTACTGCAAGATCACTGAGCCAACAGTGAGCGTGTAGCCCTCTAAATGCACCTGCTGAATGATTTGTAAAATATTTAATACCAGGTTTGCAGGATCAGTTATCTGTGATAATCACCAGCCAAGGAGAAATGAGTTGAATCACCAAAATATAAGCGCACACATTATTGCATTTCAGCTGTTCTGGAGGTGTGTTTAGCTTTCAGGGACAACAAAGGGATGATTTCCATATTCAGCAGTGATGCACCGTGGGACACCTCAGATGCTCACTCCAACCTGAATAATTGCAAATACCTTATTTTTTAATAAGGCAAATTTCTGTTTTGCATGGCATTTTAGTAAGAGAACTTTTTGGTCCTTTTTAGCCCCTTATGCACTCCTGGTAGTTCTGGTTCACCATGAGCTTGCTGGGTAGTCTGTAACTCAAATTCTAAGGAAATATATATTATCCATAATTCAAAGCATTCTCCTGACAGCTCTCCTAAGTGTAAGGTCACAATAGAGGCGTCAGTGGCAGCCTTGTTAGCACCTTCATTAGTATATAAAATTATGAACAGAAGAATGCATCCTTTGTAATCAAGATTTGTATAGGACTCTGTGAATGTTAGGAATGTACTCTTTACATGGTAATGTGGAAGAGCCCTGAGTAGCCAAAAGCATAGACTGTACAGCAACATACAAAAAACATTAGACAACTGATGGCAAGTTATCAAACTACACTCTAAACACTGGCATTCTATTTGACCAACTTAGCAGCATTTTCAACCTCAATATCTGCTAATGCGTTATTTATAAGGCCCAGGTGCATAGCTGAAAAAAAGCAGTCACGAGGCAACAGCTATTATTATTCTGAAGGGAGGGACATTAGCAAAGGAAAGGACCAAATTTTAATAAAGAAGCATTGCATTTTTAATGAGAGTCTACCATCTATTTTACTGCTGCTTTACTGCTATTTTGTAGCCACACATCACATTCGGCAGCTTAAATAGCATAATCTGGGCAGTGTTTCACATGTAACAATCTGTGGCTAGAAGCAATGTGAAGAATGCTAAAATACTGCAGCTTTTATAGACTGACCCCATAATTTCTGTGTGTGTGTGTCGGTACAGAAAACAGCAGAGTTGCATAATAAAACAGTCACTCTATCAAAGTTAGCCACCAAAAAGTACAATGGCACAGCCCCAGCTAGAACATCTTTTTCCATGTTTTTGACAATGCCACCAATGACACTAATGAGGCTTTAAAGAACTATTTAGCTAATAAAAAGATGAGAACCTTCTGCCAGACAATTATTGTCTTTACTGCCTGGTAAACACAATGCTATTTCCCATCAGAACAACAGGTTGAAACAATAATTTCCAGCATGTACGATCTGCTCCCAATTGAGTACACAATCAATTTTGTGCTGTAGTGATCTGAAATTTAATCCTGCTCTCGATTAGGAGCAGATCAGACATGCCCAAAATTATCTATTTGACCCATCGATCTGAAGGGAAATAGCATTGTGTGTGCCAGCTGTTGTAAAGATAACAACATTGTTCTTAGAATTCCAATGCAAATAACCTGTTTCTCTACATTTATCCTGGCTCATTCAATAGGTGAGCTGGCCAGCTGGCATAGAAAGAATGCTTCAAATCTTTGCAAATTATTACTTTTGAAAGAAAAAATAAAACATTGAAGTTACAAATGTCATTCCTATGGAATGCCAAATCCAAAAACACTTGGTGGCATCTTCCTTTAAACTACGCTCTGAGATCACTTACAAAGGTAGTAAGAGATAGCAATAAAAAAGTAATCAAAGTTCCTCATCTCCCTGATTCCGCAATATTCAGTATCCAGCATCAGTGCAGTTTACAATCTTTATGAGGTTTACTGCACTTCCTGTGTTGACAGGAAGTTGGAAACAATAAAATTCCAAAAGTGATTCTAACCCTTTTTGTACTTTATAGAAATGTAAAGCAAAATTGGCTGTGGTTGGGCTTTGACAGATCTCCTGTCAATCACAGATGATCTGTGAAAGCTTTTCTTGGCTTTCAGAGGACCTTGTGGGGGTAGCATCTGTCATGCAATTAGATATACAACCTTTCCATGCAGTAAATATGTTCATGGTATCAAGAAAGGCTTTAAAAGAATATTGATTCACAACCAGTGTAACACTGAACACTATTATTTGCTAAAAGAAAAAGCTGCATTTTTTTGTTATGGTTGCCATGATAACTGCAGCTTGTGCTAATTAATAAATTGCTACTGCCGTCTCTGGCTGGCGGATGGCAATCAGTGATCAATACAGTTAACACTGTATTATGTTGCTTCAAAAAAAAAAGGAAAAAAACAAAGCAAGGCTTACCTGAATGAATTCTGTGATGTGTTGATGCCGCTGCTATCCTTCCCCATAGTGTTAAAAGGCAGAGAGTGAGGACCAATATCCACCTGATAAAGCTTTGTATCTCTATTTTACCCATTCTGAAAAATAAATAAAAAATATATATAATTCAAATATTTTATTGTGGCATAGCATCTAAATTATACTTAAAGTATACCCGAGGTGACATGTGACATGCTGAGATAGACATGTGTATGTACAGTGCCAAGCACACAAATGACTATGCTGTGTTCCTTTTTTTACTTTCTCTGACTGAAAAAGTTAAAAATCAGGCATGCAATTGACAGTTTCTGCCCAGTTTGGGACTGGGTCGGACAATTGCCTAACCCTCACTGATAAGGAATTACAACCATAAAGCACTTTCCTGGCAGAAGATGGCTTCTGAAAACAGGAAAGAGATAAAAAGAGTCAAAAATTCACAGATTTCAGTTCTGGCATACTTCAATGAATGTGTCATTGATCCGAGACAATGTAACAGTAAAAACTTAAAAAGTAGATTTAACTATACAATAACACTGTGGGATATCTAAAATAGTCATTTCTGGGAGAAGGACGGTAGATACAATTATTTATCTCATTAGTTTATTTTCACCTCGGGTGTCCTTTAACTAAGCATCTGTTGTACAGAATACCTTAATTTTACTGAATGTAAACTATGACTGCCATTTACTTGCTGTCATGAATGCTGAAAATTTACATTGAAAGGATTATTCTATCTGGACATGATATAGCAGTTTTTTGACAACAGCTAGGGGTTGTATTATACTATTATAGTAAAACAAAATGAATAAGAAAAACCCAGATGTGATGAGAACATCCAGTTCTTATATAGGAGTGACAAAGAGCTAGGATCTATGATCGAGAGTTAGAGAGTTACACTTGGTTCACTCTGGGGAATTGCATTGCATTTAAAAATTGTTATAAAAAAAGATTGCTGCTGCACAAGTATTTTTATAATTCAGCATTATCTTTCTTTTTAATTTGCAACCAGTTATAAGTTGTCAGAACTGACAGTAGGCTCTCAAACTATAATTGCTTGCAACCCCAACAACAGTACTTTGTAGTACAGATTGTCCATAAATGGCTGCGCTGATACATGAAAAATCAGTTAGAAACAGTAAGATTCATTGCTACTCATTTTCAAGAGCTTCACAAATCCATTGGCTTTAACACATGCTGTATAACCAAAGTCTCACTTTTTTTTTAGAACGAAGTAAAAAGAATGCAAATAATTTCAAAATTATTATGGTCAGCAAGACTCTAATGGACAAGTCAAATAAGCATGTATATGGAAAAGTGGGGAAAATAAATAAATCTAACGATCTTAGACTGGGAAAAAATAGTGCATCTAAAATGATGCATCTAAAACTCAGTTACTCTGCAAGTAAATACGTTCTTTTTAGCTGGTACTTGAGCCTGGAAGCTGGAAAATCTTACATATTTATTCTTATTAATTTTACAGCAATTGTTGAAACGGTAAGCATGTTCATACACAGATGATGTGAATGTGAGGTGGCAAAACATATTGGTTAGAAGTTAAAAAATGATTACATAGATATTTGATGCCAATTACTCCTGTCCCCAAAGATGCTCTTTATTGAGACTAGTGGTAGAAATTTAAAATAATAAAATAAACACATTCGTAATGACAGCTCGGGTTATTATGGGCCTCACAGTGGGAAAAGAATTCAACACTATGCATGTCCCAGCTAATCAGAAGAGTTAAATTTATGCAAAAGATGGAGTTGTCCAATGCATAATTAGTGATAAGCACACATTTCGCATGATTGTAATTTCACATTGTAATTCGCAACATCCTAATTACAAATTTTGTGAAAATCGTAATTAATTTCATATGTAAACTTAATCAATTTTCTGCTAACTTTTGCGGTTAATAGCAAAGCAAATGTGATGTACAGTATGTTAAGGGGGAAAGTGGGAATAAGACAAAAAAGGAATTTTTCAAAAAGACCTTATAGTTTTTGAGAAAGGTTTGAAAATGCTAAGGAAAAATAGTTTTTAAACTTGTAATTTTAATTTTTACCTCTGCATTTATAAAACCTATTTTCTTAAAAATTACAAGGTCTTTTTGAAAAATTATTTTTTAAACATGTTTCCACTAGTCTCCTTACCAAACGTACCATGTATGGGCGCTTTGCTATTCACCACTAAAGTCGTCACAAAATTACACAAAATTTTGCAAAATTAAGAAGTGATTATGAAAAATCAATTGAATGCCCAACCAGTAATCAAACATGGCCGTAATTGTGAAAGATTATGCAAAATTGTGCATAATCATAATTAGCAGATTACAGTCATTACTATGCATAATATTTAAGTAGTAATTCTAAAACTGTATGGGAATTAGGGATGTTCTGTTATATTACCAGAATTAACAGTACTTAAATGTAGAAGGTGTGGAAGAAACTATAGAGTTGCAGAAACAGATTTAATGGACAAGGTTTTCTTAAATGGTTACTAAATTTTGTTAAGGAGCTGCAATATCTGTTTTAAATGTTTATACATGTTAAACATCTTTTGTAGATATATATATATATTTTATTGCTTCTTCATGCTTTAAAAATGAAATTCCAGCAAGAAAAGACATGAGATGGGGAGGCAGGAGCCTTCTAAATATAGTATTCCCTTACTAAGTGAGTAGAAAAAAATTGGGTCCTACTAGCATTGAGGTTGATGCACTTACCACTGGTAACATTGCTGTGAGCAGGCAGTGCATGGAAATATTACCTTTTCTGCCACCAGCAGTGAACCACAATTAGAGCTTGACCTGCTGTGCATGGATAATGTGAGCATTGTTACAGTTACACAATTTAAAGTCGAAAAATGCGCATCAGGCTAAGCCCCAAAGGGGCGCCATCTTTGTTTTGACCTGGCGGCGGGGTTTTTTGCTCTGCGGAGTTTTTTCTCCGGCGGTTGCCTCTGAGCATTGGCTGCATGCTTGGCCTAAGCCCCATACCGCATTTGTATTAATGTACCTTGAGCATTGCTCAATTTTAAATACATTTATTTTTAATAAATACGGGATTAATCCCTTTTACGCTATGTGAAGCGTCTCTCATATTTTTTCCTGGAGGTTCATCTACTTAAGGAATCAGCTGTGGAGACTTGCCAGAGAGGCTGAGGGGTGGCCAATACCCCTGATGCGCAGACAGGCCCTGCAGGCCGCACCATCTGGTGAGTCGTTATACTTTGGGGGGAGATATGTTTGTGTCTTTAACCCTGGATGCCATCTTCAAATACATCTGCATGATCAGCTGAGAATATATAAGGGGTGTCTCCATTGCATATTGTAGGACTGGACTGTCTGAGCGCTTATCTGCTTTTTTTCCAGAGTATTCAAGGAATTCTTTTAAGTTGCCGTCCAAAGTGCTGCAATCACAAGAAAGATCTCACGCACTTCAAGACTAGCACTTCAAGATTCTGATAATGTCACAATGTTAAAGTTAGGCAGCTAGCCATGAGAGTAATTACGCTGCCCAATCTCCACTCTTTACCACAACTACCTGTACTTAGCCCACACACTGAAACAACATTTCCCCTCTAACCAGTAGCAAAGGGAGGAAGTTGCTGGAGCGAGTGCTCTGACCTGTTCCAGAAGAGATAGCAAGAGTCTAGGCCATTATGGCGACTCAATGGCCAGCTTCCATATGTTGGTGAAGATCGAGACAGTTGTCTCGACAGAATATTAAGACTGCATCATAGTTGGCACTCCTGCAGTCTATATGAGTATAATGGATAGTTGGCATATTGTATTTGTTTAGTGTTTAGTTTGGAGAAAAGATTTAGAGATTAGCTGGAAAAAATAAGCTTGGGTTTCAAGAATAGACATAAAACTATGGAAGCGGGAAAAAAGGGCGCAGGCAGCTAGTGGACAAAAAGGGCGCCACCATTCACTCTCATAATAAATAATGTTTAATTGGCGCCGAGCAGGAAAAAAGGGCGCCGGAGATAAATAACGTTTACAAATGGCGCCCGGAGATTTTTAATGATTTATAACTGTGCTTGTGGTGATTTACGTTTATAAAATGCACCCGTGCCGAATAACGTTTATAAAAATACTAAACATATTTATCTTATTTAACTAATTAAAATGTTATTTAAAGTTTTATCCCTTACTGTTTGTAAAACATTATTATTCACAAAATAAAGCGATCAGTACGTAACGTAAATTGCAATATATTTTTTGCAGCCACAATTAGTAAAACATTATTATCCACCTAATAAAGCGATCAGTAAGGGGGTCTTAGGTTTAGGCACCACCAGGGGGGTCTTAGGGTTAGGCACCACCAGGGGGGTCTTAGGTTTAGGCCCCACCAGGGGGGTCTTAGGGTTAGGCACCACCAGGGGGGTCTTAGGTTTAGGCACCACCAGGGGGGTCTTAGGTTTAGGCACCACCAGGGGGGTATTAGGTTTAGGCACCACCAGGGGGGTCTTAGGTTTAGGCACCACCAGGGGGGTCTTAGGTTTAGGCACCACCAGAGGGGTCTTAGATTTAGGCACCACCAGGGGGGTCTTAGGGTTAGGCACCACCAGGGGGGTCTTAGGTTTAGGCACCACCAGGGGGGTCTTAGGTTTAGGCACCACCAGGGGGGTCTTAGGGTTAGGCACCACCAGGGGGGTCTTAGGTTTAGGCACCACCAGGGGGGTCTAGGGGTTAGGGATAGGTACAGGGAGGGTTCTGTGTGAGAGTAGGCTTAGGTATAGTTTTAGTAAAATTTTAGTAATACTTACTAATGTTTTACAACACTTATTACGAATGTAGTTATATTTATATCATCGTTATAAAGAATATTTTCAGATTTTATTATAAGAACAAACCATAAATGAAGGTTCTTCACAATAATATATAATTATAACAATTAAACATATATTATCGTTTTTTTAATAAACGTAATTATAAGTTTCACTTTTGAAACAGGGAAGATTAACGTTTTCATAATTGCCGATTTCATAAACATTATTTAATGATTTATAATTTTGTAAAACATTATTTGTAAACGAAATATAGCACACTATTTTTATAAACGCTACTAATGATTAATTATTAATTAGCGTTTACACCCCGCGCCCTTTTTGTCCGGGCGCCCTTTTTGTACGGACGCTAAAACTATAGCCATAGCAGACTATGACAATGCAAGGACAGAAAGATTCTCTCAGTATGTAGCTTATTCAGGCACCAGTAGCATTTTGAAAATTATTTAGAATAAAACTAATGTACATTCAATTCAAGCATCCATTCTTTTATTTATTAAAACAATGACCATTCTGCTTGGTCATTATGTGAGTTTCAAATATTTTTTTCCATTGGCAATAAATTCAGTTACAGATATCATACATTTTATGAAACATCATACTTATTTACATACATAATTACAAGTATTAACTCATAATGGTCATGAACAATGCATTTGTTCTTATTGTTATACATCAGTAATAGCTATCTCAAAAACAAATGTCTATCTAGCAAAAACAAAAAACACATCCTTGGTTCCTTCTTGTCTAACTACAAAAGAGAAAGCAGTGACTCATACTCTGAGCTCACATAGCTGTCTATATGGACAGGTAGAGGGAAAGGAGTGCTGGAAGGCAAATGAGGGAGGAACGAAGCCTCTCTCAGCTATCTCTGCACTAGAGCACACTAAAAGAACATAGAAGCACAGCTTTGAGAGGCAGCGAAACAGGTTTGCTTTATGTCCACTACAATGGCTTGTTGTTCAAAAAGATGTAAGTCTTATTTGGGTGGCCGTAACAATTCATGGCCCTGCAGGCTGCAGCAACTCATAACTTGCCCAATATGTCAGTTTAGGCAGAACAGTAGAATGTAAGTGATGCTACTGTGTGGCATGAATGGCAATGCATTTACTGAGAGAAATAAATGTTGCAGGTGGGGTTTGTGCATTGCATAAATGTAGCTAGCATACACATATGTGTGTAAATGGGTCCATGCCTTCATATAGGAAGACATGGGTTCAATTTTCATGGTCCCCAGCCAGATAACTTCCCATAACCTACTATGTACAGATTCTATAGGCCATATCCTATAAAAGGTTATAAGTAGCTTGCAGATGCGAGGATCACATCACACAAGGATTACTGGCATATCCTGCTTCCATTTTCCTTTGCGTGATGGACGATCGTTAGGGAGCATTACTCAGGCAAAAGACTGAGCGAGGCTCCTATGTCCCAGGCGATGGTTAGCAACTTTAGCGCTGTGAATCTGTCCTTTAGCAGCATGGCACTGCTCCCTTGCTCCCCTAGATGTGTGCACACCCGCCAAACATACGCCACCATCTTCAGCTGCTGCATCTTGGGGTCTCCTTTAATAAGAAGACCCCCAGAGCTCCTGTTGGGTGGCCACACATCACCGAATCCCCCCCCCCCCCCCCCAGCCACAGCTGTGCCATCACCCCTGATTAATTAACCTGCCACTGCTGGACATCCGACGCCTCTCACCGCAAGTGCCGACGCTGTAATTACAGTGTATCTCTCACTGTAATCACTGACCCTCTGAGCCCTGGCAAAGCATCTTTCAAGCTTCCACCAAGCTCTCCATTAGTCCACTGTCTGGACCAATGAAAATAGATAAGGTCATAAGAGTTCTTTAACCATTTCTGCCGCCCGGACGTGAAGCTCACGTCCGGGCGGCTGCTCTGCTGCGATGCCGCGGTTCGGCGCGATCGCGGGTGCACCCCCGTGCCATCCTCCGGTAGCCCCGGGATCAGTGAACCGGAACATGGTTCCCGATCACCGATCCGTGTCCCCAGCAGAAAAACCGAAGCGCTCTTACTAGAGGCTTCAGTCTTTCTGCACGTAAAATTTTCTGCATCCCCCTTGTGCTTCTGGTTAGCGAGAAGCACAAGGAGAAGAAAAAACTCAAGGTGACCATCTTGTGGCCAAATAGTAAAACTACATCTACATATTTTTTACATTACAATGTACACATATAATAACATTAAAAATTAACTGTTTATTTCCCACACCAAAATATTACCCAAATACAATTTTTTATGGAAAAAAAAATGACAATTTAAAAAAAAAAGACATGCATAGTTACCTAAGGGTCTGAACTTTTTAAATATGCATTTGAAGGGTGTATACTACGAACATTTTTAAATTATAAGCTTGTAAATAGTGATGGACACAAAACGGAAAAAATACACCTTTATTTCCAAATAAAATATTGGCTCCATACATTGTGATAGGGACGAAATTTAAATGGTGTCATAACTGAGACAAATGGGCAAATAAAATACATAGGTTTTAATTATGGTAGCATGGATTATTTTAAAGAGACTCCGTAACAAAAATTGCATCCTGTTTTTTATCATCCTACAAGTTCCAAAAGCTATTCTAATGTGTTCTGGCTTACTGCAGCACGTTCTACTATCACCATCTCTGTAATAAATCAACTTATCTCTCTCTTGTCAGACTTGTCAGCCTGTGTCTGGAAGGCTGCCAAGTTCTTCAGTGTTGTGGTTCTGTGATGCATCTCCCCCCTCCAGGCCCCTCTCTGCAAACTGCCTGTGTATTATTTAGATTAGGGCAGCTTCTCTCTTCTCTCTTACAAGCTGGATAAATCGTCCTCTGAGCTGGCTGGGCTTTCACATACTGAAGAATTAAAGACACAGGCAAAGCTGTTTGCAGGAAGAAACGAGCAGCCTGAAACTTCAGTGCATGAGAGATGCAGGGGGAAAGAAACACACAAATGATCTCTTGAGATTCAAAAGGAATGCTGTATACAGCCTGCTTGTGTATGGATGTATTTTCTATGTGTGGACAAACTGTACATCAACCTACTTCCTGTTTTGGTGGCCATTTTGTTTGTTTATAAACAAACTTTTTAAAACTGTTTTTAACCACTTTTAATGCGGCGGGGAGCGGCGAAATTGTGACAGAGGGTAATAGGAGATGTCCCCTAACGCACTGGTATGTTTACTTTTGTGCGATTTTAACAATACAGATTCTCTTTAACGCTATAATGGCCGAAAACTGAGAAATAATGAATTTTTTTCATTTTTTTTCTTATTAATCCTGTTAAAATGCATTTATAAAAAAATAGTTCCCACCCAAAGAAAACCTAATTAGTGGCGGAAAAAACAAGATATAGATCAATAAATTGTGATAAGTAGTGATAAAGTTATTAGCGAATGAATGGGAGGTGAAAATTGCTCTGATGCATAAGGTGAAAAATCCCCGCGGGCTAAAATGGTTAATGAGAGATCAGTGTACAAAGACACACTTTTCTCTGCTGAATGTTTATGTTCTTTTCTATGCACCATGAATAGGAGGAAGAGGGCTACTGCAGACCTACAGACAACTAATTGCTTGTAGAAATCATTAATACAGAGTTATGCAACTATCCAATGCAAGCATTAAATGTTATCAAACACAGATACTTAGGAGGGATTTGCTTTGCCATGTACAGTAAGTTACATGAACAGATAAAATATATTTGCATGAAGTAAAGTATAAGCTGTAATTTTTCCTACATACTGACTGTAATGCTTGTCTGAAGTGTTCATAGACATTATGTGACTGATTTTGTCCTAATTACTGTTCACAGCAATTTTAACTATCCAGCCTGTTAAACACATGGTCATGATGTATAACTCAGCTACAAAACAACAATGCTAATGTCATCCAAATCAGTGATATTCAAACGTTCTCATGTTTGGAATCCTAGGAGAATTTTCAATAAGGTTATACAAAACAGAATTCAATTTTCTTAACTCATTATGAAGACATCAAAGTAATTTGATTAGTTGTTCCCAGCCATTGCAGTTTATTTACTGTTACTGTACATTGCATTAAATAATAAATAACTCTGCCTGTGTTTTTGTGCTTTTTGATTTTAGGACCAAGCTAATTTATTAGAAAAAACTAACCCATAGCCAGCATGTATCTAGTGAACAGAAATTAGGATTCTGAAGCCTCCCTTTGTCTCAGCCCATAGCTCTGATCAAAATAATAAATATTGTGTTGGTATTATATTATTATTTCTGTATACATTTGAGTATACGCCACACTGTGCTGAAAAAGATCAGCCTCAGCTTATACTGAAGTCACCTGGTATGCAGAGTAGTGTGTCACTGTACAAACATCCCCAAGGCTCAAGGTGCACCAGCCTGTGACCTCCCTTTCCTGGTTATGTCTATGCGGAATGGAGGGGGGGGGGGGTACTGGCAGCAGTGACTCATTTGTCACCACCGACGGTATTTCTCCTCAGCATGTCTGTCTCACTTGCAGTGTCTCACCCTGTTTCTACTGTATATATACACAATTATTAGCAAGAAGGGCACTAGTTCCCCGAAAGCTTGCATTAGCAATTAAAAGGTTTTACTTTACAAAACATTTTTTTTGTTTTTTTTACCTGTATATTACCATAAAAAAAATCAAACTGAAATCATTACTAAGTTTCAGGGGCCTCAGGTTTTCAGTCCACAATTTTTGCACACCACACCATTGGGTTATCATGGCAGTATGTCTCATTTCCACAATCAGTTTGATCAATGAGGTCTCTTTATTGAACCATTCCATGAGATTCTCCTCACTTTATGTTTAACCCCTACCCGATCACCTAAGGCTCATAGGTATCGCCTAACGCCGAAAGGCATCAAGAGCGGTGCGCAGAGATTAGCGGGGATCGCGCGTGCCGATGCACATGCCTGCCCGCTTTAGTTACAGAGAACAACCTGCAATCGTGACTGGCAGGTTAAAAAACAGAAAAAAAAGCTGAAAGTGCTTGTACAGCACTGCAATTTAGTGCATTGTCACTGAGCTGTCCCCAGGATAACCTTACAGAATGATCGCTCTCATAAGCGGATGCCTATGAGAGATGATCACGCTCATTGGGTCTTGGGGGGGAGGGAGGGAGGTGGGAATTAAAATTTTAAAAAAGTAATTTTTATAAAAAAAAAATATTTTAATTAATTAAAAAAAAAATGCAGCAGCAATCAGATGCCACCAACACAAAGCTCAGCTGGTGGCAAGAAAAGGGACCAAGATTCATTTGTGTGCTTAGTTGTATGGCCCTGCAGCAAGCGGTTAAAGCTACGATACTGTGAAAGTGAAAGCATTTTAGTGTGCTAATGAGCAAATAAATCGGGACATCCTCTAACTTCAGTTGAGCTCATACCAAGTCATTGCTTTTGTACAATTTCAAAGCTTTTTGGTGAACCTCAGTTGGTACTGTGTGCTCCTGCTTCATCATTACTGACATTCATTTTGGTCACCCACAAAAGTCTTCGTATACTAAGTTTGATGCTTTAAAAACGTTCTGAAACTTTGAACTCTAATCGACTTTAGTACATCCAAACTAAAGTTTTGTCTGGCAGTCTATCAGATACCTTCATTACAGACAACATTCACTTGCTGTCACAGAACAACAATATCAAGAAATTAGCAGCCACAACACAGATAGTAATCCCAGCCCTAGTGACCTGTGCAGTCATTAAGCTGTAAGTAACTTGCTATCTTTTCCCCATCCCTGCACAATATCAATAATTGTTGCTTCCTCATTCTGCTGGACTGAGCTTTGCAGAAATGACTTATTAGTGAAAGCTACTGGGAAACAAAGACAGTCCCATCTCATGTATTGGTTTCTTATTACAACAATCCACCTGGGAATGGTGCAAAATGTTCTAGCGACACACAGGGTAACTTTTGAAGACAGAAACGTATTGAGAGTTTAGAAACCTCAAAGGTATCAGTAGTCAACTTTTTCAGAATCCTAGGAAGTTCTTGAATATATCAATTGGAAAATATGAAAAAGCACACAAAACAAGACATATAGAGGTCGATTCACTAAGTCTTTTCAGTGCGATGTTGACATTTCCTGAGGTATTGCTCATTTTTCTCTGAGTTATTCTCAGTGTTTACTAAGCTGCTTGTAGTTATTGTACCGAATGACCTCGTAAAATAAAGACAGTTCTTAAACTACAGTTGATATTCATAAATTACAGACAAAATGTATAAATTACAGACAACATTGCATGTGTGCTTTATTTTAAAGCATGGAGTCAATTCCCAAGTGCTATGTTAAGTTGTTCTAACAGCTAAGCCTGTTTTTATTTATCAACATTCTCAACTTGTTCGTATTCCAGCTCACCTGTGAAGAGGTAGAAGAGTTATGTGATAAAGAAACCTTTTGAGACAGTTTTGTACATTTCTAAAATGCAACAGAGAAGGTGGCACAAGGGAGAAGGGTTTGAGTATATTATCTACATGTATTTTTCAACCAAGGAAAGATTTTAGTGATGTTGAAATAATTAATACATATAGATCACTCAGGTCCCTGTGAGTGACGGTCCTTCCTACATGTTGCTGATTGTATTTCAGCAATGTGGCTTAGGATGCAAAGCACAAGGCCATCAGACTTTAGACAGCACTGATGGGAAAATTGATGCAATGGAAATTAATTGCAATGAAAATGGACTGATCAAATTCTACTTCGGCAATATTTTATCCAAATTTGGTCTATCTTCAAACGACATAAATTTGAATACAAAATTTGCATAATTCTGCCTCGACTCAAAATTATTAGCAATGAAGCAATGCAACAAATGCTAATTGTATCGCAGCCGGCTTACATTTTCCAAGTACTGAAATAAGGGAGTTATACCATTTGAATCCTTAAAATAAAAAATAAAAAACTACATACTGTATATTCCCAAAGGACAACTAACAATGAAAAAGTTTTTATGCAAATGCCATTATGTAAGAGCACTACTTTTTAATAAAGAATAATTGGTTAAATGACTGTGAACAAATGCTGCACCCCAATGTGACTTCTGTATCCCACCTCTGCCACCTCTGATCTATACAATGCAAACATCCTAATAGAGGTGATAACGGGTGAAAGGGCATTCTCAGTACATCATTTTGGGCACTGCAGGCGCGTAAGTGGTTGTCTCTCACTCCTATGCTAATCTTGATGCAGTGGTTAAGCGGTTCTTTATAAGTATGCGGTGGAGGGAGATGGATTAGTTTGTATAAAAAGTGTTCTCTTTCAAGCCCTGTGCACAATGCAGACTGCGTCCCACCACGGTACGCTTCCCTGCCGCTTCCCGACTTCCATGCAAGCCAATGGAGACTTGCACAGTTCGCAAGATGCGACGTGGTGTGACAAAAGTATTGAAATTGCATCATTGCCGATGCAGAGTCTGCAGTGTGTTACCGAATGATCCGTACCTACCGCACGGATAATGCAGTAATGCAAATCATTGGGCGAAGCAGGCAATATGTACAACAGGAGCCAGGTGTGACACGACGCACATGCATGGATCAATGGGAATCCCAGTGATGTACTTCCTGCTCAGCGGGAAGTACATCACTAGCCGGGGAGTGGGCCTATGCATATTACCCTGTAGCCTCACCATGGCGCAGGGTCATATGAAGCCTAATTTCTGTGGTGCGATGCGATGCACGCACTGCATTGCAAATTTCAAGTGTAAAACCAGCCTGATTGTTATCCTTTAAATAATGAATGGAATGCTGCATGTATACTTAAAATAAGTAATTCATCTTTGACATAAAGCATGAGGTGGATGAATAATA
Organism: Hyperolius riggenbachi; assembly: GCF_040937935.1. NCBI lineage: Eukaryota > Metazoa > Chordata > Amphibia > Anura > Hyperoliidae > Hyperolius > Hyperolius riggenbachi. The sequence continues at coordinate 366,671,856 of NC_090647.1, read as the reverse complement.
AAAATATCACCAGTGAGGAAAGAAAGCACACCTAATAACACATTCTTTATGAATCGAGCCCACCGTTTTGTATTTCATCTATGATCATGTAGAATCAATCGGTCTTACTGACAGCTGATTTCTATATTTTTTATAATGAAAGATAAAGAGAATAAATTGGCTCATGTTGGATCGTAGCACTTGGAAGCCATGCACCTTATGCATCTGATCCTGGATTTGTCAGAAGTTTATAAGCTGATACAAAAGTATACAAATTTTAGGTGGTAATCAAGGTTAGAAGAAGTTAGGGTTTAGAAGGCATAAGCCTTGTGCACACATTAGATGAAACTGGGCCAATGCAGGTGATAATGACCGCCTAGCAGGGAAATGCATTACAGCATGGAAGAAAACTTAAAGTTAAAGTGCATCCGAGATGAACTTTACACATTGATTGTGTTCCTTATATATAGTTTATAGGGCATTCCTCAAGCCAAATACTTTTTTTGTTTTGTTTTAATACTCTAATTCCATATAAACTAAACAAGCTTCGCCCACAGCTTCTCCAAAACGCCAAGGCACTCAGACCCATGTAGAAAGGGCTTATGGGAGCTCAGTCTGGGCAGGAGGAGGAGGAGGCTATTAGCCAGTGATTTCAGAGGCAGAGGGGAGGAGGGAGGAGGAAGAGGGAGTGAGTCAAGGGCTGGAAGTGCAGCTGCAGATTACCTGTGTAATGATTACAAACAGAACATGACCACTCTCATTGTATCACAGGAATAATTAATCATATACTATTGAAGCTGTGTACAGCTAGATACGCTGTGTAAACTATCTCAACTTTAGATAAGATATATAGACAATTTACTTGTTATAGTCAGTTTTTCATCTCGGATCTGATTTAAGCAGATGCTAGGTTTAGGCAGGAGATGAGTTCAAGCTTAGGATTGTTGGTGGTGGTAGGCTTCAGGCTCAGAAATGGCCAGGGATGATACAGTGAGACTATCCTGCACCAGGATTTCAAAGACATACATATTTGTATATGTATGAGTGGTATTTCAGTATTTATTGCTGAGCTGTTATATTTCTGAAAAATGTATATTTGGTAATTCAGTGATATCATACAGGTTTAATTGCATTCTATAGTTTTCATTATTGAAAAGCAGGCCATGCTGTGTAAATTTTATTCATACAAAAGTCACTATATAAGCTCATAACGTGGATCAACAAAGAGTTATTCTGGTTCTGGCAGGTGGGCGAGCATTTTACCAAACAAATATACATTAAGAAACATTCACTATTATAAGAAGGGGACAATGAATGATGGCATACTGTGCTAGCAACTCCCCAGCGTGAAAGTGTTATGATCACCTGTCTCACATAGCTCCACAGGGAGGCAAAATATAGAGCAAGACTTGATTAAGTAAATGTGCCAACTGAACCAAACAGAAATTCTGAACAGGTTACACTATTTCCTTGGCCACATTTTGATTGTTCGTAAAATCCATGTTCATTTTCCTGTAGATACACAGAAGCTGTAAGAGCAGTTCTTTGATATATGTGCATTGTGACATGTTTACAAGATGCGATCTAAGCATTTGTTGCTAATGGTCTACAATGAGAGTGTAGGGTTTTATATCCCTCCCATTGTCAGTGATATAGCCATAGCTCTTATGTCATGGTGGTATGTGTGGTTCCACCCCCATCACACTTGTGCATCTACAAACCTTTATCCTAGATATATAGATTGCAATAGCTAAGGTGTTGAGTCACATCTTTGCGCAGCCACACTCAGAGGCCACATGTGCAGTCACAAAAGCTGCCATTCAGCTGCATTAAATTATAGCCAACAAGTGGGAGGCTAAACTGCCCAAACAGTGCACACTGCACAGTTGTGATGTTAAAAAAAAAACTTAACTTCAACTAAGCCCAAGAAAATACTGCTCTTCCTGTCCTTGCTACACGGTCATTCCATACATTGAGTGCAATACTCCCTGTACTGAGTTTTAAAATGCAGGAAAAAAGAAGGTTAGGTTTAGTGTGGCTGTGTTAGGGATTGTTCATACCTAGAGAATTTAGCCTTTTTTTAAGCGCTGGCGATTTTCAAAGTCTGAGCGGTTTGATTCAGATCCGCTCACCAAAGCGCTGCCTGTATCATTTTTGGTGCGATTTGCCTCAATGGAAGGTATAGGGAAATCGCAAAAGCTTGAAGAAGCACTTTGTATAGCAATATCCCCAGCACTTTTAAGAATAAATACATTGCATTTATTATTTTCCGGGTGAAAGAGTTTCCTTCCTGACTTGTGTCAGAAAGTGAACAAACAAATTGCTCTGCAAAAGCGCTTCAAAAAGCGCTTTACAAAAAATTGTAGCACTCAGGTAAGCGCAGGGAGGCTCTAAACAAAATTGTTCAAAAAATATAAAAAATGCTGTGATTTTTTTTTTTATGTTAACAAAGCCTTAGGGAGTGACTGAAGTTGTTACTCTATGGTAAGATATTCTGGGATGTCACATGTCACGACTGTTCTGACACATGTAAATACACTTCTCACACAATTTTCCCATTCTCACAACAAGCTGGAACACTGAAAGTAATAAAATCAACAGAATTGTCAAAATGGATGATCTTAGTATCCTTAAGAGTCTTAAGTATATTTTGCACATGACTCGGCTAATGCACCAAGTTGTGGTTCCCTACTTTGAATTGAATACTACTCTACCTATGCCAGTCAGCATGTAAGCAAAAACTTCATGCTAATGGCGGCCAGTGGCCACTAATGATCCAATCTTTTTTGTCCCATCTTACCAAATCTATATAATGTCATGTAACCAGTGTTTGTGATTTTAAATTTCTTTTTTGCAGCTTCCAGGATGCGATTGACAGGTGAGTGGTTAAGGAGGGGACCGTGTGGGAGATGCCTACACGGGGCGTCCCTGTAAAAGATGTAATCTACGATTACGTCCAACCGAAACCCCCCACCTGAATGCTAATTTATGCAATTCCTGCTAGATTTGGTACAGCAGGCAAAGGGTGTATGACAGTACACCTGATTGGCTGACTGGCGTCTGCTGACCGGATAAAGGCAGTAAATTGCTCTAGCTGGGAGTTAGCAATTGTGCTTGTTGCAGTTAGCATTCAGTTTAGAGGCAGTGGGGGTGAGTTCCCTGGAGGTGAGAGGTCCAGGGCGTGCCCGCACTTCCCTCTAGGTATCGCATGGTGGTTTTGGGGCCCCAGCCAGTGAGAGAGACTGGACCCTTCCCTGCTGTCGTGCGAACCAGTGTTTGTGATTGTAATGGAAGGGTAAACTGAGTGAATATATTAAATGAAAACTTTAGACAGTCCCTTATATTGCACAGAAATAGTAAGATTGGGAGGGCAGATGAGGGCAGAGGTGAATGATTGTTTGTGTGTAAATTGACTATATTCCTTAGTACCTGTTTTTCCCTTATTTGAAGAGAACCCAAGGTTTTAACAAAAACAAAAATAAAAATAAGAAAAAATAAAAAAAATAGAAGCTTACCTAAGAAGAGGTTTCTCCAGAGGCTTCCCATGTGTTCTGGAGACCATCACTGCTGCCTAACCCTCTTTACGATCATGACCGCTCTCCTTTTCATGCACAAGTATTGCCATGCCTGCACAGTAGCACAAGCAGCTCGTGTACAAGTGGCTTTGGCATACGGTGTAGACATGGCCGTACTTCCCCCTTCTCATTTTTCTTGCTTCTCACGAAACTGTGTTCATGTATCCCTGTTCTGAACACATGTAATCAGTTTCCCATTCCTGCTTTGTTGCACTTGGATATTGTATTAGTTCTCAGGACACAAACTAGAATTTTTCCTTTACTGACTTCAAAGGGATTTGACTTTGGCTCTGAAATATACGAGAGCACTGAGACCAATTTAGAGGTCTAGTGTCAAACTGAACTAAAGGGAATTTGATGAACAGGGAACCTAGTTGTTTTTATAGTATTGTATACTGTTGACATCAGTAGGCTGTATTATTCCAGGGCAGAAAATAAGTCAAAGATGCTGCATTTCAGGATGTTCTCTGACACCACATGCAACAATAATGGAATGTTTAGTTGGATAGAAGTGTTGGGTGATGCTTTATCCTGCTGAATTGCATTGACTTGTCACTTTCAAGGTAGAATACAGTTATACTATATCCACCCACTCTCATTTTATACCATGCCATAAAAGGTGGAAGTAGGGAGAATTGTAAAAGTTACTGTATTAAAAATAAATAAATTAGTGAGATAGTCTAAATAATATATGAAAAAAGTGCACTAACATTCCAAGCAGGCCAATCAGGTCTTTTGGCAGTTTTATTGCTGGTTTTCTGACATCTATTTGTAGAGCAGTGGAAAATTAGGAAAGTATCTTAGCTCTCCCATCTTAGCCCCATTTTTACTTCAGTAACTGCTTATCAGTGCCTTCAACTATTTACACGATAACGACAGTGGCATAGCAATAGGGGATGCAGAAGTTGCGACTGCTCTGAGTCTCCTCCATCCATCTTATTAGCTTTTAATTAGCAATAAACACCTCTATATGTACATTGCACAGTGTGTCCTTAAACTTTCTCCTTTTCTGCTTACATCTCTGTGACACTGCAAATGTCGTTGGGAGGTTTTTGGGCTCCACATCAATACAATGGTTGGGGCCCATGTAAAACTTGCACAGGGGCCCCAAGCTCCTTAGTTATGCCAATGGATAAAGAGTTATGTTGCTGACTGGAATACACAGCATTGTCTTTGCCAATTCATAGATGACAATGCCAGTTAGTTGGACAAAAACAGGGTTCCAGCACTTCTCTACGATTAAACGTTGCCAAATGATAACATTTTTAATGCACATTTTAATGCTTAAGAGTGACTTTTCCTTTCACTACATTTTTCTGTAAAAGACTTGCAATCTTTTAAATAGATAAAAAATGAATAGTTAAAGAGGGACACAAAGGGGCAGTTATTGAGGAACTTTTATCATTGTTTTATAAATATAGTGACAATAAGCCAGTGCATTGCAACATTCTCCACACCAGTGTCTTTAACCATAGAAATGATCAGCAACATGAAGTTCTGCATTGCAAAAGATCTTCAAGTATGGTTCTCAACATGCAGTACTTGCGCTTGATACTGTTATATAATATAATGAAGCCTGAAGAAATATATTATTTATTTGAAAGTAGAAAGGAATCATTGGAAATTATTTATACCTAAATAGTGTGTATTATTAATAAATGTAAATGTGTCAAGGAGTACAAGCGGTACTTGAGATCAACCTACCTGCAGCGGAGTGTATAGGGCAAGGTGTGAGAATGATAGCAATAATGTAGATTTAGAAGGGCTGTGTACAGATCATTGTGTATACTGAATAAATAAATAAGTTAGACTACTTCACGTAACTGTAAAATGCACTCTGTGTTTCCTCCACAACGCCATAGTGAAATCATGTATGAAAAGCCAATATGTAACATAAAAATACATAAACATTACAAAGCTATATTTACTAACTGCAGCCCAGAGAATGTTCACTAAATGCAAGATTCTTCTCTCTATTATCTGATCATGTTTTATCTCATCTCTCTACTTGGTTGTTCATTATATGCCTGTCTTCCCCCTCCTCCTCTGTTCCCCTCATAGTGATATTTATAAAACACAGATGCTGCAGATTCAAGAGCCTTGTGGAGAATGCACACATAGCATTCACATAAATCAAAGGCAAAATTAGCACATTATTATTCAGTAGAAGTACATGTTATTGTAAAACATAATTATAAAGATCACATTAATCAAACAGAGATGTTACATATAAATTGCACTGATGCAGGCATACGCCAGAAAATTAACTCAACTTGCAGACATACAACAGCAGTCAGTTGTCCCTTCCCCCTATTCTTCAGTTTCTTTCTGTTATCATTAGTGGCAAACACATTGATTTGTCAGTCAATGTATAGATCTGTCTAAATCAAACATTTCATATGACAAAAAGATTTTTTTAACTGATATTCAAAACAGCTGTATTTTGCCTCAATGGATTACATCACGTGTTTCATATACATGACAAGCAGGGGCATAACTACAGGGGAGCAGCCACTGCGACTGTAAGGGGGGCCCAAGCTGTAAGGGGGGCCCAACTACCACTTTACTCCCTCAGATCAGGATTTTTATGGCTACACTTGTTATGGGTGTGAAGATTAAGATGTCCACACTTGTTTTATGACCCTTACAAGATGGGCCCCCAGGGATAGACAATGGAAGGGGTGTGAACACTGGGGGGACACTGTGATTTATAGTTGTGCCAGTGGTACCTAATGAGGATATTTCTTTGCTCAGTTGGGATATCACTGGTTGGTAAAATTAGAGCTGAATTGTGTATTTATTTCAAAAGAGGGTGTGTGTTATCCCAAGCGATTCAATGTCTTTCCTATAATGACAGGAAAAAGCACAGAGGCACCAGGTGCCCCTTATGGTGTACTATATCAAGTGCTGATCATGTAATCTTAAAGAGCAAAAAAATAGTCACAATTGTGGGTTGTATGACCACAGTATGAAGGCAGGTAAGGGAAACCTGTCCTCACTCGGGTTCTTTAGGTCATCAGATATGTGGGTCCCGCTCCAGAAAAAAGTAATAGTTCAAAAGTGAACACTAGACTAACCCCCCCCCCTCCAAAAAAAAACTGCTGGGGGGCTGTGACATAACAACTGGGAGGGAGAAGGCGTCTAAAAAATAGGTGGTAGTGGATGACAAGTATATATTATGTAACTAAGAATAATAAAACCACCACAACACCCCCAGGAAGGAAGAACCAGATGTATGCTACACAAAAGAAAAGAGATGTGTGCTCAGACCAGTCAACTCCTGACTTCATTACTGGCTGCCTCAAGTCTGCTGACTAATTAAAATGGCAAAGTGTTTGCATAATGCATTCGCCTACCAGAATGTGCAGGATCTAAACTATCAACCTGCCTTTCCTGCAGGAGTTGGCCCACGCAATGTGCATTGGGGGGGGCGAACTGGCCATGTAATCTCTTCCCCCCTTCCGGGGGGGGGGGCAGTTGCGGCGCTCCCAGGTTTTTGGGGGTGTCTGCGCTGCCCTTCCTTTCTTGGGGGTACAAGGAGGCCTACACGCGGCACCCCTGTTGAGATGCATTGCACATTGCGTGGGCCAACTCCTGCAGGAAAGGCAGGTTGATAGTTTAGATCCTGCACATTCTGGTAGGCGAATGCATTATGCAAACGCTTTGCCATTTTAATTAGTCAGCAGACTTGAGGCAGCCAGTAATGAAGTCAGGAGTTGACTGGTCTGAGCACACATCTCTTTTCTTTTGTGTAGCACACTATGTGATATATTTATTGTTTTGCAATCCAGCAGTTTAAATGTTTATCTCTGCTTTTTTCTCCCACTTTCAGAAATCGAGAACACAAGCCAGTTGAACCTGCCTAAATGTGGGATAATAGTGTTGCAACATGTGCAGTGTGCATTTACAATCCCAATTATGTTTTTGTGGAAAATGGCCCTAAATGATCATTTCAGGACACTGGGTAAAGCCATGCAAATCATTATTTCATGCCCTTGCACACCCTGAGATAATAGCTTATACAAGATATTGGCACAACAAAAATTACATTATTTATTAAATAGTAATGGCACATATTGCAATTTGCAGTTCATTTTAATTATGCTCCTTTTCTACTTTGCAAAATAGCTTAAACTATTGTTTTTATTTTTTTTCTTTGCTTCATTGCTCTCATTTTGTTTTTATACTCAAAACGGGATTGCAGTGACACCTCCTCCAACACACATACACTAGCTGTGGTAACAATGTTTGGCAGTTGCGTTGCTGAGTGAACCTGCTCACTCTGTTGTTTTCTCAGCTGTGACTATTTTAATCATACCTGCCAATCACAAATATAAAGAAACATGGAATGCATACAATTTTTTTCCAGGACATTTCACCATCATCATTGGAAGGTGTGGAGAGCCATAGCTGTACGTATGAAGGACTTATGAGAGTAGCAAAGCAGGATACTAATTTAGATCATGTAGAAGCACCACGATTGTGTGTGTTTTGCCTAAGGCAATTAATAACTCTGTCATCTAAACTGTTTTTACCTAATTCTCATTTTTTTAAGAAGGCATTGCAGCAAATCTTCCCTACCTGCCATTTTCCATCACAGAAACCCTTTCTGTTTCAACAGTCATCCATATTGCTACATAAAAAAGCACCCTGAATTAGCAGAGAGTCGTCCTTTAGACAAATTAAAAGTGCTGAGGTTCAAAAAGATTCCAATTTATATAACTTATTAATAGCCCATTGTTGCATTATCAAAGACTTTTTTAGACATTCCGTATTTTCAGAATATAAGACGGACTTTTTCTTCCACAAAACTGTGGTGGAAAAGCAAGTGCACTTTATAGATCGAATTAATGGAAAATGTTGTGCAACCCATGGAAGGGGAGGAACCAAGAGGGAGGAGTGAGGCTGTGTTCCATCTGAGTTCCCGTCCATGTGCTGCGTGTAACCCCCGAAGCATTGAGCTAAACTAGTTCTGTCTCAGAGACCGCGCCCCCCTCCTGGACCCACATGGGTTAAAATGAGGCATTTATCAATATTGCATGAAACTACCATACAAATACAATTACAGTTTCAGTATAGCTCACGCTATCAAAAGATACTTCTTCTCCTATGAAAGGAAGCTGCTCCCTGGTCAAGTAAAAGATTGGGTGTATGTCTTATTTCTGGATTATTTCTACCCAGCTAAGGACCATACCTAGTCCATAGGCTGATGTGTGTTTACACTAGCAATCAACTTATGAAATCCATGGATTGAAGTACAGAAGAGCTGGTCAGTGCTTTTTTCAAGACCTTGAAGGTAACCCCTCACTCATTGTTGACTACCTTGATTTCTTTCTTCCATTTAGAGTTAATCAGGGAGTATATCTCTTTTTTAGTAACCTGGTGTCCCTAGACATGACAGCATTTGCATTTTTGTTTTAGAGGTAGATTAAGCCATGGGTACATCAATCTTCTTAATCACAGGGCACATCCTCTTACCTGTCCAAAATACTAGACTTTTGTCAGACTTGCTTATGTATTTCTAAGGGAGTTATGCTCCATGTGAGTGGATTTACCTACACCTACACCATTGAGCATGGCTCCCCTACACCTACACCACCTCTGTTGTCCTCTTTGTCTCCGCTATGACCCTCCGTATCCCTCCCAGCCCTGTGGATAGACTGTCCCTGTTTTGCTGTGTAGTGTCTCAATCAGCACTCAGACTATCCCTCTGGTCCTATCCCCACCCCCTCTCTTTCTTGCTAGTATAATGCTGTCTATAATGCTGATTTTTTTTTTTAAAGAATAGTTTTATTGTATGTATGCTTTGTTTAGCACCATGTAAAAATTGTATGCTTACATTGTTCCATCACCAACTCTTTATGTGCCAAAACTAATTCCAGGTACAATCCTCATTATACTTGGTGAATAAATTTTATTCGGATTTCAAATTCCAGGAACAATGCAAGTCTTCATCGTTGAAATGAGATTATTGAAATAATTATCTGGGGATGAGGCATGTTTCTTTTAAAAATATTTACTGTATCTTTGAATTAAAAAAAATGAAATTGCCTTACTTAATCTATTTTACACAATAACCCTCTCCCATGCCTAACACTAACCCCGCCAAACCACTGGTGTTACTTAAAGACCCAAGTCACTATGTTATATAATATAATAATCCGAACATTTGTATAGAGCTTTTCTCCTGTCGGACTCAAAGCGCTCAAGAGCTGCAGCCACTGGGACAAGTTCAAGAGGCCACCCTGCAGTGTTAGGGAGTCTTGCCTTGAACTCCTTACTGAAATAGGTACTCACTCTAGCCAGGATTCCAATCCTGGTTTCCCATGTCAAAGGCAGAGCCCTTAACCAGTACACTATACAGCCACTGCATTGAGTTCCAATATGTCATAGTGGAACTCCGTGCACTGACGCCACTACCTCCGCCACTATGCAGGGTTCAGCTACATACTGCTACTTGCTGACCTCCTACGTTAGCTATAATGTAGCCAAAGTCAGGCATTTCTGGTACCCAAATTATGCAGTTGACACCATCGTAGCCCCAATTCATATTGCGTTTATGGCAGTACTCAAATTACCAATTGGGCTACAAATCCAAATCCACTGCTTTGAGGAGGATGCATACCTGAATGCAGTCCCCATCCATTATAATGGAGTTTGACTTTCAGTTTTGTATACGCTTGAATTTTGTGAACAGTTCAGCTGGACAGACCTCAAACCATTCTCATGTACATTCATCCAGTTGAATAAACTGAAGTGCAAACAAGATGCATGCTAACTCATTTATTAAACTTATTAATCACATTTTGATACAGGTGCACAGTAACAAGACAGTATATGCAAATGTGACAATTCATTGTTGTATGCTACTTGTTTAAAAGAAACAGCCAGGGTTTAAACCAGCTCACAGATATGCAACTGTTGAAAAGACAATGGAAACATGGATATTAGTGTTCTGTCTGTTACTCTCCATGTGCTGATTAAATAATGTCTAAAACATGCCACATTAAGCTGATCCATGATATTTTATGCATTCCCCATTGTTCACAAAATGTCAGATTTGTCAGCTAACAGCTGAATTTGACAATTCTGTTGTCATTTAGTCCTTCAGTCACAATAGTCAGATACTGTTAAACACTTTTTATTGAACCTTTGTTAAAATGTATTCATAATAGGAAGCTTAAAAAATACTGCTTTGATAAAAGAAAAATACTTAAAAGAAATAATTTTCAGACCTTCGTTAAAAAACTTATTGGTGTATTCTCATGATACAGGTTTGTTCAACATGACTATTCAATGCAACTACTGACAGAGTGCTGGAACATGTAGGGCTTCTGTAGAACTGTAGTGAAAATAATGTAGTTTGAATACAGATGTGCCAAAAGGATAAAAGCATCTAAGAAGTTTAAAACATGAGGAGGCAGTGGTGGACTTACCTCCTCCAAGCAGACACAAACATTGCCAATGTATTTGTCAAATACAACAAGTTTGTTTACATACTCCGAGGGACAATGCAACGCGTTTTGCAGGTTTGATCCTGCTCATCAGGCAATAACAACAGAGAAATAGCATATGTGGTCAGTAGAAGAGCCAGGCACTACCAAGGGGAGTTTAGGGTTTGGCACCATGGCAGGATCTTAGGGTTAGGCTCCACCAGGGAAGGGTTCTGTGCAGTGGTGCTCGGATATTCCCAATCACGGATTCGAGTAAATTCAGCCACGGAAGTATCAAAACCTGGATACGCCGTGGTCATGATCCAGATTTGATGCTCAAATCATAATTCAACTCCGATTTTAAGCGTGATTAAAAGCAGAATCCGTGATTATGAATAGCAAAACCCCCATACATGATACAATAACCAAAACTGCATGGATTATAAAGGTGATCAGTGGCTACAATGTAAAAAAAAAAAAATTCAAAGTAAATCGATTTTTAAGTTTCAATTGAAAAAAAGTATTTGTGATTAAAAACCCGCCAACATTAGTAGTTTCAAAGGAAAAAAGAATACATTTAATTGCGGTAAATTACAGTTAATGTAGCAAACCTAACGGTAGTGTAATTTTACATATATCACAAGAAAGAGCAATGAATTTCATGATGGGGGTTTCCAGGGGACCATATGCAGTGCATACGGACCCCCTGGTAACCTCTCTGGAGCCGCAACGCTTTGGCTAGGGATCGATATACAGCTGCAATATGGCTGTATAAAGATCCCTGGCATCTTTTCCTATTTTTTAAAACTGTTTTTTTATGTTCAGAGGGTGGGACATTTTTTTTAAAAATGACGTGGGGTCCCCCCTACCGAGCATATTTAACCCCTTGTCCCCGATGCAGGCTGGGATAGCCAGAATGTGTGTGTGACGGCGACTGGCGGAGATCTTCAATACACTTATTGAAGATCGCAAGATAGAGGATATTGGCGTGGAACCTTTTCTGAGGATATTGGAGTGGGAACATTTTTTTAAAGGTACAGGTAAGTATTTCTGGCGAATTAAGATTAATAAAGGACTTTTTTCATAATTGTGTATTTAATTCATTTAACCCTCTGTGGAAATGGGTAAGGAATACTTTGTACCCCTATATTTATTTCACCTGGGATGGGGGCGGGACTCCCAGATGCCACCATAAACCCCCCGGGAGTAATCGCTCCCACCTCCTCCTGGAGCACCAGAGGTGAGGAAGAGCCCCTTGTCCATGGATTGTACAATGGCTCAAGGAGAGAGGGAAAGGTTTGGCTGCCCCTCTCCCCGGAGCCCCCACATACCATGGACCATGCGGGCTGGTATAGTCAGGGCGTGAAGCCCCAGTCTGCCGGGGCTCTGTATTCTGGCTATCCCAGTCTGCATGGGGGACAAGGGGTAAAAGATCCTCGGGTGGGCGGACCCCACATCTTTTTTTTAAATTTCCCACCTTCTGAACATAAAATAAAAAAAAAATATAGGAGAAGATGCCAGGGATCTTTATACAGCCATATTGCGTCTGTATAGCAATCCCTGGCCAAAGCGTAGCGGCTCCAGGGGGGTTTCCAGGGGGTCCATATGCACTGCGCACGGACCCCCTGGAAACCCCGTCAGGAAATTCATTGCTCTTTCTTTTGCTATATGTAAAATTAAACTACCGTTAGGTTTGCTGCATTAACTGTCATTTAGGGCATTTAAATATATACTTTTTCCTTTGAAACTTTAAAATCAATTTTCTCAAAAACTATAAGATCTTTTTTTTAAAAAAATTTCCCTCTTGCTATTAACCACTAAAGTCGGTGGTTTTTCAGGTAATAATCATAGCCCGTGATCACGGCTAAATCCGTGATCACAAGCCAGATTTGGACCGCTAAATCCGTGATCAAGAGGCGATTACGAATTCGGAATCCGATCGCGTGATCAGGAAATACAGCTCGTGATCATGGGTTTTTCACGATTAATTTTCCTTTTCCTGAACAAGAACAGCAAGCCAATGTAATCACACAGGCAGGGATATTATAAATCATTAAAGAGACTCTGAAGCGAGAATAAATCTCGCTTCAGAGCTCATAGTTAGCAGGGGCACGTGTGCCCCTGCTAAGCCGCCGCAATAGCGCCGCTAAACGGGGGTCCCTTGACCCCCAAACCTCCCACTGCGACACTTGGTCGCAGACTTGGTCGCTCCTGGAGGCAGGGCTAACGGCTGCAGCCCTGCCTCCAGTCGCATCTGTCAGTGGCGCATCGCCGCCTCTCCCCCGCCCCTCTCAGTGAAGGAAGACTGAGAGGGGCGGGGGAGAGGCGGAGATACGCGCTGACAGACACGCGTGGGGCAGGGCTGTGGCGGTTAGCCCTGCCCCAACCAGGAAGCGCTCCCCGCATTACGGAGGGGATTTGGGGGATCAGGGACCCCCGTTAAGCCGCGGGATAGCGGCGGTTTATCTATGAGGTCTGAAGCGAGATTTATTCTCGCTTCAGACTCTCTTTAATAGAAATGCCCCTTAGAAGTCTATTGTGCATTGCAACTCTTCACAAAGGAAGAACACAAACAATTTTTAAAAGTTCAAAGTTTCTTTCACAATGTTTCCATCACTTTGATTTTTTAGTAATGTATTTTGCATGTCTCTACTGCTGAACTAGTGACAAAACAGAAGGGTTTGTGCTCTATTGTTAGTTACTGTGGATCGTCTGAATGTCAGTGTACTTAATCTGATGCAGGGCAAGCATTGAGAAAGCAGGAGAATCATGATAGGATAGGGAGAACAGATGACATCTCCGAAGGGAAGGAACTTGCACCCAGTTCCAAGTAGTCTGCAGTGATGAGCGAAAATGTCAATATTCTTTTTGCATACATTTTCACAAAAATAATGTAAAATTCCATTTTAAAGTGAAAATTTCCTTTAGAAATAAGTTTGGTTATTTTTTGTGTTTTTCAAAAATTTTCACGATTAAATATTGTTTTCGCAGAAAAAAAGATGCAGTAAAAATATGTTCACGTTTTTTGCAGTAAAAACATTGATTTTGCATGTTTTTGCGGTAAACATACAAATTTGTTTTTGTTTTTCCAAAAACCACGAAAATGCAAAAATTCAAGCACTTTTTTGTGAAAATTTTCTCGAATCAAAAATAGGATTTTCGATGCGAAAATGACTTTGGCGAAAGTTCGTAAGTAACACTGGTAGTCTGTACACACTGCACAATGTTTCACTTTTGGTTTAGTCAGAAGTCTTCTCATTTTGTTTGTAATCCAAACTATAAAGGAGACATTATGTAAATAGATTTTGGCACTTAAACACTATTCTTGTAAATTGTCACTTCCACCTACGTTTAGCTACAGTGTAATATATACTGTATATATATATATATATATATAGAGAGAGAGAGAGAGAGAGAGAGAGAAAATAATGGGGAACAATAAGACATCCTAGACCTGAATGGATGTAATATGCTCATTAAATACTTTGTTCTTCTTTACATAGTTGAATGTACTGACAACAAAGCCACACCAAATTATCAATGGAAATCAAAGGTATCAACCCACAGAGGTCTGCATTTGGAGTCATATTAAAAATGAACCACTTGCCGACCGCCCACTACCAATTGGCGGCGGCAAAGTGGCACCCCCAGGACCGCGTAACACAGATTGGCGGCAGCACCTGGGGGACTAATTAACCGGGAATTGCGCACGCATCCGCCAGCATTAGGCTCCACCCACCCGCGACGTCAACCCGCTATTTAGGAGCGCCGGTGGGTTGTTAACCCCCGATCTGCCGCTACAAAGTGTATAATACAAGTGTATAATACAAAAGACTGCCCGCAGACCCGCCCTCAGATCACCTCCCAAGTACATTGTTTACATCTGTTTTACCCTCTAATCACCCACTGATCACCCATCAATCACCCATCAATCACCCCCTGTCACCACCTGTCACTGCTACCCATCAGATCAGACCCTAATCTGCCCCTTGAGGGCACCCAATCACCTGCCCACACCCTCAGATCGCCCTCAGACCCCCCTGATCACCTCCCCATTGTATTATTTACATCTGTTCTCTCCTCTAATCACCCACTGATCTCCCATCAATCACCCCGTCACCACCTGTCACTGCTACCCATCAGATCAGACCCTAATCTGCCTCTTGCGGGTACCCAATTACCCGCCCACATCCTCAGATAGCCCTAAGACTCCCCCTGATCACCTCCCCAGTGCATTGTTTGCATCTATTCCCCCTCTAATCACACCCTGAGACACCTATCAATCACCTCCTGTCACCACTTGTCACCCCCTAGCACACCTACCCCTCAGATCAGGCCCTAATTTGCCCCGTGTGGGCTCCTGATCACTCGGCCAAACCCTCAGATCCCCCTCAAACCCCCTTCCGATCACCTCCCCAGTGCATTGATTGCATCTATTCTCCCCTCTAATCACCCCCTGAGACATCCATCAATCACCTCCTGTCACCACCTGTCACCCCCTAGCACTCCTATCCATCAGATCAGACCCTAATCTGCCCCCTGCAGGCTTCTGATCACCCGGCCAAACCCTCACCCACCCCACTGCAGTGGCAGAAATTTTTTTTTTTTATCACTGCTGGTCTCTATGACTTAATTGTAGCTGAGATCAACCGTTATGCCACACAATACGCAACCGCCAATCAACCTCCAATCCAAGAAGCTACCATGCCCAGCCTTTTCGTTGGAAACCACTCCAAGTTTCCGAACGTAACTTTTTTTGGGCCTTCTCCTTAACATGGGTCTAGTCTAAAAGAATGTATTGCGGTCTTATTGGTCTATGAACCCAATACATCACATGCCCATGTTCTCTGCTGCCATGTCCAGGTCACGATTTGAGAACATCCTGCGCTTCCTGCACTTCAGTGCCAATACAACCTGTCATCTAAGAGGCCACCCTGTTTATGACTGGTTCCATATAATTCGGGCCCTCAAAGACCACCTGTCATCAAAATTTGCAGATGCTTATACCCCTGAACAGTCATTTTGAGGCATTTGGTTTCCAGACTACTCCTCATGTTTTTGGGCCCCTAAAATCCCAGGGCAGCATAGGAACCCCACAAGTGACCCCATTTTAGAAAGAATATACCTCAAGGTATTCCGTTTGGTGTATGATGAGTTCATATAAGATTTTATTTTTTTTCACAAGTTAGTGGAAAAGGACACTTTGTGAACAAAAAAAACTATAAAAATCAATTTCCGCTAACTTGTGACAAAAAATAAAATCTTCTATGAACTCACCATACTCCTAACAGTATACCTTGGGGTGTTGTCTTTTTAAAATGGGGTCACTCGTGGGGTTTCTAAACTGCCCTGGCATTTTAGGGGCCCTAAACCGTGAGGAGTAGTCTGGAAATCAAATGCCTCAAAAAGAACCTAGGCTGCAAAAAAGTGTCACACATGTGGTATCGCCGTACTCAGGAGAAGTAGTATAATGTGTTTTGGGGTGTATTTTTACACATACCCATGCTGGGTGGGAGAAATATCTCTTTAAATGGACAATTGTGTGTAAAAAAAAAAAAATTCATTTACAGAGATATTTCTCCCACCCAGCATGGGCATGTGTAAAAATACACCCCAAAACACAATATACTACTTCTCCTGAGTACGGCAATACCACATGTGTGACACTTTTTTGCAGCCTAGGTGCGCTAAGGGGACAGTAAACACACCCCACAAATACCCCATTTTGGAAAGTAGACACCCCAAAGTATTCAGAGAGGGGCATGGTGAGTCCGTGGCAGATTTCATTTTTTTTGTCACAAGTTAGCAGAAATGGAGACTTTTTTTTAGTTTTATTTTTTGTCACAAAGTGTCATTTTCCGCTAACTTGTGACAAAAAAATAACATCTTCTATGGACTCACCATGCCTCTTTGTGAATACTTTGGGATGTCTTCTTTACAAAATGGGGTCATTTGGGGTGGTATTTATACTATCCTGGAATTCTAGCACCTCATGAAACATGACAGGCGCTCAGAAAAGTCAGAGATGCTTCAAAATGGGAAAATTCACTTTTTGCACCATAGTTTGTAAACGCTATAACTTTTACCCAAACCAATAAATATACACTTATTGGATTTTTTTTTATCAAAGACATGTAGCACAATACATGTGGATAAAAATGTATATAGAAATTTTACTTTATTTGAAAAATGTCAGCACAGAAAGTAAAAAAAAATCATTTTTGGACAAAATTCATGTCTTTTTTTGATGAATATAATAAAAACTAAAAATCACAGAAGCAATCAAATAGCACCAAAAGAAAGCTGTATTAGTGACAAGAAAATGCATTTAGGTGATAGATTGTATGACCGAGCAATAAACCATTAAAGCTGCAGTGGTCTGAATGGAAAAAAAGTGTCTGGTCCTTAAGGGCTTTTAAGCCTGCAGTCCTTAAGCGGTTAAAGTGAAAAAAAAACCCTACAGGCTGATCCAACTTTGGGCTGGTGCACACCAAGAGCGGTTCTGGGAGTTTTTAAAAATGCTTGCGGGTTGAAAACAGCTTGGCTAATGTATTGCAATGGGATGGTGCATACAAGAGCAGTTCGTTTTTTCCCCAAACGCAAACTCGGGTCCTGCAGCATTTTTGTGGATCTCGGAGGCGTTTCTGCCTGAATGTAAAGTATAGGAAAGTTGAAAATCGCTCTGAAATGCGCTAGATAAGAGCGATTTTCCAAGCGTTTTTGTTACAGAAGCTGTTCAGTTACAGCTTTACTGTAACAAAATATAAAAATGATACACCAAAACGCTCCAAAACAACACTAGGCATGTTTAGAAAATCGCTCCAAACATGCCTAGAATCACTCTGAAAAACCGCTCCAAAAACCGATAGCATTTGCGGATACGCTGGCGTTTTTTGCCGTGCACTGGCCCTAAAATGTAATGTCCTGAAAGGGAATCTGAAGTAATAATAAACTTAAGAGATAATGATATGTATGTGTAGTACAGCTAAGAGATCTCTCAGAACTAAAATATCAGTTTATTTTCTTTGCGGCTAATGTTCTATCAATTATCAGCGCTATGCATTCAAATCATTACATCATGCATTTTTTTTTCACTTCAGTATCACTTTAAAACAAGACAAAAAAAGGCTCAGTAGTGTGTGTGGCCTCCACGTGCCTGTATGACCTCCCTACAACACCTGGGCATGATCCTGATGAGGTTGTGGATAGTCTCCTGAGTGATCTCTTCCCAGTCTGGACTAAAGCATCAACTAATTCCTGGACAGTCTGTGGTGCAATGTGGGGTAGATGGATGGAACGAGACATGATGTACCAGATGTGATCAATTGAATTCAGGTCTGGGGAATGGGCGGGCCAGTCTATATCATCAATGCCTTCATCTTGCAGGAACTGCTGACACACTCCAGCCGAATGAGGTCTAGCATTGTCTTGCATTATGAGGAACCCAGGGCAAACTGCACCAGCATATGGTCTCACAACGGGTCTGAGAGTCTCATCTTGGTACCTAATGGCAGTCAGGCTACCTCAGTGCGGCCCCCCCAAAGAAATGCCACCCCACACCATTACAGACTCACTGCCAAACCGGTAATGCTGAGGGATGCTGCAGGCAGCACGACAATCTCCACCACCTCTCCAGACTCTTTCATGTCTATCACATGTGCTGAGTGTGAAGCTGATTCATCTGTGAAGAGCACAGGGCGCCAGTGGCGAATTTGCCAATCTTGTGTTCTCTGGCAACTGCCAACCGTCCTGCATAGTGTTGGGCTGTAAGCAAAACCCCCACCTGTGGATGTACCTCACACCACCCTCATGGAGTCTATTTATGACTGTTTGAGCAGACACATGCACATTTGTGGCCCATCGGAGGTCATTTTGTAGGGCTCTGGCAGTGCTCCTCTTGTTCCTCCTTGCACAAAGGAGGAGGTAGCGGTCCTGCTGCTGGTTTGTTGCCCTCCTATGGCCTCCTCCACGTCTCCTGAGTCCCGATGTACTGGCCTTTCTCCTGGTAGCACCTCCATGCTCTGGACACTAACCTGACAGACACAGCAAACCTTCTTGCCACAGCTCGCATTGATGTGCCATCCTGGATGAGATGCACTACCTAAGCCACTTGTGTGGATTGTGGACTCCGTCTCATGCTACCACTAGAGTGAAAGAATCTGCTAGCATTCAAAAGTGACCAAAACATTAGCCAGAAAGCATAGGAACTGAGAAGTGGTCTGTAGTCACCACCTGCAGAAACACCCCTTTATTGGGGATGTCTTGCTAATTGCCTATAATTTCCACCTGTTGTCTATTCGATTTACACAACAGCATGTGAAATTGATTGTCATTCAATCAGTGTTGCTACCTAAGTGAACAGTTTGATTTCACAGAAGTGTGATTAAGGCTACATTCACAGTGGGATGTTGTGGAGCTGCGTTATAAAATCTTATAACGCAGGGTGCAGCATTGCAATGCTAATCCTATGGGACGTTCAAAGTGCAAAGTTAGCGTCACATTGTAATGTGTACCGTTATGGTAACGCACTGCTTCCGTTGCAGTGTGTTACCTCTAAACACACACGTTACCAGATACAGGAAAGCATACGTTTCATTGCCTGTATGCTTTACTGGTACAGTGTAGGTACTACTGTATGTGATGGTAATGCAACATTCATGTGCATTACCACCTTTTTTTGCATTGCGTTGTAATGCTGCAATGTGACTTAAACACCGCATTACAATGCAATGTCCCACTGAAAATAAAGCCTGACTTGGAGTTACATAGTGTTGTTTAAGTGTTCCCTTTATTTTTATTTTTTTAGCAATGTATATACAGGGAGTGCAGAATTATTAGGCAAGTTGTATTTTTGAGGAATAATTTTATTATTGAACAACAACCATGTTCTCAATGAACCCCAAAAACTCATTAATATCAAAGCTATTTTTGAAAGTAGTTTTTAGTTTGTTTTTAGTTTTAGCTATTTTAGGGGGATATCTGTGTTTGCAGGTGACTATTACTGTGCATATTTATTAGGCAACTTAACAAAAAACAAATATATACCCATTTCAATTATTTATTTTTACCAGTGAACCCAATATAACATCTCAACATTCACAAATATACATTTCTGACATTCAAAAACAAAACAAAAACAAATCAGTGACCAATAGAGCCACCTTTCTTTGCAAGGACACTCAAAAGCCTGCCATCCATGTATTCTGTCAGTATTTTGATCTGTTCACCATCAACATTGCGTGCAGCAGCAACCACAGCCTCCCAGACACTGTTCAGAGAGGTGTACTGTTTTCCCTTCTTGTAAATCTCACATTTTATGATGGACCACAGGTTCTCAATGGGGTTAAGATCTGGTGAACAAGGAGGCCTTGTCATTAGTTTTTCTTCTTTTATACCCTTTCTTGCCAGCCACGCTGTGGAGTACTTGGACGCGTGTGATGGAGCATTGTCCTGCATGAAAATCATGTTTTTCTTGAAGGTATCAGACTTCTTCCTGTACCACTGCTTGAAGAAGGTGTCTTCCAGAAACTGGCAGTAGGACTGGGAGTTGAGCTTGACTCCATTCTCAACCCAAAAAGGCCCCACAAGCTCATCTTTGATGATACCAGCCCAAACCAGTACTCCACCTCCACCTTGCTGGCGTCTGAGTCGGACTGGAGCTCTCTGCCCTTTACCAATCCATCCGTCTGGCCCATCAAGACTCACCCTCATTTCATCAGTCCATAAAACCTTAGAAAAATCAGTCTTGAGATATTTCTTGGCCCAGTCTTGACATTTCAGCTTGTGTGTCTTGTTCAGTGGTGGTCGTCTTTCAGCCTTTCTTACCTTGACCATGTCTCTGAGTATTGCACACCTTGTGCTTTTGGGCACTCCAGTGATGTTGCAGCTCTGAAATATGACCAAACTGGTGGCAAGTGGCATCTTGGCAGCTGCACGCTTGACTTTTCTCAGTTCATGGGCAGTTATTTTGCACCTTGGTTTTTCCACATGCTTCTTGCGACCCTGTTGACTATTTTGAATGAAACGCTTGATTGTTCGATGATCACGCTTCAGAAGCTTTGCAATTTTAAGAGTGCTGCATCCTTCTGCAAGATATCTCACTATTTTTGACTTTTCTGAGCCTGTCAAGTCCTTTTTTTGACCCATTTTGCCAAAGGAAAGGAAGTTGCCTAATAATTATGCACATCTGATATAGGGTGTTGATGTCATTAGACCACACCCCTTCTCATTACAGAGATGCACATCACCTAATATGCTTAATTGGTAGTAGGCTTTCGAGCCTATACAGCTTGGAGTAAGACAACATGCATAAAGAGGATGGTGTGGTCAAAATACTAATTTGCCTAATAATTCTGCACTCCCTGTACAGACCCCACATAGATTTTAAAACGTACTGTAAATGATTCAATGCGGTCAATCTTGAACTACATGTATGGTGATACGTGAGCCGTGTGGCATGTATGAGAGCATGTTGATTTGTGGCTCATCTTTTCTCATTCTCAGTGAGTCATCTGCCTATCTCTGATCAGGCTAAAGGTGTATGCATTACAGCCAACGTAAACTGAAAATGAATGAACATAGAACGAAGAAATGATATTTGTAGCCATGCATGAAATCCAAGATAATGAAAACAGGAACACTCCACTGAGTATAAAAGTGCATTTCAATAAATATCTGCTGTTGAGTCACTGTCTAATGATCCAAATCTTGCAGGTTTAGTCATATGAGCACAGAAGTATGTAAATATTATTATTAAGATTGGGTTTCAAAGCTACAATGTTAATGTTGGCTTTCTAATGATGAACCTAAATTACTGTATTCAGTAAAGCTAGGTTCACAGTGGACAGTTGCCTAATACACGCATTATTATGCATTATAATGAGTGAACTGCAATGGAAACTGGACATAAAATGTAATACAAAGTCTGCATGCAGCAAGTTAGAATAAAGTGATCAGTTACAACATAGGACTGCCCATAGATTGTACAGGCCCATAGAATTGTATTGACAGTGAGTTGACATGCAGAATTATTCTGCAACGTAACTGAGCACTGTGAACTAGGTGATTATATTGCTCTCTTTATGTAGACATGCTGTATTAACTAACACAGACATTTATTTAGGAAAGAGTTCTTTACAGTAAAAGTGATTAAGATGTGGAATGCATTGCCACAGGAAGTAGTTATGGCAAACTCTATATTCTATATCTGCATTTTAAGGGGGCTTAGATGCTTTGCTTACTTTGAAAGACATCCATGGCTATAATTACTAGTTAATGCCCAGTGGTGTTGATCCTGGGATTTTATCTGGAGGATTGTTTCCCCTTTTGGGGCCAATTGGACCATGCCTTGTAGGAGTTTTTCGCCTTCCTCTGGATCAACAGGGATATGTGAGGGAGCAGGCTGGTGTTGTATTTTATTTTCTGGTTGAACTCGATGGATGTACGTCTTTTTTCAACCCAAATAACTATGTAACTATAAGTATGTGCTTACTGGTTTTGTAGCCAACCTGGCCAACTTATATTTTGTGTTTTAGAGGACAGGTGAAGATTTCTTTTTTGATTTTATATAAAGTCTATGTACACTGATGTAAAAAGTTAAGGACAAAAAAAGTCAATTGGAAACAGGGGCTAAAATGCATTTTAAAAATGCATTGTTGATAAGTCCAGTTTTAGTACTTCAAGAAAACTACATGATCTTCTCAAAAAATTAACATCTTTTGATAAAGTTCATTATTTTCTGTAATGTACTGATAAACATTAGACTTTCATATATTTTAGATTCATTACACACAACTGAAGTAGTTCAAGCCTTTTATTGTTTTAATATTGATGATTTTGGCATACAGCTCATGAAAATCCAAATTTACTATCTCAAAAAATTAGCATATTTCATCCGACCAATAAAAGAAAAGTGTTTTTAAAACAAAAAAAGTCAACCTTCAAATAATTATGTTCAGTTATGCACTCAATACTTGGTTGGGAATCCTTTTTGCAGAAATTACTGCTTCAATGCGGCGTGGCTTGGAGGCAATCAGCCTGTGGCACTGCTCAGGTGTTATTGAGGCCCAGGATGTTTCGATAGCGGCCTTAAGCTCATCCAGAGTGTTGGGTCTTGGGTCTCTCAACTTTCTCTTCACAATATCCCACAGATTCTCTATGGGGTTCAGGTCAGGAGAATTGGCAGGCCAATTGAGCACAGTAATACCATGGTCAGTAAACCATTTATCAGTGGTTTTGGCACTGTGAGCAGGGGCCAGGTCGTGCTGAAAAATGAAATCTTCATCTCCATAAAGCTTTTCAGCAGATGGAAGCATGAACTCACTTTTGAACCAGAAACGGCGGCAGAAGCGCCTGACTTGGGCTACAGAGAAGCAGCACTGGACTGTTGCTCAGTGGTCCAAAGTACTTTTTCCGGATGAAAGCAACTTTTACATGTCATTCGGAAATCAAGTGGGTCAGAGTCTGGAGGAAGATTGGGGAGAGGGAAATGCCAAAATGACTGAAGTCCAGTGTCAAGTACCCACAGTCAGTGATGGTCTGGGGTGCCATGTCAGCTGCTGGTGTTGGTCCACTGTGTTTTATCAAGGGCAGGGTCAATGCAGCTAGCTATCAGGAGATTTTGGAGCACTTCATGCTTCCATCTGCTGATAAGCTTTATGGAGATGAAGATTTCATTTTTCAGCACGACCTGGCAGTTGAGAGACGCAAGACCCAACACTCTGGATGAGCTTAAGGCCGCTATCGAAGCATCCTGGGCCTCCGTAACACCTGAGCAGTGCCACAGGCTGATTGCCTCCATGCCACGCCGCATTAAAGCTGTCATTTCTGCAAAAGGATTCCCAACCAAGTATTGAGTGCATAACTGAACATAATTATTTGAAGGTTGACTTTTTTGTTTTAAAAACACTTTTCTTTTATTGGTCGGATGAAATATGCTAATTTTGTGAGATAGGAAATGTGGGTTTTCATGAGCTGTATGCCAAAATCATCAATATTAAAACAATAAAAGGCTTGAACTACTTCAGTTGTGTGTATTTGAATCTAAAATATATGAAAGTCTAATGTTTATCAGTACATTACAGAAAATAATGAACTTTATCACAATATGCTAATCTAATTTTTTTAGAAGATCCTGTATGTTTAAGTTAAAAATGTATATATATATGTCAAAAATCCTCAAGCAACATAATTAGGAATAGTGTTCCCCTAGCAACATGATTAGGCAGACTGTTTTCCTTACAATAGAATTAAGGAGTGTCACCCCAAGCAATATATTTTGGAAGAGTGTCTTCCACAAACAACATTGTTATGCAGCAAATGAAACATTAGGCAGTTCCATACCCAGAAATTATCCGGTAACATACTCTATTCAAGCAACATAATTAGACATGTTGTCTCCCAAATAATATAATTTAGCAATTAATCTCAAACAATGTTAGGCAACCCCCAAACAGCCAAACCAACATGTGTCTCAAAACAATAAAAGGAAGCATGAAAATAAAGCAGCAGGTCCCCAAACATAAATAGGCAATTTTGGAGGGAGATAGGAAACCTGTAAGGCTTGGTGGTGTATTCTCCACAGTCAGCATGCAACGCATGAGCTGGCGTGGAGGAGGCACACACACCAGCACAAGGAAACAGGCTATCCCCAGCACAGTGGAGGGGAGGACTGACTCCAACAGGAGATTGTGGCGCACAGAGCCGGTGCAGATCTGACAGCCACAAACAATGCTTTCGTTATAACGTCTCAGCGCAAAGTAGCGCTGAGCGCATAAACCAGAACTGAGGAGATCAGGACAGGTAGACAGAATGAACGCTTGCTAGCTAGCGGCTACTTAGCGACAGCAAGCGTCCAAAACAAGACAGACTGGAATGAGGCAGCCAATGCGATTGCAGCGATGGCGTGCCTCACAAAGACAGGACAGGATAGTCAGGAAATAGCAGGATCAAGACAGACGAACGCAACACAGACAAATATACAATAAGTATGTTTTCCTAGCGTATTACAATTACAGCTATCAATGAAACTATTTGTAACGTCTGACTAACATATGTATATATCGGCAATGAACCGATATATGACATAAGCAGGAACGCTGACTAGGACTGGAGTAATACAGGGAACAGGACTCAGAAGGATTCGCTATCTCTTCGCAGAGATGAACGCAATCCACAAACGGTAACAGAACAGGATACAGAAGGATTCGTTATCTCTTCGCAGAGATGAACGCAATCCACAAACGGTAACAGGACAGGATTCAGAAGGATTCGTTATCTCCTCGCAGAGATGAACGCAATCCACGAACAGGACCAGGAGCAGGATACTAGCTCAGCACGGGTGCTCACGATACGCGCAAACTACCAAAACGTGCTGGAAAGCTGACTAACTGCACACAGGATATAAACAGTTCGTGTACGTATACATCAGCGACACTGATGTATCAACGTAACACGAATACAAGGAAAATAATAAACGTGCTGGTATGCATATATATGGGCAATGAACCAATATATGATGCAAAACCAGCAAAGTATCTTTTAGAACAAGAAACACGATCGGGGGCTGAAGCGACAGCAAGACAAGCTTAAACTGAAGCTATGAAAACCCAAGGAAACCCTGCAGGAAGCTGATCTTTATACTGAGGTCATCCAATGGGAGCAGACATGCAGATTCCCACACAGGTGAATGATAATCAGTCACAAGCTGACAGCAGGGAAAGGCAGACAACGCTATGCAGCTTGCATGTAAAGAGATGAGAACTACCTGAGCTGCAGCACTACTACTTCCAGCAATGCCTGCTGCAGCAGCGATCATTACAGTACCCCCGCCCTTAAAAGCGGATTCCAGATGCTTTTCAAAACTGAAATTCCCAACAAAACAGTCTGACTGATAATTCATGATGACCGGGACAGCCAGGCAAGACCGAATTCCAGAATCAGTCCCCACAAGACTGGACCCATCAGAACCAGAACCTACAGAACCATGCCCATCAGTACTACAAGCCCCAGTGTGACACCCATCAGAACCATGATTTCCAGAAGAAAGCCCTCCGAAACTCCCTGAGCGAAACCCACCGCCTTCCAGGAACCGTTTAAAAACGCCAAAGCCTTTGCAATGCCCACCGGGACTGTCTTTACCAACACAAAACCCACCGTTGAACCAGTCCAAGGCACCAGGACAAGTTTTCTCAGAGACCTCCCAGAACACCTTGAAGCTCCAAAGAGATCCCCATAGGTCAGAACGCCCCTTAGGCTCACATGGAGAACTATCAAGAACCCCTATGGAACCTAGGGCAATTCCCGAGTCAGGGCCACAAGGACAAACATCAATATCAGGGCTTTCAGGGACCAGAACCATCTCTGGGCATGCAGGCAGACTGGCAACATCAGAACATGTTCCTACTAAGGAAGCATCAGAGCACGCTAACACCTTAGACACACTTGGGCATTCTGGCACACAAAGAACATCTGGGCACACTGGCACAAGAGAAACCTCTGGGCATGTCAAGGAACTGTGAGCCTCAGGGTCAGCCAAGACAGGACCAAAACCAGGACTGGCCAAAAAAAAATCATCATGACTAGACTTCGCAACTACTGGACTTTTACACGAGAATGCAGGATCAGACTTAGATGTCGCTGATTCCAGCAAAGTCAGTAACAAATCAGATCCAGGGGCACTAACAAGACAGGACAAATCTTCTGATGTATGCACTGAACCAGATAGGGACTCCACAACTACCTCTGGACTGGACTGAGACTCATCTAATACACTGGATTGGAGCTCATGAGGCGCTGCAGAACAAGTCAGTATTGCAGCAGCCCCCACCGGACTAGGCAAAACTGAGGAATTCCCTGGACAGGAAGGGGACTCTGGAACCTCTGCCACAGCGGCCAGAGAACCAGAATCTTTCAGGATACAGGGCTGGGTTTCAGGAACACTCATCAGACCGGACTGAAATTCTGAGATTTCTATTATTTTGACCAGAGAATCAGAATTATCCATGTTACAGGGCAAGACTTCTGAAACATTCAGAGGACAGGGCTGGAGTTCCTCGGCTGTTACAACACTGGAGAGGGACTCAACAACATTGGTTAAATCAGACTGTGTACAGGGCAAGGTATCTAACACACTTGCTGACGAGGACAATATTTCAATGGCTTCTGCTTTGCTGGGCAGAAATTCATCAAGTTTTATTAGAGCAGACTGTAATTCCAAAACAGCTGCTAGACAAGTGAATATTACTGCAACACCAACTAAGGTAAGCAGTGCCTCAGACTCCTCTGCTAGAGGGTCTGAAGTATCCAAAGTACTGGGTGAAGCATAAGACTCTGCGACCACAGCTTCACTGGACAGGATCACTGAACAGTCCATATTGCAGGGCAAAACCATGGAAGCACCTGCTGGACAGCATAATGATTCTGTGACCTGAGTTTCATTGGAGAGATCTACTGCACAATTCATGGTACAGGGCAAATTTATTGGAACATTTTCTGAACAAGGTAATAATTCTGCAATTTCAGGTTCACATAGCAGATGCTCTGAGCTATTCACGAAACTAGAGCGAGGTGTAGAAACAGGAAGATTAAGACACAATGTTTGCGCATCTGAATCACCATTCAATTGTAAAATTGGAAAATTCAGATGCTGGGGTTCTGAGGTTTCTGGACAGGATTGCTGGGACTCGGAAACTGATGTAGTGCATCTATTGGCATCTGCTGAATCAGACAGGAGTTGAACTTTATTAACACAGGTAATTTCTGCAGAAGTGTTTGCAAAGACAGGCAAGATTTTTCTGGTGTCTGTTTCACTGAACAAAGACTCATGAGTACTGGCTAGGCTGGACTCAGAAGTCAGCAGGACCTCTGGATTCTCTGCTGAGAAATTTGTGCAGGGCAAAGTTAAGAAAGTATAAGTGGCTTCTGTTTTACTGGGAAGTAACACTGAGTTATCCATGGTACAGGGTGGAATTGCAGGAACTTCAATTTCACACAAAAAGAGCTCCGAATCACCTGCTGAATCAGCCAAAGGTGCTGAAGCAGGCGGGTCAGAACGCCAAATTTGCGAATTCGGAGTCACATAAAAATCATCCAAAATCAGTTCCCACACATCAATCAAAGGAGCCACACAGTCATACCTACACACACCAGCCTCTATTAGGTTATAGGCTGACTTAATGCATGCGTTCAATACCATTTCACTTTTTGCACTGTAAAATTGACAAAATGAACTTGAATCATTCTTCCATTCACAGACCAGGGCTTCCATCTCTCCCCTCTCGAATGGAGGATCCCATGCATACTTAACAGCGAAACATTTAGGCTGATCACAGTCTGCAGATATGATTGTGGCAGGCACATGTATAGGGTTAATTAGCAGGTGATTGGCAGATTCCTTATTCTTAAGAATCTCCAATACCTGTAGCAAGTGCTGAACTGTAGTGTATGCAAACTTTCCTTGCTTCACAAATAAGTTGATTTGTTCAATACTCTGTAATATCTCCTCGTAATCATACTCAGATAATTCTTTTAAACAAAAATCTTTATTTTCCCTAGCCAGGGAGGAAAGTTCATTAGTAGTTTCATAAGTCCATTTAACTCCCCTGAAAGACAATTGCATTTCATTATCTGTTAATGGCAGAATCTCATTATAGGTCTCAGTCGCTAAGGATAACGACTCTGCAGATCGGACACGTTTCTTAGAACGTTTGCGTTTTGCCTTAGACCCTGCTGTTTTTGGTGATTTATTCAAGGCTGCAGGAAAATTATCAGTAACACTTTCTGCTTGCTGCACATTTTTGCAAGCAATTGAAGGAGAAGCTGATTGGCCTGCTGCCAGGAGTTCATTAAGAGGAAAAGGCAATGGATCTATGCGCAACCAGTTATGGATCACAAACGCTAGAAATTCCAGCGGTCTCTCTTTCAAATCGGAATGATTGAGAACATCAAATGCCCACTGGAATAATTTCCCTTTAAACAAAATATAACTTAGTTGGAGTGCCCAGGTTGAAACAGGAGTCGCTTGGAGATCGGGATTGGCCAGGAACCTGGCACATTCAGAAAAAAAACTCATTTTCTGTTTCAGAGTTAAGTTCTTCAAATTTCTTAAAGGAACAGGAACCATAATTAACAGTGTCATACTTTCTGGGAATCCCCCCCACAATGGGGATTGGTAATGGGGTTTTCATAATGTAAGGCTTGGTGGTGTATTCTCCACAGTCAGCATGCAACGCATGAGCTGGCGTGGAGGAGGCACACACACCAGCACAAGGAAACAGGCTATCCCCAGCATAGTGGAGGGGAGGACTGACTCCAACAGGAGATTGTGGCGCACAGAGCCGGTGCAGATCTGACAGCCACAAACAATGCTTTCGTTATAACGTCTCAGCGCAAAGTAGCGCTGAGCGCATAAACCAGAACTGAGGAGATCAGGACAGGTAGACAGAATGAACGCTTGCTAGCTAGCGGCTACTTAGCGACAGCAAGCGTCCAAAACAAGACAGACTGGAATGAGGCAGCCAATGCGATTGCAGCGATGGCGTGCCTCACAAAGACAGGACAGGATAGTCAGGAAATAGCAGGATCAAGACAGACGAACGCAACACAGACAAATATACAATAAGTATGTTTTCCTAGCGTATTACAATTACAGCTATCAATGAAACTATTTGTAACGTCTGACTAACATATGTATATATCGGCAATGAACCGATATATGACATAAGCAGGAACGCTGACTAGGACTGGAGTAATACAGGGAACAGGACTCAGAAGGATTCGCTATCTCTTCGCAGAGATGAACGCAATCCACAAACGGTAACAGAACAGGATACAGAAGGATTCGTTATCTCTTCGCAGAGATGAACGCAATCCACAAACGGTAACAGGACAGGATTCAGAAGGATTCGTTATCTCCTCGCAGAGATGAACGCAATCCACGAACAGGACCAGGAGCAGGATACTAGCTCAGCACGGGTGCTCACGATACGTGCAAACTACCAAAACGTGCTGGAAAGCTGACTAACTGCACACAGGATATAAACAGTTCGTGTACGTATACATCAGCGACACTGATGTATCAACGTAACACGAATACAAGGAAAATAATAAACGTGCTGGTATGCATATATATGGGCAATGAACCAATATATGATGCAAAACCAGCAAAGTATCTTTTAGAACAAGAAACACGATCGGGGGCTGAAGCGACAGCAAGACAAGCTTAAACTGAAGCTATGAAAACCCAAGGAAACCCTGCAGGAAGCAGATCTTTATACTGAGGTCATCCAATGGGAGCAGACATGCAGATTCCCACACAGGTGAATGATAATCAGTCACAAGCTGACAGCAGGGAAAGGCAGACAAAGCTATGCAGCTTGCATGTAAAGAGATGAGAACTACCTGAGCTGCAGCACTACTACTTCCAGCAATGCCTGCTGCAGCAGCGATCATTACAAAACCCCAAAAATATAAAACACTTGAAAACAGTTTAAAAGAAGGATGACGCATAGTTTAGTGTAAAAAAAGAGGTAGTTCCAAGCCGTGTGATACTTGTCCTAAGACACTATTTACTGTCCTGAGGAAGTGGGCTGACTCCTGTGAAACAAGTTGTATGGTGGGTTTTTTTTTTTTGACAAATAAACAACGTATTTTTTACCCTATACTGTGTGTCTTCCTAAGGTAAGTTCTTCTTGCTTTTTAAATAGTTTTTAAGGGCCTGAGCCAACTGACGCAGTTGTGTCCACTTTTCAGTTACACATCAATGTTACAGATGCTGAAAAGCGGACAGAAGTGGACACAACTGCATTAGTGCGCTCAGGTACTAAGTGTTTTATACTTTTTGGAGTGCCTCCCTCCCTACGGGTGTGGTTATCAGTTTGGGCTGCTGACAGTCTTCCACTTGGTGACCTTAACTACACTCTCTCCGGTGAGTGACCTAACCATTTCAAGATGTATACATCCGCACGTGTAATCAGATGCATCACACTCAAAACGTATATACCATGGTTGCCGTTTTGCAACCAGGGTTTGTGAGTACCACTTTTATCATCTTATTTATACCTTTTGCATAACATACTACCCCATAAGAGTCTCCTGGTCTCTCCTGCAGTGATGATCGAAATCAACAAATTACGTTTTCGCTAAATCTTGCGTACATCTTTGCAGTTATGCTCATACGTAATTAAGATTTGTGTAGTCATTCGTAATTTCACATAAAATTTTGTGAAATTATGCATAATTTCTTGCTGACTTTAGCAGTGAATAGCAAAGCCCCCATACATGCTATTGACACCACAATTGCTATATACTGTATGTTAAGGAAAATCGTGGGTACAAGCTAAAAAAGGAATTTTGCAAAAATACCTTATAGTTTTTGAGAAACTCGACTTTAAAAATGATTTTTAAACTTAGAAAAATGACAGTTTAAAAACCATTTTTCTTTGCATTTTTAAAATCAAGTTTCTCAAAAACTACAAGGTCTTTTTGAAAAAATATTTTTGTGACTTATACCCACTATTCTGCTGAAAATATATAGCAATTTTGGTAGCAATAGCTCGTATGGAGGCTTTGCTATTAACTTCTAAACTTGGCACAAAATTATGCAAAATTTCGCAAAAATTTTGTGAAAAATTACACAAAATTTTTAAATACTACTATTACATTGGAAATTAATTATGATTTTCTCTGAAATTTTGCATTATGATTATGATGCGTAATTGTGAATTTTGATGCAAAATTTCGCATATACGAAATTTCGGCCCACCATCCAGTGATATTCCAGAAAGCCCACCATCCTGTGCTTTCTGGAATATCACAGGTTTTCCAGAACTCTGATAAATAGGCAGTGTGTGCCTGCGAACAACATAAGACTAGGGATGTAGGCGAACCGTTCGCTGGTGAACTCCTATGGGCCGCTACTACTTCCGGGTCACTATGACCCGGAGTAGTATGGCTGCAAAGGGCCGACAGTGCACGTCTTTGATTGCGCGCCTGTTGCCGGCCACTCTCTGCACATGAGCGTGATGTCACTCATGACGTCACGCACATGAGCAGAAGGTGCCCGACCACAGGGCGCGATCAAGGTCGCGCACCGCCGGCCCAGCGCAGCCGTATTACTCCAGGTCATAGCGACCCGGAAGTAGTACAGGGTGAGGTGTTCGCCGGCGAATGGTTCCCGAACCGTTCGCCGACATCTCTACATAAGACTGGGTGTACCATTGAACCGATAGAGAGCACTATAAATAGCAATCTGCATCATCTGAAGCTGTCATTATAGTCCCTGCTCTACACACAGGAGAATCATTGATGTTAGGAATATAAATAATAGGCTGATACCGTAAGTGGCAGGATGTAAAGTCTCGTACACGCGTATGAGGATTGTTCCCCACAGGGATCGCTACTTGACCCCGCCCCAAGTGACAGTTCATGGCCAAGTGCAGTACAGTGTGCAACTAAGTGAGCGGTAGATAAATCTAAAGCTGGGCGCATACTTGAAAGATGTCGTAAATGATCAATATCCACCTTTTCTGCAATTAAACTAAAAGGCCAGAGGGCACAATGTTCCTGAATTACAAACTTACAAAACTTCTGCAGTTACTTTCCAAATACTGTAAAGTTTAGCTTTACTGTAACTTCATGCTGAAATCTGTTGGAGATCTGTGTGCAGATGTGTGGCAGCAATAGGTCCCCCTCTGAACAGATTTGATCAGAGAAGTATCTATCTGATGATGAAATCTGCTGCCCCATCTGCCAATGTATGGGCACCTTTACTGGTGCCAATACCCAGTCTATGTTTTGTTAGGTGCTAGGACATGAACAATGCAATGCAAAAAAGGTTTTGTGTGCCTAAAACCACAGTATTATTTTAATAAAATCTAGGATAAATTTAGCAAAAAAAAAAGTTAATATTTGCAGGCAACTATAATAAACTACTGTTTCAAGCTGACGTTATTAGCATGATGCAGCTGATTCTGTTTTTGTTTTGTTTTTGTCATTATTTTGCAGCTGGGGTTTTATTTTAAATAGACCCCAGCGTGATGTAAGGATCTTTGGCAGCAGAAGGAAAAGTCATGTTCACACTCTTGCTACAAAAGCGATGTATAATTTGTTTTCCTAGCTTGTTATAAAATGTGTCTTTTTATTTTCTTAGTGGGAGATAAAGATATTTTTCCAAGCTTTACACCAGGGGTGATTGGGAACATTTGAAAACAGGTGGAAATAACGCTTTTTTTATCACAGATATAATGTAAGTTGCAACAGGAGGGAGTGTTTAGGAGTGAGTCACAATAAACAGAATCCATGTACCGTATTTTTTGGAATATAAGATGCACTTTTTCTTCCCCAAAAATGAGGGGGAAAAGTGGGTGCGTCTTATATTCCAAAGATGTGGTAAATGTGTCCCCGGAATATACTTACCGGATCCTGTTGCAGCGATCCTCTCCTCCTCGTCTGTTTCTCTTCATTCCAGGACATCTTGGCATTCATTGTGAAGGTTTTCAGAGCCCCAGCTGCCCGCACGCCTCTTCGCTGCAGTCTTCCTATAGACTGCAGCCTTGCGATATACACATGCTGCCGCCGCCATCCTTCATAGTTACGGCGTCCTCCCCTGACATCCTCCTTAGTTACGGGGTCCTCCCTAGTTACAGCAAACTTCCCCCGATGCCCCAGCTGCCCGCACGCCTCTTCGCTGCAGTCTTCCTATAGACTGCAGCCTTGCGATATACACATGCTGCCGCCGCCATCCTTCATAGTTACGGCGTCCTCCCCTGACATCCTCCTTAGTTACGGGGTCCTCCCTAGTTACAGCAAACTTCCCCCGATGCCCCAGCTGCCCACGCACCTCTTCGCTGCAGTCTTCCTATAGACTACAGCCTTGCGATATACACATGCTGCCGCCGCCATCCTTCTTAGTTACGGTGTCCTCCCCCAACGTCCTCCTTAGTTATGGCGTCCTCCCCCGATGTCCTCCCTAGTTACAGTGTCCTCCCCCGACGTCCTCCCTAGTTACAGTGCCTCTGACGTCACGCGCACACGTGCGCCGCAGATCAACCAGCAGAGGGCACTGTAACAGGGAAGTACGTCAGAGGAAGACGCTGTAACTTGGGAGGGCGTCGGAGGAGGACGCCGTAACTAGAGAGGACGTCGGGGGAGGACACCGTAACTAGGAAGGATGGCGGCGGCAGCACGTTTATATCGCAAGGCTGCAGTCTATACGCAGACTGCAGCGAAGAGGTGCGCGGGCAGCTGGGGCTCTGAAAACCTTCACAATGAATGCCAAGATGTCCTGGGATGAATAGAGAAGAAGACTGCAGCTGAAGAGGAGTGCAGCAGCTGGGACTCTGAACACCGGCATCCATAATGACAGGCGCCCTCTGATGAAGAAAGCCAGATGGAGGAGGAGAGGATCATGGCGACAGGATCAGGTGAGATGTTTCAATAGGGTTTAGCTAGTGTAGTGTATTTGGTGGTGGCAGAAGGGGTTGGTTGGTGTAGTGTAGTGTAGTGTAGTGTAGTGTAGTGTGGTGTAGTAGTTACAGCAGCAGGTGTTAGTTAGTGAAATGTAGTGTAGTGGAGGCAGCAGGGGTAAGTGAAGTGTAGTGTGGTGTAGATGGGCAGTGTAGCTTAGATAGTGATAGTTTAGGGAGAAAAAGTCCATACGATGCCCCTGCACCATAGACGCACCTAGGATTAGTTTTTTTTTCTCAGATTTTTGCCCCCTAAACCTGGTGCGTGTTATATGCCGGAGCGTCTTATATTCCAAAAAATACGGTACATATTTCAGAATATACAACATGCACTTTCAACATGTTAGGAATAACCCAACAGCTGGATTATTTTCAAATTAGGCTACAAAATGAAACAAGGCAAATTCTAACACTAATCAGGAGGAGAACTGAATGTAAACAGCATATAAAGGTGGTGGACAGAAAATAATAAGTTTTGCTTAGACTAACGGGCTTTCCAGTGCACTGAACCCTCCTTCCTTCCCCTTCTCTCTGGTTTCAGTTAGGCTAGGTCCACACTGGTCCGTTGCAGATTGGATCCGTTTTAAACGGATCTGTTCTTCTAAACTTTTTTCCCTTCCCCCATTTTTCTTAAAATGTTATTTTTGCAGCATATGTTTCCAGTCTGTGGAATCGTATGCCCAGCCGTGGGGGGAAAGGGGTATAGCAGGTAGCACGGGGATGACAGTGGTCATCAGTGGTCATTTTTAACAGGTGAGGGGGGACGCCCCCCCCTCACCTGGGTCCCCTGTCCCTGCTACCCTTCCAGCTAGTTTCCACAAAACTTGTTACAATGTATAGCGGCGGTGAGTGCTTACTTACTCCTTCTACTTCCTGCTTCGGTTCATGATCCGGTTCTTTTCATACTTTGGAGGGCGGCATTGCAGGCAGTGACGTGTAGTGATGGGAAGATCGTCTGTTTTCAATGAATCGATTCATTCAAATCAATTCATCTAAAAGAACCGGATCATGAACCGAAGCGGGGGAAGTAGGAGTAGGTAAGCTCCCCGTTCCCTGCTACTATACAAGTTTTGTGGAAACTAGCTGGAGGGGTAGCGGGGACGGGGGACCCAGGTGAGGGAGGGGGGACGTCCCCCCTCCCCGGTGACCGCTGTCACCCCCGCCCTGCCTGCTATACCCCTTTAGCATAGCGGCCCCCTCTCCCCCCATAGGCTATGAAACAGAAACGAATCTGTTTCTGTGTCCAAAATTTGCATGTGTAGAAGGGGATCCATTTGTCTATTGCCAGCCACTACCCCTCCATGTATCAGGATCCAGATCCGTTGCGTGAAAATGCAGCAGATCTGGACCTTCCATTCAGGTTTTGAAAACGGGTCCCCGCAAACGCATACGGTTCAGTTTTTTATTTGGGTGAAGACAGCTGCTATTTTTAATATTGCTATCCGTGCCTCCGGTTTTCATCAGGTTTTAAAAACTGAGCCACGGATAAGTTACCGGACCTAGTGTGAACTAGCCCTTAGTGGGCAGGTCCATCAGGTGTGACAATTTGACATAAAAAGTTGGAAAAACAATGGATATCATATCAGACTGCATTGCCAGATTCCCTGCACTGCGAAAGAAACTTTAGAAGGTGGGAATAGAAGCGGAAGGACTCGGACTTGAATTATGCAATCTCTAAGACTGGAACTTCATTGCATGATCTTGTACCTTGTTGTTTATGTCCCTATTATATATTGTTCAGCGCTGCTTATATGTTGGCACTTTATAGATAAAATAAATAATAATAATGTTCCTAAATCCAGCTATCAGCAGCATGTTTGAGGTCAGCATTTTTGGCTTGTACTTTTATTGTGCACTAATCACACGATTGCTTCGAGATAATTTTCTACTTCAAATTTGGATTTAGCTGGCCTTTAATATTAACCAGATTTCAGATATACCGTAGTTTATCTCCAGGGCCATACAGTATTAGTTATTTACACTGTGCTTGAAAGATATAAATGATAATGTCTTTTTGTTATTGCAGCACTCTAAATAAATTATTAATTTGATAAATAAAGCCAGAATATGCTGCCTGAGATAGCATGGTGTTTCTTTATATCAAAAGCCACAGATAATTTGTACATTCCTGTTCAGTTTCTGCAGACATGAAAAAAAAACACATAAACTGCATACGGTATTAAAGTGTACATGAGGCATACTGGGCAAAGAGAACAGTCAAACTTGATAAGTCGCCCAATTAAACCTAAGATTACAATAATAACTCCTAATAAATTCTTATGTTATTGATCTTTATTTCAATTAACCCTCTGTAAAGTTATTTAGACTCGCAAATGCTTTTCCTTAGATGTTTCTATGTTTTCAATTTGGGTGCGATTGGCAAATGGAAAATTTGGGCGCCCCATAGACTATGTAAAAAGACGCTAAAACACAGCAAACCAGAAATTTAGTCACAAGTTTATATTCCGTTATATCAGCTACAAAACATGGTTCATTTTTTTCTGTTACAAAATAGTACTCCAAGATTAGGTGTCGGTAGTGGTGGGGAGTTAAGGTTAGGCTTCAGAGAGGATAGGGTTAAGTTTAGGCATCAGGAAGGGGGTTTTGGTTACACGTCAGAAGCATACAGAGAGTACAGTGGCCACTGATCAATCCTGCTCAAGCCTTGAGAGTCATTAAAGATCTATTGTGTAAGATACTTAATGACCCCGACTCCCAAGCAAGACCGATATTACCCTCCAATAATATTTTTAGTCCCCCAACTCGCAGGAATCCACTCCACCATTTGCTGATTGTCATCTCTACATCCCATCCATAGCAACAGAGCCCATCGCTAGCCTTAAGGCTAGCAATATATCTGTACAGCACAATGCCCCAAATTGTCATCTGAAGGGATTATTTACCAATCCCATAAAGAACGAAAATTATTGCGTGCAGGTACTTAACTTTAAACAACATTTTGGCAGATATCTCAGTGAATATTTATCATGTTGCTACCACTACTAGTTTTTAGCCAACACCCACTCTTGCACTCCCAGCATTTTTTTACTGTTTAACCAATAACACCACTGAACATTGATCATCATGTCTTTATTTTTTATAGTTTTTAATACACACACATACACACATACACAGACACACACACACACACACACACACACATACTCACACACAGACAAGTCTCTTTGGAGTTTTCTTTTGAAGTGTACAGTTCATTAGCTATTTTTGCAAGGCTGTAGTTACCTTAACTCATGCAAAGCAGCAGAGGAGTAGAAAACTGCTTATGAACACATATTTTACACACACTCTCTCTTTCTCTGATATTGCCTTTCTTCTATAAATGATTCATTGGTGACTTAGAGTAATAAGCATCTGTAATGAGAACATTTTTTTTTTTCATTTTACATCTATACTAGAAACATAGTTTGCATCTATACATCTATACTATAGAAACATAGTTTGTAAAACTTTACATTTTTCCTTTGCTTTTAACCACTTTCCCTCCCCCGGGACGAGTAACTATGCCCCTGCAAATTCCCATAACTTCTTGCAGGGTAACAAAGTTTATATTCCTACTTCCCATTCATTGATCTAAGTCCCCATGTGAATGAACGACACCATCTATTAGATGGAGCCTTCATCCACTAAACCGATACTTACATATCCACGCATAACTCCCTCTTTGCGTAGTAATACTACGCATATGGAAGTTACGCATGAGGACCTCTTGTCGCCAAATAGTAAAATTACATCCAAAAACATTTTTTTTTTTAATAAAAAGACCTATTTTTACTTTTTAAATTAACCACTTACCTCCCACACTCCCCAATAGTTGCCCCCCCAAAAAAATTGTAAAAAAAAAAATTACAATAAAAAATACATAAATAGTTTAGGGGCTGAACTTTTTTAATATGTATGTCAAGAGGATATATTACTGTTACTTTATAAATTATGGGTTTGTAATTATGAATGGGCAAAAACTGAAAAAATGCACTTTTATTTCCGGATAAAATATTGGCACAATACATTGTACTAGGGAAACATTTTCAATGTTGCAATAACTGGGACAAATGAACAAATAAAATGTGTGGGTTTTAATTATGGTAGCATGTATTTTTTTTAAAACTATAATGGCCAAAAACTGAGAAATACTGATTTTTTCCCATTGTTTTCTTCTTTTTCCTGTTAAACTGCAGTTAGAATAATATAATTCTTAGAAAAACATTTACCCCAAAGAAAGCCTAATTAGTGGCAAAAAAATAAGATATATATTGTTTTGTTGTGATAAGTAGTAATAAAGTTATAGGTGAATGAATGGAAGAAGCGATGACAGGTGAAATTGCTTTAGTTTTTTAGGGGTAAAACCCTTGGAGGTGAAGTGGTTAAACTCATATAATATTATTATTATTTAGTATTTATATAGTGTCGACATCTTCCGCAGCGCTGTACAGAGTATATTGTCTTGTTACTTAACTGTCCCTCTAAAGGGCTCACAATCGAATCCCTACCATAGTCCTTTGTCAATGTATGTATTGTGTAGTGTATTTATCATAGTCTAGGGCCAATTTAGGGGGAAGCCAATTAACTTATCTTATCTGTATGTTTTTGGGATATGGGAGGAAACCGGAGTATCCGGAGGAAACCCACGCAGACACGAGGAGAACATACAAACTCTTTGCAGATGTTAACCTGGCTGAAATTCAAACCAGGGACCCAGCGTTGCAAGGCAAGAGCGCTAACAACTACGTCACCGTGCTGATAAATAGTTGTTATTATTTTATTGTTTTATTTTGCCTGAGAGATGTGAGTCTAAGCACTCCAAAAGACCTTCACAGTCCACAGACATAGAAGATAATTGTTGAAAACTGTAACAATATCTTGTACATCTGAGGTCAGAAGTGATCTTTTGCACAGTTTCCTGCATGAATTCAATAACTCAACAACAAATGCCAAGGTTACTTGAATACTGAAGAATAAAGTACAGTAGTACCTGAGATTATAGAGTGCTGTATAGTCCTCAAGGTTCTCTTTTGAACCTTGTATATTAGCACTGTGCTAAATGACGTTTCTTTTAATTCCTGCAATTAATAAGCATCACTAAAATACTCTCTTTAAATTAAGCAAATATGTTACATTCTATTTGTCATTAATTATACAAATAAGTTGAAAGGCAATTTAAAAGCTTGACAGTTGGCAAATTAGCTTTTTTTCCGCATAACACCGAAAGGCGTCAACCATGGTGGGCGGAACACACGCCCCGATGCAAGTTTTCCCCAATGTTTTTTTTTTTTACACAAATATTTTATTTTTTACACAAATATTTATTTTTTAATATAACAATACATTTTGTATTTTTTAATTATTTTATTATCCTTCCCTCCCCCCGCCAGCCAATCAGCACGATCGGCTGTCATAGGCTTCAGCCTATGTCAGCAGAATGCTTCCTTTCTGCTCAGAGGGACAGCCGTGTCACACGTCTGTCCCCAGTAAAACACTGCTGTAAATCGCATCGCTGTACAGAGTAAATAGACACCGGTTTCGCCGTCTAACAGCCTCCTAGCGGCGGTCGCCGTGATCTCCTGCAAATCCCCATCCCAGACTTGCCGCCAATTGGCGTTAGACAGTCCTGGAGCTGTCGCCACGCTCACGGCCGTTGGCGTGAGGCGGTTGTTTACAAGTTAAAGAGTAGGAGGAAAAGACAACATTGCTGTTTTTACGAAAAGTGAATTGAAAATTATAATGTGGTTAAATAACAGATAAACCCATCAGTAGCAAAAATGTACATACATCCCCAGAAACAGCAGGGTCAATACTTTTGCTGGGGATCGCTGTACAGCCGCAATACTGCTGTATAAGGATCTCTGGCAAATATACCTCATATCTGCATTAAAAAAAATAATAATAAAAAATGTGTATGTATGTGTATTTATGTGTGTTTGCGTGTGTGTATGTTCAATGAGATAAACCATGAATAAGGAAAGCTGAATATATGAGAAATGGTGCTTAGCACAGCCCATGGACAGTCTCGCTTGTGTACAGCTAGGTTCAGAGAGCTTTGTCTCTGCTGTCTTTTCCTCCTTGTTCTTCAGCCGAACACACTATTTAAACGTGGCATCTGTATCTTCTAAACCTTTCTTGCTGCACCAATACATCAGTTATTTTCTCTAGGAAAATCCCCTGCATGCTAATAATATGTTTTAACTTTCAATGTGATGTAAGGAAAAGCCAAGGGGAATGCAGCTTGCACGTAGCAGGCAGCACTATCTGTAACAAGGAATTATTTCCCTCTGGTGGCATGAAAGGAAATGTGCATCTTTCATGTG
Source organism: Hyperolius riggenbachi (assembly GCF_040937935.1). Taxonomy (NCBI): domain Eukaryota; kingdom Metazoa; phylum Chordata; class Amphibia; order Anura; family Hyperoliidae; genus Hyperolius; species Hyperolius riggenbachi. Next base: position 366,631,084 of record NC_090647.1, on the reverse strand, counting down.
CTACATCCATCTGATAGAAAAGCAGCATTTGTGCCGTGACAGAATTTGCAAACAACCTTTCTGGAACAGGGGATATTCATTTATTTCAGTGGATGGTGCTGATAGTAATGTTTCACTATATTACTTGTTTTTGTTAGCACCCATTGCAGTTTGCTTTGATTTTAACCATCTGTTTAACACCTGTTTATTTTCATTTCTGAACTAGGCAACTGCATGTGTCAATGGCTGACCGTAATGCACACAGGTAGGTTTTCCAGAAATGTGATTGTGAGATCATTAAAAGATAAGCAAGTGTGGCCATGTGAGAGTTGGGGTGATGCACATGCATAACTTAACACCCTAAGGTTTTGAGATTTACATACCAGTGCCAGAGACTGCTGGAGGTGGGAGGGTGAGAAATTGTCACAGCGAACGCCTTATGGCAGTGTCTGTGCACTGGGGAAAATAGCTGTTGTATTTTTAATTACAGATCATATGCTTTTTGATCCAGTAAACAAATAAATCTATATACCATCATGTGGTAACATTTAGTTAGAAATCCTCAGGTTAGGATATGTAGCATCTACAGCAAACATCAGGCTATGATTTGTACATCTGTCTAGCAAGCTAGAGACATAGACTGACAAGTAAACAAATAGCACATATTTCTTTTGTTTATCTTTTTTTTTTTTTAGTTTCCGCTAGTACATGAACTCTTTGTTACCGTCTGAATGATTAAAACTGTATATTCAATAAGTGAATGTGTTCAACCAATTGTATACATTTCTTACACACAGTGGAAACTCTAAACTAGCAGTGTTCTGCTGATCACTTCCCATTTTCCTATCACCAGGACTGACATGTAAACTACTGTGCCTCATGCTGAACACCGGGCGAGAGTTCTTTGTATTTGCTTTGTGCCCATTTGGAGATCTTTCTTGTAATAGGCTGCCAGCATGATGGCTATTAAATAAAACACATAGAAAACACAGGAGATCAAATTGGTGCTAAGACATCACATTAAAGGATTTGGTTTACATTTGCCTTTTAAATTTGATCCGTCTACAATAGTTACAATGTCCTTGACATCTAACTGTGCGGACATGGGTCTCCAAACAGAGACTATGACCACGTGAAAATAACAGTGGTAGAAACAGACACTGGTGACCCTGTGGCAACAGAACATCCTGAATGCTTCTGAAAATGCCATGGCAAGCCCAGGTGAAAAGGCATCTTATGCCAGGAGCATGAACTCCTAGATTATAGTTGCATTATACATCATTTTTACTAATATTTAGTGGCATCTGTAAATCCTACAAATTCGTCTTTCAGAATGTTCATCTATAATAAATTCACTTTTGTACACTGGCAATATTGAGTCTGTTTGTTTTGCTTATAGTGTAGAGTTTAGCAAAAACACATTTAAAGGTACAAATGCATACATAGTTATTGTGTGGCTTGAGATTACTCAAAAACAATTGGTACATGCTCATATGATAATTTATAGCAAAAAATAAACAATAGGAGGAGGTCCCTGCTCTTGTGAGTTTACAAATGTTAGTAATACTGCGTAAGTGCAGAACACTTCCGGCCATGGGAGCACAATGGGGGGCGCACACACGGCTGGGCCGCGCATGCACAGTAAGCCTTGACTGGCCGAAGTTACTGGGACCAATAACAGAGGATTTAGGAGGCAGAGGATGGCGGCAAAGGAGCGATCAGGCCGAAGAGGGCTGGAGGAAGCCCCAGGTAAGTATGAATCTTTCTTTTTGTTTCATCTCCGGTTTACTTTAAGCAGTACTGTGTTTTCATTCCCACAACCATATACAGATACCATTATACTGTGATAAGGAGGGCTGTGGAATCTCCCGAAGGACCAAATAGCTAAAAATGTCTGCTCAACTTGTTCTGGGAACACTACTATCAGTTCATGGCCTTCATTGTTATTACTATTTTTATGGGTTGAGAAAATAGTACCAACTTCCATAATGCTATATAGAGTATACTGTATAGCTCATGTTACTAACTGTCCCTAAGAGTAGTTCACAATGTAATGTTTCTACTGTTGTCATGTTTTGAAATCCCTACCACAGCCTACTATGGTTGACTTGGGGAAGCCAATTAACATACCAGTATGGTTTTGGAATGGGTAAAAAGGAGCTTGTAGATGAAACCATTGCAAATGTAAGTAGAAAATAAAAACTCTGTGTAAATAGTATCTTAGCCTGGGATTCTAGCAAGAGCACTGTAAAGAATAGCGGAGATGCCGTCGCATGGGCAAGCGTCATGGCGGCCATCTCCGCGTTCCAGCCGGCGGTTTCTGCCGCGCAGCTACATGCTGCTGGTTCACCTGGTCCTTCTAGTGCACACAGATTAAGAGCTACGCGCGTGCGCGCCAGTTGACAGGACCTTTATGCAAGTAAAAGGGGAGTCAGCTGATCTAGACAGTCAGCTGATTCCAGCTATGCTCCGGATTGGCTGAGTGACTGGGGCAGCGCTGTGGAGCGCTCTGGGTATTTATAGGACTTGCCTGTCAGTTGCGAGTGGTCTGCTGTTGCGAATGCTTACGTGTGAGCACTCAGACCCTAGTCAGATCTTACAGTGTGTTAGAACCAGCCGGAGCTGGGAATGCACACTTAGTCAGATTCCGTTGATAGCTTTAAGTACTATTGTATTGTAAGACTTGTGTACCATTCTTTAGTCTAGTTCCCAGGTGTTGAAACCAAGGACTTCACACCTAAACTAGGATATTGCTATATTACTACTGTTTATCTGTTATGATCTCTCGCCTTCCTGACTACTCTCTTGCTTACTAATTCGGTACTTTCCGCCTCGGTACTGTATCTGTCCGTTCGTTGCTGACCTTGCTTGTCTGACCTTTCTGCCCTCACTAGTGGGTCTTGCCACTAGTGAGGGAATTCTTAAGGGCTGTCACCTAACCCTTTGGCCAACAGCCTTGCTGTACTGCCTGTGACTCTTGCTCCTCAGGTGCCTGTTAGCTGCAAGCAGAGTCTGTTGATCACCTGCTCCTCAGGAGATCATCTTGCAGCACAGTCAGTGGTCCCTGCACCTCAGGGGTCTACTAGCTGCAGTACAGTCTGATTCCCAGCTCCTCAGGGAATCCTTGGCTGTAGTACAGTCATAATCACTCATTCCACCTGTGACCACCCTTGCAGCACAGTCAGTGGTCCCTGCTCGTCAGGTGTCCACTGGCTGCAGTACAGTCTGTATTCCCTGCTTCTCAGGGGATCCTGGGCTATAGCTTAGTCTTGATCACCTGCTCTTCAGGTGATCATATTCTTTAACACCGTCAGTGGTCCCTGCTTCTCAGGTGTCCACTGACTGCAGTGCAGTCTGAATCCCCTGCCCCTCAGGGGATCCTTGGCTGCAGTATTGTCTGTATCTCCCGCTCCTTGGGAGATAACTTCTCCAATTACTGTTGCACCAAACACAATACCACATTAGGTGTCCTCTGTGTCTAGCTATACTAGTATTATTGGTGATTCTGCAGATCACCACATAATCAGGTATAGCATCTGTATTATTGGTGATACTGCAGATCACAAATAATCAGAAAAATCTGTGTTGCTGACACCAATCGTTATAAGCACTAGCCATCCACCCAACACATTTCCCATTTTATAGTTCAAATGTTCACCCCACCAATCAGGTCCGCCTACTCGATAAATGTCCCAAATGATCAGAATTAAGTGGTAACCAACTGTCTCCTTAGTTGTTTCCTGCTGATCAACATCAATCGGTCCTGCACGATTGATGTTGATACAAGTGCATCAGACCAATCTCTTTTTACAAGAATAATCCACAAGAACTTGTTGAGAAGAAAAGATCAGTTAAAAAATCATTATATAATATATAATATAGAATATTATATAATGTAAAATATTTTTTTATTGTCTAACCAATCAGTCACCAAATGAGGAATGGACTAAACTGATCAATTGGCCAAAAGGTTGCCCACAGATCAGCTAGTGTGCCTAAAGCTACAAACTTGAGATTTTCCCTGGACAAAACAATTTCTTATGATTGTTTCAGACAGAAATCTAAAGTGTTTACAGGTGTCCCCAGATGTTGCTGGCCTAACCTGTAAGATCACTGCCCTCCAATTCCCTTTGTACTTGCAGGAATGACAAAGGAATTTCCCACAGTGTGTTGTGGTACTTTGATTACACAGTACATACAAAAAACACATCATAATCTGTCTGTTATTTGTCTCATTCTCATACAAGAGAAAAATTAAACCTGACGGCAGGTTCTTCCTCCAGCTTTTGCATTAAAACCCAATCCAAGACAGTTAATCATTGGTTCTCCTTATATTGCACAATAGAATGTAAAAGATGCAAGAAAAAGATTTTCTTTCAGGCACGAGATTATTTTTCTTCCACCTACAGTTCTCTGTACAGATACTTTCCTATTACTACTTGTAATAGTGATTTTTAGAGCCCTACTTTCTCCTTCTCCGCTCCAGTATAGATTTATATTCACATAAATTATGGTATCCTTCTGTCATAGACTGCTCCTGATCTGGAAGGTTGTAAATGCTCCATAAATAGTGCAAAAATAACTGAACATGTACAGGGTCAGAAATGTTTATCAAATCAAGCAGTGAGAAAGCTGGTACTGGAATAAAAAAAAAGACTGTAGCTCACACCGCCAGAACCAGATTTATCTAACGCTAGACAGTGCCAGCATCTCTGCAGTCTAGAACATTATTTTCCTTCACAAGAGGTCAATTCACTGGGTATATTTATAATAGTAAACAGAATGTGCCTCCGTGATTACAGTGAGTTGTGTTTCTTTTATGCTTGCTAAGCATACACATATAAAATGTAATGGGAAATTGTAGTGGAACACAAATACTTAATGTATATACTGCTTCCCTTATGATAGAGCCATAGTGATTACTCTAAATACCACAGTTGGATAAAGTGGAGCTCTGGGCAAAGTCTTACTGCCCTGAGTTCACCCCATAGAGTAAACTTCTTCTAATGTTCAAACTCTCTGCAGTAAGAGAAGAATAACAGAAACAGTTACTTGTTAGTGGAGAATACATAAGTTAATACCCACATCCTCACTGGCAGCCCAAATACTGTTTGGTCATTTGATGTCCTACCAATGGTCTAGCACCATACAAAATAAATGAGATACAGATGGGGACATAAAACTTGGAGAAGGAGTATTCATCAACAACAAGTTAAATAATCATATTCAATGACAAGCTGTTGCAGCTAAAGCAAATACAATTTTGGGATGCATTAAAAGGGAAAAAAAACTCGGGATGCTAGAATAATACTGCCCCTGTTTAACTATCTAGTAAGGCTGCATCTGGAATATGGAATTCAGTTCTTGGCATTACAGGAAAGATACTGCAGTTTTAGAGCAGGTGCAGAGATAAGCAACAAAATTGATTAGGGGGGTGAAAGGTCTCACTTTCCAGGAAAGGTTAGATAAACTGGGCTTATTTAATCTGGAGAAAAGACACCTCAGAGGAGATCTATAAATGCTTGGCTGGTGGACTGGGACTAGGTACCTTGATCTGTTCATGGAGGAAAAACATTTTAGCCATTTATTTAGAAAAGGGTTCTTTACAGTAAGAGTGATTAAAATGTGGAATGTATTACCACAGGAAGTAGTTATGGCAAATTCTATATCTGCGTTTTAGGGGAGTTAAGATGCTTTGCTTGCATTGAAAGACATCGATGGCTATAATTACTAGGTAATTTACTAGGAATTACTAGGTAATTTGCGGTGGTATTGATCCAAGGATTTTATCTGATTGACATCTGGAGTAGAGATGTTGCGAACCTCAAGGGGTCTAACACCTGGACCCCCAGGTGGCGGAGTGGGATAGACACCAAAAGTCCCGGTGAAAAATCTGGATTTGATGCAAAGCAGCGTTTTAAGGGCAGAAATCACAATGAATGCTAAATTGCAGGCCTAAAGTGCTTTTGAACATCTTGCATGTGTATACATCAATCAGGGAGTGTAATTAGAGTACTGCTTCACACTGACACACCAAACTCACTGTGTAACGCACCGCAAACAGCTGTTTGCGTAGTGACGGTCGTGCTGGACTGGTGCGCAACATGGCCAGAGTGCAGGCCGTTGCAGTTTTCCAGTCCATATGGTCGCCGGGCTGTGGTAGCTCAATGATAGAACAGTGACTGTCCAGCTGATCAAATTTGGTCTGTCCACAATGAAGCAACGACCTGATTATCTTCTTGTATGTAGGTAGGCATAGGTAGGAGTCCCAGTATAGGTAGGTAGGCATAGGTAGGAGACCCAGTATAGGTAGGTAGGCATAGGTAGGTGCCTCAGTAGTTAGCTAGGCATAGGTAGGAGTTCCAGTATAAGTAGGTAGGTATAGGTAGGAGTCCCAGTATAGGTAGGTAGGCATAGGTAGGAGTCCCAGTATAGGTAGGTAGGCATAGGTAGGTGCCTCAGTAGTTAGCTAGGCATAGGTAGGAGACCCAGTATAGGTAGGTAGGCATAGGTAGGTGCCTCAGTAGTTAGCTAGGCATAGGTAGGAGACCCAGTATAGGTAGGTAGGCATAGGTAGGAGACCCAGTATAGGTAGGTAGGCATAGGTAGGTGCCTCAGTAGTTAGCTAGGCATAGGTAGGAGTCCCAGTATAGGTAGGTAGGCATAGGTAGGAGTCCCAGTATAGGTAGGTAGGCATAGGTAGGAGTCCCAGTATATGTAGGTAGGCATAGGTAGGTGCCTCAGTAGTTAGCTAGGCATAGGTAGGAGTCCCAGTATAGGTAGGTAGGCATAGGTAGGTCCCCTAGTATAGGTAGGTAGGTAGGTGTCCCCGTATAGGTAAGTAGGTGCCCCAGTAGTTAGGTAGGCATAGCTAGGTGTCCCAGTATAGATAGTTAGGCAGGGCCTGGCTGGCACAGTAAATACAATTACACAGGTCCAGCTGCAACAGATAGGGCTGTATAATGTCAGTGTCAGTGAGCAACACACAAAAAAAACCACATCAGGAGAACATTAGCTCTCAAAAGAGCTGTTGAGGAGTGATATTTTAGCAATAACAATCAGCCAGGAGCAAGCCAAGAGCCTAACTAATCTGTCTATTTGCAGCAGGCACACGAACGAGTGTCATGGCCAGCGAGCCTGCCTTATATAAGGGGGGGGGGGGCTCCAGGGCTTAGTGTAGCCTGAATGGCTACAATGTGCCTGCTGACTGTGATGCAGAGGGTCAAAGTTGACCCTCATAGTGCATTATGGGGTGAATCGAACTTCCGCAAAAGTTCGCTTGGTCCAGGTGAACGCGCACCCCCAAAGTTCGCCTGGAACCGTTCGCCGGCGAACCGTTGCTACATCTCTAATCTGGAGTTGGGAAGGATTTTTTATCCCTTTTGGGGCTAATTGGATCATGCCTTGTAAGAGTTTTTCACCTTCCTCTGGATCAACTGAGATATGTGAGAGTGCAGGCAGGTGTTGTATTTATTTTCTGGCTGAACTCGATGGACGTATGTCTTTTTTCAACCCCCAATAACTATGTAACTACGATGGTTTTGTCAACAATCACCAGCAAATACACGCACACACACACTCGTGCACACACACACATACACACATATGGTTAGTCAGTGAGAGGCAAATAATTCCATGTTGATGAAACTGATTGGTCCATTTACAAATCATATCAATGTGCATACACTTAGCGTGCAGTTAGCAAAAACTGAGAAGCATTTTCATCTCACTGACGAGCCATGTATACATGATACATGTGCACTGTCTCCAGTGATGAGTGAAGCTGACGATATTCTTTTCACATTTATTTTTGAAAAAAATAATGAAAAATATACAAGAGCATGCTCCATACTGCTGTATGTTGTTTGAGTTAAAGGGAACCTGAGGTGAGAGGGATATGGAGGCTGCCATATTTATTTTCTTTTAAACAATGCAGGTTGCCTGGGTGTCCTGATGATCCTGTGCCTCCAATATTTATAGCCATAGATCCCGAACAAGCATGCAGATCAGGTGCTCTGACTGGAGCCTGACTGTATTTGTTGTGTACTTGTTTCAGGTGTGTGATTATGATTCTACTGATGCATTAAGGATAAGCTGGGCAGCCAGGCAACCTGCATTGTTTAAAAGAAAATAAATATGGCAACTTCTATATCCCTCTCACCTTGTAATCCCTAACAATGAATTATGTTGTTTTTTTAGCAGAAAAACAACGAATATTACAAAAGCAGCTACATTCTGATATGTATTTTGATTAACCATATTGTGAAAATACCATGTATTTTCGCAAATATACTTTCAAAATCTAATATTCACGAGTAACTCTGGCTGCCTCTCTCAACCTTTTCCATATCCATTCATGCATCATCCACATCCAGCATGTGCTGTGCAGGGGGGACATTGATGCCTCCCTGCTGTGCCCAAGAAAGCCGATGGAGTCTCTACCTCCTCACATCAGTGTGAGGAGGTGACCTGTTGCCCAGAGGAGGAGGGCTGGCACGCTCACTCTGCCCTGCAATGCATGTGAGCCAGCTTAATGCATCATTATGTGGTGCAGCATTGTAACGGAGATGATCAAATTGTCAGACTTAGTCCGACCGCTTGATCAGTGGGGCTTGACAGCATGTCAGACTAGTGCTGATGGTGGCATGGCCATGGGGGCAGACCAAACACGCCAACAATATTATTTACATTATGTGACATAGCGTGTGCCGGAGGGATTTAAATGTTGGCCTTAGTTGGACACTTTGATCAGAACTGCCTGATGCTGTCTGTGTCAGTACAACATCAACATAGTACAGCATCAAGAGCTGGAAAGCACAATCCATCAGTCTATCCATCAGTCTATCGGAAAGAGTTAAACTATTAAAGTAGTAGTACAAGTTTTAGAATTGTAATAAACATTATTGCTGAAATAAACATTTTGTGTAATTTTTTCCCCTTCTTTGCTAAGATTTCATTTACCACAGTGGATCAACTCAAAGTACACCTGGAGTTAGAGGGATATGGAGGCTGCCATATTTATTTCCTTTTAAACAATAAAAGTTGCCTGGAAGTCCTAATGATCTCTTTGGCTGCACCAGTGTCCGAATAATACACCTGAAACAACCATGCATCTAATCCAGTCAGACTTCAGTCAGAAACAACTGACCTGCATGCTTGATCATGATCTATGGCTAAAAGTATTGGGAGCACAGGATCAGCAGGACAGCAAGGCCATTTGCAATATTTAAATGGAAATAAATATGGCAGCCTCCATATCAGTCACAATTGAATTGTATGCACTAACTCAACCTCATAATAAAATCCTAACTACCGCTAATCAGCAGGAGTGACATCACCCAAGGAAAATTGCATCAATAATTAATAATGGTGTCGTCACTCAGTAGGTAAAGTGAAAATTGCCAACTTTATTAGTACAAAAGGTGAATCACTGACGCATTAAAACCATTTAAAATAAGCGGAGCGCTACTTCTCTACACACCTCAGCACTCACCCACACACTGGTACCGGTACCACACAATCCGGTTTACTCCAAGTGGGGGGGGGGGGGAAGGAGATGCAATCAGGTTGTCTAAATTTGTACAGCTGTTTCCATATAAACAAAGGAGACTAATCGGGCAGCATGGAACATATTGTATCCAGCTTCACCTGTATAGCTGCAGGGCTTGCTGACACGCATAAGCTTACCACCCACGTATTCAGCGGTTTGAGGCACGACTCTATGCGAGGGATCTTCCCCGGGTCTCTACCAATCAGTTGGGGAGACTCACCGGTCCAAAAAAATCCGCGCTGTCAGTGTGCACCCTGGGTCTACCAAAGATTATCTACCGGCATATCAAAGATGTAGAACGCTCCACTGTTTCCATGGGATGTAGCCCTTCCTACCTATGCGTTGCGCCCGTCCTTTGCAAGCTTCTACAGGGTGTGCATATGCATAGGTGGACGGGGCTACATCCCGTGGAAACAGTGGAGCACTCTACATCTTTGATATGCCGGCAGATAACCTTTGGTGGACCCAGTGTGCACGCAGACAGCACGGATTTGTTTGGACCGGTGAGTCTCCCCAACTGATGGGTGGAGACCCGGGGAAGATCCATCGCATAGAGTCATGGCTAAAACCGCTGAAGATGTGGGTGGTAAGCTTGTGAGTGTCAGCAAGCCCTGCAGCTATACAGGTGAAGCTGGATACAATCTGTCCCATGCTGCCCGATTGGTCTCTTTTGTTTATATGGAAACGGCTGTACATACTGTGGACTTTTTCCCTCTCCCCCCCCTTCCCCCCCCACTTGGAGGAAACCGGATTATGTGGTACGGGTACCAGTGTGAGTGAGTGCTGAGATATGGATGGGCAGTCAGTATGTAGAGAAGGAGTGCTCCGCTTATTTTAAATGGTTTTAATGTGTCAGTGATTCACCTTTTGTACTAATAAAGTTGGCAATTTTTACTTTATCTACTGATTGAGGATACCATTAATAATTATTGAAGCCTCCATATCAGTTCAGGTGTGCTTTAAATAGAACCTGAAGTGAGAGAAATATGGAGGCTGCCCTCATCATCCTGTTATAAACTATACCAGTTTCCTGACTTCTGTGCTGATTCTCTGCCCCGACCCTTTAAAAGGACCAGAGCAGAGCTTTAAAATTATTTTAATTTAATTGGCAATTACTTAGGGCTTCCTCTAGCCCCTTGTAGCATGCAAGGTTCCTTGGCGTCCTCCGGGTTTCCTCCATGGTCCCGCTGCTGGCCCTGTTAACCTGGCGACTTGAAGTTGTGTGCAACTGCGCATATGCAGCCCGTCTGCACACCCGGTTTAATCATGAGCACATCTCTGTGAGCCTCCTGTGCATGTACGGTTCTCAAAAGACTGAACTGCGCATATGCAGGAGGCTCATTGTGACGTGCATGTGATGGAGTCTGCTGAATTCGTTGCACTAACATGGCCGCCAACTGGACCACGGAGGGGAAGCAGAGGATGCGGAGGAATCTTACAGGCTACCGGGGGGGGGGGGGGGAGGGGGGCTGGAGGAAGCCCAAGGTAAGTGCAGATTTTCTTTCTAAAGCCCTGCTCAAGGTCCCTTTAAGTGACTGGCCCAGAATGAGCATGCGTATCTTTGACTCTGGTCTGAATTCACTGGCTTGCATGCTTGATATGTGTGTGACTCAAAAGCAGCTAAGGAAATAATTCAGAATGACAGCCAGGCAACTGTTTATATGGGAATAAATATGACAGATATGGGAAAAAAAACACTGCGCAAAATATTATTTTTGGTATCAATTCTTTAATTGTAAATCTCCTTGAGTAATCAACTCCATACATTAGCATAATGAAATACTTCATATTTATCTTCTTTTTTTTTTTTTTTTTTACTAAGCTATACAAGTACATTTATACATACATATATACATACATAATATATTATATTTCATGCATACATACATTACACGGTTTCAAACAAGTTCTATAAAGTATAACCTCATAATTTCCCCACTGGCCATCCTCTAGTATAACTGACATCTCCTTCTGCATGCTTACAGCTTTCATTAGCTCATATAAACATTTTAAAAGGATATCACTTTTAACTGCACGTAGACTGGATGACAGATGCACACTCACAATGTATGTTTCGCCCTGTTTCTGATGTACAGTACATTATGCAGAGAAGTTCTTATTCTTCTTGACAGCTTTGTGGGTACATTAAAAGAAAGGACATGAAACCATGCAGGGCACTGTTAAAGGCCGCCACTGCTTTGCCTATGGATGAAATAACACCTAGTGGCACATGCATAAAACTGCTCTCCCAGATTTCATTTAACATCACATAAATGAGACTGGCACATAAATCCCCCACAAGAGCACGGCAAAATGAGACTGGTTGGAAATCAGAATCCAAAGACAGAGAAGCATTTTCCTTGTGTGTTTGACAGCATTATCCATATTTCAACAGAAATTATTAAAGGTGCTTAGAGGCTTTACATGGACTATTTAAAAAGGGGCTTTGCTATGGTTTCCTGAGCTAATATTGGCAGACATTGGTGTTAACTGCTAACTTTTCTTTTCAGAAGTGCTATTTCAGAACTTCCAACCTGAATGTTTGTTTCAAGTAAGTAGCTCCCAAAGGGTGTGACATCAGGCACATAGGATCTGATATCCAGGCACATAGATTGGACTTTTTAGGTTTCTACCAGGCTAAAGATCATAAGAGAAAATACGTAATCCTGCAAATATGGCTGTTATTTACAACAAAAACTTGCATAATCATTTAGGGCCCATTCAAATCAAATAAAATCAAAGATAGCTTTATTGGCATGGCCAAAGCTCATTTAGAGTACAATCTCGGGATGTCATTTCCGCTACAGCAATGTGATTCTTGCCGAATCACAAATGCATTGCCTGCTGCATTTTTGTGTGATTGTGTTTTTTTCCACATTCAATAACATTGAATGGTAATCTGCAACTGCACAAAAAATTGTCTATAAAAGATATATAATACTACATGAATTACATACTCCAACATACACACATCTTGCACTATGCTAAAGATCTTCTCACATTTCCACTAGTCACCAGTTCACACTTCAGCATACAAGATTTCTCATGTGCCTCTCCTTTCCATTGAATTTCCCTTCCTAAATCTGTTTGGTACTCACCAACATACGAAACCTTCAGATCCAGCCTAAAACTTCATCTCTTCAAGCAAGCTTACAATTTGATCTAAAACAGAAGATATTTCAAATATTCAGCTTTATATCAGCAAGAAATTATTCCAATAATGCATCACTTCAGGCCAGTGAGTGAATATGCAAGTCTTTTCTTTGTGTCCCTAAAAATGTCATGATTTGCATGTTTACTCAGTGTAAAGAAGTGATATATTATGAGAAATTAATCTAAAAATATTGATTCATTTAAGGAGGCAAAGTTGTATGCATAATACCTTCTTTAGTAGGGACCTTTTTGGTTCCTTTCAGTCCACATGGGATGTTAGTGGGTCTGGTTCTTCATGAATTACGTGTGTCCTCCAGAGGCGTAACAATAGGCCCTGCAAACTCAGCTATCGCAGGGGGAGGGAGGGCTAAGGGGGGCTGTTCCTGTACAACATGCAGAGCAGCATAAGGTAAATGTTATACATTACCTGCCTCTGATGGCAGAACAGATTCTCTTCACACCTCTTTAGTGCAGACACGCCATACAGCCAATCACTGTGCAGCTTCTGTCCCTGTCACATAACATGCATGGATGGAAGCTGCATGGTGATTTGCTGTAGATTTGCTGTATGGTGCTTGTACATGGAAGAGGAGTGAAGAGAACCTGCCCCACAACCAGAATGCTCTGCATTACATATGGGGGACGATAGCAGATCTTTGTTGGGGGAGGGGGGTGACACAATCTTAGTATGCCACTGAAACCAGCTGTTGTCTCTACTTCTTTTTTACAGCTGGTAAAAATATGTCTGAAAGTTTCAGCTCAGACTATTATTTGAAGTGGAGAAGCGCACAGTTATCAGCACATGAGATCTTGGCATTGTTGTTACTTAATATTTTCGTTTTCTTACTCATAAATCCACTCAAAATAATTAAAAATCACTATTTTTTGTTTTGTTTTAAATTGTCATTGGCATATTACGTAAAATGGACTACAGTTTATTTCTTGACAATAGCTTAAACGGCAAACCTTGTTGATTTGCTCTTGAAAGCAAGCTTTTATGTCCGCCATTAAACAGAACTTATTTAAAAGGTTCATTAATCTGGATTGATTTTCTAATATGTTTTTTATGCAATCCTCATCACAGTTTAAATGAAAAGATTAAAAAAAAAAAAAAAAAAAAAATAAGTAAAACAATTAATTTTGCCATACGGCTTATTCAGCTGTGGCTCCTGATATAACACAGTGACATTACTACATATACAATAAAAGAAGGCAGGAAAACAAAAGAATAATCCACTAAGAATTTGACAAACTTTGCTTTGCTCTGATTTGACTCAGGCGATGGCTACAAAGACAACAGATGAAGCTTTTTTCTAACAATATAGTCTTATATAGAAAGTCTCTATTCATAACTGCAGGGTTTATGAATTTTTAGCAGTTGTGTCGTAGCCCCCCCCCCCCCAAAAAAAAAACCTTTTAAAATAGAAGTCCTTTTTAAAGGCAGTCTTCAAGCCTCCAAGCTTGAGAACTCCCTTAAAGCGGGAGTGTCACCATAAAAATCAAATTTCAACAGCAACTGGTCTGAGTGTATAAAGTGATAAAGATGCTAATCCTGCATTCAAAGCTTTCAAAACTTTTTCTGCTGTTATGATTTGGAGTTATCACATACTTAAGGAGCACTGGCCCTTTAGTAGTCAGTGCCAAACAGTTGCATGGTGGGGGTTGTTTTTATCTATAGTATATTCCTCCTCTTCTCTTTATTTCCCTGCCTATCTGCTTACGATCCCCTGCTCACTTGTGTTTACAAGCAAGGCTGAGGTGACTCAGCGATTGGAGGAGAAAAGAAAAATGTAAAGGGCAGAAATGACATCAGGATTTAGTCTCAGCTGTGGGCAAAAGACATGGCCCACACCAGGAACAGAATTCTCTTCATATATATAAAATTCACTGAAATCAAACAGTACAATACATGTGTTATGTAAGTAGATCAAGTATTTATCTACTTATATATGTGTTTTTTTTCCATGGCATAGTATGGCTAATCCTACTGCTTTAAACTATTTCATAGTGCATACCTAACCCCCCCCCCCCCCCCCACAAGTGAGCAAAATGATCCTGGGTAAATTCTCTCTGTGCTTTCAGGGTTGCAAGGCTGTGGGCACAATGGAGCATACATGACAGCCATGCCTGGTAGCTGAAAAATGTTGGTATCAGGTGACTAAATTAATATTTTTTTTTGTACTTGAGTCCAGGTTTGAAAAAGATTGCAAGATTTTTTTTACTACCGGTATGTCTAAAGGCTGATAAAACCAAATACCCTAAGCATAGATTCATACAACATATAGCCGCCACCACTAAAGTCTATTTAGCATCTCAATGCTACACACCTAAAATTAGCATTAGTGATAACCATAATCTGATAATTACAATCCCGCAAAATTTCACATTCATTTCTGCAATTAAGGCCATATGTAAATACGATTCGGACGTTCAACTGATTGTGTGTAATCCATTTGTGATTTTACATAATTTTAATGAAATTACATCCATGCAGGTGTCGCCAAAATTGTTTTTGAGAAAATTTTAAAAATGCAAAGGAAATAGTTTTTTTTAAAAAACATTTTCTACAGGGTTTTTTTTTTTGGGGGGGGGGGGGGGGGGTTGCATTTTTAAAATCAATTTTCTCAAAAACTAAATTGTTTTACTTGGTACCACGCGTTAACATACGAGCAATTTTTGTGACAATGGCATCTATGGGGGCTTTGCTATTAACCGCTAAAATCTGCACAAAAATACGCAAAAAATATGCAAAATTGTGATATAATGGTACCTGATTATGTTTACAAAAGAAATTCATTATGATGTTGCATCATAATTGTGGATTATGATGCAAAATTACAATTGAGTGAAATTTCTGTTCATTACTCTTGTAATTAGGAAAATTGATAGGAAACAGCTTTCAAAGAAAATAAATTCCCTTATTCAGGACAACCTTCCTATACACTATAAAACCTGGGACCTTGAACAATGAAGTGCTCTAGATAATGAGTTCTGGCTGACTATGGGAACATTTATGATTGCTCCCTTGAATAATGTATATAGGAGATGGATCAACAGTATTAATAATAACTTTCCTATACCTGTCGATTTGTACATAATACCAGCCACTCAGTATAGTTTCGGGCTAGAAAAAAGGGCGCACAGGGATAGTGGACAAAAAGGGCGCCGCCATAGACTGCAATGCAAAATATCGGCTATTCGGCGCCCGACAGGAAAAAAGGGCGCCCGAGAAATAGCGTTTTACAGGGATCGTGTTAACAAAAGGCTCCGTTTACAGGATAAAGTTTATAACAAATATCATTTACAAGTTCGTTTTGACTTTGTATTATACTTATTTTTTCGTTTGTAAATTTCGCTTATATGAGTTTTAACTAGTTTTTTCGTTTTAAAATTACGCTTACAAACCTATTACAACTAAAATTTCGTTTACACCTTTTAGCATTTAAAATTCGTTTTCATATGTATAATGCTTAACCACTTCCCAACTGAGGGGTTTTACCCCCTGACCACCAGAGCAATTTTCACCTTTCAGCGCTCCTTCCATTCATTCGTCTATAATTTTATCATTACTTATCGCAATGAAATGAACTATATCTTGTTTTTTTCGCCACCAATTAGGCTTTCTTTAGGTGGGACATTATGCCAAGAATAATTTTATTCTAAATGTGTTTTAATTGGAAAATAGGAAAAAATGTGGGAAAAAATTTATTATTTTTCAGTTTTCGGCCTTTATAGTTTTTAAATAATGCATGCTACTGTAATTAAAACCCATTAAATGTATATGCCTATTTATCCCGGTTATAAAACCGTTTAAATTATGTCCCTATCACAATGTTTGCCGCCAATATTTTAGTTGGAAATAAAGGTGCATTTTTTTCAGTTTTGCGTCCATCCCTAATTACAAGCCCATAGTTTATAAAGTAACAGTGTTATACCCTCTTGACATAAATATTTAAAAAGTTCAGTCCCTAAGGTAACTATTTATGTATTTTTTTTAAATTGTAAATGTTTTATTTTTTTTTTAATTACAAAAAAAAAAAATTGGGGAGTGTGGGAGGTAAGGAGTTAATTTTTTGTGTAAAACAAGTTTATTTGTGTGTAAAAAATGGTTAGGGTGTAGTTTTACTATTTGGCCACAAGATGGCAACATTACCAATTTGTTTCATGCGACCTGCAAGCGTCCTTCCGGACGCTTGCAGGAAGTAGAAAGAAGCTGGGACTTTGTTATTTTTTCACAATGATCACGCTGCTCAGCCGAGCGGCAGCAGATCATTGCGGGGCTTAGATCAACAAATGGGAATGGATTTTCCCGTTCGTTGATCTCTGGGCGAGCGGGCGGCGGCGTGTTTACTAGAGGCGGGCGGCGTGTTTACCAGCGGGAGCGCGGACAGCGGCGGGAGTGCGCAGAGTACGGATTTCTCCGTCCCTGGGGGTGAAAGGATGGAAAAAGGGGCGGAGAAATCCGTACGCGCGGGGGTAAAGTGGTTAAATAACGTTTCTCAACCTGATTGTATTAGAAATACATCGCTTTTGGTATTAACTTTGTTTTTACACTTATAATGCATTGATTATAGTTACTAAAATATCGCTTTAAATCGCTACTGTTATTTTAAGATTTCTAATGCATAAGTGATTGTAAGGTTAACTATTGTATTGTATGTGTATATATTATATATACCTTTTTCTACTTCTAATATTATTAATGTATATGTGATTTTAAGGCTACCTATTCCATGACAAATATATAAATTATTTTATTCATGTTATTTGGAGTGAAGTATTTTAAGGATTAAATATATTATTGTTTATATGTGTTTAGCGTGTTTGTGCAGTGGGGATGGTTAGGTTTAGGCATTACTAGGGGGTCTAGGGGTTAGGGATAGGTACAGGGAGGGTTAGGTATAGTTACAGTGCAATATACACCACCAGGGGGGTCTTAGGTTTAGGCACCACCAGGGGGGGTCTAAGGTTTAGGCACCACCAGGGGGGTCTTAGGTTTAGGCACCACCAGGGGGGTCTTAGGTTTAGGCACCACCAGGAGGGTCTTAGGTTTAGGCACCACCAGGGGGGTCTTAGGTTTAGGCACCACCAGGGGGGGTCTTAGGTTTAGGCACCACCAGGGGAGTCTTAGGTTTAGGCACCACTAGGGGAGTCTTAGGTTTAGGCACCACTAGGGGGGTCTTAGGTTTAGGCACCACCAGGGGGTCTTAGGTTTAGGCACCACCAGGGGGGGTCTTAGGTTTAGGCACCACCAGGGGGGTCTTAGGTTTAGGCACCACCAGGGGGGGTCTTAGGTTTAGGCACCACCAGGGGGGTCTTAGGTTTAGGCACCACCAGGGGGGTCTTAAGTTTAGGCACCACCAGGGGGGGTCTTAGGTTTAGGCACCACCAGGGGGGGTCTTAGGTTTAGGCACCACCAGGGGGGTCTTAGGTTTAGGCACCACCAGGGGGGTCTTAGGTTTAGGCACCACCAGGGGGGTCTAGGGGTTAGGGATAGGTACAGGGAGGGTTAGGTATACTTACAGTGCAATATACACCACCAGGGGGGTGGTTAGGTTTAGGCACCACCAGGGGGGTGGTTAGTTTTAGGCACCAACAGGGGGGTCTTAGGTTTAGGCACCACCAGGGGGGTCTTAGGTTTAGGCACCACCAGGGGGGTCTTAGGTTTAGGCACCACCAGGGGTGTCTAGGGGTTAGGGATAGGTACAGGGAGGGCTCTGTGTGAGAGTAAGGTTAGGTATAGTTATAGTACAATATATGTCATATATACAATTTATTAAATTATGTGTATTTACACAAAGGGGGGGGGGCTAGGTGTGAGGGATAGGGATAAGGAGATATATCTGTGACCCTAAAGTTAGGTATAATTGTAGTACAATACCTGTAAAACCTACCATTCTAGTACTATGCTTAATACAAGTGTAAATAGCGTTTTTTTTCTATAGACGCTATTTGACGTTTTATTTCAGAATTCGTTTACTGTTATAGACGGTATTTTGCCATTTCATTTCCGTTTATTTAACCTATTTAGCACTAAATTATCGTTTATAACATATTAAACGAAAATATGGTTTTGCATTCAAACGTACAATTTCGGCTACACCCCGCGCCCTTTTTTCCAGGCGCCCTTTTTTGATAGACGCGTATAGTTTACTGTTCTTATTTTATTCTGTGATGTTTCAAACTGAATACATATGCCTTTTAACAGTAGGGAAACCCGATGACGTGCTTACCACAGGGAGACTGGGAACTTTGTGACTTAACATTGTAATTTTCTATGTTTCCACTGTACTGATTGTGGACGTCCGTCCACTTGATTTTGTACTATGTATTGTATATGGTTTTTCTACATAATATAACTTTTGGAAACTAGAAAATAGCAGTACTTTATTAACCGGTTCAGCACCGCAGTCCGAAAATTTCATGCATCCTAGCAACGTTCACCTCCCATTCATTCGCCTATAACTTTATTGCTACTTATCACAATGAATTGATCTATATGTTGTTTTTTCCACCACCAATTAGGCTTTCTTTGGGGGGTACATTTTGCTAAGAGCCACTTTACTGTAAATGCATTTTAACAGGAAGAATAAGAAAGAAATGAAAAAAATTCATTATTTCTCAGCTTTTGGCCATTATAGTTTGAAATTAATATACGCTACCGTAATTAAAACTCATGTATTTTAATTGCCCATCTGTTCCGGTTATTGCACCATTTAAACGATGTCACTATCACAATTTATGGTGCTGATATTTCATTTAGAAATAAAGGTGCATTTTTTCAATTTGCGTCCATCACTATTTATAAGCTTATAATTTTAAATAATATAATAACATATTCTCTTGACATGCATATTTAAAAAGTTCAGACCCTTGGGTAACTATTTATGTTGTTTTTGTTTTTTTTAATTGTATTTTTTATTTTTATTTTTAATAAAATAAGTGTATGTGGGTAATTTTTGGTGTGGGAGGGAAACTGTTAATTTTAAATGTAAAATATTTTTTTTTTTTTTATTAAAAATGTATTGTGGTGCAGTTTACTATTTGACCACAAGATGACCACAGTGAAAAAAGTCCTGGATGCGAACGATCTCGCATCCAGGAACTTAAAAGCAGGGGAGATGTTACCTGGGGGCAGAAATACCGCGCTCTCCGGAGATAAAACGTCGGTATTTCTGCAGGGAAGATAGATCGGTGAATGGGAATTATATTCCCATTCACTGATCGGGGGGCTAGCGGCGGGCAGCGGGAGCGCGCGCGGGGGCGTGCCCGATCGCGCGCACGAGGCGGCGCCAGCAGTGCCTATCTGGACGAGGAAGCTCGTCCAGATAGGCCGAACTGGTTAATTAAGTGAACCTGAGGTAAAAATAAATGTATGAGTGTAGTGTATGTATGAACTTTGGCTATCCACCAGCAGGTGTCTCTCCTCTTACTAGGAACTGTGCAGTTCCTCAGCTTATCTGCAAATGGAACTCTGTGAACTTTCTGAACTGTTACTTAAAGAGACACTGAAGCGAAAAAAAAATATGATATAGTGAATTGGCTGTGTACTATGAATAATTACTAGAAGATTAGCAGCAAAGAAAATATTCTCATACTTTTATTTTCAGGTATATAGTGTTTTTTCTAACATTGTATCATTCTATGATATGTGCAGATTACACAACACTCAGCATTCAAAATGAGTCTTTCAGAGCAGTCTGTGAAGTAATGACCTCTCCACTGCCAGAGGAAAAGTAAATAGTCCAGGAACAGTTGAGATAATAAAAGTCAGATAACAGCCCTCTCCACAACTAACTTAGTCGGAGAGCTTAATGGCTTGTTTACATGGAGATAACAACTGGAGTTTCTCAACTCTTCCTGTACTGGAAACAATTACACTGATGTATCTGATCTTAATGTTTTATTTCTTAGCTGTGCTACACATACAAATCATAATATCATCATTTTTTTTTTTTTTTTGCTTCAGTGTCTCTTTAACCAATGTGCAGCATATTTAAAGCTGCTTCTGCCAGCAGTGCATGGCTAGATCATTGTGCTAGTAGCCTTGTGATTCTGGTCACTGGTCCTTGTTCCCAGGGTCTTGTTCCTTGCTCTTGATATCTGACCCCCTGGTATTGACTTCCTGCTTGTCTGACTACTCCTTTGCTTACTGTTTGTATTATCTGATATTTTGGTTATTGACTCTTGCCTGTCTGATGATTCTCTTGTATGTTGATTATGCTTTTACATTCCTGTACATATATTGTGTGATTTGTGCTCCTGTACATCTGTCAATGTATATATATTTTGCAATCCACGAGTCTGCATATTTGTCGTTTCATATATTAGCTTAGTTAGTTAGGGTGATTAAGCTGGGATCTGTGGTGCACCATGTGTTTCTGATTGTACGATTGCATGCATATTGATATGATGTCATATGTTTATGCACTCACCTAAAGGATTATTAGGGGTCACCTGTTCAATTTCTCATTAATGCAGTCATCTAATCAACCAATCACATGGCAGTTGCTTCAATGCATTTAGGGGTGTAGCCCTGGTCAAGACAATCTCCTGAACTCCAAATTGAATGCCAGAATGGGAAAGAAAGTTGATTCAAGCAATTTTGAGCGTGGCATGGTTGTTGGTGCCAGATGGGCCGGTCTGAGTATTTCAGTCATTCAGTCTTTCGGTCACCAAGTTATCGAACACCATTACCACTGCACACTCGATTGAGCCCTTGTGACTTAGAGCATTCCAGGTCATTCGTATAAACCAATTGTGTCTGGAAATTGATCAAAAGACTAATTGAGTGGCCATGTTTTAGTATCGATTAAACTATTGGATCAAATGGTTGATGGGCATGCAAAGTCGAGTGATGTATGAGCCGATAAAGCAGGTAAAGGTTACCGTTAGATGGCTGGGTTATAACATTAAAGTTTGAAACTAAGAAGTTAATGTTGAGGGAGGTTAAGATTAGGTACTAGTAAGGGTAATTATTAACAGGGGGAAGTCAGTTATAGGCATGTAGATGGATTTACATTACAGCAGAGGTTGAGAAAGTGAGGCATCAAGAAGAACATTAACACTTCATTTATCTATGAGAAGCAATAATACCACAGCCAACAAAATGTATTGCCTACAGTCCAGCCTGGTGTACGTTCATTTTGGGTGCAGAGCTTTTTGGCACAGGGTGAGCCAAATGACGGCTCACCATGTTGCCACACAAATTCAGGGTGGTGCTAAATACTATTCCCCCTTCGGGTCGTAGCAACTCTGAGGGAGAAGATAATTTGGGGCTCGGCAATTGCCTGATCCCCGAATTACCCATGCACAGGGCTTGGATTATATAGCGTTACTGCTATAGCAGTGTCAAACTTTGGCACTACGCGGTGTGCCCGGCGAGTGCCTAAAAGCTCTGCTTCCACCAGCCTACAACCCTGTATTGATCTGAGATATACTGTATCTATGCACTTTGATTCCTATGGGTGAAAAGTATTTTACAAATGTTATTGTATTGTATTATTGTATTGTATAAACTACCCAAGTATCATGCTCCAAAAAATACCCTATAAGTGTGATGTACTCTAGGCAACAATAAAAAGGGGGGGGGGGACCTGAAAAGATTTGCTCACTTTCCATCATAAGGCCTAAGCAACATCCATGTAATTATCATTGGAGTAGCAAAAGGGCAAGGAAAAAAAGAGAACACCCAGAGGTCTATTATATTATTATTGTTTAGTTTAGAGGTTGATTATTTTAACACAGTTTTATAGGGATAGGCATAGGATCACTTGCATTAAATCTTGATTTGTGATTGTATAATGCTCTATTTACTATATTCCATCTCACTATTTTCAGTTTGGATGAATTTTTATGAGAGCATAAATGAATACGTTTGCCTATAATGCAACTGTCATCCGTAGTTGGTATATAGAAAAGGCAGCAATAGCTGAAAGAAAGATTTTCATTTGAAATTGTACAGGAGGCTTGTCATGATGAGCTGTGGCTCTTACAGACCTCTCAAGCACACACAGACACAGATAGATAAGAGGCAAGCAAACTAGAAAAAATAACACTGCTACAAAATCTGCTCAACTGCTGTATGCTTAGCTTCCTTTGTTTCCTGTACAGACTATATGTGCAAGCCAAATGTGCTCTCGTCGACGTGAAGGAATGAGTTACATAAAAAACTACTAACACATATTCAGCCTCTTTAGAGAGTGTGGCTTTAATAATCACTACAAAGCTGGAGTAGAAGCACAATTAGTCATTTCACTTTACCGACTCTGCTTATACAATCATTTTGAAATCCTGACACCTCTTTCTTTAAATAACTCTGCTGGGTATAGAGCCTCATGTGGTGAATACTGACAGTCTTGTGTAGGTGTACACAGATCTTTTTTTCTTATTTTGTAGTATTGTGCCAGTTTTCTCATTGACAACACTGAACATGTTGAGAATTACTAATCAGAGATAAATTGTTGCAGTCAAGCAGCATCTAACCTCACCCTCTTATAAAACTGTTTGCTGAGAGCACAATTACATATAAAAGTTTGTTATTGTTTTATTTTTTTTTATGAAAGGCTCTGAATAGAAACCTATTATCCATTGGCTATCTTCTCAATTTCCTCTTCGCCATCAGCAGGATTGTAAACAGAATTTACATATGTGCGAACAATGATCTGCCAGCGTGGGCCACTTATTTCCTGAAAATTATGCATCAGATAAGCTCTGTATTTTATCATCTGGAACAGCAGAAGATGCTCGCTTTGAAGTTTTAACTATTTTTCTCTATTGTATATACTGATGATTCTGCATCTGTGCTTAGCGAAAGACAATGAAATACGTGTCTGTTCATATCACTAGATCAGGTGCCTTTTCAGCATGAGCACGGCTGGAGATCAACAGCACATTTCCTCATAAAATGATTCAACCATATATTAATATGTCATTGAAAATACTGCAAGCAGGTATTAAGCTTTGAGCAAGGTCTTCATTTTCTCATGCTGCATTTGTACATAATGCACGGATGAGACTGCAAATGGGAAAGCATCTATGCATTTGTCCTTTACAGTAGGCAGTAAAGGACAAAGGACACATTTGTCAGTGCATTAGGGTGTCTGAATTGAATGTCATGCATGTGTTACTTACGGTCTACCCTTTCAGAAAAATTGAAAGCAAGTGTCATAGATCTGTTTTGGTTCTGTTAAAAAGAAATGCTTACATAAAATTATTGTTACAATTTTTCTTTAGTATTTAAGATGCACTGTCTGTTAACAGGCAGATTAGTGTTGAGTTTCTAATTGGAAACTACTGTTTTTCAATCATTTTGTTTACTTGTTTGTAATGTACTGAGGTTTATATGTGGATGTTTTATATCATTGTTAATTGTTTGTGTTAAGGCCTTCGCTTGATGTGTAACCCACAGGGCAATCGTGTTACTTACAAAGCATCATGGATTTCTAAATAACAAGGTGCAACAGTCACTGGAGAAGCAACTTTATTAGCAATTAGTTGAATGAACAAAAGTCTGTATGTTTAATTAGGTGAATCACTCATTTGAATAAGCATGATCAAGTTAATTAATATTAAGCCAAAATAATGCTACATAATTGTTAGTAATTTAAGATCTTTGCCTATGGACTACAAAGGGTAAACAAGACCAACCATAAAGAAAGGCGAAAAGACTTAGCTGATCTCTGCCTTTGACAAAATAAACATATATTTAATATTTAAGGGTACTCCTAAATAATTGCAAATTATATACGGGACCGAAACTGAATATTAATTTGAAGGGAATGTATAGTAGTACATTTTATAACTTTGTGTTTTATATATATATATATATACAGTATACAGTATATATATATATATATATATATATATGTATATATATATATATATATACATATATGTATATATGTATATATATATGTATGTATATATATATATATATATATATATATATATATATATATATATATATATATATATATATATATATATATAATACTGTATACACCTATCTTATATAGGAAAAAAAATAAAATATTGCTAAACAACTTTCATCTTTGGTCCCCCCGGCTGCCCCACTGGCCGAATCAGTGGCGGTGCCCCTCAGTAACCCCCCACTCAAATCAGCGCAGTGAAGGGGGAGCAGCAGGCACAGCGGCAGAGAAGGGGGGACATCTCCCCCCCTTCCCTCACCTTGGGGATCCCCCTTCCTCACTCCCCCCTCTATAATGCAGCAGCGGGCGGCAGCGGAGCGGAACACTTCCTCTATTTCCTGCACGCAAGGAAGATTCTGTGCGCAGCTGGCCTGGTCTAGTCAGTGACATCAGACCAGCGACGCACAGATCTCCCTCTCACGCAGGGAATAGAGGAAGTGTTCCGCTCCACTGCCGCCCACTTAACTATGGAGGGGGGAGACAGACCAAGGAAGGGTGAGCCCCAAGATGAGGGAAGGGGGGGGGAGACATCCTCCCTTCCCCACCACTGTCACTACCTGAACTGGGGGGGTCCCTGTCACTACCTGAACTGAGAGGGCTCCTGTCACTACCTGAACTGGGGGGGCTCCTGTCACTACCTGAACTGGGGGCTTCTGTCACTACCTAAACTGTGGGGTCCCTGTCACTACCTGAACTGGGGGGAGGGGCTCCTGTCACTACCTGAACTGGGGGGGCTCCTGTCACTACCTGAACTGGGGGGTCCCTGTCACGACCTAAACTGGGGGGTCCCTCACTACCTAAACTGGAGGGTCCCTGTCACTACCTGAACTGGGGGAGTCCCTGTCACTACCTGAACTGGTGGGCTCCTGTCACTACCTAAACTGGAGGGTCCTTGTCACTACCTGAACTGGGGGGGTCCCTGTCACTACCTGAACTGGGGGGTCCCTGTTACTACCTGAACTGGGGGGCTCCGGTCACTACCTAAACTGTGGGCTCCCTGCAACTACCTGAACTGGGGGGCTTCTGCCACTACCTGAACTGGGGGGCTTCTGTCACTACCTAAACTGTGGGGTCCCTGTCACTACCTGAACTGGGGGGCTCTTGTCACTACCTAAACTGTGGGGTCCCTGTCACTACCTGAACTCAGGGGCTCCTGTCACTAACTAAACTAGGAGACACCTGTCACTACCTAAACTAGGAGGCACCTGTCACTGCCTACACTGGGGGGCACTTGTCACTTCCTAAACTATCCAGGCCAGCCAGCCCAGCATCACCGCCAGCCAGGCCAGCCCAACATCACCGCCAGCCAGGCCAGCCCAACATCACCGCCAGCCAGGCCAGCCCAGCATCACCACCAGTCAGGCCACAGCATCACTGACAGGCCTTTCGGCCCACACATCATCCCCAAGCCAGCCAAAAATAGAATTGCCAGGCCAGCCAAACACAGCAGCCAGTAGAGGAGAATTTAGAAGCCAGGTGAGAGGTGTCTACCATATTAGGGGGGCATTCTGCCTATTTATGTGAAATGCTGTCTATTTGTGTGCCTCATGACTGCTGAATTTGTCTTGTTGGGGGCCTCATGGTTACTGAATTTGTCTTGTTGGGGGCCTCATGATTGCTGAATTTGTCTTGTTGGGGGCCTCATGATTGCTGAATTTGTCTTGTTGGGGGCCTCATGATTGATGAATTTGTCTAGTTTGGGGTCACATGATTGCTAACTGTGAGACTATGGAAAAAGCTGAATCATCATCATATGAGACAATAGCATTAAACCTACTTTTTTAGCTTTTTAAAACAGAAAATTAAAACTGGGAGGTTCTAAAAAGATGAATACATTTTTCAGGAGTAGGATGGATGAAGTTTTTATCTTCACAGTTTATTTTCAACTTGGATTTTCCATAATGTTCATGTATGAGTTAAAACGTTTGTATTTAGTTTAAATTGC
This sequence comes from Hyperolius riggenbachi, assembly GCF_040937935.1. NCBI lineage: Eukaryota > Metazoa > Chordata > Amphibia > Anura > Hyperoliidae > Hyperolius > Hyperolius riggenbachi. The sequence continues at coordinate 366,604,527 of NC_090647.1, read as the reverse complement.
AGTGTGGCCACTTTGCGATTGATAAGTGACTTTTGGGTTGCAGTTCGGGCACTCGGCCTCCAAAAGGTTCGCCACCACTGTCCTAGTCTAATGTCCCACCATTGCTAAGTTCATGTAAATTTGGCTCCACCCGTGACCACACCCACATGACCACATCCATTTTTTGGCGCAACGTACCCCCAATTTTTCCACTTCCTCCTTCTCCTTTTTGCACACCCCCCCCCCCGGAAAATTTTCTGCGAACGCCCATAGTGAGTAGTGAACAGGATAGAAAGGCTTTATAAGGACATAGTTATAACCCTGCTGAACATCTGTTCAGAACCCATAAACTGGCCTGATTAAGAAGAGTCCAAAAAAAACAAAAAGCATAATTTTAGCCTCTAAGACAGCCAATGAATGTCTGTAACCTATAGTGCATAATTATTTACAGAAAAATGGTGAATAAGACTTCTCAAGTAAATATTTACAGTCCAGGATACTTAAGTGTTTAAATCCAGCTGTAGGCAAAGTGTATTCTGCTCACTGAAAACAGCTGTGCAGTAGCCATTAGCAACAGCTGACACAAGGAGTGTGCACAGGGTTTTTTACTCCAGAGAACAGGGAATCTTTTGGTTTTGCCAGCCATGTCCAGTTAAGTATGGGCTGCGCTGGGATCTGCTAACCTGATTTGTTACTCTTTAGTCAACCTTGCCAGTTACCAATATATTATTTTTATTTCTGAAGGTTACACATTACAATAGCCCAACCTGCACAATATGTAATGATCAGGTGAAATAAAAATAAGTGTAATATAGAACTACTCATAAAGGTAGGTTAAATAAGGGGCAACTGACCACTTAAAGCGGGTGGAGATATTAAACTGGACTCCACTCGGGGTGTCCACTAGACTGAATATGTTCGCTCTCTTGGAAAAGAAACACTTGTTCGTTTCCACAATGGTAAACACCATGTGGGGCTTGGAAGTATCCTTCCAAACTGGAAGGTTGAGGGTTGTAAACAGCACAATAGGAGAAAGAGACATCCAGGGATATATAAAACTAGGTTAAAAACACTAAAATGTCAATAAAATTTATTAGCACAGGCAATGCGTTTTGTGGGTTTTGAGTACCTTTGGCACTGTATTGGCCTGAGGAAGCGGGCTTAGACCCACGAAACACGATGGCTGTGCTAATACATTTTATTGACATATGTGACTGTTGTTATTGAGATAAGCCAGCTCCCTCTTTCTCGATTGTAGTGTTTTTAACCTAGTATTATATATCCCTGGGCACCTCTTTCCCCTATTGTGATTTTAGTAGACTAGGCTTTAGAAATGCTTATCTCATAATGCTCATTACTGGTCTCATTTTACTACATGATCAAAAAAAATGTTTGAGCTAATTCTTCATACTCTAAAGTATGGCAGAAGGTGTCACAGGCATTGATTTAAATAGATAGAATCAGAGTGACACTCTGGTGTGTGAGTAATGTTTCACTGGAAAAGATAGGGTGGCAGATACTCCTGTGTGGGCAAGGGTTTGTTAACACTGACCATGACACTACACTCACAAGGCTGATACGTAGATTATGGTCCTAAGCACTGGTATATCTATGTGCACAGTGAGGCTGTGAGGATAATAATCACAAGTAGTATCTTGTTTTCTAAAGATGAGGGTGGGTTCAGGGAATCAGGGAACGAGAATTAACAGCTGTTCTCAAAACTGATCTCTGTGCCTCTGATGAATCAGAGCCTCTGGTGGCTCTGATTCAAAAAGAACCCTACTGTAAATACCACCTGTAACACTTAGTTCTATCTTCTTTTTATAGAAAACAGAGTCCTTACACGGGGTGTGAAAGTCCTCAGGTCACTCTCAGTGAAAAAGTTATTAGGGTTGTAATGCAAACTACACACTAAAAACACAACTCCAGGAGATGATGCAGATAATACAGTAGAGCCCTAGTTATCTGGAACTCAATCAATCAGCACTTGAAAAATGAAAGAAATCGAGAGCCCAGATAGCGTAGTATGTCAATACAATATCTCCACCTGCCCTGACCCTTGACTTGTTTAACAGCATATGATTTTTAGCTGCCTGCCCTGAACCTTGACCTATGAATCGACTGATTATATTAGCCACCTGCCTTTCAAATTTTCGCTTGTTATTGGATTCTGCAGCTCCACAACGCAGTATTGCTTGTTCTCCCAACCACTGTTAGGGTGTCTCTGGAGTGAAACCTGGAGGGCACTAGATAGTGAAGTCCATTGTCTTTTGCGAGCCACTCTGGTGAAAACCTGTGGTCACTTAGACCCTGCAGTTTGGTAAGTCCTCAACTCAGTGGGAAAGTCAACGAGACATACCTAGCACATAACACGTTGTCTCGTATCATTCGACTATAGTAATCATTAGAATATAGTATTCATTATTATTTAATCATATGTAAAGCTATGTACTCTCCACCTGACAGGTCCAATGACGTCCCCTTGACGACAGTCATTAAGAGATGCCTTTTCCAGCTCATGACGTCACATGACTACATAACGGGCGCGAACGGGAAGTAAGCGATCACGGTACTTTGCACTGATTCGTCAGGGATCTTAATAATTTGCTGTGTCTGTCGCTTAACGATGTGTGATCCCTGTAAAGGGCAACATCGTTTAACATGCTTATGTTAAACAATGTTGCCCGACATTGGGTAACCTTGCTGCAAGTATCAGCGGGTGGGTATGAGGCTTTAGGCTTTTTCTTGCCATTTTAACCAGTTTTTAATTAGGACCACAGTGTTAAACCCCCCTAAAGACCAGGCCATTTTTCTGTTAATAGGCCACTGCAGCTTTAAGGCCTCGCTGCAGGGCCGCACAACACAGCACACAAGTGATCCCCCCCCTTTCTCCCCACCAACAGAGCTCTCTGTTGGTGGGGTCTGATCCCCCCAACCGTGTTTATTTTTTCTTTAAATATTTGTTTGTGTTTTTTTAATAAATTGACCTATTTACTATTGTTTTTGTTTTCCCTCCCTCCCTGCAGCCAGCCAATGAGCGTTATCTACTGTCATAGGCTTCAGCCTATGACAGCCAATCACCGTCAGGTCTCCCAGGGGGACAGCCGTGTCACATGGCTGTCCCCAGTACAGCGCTGCTGCAGATCGCAGTGCTGTACTAACTTAAAAGACGGCGGTTTTGCCATCTAACAGCCTCCCGAGCGGCGATCGCCGTTCCGAGACTGAAGGCGGGGCGGAGCTCCGCCCCTCAAGCAGGAGATGCACACGCAGCATGCGCACGATCTCTTGCAGTAGCCGGCCCCAGGACTTGGCGCCAGTTGGCGTTAGGCAGTCCCGGGGCTGCCACCGCGGCCACGCCCATTGGTAGTGGGGCGGTCTTTAGGTAGTTAATTTATCTTTTGTGGGTCTTTTCCCTAACTTCATTTTTAAAAGAAAACAGCTGAAAACATTTTTAATGTCTTACTGTACCTGTTATCACCGGCGTACCTACCGGGGATGCGACCCCCTCAGCCGCAGGGGGGCCCGGGGCTGCTCTGGGGCCCGCTCACTGTGCATGGGGGGAGCGCTGCTCTGGACCCCCCAGCAAGGTGCTCAACTGGCCGCAGCGTCTAATAGACGCTGCGCCAGTTCATTCCCCGCAGCCCCACTCCACTCCAGTAGCCTGCATAGTCTCCGGCAGGCAGAGCAGGGCTACGGAAAGATGGCCGCCGAAGAAGCCCTGCACTGGAGACTATTTGTGTCTCCAGTACAGGGCTACGGGAGCCATCTTGCCATAGCCCTGCACTCTGCCTGTCAGCGCGGGAGATGTGCTGCAGGAGGACTCGGGGAGCTGCGAGCCAGATGCCGGGAGAGGAGAAGACTTCTGTCAGGTAAGTGAATTGGTTTTTTTTCACAGGTGCATTTTTTTTTCTAGTATCTGCTGCCTACATTGTGATTTTCAGGTGTCTGCTGCCCACATTAGGATTTTCTGGTGTCTGCTGCCCACATTGCGATTTTCTGGTCACTGCTGCCCACATTACGATTTTCTGGTCACTGCTGCCCACATTGCGATTTTCTGGTGTCTGCTGCCCACATTACGATTTTCAGGTGTCTGCTGCCCATATTATGATTTTCTGGTGTCTGCTGCCCACATTATGATTTTCTGGTGCCTGCTGCCCACATTGCGATTTTCAGGTGTCTGCTGCCCACATTGCGATTTTCTGGTCACTGCTGCCCACATTGCGATTTTCAGGTGTCTGCTGCCCACATTACGATTTTCTGGTGTTTGCTGCCCATATTACGATTTTCAGGTGTCTGCTGCCCACATTGCGATTTTCAGGTGTCTGCTGCCCACATTACAATTTTCAGGTGTCTACTGCCCACATTGCGATTTTCAGGTGTCTGCTGCCCACATTGCGATTTTCTGGTGTCTGCTGCCCACATTACGATTTTCTGGTGACTGCTGCCCACATTACGATTTTCTGGTGACTGCTGCCCACATTGCGATTTTCTGGTGACTGCTGCCCACATAAGGATTTTCTGGAGACTGCTGCCCACATTAGGATTTTCTGGTGTGTGCTGCCCACATTATGATATTCTGGTGACTGACTGCTGCCCACATTAGGATTTTCTGGTGACTGCTGCCCACATTACGATATTCTGGTGACTGCTGCCCACATTAGGATTTTCTGGTGACTGATGCCCACATTGCGATTTTCTGGTGAACTCTGCCCACATTACGATTTTCTGGCCCACATTACGATTTTCTGGTGAACACTGCCCACGTTACGATTGTCTGGTGAATGCTGTCCACGTTACGATTTTCTGGTGAACGCTGCCCACATTAAGATTTTCTGGCCCACATTACGATTTTCTGGTGAACACTGCCCACGTTACGATTGTCTGGTGAATGCTGTCCACGTTACAATTTTCTGGTGACTGGTGCCCACATTACGATTTTCTGGTGAACTCTGCCCACATTATGATTTTCTAAAGGCCCACATTACGATTTTCTGGTGAACTCTGCCCACATTACGATTTTCTGGCCCACATTACGATTGTCTGGTAAAATGCTGCCCACTTTACAATTAATTTACAGTGAAACGCTGCCCCATTACGATTATTTGGCACCTATGGGGGGGGGGGCCCATCCAAATATTCGCAGGGGGGCCCAGTGATTTCTAGTTACGCCCCTGCCTGTTATAATGAGTTGAATGAGTTCTCATAGAAAAGTATTAAATATTTTGTTCAGTCCTCGCATTCAAGACTATCTACAGCTATATATTTTCATTAGATCCTCTAATCCCAAGGAGTTTTTGTTTGTTTGTTTATTTTTTGGTTGGCCCCTATCTGAAAGAAAACTTCCACAGCACTAGCTGTGCATTCATGAAGAATTGTCACCCAGCACTCTTCTCCCATTCAATGATGCTTGCAGCCTGCCCCCTCCCCATGCACTCACCTATTCTCTCATTGGTGCAGAAAGTAGGGTGGAAATGTCTAGACTGGCACCTCTGATTGTTACCCAGTGTGATGTTTGCCATGATAACATTGTGCATGCATACAGCTGACACACTGGGGATGAACTGGGATTGGAGGGGGCACAGAGTAGCATGGGGGTATGAGTGGCCATTTAGAAATAATAAGGCAGCTCAAATGTAACCTTGCTGCCCTTTAATCTATGATGGGGAGCTTAGAAACCCACCTTAACTTAGTGACCTTATATGTCCACCATTTCTAGTTGCATCACATTCTTTATCATTCTGACATTGTTCTCAACAATGTTTCCTGGCTGTAATGAAAATCTTTTGTAAATTCAAATCAGAAGAATCAGTGTATATTTTTCCCTGGTGAATGGTTTAGAAAGTATTATGACCATAGGAGAAGCTTTAATAGCATTTTCTAGAATTAATTTAGGATGGCAACAAGTCCACAGTTCTCTATTAAAATGTAAACTGTAATTATAGCCATACGCTTGACCTCATATTCACTCGTCTCTGTTCTGTCACTGATCTTACTGATGCTCCGCTCCCTCTCTCTGACCCTAACTTACTAAACTTCTCTCTCTCCTCCTCTTTTCCTACTATCCCGTCACAAACACGCTCACACTCACATACTCATAGAAACTACCACAATTTACACATGCAATCTGTTTCTGTTGTCCTGACTGGCACCTCTCCTCACACAATCCTTCACTGATCCAGACATAGCTGCCACAAACTACCACAGCTCCGTGACTTTGCCCCTCTTACCAATGTTCACCCTCATCATGTCAGTCGCCAACCCTGGATGACCAAAGCTACTAAACAGTTGAAAAGGTCCTCTAGAGTAGCAGAATGGCGTAGGAGGAAAAGTAACACAAGTGAGGATTTCATCTCATACGAAAAAGGCTTGAACAACTTTAGAAATACACTTTCTGTGGCAAAACAGTCCTAGTTTTCATCCCTAATATCCTTCCATTTCCACAATCCAAAGCGCTTGTTTAGCACTTTATACTCCACTCTCCGTTCCCTCCCCCCCCCCTTCCTCCTCCTTCTTCATGCTTATCAGCTGACAAATTTGCAACATACTTCACTGATAAAATTGACAAAATCCAAAGTGGTTTTTCCATGCAGCCCTCATCTCCACACCTCTCATCAACTGCTCTCTATCTGCCTTCTCTCCACTCTCTGAATGTTCCCTCTCCTCTATAATTTCCAAATCCCATCTAACCACCTGTTTTTTTGATCTATCCTCATCCTTCATACCTGCACTAGCATTGCTATTTAACCTGTCCCTCTCCACTGGCATCTTTCCGTCCTCACTCAAAAAGGCTGTTGTGACACCACTACTTAAAAAAAACATCTCTAGATCCTACCACAATCACCAACTACCGCCCAGTGTCACTTCTCCCATTTGTATCCAAATTACTTGAATGCTACAGTATATACATGCTGAACTTAGCCATTATTTATCTGCTAATTCCCTTCTTGACCAGTTCCAGTCTGGCTTTTGTTCTAACCACTCTACAGAAACTGATCTTATTAAAGTGGCCAATGATCTTCTTACAGCTAAATCCAATGGTAATTTTTCCATACTCATTCTTCTTGATCTGTCATCAGTATTTGATACTGTTGACCACACCTTACTCCTACAGACACTTATCTATAGGCATCACTCTCTCCTGGTTATCTTCCTATCTCTCTGGAAGGTCTTTCACAGTCTCTTACTCAGATCAAATCTCTTCTCCTCATTCTTTGTCTGTGGGGTACCTCAAGGCTCTGTCACGGGCCCCCGCCGCTTTCTATCTACATGCCCTGTCTTGTCTCTTTAATCAACTTATTTGGGTTTCAATATCACTTATATGCAGATGATACACAAATGTACCTCTCAGCCCCAGACCTTATCTGCCTCCTCACACATGTTCCTGATTACTTGTCTGTCTATATCCTCCTTCATGTCCTCTGTTGCATCCAACCTTTTCTCACTCAAGACATAACTAAAATGTTAATACATGCTCTTATTTCTCATCTGGACTGTTGTAACCTACTAGTTTGTGGATTACCAACTAACAGACTGGCACCACTCCAATCGGTACTGAGCTCGACTGTTCGTCTCATTCACCTTTCTTCTCGTTCTTCCTCTGCTGCTCCTCTCTGTCAAGCTCTTCATTGGCTCCCAATTAACCAGAGGATCCAGTTCAAACTCTTAACCCTAACCTACAAAGCTCTCCATAATCTCTCTCCCCCCTACATCTCCTCACTAGTTTCCAGATACTAACCCAATCACAATCTCAGATCTGCATATGATTTTCTTTTGCACTCCTCTAGAATTACCTCCTCGCATTCACGTATACAAGATTTCACACGTGCTTCACCCCTCCTCTGGAATACCCTTCCACAGAACATCCGTCATTCTTCAACATTTGGTACCTTTAAACACTCTTTCAAAACTCACTTTTTACAACAAGCATATGCTCTACCTTAGGCCTCTCCCTTTTTGTCCTTTGGCCAAGTTGCACTCCTACTAGATATCCTAAAGCACATTACCTCTAGGTATGTTTATTGCATACTGCCACACCTCTTGTTTCCCCCCAGAGCTAGATTGTAAGCTTGCAAGTGCAGGGCTATCTCACCCTTATGTATCAAGGTATAAAAAACCCACCTAAATGCAACTCTCCCTGTTCCTTTGCTGACACCTATATATATATATATATATATATATATATATATATATATATATATATATATATATATATATATATTAGCCTCTCCTATTATAGGAGTTTATTTGCTAGTCAGTACTGTTGCATTGTTTGATAGACTGTCTAACTTCAGTTTAAAATTGGTGTGTGTGTGTGTGTGTGTGTGTGTGTGTGTGTGTGTTTGTGTGTTTGTGTGTGTGTGTGTGTTGCTATTTTAAGGAAATAGAACACTGAATTAGTAAGTACTTTTTCTTTATTTTTTCTTTGAAGAGACTCTGTAACAAAATGTTCAGCCTTATTTCTTCTATCCTATGAGTTCCTATATCTGTTCTAATGTGGTCTGTCTCACTGCAGCCTTTCCTAGTTGCACAGTGGCGCTATTTTCTCTGTTATATAATTTTTTTTTTAACAGTCAAATTTTATTGATTTTAAGCACATAAAAAGATACAACACTGGTGAGAACACCAGAACAACCCCCCCCCCAACCACCCTATCCCACCCTACCACCCTATCCCACCCTCCCCCCACCCTCTCCCTAGTGCATCATGCCGTCAAGAGGAGATTATGAGGAAGCCATGGGGTTGACCCCAACGTTAGGTGATAATCATATGTTGTTAAACCACAGTATCAGGTGTGTGGGAAGACATGTACTCAGACCATTGGAGCCAGATTTTATCAAATTTCAGGGGACATTTCCTGTTGAGGTAAGTAAGTTTATACCAGATCATAGCTTTATTTATTCTTTTGATCCATGCATTCTTAGTAGGAGGTTGGTCAGAGAACCATTTGAAGAAAAGCTCCGCCGGGCATACAAACAGAGGATCTTGACCAATGTAATCTGGTGGTTGGATAGAGTGGCGTCAGTGTAAAGACCCAGGAGAAGGGATTTGGGATCCGTCACAATCCTCTCTCCCATAACTTCCGTTATAGTTTTAGCTACCATACACCAATATGTTTGCAGTTTTTCACAGGACCATATCATATAGAAGAAATCTCCCTCTTCCCTCTGGCATTTAGGGCATAATTCAGACTTCTCCGGGAAGATTGCATGCATTTGAATGGGAGTACGGTATATTCTATAAACCAATTTAAGGTGTAAAAATTTATCAGTAGCTGATATTGTAACTCCCTCCATACTAGATAGGACCTCCTCCCATTCACCGTCTTCAAGGGGACCCACATCCACCTCCTCTGTTATATAATTTAATCTTCTTTCCTCTGACAGCTTTGTCGGGCTCAGGCACTCAGGCTGGAATGTACTGCACTGCTTGTGATAGGATAGAAGCTATACACACCCTCTCCACACCCCTGCAGGCTCTGTGTGAGTCACAGACTGAGCTCCTCTCAGCCTATCCCATTCTGTTAGCAGCCATGTCTTTTGTTTGTAAACACTGCCTAAAACTGGCAATTACAAGCCAGGATCTCAGCAGGGAGTGGCAGAAACAGCACAGAGGGGCCCAGGAGAACATAATGAATAGAATGGTATGCTTTTTATTGTAAGAATTTTAGAGTACAGATTCTCTTTAAGTAAAGAAAATATAGCTATTACAATTTAATTTATACTACAATAAATATAACAATGTCAGATTTCATTTTCATTTTTGTTACAGTCAGTTACCTGGGCAGGCACGGCGGCTGGCACAAACTGATGTCCGCAGGCGTCTGAGGGCATGTCATTATTCCCTTAGCAATAGGGGATCGATGGTGTATGTTCACGGGCGCTGTGCGTGCATGCTTGAACTGCTGCTCGTGGACAGACGTACGCATGTACATGATTTCAGCATGGAAATACACATACACGTACGTACGTAATGGCGCATGACTCTAATTGCGCGCCCAAACGGCCTATATAAGTCTGATGAGAACCTGGCTCCAGTGCTGTAGTATTGCAGCTAGTTCTGGACGTTCTCCTGTGACTTGACTCTTGTCTTCCCGTTTCTGTATCTGATGCTGACTTTGGCCCGTCTGACTACCCACTCCAGTTTTGACCTTTGCTCTGTACCTCTACTCACTCTGTTGCTGATTACTGCCTGTCTGAGAACCCGTTCCATTACCGACCTTCTGCCTGTATCAAGACCTGCTCTGATGCTTATCTCCGGCATGCTTGCGGAACTAAAAACTCACCTCTTCAGGCAAGCATACTGTCCTACCTAGGACACTGCCCACTAACCACCATTTCTACCACCCCATACACAGCTTCCCTTTACCTACTGTCCTATACCTTAAATGTTTAGACTGTAAGGCCTTTTGGCCAGGGCCCTCTTCCTTTTTGTCTCACAACGCTGTGTAATGGGTGTACATACGTCCCACTTCTGTGTAAAATATGTTGTTAATTTGTTCACTGCTTTTGTCTTGTATCAACTGTTTGTATTGTATACTTTGTTTTGTTATACCCTGTACGCTATTGTACAGCGCAGCGGAAGGTGCTGGCGCTATATAAATCAATAATAATAATAATAATAAATAATTCTCTGGTTGTCGGGTCATTTCAGTACCAGACCCGTTCTGCGGGAGCTCTCCAGTACCTATTCGGTCATATATAGTTTTTTGTTTTTTAGATTTGATCATTACATATCAAATTGCAGTTACTTGATCAAGAGATTTTGGGCTCGATTTACAAAACGGTGCTAACTTTAGCACTGGCCCTTAGAACGTCTAAACTCAGTTTAAATGTGAGAAATAGTTATCGTGCGCAAAGTACCGCGCGCAAAGTTTTGCGCGCACACTGCACAGAGTGCAGGGCGCTCCGCGCGAAGTGCCCACTAAAGCCTATGCGCGCGATCTGATTGAGAAAACCGGTGCTAACCTACTTAGCACCCTGGTTAGCACACCTAAAGACTTTAGACATGCTAAGTAGGTTAGCACCACATAGTAAATCAAGCCCTTTGTAGTCTAATACGTTGTCTGCCAAGTTGCCTTTCCATCACTCCAGACATCCTTCTGTCTATTTATCTAATATTCTCAGTGTATAATATAATATCTAATATTCTCAGTAGCTGTAAAAGTTTTCGGTGGCTACAATCCTTTCCTGCCAGCCCTAGAAAATGTGTGTATTCAAATAGAAGGAGTGGATAGTACTGCATTGGTCAAGCCCATAGTATATATTTAAGGCATGGTTTCCATTAATTTCCTTGTTGACCAGTTAAAATATTAGTAAGTTTTTAGCTTGAGATCAGTTTTCCATCATTTGATCAGTTTACTTTTAAATAAAATACAGTTTAATGTCACTTTCCCGTTTTATAGTATAACTGGGTTATCAATATAATACAGTATAGTAGAGACTAGCCTGAAGCCAGTCAGAAGAATGGTTTAGTAATGCCACTTTAAAATTGCTCTAAGCATAGCTAAATAAATCTGAATGTATTCATTCTACTTTGTGGCATAGGCAGATAAATATAATTATGTATTTTGTTTCCAGAAACAGTAATTGCTGAGCTGGCCTTGCTAAACGCTTCATGGCATAAAGTCAACACTGAATAATATAAGGGTAGTCTGATTTTCCACAAATCCTTTGTTTACGTATTCCTGTAAGAATGTTGTTTGTTAGAACCATTTCACAATTTTTATGCCTCACTTGTTGTTCTTGATGATTCTAAAAAAGATTGTTGTTTCTGTGCATTTGCATTAGCATTAATGCAATGAGCTTTACTAGGCTCAAGGCCCAAAGAGTCATTTCCTAGTCCTTCAGCACAGTCACTTGGAGTTAATATAACAGGTCTAGCAGTAGTACCAATTATGCTCCACCATATTTAAAGCAACTCAGCTGCAAACAAACAACATTATGACCACATCTGCCACTGTTAAAGCAAAGAGTATGCTAATCAGCGGTGTCCTGGGTGATTTACCCAGGAGTGCACCTTTAAGAGATATTAACTGTGATATGTGTGGGTTTAGGACAGTGGTCTTTTAATGTATCATTATCTGGTTAAACTTGATGGATGGATGTCTTTTTCAACCAAACTTTGTAACTATGAAATTATTTAAATTTGCAAATAATTATGTTATTAAAGGGAACCTAAACTGAGAAGGATATGGATTTTTCCTTTTAAAAGAATACCAGTTGTCTGACTCTCCTGCTGATCCTATGTCTTTAATGCTTTTAGCCACAACCCCTAAACAAGCATGCAGATCAGGTGCTCTGACTGGAGCCAGACTGGATTAGCTGCATGCTTGTTTCAGGTGTGTGAGGTGTGTGATCCAGCCACTACTTCAGCTAAAGAGGTCAGCAGGACAGCCAAGCAACTGGTATTGTTTAAAAGGAAACATCCATATCCCTCTCAGTTTAGGTTCCCTTTAAGGCAAACCTTAAATGAAAACTCTGTGCTTTGCTTTGTCACATTGCAACATACGCTAGAACCATGTTATAAACAGTAACTTCATAGTTTCACTTAGACAAGATAATAAAAAGAAGTATAAAAAAAACCCAAAACAACCAAAAGCATTCTTCTACTTACATAGGAATTCGGGAGTCTGGCTCCTCTTAAAGGGAACCCGAGGTGGGGTTCTGACAATGATATCCGCATACAGAGGCTGGGTCTGCCTATACTGCCCAGCCTGCCTATACTGCCCCCCCCCCCCCCCCGCACTCTGCTATCCTTCATAAATCACAGCCGCGCTGTCGACACGCAGCGTGTCGCAGCGGGCTGTGTTTACCTCTGTACTGTCAGTCTGCTGCTCCCCCCACCTCCTGCATAGCTCCAGTCCCCGCCCGCTGATTGGAGGGAAGGGATGCGGGCGGGGACCAGAGCTATGCAGGAGGTGGGGGAGCAGCCAAGACTGACAGTACATAGGTAAACACAGCCCGGCTGTGATTTATGGGTCATAGCAGAACGCGGGGGAACTTAGGGGGGATCTGGATAGCAACAGAGGCTGGTCTGTATAGGCAGACCCAGCCTCTGTATGCGGATAGCATTGTCAGAACCCCACCTCGGGTTCTCTTTAAACACTCGCTGTCAGCGATGTGTATTCATCTGAGGTCAGCAGCATCAATGCGCGCTCCCAGCTAATGTTCTTCTAATAAATTCTGAAAGGGGAGGGCGGGGGAACCCCTTTCTCCTGAGTAGCTAAACAGGGAAGTCTCCTCTTGTGTCACTCCCAAATTCCTATGTAAGTAGAAGAATGCTTTTGTTACTGAGGATGCTGCCTCTGATTTGACATGCTTGCAGTGTGTTCAATGTTTAATTTGACTTTGTCCCTTTTTAGGCAGAATTTTTTGCACAGCAGCAAACAGGTTATTTTAATCATACTGAATCTTTGTGTCCTGCGTTCAATGTACGCTGTCCTCTTAGCCTGAGACACTGCTTTCAATTTAGGATTGCACATAACTGCATTTTGGGCTTTGTCATTTTTTTTTTTTTTTTCGTTTTTTTTTATTGTTCGGTTGGTTCTTGCATCCGGCTTCCAGGGTCACACAATCTTAACCATAATTTTAATGCGTTGCTAGTGACATGGCTGCGGTATCTTTTAGTTTTACTTGGGAATCTTTTCTTTTCACTCTGGAATTGTTTTCAATTGGTTAAATAGCACACTTTACACTTTACTATCTGGTTAAGGTAGTACAAATGGTTGTTTTGTTTTTTTGTTTATACTTCTTTTTATTATCTTTTTGTTTCTGTAGATCTTTGCCTCAGAGCAGATATTGCCTTGATAAAGGGGTCCTACGCGGCTCCGAAACGTTGGCCATATTTTTACATGGAACTAATAAAGATTGATTTTGGATGTGCCAGCTTTCTCCCTTGTTGTCTGTTAAATACTCTGATTTATTGTTTAAACTCTCATTTAAGGCAGCATGTGTACAGCAGAAGATATTTTTGTGTGAAAACCAATACTACTAGCTTAAAGTGGACCTGAACTCTTTCACAGGACAGAGAAATGCACCTGTTATAATTTAAGTAGGCCTCAGTTATTTGGACTGAGTTAGTAAAAAATGCTTGATGAGCAGACCTGCCCTTTAAGGGGATTTTCTTTTAGAGAGAAAATTTGCAGTTCTGTCAGCAGAACTAGAACATACCAAGAAGCTGTTCTCTGAACAAGGCCGCAGGTCTCCCTGACCTGGGCATGGAACAATAAACATCAGCTATGTTTTGTAAATATCCACATTCCTGCATGTATGTCAAATGTCTCATTGATTATTACTCGAGTAGGTGTGTATGATGACACCACAAGTGGGTCCACCAATAGACGGATATAGGGGATGGCGAAGATGATGTCATATTTAACTCTTTCCTAGTCGGTATTAAACCCGGAGTGAGCGATGGAGAGGGCACTCTGCTCTTTACTTTCGCACTAGCTAGCAAGGCTGACTGGGACCTCTAAGCATGTTCTTCCTTTCTGTAATCTGATATAATGTATGCTGTACATAGGTAGTTTAGTGGAACGTAGGTTAGCAAGAAGTGCCTGATTGACTTCAGCAGGAAGTCTAATCAAGAGCTTGTAACGCAACATGAAGATTGGCATGGCTAGGATATGATGAATGTATCTATCTGTATTTCTGTTTCCTGAATAAACTACGTAAACATTGAAGAAGCCTGAGAAAAGTCTATCTCCTGCTTGCTGTGTGGAGAGTCAAGTGATCTCACAGTCTGTGAGACACAACTGTAAGAAGTTACTGGTGTCGAAGCAAGGTGATATAGAACAGTTTATAACAATGGTGCCGATTTAAACCCTGATTGAACATTGTCTAGCAGTACAAGCAGACAGGGGCCGGGGGCCGAAGGTGTTTTCAAGATATTCCACAGCAAAACAAGCGGAATAGACGCGGACTGGAAAAGCTTATCAAGCTGATAAGTGGGTGTGCGTGAGCCAAGCACACATGGGCTGCAATTCGAGAATCAGCGGCGAAACTCTTGGACGTTACACTGTGACTGCATTGTGCACTGCAGTTACCTGCCTAAATATGGATCGGACGGGACACTCCGGGGCCAGCTTGCAACTTGCTGCGGGAGATATCGATCCACTGAGCCAGTCCAGTGTGGGGACGGAGATAACAGAGATAACACGCTCAGAAAGTTCCGGGGTCTACTTAGTTTCGCGGAGAACAGTTGCGGGAATGCTGATGAATTGCCAAGAATCCGCGGCTCAGGCATGTATGATTTACGTTGTTATATTCTGTTATCTGTGTTGTATTTGGTGTTATAACAAGGAGAGGATAATGTGTTAATATGTACATTCTGTGTTAATTGCAGTATGGAGGCTGCGGGCTTCTCATCTCTCCCGTGCGTGGTGGGAGGGGTGAGGACAGGAGCAGCTCCGTTGTAAATACGTATTGCTGTTTTCAGAGTTTAGGTGCTTTGATTTTTCTTAGGATTCAATGTTCCTGTGTGGCAGATGTTTTTTTTCTCTCTCTCTCTTCTCTCTGGCTTGTTAACAAGAGTATGTTACGGTCTGACCAGCATACTGATTCTGGGAAATGGGCCAGAGGTGTGTGGGGGGGTCCCCCGTGGCAGAGGGAAACCAACAGTGTTAGTGGTGGACAGGGGAGAGAGGTAGCCAAGTAGACAGGAGAGGGAAGGAGAGAACAGTTGTAAAACTTAGAAGTAAGTTTTTTTCTCAGTGAGCTGTTTTTTTTTTTTTTCTTTTCTCTTTTTTTTTCGGGGAGCTGGATGGACAGGGATATGTGTAGCCAGCTCGTTTGTTGTTCGTCTCAGAAGTACTAGCCGTGAATGTGGTTTAGAGTTATGCTGTGCGCTTGAGTAGTTCTGAGTTATGGCGGAGATAAGCTGCAGATGATTTGTGTAGAGAGGGAGTTTTCCATGAAACTACTGTAGAATTGCAGCTGGGACATAGTTTTCTCCGGTTTTGAAGACAGTGTGGGTGGCGGAATGCTGATGTTTTTTTTACTCTGCACTGTGGATAGATGCTGTGTAATTATGCATAAAATGTTTGTTCTGTTGAATTTGTTTTTCTCTCCTAATGTGTATAGGATTAAGTGGTTGCTACGGGAGATTGATAGCAGCCATCTTAGCTGGCAGTCCAGGACTCAAAATGGCGGCAGTGGAAAGGGCCCGCCCCCAAGAGTCATGGCTCCCACACGTCATGGCAGGGGGGAGGAGGGGCTGGGGGATCCACGTCACACCAGGCTGTGCTCGCGGCTCCGGGCAGAGCAGCTGAAAGGAAGGGGGGTAGAAATACAGAGACATTCTACTGTGTGTCTCGGATTTCAAAACATTTCCCCATGGCCTGAGTCCAGGGAAAGGAATGCCAGAATACGTGCGCCAAGCTATTACTGTAAGACTAGCATGGTCACGGATAGGAAATGTTTCCCAGCTAGGTGCAGGGAGACAAGAAACAGCGCAGATCAGAAATGGGTCTGTACTGAGTTGCTTATGGGATTATTCCTGTAAGTGGGGCACCTTAATGGGTGTTGCATGAGTTCCCAACAGTGCAGCAAGGGGGTGCCGGAGTTGGAAAAAAGGGAGTTGACCAATCCGGATTTCCGTCGCCGCTGCTGCAGAGCGGTAACTTTTTTTTCCGTTTTTTTTGTCGTGGACAGGGCCAGAGCTTGACTAAGAGGTCTATGCTGGGCTGGGACTGTTTTTTTGTGCGTTTTTTTTCGTCCACTGATTGGTCAAATATGTTTTTTCCAGCTCCTATCAATTGTAGCACATAGAACAAGAACTGACAGCAGTTCATGGGGCAATTATACAGATGATAGAATTGCCGTTTACAGAGTGACAGTGTATCAGTACGGTGTTTGCCATGTGACTACCTACCACGTGGGCATTCAGGGATCTGCATACAGGCATGTGACGCTGGTATGCTTAGCCCTGCACCCTGTGTAGTTTAAAGAGAACCAGAGATGAAGCACCCTCATGTATTTTATTACATTTATCAGTGGGAACATGACAGTAAACACCTACCCTGCTTTTAGTTGCATTGTTATCTGCTTAATTAGTCTATTAGCAACTGTGATAAGAATCCACCGACTATTCAGTCGAGGTTTGACCTGGAATCATTATAGCTGAGTCACTCTTCTGTGGAGTCCTTTCAAGCCCAAGCCTTCCCCCTCCTGGCTTAGATCTTCTGCTTTGCATACTGAGAGCTGTTATGACTGGGAGGGGCTGCTGCTCCTGAGAGAGAAGCTCTGTGGCTGTAATATGATCCCTGTGTGCTTTGTGTGCACTAGATTCTCATAGGAATGAAACTGCAGTTATTATCAGTGACACTTCCTACAGGCAGATCATACCAAAATAAAAGCACATAGATGAAAGGCTGCATTTAGCCTAGATAGCAGCCTAGTCTCATATGGCCTAGACAGCACATCCAGAACAACTCATATAACCCGGAAGGAGAAGGGATATGAGCCGGCGGCCATATTTGATTTTTCCTGGAGCAATAATGGATAAAAAACACTAAAAAAGGCACACCAGAGCGGCAAAATTATCAGGTAGAGCATTTATTCTTTACAAGCTATCAACTGATATGTTTATTTTGTGTGAAACGTTCATCTCTGGTTCCCTTTAAGGGTTAAGTGCTCCTTCCTACAGGGAGGCAGCCATTTTTTTTTTGTAGTTTAGGTAGTGGCACGGCAAACATTGATCAGAGGGTACAACACACAGAACTTCTAGCAGAGCTGGTATCGCGATGAAGTTCTAGATAAGTTAATGCGAAAATGAGTAAGAGCATTGCAGGCTCACCTGCAAAGCAGCAACAGGTGTGGCATCCGTAATCTGTGCATGCGACGGCCGCGCATGGACAGATAGGGGGGGGGGATGTGGAAGGAGCTGCAATGAGGTGAGAGCTTCCAGAGGTGAAGTCCGCGGGAGCATATTTTAAACAGGTAAGTACTGAGGATAGTACGGAGGTAGGGAGGTGAAGTTTAACTCCAATCTACCAAAAAGAGTAAACAGAGTTCATGACATGAGAACCATAAAGCAACGAGATCAATTACGATATATATATTGATCAATTTAAAGTGTAAAGAGTACAAGCCGCAGGGCGAATCCCAAATCATTAATAAGAATTGATTTGTTTGTATTTTGATTTCAGGAGTTGGGCAATATGGAATCGAGACAGCTGCAGTGCTGGCAGCAAAGATGGAGATGTCAGTCGGATAAGCGAAAGGTTCCAGATGCCAATCTAAGTTTGGAGAAACACGAGATTCCTGAAATTGGAAAGAGACTAAAACACGAGATTCCTGAAATTGGAAAGAGACTAAAACACGAGATTCCTGAGATCGGAAAACGTCTGAAAAAACTGACTGAGCAAAGCATAGTGCAAATTGCTAATGTTTTTCTTTCCCAAGGTGGTGCTTTTATAATGAAGAGTACCGTGCTGATGGTGATCCTAGGTTGCCATTTCGTCCTAGGAGAACGAAGAGAGGACATTCTCATGTATAATAAGGGGTTAATGAGAATGCAAGGCCCAAGCATGTTAATGTTGGGTGACAAAGGTACTAATCCTTTCACACCTCCCTCCGCTTGGCACAGATTGACCATGCAGGGACGGAGGAAAAGAGCACTTGTGCCAGGAGAAAACAAATTTCAGGGCACAATGTGGGTGAAAGGTCTGAAGGGTCAGGTGTGCGGGCAGTGGGAATTGAATGGCAGTGTAAATCTGCTATTGAATGCCACACTCCCAGAATCGATGCACCGATCCAAAGAGTTGTTAAAAGGTACATTGCAGTACAATGGCTACATGCAAAAGGTGGAGTGTGTGATTCAGGGGTACCTTGTCTTGGTTATGCAGAGTGAGATGGTTCCAGATTGGAGAGGAACGAGCAGGAGGCGTCAATTCTTCTACCAGAGAGACGCAGGGGACAACATCACACTCTGGAGCTACCAACAGAGAGTGCCTCTGAAACAACTATACACACGTAAAGGCTGGAAAGCCGAGGGTTGGTGGTTCTCGAAACAAGAAGTAAAAATCAAGATCAAGCCACATTTCCAGGTGACAAAGAGGGTGGGGAGAGCGGTCCCGGGGGAGGGAAAGCCAACCCAGGGAACCCCATTCACCTTACACGGGTCACAACAGGGGACGATATTACACAGTCCATATGCAGCCGCTTATCCTCATGCTAGTTGGGTAAGTTAAGAGGTACTCTTAATTGAAAGATTGCAGAGAGTACAGTCTTCCCAACCTCTGGTACATAGTGTGCCTCAGGACATATAGGGGGAAAGAGGTCCAATCAGGACAGTTGGGGACATATTTTGTCAGGGAGATGCTAAAAGATCCTGTACAGCTGGGATTGGACAAGGGGAGGTATATCGATTTTTCTGGAGAAGGATCTTTTGCATGGCAGCTTCAAGATGTTTGGGTGAACAAAGGGAAACGGTGCAACATTCCTTTAGGCACCGCCACTTCCTTAGTTCCCACCTCAACACATGTCTTACACCAGGACCTGAGAGGTCAACCTTTTTTGGTGCTAGACGGGGAGGTGAAACAAGTAGAGTTGTCCTCATGCGGGCAATTCTTGCAGAAGTACCTGCGTTGGCCGGGGCAAGTCAAATTTAGTGAAGAAGCCTGCAGGCTCAATAATGCAGAATGCGAGGCTACCATTCAAAAGATCCACCCTGAAGCCCAACCGATAGTTCCGGTGGCTGAAGGAAAGGTTTGGTTTTTTAACATAAGGTCTAATGATACCTTCAAGGTATATTCTCATAATTGTTCCGATAAGGGGGAGTTTCCAAGGGGAACATATTGGGTGAGCGGAAATCCCATATGGATCCAGTCATCCAGGTTGGATGACGTTGTTTCTCAAATTGTTAAGAGAACTCTAAAGTGCAAAGTTTCACGGGTAGTTCCCGTCCTGAAAGAGAACACGACATGGGACAAAGGGGAACAGGGTTTGATCCAAGACGACCACATTTTGTTACAAAGGTTAAACAAACAGTACACTAAGTTAGAGGTAAGATTTCACCATGATACAGGTGATCTTAACGAGGTAGAACACAAAAATGAGCAGGTGAGTTCCAGTCTGACCTGGTGGAAAAGGTTTCCGGTGATGTTCCAGGGACACTCGGACTGGGCCTCTGCAGTTCCAAAGTTCTTTCTACACCCACTGGTCGTCTGGATGGGGATGACAACTTTAGGCATCATTATCCAGGTGAGGTTGCGTGTTAAAATTACGTAAAACAAATTAACCTGGTCCAGAGATTGGTGCCTCATAAACAATCTCATGAACCAATAGTTTAAATTAAGGGATATACAGGGTTATGGGTATAGGTTTAGTAGTACCGGTGATGGAGTTGATTGTATAAAGGCGTTCTTTTAGAAGCCTGGCACTGCTCCATTGAGTAACAAACACACAAGTTTCACTTTTCTGTGGTCATGCAAGTTTGTGAGTGATACACAAGTGACGCAAATGCTGAGCATGTGGTATAAAGGGACTTAGAAGTAGGGCCTCCCCAGAGAGCCTGGTTACAGGAAGACCAAGAGGTCGTGCTCTCTCTCTTCAAGGGGTAACCACCGAGAGCAGAGAAGGTGTGTGAGCACGAACATCGAAAAGTGAAACATAAAGAAAAGAAACCAGGTACGGTTAGGTTCAGAAGCTGGGATCTGCGGGTCAAGCCTTTTTAGGGGGGATTGTTATAATTTAAGTAGGCCTCGGTTATTTGGACTGAGTTAGTCAAAAAGGCTTGATGAGCAGACCTGCCCTTTAAGGGGATTTTCTTTTAGAGAGAAAATCTGCAGTTCTGTCAGCAGAACTAGAACATACCAAGAAGCTGTTCTCTGAACAAGGCCGCAGGTCTCCCTGACCTGGGCATGGAACAATAAACATCAGCTATGTTTTGTAAATATCCACATTCCTGCATGTATGTCAAATGTCTCATTGATTATTAATCGAGTAGGTGTGTATGATGACACCACAAGTGGGTCCACCAATAGACGGATATAGGGGATGGCGAAGATGATGTCATATTTAACTCTTTCCTAGTCGGTATTAAACCCGGAGTGAGCGATGGAGAGGGCACTCTGCTCTTTACTTTCGCACTAGCTAGCAAGGCTGACTGGGACCTCTAAGCATGTTCTTCCTTTCTGTAATCTGATATAATGTATGCTGTACATAGGTAGTTTAGTGGAACGTAGGTTAGCAAGAAGTGCCTGATTGACTTCAGCAGGAAGTCTAATCAAGAGCTTGTAACGCAACATGAAGATTGGCATGGCTAGGATATGATGAATGTATCTATCTGTATTTCTGTTTCCTGAATAAACTACGTAAGCATTGAAGAAGCCTGAGAAAAGTCTATCTCCTGCTTGCTGTGTGGAGAGTCAAGTGATCTCACAGTCTGTGAGACACAACTGTAAGAAGTTACTGGTGTCGAAGCAAGGTGATATAGAACAGTTTATAACAGCACCCTGTATGTATTTAGAGAGTTTATCCTGTCTAAGTCCCCCTCATCTGTGCCTAATAACAAGTTTTAATTTGATCGCTCTCTTGTGTCACATGACTGCCATGGCAGAGATGACAGGTAAGCTAATCTGAAAGCACATAGTGTTGAAAATATGTCTGCCTCCATGAATAAGGAAGTAGAAACAGTGCAGATTTATTTTAGGGATCAGGATTTGTATGAACTGTAACAAAGAAATGCTTTTCTGTAAAGGTTAGTATGCTGTTGCCTATCTTTTAGAGCAGAGAGGCAGTTCTGAGTTCTAACAGCTGTAAGCTGCACATTCACTTACATTAGCCTTGTTCTTATGCAAGCGGCGACCAAACCCAGCAAACACGTGATGCCAGAATTTACAATCTGATTATAAAAAGGCTCCCAGAACTTTCATATTTCAAAACAACTTATGTCAGCTCACATATTTTCATACTGACACGTTTCCTTTTACTTTAGCAGCACATGTATGGCCAATAATATTGTAGCATTCTATAAAAAAACAATGTTAGGAATGCGTTATGTGCCATGGATCAGTTAGTAGGCACTATCCTCGCTACAACACTTAATGTGGGTTAATAAACAGTGAGAAAAACACTCAAGAAACATAACCTATATTTAAATTGTGTGTGCCACCATTACCACTAGTGATCTTTAACAAAACAAAACATGACTGCCAAGTAGATATGTATTGTTAATATGTCTATTGTTACCATCTTGTGAATGGATTACAGCAGGTTTACCTATGAATAATCCTGCTCAGTGCATTTACTGATCTTGTGAATAGAAATGCAGCAAGCCTCGACTGTTTATGTTTTGCATTTTTTTAATTATTTACTTATATATTTTCTTACAGTTAATAATACATTTATTTTTCTGTAGGCTGTCAGATGTATTCTCTAGGCAAGCAGCTGCTGAGATATCTGATTAAGAAATAAGCTTTACACAGCCATGCTAATAACAGTTTCCAGCAGTTATAGTCATCACAGTTTTAGCTCAAAGCTATACTGTAAACCTTAACTGCTCAGAAAAAGTCTGCTTCCCTTAAAAATGAGCAGAGATAAAGCACAGAGAACGAGAACATTCCGTCATGCAAAATAAATCCCCAGACTAGTTACTGAGCATAATAAAGCATTGAGTAAGAATCGGAAGAGTTTATAAGAAACTAGTGCACTGACAATAGGCATCAAGACTCTTTACTTATCAAAGTCTGGCCTGTAGTATCCTCTTCAGCTAACGTCAAGCCACACATATACAACTTTCTTTTTACCAGTAATGCAAGGATGCCTCATGGTTTTGTTTCTGAAAATTGTAAACTTTGGGATATTGAACTCAGTTTTTCTGGTTGAACTCGATTTTGCTGGTTGAACTCAATGGGCGTATGTGTTTTTTCAACCCAAATATTTATGTAACTATGTAGTTTGCTCCTTAACTATTTCTTTCATTGGACAGAAGTGTTCACTCCCACCTCTACATCCATTTTCCATAATGAGGTAACTGATGGCATACATACAAAGAGGTATGGAGAATGAATTTCTGCAAGGTAACGATCAGGAAGGGGAATTGACAACTGTACATGCCTTTTGTTTTGTTGTTGCAGCCGCAGTGCAGCCAGAAAAATTAGGCAGGCATGGACACGCACCAGAAAAATTCAGGAATCCACCTGGAGTCCTGGACCCTATTGGTGGTGGTGGAGAAGGCAGTCAAGCGGTCTGCAGGCAGAGATGCTGTGTGGGGACCGACTTAGTCTTGGGGTAATCACACGGCGTGCAGGCAGAGATGCTGTGTGTGGGGACTGACTTAGTCTTCGGGTAGGCAGTAGCCCTCCAGGATCCATGCCTCATTCATTTTGATAAAGGTGAGGTACTGAACACGTTTGTGACCTAGGTGACTTCTCTTCTCACTGACAATGCCTACAGCTGCGCTGAAGGTCCTTTCTGACAGGACGCTTGAGGCAGGGCAAGACAGAAGTTGGATGGCAAATTGTGACAACTCTGGCCACAGGTCAAGCCTGCGCACCCAGTAGTCCAGGGGTTCATCGCTGCTCACAGTGTCTACATCCGCACTTAAGGCCAGGTAGTCGGCTACCTTCCGGTCAAGGCGTTGGTGGAGGGTGGATCCTGAATGGCTAAGGCGAGGCATTGGACTAAAGAATGTCCGCATGTCCGACATCACCATGAGATCGCTAGAGCGTCCTGTCCTTGCCTGTGTGGACATGGGAGGAGGAAGATTACTGGCAGTGGCACCTTTATTCCATTGAGCTGTGACATCACCCTTAAACGCACTGTAAAGCATAGTTGTCAGTTTGTTCTGCAAGTGCTGCATCCTTTCTGCCTTCTGGTGATTTGGAAACATCTCCGCCACTTTGTGCTTATACCGAGGGTCTAGTGGTGTTGCCACCCAGTAATGGTCATTCCCCTTAAGTTTTTTTATATGGGGGTCCCTCAACAGGCTGGACAGCATGAAAGATGCTATCTGCACAAAGTCGGATGCCGCCGTACTAGCCATCTTGTCTTGCTCTTCCTCAGTGATCTCAGGTAAGTCCTCCTCCTCCCCCCAGCCACGAACAATACCATGGGAAAGATGAGAAGCACAAGCCCCCTGTGATGCCTGCTTCAGTTCTTCTTCCACCTCTTCCTCAAAAAAACCACCTTCCTCATTTGACTCCACTTCCCCAGACTCCTCCTCCTCCCCCCTCCTCTGTGATGTCGCAGGTGTTGATGATGCCGCAGGTGATGTTTCCAAAAACTTTTCCTCCTTCTCCTCCTGTTCCTGGTCACACTCCTCTACAGCTTGATCCACCACTCTACGCACAGCACGCTCCAGGAAGAAAGCATACGGGATCAAGTCGCTGATGGCGCCTTCACTGCGACTCACCAGGTTTGTCACCTCCTCAAACGGACGCATGAGCCTGCAGGCATTACGCATGATTGTCCAGTACTTCGGCCATAACATCCCCAGCTCCCCAGAGCATGTCCTTTCACTGTAGTTGTACAGATACTCTTTGACGGCTTTCTCCTGTTGTAGAAGGCAGTCAAACATCAGGAGTGTTGAATTTCAGTGAGTCGGGCTATCGCAAATCAAGCGCCTCACCGGCAAGTTGTTTCTCCGCTGAATACCGGCCAAGCACGCAATGGCCATGTAGAACTGCCTGAAATGCCTACACACCTTCCTGGACTGCTTCAGGACCTACTGTAAGCCTGGGTACTTGCACACAAATCTTTGTATTATGAGATTGAGCACATGTGCCATGCAGGGTACATGTGTCAACTTTCCCAAACTCAAAGCTGAAATGAGATTGCTGCCATTGTCACACACTACGTTGCCGATCTCCAGTTGGTGCGGGGTCAGCCAATCATCCACCTTTGTTCAGAGCAGCCAGGAGAGCTGCTCCAGTGTGACTCTGGGCTTTGAGGCAAGACATGTCCAAGATGGTGTGACACCGTCGTACCTGGTATGCAGCATAGGCCCTGGGGAGCTGGGGGTGTGTAGTTGGAGAGGATGTAGCAGGAGGAGTAGGAGGAGAAAGAGAGGAGGTGGTAGCAGGCCTGCCTGCAAGCCACGGAGGTGTCACAACTAGGTCCGCTACACAGCCAAGTAATCCCTCCTTGCCAGCGTTCACCAGGTTGACCCAATGTGCCGTATAAGTTATGTACCTGCCCTGACCATGCTTGGCAGACCAGGCATCCGTGGTCAGATGGACCCTTGACCCAACGCTGTGTGCCAGAGATGACACCACTAGCCTTTCTACATCATGGTACAGTTTGGGTATCGCCTTTTGAGAAAAGTAATTGCGGCCTGTTATCTTCCACTGCGGTGTCCCAATCGCCACAAATTTTCGGAAGGCCTCAGAGTCCACCAGCCGGTATGGTAACAGCTGGCGAAATAACAGTTCCACCAAGCCAGCTGTCAGACACTGGGCAAGGGGGTAACTGGCAGACATTGGCTTCTTCCGCTCAAAGATTTCCTTCAAGGGCACTCGGCTGCTGCTGTGGGCAGAGAAGCAGGAAGCTCTCAAGGTGAGAGGTGGAGTGGAGTAGGGTGGCTGTGAAAGTGCAAGGGATAAAGCGGCTAAAGAAGATGCTGCACCTGAAGGAGGAAGAGGAGGCAGAGGGTTGCTTTGCCTTTGTTTGCTGCTTTTTCTCCATGTGCCTTCGTAAGGCAGTTGTTCCTACGCGTGTCTTGGTCTTTCCACAACTCAATCTTTGATCGCAGATAGTACAGAAGGTATTGCTCTCATCTAAGGCAGACACGCAAAAAAAACTCCCCACCGCTGAGCGCTGGAATGATGGCACTTTGGTGGTGGCGTCAGCAGCTGACCTTGAAGAGCATGTTGGCTGGCTGTTCATAGGTGGCTATACAAGCCGCAGGACACTGCCACCAGCTGTTTCTGATGATGACGAGCTCCCCCTGCTTCTTTCAGCAACTCGTCTACTCCTTCTAATCCTCTCTGACTCCCCCTCTGAACTGTCCCCCTGTTCATCTTGTCTATTAGGAACCCACGTGACATCCATGGCAGTATCATCATCATCATCATCATAATCATCATTATCCTCCACAGCTTCACTTATATCAGACACCTTCAAAACTGCACCAACAACAGGTACTTCATCATCCTCACACCTTAGGTCCATACTGGCGCCTAACTCAGACATATGAGGTGGTGGTGTAACATGCTTAGCGCCGTCATCTTGTAACAAGAATGGCTGTGAATCAGTTAATTCCCCACCAAATAACTCCAGCGAAGTGTCACACACACACACACACACACACACACACACACACACACACACACACACACACACACACACACACACACACACACACACACACACACACACATACACACATACACACACATACACACACACACACACATATAATCAAGAAAGTAACAGCCAATGTCATGCATGCAATGATTTATAATACTAACAATTAAACACTAACTCCAATATTTACATAGCCCGTTTCTTCTGGCGGACTCAAAGCATTTGCGAGGCAGCCACTAGAGTGCACTTAGTAGGCAGTAGCAGTATTAGGAGTCTTGCTCAAGAACTCCTTACTGAATAAGTGCTGACTTACTCAATAGGAAGAGCCAAGATTTTAACCCAGGTCTCCTCTGTCAGAGGGAGAGCACTAACCTGCCACTATTGTATTTTAGACACACTGGTCCATATCCTACTAACTTTTCTCCTGAGTTTTCTCAGAGGAGATATTTTCAAATCTTATCAATTAGATACTTAAAGGGACTCTGAGAAGTAACAAAAATCAAAATCTGAACTTACCTGGGGCTTTCTCTAGCCCACCGTAGGTCGGGAGGTCCCTCGGGTCTATCTGGCTCTTCTCCCAGGCCCTGGTCAGAAATGGTTCCCCAGAGGCTACCGGCAGCACTGGGCCCGAGTGTCAGGCTCCTTCTTCCTGAAAGGTGACGTCAGTCGTCACCACGCCGGCTGCCTTGCATCATCACGGCGGCCGGTGTGACAGTACTGCGCATGCGCGATTAAACCGGCGTGGTGACGACTGACGTCACCTTTCAGGAAGAAGGAGCCTGACACTCGGGCCCAGTGTTGCCGGGAGCCGCCAGGGAGCCATTTCTGACCAGGGCCTGGGAGAAGAGCCAGATGGACGCCGAGGGACCTCCCGACTTGGCCTGGAGATAGCCCCATGTAAGTTCGGATTTTGATTTTTGTTACTGCTCGGAGTCCGTTTAAAGATCCCACCAAGCTAGATATTACGAAAAAAATATGTTTGATATTACTTTTTTACCTTCTTTTTAGTAATTTTTTAAAATTACTAAATGCTGAAAAGTTATTTTATAGAAAAATTATCTCCTGGGAGAAAATTTAAGAGAAAAGTTAAATGCATAAGGCCAACTGTATATTTTGACTATTTCTCCACATAATCATCTCCTTAATTTAAGCATTTTTCATTTCTTCTTACAAGGTTTTCAATCCCTTTGTTGCAGTAGCATCTTTTTCCCCTATGAGTTGGAGGAATTGTGGATGGAGTGCTTCATGTTTATGCTGGCTAACAAACAATTCCCAGAATTCTGCAGCCACAAGACAAGTGCCAGAATTAACCTGACAGATGCAATTTAAAGGACCACTATCGCGAAGAAAGTAGGCAGTTAAAATCTGACAGAACTGACAGGTTTTGGGCCAGTCCATCTCTTCATGAGGGATTCCTAGGGCCTATTTCCACTACACGCAGATTGGATGCAGAATTGATGCAGAAAGGATGCAGAAAAACTGACTCCAATGAATGCCTATGGGAAAATCTGCATCAGAAAGATCGCGTTTAGTGGACACAGGCCTATAGGCTTTCATTGGAGTCAGTTTTTCTGCATCCATTCTGCATCCAATCTGCGTGTAGTGGAAATAGGAAGGCTTTTCTTTGTTTTCAACAGCATTTCCTGAAAGCAGTTGCAAAGTCTAACTGACAACGTAGTGTGTAAGTGAGTAGGGAGGATGGCTGGAATCTTACTATTTTGGCAGTTAAGCTGCTGTTCGGGAAATGCTGTTGAAAACAAAGAAAACACTGAGGCCCCATTTCCAGTTGGTACGCATTTTTTTTTTCTTCTCCATAGCAGTGCATTATGAAAAATCTTTCCGTTAAAATGCATATAGTGTGAACTGAGCCATTGGGAAACCTGGGACTTATTTTGATAATCAGTTGTCCTTTCAGTTATAACTAAGAGCAACTGATTAAGTATAAATAGGGCCTGAGAATCCCCTATGAGGAGATGGACTGGCCCAAAACCTGTTGGTTCTGTCAGATTTTAACTGCCTACTTTTTTCATAATAGTGGTGTCAGGAACACTGTTGCACCCTGCTTCACCGGCTGGTGCTATCACGAGCCACCAGCAGGTGGCTCTGCTATCTCTGCTATGTTACCTGCAGTTTCCAGTTTCACCACAAGATAGAGTATCACCTTCTGGGCATGTCTCTGATCAACAGGTGTTGTCCCAGCAGTTTACCATTTCCTATTTGAGACAACCACACCCCTTACAGGATTGCCAGATCTCGAGTTAGCTTGGCTTCTGTTGCCTGGTACATCTTCTGATACCCTGCTCGGTAATGTTTTATCCGGATCTGCCCGTGTATGACTTTATGACTTTAGCTTGCTCTTTGACATTGCTCCTGTTACCTGATCCTGTACCTCGATTATATGAATATTGTGATATTGTATATTTTGTATATAGTTGCTAGTTTGCTGTGTGTTTGTGGGAAAGATTACTGTCACAGTGTCACTTGTATGTATATAGCACAGTTTATTAAAAGCACAGTTTCACTTATCTTTGTGTCCAGACTTTTGTATATGCTGCTAAACGTGGCCACCAAATAGCTTGTCTACAGAAGTCGTAACAAGTGGTCCTTTAAAGAGGAGCTCCAGTGAAAATAATGTAACATAAAAGTGATTCATTTTTACAATAATTATGTATAAACGATATAGTCAGCATTTGCCCATTGTAAAATCTTTCCTGTCCCTGATTTACATTCTGACATTTATCACATGGTGACATTTTTACTGCTAGCAGGTGATGTCAGTGGAAGTAGCTGCTGCATGCTTTTTTGACAGTTGGAAACAGCTGTAAGCAGCTATTTCCCACAATGCAATGAGATTCACATACAGGAAACTGCCAGGACCATGGTCCTCAGAGTTTCTTGTGGGAGGGGTTTTAGCACAATATCAGCCATACAAAGCCCCAGATGATCCGTTTGTGAAAAGGAATAGATTTCTCATATAAAAGGGGGTATCAGCTACTGATTGGGATGAAGTTCAATTCTTAGTCGCGATTTCTCTTTAAATTACATTTAAAGAATACCTTGCATGGCAGATAAAAGCAAACGGCTGTTATACTTTCTGGATGAAACTGTTCTGAATTTTCACAACTGTATTTTATACACATAGAACCGAATAAATATCTTACCAGTAGCCAATTTCTGTAGTAAAAATCAATCATAGGGCTTGATTCACAAAGCCGTGCAAACTGTTTAGCACGGGTGTGCTAAACAGATAGCACGTGAAGTGTCGTTCGCGGACTTTTGCGCGCGCAAAATGCCGCGATTCGCACGATCATGGACATTTGCGCGCGCAAAAGTCCGCGAACGGCACTTCACGTGCTAACTGTTTAGCACACCCGTGCTAAACAGTTTGCACGGCTTTGTGAATCAAGCTCATAGCATTATAACTAAATCACTGTACGGCTGTCAGTGACACTTGTCTCTGTTGTGCACTTAATCTATCTAGGGACACATACCTGTATTGTTGGATGTTATCATATAATTTATTAACTAAGTATGTGTTTTTGTGCTTGTGTTGATGGATTTTTCAATTGTAACTTTTGAATTATGCGTGTGCTTGTTGTACCCATTATGATTACTGTCTGTATTGTTTTCTGTTCAAGGCATGGAAGATGATGGCACTACATACAGTACAGTCATGTGAGAAAATTAGGACACTCTATGAAAGCCTGTGTATTTTTGTAACATTCTTTGACATATGATTATTTAGTCTCAATTTTAGCAATACTTGGAGATTCATGTAATATAACTAAATGATTGAAAGTGATGGAAGACTTTTACTCCAAATATGTAATTCTACAAAAAAAAACGAAAGGTAACATTAGCTATAAGGGAGTAGGGTGTGCTAACTTTTTCCTCAACAACTAATACACTGTTGATATCTTTTGTTGAATGGGGAAATCGAGGTTAATTTTTGTTTTTTACCTGCAATTAGATCACTTTCTTTTCCTAAGATAAATAAAAAGATTAGACATTGAGATGTGGACATTTCTGAATAAAGAACTAAATATTTTATGTGGTGTCCTCATTTCTTCACATGACTGTAAATAAATATTATTTGAATAATAAATGAATATATTCTATACATGAAGTATATAATGTGCACAATACATATCAGCTACAGGCCCCGGTAAGAGATACTGTCTCTGCTCTGCCTTTTCATTCGCTTTATTCTTTGTTTAGCTTAAGGGTTTATCACTTTTCATTCTATCCCCTGCAACCTTATTGTGTCTCAGAGATTTAGACTGCGTTCTCTAATTTTATAAACTCAGTAATTCTCTTCACACACTCTGGTTCCCAGTTACTAAAGAAAGAGACATAAGTCAGGAGAATTTTCTTTAACACACCACTGATAGCCTTGAAAATAAAAAGAATACAGTTTCTAACATACAGAGTTACGGTATTGCTACGCATCTAGAAGGACAATTGGGTGGTAAGTTAAAAATGGTCTGTGTCCCTTGTCAGGCAATCCATTTCCTATTTCATGGTGCTTTGTACATCATGCATCTGATAAGGCACTGCTGTTTCAGCTGCAGCCTTTTTCTGTGTACAGTTTTTGTTGAAATATTTTCTGAATATTGTGTATTTAGAGTCATGTCACCTAAGTGAAGCTGGAAACTGTCCTTATTAATCTTATTTTTTTCATTGTATTAGGCTCTACCGGCGCTTTAGAAATATGTATTTAATCCTAATGGTAAGGAACATCTCTAGTGTTACTACTTTTCAGTTAAAGGGCACTATGGTGAAAAATTGTAAAATTTTAAATATGTGCAAACATAAACAGATAAGAAGTAAGTTTTTTCAGAGTAAAATGAGCCATAAATTACTTTTCTACTATGTTGCTGTCGCGTACAGTAGGTAGTAGAAATCTGACAGAAGTGACAGGTTTTGGACTAGTCCATCTCTTCATGGGGGGATTCTCAGGGATTTATTTATTTTTAAAAGCACTTAGTGAATGGCAGTTGCTCTGTCCAACTGCCAAACAACTGTGTAGCGAGCAGGAAAGCTGGCCAGTGTAATTGTTTAAATGCTTTTTAGGGAATAACTTTATAAAGAATGAAAGCCTTGCTGAGAATCCCCTATAAAGAGATAGACTCGTACAAAACCTGTCACTTCTGTCAGATTTCTACTACCTACTGTAAGTGACAGCAACATAGGAGAAAAGTAATTTATGGCTCATTTTACTCTGAAAAAAACATACTTCTTATTTGTCTATGTTTGCACATATTTTAAATGTTACACTTTTTCGCCATAGTGCCCCTTTAAGCAGAACACGGCCAACTGAACATTCTTGGCTACTTTCCTACCCAGAGACTGAACAAGAGTTAAAAGTCTTCAGTGCTGCTCATCTGCATCACTAGGTGTGTTCTAGCACTTGCACCCCACCATTTACATCAATCTGAGATAGTGGATCAAACATCTCATCGGAGAAGAGCTCGTAAAAAATACAGAGCAGGGTTCATGCTGACTAGTGCAGCAGCTCCCTGCATTGCCCAATTCTCCCCACCACCATTTTTCAGAGGTAGTAAAGTTGACAGTATAGTTCGTTGTCACACATTCACTCTCTTTGTAGAAATAATGTATGGGAACCAGGACCGAGACTAAGGTCAGCCACCTCAGATGAGGAAAATTCAACACACCATCCCTAGTGTGGGATTTCATATGTGTGTTTAGTAGAGCTTTATTTGACAGGCTCCCAATTATTGACAGGCTCCAAATTATTCCATAAACAGTATCTTGTCTTTTTTAATTAAACCTTTACTTTTTAGGCAGTTTTATGAAAATGTTTTCCTGGATTAAAGATATATATGTATTTGATTCTGTGTTTTTTATTATGTTAAAGCCATAGTCTAGGAAAGAGGTCTTTTGTAGTACTGGATGGTAGAAAATGGTTAAAATCGCTTTTGAGCTCTATTGCTGTCTTTGTCTTTATTTGAATGAACCAACCTTGCTTTCTCTCAGAAGTGGCCCCATCTCTCTGGCACCTCTCTAACACCTCAGTGCTGATGGAGACAGGTCTGCTCTGCTGGTCCTAGTAATGCACCGACCCTAACCCAATAATCCTTCACCACCACTACCAGCTTCTAGTATCTACTACAACCCCCTGTATAACGCCTCAGTGCAGAATCAGTGTTTGTTTGGTGGTGGAAGCCATGGAAGTGCGTCAGGTTTTTTTTTTTTTTTTTTTTTTTGGGGGGGGGGGGGGGTTAAATAAATGATTCTGATTCTTATAAAGATGATCCATGTGTGGCCTCAAATGTTAAACATTGTAACATGTTTTGTTATGTGTCTTATTATTATTATTATTATTATTATTATTAGCTATTTTTTCTTTCTTCTTTTTTTTTGGGGGGGGGGGGATTGAATAGAGTGAATGGAAATAAACATTTGTATCCGGTACTAAGGTATGTTTTGATGATATAATGCTAGTATCTGCACTTCTTGTTCAAACTTTTATTGGATTTCAAATGTCACACTGCCATACATTCACAACCACAAGTTTAATAAATAAGTAGCAACATAAAGTTGTGTACAAACCTATAATGCATGGTTATTTGAGCAGAGGGATCTAACCTAAAAACTCTACAATTGTAAACCAATGGCATATTAAATCCAATAAACAGTCCATATTCAATTACCATAAGTAATTTCCA
Source organism: Hyperolius riggenbachi (assembly GCF_040937935.1). Taxonomy (NCBI): domain Eukaryota; kingdom Metazoa; phylum Chordata; class Amphibia; order Anura; family Hyperoliidae; genus Hyperolius; species Hyperolius riggenbachi. The sequence continues at coordinate 366,571,613 of NC_090647.1, read as the reverse complement.
GAGTTGTTTCTGTCTAGCCAGGTTGCCATATCTTGCTCTCAAGCCATATCTTCATCAAACTCTGCATGAGAATTGATCTGCCATACTTACTACTTCAGAGTTTTTGTTGGCGAATTGTTGCTCTTAAAACTGAAAGCTTGCTGTGAGAAAAAATATTACACAATAGCTTTCATATGTGTTGAAGTGCACTCTGCTCCCAAATTAAGTGCTATAGCTGGATCTGGGGTCTAAGTTTGCCCTGTAAGTTTAGTGACACGTTTAAACACTTAAAGTGAACCTCCAGACTAAAAATCTACTCAGCAGAACTGAAAAGGCTTGGTGTTTCACAGCATCAGAACTTTGTTTTTCTTACTAAAGCATCATTTTTAGCTGCATTTTTAGCTTAGCTCCACCCATCAAAGAAAACTGCCCAGGCTTTTTTTCCGAGATGCTGTGCAAAGCATGATGGGATTTCCTATGTTGTTATTCACGTTGCCTAGGAACTGGGAGGGTTGATCAGCACACAGGACAGTTGGAACTGTGTCTCATGCTTCCTGTCGTCTCCTTTCATCCAAAAAAATGGCTGCCTTCATGAAATCAAACATTTGCCTGTTCTTTTAAAACGATGGGTAAGAGATTATATTACCTATCTATTTTAATTAACATAACTAATGTAACTTAATGACAGTATGTTTGTTTAGGCTGAAGTTCCTCTTTAACTCCAAAAATGTTGTATACCTCTACATGCCAAATGTATGACAAAAAAAAACAACAACTCTGCTACCCACATGTCCTTTACCAGAGTGGCCAGGTATCTGGATGTATGTTAAAAAGTCATACTGGTGAAAGATACCATCTAGAGCAAACTTTGATAATTTCCCCCAATTATGAGAATTGTTAATGCTACATGTTGCCTTGCCTTCCATTTCCCCGCTGGAAATAAGTTTTGTTTAAATATTTCTCCCATTTCAGAAGACTGGGTCATTTTTGTCTTCAGACAATGGGCTCCATTCACTCAGATCATGCTGGAGATAATAAGGCAAGAGTAAACTTGCCACTGCAGGGTGAGAGAGTTATCTTATCTGTTCATTCCTTAAGTTACCTCCTCAGTAGTTAAGTTACCTCCTCTATAGATACGTTTCCTCCTCTGTAGTTATTTTTTACACACAGTTAATTTACAGCCTGTCTTTAAAGGGACAGCTGTCTGCAGCTGTCTGGTACCCACGCCGACTCCATCAGATGCTCCTGGCCCCGCCGGCAGCCACTTCTGGTTTCGGCGACAGGAGCCAACAGGCTGCAAACGCGAGTGATTCTTCGCGTTCCCGGCCACAATAGCGCCCTCTATGCTGCTAAATGGTATATGCTATAGCAGCATAGAGGGCACTATTGTGGCTGGGAACGCAAAGAATCACTCGCATTCCCGGCCTGTCGGCTCCTGTTGCCGAAACCGGAAGTTGCTGCCGGCGGGCCAGGAGCCTCTGATGGAGTTGGTGTGGGCACGATACAGCTGCAGGGGGCTGTTGGAAGCCCCAGGTGAGTAAAACTCATTTTTTTAAAGAAACTTAAGTGATCTTTTAACATTAGAATTCTGGAGTTATTTTAAGGATTGAAGAGTTAACTTAAAGACAGAAGAGATAACTTTAGGTTTGCCTGAGGTAAAAAGTTTCCTGAATATTACATTCCTTATCATCATGGTAATGACACTAGAAATGTTATTAAAGACTGGAGATAAGCTTAGTGAATTGAGGCCATTGGCCTCAATTCACTAAGCTTATCTCCTGTCTTTAAAGAGATTTTGTACTCTAAAATTCTTACAATAAAAAGCATACCATTCTATTCATTATGTTCTTCTGGGCCCCTCTTTGCTGTTTCTGCCACTCCCTGCTGTAATCCTGGCTTGTAATGGCCAGTTTTAGGCAGTGTTTACAAACAAAAAACATGGCTGCTAACCAGCATGTGATAGGCAGAGAGAAGCTCAGTCTGTGACTCATACAGAGCCTGGAGGAGGCATGGAGAGGGTGTGTATAACTTCTACCTATCACAGCAGAGAAGCACATTCCTGCCTGCGCTGATAAAGCTGACAAAGGAAAGAAGATTAAATTATATAACAGAGATAATACAGCCACTGTGCAATTAGAAAAGGCTGCAGTAAGACAGACCACATTAGAACAGGTATAGGAATTTATAGGATAGAAGAAATAAGACATTTTGTTACAAAGTCTCTTTAATAAAGTTTCTAGAGTTATCACCATGGTGATAAGGCATGTAAACAATTTACCTCAGGCAAACCTAAAGTTAACTCTTCTGTCTTTAAGTTAAGGTGAGATCTCTAAAGATAACTCTTCAATCCTTAAAATAACTCCAGAATTCTAAAGTTAAAGACAGGCTGTTAATTAACTGCATGTGGAAATAACTACACAGGTAGCTTAACCACTTGAGGACCTAGGGCTTTCTACCCCTTAAAGACCGGCCACTTTTTTTCCATTCAGACCACTGCAGCTTTCACAGTTTATTGCTCGCTCATACAACCTACTACCTAAATGAATTTTACCTCCTTTTCTTGTCACTAATAAAGCTTTCTTTTGGTGCTATTTGATTGCTCCTGCGATTTTTACTTTTTATTATATTCATCAAAAAAGACATGAATTTTGGCAAAAAAATGATTTTTTTAACTTTCTGTGCTGACATTTTTCAAATAAAGTAAAATTTCTGTATACATGCAGCGTGAAAAATGTGGACAAACATGTTTTTGATTAAAAAAAAACCCATTCAGTGTATATTTATTGGTTTGGGTAAAAGTTATAGCGTTTACAAACTATGGTGCAAAAAGGGAATTTTCCCATTTTCAAGCATCTATGACTTTTCTGACCCCCTGTCATGTTTCATGAGGGGCTAGAATTCCAGGATAGTATAAATACCCCACAAATTACCCCATTTTGGAAAGAAGACATCCCAAAGTATTCACTGAGAGGCATAGTGAGTTCATAGAAGATATTATTTTTTTGTCACAAGTAAGCGGAAAATGACACTTTGTGACAAAAAAAAAAAAAGTTTCCATTTCTTCTAACTTGCGACAAAAAAAATGAAATCTGCCACGGACTCACCATGCCCCTCTCTGAATACCTTGAAGTGTCTACTTTCCAAAATGGGGTCATTTGTGGGGTGTGTTCACTGTCCTGGCATTTTGGGGGGTGCTAAATTGTAAGCACCCCTGTAAAGCCTAAAGGTGCTCATTGGACTTTGGATCCCTTAGCGCAGTTAGGCTGCAAAAAAGTGCCACACATGTGGTATTGCCGTACTCAAGAGAAGTAGTATAATGTGTTTTGGGGTGTATTTTTACACATACCCATGCTGGGTGGGAGAAATATCTCTGTAAATGACAATTTGTTAATTTTTTTTACACACAATTGTCCATTTACAGAGATCTTTCTCCCACTCAGCATGGGTATGTGTAAAAATACACCCCAAAACACATTATACTACTTCTCCTGAGTACGGTGATACCACATGTGTGGCACTTTTTTGCACCCTAACTGCGCTAAAGGGCCCAAAGTTCAATGAGTACCTTTAAGATTTCACAGGTCATTTTGAGAAATTTCGTTTCAGGACTACTCCTCACGGTTTAGGGCCCCTAAAATGCCAGGGCAGTATAGGAACCCCACAAATGACCCCATTTTAGAAAGAAGACACCCCAAGGTATTCCGTTAGGAGTATGGTGAGTTCATAGAAGATTTTATTTTTAGTCACAAGTTAGCGGAAAATGACACTTTGTGAAAAAACACAATTAAAATCAATTTCCGCTAACTTGTGACAAAGAATAAAATCTTCTATGAACTCGCCATACTACTAACGGAATACCTTGGGGTGTCTTCTCTCTAAAATGGGGTCATTTGTGGGGTTCCTATACTGCCCTGGCATTTTAAGGCCCTAAACCGTGAGGAGTAGTCTTGAAACAAAATTTCTCAAAATGACCTGTGAAATCCTAAAGGTACTCATTGGACTTTGGGCCCTTTAGCGCAGTTAGGGTGCAAAAAAGTGCCACACATGTGGTATCGCCGTACTTGGGAGAAGTAGTACAATGTGTTTTGGGGTGTATTTTTACACATACCCATGCTGGGTGGGAGAAATACCTCTGTAAATGACAATCTTTTGATTTTTTTACACACAATTGTCCATTTACAGCGGTATTTCTCCCACCCAGCATGGGTATGTGTAAAAATACACCCCAAAACACATTGTACTACTTCTCCCGAGTACGGCGATACCACATGTGTGGCACTTTTTTGCACCCTAACTGCACTAAGGCGCCCAAAGTCCAATGAGTACCTTTAGGATTTCACAGGTCATTTTTGTTTCATGACTACTCCTCACAGTTTAGGGCCCCTAAAATGCCAGGGCAGTATAGGAACCCCACTAATGATCCCATTTTAGAAAGAAGATACCCCAAGGTATTCCGTTAGGAGTATGGTGAGTTCATAGAAGTTTTTATTTTTTTGTCACAAGTTAGCGGAATTTGATATTAATTGTTTTTTTTTTCACAAAGTGTAATTTTCTGCTAACTTATGACAAAAAATAAAATCTTCTATGAACTCACCATAGTCCTAACGGAATACCTTTGGGTGTCTTCTTTCTAGAATGGGGTCATTTGTGGGGTTCCTATACTGCCCTGGCATTTTAGGGGCCCTAAACCGTGAGGAGTAGTCTTGAAACCAAATGTTGCAAAATGACCTGTGAAATCCTAAAGGTACTCATTGGACTTTGGGCCCCTTAGCGTACTTAGGGTGTAAAAAAGTGCCACACATGTGGTACCGCCGTACTCAGGAGAAGTAGTATAATGTGTTTTGGGGTGTATTTTTACACATACCCATGCTAAGTGGGAGAAATATCTCTCTAAATGACAATTGTTTGATGTTTTTTACACACAATTGTCCATTTACATAGAAATTTCTCCCACCCAGCATGGGTATGTGTAAAAATACACCCCAAAACACATTATACTACTTTTCCTGAGTACGGCGGTACCACATGTGTGACACTTTTTTGCAGCCTAGGTGCGCTAAAGGGGCCCAACATCCTATTCACAGGTCATTTTGAGGCATTTGTTTTCTAGACTACTCCTCGTGGTTTAGGGCCCCTAAAATGCCAGGGCAGTATAGGAACCCCACAAGTGACCCCATTTTAGAAAGAAGACACCCCAAGGTATTCTGTTAGGTGTATGGCAAGTTCATAGAAGATTTTATTTTTTGTCACAAGTTAGTGAAAAATGACACTTTGTGAAAAAAAACCAAAAAAATCAATTTCCGCTAACTTTTGACAAAAAATAAAAGCTTCTATGAACTCGTCATACACCTAACAGAATACCTTGGGGTGTCTTTTTTTCTAAAATGGGGTCACTTGTGGGGTTCCTATACCGCCCTGGCATTTTACGGGCCCAAAACCGTGAGTAGTCTGGAAACCAAATGTCTCAAAATGACTGTTCAGGGGTATAAGCATCTGAAAATTTTGATGACAGGTGGTCTATGAGGGGACGAATTTTGTGATGACAGGTTGTATTGGGCCTGATCTGATGGATAGGAGTGCTAGGGGGGTGACAGGAGGTGATTGATGGGTGTCTCAGGGGGTGGTTAGAGGGGAAAATAGATGCAATCAATGCACTGGGGAGGTGATCGGAAGGGGGTCTGAGGGGGATCTGAGGGTTTGGCCGAGTGATCAGGAGCCCACACGGGGCAAATTAGGGCCTGATCTGATGGGTAGGTGTGTTAGGGGGTGACAGGAGGTGATTGATGGGTGTCTCAAGGTGTGATTAGAGGGGGGAATAGATGCAAGCAATGCACTGGCGAGGTGATCAGGGCTGGGGTCTGACAGCATTCTGAGGGTGTGGGCGGGTGATTGAGTGCCCTAGGGGCAGATAGGGGTCTAATCTGATAGGTAGAAGTGACAGTGGGTGATTGATGGGTAATTAGTGGGTGTTTAGGGTAGAGAACAGATGCAAACACTGCACTTGGGAGGTGATCGGACGTCGGATCTGCAGGCGATCTATTGGTGTGGGTGGGTGATCAGATTGCCCGCAAGGGGCAGGTTAGGGGCTGATTGATGGGTGGCAGTGACAGGGGGTGATTGATGGGTGGCAGTGACAGGGGGTGATTGATGGGTGGCAGTGACAGGGGGTGATTGATGGGTGATTGATAGGTGATTGACAGGTAATCAGTGGGTTATTACAGGGAAGGACAGATGTAAATAATGCACTGGCGAATTGATAAGGGGGGGTCTGAGGGCAATCTGAGCGTGCAGGCGGGTGATTGGGTGCCCGCAAGGGGCAGATTAGGGTCTGATCTGATGGGCAACAGTGACAGGTGGTGATAGGGGGTGATTGATGGGTAATTAGTGGGTGTTTAGAGGAGAGAAGAGATGTAAACACTGCACTTGGGAGGTGATCTGATGTCGGATCTGCGGGCGATCTATTGGTGTGGGTGGGTGATCAGATTGCCCGCAAGGGGCAGGTTAGGGGCTGATTGATGGGTGGCAGTGACAGGGGGTGATTGATGGGTGGCAGTGACAGGGGGTGATTGATAGGTGATTGACAGGTGATCAGTGGGTTATTACAGGGAAGGACAGATGTAAATAATGCCCTGGCAAATTGATAAGGGGGGGGTCTGAGGGCAATCTGAGCGTGTAGGCGGGTGATTGGGTGCCCGCAAGGGGCAGATTAGGGTCTGATCTGATGGGTAACAGTGACGGGTCGTGATAGGGGGTGATTGATGGGTGATTGATGGGTAATTAGTGGGTGTTTAGAGGAGAGAATAGATGTAAACACTGCGCTTGGGTGGTGATCTGATGTCGGATCTGCGGGCGATCTATTGGTGTGGGTGGGTGATCAGATTGCCCGCAAGGGGCAGGTTAGGGGCTGATTGATGGGTGGCAGTGACAGGGGGTGATTGATGGGTGGCAGTGACAGGGGGTGATTGATGGGTGATTGACAGGTGATTGACAGGTGATCAGTGGGTTATTACAGGGAAGGACATATGTAAATAATGCCCTGGCGAATTGATAAGGGGGGGTCTGAGGGCAATCTGAGCGTGTAGGCGGGTGATTGGGTGCCCGCAAGGGGCAGATTAGGGTCTGATCTGATGGGTAACAGTGACAGGTGGTGATAGGGGGTGATTGATGGGTAATTAGTGGGTGTTTAGGGTAGAGAATAGATGTAAACACTGCGCTTGGGTGGTGATCTGATGTCGGATCTGCGGGCGATCTATTGGTGTGGGTGGGTGATCAGATTGCCCGCAAGGGGCAGGTTAGGGGCTGATTGATGGGTGGCAGTGACAGGGGGTGATTGATGGGTGATTGACAGGTGATTGACAGGTGATCAGGGGGGATAGATGCATACAGTACATGGGGGTGGGGGGTCTGGGGGGGGGTCTGGGGAGAATCTGAGGGGTGGGGGGTGATCAGGAGGGAGCAGGGGGCAGGGGGGGATAAAAAAAAATATAGCGTTGACAGATAGTGACAGGGAGTGATTGATGGGTGATTAGGGGGGTGATTGGGTGCAAACAGGGGTCTGGGGGGTGGGCAGGGGGGGTCTGATGGGTGCTGTGGGTGATCTGGGGCAGGGGGGGGGGAATCAGTGTGCTTGGTGCAGACTAGGGTGGCTGCAGCCTGCCCTGGTGGTCCCTCGGACACTGGGACCACCAGGGCAGGAGGCAGCCTGTATAATACACTTTGTACACATTACAAAGTGTATTATACACTTTGTATGCGGCGATCGTCGGGTTAACATCCCGCCGGCGCTTCCGTATGGCCGGCGGGATGTTGCGGCGGGTGAGCGGCGCCAGGCGGAGGCGGAGGATCGCGTCACTGATGACGCGATCGCTCCGCCCATGCCCCTACAAGGACCGCCGCCATTTGTCTATACGGCGTTCCTTGCGGGGTGCACTTCCCGGCCGCCAATTGTATATACGGCGGTCGGGAAGTGGTTAGGGACTGAAGTGATAAGTTAACTCTCTCACAGTGAAAATTTATCGCTACACCTTAATAAGGCAAGATTGATGTGTGGAGGTAAGTTTTCTCTTGCCTTATTATCGCCAGCATGATCTTAGTGAATTGAGGCCAATATTGTTAAGTAAAAGCATTTTTTTTTATTTCAGTTCTAAATGGTCCAGATGAGCCAATTGTTAATTCTCTAATAAACAATGCCAGTTGCCTGACCTGTGTGCTTAAAGTTATGCATAATACTTAAGGTCATTGGCCCAGAATGGGCATGCAGATCTGATGCTTTGACTTTTGTCTGTCTCCACTAGCTGCATGCTTGGTGCAGGTGTTTGACTAAAAAAAACTAAAGCCGGCTACTGCTCGACATGATACTCAGGTGGATGATATTGCTTATAAGAGAATGAAGATGGCAGCCCCCATATTCTACTATATTTAAGTAAAAAGTCCTTCTATAATGCTTTAAAGTCATTTAGCTGACCTTTATAGAATAGACAGCATGTTTAAGAGATCCTAATCATTAACCATTGTTTGATCTTTAATTCAGAGATCAAATATTCCAGTGTCCTTATCAGAATCCCCAGGGTTTTAATATCTTCTTGGTTTAGTGAAAGGTTATTTAACCCTGTCCATACTTGGCATGTAACTTTGGTTTAAGAGCTCTGTATTGATTTAAAGACATACCCCAGCAGAATTGAATACACTAAAAGTTTTATCTTTAAAGTTTGTGTCCAGAAGTTCCTTTGCTAACACTATCCAACGTTTCAAATAAAAGCCCTCTCAAAATAAATGTATTTATATATATATATATATATATATAGAGAGAGAGAGAGAGAGAGAGAGAGAGAGAGAGAGAGAGAGAGAGAGAGAGAGAGAGAGAGAGAGAGAGAGAGTTGGGTTACAGGTTGATTAGACATATTAAGACAGTGAAAGGGTCCTATTTTGTTGTGAGGACTTTGAATTTCTATCTCTATAATATTGCTTTTTGAACCTATATTGAAAATGTCTCTATTATGAGGACAGTGATGGCAGAGGATAAGTGGAACCCTTGGGAAATCCATTTTTTTTAACTTAAATTGTTCAAATAATGAGCCCAAGTGGAGCACTTTAGCAGATACTGTAGATCTTGATCAGAATCATCAGAATCAGAATCACTTTATTTCACCAAGTACGGCAGGGCCATACTCGGAATTGCTTATGGTACACATGGCATAGACATAGTATGAGAACAGACACGAAAACACATACAAGTACCAATTTCTATAGGTAGCAAAAACTTCAGTAGAGGTATAGATATGTCCTTTACGTATAACATTCCCAGGAGCATTGGGAACCAGGGCAGGCGGAAGACGGATGCTGGCGCTAGGGCATGCTAGTAGGCAGGCCTCGACAGGGAAGGTTGGCGTTAAGCAGCCAAACCGCTTGGGGGTAGAAGGAGTTCTCCCGTCTGGTGGTTTTGGATGTTAATGTTCTGTAGCGGTGGCCCCGCGGGAGGATTTCGAAGTAGCGACTGCCTGGGTGGGAGGGGTCCCGGGAGATCATGGTGGCTCTCTTCATCATCCTGGCGGAGTGAAGGAGATCAAGAGGTGGAAGAGGAGACCCGATGATACAGGGCTACTATAGCTGTTAAAGTGTTACCCTTGAACTAAATTTGTGTTACTACTTCTAAAATCTCAAATGACCCCAGATAAATACCTTACACATCTGGTGCTAACAAAAGAGAAGGTGTTGAACAGAAAATTACATATTGGATCAAGTTACAAAACATTCTTGTTTCACCTAGTATCTGCCTTCATCTAACAAAACTTACGTGATCCATGTTGGCCAGTCCTGATACTGCTGTATCACACATTTCTGGTCGAAATTTAGTGATGGCGTTGGGGGGAAATTGGCTTGGGTTTCTAGTGATTTGGAAAGGTAATGATTAGCACCTAGAGCATGCCAAATGGAAACAAGCCTTGAAATGTGTGGATATGTAATTTTGTTATACATTTTTAAGTTCCTTGGCCTGCAAGAGGAGTATTTAGTTCTTGTAGTCTCTTTTTCATCATTTTTGAAAGAATCAGTTTGTTTGAAAAACTTTCAGAAACTAATCTATTTGTGAGCTAGACACATCATATCTCAGATTATACAGTACAAGCATTGGTAAAACTCACTAAAAGCATCTGTTATTTTCTATCAGTTGCATAATGTGTTTTGAATGGGAATATATGATATATGGTAGTATTTTTTTCATTTCTTTATGTTTTATTTTTTGGGCTAACAAGTCTCCTAATGTGTTCTTAATTTTTTAAATGCCATCTCAATTGTCATGCAATCATATTAATCCACCTCTTTGAAATAAAATATGCTAGATACATGGAAACTCATATATATTACGATATGTCTTATAAATTAGCCCTGAACTGTGCTGTTTTTTGAGGGGTGGGGTTGAAGGATGAATATGTGTTTTTCGATTTGCATAGGGCTGGAGTGGCATGATTATCATTTATTGTTAAATAGGGATGATCATGTACAGCAAATCAGCAGAGCTCTGGTATGAGATAATGGCATCATCTCAGTAAAATAAGTTGTCCAGAACCATCTTTGTCTCTTTAAATCCATGTGATTACATAACCCTTCCTGTCACTTTGTAGCACAAACAAATAGAAAACTTGCACCCACAGGTATCCACAGAAGATTCCGGCTTGTCAGAAGTCTGCTGTGATGTGCTGTTGAGTAGACGGGTCCCTAGGATCAGGTTGTGACTCCAGGGAGCATCCATGTCTTATCTAATTTCTCATGTTGCTTTTACTCCTCTGACCACGTAAGAAGTGTCCAATGCTGCATCCAGTATGCCAATCACAGTCAGGGACATTCAATAAAGATAGGCTTTTTAGGCAACTGCCCTTATGTATTGAGATGTGCAGAAGGTAACAACAAGAAGAGAAGACAGTACATTGGTGACATACTTTTTTTTTCACATGTAGGAATTTTCAATTTTTTTCACATGTAGGAATTTTCAATCCTAACACATTGATGAGTGGCAGAAATGTAATGATGTTGGGTACACTGATGCCCCAACAAAAATCAATGAAGCACAACATGTATGCAATGTGAAAAATGATATTATGTCAGGCACGCATGGCAGGCAGGACACTGAACTGCATAGTTTGGGACAGTCATATACTCCATTTAGAATGTCCATTGCCTTAACAATCAGAATCAGAATCATATTTATTTCGCCAAGTACAACGGGGGTTGTACCCCGAATTATTTTTGGCTCATACAGGATCGGAGATGGTACAAACACATGCATACAATCAACACCTACAATCAGATACAGTAGTACAAGTAAGCATATACCTATATATACATATCCCTATGACTGTAGTGAAGGATGCATTGGGAATCTAAAGTGCTATGTGAGGGGAGCAGCCTGCCAACTACTAACGGCGCTCGCTCGCTCCACAGCAGTTCCAGATGCCCCGCAGTGTGTCCAGGAATAGAGTGGATAGAGAAAGAGAGAGATAAAGGATAGCTAAGAGAGACAAACAGAAGAACCGAGGCAAGAAGAGAGGGACAGAGGCAGGGACCTTTGGGGCTGCAGATCAAATAAACCACCCCTGGGTCTGACAATCAGTCCAACTGGTGTGCAAGGATCTCCCCGAGGCCGTGGCAGTGAAAGGGATCCCTCGATGGAGAAATGGGCCGAGAGTCCGCCTGGATGGCGGCCGCAAGACCCCCGACAGCCGAACCGCACAGAGCCAGGACTGGTGGAGAGAAAACCAAGCTCTCCAGGGCCCGTGGGGATCCAGGGCTGCCAGGGTGGACAGAAGGATCCTCCGGCCTTGGTGGATGAGGCCTGCCATGGCGTATCCCACGTGCAGTGAGAGGCTAGTAGCAGCAGTGGAGGACCAGCTGTGGCCCTCCTCTGTACAGCGACCTGGATCCTCCGGCAGCGCCTGCTGGCTGTTATCGGTGGGGGAACAGCTGTGCGCTCCTTCCTTACATGCTGGCCTCCATGGCGGCAGCTCTCAGGCCTCTGTGAGCGGTGGCAGGGGGGCAGCCGCGGACTCCTCCGAGCGATGCTGGCCTTCAACTTGTGAAGCCGTCCTGGATGACGCCTGCGGCTCCCATAGCGTAATACTGTTGCATACTTTTAATAAAACATTAAGATCACACTGACATTTTAAAACAATAATATGCACATATATAAAAAACCTCCTGGACGTCCTCACCGCCGCTCTGTCAGCGTCTTCCTGTCTGCCGCTTGAGGCCACGTGGCCTCAAGCGGCAGACAGGAAGACGCTGACAGAGCGACGGTGAGGACGTCCAGGAGGTTTTTTATACATGCGCATATTATTGTTTTAAAATGTGAGTGTGATCTTAATCTTTTATTAAAAGTATCAAACAGTATTACGCTATGGGAGCTGTATGTTAAGTCCCATAGGTGATTAACAACGTTGCTGGCAAAGTTCCTTTCACCCTGAAGATCATAAGTGCTGAGAGCTGGTCCATGCATGGTCAGCCAAGCATCTGGTGAGCGACTAGCGGCTAATTGCATGATCTGGTGGCAGTCCAATACGGAAGCACAGGGTGTAGGGTGCCCACAGAGGGGAGCATTATTGCATGAGCACCGGGTTATATTTTGTGACAGGTTCACACTATATGTTTTATGAACCTTTCTCTGAGGAACTTCTGAAGCAAGTCGCTGATGTTGATTGGAGACCTATTTGGAGGAAGACCCTGATTTGTGATATCTATGCGATCTGATGCTGGTCTGAGTGGTCAGCCAATATATCTGGTGAGCAGGAATTTCGCTTATTTCTCGGGAAGGTGGAGTACGAACGCCTATTGAGGGGAGCACTCACTCTTTGTAAGGGTGCACTCACTTCTGCATGTGTGGCAAAAAGTGTGATTTATATACAGGTTTACACTATGTCGAGTTGCATATCTTTTTGATGTACAAGTGGAACCAGGAGTGGAATACTAGGAAGAGGATCAAAGGAATTTGGTTCATCTCTTATGTGCATTCAGCTGATCTGTGACAAATCGGCCTTTCAACATTGGTGAGAGTGTTTATTTCTACCAGAGACTTAAGACAGTATAAGAGTGGAATTGCCCACAGAAGGTTTATGCTGGTGAACTTTTAAGAGGAGTGAGCGCTGTACAGACATTTTGATTTCAACTAATATAGGGGAATAGCTACCCCCATTCTGTATAGCGATCTACCGATTTGGATTGGGACTGTATTATTATACCTACAGTTTGAACGTTTAAGGAGCGCCAACGCCACTTTTTCAAATAGGAAATGTGATATATTTCTCCCTGCATAGTGGGGCTTGAAGGCACAATTAAATCCTGTGCCAATTACCCTTACAACCCTCACCCCTTTATTATCAACAAGCAATATTTGAACACTTAAGGTACCCATACACTGGTCGATTTCTGCCATCGAGATATGGCCAATTCGACTCTGATTGAATTGTCTGGAAATCGATGCAGCAGACAGATTGATTGTTCGACCAATTGATTTCTGACCAATTTCAATAGATTTACTTGATCGGTCCAGATGCAAAATCTAGGTTGATCATCTATGGGCCATCAATCTTTTGGTTGCAGATCAATGGCCCATAGTGTTGCATTGGATCAAATCGTGCAGCAATGCATTTCTATGGATTTTAAATAGATCTGTACCTAATGTGTGGCACACATCAGATAGATTCCTAAATCTATCAGATTGAATCTGACAGGAATCTATCTGATGGTTGAATCTGCTGCAAATCTATACATGCATGGGTACTTTTACAGTTCAGCTTAGTAGGTACTTGGCGTGCACACATTAAGAAACAAAAAGGGCAATGCATAATATTTATAGAATGGATTATTCTACAACCTCCCTTTACAATATTTGGTTATAAGAATTAAAATTTACTTTAAAAATAGGGTACATTTGACATTATTAAGGAAATATATCATAACAAATATTTAAACACATTTAAAAGGGGTTATTTTTTTCCTAAGAGATGGCTACTGCCACAGCTATAAAGAAATACTAGAACAAATTAAATATGTGCCTGTGTGCTTATGTACTACACTGCAGTAGGCAGGAAGGTTTTGCATTATATTGTTTTATTAGCCACTGAAATCAGACGCCGGAACCCAGATGTAAGATGTTTGCTGTTAGTGTAATAGAAATTCACTCAGAGTCATTACACTCTGTAGACTTGATCTTGCAGAGTTTGCTGACACAGGGTTAACCAAGCTTGTCACTTTCATGAAGTAACTGATCAGAAAAGATACCTCTAGCCTGCAGTACAATTGGTCCCAAGAAGTGTTCACAGAAAATGTTCAAGTTATGGCAAGCAAGTACATTCTAATTTCCAATAACATATTTTACAGCCTTATTGCAGTGCTGTTGTTTTTTAGCTAAAGCTAAACAGAGGAAATCAAAAAGAAAGACAGACTATCAGGGAAACTGGGTTACATCTTATTAACTGTTCCCAGGCTTATTGTAAACAAAATCACTTGGTTGATAAAGAAGCAGCTGATTTGCAAATGGAGACATTAGTGTAAAATGCTTAGTTGTCCGACGTTGTAAAATCAAATGGCAGCTTAAGTTATAAAAGTAAGCACTTACTTGTCATTCTCTAGCTAATCAGGCTAAAAGCTACTTCTTTTTTATGTCTGTAGAATAGTGTAATAGTATTCTTCTTTACAGTATGCCAGCCACAAACAATTATGTCACCCATCCCTGCCGGATACCAAAGAGGAACATAGAGCTTATGCTGAAATAACTAATAATAGTTACAAGTTGATATTGTGTGTGTTTGCTCTCTAACTAAACTTAAAGGCCATAAGAGTCAAAAATTAAAAAAAAAAACAAATAGAGAAATTGTATGTTATATTGCACAGTGCTTTGGGTTTACTATATACCCCTGTGGATAATTAACTGATGCTTTGATATATACCTTATTTGTCAATTAGTGCTCACTTCCTGTTATTCACACCTCAGAGATCTATCTTACTTCCTGCTTAGGAAAAGGTTCTTAAACAAACTGCCATTAGGACTATAATATTATGTAAAGTTAGCCTGTTGCAATATTTAGGAATGCCCCTTAAGGGTGGAGATCATTAACCCATTCGTGTTCCGTCGTTTTCACTTGAGAAATGTTCACCTCCCATTCATTAGCCTATAACTTTTTCACTACTTATCACAATGAACTGATCTATATCTTGTTTTTTCCGTCACCAATAAGGCTTTCTTTGGGGAGTACATTTTGCTAAGAGCCACTTTACTGTAAATGCATTTTAACAGGAAGAATAAGAAAAAAAATGAAAAAAATCATTATTTCTCAGTCTTCAGCCATTATAGTTTTAAAATAATACATGCCTCCATAATTAAAACTCACGTATTGTATTTGCCCAAATGTCCCGGTTATTACACCATTAAAATTATGTCCCTATCACAATGTATGGCGACAATATTTTATTTGAAAATAAAGGTGCATTTTTTTCCATTTTGCATCCATCACTATTTACAAGTTTAAAATAAAAAAATATAGAAATATTTAATCTTTACATTAATATTTAAAAAGTTTAGACCCTTAGGTAAATATTTACATGGTTTTGTTTTTATTGTAATGGATTTTTTTTTCTATATTAAACATTTTATTTGGGTAGTTTTGGGAGGGTGGGATGTATACAATAGGTTTATAATGTAAATGTGTGTTGATTTTTATTTTTTTTTACTTTTAGTTGTAGTATTACTTTTTGGCCACAAGATGGAGGCCATGAGTTTGTTTACATGACGTCACTCTAAGCGTAACATACGCTTAGAGAGACGCATGGGGGAGGTAACAGCCAGAAAAGGCGCAGCTTCTGAGAGAAGCTGTCGCTTTTTCAGCGGGGGAGAGGAATCAGTGATCGGGCATCATAGCCCGATTCACTGATTGCCTGGCTAACGAACCGTGGGCCGGGAGCGCGCGTGCACGCGTGCGATCGGCCGCGGGAGCGCGCGGTAGCGTGCATGGTTCCTGGACGTAGTTTCTACGTCCAGGAACTAAAATAGGTCAATATTAATAAGGTGGGTGCCAATAACAAAAATTAAAAAAAACAAACCACGAGGATGGATATTGTAAGTATTTTGAGTCTTGGCTTTGAGCCTGGATCATCTTATTTTACTGGATCATTATTCTGCCTCTACTTTATCTGGTTCTATTGATTTTTCTGATTTTCTGACTATATTGATTTTTCATAAGCTTAATGATTTCTGAGTTTTTTAATGTTGCAAAATGTTGCACGTAAGAAAAAAAAAAGATTTATTTCTGTGTGCAATAGCTCTGATCACTTGACTCCTTTTTAACTATGATAGTTACAGACAAGGGATTTAAAAAGGTTATTTAGTAAAATAGGGAATTATGGGAAACATTGTTGAAATGCAACTAACTGCTGCAAGCTAGTGATAATTACAAGGTTTAAAAAGGGACCACCCATCAAGCAAAGCCACCATGATATGAAACAGTTAATGCATGAGTCTCACATCTAGCACTCTCTTTCAAAATTTAGAGATTTTTAAGATGTACGACAAAAGCACAAGGAAGATTTCCATATTATAGCAAATGCAAATTAATTTTTTTTTTTTAGATGTAATATAAATTACATTTTTAGTTGAGTCGACCGAGTCCCTGCTGGACCCGTTTCAGTTTGCATATAGAGCAAACAGGTCTACTGACGACGCCATAAATATCTGCCTGGAGCTTGTAAATGAACACCTGGACAGACCTGACTCATACGCCAGGATCCTTCTACTCGACTTTAGCTCAGCGTTTAACACCATCAGCCCCCTAATACTTCAGGAAAATCTTGCTGCCCTCGGGGTCCACCCCACCCTCCGCCTCTGGATCACGGACTTCCTAAGTAATAGATCCCAGGCCGTCAAGCTGAACACTATCATCTCCCAACCAAGGACCACCAATACAGGGGCCCCCCAAGGTTGCGTACTGTCGCCGTTCCTATTCTCCCTATACACTAACAATTGCAGGTCCTCCGCGGACTCCGTCAAAGTCCTCAAGTTCGCTGACGACACCACATCGTTGGCCTCATCTCTGGTAATGATGAGCAGGAGTATCGCCACCAGATTGACAGAATTTGCCACTGGTGTAAGGAGAACGGGCTGGTCCTCAACACTACAAAAACGGTTGAGATGATTGTCGATTTTAGGAAACGCGCCACCACCCCACCCCCGATCAGCATCGATGGCACGGTAGTTGAGAACGTCCCCTGTGCACGCCTCCTTGGCACGACAATCTCTAAGGACCTGACGTGGAAAGCCAACACTACCTCAACCCAGAAAAAAGCCCAGCAGAGGCTATTTTTCCTACGCCAACTAAAGAAGTTCGGTATGGCCCGCGAGCTTCTGACGAGCTTCTACACTGCCACAATAGCTTCTACACTGCCACAATTGAATCTGTCCTCTGCTCCTCCATCCTGGTCTGGTATGCGGGCTCCTCCGCCAGCAACAGACACAAACTGCAGAGGGTCATCAGATCAGCAGAGAGAATCATCGGAAAACCACTCCCCTCTCTTGACCAGATTTTCAACTCTAGACTGCGCTCCAGAGCTCAAAAAATCGCTAATGACCCGTCCCACCCAGGTTTCCGCTTCTTTAGTAGGCTCCCCCTAGGCCGGAGATTCCGATCCATCTACACCGGGACCACAAGGCACAGGAACAGTTTCTTCCCCTCAGCCGTAAACTATCTGAACTCTTAGAACCCTCCTCATCCAACCACGACAAGTGGCGTCTGGTAGCACCCAGCCTGACCGCACGGCTGCACACTTCATATATACTGTACGTGTTCAAATGTGTCCAAATGCTGTAACTGTACCCTTTATATTGTCTGTCTGCTTACATATAACTGTACCCTTTATATTGTCTATCTGCTTACATATATGTATCGTTATGTCCTGCTCGTTCTCACACTAGCCCTGTACTTGCCAAACCCAATTCCGGGCACAGCCCAGTCGTGCTTGACGAAATAAAAGATTCTGATTCTGAGTAGTATATATCAATACAAAGTACAAGTTTTGAACAAACTAAAGACAGTCAATTTGATTCCTCGCTAAAATTGTCTTGTATACTATGATTTTGGCTATGTCAGGCAATAATGCTAATTTTTTTGGTACAATCATGCACTTTAAAATGATTTTGGAGGGGAAGGTGTGAGAAAACACAAAAAAGCCGCCTCGTGTACTGGCAGCAGGGTGGCTGTTTCCGCGTCCAATGCGGCGGTTTGCACGCAGCAGCGTGCGTCTGGTGTGGCTGGGTCTGTTAGTGCACCTGGATGGAGAAGTCAGGACCTTTATGCCAGCAGGAGATGGATCAGCTGATCTGGACGATCAGCTGATTCCTGCTGGACTCCTGATTGGCTGAGTGGCTCGGGCGGGGCAGCAGAGTCCTGCAACTATATATATAGCTTGCTTCCCAGTTGCTGGTTGTCTGCCATTGTGAACACTTACGTGGAAGCATTCAGACCATAGTCAGATCCTACAGTGTGTTTGAACCAGGAGGACCTGGGAATTCACACTGAGCCAGATTACTTTTGATTATCATTTGTGTTATACTCCAGACTAGTTCCAGGGTGCTGAGACCACGGACCTTGCATCCAAGACTAGGGAACTGTATTATCATTTGTGGTATACTCCAGACTAGTTCCAGGGTGCTGAGAACACGGACCTCGCATCCAAGACTAGGGAACTGTATTATCATTTGTGTTATACTCCAGATTAGTTCCAGGGTGCTGAGACCACGGACCTCGCACCCAAGACTAGGGAACTATATTATCATTTGTGTTATTCTCCAGACCTGCTTGTGACACCCATCTTCCAGGGGTCACTAGCCACCGGGTCTTCTTGCTACTCAGCCTGGGTCTCCACCCCCTTGGATGTCTCAGGCTGCTGCAAGATCTCTGTACTTCCAAAGGGAGGTATTTCTCATACTGCCAAGGACCACCTGCTCCTCGGGTGGTCCTCACTCAAAGTTATTACTGTTGCACCAAACACTCACACTATATAGGTGTCCAGAGGTTAGCAATATATCTGTATTATCGGTGATTCTGCAGATCATCAATAATCAGGTATATATCTGTATTCTTGGTGATACTGCAGATCACCAATAATCAGATTCTCTCTTCGTGCTGACACCGATCGTTACAGAAGGTAGGTTGCTACTTAGTGGTGATGGATTTTGATATGGAAGTAGGATAGTGGAAGGTGCTTGCTTGATCTTCTCCATAAAAATGTCAATGCTCACTAGAGGAACAATTTTTAATGTAACTGTTATGAAAAAATATACTTTGGCAATCAGCCATGGATTACTATTTAACTGATTATAAACTAATATCCACCTCATCTTCTGACTTTTTGCAATACAGTGTGCAAATTGAAAGAAAAATCTGAACAGAAAAACCAGTAGAAATGAGTTAGACCAGCATATTCTGCTGTGTACAATTTCATAGTCTTCCATTGACTTGTAGGAATAACAGATAATGCATTGTAGTCAGTGGGAAATATATTTTTACACAGAATAGTTTCCGAACTGTATAAATTCCCTTGGGTGCACACACAGTTACTTTGTACAAGGTTTGTTTATTTCGGAAAAGAGAACAGTACTTTTTCAGCATTTCCATGTGAAGGTATGTCACTAAGAGATAATAATATCCATCATATATGAATCATCAGCTCATGTTATGCTGAAGAAATGATGCCTCTTGGCAGTGGGAAAAACAGTCAAGCACCCCAAAATCCCCTTTAAAGCAATATACTATTTCTGAGCCACACAATGGATGTATAATATCTAAGTATGGTATTAGTCTTTCTTGCTGCTATTTGGGCTACAAGTATGGTATTAGTCTCACTGTTATTCTGGCTGCTGTATATCTCTTGCCTTTGGTATTATTACCGATTTTGTACACTGGATGTAATACTTAATATAGACTTTCTATATCATTTGACAGTATTCTTTAGTGTATAGCTGATAATTTTGTACTGTATATTTAGCATAGACACTGTGTATAGCTGTGCAACTTATTTTCTTTCTGGAAGGATAAAATTATGGGGGAAAAAAAGTAGAAAGTATAAAAGCAACATTGGCAAAGTGGAAAGGTGAAAGAAAAATGGTATGGCTCAAATACTAGGTAAGAAAACACGAACCAATGATGCGTTTATCACTGTATTACTTCTCAAGTATGGCTTATGCTTTTATATTGTTGTTTAGCCTTGGGCTGTGTGTCAGATAATTATAAGTAATAATGAGTTGGCTTTGTGTTAGTTATAAAATTACATTTGCAAATTTGATAGAACGCTATGATGTTACAATGCTTAGTCAATTCAGCCATTCCATTCATTATTTTCTTTTTCAGATACTGTAAATATGATACATCAGTACATCCAAACATTTTCCTCCCTTTCCTTGTAATGCACGGCTTCAACAACATATAAAGCAGGAAAAATCTTGAGCACGACTGAAGCAGCTGCCTTTGCATGCAGTCACACACCTCCTTTACAGGAAATATTTCTTCACATGGCTGAATTCGAATTGAGACAGCCTGTTACTATTTAATTAGCACTAAGGAGTATGTTAAGGTGCATGTTGTCTGGAGAGTTTGATTTGAATCACTGAAGCTTAACAACTGTGTAGACCTTTACAGTAATTATTTTGGTATACCACATTTATCACTAGCATGAGATCAGTAGAATATCAGCACATTCAATGAAATACAGAGAAAACGATTATTATTATTATATGGTTCCCTTTTAAATATATATATTTTTTTGCAAGATTCATTATCAACAGTTAACTACACCTAGGATTTACAGCATGTTAGATATTCCATGTTTTTCAAGACACGTAACAATAAAAGGCATAGGGCTCCTTATTGCAGTCAGCCCCATCCATTTAACTATTGTTAGCGATGATGTGCTGAGCAGAAAGGATACAAGGCTTCTTACAAGTTGCCACACATTTAAATGAATGCTCTTTGCTAGTGCATGTCATGCAGTACGGACAAGGGGAAGTGCACCTTGCAATGCTATACAGTAGTTTGACACCAAGGCTGTCTGCAGACAACAGATTAAACTGCCTGCCATGATAAACCCTGCACCTTGCTTCTTGTGATTGATTGGATGAAATAAATCCATCAGCTTCTTGAAAAGGCAGCCGAGGTTTTAAAATGAATCCTCGACAGATCCAAGAGGAGAAGCCAAAAAACAACTCAACTTGTCTCAGATAATGTAAAAAGAGGCACAGCTGTAGTACCACTCACATTCCCAGTTATGTGGAATATAAAAATTACTGCTATATTTTATTCGCCACAGCTATAGTGGGAACTTCTAAAGGCCAATAATGCTACGAGTGTCACACAGCTATGCAGAGAATGTTATGCTGCAATACTGCAGAAGCCAGCTGTATGGAAATGTTTATGCTGCTTTTCACCTTGTCCCTCTGAATCAGCTATAAAAGGAAATATGGTTTGATCATTAGAAGTGCTGCAAGGTTTGGGGAAGGTATTGGAATAAAAGAGGTAGTAGCAAATGGGTTAATAGGGAGAAGTATCAAAAGTAGATGGGTGGCCTATTAATGCATGCTCATTTCACAACAGAACCTTAAGTTGTTACCTTCTGAATTAAAAAAAAAAGATAATAGATTCCAGCTTTCATTTTCTATTGTATATTAGAAGTAATTAATGGCTGGACTTTTAGAACAACAGATTATAACAGATCCTTTAAATTGGAAGCTTGCAAGGGCAGGGCTCTCTCCCCCTTTGGAGTCTTTGAATTCATTACACATTTTATTCATCATGCTACTTTTGTCACTGTCATTACCAGTTCTGTATTTTGTATTGATTCTGCATTTTGTCACCAATTATATATTTTATATATTGGTGTATACCATTTGTGTGTATTGCTATTACATCAGAGACATAACAATAGACCCTGCAAGGGATGCAGCTGCAGGGGTGGTAGAAGCCGCCGGGGGCCCAGTGGGGGGAGACATTTATTTTCCCTGTCCTGGAAGACTGACAACTAAGGGTGCAGAGAGGAAAAGCTTTCTGCTCTCTGCACAATTGTTCTAATAAGTGCATCTGCTCAGCCACTGATAAGGAATTATACAAAGTTTTGCAGACAAATATTTATAGACAGTCCCTATTCAGTGTTCGTGTTTCTGCACACCATGGGCTTGATTCACTAAGATAAATAACATGCCTTTCGAAGTTAGCACGCCTTATCAAAGTTAACACACCTTATCAGAGTAGCATAGCGAACACTACAAACCTGCAGGGGCTCAGGGCAGGACGAGTGGAGCTCTCCTGACTGATAAGGCATGTATACTTTGATAAGGCGTGCTAACTTTGATAAGGCATGCTATTTGTCTTAGTGAATCAAGCCTCATGTGTGTCTGTATATGGGAAAATATGCACATTTTATCACAGAAGCTAATGTAACTGATAGAGAAAATGTGTGCAGTGCTTCACTGCTTTCTGTTTTTATCTGCATGGGGAAAACACATTCACGTATGCACTAGCCAACTGAATAACATTGGTTCTCAGATTACCTGTGCAGAAAGTGAGGGGGAGGGGGCCCTATTCAAAGTTTCTCAGGGGGACCCAGTGATTTCTAGTTACGCCCCTGTATCCCATGTTTGTTTCATACTTTTTACAGCGCCTGTTGTTGGTGCTTTATAAATTAATAATAATGATAATAACAGATGGACTGCGTTTTAAAAAGGGGCAAAGCAAGCCCAAATCTGGTTATACATTTTTCATCCACAAGAATAATTACCTGGTTCTTCCCCCAGCCCCTTGTCCCTGTTTCCCCTTCTCACGTCCAGTGTGCCTATACTCTCTCCCTCCCTGCTGTGTGTGTGCATGTGGTGTCTCTGGCTCCTATTGCAGCCTATGTTTCCAGGAGTGGCTGCCATAACACAGGCTGTAACAAAAGCCAGAGACACCACATGCACACACACAGCAGGGAGGGAGAGAGTACAGAGGTGCTGGATGGGCTGCCCTATATATTTCCTCTCTGGAGACAGAGGCGAGAGGACACAGAGGGCAAGGGGCAGGGGTGGAACTGGAATGTATAATGTAGATGGCTTTTTTGTCTGCCAGTAGCAAAGATGCTGATTTGCAGGCTCTTTGTGCAGCAAACAACATGAACTAATTACATAACAAATATATATCAATCATTTCTTGATTTCTCTTCTATTTTTTTTTTTTTACTTCTCACTTTGCAATGTATTGATTCATTATTTTCCCCCACTACTATTTTTCAGTAAAGTTCCTTTTTAAGTCAGTTTGTAACAACATGTAGTCCCCGGTTAACGAACGAGATAGGGACTGTAGGTTAATTGTTAACCTGAATCCGTTCTTAAGTCAGAACACTGTGCCATCTCTGTTCCCTTTGCCTCTAGTGCCCCCCCCCCCCTTGTATCCTTGGTCTCCCTTGTACCTCCTTGTGTCTCTTTGATGCCACCCTGTGCCTCCTTGTGTGTCCATTGTGCCTCCTTGTGTGTCCTTTGTGCCTCCTTTAGTCTCCTTATATCCCTTTGTGCCCGGGTCCCTTAAGCAGATTATGTGCAGTGTAAGCCGTAACAGTCTCACCTCTTCCACGGCAGCCTGGGTCAATCAATCAGCAGTGACATCCTCTGTTTCTTCACTGCTTAGCGGTTTCACTTGCATTGCGTAATGACACAATCAGGAGGAGCCATAGTGGCGGAAGAGGTGAGACCATGGGCGGCGCCAGGGGGCCCCTGAGCACCCGCGCTCTCTCTCCCTTCTCTGTCTGTAGTGCTACAAGAAAATGGCAGCCGATGTTCACAAATGCAGACATCAGCATCCATTTTCTTGTAGCACTACAGAGGGTGAGGAGGCGGGGAGATGCACAGAAGACGCCTGTCACGCAGGAGAGGAGGCGACGGCGGAAACAGGCATAGAGGTAGTGGCCGCCAGCTCCAAATGGTACATGAGCACAGCCACGGGAGCGGAGGGGGGAGCAGGCTGGGGCAGCTGTACTACCTACACTGAGGCAGCTGTACTACCTACACTGAGACAGCTATACTACCTACACTGGTGCAGCTATACTACCTACGCTGGGGCAGCTGTACTACCTACACTAGGACAGCTTTACTACCTACACTGGGGCAGCTATACTACCTACCCTGGGGCAACTGTACTACCTACACTGGGGCAGCTTTACTACCTACACTGGGGCAGCTGTACTACCTACCCTGGGGCAACTGTACTACCTATGCTGGGGCAGCTGTACTACCTATGCTGGGGCAGCTGTACTACCTACGTTGGAGCAGCTATACAACCTATGCTGGGGCAGCTATACTACCTATGCTGGGGCAGCTGTACTACCCATGCAGGGACAGCTATACTACCCATGTTGGGGCAGCTATACTACCCATACTGGGGCAGCTATATTACCTATACTGGGGCAGCTATACTACCTACACTGGGGCAGCTATACTACCTACGCTGGGGCTGCTATACTACCTATGCTGGGGCATCTATACTACCCATACTTGGGGGAGCTATACTACACATACTGGGACAGCTATACTACCCATACTGGGGCAGCTATACTACTTACACTGGGGAACTATACTACCTATACTGGGGCAACTTTATTACCTATACACGCCCACTTTCCAATGACACGCCCCTTTTTACCATGTCCGTTTTGGCCAAGCCTCCTGATTTTAGTTCACAGCTGACCCTAGAAAAGATCCAGCACCTGCATAGCACCCCTTAAAAATTTTCCTGGAGCCGCCCCTGGGTGAGACTGTTGCAGCTTTGGCTGTGCATACTCTGCTTAAAGGGCACTATGGCGAAAATGTTTTAAATTTTAAATATGTGCAAACATATACAAATAAGAAGTACGCTTTTTCCAGAGTAAAATGAGCTATAAATTACTTTTCTCCTATGTTGCTGTCACTTACAGTAGGTAGTAGAAATCTGACAGAACCGACAGGTTTTAGACTGGTCCATCTCTTCATTGGGGATTCTCAGTGATTTATTTATTTCCAAAAGCACTTAGTGAATGGCAGTTGCTCTGTCCAACTACCAAAAAACTGTGTAGCGAGCAGGGAGGCTGTCCAGCATCATTGTTTAACCACTTCAGCCAGCAGATGTTTTCCTCTTCAAGGCGAAGGCAATTTTCCCCTGTTGGCGCTTCTTCCATTCATTCGCCAATAATTTTATCACTACTTATCACACCTATATGATCTTTATCTTGTTTTTTTTTTCCACCAATTAGGCTTTCTTTGGGTGGTACATTTTGCTAAGAATTATTTTATTCTAAATGTATATTTACAGGAATAATAAGAAAAAAAAGGGAAAAAAATCATTATCTCTCACTTTTCCACCATTATAGTTTTGAAATAAAACGTTCTGCTGTGGATAAAATCCACACATTTTATTTACCCATTTTTCCCGGTTATTGCAACATTCAAAATATTTCCCTAGTACAATGTATGGCGCAAATATTTTGTTTAGAAATAAAGGTGCATTTTTTCAGTTTTGCGTCCATCACTAATTACAAGCCCATATAGGCTAAAGGTAACAAGGTATATAGTAATATACCTTCACAACATACATATTAAAAAGTTTAGTCCCTAAGGTAACGAATTATGTATTTTTTTAAACTGTAATTTTTTTTTATTCTTTTTTAAACGTGTGTTTTTATTTTTTTAGTTAATGGGTAGGGTGGGGAGTCAATCAGTTTTTAGTTAGTGTGTATTGTTTTTGTTTTTTCCATTTCTACTTAAATTTAACTTTTTGGCCACTAGGTGGCACTAAGCACTCTCGTGTAAGATACCAGAGAGTGCGAGATCTTTTTTTTTTACATTTCACGGTTCATGAATCAAATACCTCCTGATTGGAGGCATTTTGATTCATTTGCAGGGAATCGTTTGCCTGGGGGAACACTGGTTCCTCTTCGGCAATCAATCCCCTGTAATAGCGGCAGTGAATGAGCTGCCTGCACGCAGATATGTGTGCACAAGGGCTGCAACACTGCTGGACGGATATATTCATCCAGATTGCCTTTGAGTGGCAATTTTTGGACAAATATATCCGTCCAGATTGGCTTAAGTGGTTAAATTATTTTTAGGGAATATCGCAGAGACAACGTAACACCTTGGTCAAACTTCAAAGAAATTGATGAAGAAGCCACATCAAGGCATCAAGCATCCTCCTTCACCTCCGCCAAACTACCTGTGACCTGGATCCTGGCCCAACACAGTTCATGTTGAACTGCCCTGACCTGTTTGTACCGGTATTCCTCAAACTTGTAAACTGTTCCTTAGAACCAGTAATATTATTATTATTATTATTTATTTATATAGCGCCAACATATTCCGCAGCGCTTTACAAAGCACAATAAGACGACAAGGGGAACATAGATACAACTAACAAATGTACAGCAGAGTTCCAAGCAGCACAAAATATTTTTACAAGAACAGTAAACATTAGGAGGATGACCCTGCCCTTGCAAGCTTACAATCTAATGGGTTGTGGGGGACACACTAGGTAAGGGGTGGAGGATGGATGAGGCAGTGATTCTTTGCCTCTGATTACATTGTGACAGAGAAGTAAATAAGGGCTATAGAATGTTATACGCTTGTCTGAAAAGGTGTGTTTTAAGAGTGCGTTTGAAGATGTTCAGGTATGGAGCATGACGTACAGGCTGTGGAAGAGATTTCCAGATAAGGGGTGATGCTCGTGTAAAGTCCTGGATGCGAGCATGAGAGGAGGTGATCAGCTTAGAGGCCAGGAGAATTTCTTGGGAGGAGCGAAGGTTGCGGGAGGGACTATATCTTGAGATTAGTGAGGAGATGTATGGAGGAGACAACTCGTGGAGGGCTTTGTATGTTAGAGTCAGGAGTTCGAACTGGATCCTCTGGGTAATGGGTAACCAGTGGAGAGAATGGCACAGTGGGGCTGCATCGGAAGAGCATGTGGAAAGGTGAATGAGGCAGGCCGCTGAATTTAGAAGGGATTGGAGAAGTGCTAGCCTGTTTTTTGGTAGGCCACAGAGCAGGGTGTTGCAGTAGTCTAGGCGGGAGATGATTAAGCATGAACAAGCATTTTGGTGGCTTCTTGTGTGAGGAAGGGACGGATACGGAATATATTTTTGAGCTGGAAATAGCAGGTGGTGGTTAATGAGGCAATGTGAGGTTTAAAGGAGAGCTCTGAGTCAAGTATAACCCCCAAGCAGCGGGCCTTAGTGGTTGAGGTTATTGGGGTGTTGTCTACCGTTATGGTTGCAATTGGTGGGGGTGAAGATAGCGATGGTGAAAAAATCACAATTTCCGTTTTAGTCATGTTGAGTTTGAGGAAGCGGGAGGACATGAATGCAGAAATGGCACGTAGACAGTCGGGGACTCTGGATAGTAGTGAGGACAGGTCAGGAGCTGAGAGATAGATTTGGGTGTCATCCGCATAGAGGTGATACTGGAAGCCAAAATAATTAATTAGTTGTCCCAGGCCACGGGTGTAGATTGAGAAAAGAAGTGGCCCAAGAACAGAGCCTTGAGGTACACCAACAGACAGTGGGTGTGGAGAGGAATTGGTGTTAGAGAATGAGACAGTGTAAGAGCGTCCAGAGAGATAAGAGGAGATCCAGGAATGTGCTTGTCCCTTGATTCCTAAAGATGTCAGTGTCTGCAGAAGCAGAGCATGATCAACCGTGTCAAAGGCAGAGGAAAGGTCAAGGAGTATTAGAATGGAGAACTGGCCTTTGGATTTAGCTACCAGTAGGTCATTAGCAACTTTCGTGAGGACAGTTTCAGTGGAATGGTGTGTGCGGAATCCAGATTGAAAGGGGTCAAGTAAGGAGTTGGTAGAGAGAAAGGCAGACAATTCTGAGTGGATGTGACGTTCCAGCAGTTTAGAAGCAAATGGGAGGAGAGAGACAGGACGGTAGTTGGATAGAGAAGTTGGATCAAGGGAGGGTTTTTTGATTAGTGGTGTGATTATAGCTTGTTTGAATAAGGAAGGAAAAGTGCCAGTGGAGATAGAAAGGTGAATAGAGTTGTTAGAGCGGGATTAAAGGAGGAGGAAAACTGGGGGATTAGATGAGAGGGAATAGGGTCCAGGGCACAGGTAGTGAGATGCGCTTTGGAGATTAGTGAGGAAAGACACTGTTCAGTTAGTGTGGTGAAAGATGTTAGAGTGGGAGAGTGGTCTTGTGGAGCAGAGGGAAGGCAGCTAGTGGTGGGCGAGGGTGCAGGTGGACAGAAGGAATTTATAGGTGACGATTGAGCTGGTAAAAGTGGTTGCGTGTTGAAGCTATTACGTATTGCATCAATCTTGCTTGTAAAGTATGATGCAAAGTCGTCGGCTGACAGACATGTGGTAGGGGGAGGAGGTGGGGGACGAAGTAGGGAGTTAAAGGTGTTGAACAATTGTTTTGGGTTGTGGGACTGTGAGGAAATGAGCGAGGAGAAATAAGACTGCTTAGCAGAGGTGAGGGCATCCCTGAGCTCCTGCATAGTTTGTTTATAGTGATTGAAGTCCTCTACAGCAGTGCTTTTTCTCCAGCACCTTTCTTCCACCCTGCTTTACTGAAGGAAGCAATCATCAGGCCTCTCCTCAAAAAACCCTCCATGGACCCAGATGCAATGACCAGCTACAGACTTGTCTCTAACCTTCCCTTTCTGGGTAAGCTAATTGAAAAAGCCGTATACCTCCAGCTAAAAGTCGAAATCCTACAAAATAACACTTATGACTCATTCCAGTCTGGCTTCAGGAAACATCACAGCACTGAAACTGCCCTCATCCAAATATGCAACCATCTGCTCATGGCAAGAGATAGAGGAGAGTGCTCCATCCTGATATTGTTAGACCTTTCTGCAGCCTTTGATACAGTTGACCATGACATCTTGTTAAGCAGGCTACAGCAATACTGTGGCATTGATGGCATAGTTTTTCAGTGGTTCTAATCCTTCTTGAGTGGCAGAACCCAAAAAGTGTCTATTGGGCCCTTCCTGTCCACCTCTGTACCACTTAAGTATGGGGTGCCCGAGGGTTCAATCCTCTCTCCCCTGCTTTTCACAATTTACATGTTACCGCTTGGAAAACTAGTCCAAAAACATGGCCTGACATACCACTGCTATGCGTACGACACCCAACTATATATTTCCTTCAAGCCTGGTGTGACCGACCCAACTCCAACTATAAACGCCTGCTTACGCGAACTACAGTAATGGATGAGTGACAATTGGCTGAAACTAAATGCAGACAAAACTGAAGTCCTTCTGATCAGAGGGCAGAGCATGATAACAAAACAACTTAACTTGCAGTCTTCACTACTGGGAATAGGAGGCACGGATCTACACAGCTCTGATCATGTGCGTGGCCTGGGAGTTCTAATTGATGGGGATTTAAACTTCAGAACTCACATCTCTGCTGTGTTGAAAACATCCTATTTTCACCTGAAGAACATCGCAAAAATCAAGCACCTCATCCCCCCAGAAGATCTACCAACCTTAGTTCATGCCTTCATCACATCCCAACTGGACTACTGCAATGCTCTCTACACTGGCCTTCCAAAAAAGCACTTGAACCGCCTACAGCTGATACAGAATACTGCTGCCAGACTATTAACCAACCAACCCGTCACTGCCACATAACACCAGTCCTGCACTCCCTTCACTGGCTACTTATAGAATGGAGGGTCCTATTCAAGCTTGGCCTACTGACATTTAAATCACTAAATAATATGGGCCCTGGATACATGAAAGAAATGTTACAGCTGCGTAGCAATCCCCGCAATCTCAGATCCACAGGTTCTAATAATACCCATAATAATAATCCACAGGTTCTAGTCATACCCAGAGTCCACCTGGAAACTTTTGGTCCCAGAGCCTTCTGTCATGCTGCTCCTACGTTTTGGAATTCCTTACCTCAACAGATCAGGACAGCTCCATCTCTGGACGTATTTAAATCCAGACTGAAAACCCACCTGTGCAGTTTGACATTTGCAGAAATATAACTTTTGTTGTGTGAATACTTCACCGTAATACTAACTAATGAATCTGAGAGAGCCTAAGTGCTTTGAGTCCTATGGGAGAAAAGAGCTATAGAAATGTTATTGTATTGTATTGTATTGTATTGTATCGTTATAAAGAATAAAAGCCTTGCTGAGAATCCCCTATGAAGAGATGGACTAGTCCAAAACCAGATTTCTACTACCTACTGTAAGTGACAGCAACATAGGAGAAAAGTAATCTATTGCTCATTTGACTCTGGAAAAAACGTACTTCTTATGTGTCTATGTTTGCACATATTTTAAATTGTACAATTTTCACCATAGTGCCCCTTTAAGGCAGATTGGCGGGCGTTCGTATCGGCAGGTCATTTTTAAGTCTGGCTTTCGTAAGTCGGGGACTACCAGTACAACTGATACATGATGGCTCATGGTTGTCTGTTGTGATAAAAAGGTGGGAGAGTGTTTCTGGACAGAAGAAAGATAGTGTGGCACTTCCCCTTTAAATGTGTATATATTGGTCATTGAAGAATCACAGTGGTAAGCATAAACTCACAACAGCCTGTATATTTCTTCTACAACTTGCCCCATTCATTAGGTAGGAAGATAGCAATCAAATCTTGTAGCAAAGAGGAACAGAGGAATGTGCACCTTCTGTCTTAACCATGTACGGTTTATTGCAAGTGTCCAAGTATTGTGGTGATATCAAGAACAAGCAACCATCGGTGTACCTTGATCATCGCTGTGCAGGCTGTCGGTGGAGGAGGTGGGGGAGAACAGTGGGCCTAGCGATGGCCATTTTGCGTTCTTCTGGACACTTGGTCACACTGCTTTCCACTGAAGATTCAGAGTAACTCAGCGTGACCAAGCGTCCAGTAGGAAGCGATATGGACATCGCTAGGCCCACCGTTCACCCTCACCTCCTACCTCCTCCACCGACAGCCTGCACAGCGATGATCAAGGTACACCAATGGTTGCTTGTTCCTGATATCACCACAATACTTGTACACTTGCAATAAACCGTACATGGTTAAGACAGAAGGTGCACGTCCCTCTGTTCCTCTTTGCTACAAAAAAAAAGGATGGGAGAGGTGTCATAGTTTGACCTAAGAGAGTTGTGTCTTTTACAATATGCTGGGTACAGTGTACCACCCTCAAACAAACAAAAAATCTATACAGGCAGCACGGTGGCATAGTGGTTAGCTAACTCCCCTTGCAGTGCTGGGTCCCCGGTTCGAATCCCAGCCAGGTCAACATCTGCAAGAGGTTTGTATGTTCTCCCTGTGTCTGTGTGGGTTTTCTCTGGGCACACCGGTTTCCTCCCACATCCCAAAAACATACAGATAAGTTAATCGGCTTCCCCCTAAAAATTGGCCCTTGACTACGATACGTACACTACACAATACATACATAGACATAGGACTATGGTAGGGATTAGATTGTGAGATCCTCTGAGGGACAGTTAGTGACTAGACTATGTTTATATACTTTGTACAGTGCTGCAGAAGATGTCGGCACTATATAAATACTAAATAATAATAATAATAATAATAGAGGTTGTCCTCAATCTCTGAAGGCAGACTTACGAACCACCCACTGCTATGAACGTTTGATTCTGTAGGAACAAGTCTTTTTTTTTTTGCAAAAAGACCTTCTAGTTTTTGAGAAAATCATCGATTAAAATCACTGTGTGCACATGGGTACAGAGGTGACACAGTGGGGGGACAAAGAGGGATATTGAAGGCAAGGGGCAACAGAGATGACACAGAGGGGGACACTGGAGGCACAGGGGGGCGTAGAGGAGGCACAGGGGACAGAGATGGCACAGTGTTCCGACTGAAGACAGATTCAGGTTAAGAATGAATCTGCAGTCCCTATCTCATGTGTTAACTGTGGACTAAATGTAGTAAATTCTACAAGTAAAGGCAGTCTCTCCAAGTTCTTTTTAGTGTATTTTCTCTGAAGAACCACCCGTCCATCACCATACATAATCTTGTATTGTAAGTGCTTGTTTATCTACTTTAATATCAAGGAAAAGGACACCATGTTGCAAATAAAAAAAAAAGAAAAGAAATCTGAATTACTGTAATTTGTCTGGAGCTCATTTAAGATCTCATTAATGATCTTATTTACAGTAATGATGTGACGGCATAAAATAAGATAATCTTTTGTCTGGCAAGCAAAAATGACTTGGCCTATATCGTATGTCCCTATGAACTCGGTGTTCTGTTCAAACAATAGTGAGGTCACACTGGCTTCATTAACTCCGAGCAAGTGCAGCAAAAGAAGCCGCCTCTTGTTTTTATTCTTAATGTGAAATTAATGCTTTCTCTACAAAAAGGGAGAGAGTTAACTGCTGGTTTTATCAATATAACATTATACCTTGTAATGACAGTTGCTCTGGGATTTATTTGAAAAGAAATGCTTGATTTATGATTCATATATTATAGCTCTACATTTGTATGAAGAAGACTAATGAGATTATGCGACTCCATTGAAGTGACATTTTTATTATTTTTGCATTACTCTGTTTTTTTTTAAATTGTATGCCTTAATTACTGAGTTGAGAATTAAATGTGATGGAACAAGTCTGCATAAATCCTCTATAGACTCAAATATTGTGAAAAGATTTTACATGGCTCTTTGATGCATTACAGATAGATTAGTACCTCAGAAACTTATAGCAACAATGCAAAAGTCTTGTATTTACAGAATATTTCAGAATGTGTTCAGATTCTGCCAATATGAAATTTATGTGGCACTTTAAGGATAACTGTACTTATGAGCGAGGAAGGGAATTTAAATTTGCCAAAGGCCATTCTCAAAATAACCTAATATTATGCATAGCATGGTGTGACTCTTTACCCTGCTTCTGCAGTCTGCTAACAACAAGGCTAACAAGACTAAAGCTCTGCATCAGAAACAAGAATGCTGCTACTGCTGCTGCTGCTTGTCAGCTGCTTGCTCACTCTACATGTGGACAAAGGGGCAATCCTCTGAGCTACCACACCACTCTCCAGTGGCAGGCTGAGAACACGATAGTGATTTGGTGCTGGAGTTGACTGAGGATGGAAAGCACTGACCTCCATAAAAACTCTCAAGAAAAATGATACAGATTCACAGTATGAAATTCACACTACCGGATTATTAATAAAGGCCATAGTCATGTGGAGAGGTTTACTTACACTTTAAAGACTAAAGATGTTAATCAAGTGTTCTCTGTGCAAGATATTATGCACAACTTCTAGCCCACCACCTGCACAAATTAAATAGATTAAATTTGTAGGAAGAAATAAAACCAAAGTACTCTTTGCAGACCCCAAATGCCTGATCTTATGACATTTTTACTTGTTTGCAATAGGCCCTAACCCAGACTTTTGTGCTGCATTTTCCTCCATCTATTTGCGGATTCCAAAGCAAGAGAGGCAGTAAAGTCAACTCCAATTCATACCTCCAACTAAAGGACCACAATCACAAAAAAATAAAAAACTTGCAAATAAATTATACATTTCTCCAAGAGTACAATGCACAAATTATTTTTTACTATGTTGCAGTCGGCTACAGTAGGTAGTAGACTAGTCAAAAACCTGATAGATCTGTTAGATTTTCAATACATGAAAGTGGCATAAGAAAAAGGTAATTTATGGTGCTTTTTCCTCTGGAGAACATTTTATATGTATGTATTTAAAATTTCAGAAAACGTGTCCATTTATGAGCAAATCACAATATTAAATACTTAACGCAGGAAGAAGTGAAGGCAAGATAAATTAAAAATAGACAAGGCACCTGGCCTGGATGGCCTGCACCCTTGGGTCCTAAGGGAATTAAGTTCAGTTATAGACAAACCCCTTTATCTTATCGTTTGTGACTCTCTTTCAACTGGCAGAGTCCCAGTGGATTGGCGTACAGCCCACATTTTCCCATTATTTAAGAAGGGCAAAAAATTAGACCCAGGAAATTATAGACCTGTAAGCTTAACATCAGTTGTATGCAAACTATTTGAGGGGTTACTAAGAGATATTATACATGACTTCATAGTAGAAAATAATCTTATTTCTCAGCATCAACATGGGTTTACTAAAGACAGGTCCTGTTTGACTAACATGCTCAGCTTTTATGAAGTAGTGAACGCTAATGTGGATATAGGGAATGCTGTAGATGTGATATACTTGGACTTTGCAAAGGCCTTCGACACTGTTCCCCACAAAAATCTGGTGCAAAAATTGAGGATGCAAGGACTGGGGAAGAGTCTGTGTGCATGGATAGAGAACTGGCCAATGGACAGAAAACAAAGAGTTGTTTTCAATGGATCATACTCAAAATGGGTGACTGTTAGCAGTGGGGTCCCACAGGGGTCTGTACTTGGTCCAGTGCTCTTCAATTTATTTATTAATGACCTAGTAGATGCAGTAGTAAGCAATGTTGCTATTTTTGCAGATGATACAAAATTGTGCAGAATCATCAACTTGCAGTAAGATAGGGACATATTGCAACAGGATCTGGATAGGATGGCTATATGGGCACATAAATGGCAGATGAAATTCAATGTTGAAAAATGTTAAGTCATGCATTTTGGTCGTACCAATGATCTAGCACCATACAAAATAAATGGGATACAGTTGAGGGCATCAAACTTGGAGAAGGACTTAGGAGTACTCATCAACAGGAAGTAGTTATGGCAAATTATATACCTGCATTTAAAGGGGGCTTAGATGCTGTCCTTGCGTTGAAAGACATCCATGGCTACAATTACTAGGTAATGCCTAATGATGTTGATCCAGGGATTTTATTTGATTGCCATCTGGAGTTGGGAAGGAATTTGTTTCCCTTTTGAGGCTATTTGGACCATGCCTTGTAAGGGTTTTTCGCCTTCCTTTTGGATCAACAGGGATATGTGAGGGAGCAGGCTGGTGTTGTACTTTGTTCTCTGGTTGAACTCGATGGACGTATGTCTTTTTTCAACCCAAATAACTATGTAACAAAAATGTGTATTTTCCTGGTAAATCTGGAGAGCGGAAGGAGAAGGGGGAGTGTCCTGACCTGTTTCACAGGTGCT
The DNA here is from genome assembly GCF_040937935.1 of Hyperolius riggenbachi. Classification (NCBI taxonomy): domain Eukaryota; kingdom Metazoa; phylum Chordata; class Amphibia; order Anura; family Hyperoliidae; genus Hyperolius; species Hyperolius riggenbachi. The sequence continues at coordinate 366,536,563 of NC_090647.1, read as the reverse complement.
AAAAACCTGTCAATTAGTGTCATAAACCCTGTTAGCATTACTTTTCAGACAACAAATGCTGGGTCTAATTTAAAGTAAATACATATAATAATTCACTATTGGATTTCATTCTGACCACAAAGAAAGCTGACAAGCGTCATTGACTTTAAAGACACACTTTAAAGGGAACCTGAAGCGAGGAAAATTATTTAAAATAACCACATGACGTAGCTGCAAATGAATATTACATACTAACCTCACCATCAGTTCCTCTCAGAAGCTCACCATTTTTTTTTCTTACAGTGATCCCTTCCAGTTCTGACAATATTTTGTCAGAACTGAAATATACCAGTTGCTGACAGTTATATATCAGCAGCTGTCAGTTATAACTGAATATACAAGGTAATGTCCATGTTTCCCTATGGCTCAAGTGGGCAATATTACAGTTTAACAGTGTGCTGACTAGGAAGCTGTTAGGGGGTAATGGCCATTTTTAAAATGGAGGATGGAGAAATCCACACAGTGGACAAACAGGATGCAGGAGAGGAGAAAACGATTGAGGAGTAGACTACACAGGAAGTAAGTTTGACCTGTGTATGGTTATTTTGACTTTTTATTTTCAGTTCAGGTTCTCTTTAAAGGAAAACTAAACTGAGAAGGATATGGATTTTTCCTTTTGAAATAATACCAGTTGCCTGACTCTCCTGCCGATCCTGTGTCTCTAATACTTTTAGCCACAGCCCATCAACAAGCTTGCAGATCAGGTGCTCTGACTGAAGTCAGACTGGATTAGCTGCATGCTTGTTTCAGGTATGTGATTTAGCCACAAGTACAGCCAAAGAGTTCAACAGAACTGACAAGCAACTGGTATTATTTAAAAGCAACAATCATATCCCTCTCAGTTTAGGTTCCCTTTAAATTCCACATATTTTAGAAGTAGGCTTGAGATTAAGGTCAATGGGGTCTGCCGAGAACATCTGCTAACGTTTGTTCACGGTGTTCATCAAATTAGCGAGTCACAGTCCCACGTAGTGATGTGGCCTTTTAAAATACATATTCCAAGTTGCTGCTGCTACACACATACACACTGTGTAAACATTTTACATAGATCTATGTTACTATGTACTGAACTATATTTACACTTAAGAGCTACAATTAAACTTTGGAGTCAGTGGATGGTACTAGATTTCCCTTCCTGTATGGTTTCCCTTCATGACAGAGTGATACACTAATCCATATTCCCCTCCAGGACAATACTCATGTTGACACTGTAACATCTTGGATCTGAGTTTGAAACGATACTTATTCCTTGTAATAGTCCCTGTGATATTGAATTTATTTATGTTATGTTACATTAAAAATTTCACTTACCGTAATTCACCTTTGAGATCCTGCAGCATAACATCTAGTTTAGTAAATAATGCTGCTGGAGCAATAAATTATGTATATGTAGTTTTGCTTTGATTTCTGCACAGAAAGAGTGCTATATTTGTTTTATATGAACTAGACCTGTCCAAAGCTGAGAACAGTTGTGAGGCTGTGTCCTCAAACCAGCAGGTAAAAAAACGCAGAAAAGCTTAGAATAGCCACAGAAGGCTGCTGATTCCAACAGAGGTGCATTTTTCAGAGGCTTAAATTCAAAATATAAAACTAAAAAAAAGTATATATGCACTTGAAAAAAACTTACATTTACCACAAAAAAGTCTGAATTTAAAAAACTGTGGCACTTGTTTTTGCGCTAGCAGGGAAGAGCCGGTGCAAGGCATTGAGCATCACTTTTTATGTGAACAGGCCCTTATGGGGACCCAGTAGAAACTAAGTCTATGTGTAAACGTGGAACTTGTAGTTTACAAGATTAAATGGATAATAGAATAGAATGGATAATAGAACCTCAATCAGTTTGATATGAGTCAGGCAAGGTGGATAGATACACGAATGCAGGCAACTAAATTTATTGTCCAGCTATATATTTATTGTCCAGCTATATATTTATTGTCCAGCTATATATTTATTGTCCAGCGCTGCGTAATATGTTGGCGCTTAATAAATACAATAAATAATAATAATAACTAAAGCTCTGCAATGAGCTAATAATATTGGAAAGTATTGTTCCAGAGGAAATATTTATTGCCCTGTTCCGTGTTGGGTTTAGCCAGATTAAACCACTGCTCAAAACTGTAGATTTCTACAAGGTACATCTGAATTGGAATGTCTTTCTAAATACTATTTGAGTCTCTGAAGACATTTACCAAGTATCTTTTCTTCACTGTGTCTAGAAAGTCATACAAGCTACCATATTTGCTTTGCTTCCATTTTCAGCTCTTCATAGGTGAACAAGCGCGCACAAAGAGAACACAAGGTGAAAGGAAGAGGCAGAGAGGAGGCACAGGGGGGACAGGTGGAAGATAGAGGGCCACAAGGGGACAGGAGGAGGCACAGAGGGGCATAGGAAAACAGGTGGAGGACAGAGAGTGGGACACTGGGGAAAAGTGGGGACATAGAGGGGAACAGTATAGTCAGAGACACTGTTGGCACAGAGGGGTGGGGGGGCACTGGTGGCAAAGAGAAAGGCACAGTGGGAGTCTGGAGTCACAGGGATGGGGGCAAAGGTGACATAGTATTCCAACATCCAAACAAGATCGAGTTAAGAACAAACCTACAGTTACCATCTTGTTTGTTAAAACAGGACTACCTGTATATGTCTTGTCCTGTGTTATTTGGCAATTTATATGAAATGATAATTGATCAGATTAAATCTAAAATTCCATGTGTGGGTCAACTACATAATATCTTTATGTAAATACAATGTAAATCTATAAGTCTGAGTACGTGCTTATGCCTCATTGCAGTTACATATCTTTGAAACAACAGATGCAGCAGTAAATTAAAAAAAAGGGAAAACAGAATCCTGAATGACCCCAATATGTTATTTCCTTTCACAGATTTGCTTATTTTTCAGAAATAAGTATAATTTCCCAGTTGATAAGTGTCAGTCTGCTTTTTACGGGGAGTACTAAACCACATCAAGAGGGATTATATTTGCCTCCTAATTACCATAAAAAAGCTCAAGAATAATTTCAACAGAGACTTGTCATTGTGTTACACAAGGGAAGGAATGGCATCGGAAAGGTTTAAAATAAACACTGAAAAATGTTTATCCCGTCAGCAAAAAGTCGGATTTCCATGTTTTCGGTGACTGGAGAAGAAAAGCTTTAAAGGCTGTCACATTTACACAATTAGGGACTATGAATGGATTAGATTATAGCTCCCTCAATAAGCCACTTCACTTCTAGTCTTTTCATGACAGTATTTTTCATTCTGCACAAGAGAAACTCAGCAGTGCCATTATATATAAATATCTCATAAACTACAAGCAAAAGAAAATATTATACATCAAATTTTAAACAAAAAGTTTTGGCAAATGCAAGACACAGTAAAGTGCAGGCAACTGGACACTCAAAACTGTGAACTCAACATAGACAAACAATCAGCTGTCTGTCACTTTGGACCGTTAAATTGAGCCTCCCTGACAAAATAGTATACAGTATGTGTCACCTTCAATGCAGATGATAAAATCAAATGAATGCTGCACAGTTATACCAATACTAGCTTGTAGCCATTAATGGAATTGCACTGAACTATGGATAGTGAAGTGGTATCATTGTAACAAGACAAGAAACAGAAGATTTATATTGTACGTTTCTCTTGGCGGACTCAAAGCACTTTTGGGTTGCAGCCACTTAGGGCATGCTACACAAGCGAGCAGTATCTTTATGGGGCCTTGCCCAAAGACTCCTTACTTCCTGACCAAGATGAGAAGACTATATGGAACTGCTGTTCTCACATCAGAAGCCTCTTTGGGTGGTGGAACAAGGAACACAGAGTAGATATAGCTAGTAATAGGTTAACCAAGGATCAACCAAAAATTAGCTGAGCTGCCGTACAGTGAAGGTTGAAATCCAAAGGCTAAGGGAAGCAACCCAGAAAGAAAACCAATGTGCCTGGAAGCTTTAGGTGGAAGCATCATTACCAGGATTGGGTGTTGAAGGCTAATAACCAATACAACTTAAATCAAATTATTACTGAAACTAAAGCAAAGTAAATCTGAACCAAGATGAGAAGAGCAGAGAATTATATTCAGGGCCAGCGTTTCCACAGAGGTAAAGGGGGCAATAGCCCCAGGGCCCCAGAGCCTCTAGGGGCCCCTAAGGTGTGTGTCCCCTCCACTCCAGCTATGGTGTACGTGCCTGCAGGGAATGAGGAAGAGAAGCGCCATGGGGAGAAGTCTAGAGTGTAGAGTATGGTGCTGCCTCCTGTGTCCTGCCTGGATTCGGTAAGACCCCAATCAGTGTACACTCTGCAAGGGAAAGGAAGAGGGGAATAATGGGGTCTTCAACAATGCTTTTGGGGACATTTGATGGACAACTAATGATTTTGTGTGACTGGGAGTGTGGTGGGATGGATTGCTGGGGGACCGCAAGTTACTTTTGCCCCAGGGCCCCATTCTGGCTAAAGCCAGCCCTGGTTATATTAGTCATTAGCTGAATTAAGAATAAACAGTCGGTGACATAGAAATAAATAATATTGAATGTTTTCCCTTGAAAGCTAGTATGGTACTAATAATGCTCATATGAATCTAAATAGCACAGGTTTAAATTTGAATATATTTGAGATGCTTTAAGGTCTAATTTGTTTGAAAAACCTATCTTTACATCCAACCGAGTGTTACAAATGTATGTGTATTAAATTAAATTTAATTATCAATAGAGCCACACACTAGACATGCTAAAACAAATTAAAACCAGGATAGCAACCTCCTCTTGCAAGGGGGTGACCAAACAAACAAGACCGCCTCACAGGAGAAATCCCTTGTGACTGCACAACTCCCCTCGAATGGGCCATCTAGATCTAAAGAGGGAAAAGAAAAACCCAGGTCAGAAAGGTATATAAGTGAGTGAATGACAGCAAAAGCCCTGTGTGAAGTTAATTAAAAATCTGTGATAATTAAATCAATATACCATGGAAAAAATGCAGTAGTTGGTCTTAAATATTCTCATATATGGAGAATAATGTGACAGGCATAACGTTAACAATAGTAATAACATAACCAGCCGGGTCAATTAATGGAAATCCTCGGCTGTATGCATTGCTGCGTGTGACCAAAATACATATTGTCACTCTCCAACCTTTGAAATCTTCAAACAGTCCCTCAAAACTTACTTTTTTGGAAGAGTATACACTGTAACTTAGACCATTCCCCTTCCATCCTCTGGCCAAGTTATACTCCTTACTAGATAACCTAAAACCACACCGCCTCTTGATATGCGCATATTGTATTTACTACCCCACCTCTTGTTCCTTCTCCCCCACTGATTACTTTAGATTGTAAGCTCACAAGGGCAGGCCTCTCTCACCCTTTTGTGTCTTAGAAATTCTTATTAATTGTGTATCGCGCAATGTGTTATACATTTTATTTATCATGTTACTTTTGCACCTGTAATTACTAATTTTGTAATTTTTACCAGTATCTATACTTGGTGTGCACCACGTAATATGTTGGAACTTTGTAAATTAATAATAATAATAATAATAATATCATGACACATACATATCCCTATTTTGCCAAGAATACATTAATGAAAACAATGATCTTAATATATAAAATACCATGCTTTTATTGGGAACAATCATCTTTACATACAAAATATGAACATTATACAATTACAGAAAAAAACTTTTGTCTCAGCTTGAATGCTTGAGGTCTTGCTTCCCTTGATCATGTTGCTGAGTTTCAGGTCAGTTGTCCATATATTGTGGTAAATTTGAATTGCTATGGAAGAAAGAAAAATGGGCTGATGACTCCTTTAATAAGGAGACCCTCTGAGCTCCCCATTGGTCAGTCTGTGCAGCACTGGTTCTCTCGCTTTCAGAGTGCATATTTCTGTCTTGAGTATGAAAGTCATTTGTTTGGTGCCACCTGCATGCCACCCTCATCCCTTTTAGACCATAGTTGATAGTCCACATCCAGTTATGTGCTGTACATATGCCAGCACAGCTATACCATGTCTCAACATCCACATATCAGTTATATGATACAAAATGGGATGATTGTGTTCATTGTATAATAAAATAATTTTATTTGCCTAGCTCTAAGTATATGAATCAACATCTATAGTCTCGCTATGGCTGCAAAGGGATCCATTCTCCCATCCTTGCTGTTTACTCCCTCCCATGAGATATAACATTGCAAGCAAAGCTTTGTGTTAAATTAGTGGCTAATTATGTACCTAAATTATTGCATTTGCATAATTAGCACATATATTAACATTCTTTGATCCAATTTTCAGCAGCAGTAAATACTATTCCCCCTCCAAGTTATAGCAACTTGGGGGGTGGCACGTAATTCGAGGTCCGGCTTATGCCGGCACCCGAATTACCGCAGTCTATTGCATTGCAGCCAAAGCCGCGCTGATGCAAGAGACTAGGTGGCACACAATATGCACTGAGTTGAGCTGCTTCATTTACCACAGCTTAGGGCTCTAATGTGCAACAAGCAAGTATGGCAGAAGTGCTGTTCAGATCATGTATGAAACTGGTAAAGATAGAGGCGCCAAAATAGGATAAAATGGTTAAAAACTGTTTAAAAAGGAGGAGGTGGGTGGATCCACTGTCCTCACTAAAAAGACCAGGCTAAATCAAGCCGTAAATTCCTATTTAGTGAGGACAGTGGATCCACCCACCTCCTCCTTTTTAAACAGTTTTTAACCATTTTATCCTATTTTGGCGCCTCTATCTTTACCAGTTTCATTCATATCTTGTCCACCCTAGGTGGAGGGGTGTTTCCCCATATTTCTTTTCTATAGAGAGCGACTTTTTATGCCTGAGTGGGGTCAGGTAAAAATTCTCCCCACCTGCCATTTCAGTGGTCGCCTGCGTGGTGACCCACACTTGTGAGTATATTCTCATATAAATATTTTTCCACATTGGCTGAACATACTGCACCAGATTTGGCTCTCGGTTTTTTGTCTTTTTGTTTTTGTCTTTCAAGCACATGTTCAGATCATGTGTGCTGTGCTGCGCTACGCAGCAGTGCAATGCGCACACTGCTGCATGCATTTCCTGGCCAAGCGCAGCACTGACCTATTCTAGTGAATGGGATCAGCGGCACAGCAAACAGCAGTGCAGATGGCATACAATTGTGCGCGTTTTGTCCCGATCGCATGGCCAGTCTGCATCAATGATGTGAACGAGCCCTTATTGTAAAGTATTTGCATTGACCCCTATAAAACAGAATGTGGTTCCCAACACAAAGCTCAGCGGTACATCTGTACAGTTACTGTGGGTAAACTGAAGTGATCAGGAAAGATTCTTTCAATCAACTTTTTAACAGAATGTATAAAGCATGTGCTCACGCATGTGAAGCCGGCATCATCTGATACATGCATGTAGCTCTATCTACAGTGGCGCCTGGTGCACCAGGCCAACCAGGCGGTCGCCTGGAGTGCTGTTTGGGAGGGAGGCACTGCTGCGGGGGGGGGGACGCGCCCCCCTGCCAGATTGTGAGACCCCCAAGGTGGTGAACTGGCTTGCGGCGTCTAATAGACGCCGTGCCAATTCACCGGCCGCACCCGGCAGCTCACCTCAGCCTGCAGGAGTCTGTGGTTTCCAGCAGGCTGAGTAGGGCTATGGGAAAATGGAGTCTGAAGCCCTGCACTGGAGACTATTTGTGTCTTCAGTACAGGGCTTCGTGTGCCATCTTCCCGTAGCCCTGCTCTGCCTGTCAGCACGGGAGTTTCACAGACGGAGTGCTGCACAGAAGATTGAGTAAATGCTTTTATTTACAGCTTGAAAAACACAGAAGTAAAACCGAGAGCCCGATATGGTGTAGTATCTCAAACAGTTGTTGGTGCAATGTAAGACAGTATAATATTATACTCACAAACACGGGTCGCCGCAAAGGCAACCACTGGATAAGCAGGTGGGGAGAATTTTAACCTGACCCCACTTAAGTAATAAAAAGTCGCTCTCTGTGGACAGGAAGAAAAATGGGGATACACCCCTCCACCCAGGGTGGACTAGATAAATTGCGAGATAGGTATAACAGAGGCGCCAAACAAGAGTAAAATAATTAAAATCCGTTTAAAAAGGGGGTAGTTGGTGGACTCCCCACCTTCTGGTAGACAAGAACCAGACAATAAGACGTTACTATTGTTACTGTAATTTATAGTAATGTCTCATTACTCCCCCCTTTTAAACGGATTTTAATTTCTTGTTTGGCGCCTCTGTTATACCTATCTCTTGCTTTTTTTTTACAGGTTCAGCACCAAGTATATTGGAGGAACTAAAGGGAAGGAGTGGGGTTAGAGGATATCTGCTTAGGTGTATTTTCTGGTAAAACACTGCTCACATTACATGTATTTTCTGGTAAAACATTGTCACATTACAATTATTTTCTGGTGAAACATTGCTGCATTATGATTATTTTCTGGTGAAACATTGCTTCATTACAATTATTTTCTGGTGAAACATTGCAGCATTACGATTTTTTTCTGGTGAAACATTGCCGCATTATGATTATTTTCTGGTAAAACATTGCCACATTATGATTATTTTCTGGTGAAACATTTATGCATTACGATTATTTTCTGGTGAAACATTGTTGCATTACAATTATTTTCTGGTAAAAGGTGTCCCCATTTTGATAATTTTCTGGTGAAACATTGCCGCATCACGATAATTTTCTGGTGAATCATTGCCGCATAATGATTATTTTCCGGTAAAACATTGCTGCATTACGATTATTTTCTGGTGAAACATTGCCGCATTATGATTATTTTCTGGTGAAACATTGCTGCAATACACTTATTTTCTGGTGAAACATTGCCGCATTATGATTATTTTCTGGTGAAACATTGCTGCATTACGATTATTTTCCGGTAAAACATTGCTGCATTACGATTATTTTCTGGTGAAACATTGCCGCATTATGATTATTTTCTGGTGAAAAATTGCTGCATTACGATTTTTTCTGGTGAAACGCTGCCCACATTACAATTATTTTCTGGTGAAAAATTGCTGCATTACGATTTTTTCTGATAAAACGCTGCCACGTTACGATTATTTTCTGGTGAAATACTGCCGCATTATGATTATTTTAATGGGGGGGCACCACGGGGGAAGGGAGGAGGGCGCCACAGGTTTTCTCGCTTGAAGTGACAAAATGGCTAGAGGCCATTTACATTCCCGTTTATCTGTTTTACATTCTTCTTCATGGTTCCTGGGAAATAGCCTTCCCTACTCCCACTGCAACTGTGTTTATTAAAGAAGACCTTGATGTATTTAGTTGATCCCAGAATTATTAGTTATTACCATTCATTTTCAAATACAATTTACCTTGCTTGTAATCTGCTTAAAGGACAACCAAGGTGAAAATAAACTGATGAGAAGAACAATTGTATCTATTCTCCTTCTTCTAAAAATGACCTTTTTTATTTATATTTGACTTTAGTTTTATTTTATATTTAAATCTAGTTTTTACTGCTTCATTGTCTCTGCTCAATGACACCTTCATTGAATTATGCTAGAGCTCAAATCTATGAATTATTGACCATTTTTATCTCTTTCCTGCTCCAGAAAGCCAATTACTGACAGGAAAGTATTTTATGGCTGTAATTACTTATCAGTGTGGGATATGCTGTAGTCTGACCAAGTCCGACCTGGTCCCGACCCAGATAGAAACTGTCATTTGCATACCTGATGTTTAACTTTTCCAGGCAGAGAAAGAAAAAAAGGAACACAGCTTAGTTATTTGTGTGCTTGGCACTGTACATACACATTTCTATCTCATCATGCCACATGTCACCTCGGTTGTCCTTTAAGGGCTGGAAGCCACTAGAGAGGTTTTTTTTGAACGTTTAGGGATCACTTTAAATTGCTAGCGATTTCCCTAATCCCTCTGCCAATGTAAATGGATGGGACAGATACCACTAGAGCAATTGCGATTAGGCAATTACAGGACATGCAGCATTGTGTGAGTGTTTCCATTCTAATGTATTGTATAGGAGCAGGGAAATTGCTCCCAAAATCGCTACGATTGTGATAACGCTTTGCGCTTTGTAGTGGATCCCAGGCCTTAGTAAATCACTAAAGCATACTGTTCTACTTATTTAATGACTCTGTATTGTAGCATAAGTTTGAGTTAGGCCAACAGTAAGCAACTTCTCCTAGTTTTAGCTGATCCATTCTATTGTCTCTTAGGCCACGTTCTCATCATCAAACACGGATGGCCGTGCGTTCAGTATGCAACGCGTACGAATGCATGCCATTTGCGTTTGTACACGTTGCGTGCCTGTTCTAATTCACTGAAAGCATGTATTCGCGGACTGCACTAGTCCGGAACAGACAATGCAGTCTATGCAATTTCTGATGTCGTAGGTGTCTGCCTCCTGCATGTGTTGCCAAAACATAGATGGCAACGCATGCAGTGTGAACGGGGCCTTAAGCTCCCTCAGATGTCTTTGAAGCTATCAGTCATGAATTTCACTTATAGTCTAACACCACTTTAATTCCAGATGAACAAGACAAAATGCAGCAATGAAATGCTGGGAGCACGATGCCAAACCCTTCTCTACTAAACACTTTTCAGTTGAAGAAAAGTGTTAAGCCTCAGCTAAACGAGTCGCTGGCCGCCGTCCGTCTGAACTGGCCCTTACAAAACTATCACCAAGTCAACTGATCATAAGAAAAAAGGCAATGAAGAGGCGACACACCACAGGCTTAATGCAATTAGCCTTGTATTAACAGGTTACACTTCATGCTATGGACTGTTTATCCTTCCTCGGGTGTATACCGGAGTCCATCACATGTAGTGTAACCTCAATACAAGCCTAATTGCATTAAGCATGTGGTTTACCGCCTCTTCGTTACCTGTTAGCTGAGTGAGTGGTCTGGGATTGGCAACCAGATTGAGGCATTTGCACCGGCTCCCAGGATTTTCATTCCTGTGTCTGTAGCCCCTGGACATCCTTGTGAATATACAGTAACTGATCGTAAGAGCTCTGCCACATACGCGCAACTCTGTGATCACATTAAAAACCTGTAAAGCCTACAGTCCAGGATTACAGGCAAAAGGAACTGGAACTTTTCTGATCAACATGTGAAGTACATTCTATGGGTAACCTGTATTCTGAAGCACCCATGTTAGAAAAGACAGGCTGCCTCTCTCCCTCACTGCCTCTGAAGATTTATGAGACTTCAAACACTCAAAGATCTGACACACCACAAAGATCAGGGCTGGCTGGGGATTATGAGATTAACGAAAGCGCAGATCATGTCATCAGCAGGACAGTATATCTGAGCTGGCTTTTTTGTTTGGACTGCAGACATTCCAAGTAGCAGTCAACATTATGTCATAGGTATGGGCAAAGAAACATAGCATGGGAAATAAAATGCTTTTACTCATTCACTTTGCAAATGTGAGGGAAGAATATTGGTAACATTATATTTCTCATGCAAAGCTTAATTTGAAATAAAATGGCTTCTTAATCTATGCCCATTAATCCTTAACTCAGAACCCATCAACTACTATTAATCATGTCTCATTGCATTAAACTGTTTTCATTGCATCACTTTACATCATAATAGAACACTTGGTAGTCCTCAGTGTATACTACATGCTCATTTTCATATAAGAGTTATAGAATAGTATCATGGTTCACAGAACATTATTCAGGTCTTAGAGGACCACTATCGTGAAAATGTAAAATTTAACATACATGTAAACACATACAAATAAAAAGTATGTTTCTTCCAGAGTAAAATGAGCCATAAATGACTTTTCTCCTACGTTGTTGTCACTTACGGTAGGTAGTAGAAATCTGACAGAACCAACAGGTTTTGGGCTAGCCCATCTCCTCATAGGAGATTTTAAGGGTTGTATTTATTTTCAAAAGCACTTAGTGAATGGCAGTTGCTCTGTCCAACTGCCTGAATAGTGTGCAGTGAGCTGGGAGGCTGGTCAGCATCATTGTATAAATCCTTTTCAGGGAGTGTCTTTATGAAGAATGAAGGCCATGCTGAGAATCGCCTATGGAGAGAAGGACTTGCCCATAACCTACCATAAGTAACAACAACATAGGAGAAAAGTAATTTATGTCTCATTTTACTCTGGAAGAAAAATACTTCTTATTTGTACATGTTTACACACATTTTTCAATTTTTCGTGATAGTGACCCTTTAACTTTGGAAAAAGCATGTTGTGATCAGTGCATTTATTGGTGAAATACAGTGCATGTCATTTCAGGCAATGAGCACCCTTCACCAGGTACTAACCTTGCCTGGAGACTTAACAGAAAAAGCAGTTTCTAGGCTACATACAGGTCCATAAATATATGGACAGAGACAACTTCTTTCTAATTTTGGTTCTGTGCATTACCACAACGAAACTTAAATGAAACAACTCAGATGCGATTGAAGTGCAGACTTTCACTTTTTCACTTTTGTATTATACATATTTGTTCTTATTTTATGGTTAAAGAGACTCTGTAATAAAAAAAAAGTTCCCCTGGGGGTACTCACCTTAGTAGGGGGAAGCCACTGGATCCTATCGAGGCTTCCCCTGTCCTCCTCCGTCCCACAGTGGTCTCATTGCAGCCCACTGAATGCAGGGCTGACAATTTGTCAGGCTGTGCAATATTTACCTTTCCCTGTTCCATCGGGGGCACTGTTGCGGCTCTCGGCTCAGACATAGGCAGAAATAGCAGATCTCAGTCGGGTCAGCTCTACTACGCAGGAGCAGGAGACTTGCGCCTGTGCAATAGAGCGGACCCAACCGGGATCAGCTATTTCCGCCTATTTCCGAGCCGAGAGCCGCTACTGTGCCTGTGCTGGAGCTGGGACCGTAAATATTTACATGCCCGCTGTTTGAAGGGGCACAGCGAGACCACCGTGGGCAGGGCCGGCCTTAGGTTTCACAGCGCCCTGAGCGAAACCTGATTTTGGTGCCCCCCCCCCCGTTTCGTCCTCTTTGCACGTGCGGTTGCGCGTACGCACACACTTTGGGATGTCCCCCATCTATCTGCCCCCCATCTCCTCCACTGGGCAATCCACCACAAACAATGCTGGGAATACACGGCTTGTTTTTGAGCCATTTAGATGGCTTGATAGATAGTTTCCGACATGTCCGATCTCCCGCTCGATCGTTTCGCTGCTCGATTTGTGACAGCACTGAATGGAAAAGATAAGAAAAACGAGCGGAAGATAAGAGAACCGACTGCAAAATCAAGCGGCGAAACGATCGAGGGGCAAAAATGAGCCGTGTATGCCCAGCATAATGCAGGCACCCCCAGCCACAAAACAAAAAACAGGCAGACAGCAGATCTATGCACGTATGCACACACACACTACACACTCACACTATACACACACACACACACACACACAATCTATACACACGGCCACACGCTACACACTCGCACACTCCATATACATGGCCACACGCTACACACTCGCACAATCTGAATACACGGCCACATGCTACACACGCACACAATCTACATACACGGCCACGCGCTACACACGCACACAATCTACATACACGGCCACGCGCTACACACGCACACAATCTACATACACGGCCACGCGCTACACATGCACACAATCTATATACACGGTCACACGCTACACACGCACACAATCTATATACACGGCCACACACTACACATACACAGCTAGACACACAGTCTATATACACAGCTACACAGACACACACACACAGTCTATATAAACAGCTACACACACAGTCTATATACACAGCCACACACACAGTCTATATACACACAGCTACATACACACTACACTACACTACACACAGTCTATATACACAGCTGCACACACACACTACACACAGTCTATATACACAGCCAGCTACACACACACACAGTCTATATACACAGCTACACACAGTCTATATGCACACAGCTACACACAGTCTATATGCACACAGCTACACACAGTCTATATACACACAGCTACACACAGTCTATATACACACAGCTACACACAGTCTATATACACACAGCTACACACAGTCTATATACACAGCTACACACAGTCTATATACACAGCTACACACACACACACACACACACACACACACACACACACACACACACACACACACACACTCTATATACACAGCTAAACACAGTCTATATACACACGGCTACACACACACACACAGTCTATATACACACAGCTACACACACACACACAGTCTATATGCACACAGCTACACACAGTCTATATACATAAAGCTACACACACACACACACACACACACAGTCTATATACACACACACACACACACACACACACACACACACTCACTACACACAGTCTATATATACACACAGCTACACACACTACATTCTAGCAGCGGCAGACAGGACAAGACAGTTTGTAGGAGCTTGCTCCAGAAAGAAAACGACACAAATTCTAACAGCCCACAAGAGGATTACCTCGCCACCTCGGACTGCTCCTCTATCCATCCAGCGTGCTTGAAGGGGCGGGGAGGGGGGCTGATAAGGAAGTCCGAGCGTTGGAGAAGTATGTCTCCTCCAGGTCCTAGTGCCCGCTTCTGCACTGGACAACAGCCTGCTCTGCTCGCAGTTTGTGCCCTATTTGTCCGCCTACTTGTTATTGCCAGAGGCAGGAGCGCCCCCTCCCCTGAAGCCGGCGCCCTGAGCGATCGCTCCGGTCGCTCAGGTCAAAGGCCGGCCCTGACCGTGGGACACAGGAGGACTGGTGAAGCCTCGGTAGGATCCAGAGTCTCCCCCCTCCTGAGGCGAGTACACAAATCCTCTTTAATGTCTAGCAAATAGTATACATTGCTCAAAACGTTTAGCATTTTAACATTGATATTTCATCAGTACAAGCATTGATCACATTATGTACTTTATATATAAGCTCTGGTTATTGTTCTTCTGTGAATAACCTATGCACTTGCTGTGGATCTGGTGAGCCTGGCTGACTCCCAACCTGGTATAATAGAAGAACACATTGAATGTCTAAAGTTTCTGCAAATTTTAATAGAATAGTAGCTGCGCGCTTTAACAGTGTTCATTTGCCATGTTCTAGGCCCACAGCTTGTTAACAGATTGCTGCAATATATTGCTTACTAACATTTGTTGGCCTTCAGGGACTGCAGGATGACTTTTACCAGAGAAAGAGCAAGCGTGTGAAGCTGCATTGGCTCATGTAAGTGTCTATCACTCACAGATCAGCATAGTTTCTTCAAGCCTCAAGATCATATCCCAGGATGTTTGAGCTGTGATGCTGTGGGGAAAGGTGTGGGAAATCAAATCCTCTGTGGAAACAGAGATGACTGAGAAGAGATATTATAGAAAGAGGGCTGAACTGCTGCATTTAGTCTGTGCTCCACTCTCACTTAGCTGAATTAACAAACTAGATTCTATCCACTGTAAAACATATTAAACTGGTACATTAAAATATTAACTTATTTAATTCCTAGAATCACTTTTGTGAGTGTTTTTTTTTATTTGGCTTTGATTGATGTTTGTTGCCGTATTTTTATAAAATGATTTATTCTTCAAACACGATCAGCTGATCAATTGCGATATTTCTTAGGTGGACTGTCTTGTCGGCTCATGGACACAGAACCATGCATGCAGCCAATGCTAGATGCAACACACAGTGGCCCTTATGTCATTAACTTTTTTCTCCTAGGTCAGTGGTTCCCAACCGGTGTGCCGCGACACATTCATGTGTCGCAACAGCACCCGGTATGTGTCGCCGCGTCTCCCTGCTCTGCCTCCTCCGCATTTGTCAGATTGCCTTTTTCCTCTGCTCAGTCTATGAGAGCAGGCTACAAGAAAAAAGCTTCCAACGTCCGTATTTGTAGACATTGTAGGCCATTTTTCCGTAGCCCTGCACTAACTACTTGGGCGAAGGCAGAGAAAATCAGCGAGGCAGGATCCGAGTGGGAACACTTGGCAGAGCAGAGGAGGAGGAGAAGGGTGTGGCTATGGAGGGGGTAAGTGAAAGGGGACCCACACCCTCTCTGCTCTAAAGATACCCAACAGCATAATAACAGCTTTTAAAGCTCACCTGAACCCAGAACATCCTCTCTGCTCTAAAAGATACACAACAGCATAATAGCAGTTATTATAGTGGACCTGAACTCAAAACATCCTCTTTGCTCTAAAAGATACACAATAGCATAATAGCAGTTATTATAGTGGACCTGAACTCAAAACATCCTCTTTGCTCTAAAAGATACACAGCAGCATAATGACCTTTAATAAAGTGGACCTGAACTCAGGTTGTCCTTTCTGCTCTTACACAACAGCATAATAACCTTTTGGCATATTGCCCCTGCAGCAACCTTACTGTACCAGCCCCATATTATCCCTGCAGCTCGTTGTGCAGCAGCAGCATTGTGTCCCTCCATCCCCTTCCCCCATTGTGCTGGCAGCAGCATATTGTCTCTGGGCCCCCCATTGTGTGAGCAGCATAATCATATTTTTTCTGCAGCCCCCCAATGTGCCAGCAGCATCAGCATATTGTCCCTGCAGTCCCCCCCCCCCCTCCACCCCATTGTGCCAGCAGCAGTCACATTGTCGCTACAGCCCTGCAAGGCTCTAGGCCTCATTTTCCAGTGATTTAATGATTATTATGCTTATTTTTCTATCATGTGATGTGTCACGGATATATGAATGTTTGGCGTGATGTGACATGTCATGGATATCTGAATGTTTGGCGTGATGTGTCACAACCTGGAAAAGGTTGGGAACAACTGTCCTAGGTGATATTTTCACCCTTTGTCAGTAAAAAAAAAGATCCTTTTTAACCCAAAGCATGCAAGAAAATCTGCATAATAATTTTCATAGTACTTTTTCAAGTCATTTTTGGTAGCTTTTCAATTGCACAGTGCTGAAAAATTATTTTAAAGAGATGATGAAAAAAATTATCTTAAGAGAAACAGCAAATTGCACCTGGGCTAGTGTGTCTGAAAACTTGATTGACCATGGTGTTCTCCCAATTGCCAGCAATCGATTGCAAACTCATTGAGGTGAATGCTGCCATTCATCTCAAAGTGGAACCCGGTTTAACCTGGCATAGCCACTTGCATTGGACATCAGAACCAGCCTTAAAGAGAACTTAACCACTTGAGGACCTAGGGCTTTCTACACCTTAAAGGACTTCCGAGGCCAAAATCCGGGCCCAAAACATAAAAAAAGTTAGCTACCTTCATGGCTTTGTAAGGCACGGAGGACGCCGTCCGCGCCCTCCGTGCCGTTCCGCCTGGTCCCCTCTGGTGAATAGCCCCCTGAAAGGCTGCGACCCCACAGTCCGGGTCGGCATCTTCTGCCCCTATAAAGATGGCCGCCGGAGCTGGCCACGGCTGCGCAGTCCGCATAGCCGCTACTGTGGCTGCGCAGCTCTAGGGCCAACCCCCCGATCACGTAACAGGCAGCGTGGATCGGAGGGTTGGCCCTAGAGCTGCGCAGCCGCAGTAGCGGCTATGCGGACTGCGCAGCCGTGGCCAGCTCCGGCGGCCATCTTTATAGGGGCAGAAGATGCCGACCCGGACCGTGGGGTCGCAGCCTTTCGGGGGGCTATTCACCAGAGGGGACCAGGCGTAACGGCACGGAGGGCGCAGACGGCGTCCTCCGTGCCTTACCAAGCCATGAAGGTAGCTAACTTTTTTTATGTTTTGGGCCCGGATTTTGGCCTCGGAAGTACTTTAAGGACCGGCCACTTTTTTTCCATTCAGACCACTGCAGCTTTCACGGTTTATTGCTCGCTCATACAACCTACCACCTAAATTAATTTTGGCTCCTTTTCTTGTCACTAATAAAGCTTTCTTTTGGTGCTATTTGATTGCTCCTGCGATTTTTACTTTTTATTATATTCATCAAAAAAGACATGAATTTTGGCAAAAAAATGATTTTTTTAACTTTCTGTGCTGACATTTTTCAAATAAAGTAAAATTTCTGTATACATGCAGCACGAAAAATGTGGACAAACATGTTTTTGATAAAGAAAAACCCATTCAGTGTATATTTATTGGTTTGGGTAAAAGTTATAGCGTTTACAAACTATGGTGCAAAAAGTGAATTTTCTCATTTTCAAGCATCTATGACTTTTCTGACCCCCTGTCATGTTTCATGAGGGGCTAGAATTCCAGGATAGTATAAATACCCCCCAAATTACCCCATTTTGGAAAGAAGACATCCCAAAGTATTCACTGAGAGGCATAGTGAGTTCATAGAAGATATTATTTTTTGTCACAAGTAAGCGGAAAATGACACTTTGTGAGAAAAAAAAAAAAAAGTTTCCATTTCTTCTAACTTGCGACAAAAAAAAAATGAAATCTGCCACGGACTCACCATGCCCCTCTCTGAATACCTTGAAGGGTCTACTTTCCAAAATGGGGTCATTTGTGGGGTGTGTTTACTGTCCTGACATTTTGGGGGGTGCTAAATTGTAAGCACCCCTGTAAAGCCTAAAGGTGCTCATTGGACTTTGGACCCCTTAGCGCAGTTAGGCTGCAAAAAAGTGCCACACATGTGGTATTGCCGTACTCAGGAGAAGTAGTATAATGTGTTTTGGGGTGTATTTTTACACATACCCATGCTGGGTGGGAGAAATATCTCTGTAAATGACAATTTGTTAATTTTTTTTACACACAATTGTCCATTTACAGAGATATTTCTCCCACTCAGCATGGGTATGTGTAAAAATACACCACAAAACACATTATACTACTTCTCCTGAGTACGGCGATACCACATGTGTGGCACTTTTTTGCACCCTAACTGCGCTAAAGGGCCCAAAGTCCAATGAGTACCTTTAGGATTTCACAGGTCATTTTGAGAAATTTCGTTTCAAGACTACTCCTCACGGTTTAGGGCCCCTAAAATGCCAGGGCAGTATAGGAACCCCACAAATGACCCCATTTTAGAAAGAAGACACCCCAAGGTATTCTGTTAGGAGTATGGTGAGTTCATAGGAGATTTTATTTTTTGTCAAAAGTTAGCGGAAAATGACACTTTGTGAAAAAACACAATTAAAATCAATTTCCGCTAACTTGTGACAAAAAATAAAATCTTCTATGAACTCGCCATACTACTAACGGAATACCTTGGGGTGTCTCCTTTCTAAAATGGGGTCATTTGTGGGGTTCCTATACTGCCCTGGCATTTTAGGGGCCCTAAACCGTGAGGAGTAGTCTTGAAACGAAATTTCTCAAAATGACCTGTGAAATCCTAAAGGTACTCATTGGACTTTGGGCCCTTTAGCGCAGTTCGGGTGCAAAAAAGTGCCACACATGTGGTATCGCCATACTCGGGAGAAGTAGTACAATGTGTTTTGGGGTGTATTTTTACACATACCCATGCTGGGGGGGAGAAATACCTCTGTAAATGGACAATTGTGTGTAAAAAAATCAAAAGATTGTCATTTACAGAAGTATTTCTCCCACCCAGCATGGGTATGTGTAAAAATACACCCCAAAACACATTATACTACTTCTCCCGAGTACGGCGATACCACATGTGTGGCACTTTTTTGCACCCTAACTGCACTAAGGGGCCCAAAGTCCAATGAGTACCTTTAGGATTTCACAGGTCATTTTTGTTTCAAGACTACTCCTCACGGTTTAGGGCCCCTAAAATGCCAGGGCAGTATAGGAACCCCACTAATGACCCCATTTTAGAAAGAAGACACCCCAAGGTATTCCGTTAGGAGTATGGTGAGTTCATAGAAGTTTTTATTTTTTTGTCACAAGTTAGCGGAAATTGATTTTAATTGTTTTTTTTCACAAAGTGTCATTTTCCGCTAACTTGTGACAAAAAATAAAATCTTCTATGAACTCACCATACTCCGTACGGAATACCTTTGGGTGTCTTCTTTCTAGAATGGGGTCATTTGTGGGGTTCCTATACTGCCCTGGCATTTTAGGGGCCCTAAACCGTGAGGAGTAGTCTTGAAACCAAATGTCGCAAAATGACCTGCGAAATCCTAAAGGTACTCATTGGACTTTGGGCTCCTTAGCGTACTTAGGGTGTAAAAAAAAGTGCCACACATGTGGTACCGCCGTACTCAGGAGAAGTAGTATAATGCGTTTTGGGGTGTATTTTTACACATACCCATGCTAAGTGGGAGAAATATCTCTGTAAATGACAATTGTTTGATTTTTTTACACACAATTGTCCATTTACATAGAAATTTCTCCCACCCAGCATGGGTATGTGTAAAAATACACCCCAAAACACATTATACTACTTTTCCTGAGTACGGCGGTACCACATGTGTGACACTTTTTTGCAAGGGCAGTATAGGAACCCCACAAGTGACCCCATTTTATAAAGAAGACACCCCAAGGTATTCCGTTAGGTGTATGGCGAGTTCATAGAAGATTTTATTTTTTGTCACAAGTTAGTGAAAAATGACACTTTGTGAAAAAAAACCAATAAAAATCAATTTCCGCTAACTTTTGACAAAAAATAAAATCTTCTATGAACTCGTCATACACCTAACAGAATACCTTGGGGTGTCTTTTTCTAAAATGGGGTCACTTGTGGGGTTCCTATACCGCCCTGGCATTTTACAGGCCCAAAACCGTGAGTAGTCTGGAAACCAAATGTCTCAAAATGACTGTTCAGGGGTATAAGCATCTGCAAATTTTGATGACAGGTGGTCTATGAGGGGGCGAATTTTGTGGAACCGGTCATAAGCAGGGTGGCCTTTTAGATGACAGGTTGTATTGGGCCTGATCTGATGGATAGGAGTGCTAGGGGGGTGACAGGAGGTGATTGATGGGTGTCTCAGGGGGTGGTTAGAGGGGAAAATAGATGCAATCAATGCACTGGGGAGGTGATCGGAAGGGTTCTGAGGGGGATCTGAGGGTTTGGCCGAGTGATCAGGAGCCCACACGGGGGAAATTGGGGCCTGATCTGATGGGTAGGTGTGCTAGGGGGTGACAGGAGGTGATTGATGGGTGTCTCAAGGTGTGATTAGAGGGGGGAATAGATGCAAGCAATGCACTGGCGAGGTGATCAGGGCTGGGGTCTGAGGGCATTCTGAGGGTGTGGGCGGGTGATTGAGTGCCCTAGGGGCAGATAGGGGTCTAATCTGATAGGTAGCAGTGACAGGGGGTGATTGATGGGTAATTAGTGGGTGTTTAGGGTAGAGAACAGATGTAAACACTGCACTTGGGAGGTGATCGGACGTCGGATCTGCGGGCGATCTATTGGTGTGGGTGGGTGATCAGATTGCCCGCAAGGGGCAGGTTAGGGGCTGATTGATGGGTGGCAGTGACAGCGGGTGATTGATGGGCGGCAGTGACAGGGGGTGATTGATGGGTGGCAGTGACAGGGGGTGATTGATGGGTGATTGATAGGTGATTGACAGGTAATCAGTGGGTTATTACAGGGGAGAACAGATGTAAATATTGCACTGGTGAATTGATAAGGGGGGGGTCTGAGGGCAATCTGAGCGTGTAGGCGGGCGATTGGGTGCCCGCAAGGGGCAGATTAGGGTCTGATCTGATGGGTAACAGTGACAGGTGGTGATAGGGGGTGATTGATGGGTGATTGATGGGTAATTAGTGGGTGTTTAGAGGAGAGAATAGATGGAAACACTGCACTTGGGTGGTGATCTGATGTCGGATCTGCGGGCGATCTATTGGTGTGGGTGGGTGATCAGTTTGCCCGCAAGGGGCAGGTTAGGGGCTGATTGTTGGGTGGCAGTGACAGGGGGTGATTGATGGGTGATAGGTGATTGGCAGGTGATTGACAGGTGATCAGTGGGTTATTACAGGGAAGGCCAGATGTAATTAATGCACTGGCGAATTTATAAGGGGGGGGGGGTCTGAGGGCAATCTGAGCGTGTGGGCGGGTGATTGGGTGCCCGCAAGGGGCAGATTAGGGTCTCATCTGATAGGTAACAGTGACGGTTGGTGATAGGGGGTGATTGATGGGTGATTGATGGGTAATTAGTGGGTGTTTAGAGAAGATAACAGATGTAAACAATACATTTGGGAGGTAATCTGACGGCGGGTTTGCGGGCGATCTAATGGTGTGGGTGGGTGATCAGATTGCCCGCAAGGGGCAGGTTAGGGGCTGATTGATGGGTGGCAGTGACAGGGGGTGACAGGGGGTGATTGATGGGTGATAGGTGATTGGCAGGTGATTGACAGGTGATCAGTGGGTTATTACAGGGAAGAACAGATGTAATTAATGCACTGGTGAATTGATAAGGGGGGGTCAGAGGGCAATCTGAGCGTGTGGGCGGGTGATTGGGTGCCCGCAAGGGGCAGATTAGGGTCTGATCTGATAGGTAAAAGTGACAGGTGGTGATAGGGGGTGATTGATGGGTGATTGATGGGTAATTAGTGGGTGTTTAGAGGAGAGAATAGATGTAAACAATGGATTTGGGAGGTGATCTGATGTCGGATCTGCGGGCGATCTATTGGTGTGGGGGGGTGATCAGATTGCCCGCAAGGGGCAGGTTAGGGGCTGATTGATGGGTGGCAGTGACAGGGGGTGATTGACGGGTGATTGACGGGTGATTGACAGGTGATGGACAGGTGATTGACAGGTGATCAGGGGGGATAGATGCATACAGTACATGGGGGGGGGGTCTGGGGGGGGTCTGGGGAGAATCTGAGGGGGGGGTGATCAGGAGGGAGCGGGGGGCAGGGGGGGGATAAAAAAAATAAATAGCGTTGACAGATAGTGACAGGGAGTGATTGATGGGTAATTAGGGGGGTGATTGGGTGCAAACAGGGGTCTGGGGGGTGGGCAGGGGGGGGTCTGATGGGTGCTGTGGGCGATCTGGGGCAGGGGGGGATGGAAATCAGTGTGCTTGGTGCAGACTAGGGTGGCTGCAGCCTGCCCTGGTGGTCCCTCGGACATTGGGACCACCAGGGCAGGAGGCAGCCTGTATAATACACTTTGTATGCGGCGATCGTCGGGTTAACATCCCGCCGGCGCTTCCGTATGGCCGGCGGGATGTTGCGGCGGGTGAGCGGCGCCAGGCGGAGGCGGAGGATCGCGTCACGGATGACGCGATCGCTCCGCCCATGCCCATACAAGGACCGCCGCCAATTGTCAATACGGCGGTCCTTGCGGCGTCCACTTCCCGGCCGCCAATTGTATATACGGCGGTCGGGAAGTGGTTAAACCGAGAAGTTTTTCCTTTTAAAATAATACCAGTTGCCTGACTCTCCTGCTGATTCTGTGGCTGTGATTCTGTGTCTCTAATACTTTCAGTCACAGCCCCTGAACAAGCATGCAGATCAGGCGCTCTGACTGGAGTCAGACTGGATTAGCTGCATGCTTGTTTCAGGTCTGTGATTCATCCACTAGGTTCCCTTTAAGGCTCTGATTTGCTCAAGTTGTGCTTTAGCCTAGAAAAACAAGTGATGTATGAATGTGAACAGCAAATAAAAGCCTTAAAAATCTGTCACCTGATCAAACTGATCCCAACCTTCTCCATGAGTTAACGAATGAGCAACTCTATACAAGGTAATCTTTAAGTTGTAAGTATTACTAAAATGTGTCCAGTAAGGCAGAAATGGCGACAATAAACTGTAATGAGCTATAACAATAACATTTAAGTCTAGAACAATTAAAAAGCATTTAAAAATTAGAACTGATAACTAGAGGTAATTGTATCAAAGAACCAGACCTAAAACTTCATGTTACTGATAATTTTATACAGCATCGTGTGGTTATGTAAATGCTAGTTGACCTAAGCCAGTTTAAAAACAAGCTCTAGGTCTCGGTCCTGCCGCCGCCAGTCAGTGCACAAGCGCGCACCCGTCCACCGCGCAGCCGCCTGTCCGTCATACTGTTTAGGACGACAATCACAAATTTAAGGTAAAATTTTGTAAATACATAATAAAAAGAAGTCTTTCATTATACATAAGTGAGTAAATGGTTCAGACTAGCACACATACACGTGTCCTATGTGGTTGCCAGCACAACGTGGGTGCATGTGTGACATCAAACATGCGCCCATGTATAAGCCAGTAACCACTTGTTACTTGCATTTGGATGGAGAGTGGAGCCAGCGGCAGACACCAATAGGTAAAGTATTCACACACAGTGCACATTTTACATGGGGGGAGCAGTGCCAGGGATTTTGATATTGCATGCTGTTACCGCTGCACAACCGATCCAACATGCTGGCGCTACATCTTGCAGCATGTCTGACTGATACATGCGACCAATTTCGGCCAGAAATTGGTCGCATTGGCAACTGGGCATGCTCTTGGTGCCACCGATTTTCGTTCAATTATATTTATCAAATTGGATGGTCGATTGGCCAAGTAGCCTCATGTATGGCCACCTTAAGAGACTCACTGTTCATATGTAATAAAATAATTTGTTAGCAGAGGCAGAGTTTATTTCTACAAACCCTGCCTCTGCTCTGCACCATGCTGGGTACATTTGCCAGAGGCCGACCTCTAATAGCTCTGTAATTGCCATCCCCTGAAACCCGCGGCTCACATTGCCTTATACAAGATCCGGCCCTGCCTTTAAAGTGAACCAGAGATGAAGCACCCTCATGTATTTTAGCATATATATCTGTGGGAACATTAGAGAAAACACCTACCCTGCTTTCTGTTTCATCATTCACTGCTCAGCCTGCCTGTAATCAGCCCTGATAAAATCTCTGACTGAGCACTCAGTCTGGCTTTGCTCAGGAATCATTATAGCTGAGTCTGTCTTCTCTGATGTCTTTTCAAGCCCAAGCCTGCCCCCTTCTGGCTCTGCTATAATGACTCAGCTATAATGATTCCTGAGCAAAGCCAGACTGAATGCTCAGTCTGGGATTTTATCAGGGCTGATAAACAAGCAGGCTGAGCAGTGAAGGATTAAAGCGGTTTAAAACCCTGACATAATATTCAATACAAACATGTTTTCCTACTTTTTATATGCCATAAGGTTATCATATGTTCTATTATTATTCATTTAGAAATTACAAGTTTTCAAAAAACACTTTTTTGCTTTGAGAGCTGACTTTGCATTTTATTCATAACTGTTTTTTTTCATCTTGAAATATAAGCAGAAATACTTTCTGACTGTCTGTCTTTGTTCAGGAGAGTCTGCAGTGTCAGAGAAGTGTTTGTTTACATTCCTCACTTGCTTCAATTAAACACAAAATAACATTATCTCTAGTTTGGATGCATCCAGCTTTCCCGGCATTGAGCTTTTCTGTCCTGTGTTTAACCCCTTGAATGCTGTTCTAGTAAAAAATGCTGGTAGTATATAATATGCTGTAAATAATGTTTTAGAGCAAAGAAGAATTGCTGGGTTTCATTCCGCTTTAAGCGAGAGCAGGGCAGGTGTTTTCTTTAATGTTCCCACTGATATATATGGTAAAATACATGAGGGTGCTTCGTCCCTGGTTCACTTTACGGCACTTCTCTTGAGAGAACAGTGATCAGGTGAAGATATTGAAAACTGTTGATGTCATACTGGAGGTTTCTTGATATTAACAGGCGGTATTTCTGAACTGACATAATTATGCACATTAATGTAATTCAGATAAATGCATCTTCCAGAGAAAGTGGTTTGGATTGAAAGAGGAACTCCAGTGAAAATAATGAAATAAAAAAGTGCTTAATTTGTACAATAATTATGTATACATTATTTAGTCAGTGTTTTCCCATTGTAAAATCTTTCCTCTCCCTGATTTACATTCTGACATGTACCACATGGTAAAATTTTTACTGCTGGCAGGTGATGTCAGTGGAAGGAGATGCTGCTTGCTTTTTTGGCAGTTGGACCCAGCTGTAAACAGCTGTTATTTCCCACAATACAGTGAGGTTCACAGACAGGAAACAGTCAGGACCATGGTCCTGACATCCCACTGTGGGAGGGGTTTCACCACAAAATCAGCCTTACAGAGCCCTCTGATGATCTGTTTGTGAAAAGGAAAAGATTTATCATGGGAAAGGGGGTATCAGCTACTAATTGGAATGAAGTTACATTCTTGGTCACGGTTTCTCTTTAAGCAATGTTTAAACGCATGTGGACATAACAGTTTTACTTTTGCATAAAGGAAGGCATGGAAGCACTCAATGATCTTAAAATACAGCCAACTCTAGGAATGCTAGAACTTCTTTGTCAGTACAAAGACAATGCCTGCAGTAATCCATAGAAATATAATTTATATTATGCCATGATCTTTAATATTCTCATTTGCATTTTGATCACAATTCTCATGGCGGAATTCTTTTCGCCTGTGAAAAGACACTAATGAAATAACATTTTAGTGAGATATCTTTTAAAATGGTAGCTTCTGTTGAATTTAATGAGGCTTATTACTGTATCTATGCCTGCAGGAGCTCAATGGGTTTTTAGAAATCACAACATAAAATCCGTCTGGCGTCCATGTTACATATTGAGCCTAGCTTTGTACTGGATCATTCCATATCTATTTATTTTTTTAGGCTGTGACTATATCTCAAAATCCAACTGAATTGCTAGGCACAAAAGAAATTTAGCTGGCAATTTAGGTTTTTGGAAGTCGTAAAGGCTCTTTTAGCTTGGCTAAGATATTATGAAGCATGAAGTGGGTAATTTAAAGTGGGTATTGCAATGCAAAATAGTGCAGCTATATAGGCAGCAGAGTGTAACTACTCTTGTGTTAAGGTCCACTTGTTTGCATTTCTAAACAAATACATGCATTTTTCTAGTGATCGCTGCCTATGTAAATAAGCTCTCACTGTGTGCCTGTCAAACAGAAGGATGGTATTCTTTTTTTATGCCCATGTTATATTAATAGGTAGTCTAATTAAAGTATGGAAATAGTCATAACAAGTATGGGAAGTTATTTATATTACTATGGTCAGCCTGTCATTACTCTTATATATATATATATCACTGCTTTACTAAAAAGAATTCCCAAGTTTCTGAAATGTATTCTTTATGAACCTTCTCTTCATTTACTGCATTCTCACAGTTGGGAAGACTAACTAATCTTTGTTCATCACCTAAACTAAGCCTAATTTTAAAACATGTGGTGGTCACTCAGAACTGTGCAGACGAAATAGACTGAAATTCCGGAATTGCCTTTTGTTATATACAACATCGCCAACATCTGTGAATTTATAGGCCAACCAATTGTATTTTATTAAATACAGCCATGCCTTTTTACTAATACTGTTTTAACTAGACTCTCGTTCTATGATAAATTAGACATCTTACTGGTACCTTGTAATGTGATTAGGTACTTTCTTGCATTGCTTATGTCAAAAAAGACTTCAGCAGCACTTGAATAAGGCATTAGATACAGTAAATGTTTACCAATACACTTTGATCTATTTTCAATTCTTTTTGTTCAACCTTACTTCACGCCCCACCCCTAATCTCCAGTGCCAGATTTCTGGAAAGGCCACATTGGCCTTGGCCTTGAACGCTGAAAAATCAGAATGGCAGAAGGGTGGCAGGACTTGGGAGTCATAAGAGGCCGAATGTCAAAGTGAATCATTTCTTCTGGTCTGAAGCCACCCTGCTTTGCTGTACATGGCCTGAATTCCAGAGCTCTGGTAATCTTTCTTACTTCCTGGTGTGCAATGAGACAGTCAAAGCTTTCTCTGCTGTATCTGCTGTGTCCTGATTATCCTGGGACATATAAGATTCAGTGATTAGTGCCACTGTACCAGGGTTGTAGAAACAAAACTCTCAAATAAAAAGTATTCCTGCACAGACAGCACACATTCACGGACATTTCAGCTCCACATTAGAAATCCAGCAGTCAGACAGCATAGCTGGTCCCCCCCCCCCCCCCTGTAAATCCTAAATGGAAAGAGATAAGATTTTTTTTTTCTCCTAGAGAAATGTATGGCAGCATCCTCTATCTTAACCCTTTGCTGGCTTGTTTTAAAAGTAAAGAATTTTACCATGTTAGCCATCAGTAAAAGAATAAGTGCCAGTTTCCACTGGTGTTTAGGATGTGAGGATCGCCTCGCATCCCTCCGCAAGTACTTCTAGTTATCTTCTAGACAACCGGATGCGGCATCATGCGGCTTCCCGTCAGCATCTATGGGGACTCGGTTCCATATTGCGGAATACTGCAGCATGCTATCTATAATTTCCCCTGCATCGCATTGCGCCAGATCTCATAGGTACATTTGTGTCATTGGAAACTACACCATTGACATGAATTGGTTGCAGCTTCCTTGCGTTGCGTTGCAGAGCGGTTTACGCATAGCAACACGTCTAGTAGAAATGGGCCCTAAGTAAAATAAAAACAATCTGTAATTGAGACTAACAAAGGCTTAGCAATAAAAGTAGCATTTCATCCTTGTGGATTTGGCAATGGCAATGTAACTGAATAGACCATGTTAATTTTCCTCCTGCAAACCAGCTAGTCAGAGTGTTGGGCAGAATGCTATTGGGTGTGTGTGTGGGGGGGGGGGGGGCAGCTGACTTAATTGCTGGAAAGTGCAAATCTGGCCCTGCTAAAACAGGGAAGAGGTAAAATGTTAGCGATAGCAGCATTCAGGTTACACTGAGCTACAATAACCTAATGCCGGTAGCTGACTCCTCCTGCACCTCCTACTTTGCCTCTCCAAAGCGCAGAACATGCTGATCAGCAGATACCCAAACAGTGTGTTTGTATGGGGAAAAGCTACCTGCAATAATTAGGAAAAATGATTTTGGATGACCACTGTTGCAGGTTTGTATGGAACTTACCATATAGCACCACGGACAGGCTGACTTTTTGACAATAACATTTTGAAATTTTAGATGTAAAACTGTGTGTGTGTGTGTGTGTGTGGGGGGGGGGGGGGGGTCAGCCTATCTACAGGTGATAAACTATTGGTGTCGTGCATGGGGATCTTCATATGCAGAGTGTGCAATGGAGCGTGCTTCAGCATGTACAGCTACCTGGCCTTGCTCTGGCTTGCATCCTCTAGTGTCCTGTGCAGCTTCTGAACTGGCCACTAGAGCTCCAGGCTCGTTGCAGTCACATGACAATGACAGTGAGCCTGGAGCGCTAGTGGCCAGTTCAGAAGCTGTACAGGTCACTACAGGATGCAAGCCGGAGCGAGGACAGGTAGCTATACATGCTGAAGCACACTCCAACATGCACTCTGCAACTGCCAACATGCTCCAATGTGTGCTCTGCATGGGGGGCACATTGGGAGGTTGACCAATCAGTGGGTCATAGCTTTTGCCCTATTTTTTAGGCCAAACATTGGGGGTGTCAGCAAATGCGCAGGAGATCTTAACCACGCGTATATGTGTTAACTTATGCAGGCTGCATGTAGTACAAGAAAGTAAGTTCTAGCTTATGTAATGAACAAAAAGGAAACATGACGCTTACTGGATATTAAATAAAGTTTCATATAACAATATCATATTTACTTACATAAGATACCTCAATTATTAATAATAAACATTATTATACATGCAGATAAACCCCCTTACTTCTACTTTTTGATGTTTTGCTAAGCCTATTTAAGCATTTATACTATTCTCCTCTTTGCAATTGCAAAGAACATTTTTTGGGTTTTTAATTTGGAAAGGAAGTAAAAATCTAACCTAGATAAAAAACAAATTATTTGCTGCTGTTAGAAAGGTTAAAAGGGTAGACACCAAATGTATTTTTAATTTGTTATTATCTGCCGAATGGTATTAAGCTGAAAATGTGTTGGATCGACTAAATGTTCAGGCTTCAGTCAGCAAAATACCTCTTTATTGCCATATTAAATAATGCAATAAAATGGCTCTAAACATATAGCGTCAGGATGCATTAAGAATTAAACATTCATTGGTCCTAATATGTTTAGTTGGCTTAAATCCCCAGACGTGCAGTTTTTATAATATTTTCAATACTGTGAACAAAAGTGTGTAAAAGGTACTTAAATGTTATCATTAGATTTTTTTTTTACTACAATCAAAATCTAAATGTGGACATAAAGCCAACCATTCTGGGCTTGCAGCATCACTTTTGCTCGGTAACTAGGATGCAGTGTCCTCACTGAGGCGTGATAGACGGTGATGCACCTTATCTATCAGTAATGTCAATGATTTCCAGTGATCTGAGCCATTTCCCATGCTGTACCGAATTAATATTGGCTGAATAAACAAAATGGCAACTTAGGCAAAGGATAATATGTTTGTGATATAAAATGTTCTGCTTTTAACGAAATTCCCTTCTAAAGGATTAATGGGCATCAGTCAAGCAGAGACAAGTAAGGGTAGTGCTTAAATTGCCGTGTGTCTGATTTGGCAACTGTTACACTCTCTGCCTTGAAATCTTTGGCAATTACATTTTACCGTAAGTGAACTAGGTGCAGTAATATTTTTTTTTTCTCAATGCAGGTAAATATAAACACAATGAATACTTAAAAATGGCAGCTTTCAGCCAGCAGATGGCAGTCCAGCAGCAACTATCTTAGTGAAACTTATTCAACAGCTGCAGTTCTGAAATATACATGAGAAGTAGAGCTGGTCAGGCCCTTCTTCTGATAAAGGACCGCTATTGTGAAAATGTGTAAGAGCTCATTTCCATATACCGCGCTTTCAGCCATGCTTATGGAAACGCGGTAATCTCCAAAGGTCTTTTATTGCAGTTGCAGTGCGATGTGATGGTCGAATTGCATCGCAATGCCAGTTTTCAGTGTGAAACAAGCCTAAAGGTTCTCTTTAAGGCATATTTCTAACAGTTTCTGTTTTCTGTCATAAACTAGCACCAAATTCACCCAGTTTACGCCCTTTAGAGTAGTTTTTTTTTCAACTTTGTTTATAAAGATGGTACTATTGGTGTTTATAAAGATGAACCAGATTGGTGTTTATAAAGATGGTACTATTTGTGTTTATAAAGATGAACCACACTGGTGTTTATAAAAGATGCTACTAGTGGTGTTAGGTGGGCCAGGTATTTTAACTGTTATGTTTGCACAGCCTGCTAGGTGCCTTTCTCAACCATTTTCTCTGTTTTGTCGGTCAAAGAAAATTTGTCATAAATCAAAATAACAGAATGAGAGGGTTCGGGCATGTCCAGGGCTAGGGACTGTTTATTATTTTTAAGGCAGGGATAACACTACATGTGTAGATGAATAGATTTAAATTCACCTTGCCAAAACCAGTAGTACATATTTACTAAAGGTTGCAGAGTCTGTGATCTATTGATATTTTCTACAAACCTCTTTTTATAATAATTAGGTCTGCTATTTCTATAAATGCAGAAAAAGTATTTTAGTAAATGCGTGATTGACAACGCTTTCAGATTCTCTCCATCTCCAGATTTAGGTTGAGTTTTCTGCTGGTCACTGAAAAACAAATGTTTGACAGAATTTCATATTCCCTGAATTTCCAGAGTTGACAGGGAAACTGTTCACAGTGTATGTCAGAGAAGTAATTAAGCACATTTGTGAATACGGTAGAGTTCTAATTAATATGCAAATAAAGGACCAAAAACTTACATTTTATTTTTTAAAAGCTAAAAACGTGTTAATCTTAGATGAAAAGCCTTACTGAAAGCTGGCTGCTGGTCTGAAGAGCCTGTCATATATAACCTCTCACCAGTGTGGCTAATAAGGACTGTATACAACTGTATAAAGGCTTCACAAATCACAATATTTTTTTCTATAAATTGCATTTAAAATCAATTTTATAATCATGTTGTAAAAAATGCAGTTTTGCAACATTAAATGCAACTTACCAGCTGTTCCAGACTCTCACTGCCAACAACCTTATACTCCTTCACTCTCCATGCCCTCTCCAGCATATGGTGATGGTGGTCCCTGCCAAAGCCATGTATTCTGCGTGACTGACAGACAATACATCACATTCACAATACTTTTGAATGCCTCTGTACTTGTGTGTCAGCCCATATTTGTGTGTCTATGTGTGTGTGGGGGGGGGGGGGCTTTGGGGGGGTTGTTGAGAGTATTTTAGTTGAATAGCTTTCTTTTATTTAAGTATTTACTTTGATGTTTAAATCAGTAATAGAGTTTCACTGTCACTTTTTTGTCCAAAATGGTATGTATTGTGTTATACCTTTAGTTATAATAGCATTAAGGATAACATGTTATACTGCCATTTTTTTGCTTGTTTGAGTTCCACCAGAATTTTTTACAGTCTCATGGAGAGCAACAACCTTATGCCTATGTAACTGGTCCACAATGGCATGATAATATCACCATGCCTATGGTACTGGTCCATTTATGGCAGAAAATTCCAAGGCTATGGCATTGGTCTATGATAGCAGGACAGTGCTGCCTACAATGTTATTGCAATGTTCCGGGTCAGTGATGGCAGGATACTGCTGCCTACAACTCTATAGCTTTGTTTTCGGTCAGTGATGTAGTATGGTGCTCCCTGCAATTACTTGCCTACGTTGTAGTTCCATGCAGGCAGGATTTTATTCGCTATTTCTGGCTTTGAATTGTTATCAATAATTATGGTAATGTTTATTTCTGAATTCTAAGCAAATGCATCAAAGCATGATATATGTCAGCATTTCATAAACAGTTACTGACATTCCTAAAGCCATTAAGATTATGTAAGGTAGCATTCACATCTAGACATCATGTAAACATGGGATCACATTGCATTACAGTACAAGGTATTATATACTGGAAATAAGGCAATGTTGTGATATTCATAGTCCCTGTTGTTATCTCTAATCCATTCTTCACTTCTGCTGTGTGAGCTCTTCTTTCTACATGCTGCCAGATACCACTGCTGTGCTTTATATTGACTTAACAGTGTGCAGTCTCATCTAGCATAATAGATGGTATACATGCTGAAGATCTATTGTGATTCATTTACAGTAGAGCTCACTGCAAATGCACATGCCTCTTCTGTGTAGGCTCATTGTCATACTTGGGGTATGTCTGTCTGAGATATAGCTAGGTATAGATGATGGCTTTCAAAGATTGTTAGGGACAACTTAGCATGAAGCTACTCCCAAATTGCAGCTAACCAAAGTGTCTGCACTGAAAGGAGCTTACATCAGCAAGACAGGTCCTAGTATTCTATACGAGGTTAACCTCAACTGCTGAATGCTTTTGAGAAAATAAATGCAGTTGTGTAATTTTTATAATAAACGTAACAATATCTATGAAAGTCAAACATTTCTGTTGGTAATTGTGGAGACCAGGGGGAGCGCGTGGGACAACGGACAGAGGTAAGTACAACCCTTATGAACATACCTCTGTGCTTAGCTTATATTGTGTAGTTCAGGTCAGGTATCCTTTATGAAAATGCCTAGCGCACACTCTGCTGTGCAGGGTGTGATATGGTTTAGGCAGCCAGCCTCCTCCTCAATCATACTGTATCTGGTTGAGAAAATGTACAAGCAGCCAATCGAACCCCAATCTCGCTTAGTGAGATTCTCACAAACCTGGCAGTCAAACTCCCCACATGGACATCTTAGGCGACAGTGAAGAAGTATGACCCAGGGAGTAATTCCCCCCCCCCCCCCCCCCCCCCCCTCCAAAAAAAATGATTTGCAAGATTCTCACTATCCGACCAGAGAAGTTTGATGAAAATCCTGTGAACCCGACAGAAGCTATTACAGTCATTTATCCTTACAGGTATAGCAGTCATGGAGGCTTCATCATCCCTCTGTCCGCAGCATAGCAACAGAATGCGTTGTCACATGAGCTATACAGCTGACTTCGCATCTGTCAGTGTTGGCCCAGCGATGTCACCCAAGGGATCGGTCCCGATCGCTGATGGGTGACATCAGTCAGCAGTGTGTACGGGCCTTAAGTTTGATAAGCAAGTAAGTGCCCCTTCCCTAATTGTAAATTGTGTCTTGGACAGATTCACCATATTTGATAACTAAATAACTGACATAGTGATGACAGCTGGATAGCTTACTGGTAAAGCTGTTGCCTTTGAGCCTTTCACCTAGGTTCGAATTCTGGCTCAAGCCAGTACATAAAACAGTAAGGAGTCTGTAATGATCCTGGTCATCCGTGGAGCGAGCCCAAGTGGATGCAGCCCTGAAGCGCTTTGAGTCTGCCAGGAGAAAAGCGCACTATAAATGTTTTGTGTCTTGTCTTGTCTTTATGAAATTAATAATTGTTGTTTTGGTTATCAATTTTTTTCTGCTAATCGCTGGTTGTTACAATAAAAAATGTCAGTTAGATATATCATATAGGAGACACACACTGTGATATTTGAGAAGTGAAATGAAGTGGATTGGATTTACAGAAAGTGTGCAAAATTTGTTTAAACAAAATTAGGCAGGTGCATAAATTTGGGCACCACAGAAAAATAACTAAAATCAATATTTAGTAAATCCTCCTTTTGCAGAAATTACAGGATCTAAATGCTTCCTGTAGGTTCCAATAAGGGTCTGGATTCTGGTTGAAGGTATTTTGGACCATTCCTCTTTACAAAACATCTATAGTTCATTCAGGTTTTATGGCTTCCGAGCATGGACAGCTCTCTTTAACTCACACCACAGATTTTCAATTATACTCAGGTCTGGGGACTGAGATGGCCATTCCAGAACATTGTACTTGTTCCTCTGCGTGAATGCCCTAGTGAATTTTGAGCAGTGTTAAGGGTCGCTGTCTTGTTGAAAGATCCAGCCCTGGTGCAGCTTCAGCTTTGACACTGATTCCTGGACATTGGTCTCCAGAATCTGCTGATACTGAGTGGAATCCATGCGCCCCTCAACTTTGACAAGATTCCCAGTCCCTGCGCTGGCCACACAGCCCAACAGCATGATGGAACCACCACCATATTTTACTGTAGGTAGCAGGTGTTTTTCTTGAAATGCTGTGTTGTTTTTCCTCCGTGCATAATGCCCCTTGTTATGTCCAAATAACGAAATTTTAGTTTCATCGGTCCACAGCATCTTATTCCAAAATGAAGCTGGCTTGTCCAAATGTGCTTTAGCATACCTCAAGCGGCTCTGTTTGTGCTGTGGGCAGAGAAAAGGCTTCCTCTGCAAAACTCTCGCATACAGGATCTCCTTGTGTAAAGTGCGCCAAATGGTTGAATGATGCATAGTGACTCCATCTGCAGCAAGGTGAATGATGTTGTACGTCTTTGGTGATGGCCTGTGGGTTGACTCTGACTGTTCTCACCATTCGTCACTTCTGTTTATCTGAGATTTTTCTTGGTCTGCCACTTCGAACCTTAACTTGAACTGAAACGGTGGTCTTCCATTTCCTCAATATGTTCCTAACTGTTGAAACAGACAGCTAAAATCTCTGAGACAGCTTACTGTATCCTTCCCCTAAACCATGATGGTGAACAATCTTTGTCTTCAGGTCATTTAAAACTTGTTTTGAGACCCCCATGTTGCTACTCTTCAGAGAAATTTAAAAGAGGAGGGAAACTTACAATTGACCCCCTTAAATTCTCTTTCTCATAATCGGATTCACCTGTAAATGTAGGTCAGGAGTCACTGAGCTTACCAAGCCAATTTGAATTCCAATTAATTCTAAAGGTTTTGGAATCAATAAAATGACAACAGTGCCCAAATTTATGCACCTGCCTAATTTTGTTTAAACAGTTATTGCACACTTTCTGTAAATCCAATAAACTTAATTTCACTTCTCAAATATCACTGTGAGTGTCTCCTATATGATATATTTAAATTACATTTTTTATTGTAACAACCAACGATTTACTGTATACAGAAAAATCATGACAATTAACAAGGTTGCCCAAACTTTCGCATCCAACTGTATATATATATATATATATATATATATATATATTTAAACTTATAATGTGCTGAAAGGCAAAAGCTGATCTGGTCATTGTAAGGCTTGGCGGTGTATTCTCCACAGTCAGCATGCAACGCATGAGCTGACGTGGAGGAGGTACACACACTAGCACAAGGAAACAGGCTATCCCTAGTATAGTGGAGGGGAGTACTGACTCCAAAAGGAGATTGTGGCGCACAAAGCCGGTGCAGATCCGACAGCCACAAACAATGCTTTCGCTATAAAGTCTCAGCGCAAAGTAGCGCTGAGCGCATAAACCAGAACTGAGGAGATCAGGACAGGTAGACAGAATGAACGCTTGCTTAACTAGCCACTACTTAGTGACAGCAAGCGTCCACAACAAGACAGACTGGAATGAGGCAGCCAATGCGTTGCGGCGATGGCGTGCCTCACAAAGACAGGACAGGATAGTCAGGAATTAGCAGGATCAAGATAGATGAACGTAACACAGACAAATATACAATAAGTATGTTTTCCTAGCGTATTACAATTACAGCTATCAATGAAACTATTTGTAACGTCTGACTAACATATGTATATATCGGCAATGAACCGATATATGACATAAGCAGGAACGCTGACTAGGACTGGAGCAATACAGGGAACAGGACTCAGAAGGATTCGCTATCTCTTCGCAGAGATGAACGCAATCCACAAACGGAAACAGGACAGGATTCAGAAGGATTCGCTATCTCTTCGCAGAGATGAACACAATCCACAAACAGGACCAGGAACAGGATAACTAGCTCAGCACGGGTGATCAACGTGCTAGAACTGACTAACTGAACACAGGATATAAACAGTTCGTGTACGTATATATCAGCGTCACTGATGTATCAACGTAACACGAATACAAGGAAAATAATAAACGTGCTGGTATGCATATATATGGACAATGAACCAATATATGATGCAAAACCAGCAAAGTATCTTTAGAACAAGAAACACGATCGGAGGCTGAAGTGACAGCAAGACAGGCTTAAACTGAAGCTATGAAAACCCGAGGAGTCCTGCAGGAAGCAGATCTTTATACTGAGGTCATCCAATGGGAGCAGACATGCAGATTCCCACACAGGTGAATGATAATCAGTCACAAGCTGACAGCAGGGAAAGGCAGACAAAGCTATGCAGCTTGCATGGAAAGAGATCAGAACTGCCTGAGCTGCAGCACTACTATTTCCAGCAATTGCTGCAGCAGCGATCATGACAGTACCCCCGCCCTTAAAAGCGGATTCCAGACGCTTTTCAAAACTGAAATTCCCAACAAAACAGTCTGACTGATAATTCATGATGACCGGGACAGCCCGGCAAGACCAAATTCCAGAATCAGTCCCCACAAGACTGGACCCATCAGAACCAGAACCTACAGAACCATGCCCATCAGTACTACAAGCCCCAGTGTGACACCCATCAGAACCATGATTTCCAGAAGAAAGCCCTCCGAAACTCCCTGAGCGATACCCACCGCCTTCCAGGAACCGTTCAAAAACGCCAAAGCCTTTGCAATGCCCACCGGGACTGTCTTTACCAACACAAAACCCACTGTTGAACCAGTCCAAGGCACCAGGACAAGTTTTCTCAGAGACCTCCCAGAACACCTTGAAGCTCCAAAGAGATCCCCATAGGTCAGAACGCCCCTTAGGCTCACATGGAGAACTATCAAGAACTCCTATGGAACCTAGGGCAATTCCCGAGTCAGGGCCACAAGGACAAACATCAAGATCAGGGCTTTCAGGGACCAGAACCATCTCTGGGCATGCAGGCAGACTGGCAACATCAGAACATGTTCCCACTAAGGAAGCATCAGAGCACGCTAACACCTTAGACACACTTGGGCATTCTGGCACACAAAGAACATCTGGGCACACTGGCACAAGAGAAACCTCTGGGCATGTCAAGGAACTGTGAGCCTCAGGGTCAGCCAAGACAGGACCAAAACCAGGACTGGCCAAAAAAAAATCATCATGACTAGACTTCGCAACTACTGGACTTTTACACGAGAATGCAGGATCAGACTTAGATGTCGCTGATTGCAGCAAAGTCAGTAACAAATCAGATTCAGGGGCACTAACAAGACAGGACAAATCTGATGTATGCACTGAACCAGATAGGGACTCCACAACTACCTCTGGACTGGACAGAGACTTATCTAATACACTGGATTGGAGCTCATGAGGCGCTGCAGAACAAGTCAGTCTTGCAGCAGCCCCCACTGGACTAGGCAAAACTGAGGAATTCCCTGGACAGGAAGGGGACTCTGGAACCTCTGCCACAGCGGCCAGAGAACCAGAATCTTTCAGGATACCTGGCTGGGTTTCAGGAACACTCATCAGACCGGACTGAAATTCTGAGATTTCTATTATTTTGACCAGAGAATCAGAATTATCCATGTTACAGGGCAAGACTTCTGAAACATTCAGAGGACAGGGCTGGAGTTCCTCGGTTGTTACAACACTGGAGAGAGACTCAACAACATTGGTTAAATCAGACTGTGTACAGGGCAAGGTATCTAACACACTTGCTGATGAGGACAATATTTCAATGGCTTCTGCTTTGCTGGGCAGAAATTCAACAAGTTTTATTAGAGCAGACTGTAATTCCAAAACAGCTGCTAGACAAGTGAATATTACTGCAACACCAACTGAGGTAAGCAGTGCCTCAGACTCCTCTGCCAGAGGGTTTGAAGTATCCAAAGTACTGGGTGAAGCATAAGACTCTGCGACCACAGCTTCACTGGACAGGATCACTGAACAGTCCATATTGCAGGGCAAAACCATGGAAGCACCTGCTGGACAGCATAATGATTCTGTGACCTGAGTTTCATTGGAGAGATCTACTGCACAATTCATGGTACAGGGCAAATTTACTGGAACATTTTCTGAACAAGGTAATAATTCTGCGATTTCAGGTTCACATAGCAGATGCTCTGAGCTATTCACGAAACTAGAGCGAGGTGTAGAAACAGGAAGATCAAGACACAATGTTTGCGCATCTGAATCACCATTCATTTGTAAAATTGGAAAATTCAGATGCTGGGGTTCTGAGGTTTCTAGACAGGATTGCTGGGACTCGGAAACTGATGTAGTGCATCTATTGGCATCTGCTGGATCAGACAGGAGTTGAACTTTATTAACACAGGTAATTTCTGCAGAAGTGTTTGCAGAGGCAGGCAAGATTTTTCTGGTGTCTGTTTCACTGAACAAAGACTCATGAGTACTGGCTAGGCTGGACTCAGAAGTCAACAGGACCTCTGGATTCTCTGCTGAGAAATTTGTGCAGGGCAAGGTTAAGAAAGTATCAGTGTCTTCTGTTTTACTGGGAAGTAACACTGAGTTATCCATGGTACAGGGTGGAGTTACAGGAACATTCACAAGACATGGCAGGGACTCAGTAACTGGAGAAGTGGGACAGTCTCCAATTGACAGTGTGTCTTCCCTGGTATCAACTGATTGAATCGCATAAAAATCGTCCAAAATCATTTTCCACACATCGATCAATGGAGCCACAAAGTCATACACACACACACACCAGTTTTTATTAGGTTATAGGCAGACTTAATGCATGCATTCAATACTAATTCACTTTTTGCACTGTAAAATTGACAAAATGAACTTGAATCATTCTTCCATTCATTGACCAGAGTTTCCATCTCTCCTTTCTCAAATGGAGGATTCCAAGCATACTTAACAGGCAGATCACAGTTTGCAGATATGATTGTGGCAGGGACATATATTGGGTTAATTAGCAGGTGATTGGCAGATTCCTTATTCTTAAGAATCTCCAATACCTGTAGCAAGTGTTGAACTGTAGTGTATGCAAACTTTCCTTGCTTCACAAATAAGTTGATTTGTTCAATACTCTGTAATATCTCCTCATAATCATACTCAGATAATTCTTTTAAACAAAAATCTTTATTTTCCCTAGCCAGTGATGAAAGTTCATTAGTAGTTTCATAAGTCCATTTAACTCCCCTGAAAGACAATTGCATTTCATTATCGGTTAATGGCAGAATCTCATTATAGGTCTCAGTCGCTAAGGATAACGACTCTGCAGATCGGACACGTTTCTTAGAACGCTTGCATTTTGCCTTAGACCCTGCTGTTTTTGGTGATTTATTCAAGGCTGCAGGAAAATTATCAGGAACACTCTCTGCTTGCTGATCATTTTTGCAAACAATTGAAGGAGCAGCTGATTGGCCTGCTGCCAGGAGTTCATTTAGAGGAAAAGGCAATGGATCTATGCGCAACCAGTTATGGATCACAAACGCTAGAAATTCCAACGGTCTCTCATTCAAATCAGAATGATTGAGAACATCACATGCCCACTGAAACAATTGCCCTTTAAACAAAATATAAACTAGCTGGAGTGCCCAGGTTGAAACAGGAGTCCCTTGGAGATCGGGATTGGCCAGGAACCTGGCACATTCAGAGAAAAACTCATTTTCTGTTTCAGAGTTAAGTTCTTCAAATTTCTTAAAGGAACAGGAACCATAATTAACAGTGTCATACTTTCTGGGAATCCCCCCCACAATGGGGATTGGTAATGGGGTTTTCATAATGTAAGGCTTGGTGGTGTATTCTCCACAGTCAGCATGCAACGCATGAGCTGACGTGGAGGAGGTACACACACTAGCACAAGGAAACAGGCTATCCCTAGTATAGTGGAGGGGAGGACTGACTCCAAAAGGAGATTGTGGCGCACAAAGCCGGTGCAGATCCGACAGCCACAAACAATGCTTTCGCTATAACGTCTCAGCGCAAAGTAGCGCTGAGCGCATAAACCAGAACTGAGGAGATCAGGACAGGTAGACAGAATGAACGCTTGCTTAACTAGCCACTACTTAGTGACAGCAAGCGTCCACAACAAGACAGACTGGAATGAGGCAGCCAATGCGTTGCGGCGATGGCGTGCCTCAAAAAGACAGGACAGGATAGTCAGGAATTAGCAGGATCAAGATAGATGAACGTAACACAGACAAATATACAATAAGTATGTTTTCCTAGCGTATTACAATTACAGCTATCAATGAAACTATTTGTAACGTCTGACTAACATATGTATATATCGGCAATGAACCGATATATGGCATAAGCAGGAACGCTGACTAGGACTGGAGCAATACAGGGAACAGGACTCAGAAGGATTCGCTATCTCTTCGCAGAGATGAACGCAATCCACAAACGGAAACAGGACAGGATTCAGAAGGATTCGCTATCTCTTCGCAGAGATGAACGCAATCCACAAACAGGACCAGGAACAGGATAACTAGCTCAGCACGGGTGATCAACGTGCTAGAACTGACTAACTGAACACAGGATATAAACAGTTCGTGTACGTATATATCAGCGTCACTGATGTATCAACGTAACACGAATACAAGGAAAATAATAAACGTGCTGGTATGCATATATATGGGCAATGAACCAATATATGATGCAAAACCAGCAAAGTATCTTTAGAACAAGAAACACGATTGGGGGCTGAAGCGACAGCAAGACAGGCTTAAACTGAAGCTATGAAAACCCGAGGAGTCCTGCAGGAAGCAGATCTTTATACTGAGGTCATCCAATGGGAGCAGACATGCAGATTCCCACACAGGTGAATGATAATCAGTCACAAGCTGACAGCAGGGAAAGGCAGACAAAGCTATGCAGCTTGCATGGAAAGAGATCAGAACTGCCTGAGCTGCAGCACTACTATTTCCAGCAATTGCTGCAGCAGCGATCATGACAGTCATTCATTGAGGCAGGTAACACACTTGACTGTTTTCATGCACATTTTCTT
Source organism: Hyperolius riggenbachi (assembly GCF_040937935.1). Lineage (NCBI taxonomy): Eukaryota > Metazoa > Chordata > Amphibia > Anura > Hyperoliidae > Hyperolius > Hyperolius riggenbachi. Next base: position 366,495,051 of record NC_090647.1, on the reverse strand, counting down.
CACAGAAAAACTGAGAACTGATGTTAATCAATGAGCTAGTTCACACTTAAAGAGGAGCTGTTAGGTATAAGGTCTCAGAGAAAATAAACACATATATCAGTAGCTAAAGATTGGCTGTACTTACATTACATATGCATTTCACTGTCCACGTTTGGATTTCACAGAATTTGTATATAGTATATGCAGAGATAGATGCTCCTGACAGCTCATGGCAGGCTCCATGTTTTTCTGTCAAATGTGTTGTCATGTCCTGCCTGCTTCCTGATCACAGATAAGCTCCTACTTGAACAACACAGTGTGCAGTGAATATTAATGAGCCATGTGGCTAGGAACAATAGCTGACTCTTGCAGAGTACTCTGCCCCGAGATTTATCAGTGCTACACGCTGGACTGATTACAAGCTTCTGTAACGTCTTATTAGCAGCCGAGGGGAGGGCCCCAGAATGCTTTGCAGTTTAGTATGCGGATTGCGTCCTTATGGGTCTATAACAGACTTGCTGATAAGCACACATCAAAGTTCACACTTAAAGAGAACCAGAGATGAAGCACCCTCTTGTATTTTACCTTATAAATCAGTGGGAACATGACAGTAAACACCTAATCTGCTCTTTGTTTCATTGTTCTCTGTTTAATCTGACAGTTATCACCTCTGATAAGAATCCCTGACTGAGCACTCAGTCTAGCTTTGCTACGGAAAGATTATAGCTGAATCTGTCTTCTCTGGTGTCTTTTCAAGCCCAAACCTGCCCCCTTGTGGCTCTGCTATAATGACTCAGCTATAATTATTCCCTGCAAAGCCAGACTGAATGCTCAGTCCGGGATTCTTATCACAGCTGATAACAGACACTTTTAGCAGTGAGGATGAAACAGAGAGCATGGTATGTGTTTTCTCTAATGTTCTTACTGATATATATGGTAAAATACACAAGGGTGCTTCATCTCTGGTTCCCTTTAATGCTTTTTTCGCACGCAGAAAAAAAACTGACATTCTGCATCATGATTCTGCAAATGTTGTCAGTTATCTATTTATTACATTAGCTGCTATGAAAAAGTGCGTGCGTTTTTCTGCATAAAAACACACATTTTGTGCAGAAAAAGCATGCAGAAAAATGCATGCGGAAAACTGAAAGACAAGTGTGTCCCCTGCCTAAGGGTTTAAAGGAAGAGCCACCTCCTTCACTAAGCTTTATCAAACACTTTATCAAACGTTTGATAATTTACCTCATGGGTAAAATCTAATTTTGAATTCACTAAGATGTTATAGATTTATCAAATGTTTTATTGATAAAACGTTCAATAAATCTATAACACCTTAGTGAATTCAAAATTAGATTTTACCCATGAGGTAAATTATCAAATGTTTGATAAAGTGTTTGATAAAGCTTAGTGAATTGAGGCCAATGAATGGTAGGTAGCCAGCAGGGGTATGCCAGTCGTCTTTGCTGCCCACAGCCATCCCATTTATTGTCTTATATAAGTGAAAGAAAAAAACATATTTCTCTAATAACCTCCATTCTTTTGAAATCACAGAAGACAGAATTGCAGTATATGTTGAAACAAGGTGACATGTCTTGCTTTCATGTGGCAATAACAAACCTAGCACTAAACTTCCTTACTGAAATATGGTTTTTACAGTTTAGGGTTTGGGACTTGCTCCCCATGTAACTGCTGAATCTGTTTGATAGCTGATTGATATTATTGATTTCTAGCCAATCATTAAAGCCTGACTATGCAGAACAAAGCACTTAAGATCATTCTTTGAAATTAATGAGGTGGCCTTGTGCAAGTTAAATACATTTCCTAATGACTGAAAAAAAAAAGTTTTATTTTTTAAGAAATCAGTACCAAGATTTTTTTTTGTGTGAATTACTTAGGATCACTGGAGGATGATAGTGACAATGAATGCACTTCTGATTTACATTTTTTATTGCCTATCCCATAGAGAAATGTAAAATAACTGCTTAAACAGGGTACACTGGTCTCCTAACAAGTTTAGACCATTGAACATAACCTTAGTAAAACTGCTCAATATAAAAGCAAATCTCATACACATATATCATATGCAAAGGTCCTAAATAAATGGACCAGTTTCTCATGAGTTTCACATCTCTTCTTTCATAGATTCCTGTATAGGGCACTGGGCAAACCAAGAACAGGGGTATGCATAGACACAAAAATATTTTATCATATGAATATTTATAGAATGTTGCTATTCCATATGACTCTAAAACCCACAAAGTACATGAACAGAAAAAAAATATACCTTTTGTTTAAAACACCACAAACTCTCCCAAGTACACATACACATTGCAGACAGTTAAATAACATACAGACATATGGAATAAACTACTATACCAAAGAGACGCAAATGTTCAGCAAGATAACATGTAGATTAAAGCACAATCATTAAAGAGACACTGAAGCGAAAAAAAAAATATGATATAGTGAATTGGTTGTGTACTATGAATAATTTCTAGAAGATTAGCCGCAAAGAAAATATTCTCATACTTTTATTTTCAGGTATATAGTGTTTTTTCTAACATTGCATTATTCTATAATATGTGCAGATTACACAACACTCAGCATTCAAAATTATTCTTTCAGAGCAGTCTGTGAAGTAATGACCTCTCCTCTAGCAGAGAAAAAGTAAACAGTTCACTTACAGTTGAGATAATAAATGCCATGACTAACTTAGTCGGAGAGCTTAATGGCTTGTTTGCATAGAGATAACAACTGGAGTTTCTCAACTCTTCCTGTACTGGAAACAATTAGACTGATGTATCTGATCTTAATGTTTTATTTCTTAGCTGTACTACACTTACAAATCATAATATCATAATTTTTTTTTCGCTTCAGTGTCTCTTTGAGGGTCATTTTCCAATTTAAATCGTGGTTGCAATTTTATCAATTCACAAGGTACATGTTACAATGTGATTATCACATATTCGTGTGGGTTTCACTGCACAATTGTGTTTGCAAATTGCAAGGTTCAATGGTCGAATGAAAAGCAGGAAATATTCAAATTGCTATATCACAAGAAAAATAACATAGCACCGTGTTTCCATGCAATTTGTTTGTGCTTTCATTGACAAATGCCAATGCAGAAAAAATTCAGCATGCACTGCATTGGCATTTTGGTGAAAATCGAATTGCACACATTGGAAAATGTCAAAGTGATCAGGAAATCATGTCAAAAATTGGATCACAACACAGCAAGTGGAAAAAGGCCCAAAATCAAACATAATCACTTTATAGAAGGAATGAAGCTGGGTGAGGAAAAACATGCTCTGTACTAACAACGTAAGGTCTCTAAACAGAGCAACAAGACACAGAGTTTTTTTTTATTACATCAGCAAGGTCTCTCAAAGGTCTTTCCAAGGTAGGCATGTCAAGGAAGACAAGTATTTACAGACGTGCTGTCTGAGCTTTTCTGCAGAAGTACAAAAAAAAAACAGGCAACACCAGAGGACTGAAAAGTACAGCAGCCTTCCTTGGATCCAATTCACTTTTTCTCTCATGTTTTCTCCTAGGTGATGTTTGGCATTGTATTAATAAAATGCAGATGAAGCCACCAGCAAGCAAGAAAATACTAATTGAAGAAAATAATTTTGACAGTATATTTTCAATAACATTTTGATACTTTTTCCATTTTATACAGAAGATGAAAAATGATCTCCTAGGAGAAAACTAAGGAGACAAAGTGAACTGGATTGGACCCACCTTGTCCAAACTTTATTTTATAATTAGAAATGATTTTATAATTAGAAGATGTACAATGGCACTGTCTGCTCAATGATGAAAGAAAACAGATGAATACTGGTACACCCATCTACAGTCCAGAAAAGCTTGGTCAGAAGAGGTCTACATGGAAGATTTGCAGCTAAAAAGCCATATTTTCAATGTGGAAACAAAGCTAAGTGATTTGGTTAAAGGAGTCCTCAAGCAACTCCTGCTACCCATAGTACTACCTACCCGGGGCTTCCTCCGGCCCCTGGCAACCGCTATGTGCCTCGCCGGAGCTCCGCTGGCCCCCATTCCCTGACAGTGCGCAGAATGACCTCCAGGTTTTTCTGTACTGTGCCTACACGGGTGCCTCTGTCAATCACCTCTATGTGGTCCGGAACGTACTCAGCAGGCACAGAACTACTGCGCCTGTGCAGTAGGTTCCGGATCATGTGGAGGTGATTGACAGTGGTGCTTGCGCAGGCACAGAAGAGGATAACCTGGAGGTCATCATGCGCACCGGCGGGCAACGAGGGCCAGCGGAGCTGTGGTGACAGGGACATAGTGGCTGTCAGGAGCTGGAGGTAGCCCCAGGTAAATAGTACCATGGGTAGCAGGAGCTGCTTGACGACTTCTTTAAGTACAAAAATACAAAACATAATATGCAAACTTTGCAAAGGTGATACTGATACTGATAAGTGTAAATTTCATAGATTGGACCATAATAGAAGGCATGGTTTGCTAAAGGCCTGGAGAGCAGTGCAAGGATGACAGTGTACAGAGCCCTGTGAAGTATGACCGATGTTCCTTGCAACTGTGAGGCTGCATTTCTCCACATAACATTGTTTATTTGGCCAGGATTAATGGTTTTCTCAGAACTGATAAGTACAAGCAAGGAGGCATCCAACAGGTTTTAAATTAATTTTGCATTGGGATAATAACCTACAGTTAAATCAAACCTGAAGTGAAAATAAACTTATGATATAATGAATTGTGTGTGAAGCACAGCTAAAAAAATAGAACATTAATAGCAACAAAAAAGATTCTATATTGTTTTCCAGTACAGGAAGGGTTAAGAAACTTCAGTTGCTATCTATGCAAAAGAGCTTATCTAAACTATCTATATCTTCTGGAGAGGTTAGAAATTACCTCTCTTTTTATTAAATATTCTTTTATTTGTATTCTAAAATTCTAAAATAGAACACAAATTGGGAACCTCCATTCTACCCATGACTAGAGATGGCCTGAACGGTTCGCACGCGAACTTATTCGCACAAACTTCGGTGGTTCGTGTTCGCGGTGAACCACGAACTATATGCGAGTTCGACCCGCCCCCTATAATACATCATTAGGGTCAACTTTGACCCTCTACATCACAGTCAGCAGACACAGGGTAGCCAATCAGGCTACACTCCCTCTGGGAGGCCCCCCCCCCCTTATAAAAGGCAGGCAGCATCAGCCTTTTCACTGCTAAAAAGCAACCCTCAACAGCTATTTTGAGAGCTAATGTTGTTCTTGTGATCCATTTTTTTTGTGTGTGTTTGTGTGTCCCACAGACACTTGTGTTGCATATACAGCCCTCAGTAAGTCATAGCTGTCCCTTGGCCCCTTGGTAATTCTTACTGTGCCACTGCCAGGCCCAGCACATTCAGTGACTACCTGTGTGTGTGACAGCTGCACATTTGTAATACCAATCACTGCATACCTACCTGTTCAGTACACCTAGCTACGTGAGCCCACACAGTGTTATATACCACCAGTCACTGCACATGTTCACGGTACCTGTGTGTGTGTGACAGCTGCACTTTTGTAATACTAGTCATTGCAAAATTGTTCACAGTACCTGTGTGACCGCACACTGTTTAATATACCAGTCCGTGCATTCCTGTTAACTGCACCTGTGTGACAGCTGCACATTGTATTGTAATACCAGTCACTGCATACCTTTCACTGCACCTGTGTGACTGCACATTGTATTAGTCAATGCATACCTTTCACTTGAATGGATGGCAGACTTGCCCTCCATAACAGATTTGTGTTAAAGCATTTAAAGTTTATTCATCTCATATACAGCAGGGTCTCGAAAGAGTCCTCCTGTATTGTTATTTTTTGTCACTACCTCCCTGAGTCGGGACTTGCCTGCCATGCCTGCTGCCTTCCTTGGATGTGTGGTGGAAGCTGTTCCTGCTCCTTTGCCCACAGCGTGCCTGCTGCCTTCCTTGAATGTGTGGTGGTAGCCGTTTCTCATGCTGCCACTCCGGACCAAAATCGAACCCTGATTCCCCGGCCATTACCCGTGGTCACCATGGTACTGAGAAAGTAATATGGAAACTTGTTTATCAGTCAATGCAGTTGAATGAATGGCAGACTTGTCTCCATAACAGATTCTCGTTAAAGGATTTAAAGTGTATTCGTCTCATATACAGCAGGGCCTCGAAAGAGTCCTCCTGTATTGTTATATTTCGTCACAACCTCCCTGAGTCGGGACTTGAGTGCCATGCCTGCTGCCTTCCTTGGATGTGTGGTGGTAGCCTTTCTCTGGCTCCCACTCCGGACCGAAATCGAATCCTGATTCCCCGGCCATTACCCGTGGTCACCATGGTACTGAGAAAGTACCATCGAAAGTTTCACACAGTTGAATGAATGGCAGACTTGCCCCCATAACAGATTCTCGTTAAAGGTACTTAACAGCCAGCAGAAAAAATAATTTAAAAAAATAGATGTAAGCTTTAACAATGGTAGAGAAAGAACCATCGAAAGTTGATAAGGCAGTCAGACATTACCTGATATCACTGAGGAAGAGCAATCTCACTATGTTGCGCACCAGTCCAGCACAGCCGTCACTACACAAACAGCTGTTTGTGGTGCGTTACACAGTGAGTTTGGTCTGTCAGTGTGAAGCAGTACCCTAATTACACTCCCTGGTTTATGTATACACATGCAAGATGTTTTAAAGCACTTTAGGCCTCCAATTTAGCATGCAATGTGATTTCTGCCCTTAAAACGCTGCTGTACATCAAATCCAGATTTTTCCCCGGGACTTTTGGCGTGTATCCCACTCCGCCATGCAAAAACTCAGATGTTAGACCCCTTGAAACATCTTTTTCATCACTTTTGTGAATGTTTCTAGTTTTCAAAGTTTTCTTCCCCATTGAAGTCTATTGCAGTTTGCAAAAGTTCACGCGAACCAAAATTTTGCGGAAGTTTGCGTTCGAGGTTCTCGAACCGAAAATCGGAGGTTCGAGCCGTCTCTGCCCATTACCAGCTTGAGATAAGGTTTTACTGCAGGAAAGTTCAAAGGGTTATTATTTCTGCTTTATTGTATAGCTTAAAAGAGTGTAGGTTTAAAACTGCAACTGTGACAGTTTGATGCAATGTTATAAAAAAAAAAAAAAAAAGCTATATAACTGAAAATAAATATATGAAACTATTTTCTTTGCTACAAATGTTCTATTCATTATCCGTACTACACATTGTAATGATCTGGGGGCGATTTCAACAGTCAGCGCACAGCAAGTGAGCTGAAGCAGATGGAAATCCCCACAATCACAAAAGCAGAGTACCCAGTATATATTTGTAGAGGAGAATTCCAACCAGCAGGTGGAGCTGTGGAGTACAGAGGAATAAGTCCTCTGTATAGCCACAGATGCCACATTGAAATTGCATGATTAAGCAACACTGGACAATATAAACAAAGTAGCAACTCAGAAGAAAGCAAGAACAGAGACAGAGTATATGAATGTCTACCAATCTAGTCGCCACCCAGTGACGGTAGACATATCACATCAGAACAGACCAGAAAGAAAAAGTGAATCGCAAGAGAGGCGATTGCTATCAGCAACACAAGACTGAGCAGAGACAGAGCATGAGTTGAGTACACAGGAATACACAGCAAACAAGCGCAAACTGGACGCCAAGGAAAATAACAAATGAAGTAACTAAACGCGGTCACCGCACAATATGCGCAACAGTGACAAGTGCGTTAATAGTACGGTCACCGCACGTTAAGCGCAACAGTGACAAAAATGTACCAACTTTGACTAACAAATGAAATGAATGGGGCAGCACGGTGGCATAGTGGTTAGCTCTCCCGCCTTGCAGCGCTGGGTCCCTGGTTCGAATCCCAGCCAGGGCACTATCTGCAAAGAGTTTGTATGTTCTCTCCGTGTCTGCGTGGGTTTTCTCCGGGCACTCCGGTTTCCTCCCACATTCCAAAAACATACGGATAAGTAAATTGGCTCCCCCTAAAATTGGCCCTAGACTACAGTACTTACACTACATAATATAGACATATGGCAATGGTAGGGATTAGATTGTGAGCTCCTTTGAGGGACAGTTAGTGACAAGATATATATATATACACTGTACAGTGCTGCGTAATATGTCAGCGCTATATAAATACTAAATAATAATAATAATAATAATAACACGGAGAACAAAGACAAACAGATAGCGGGAACGCTTGCTAATCGGTTGCCTAACACCAGACAACAGCAAGCGTTCGTTCCAGACAAAACAGACTGAAGGAGTAACCAGTAGCAACCGCTGCCAAGGTTATACTCCAAGATACAGACAAGGGGACCCACCGCCTCTAGCGCTAGGGCCAATGCGATCAAGGAACAAGACTGAACGATTCACTATCAACCACCGCAAAAGATAGTACAATCGCAAGGACAGGACAAGACAAAACAAGAATAGGCAGTACAAAAAATACAGAACCTGACTGCACTAATAGGAGTGCAAAATGCACTCCCCAAGAATTAACTACACTAGAATATTCGCAACAAGATACAAAGATGCTGAGGCTCTAAGGTTAGTCTCACTAGACAAAGACTATGACAAGCAAGGAATTCTGGGAGGAAGTGACATTTATACTGAAAACCTTCAAAGGAAGCAGACAAGCAGATTGCAAGATAAGTAGATGCAAATCAGTCAGCCTTGCAAACTGACAAAAAGGCCTCTTTTCCCTGGACTGAACTATGCAACCTGCATAAGAAACCAACAAAATGTCCAGGGAATCAAGGCCAACAGAGCAGATTCTGACACACATACAATTCATTATATCATACTTTTTTTTTTCGCTTCAGGTTTACTTTAAAGTCATTAAGAACTATCTTCAGTGAAGAGAAGAAAAAGGTGTTCTAGAAGAGATGATCTGATTCAATTTCTCACAGACTAAATCCACAGAAAAAATGTTTGAAACCACCAACCTTCTAACTAACTGTGCACAAACATACTACCAAGAAGAAATTATATTGGTTTGAATTAAACATATCACCTCCCCCGGGATGAGTAACTACGCCCCTGCAAAATGCCACAACTCTGTGCAGGGGCATAGGAACTACCTCCCCTTCCACCGCGCACCCCCCCCCCCCCGCTCGCCCCCCCCCCTTGCGCACGGTACCGCCGCTCATTACCGCCAATCGTCAGCCACTAGATCAATGAATGGGAAAACAAATCCCATTCATTGATCTAAGTTCCCCTGTGAATGGCTGCAGCTGTCTATTTAGACGGCTCTGCCATTCATGAATCCCGTGCCTGTACTGATAGTACAGAGCTGAAGTCACCACTGTGGACATCTTGTGGCCAAATTGTAATATTACATCCCTTTTTTTTTCAGTTAATCCCTAGTTACCTTTTTTTTTTTTTTTTCATTAGCCCATGACCTCCCACACTCCCCTAAAGTTGCCAATTTTAATTTTTTTTTTAATAAAAAAAAATTACAAATAAAAAAATACATAAATAGTTACCTTAGGGACTGAACTTTTTTAATATGTATACAAAACTGTATACTACAATTACTTTATAAATTATGGGCTTGTAATTAGGGATAGACACAAAACTGAAAAAAATGCACCTTTATTTCCAAATAAAATATTGGCGCCAAACATTGTACTAGGGAAAAATTTTAAACGTTGCAATAACCGATACAAATGGGCAAATAAAATGTGTGGGTTTTAATTACAGTAGCATGTTTTATTTTGAAACTATAATGGCCGAAAACTGAAAAATAATGATTTTTTTCAATTTTTTCTTATAATTCCCATTAACACTAAGTTAGAATAAAATAATTCTTAGCAAAACGTACCCCCCAAAGAAAGCCTAATCAGTTCGAAAAAAACAAGATATAGATTGTTTTGTTGTCATAAGTAGTAATAAAGGTATAGGTGAATGAATGGAAGGAACGCTGACGGGTGAAAATTGCTCTGGTTTTTTAAGAGGAAAAACCCTTTGAGGTGAAGAGGTTAAATAGTATTGCTTTGCATTCTGTTTGTTACTAATTGATACATTAAAAACATGAATTGCAGAATATTCTGACGCATCCAATCCTCATGTTACATCATATTTCTGGAAACATCTAAATGTTTCCCCAGTATTATATATACTATATACATACAGATTAAAGGGGGGAAGATTCATTCACCCTTTTGGTACAGAGAGCTTTTTTTTTTACATCATCACATATATTGACACCATTAACCACTGGTGCTGAAGCAAGAATTAAGACAAAGACGCTGTTCTGTGAAAAATGAGTTTATGAGTGAGGTTGACAGAAGTTAATGAGCATTTATGAAAAGTATTATCTGAACAACAATATTCTTTCTTTCCTTTTTTCCCCCTTACACAGTTTGAAGATGCAGTACAATTTAAGCAGATGAGCGCTTTTATTAATCTTGAGAGAAGACCACCATTAATAGAAGATATCAAAGGTTTATGAGAATATCTTCCTTGCAGATACATTTATTATGCATAATAATCATGCATCCTATTTCAGTTCTGAATTAAGATTAAGCAGCTGTACTGGTAAATGGGAAACAGGGGAAGGAAGGTCCCTAAAAGGCCATAATTCATGATGCGTAAGTTACATGTAGGGCTCAAGCTGCCCACCTAGACTGGTCAGAACATACAGTACACAAATAAAAAGAGAAGGAGTCATTTAAATTGAGTGATAATATGAAATTATGAGACCTGCAAAGTCATTAGCCTCTTCACCATTAGGATCAGGAGATTAAACAACTTAATAGAAAAGAAGAGAAACTCCTTATGAGCAATGTTACAGAAGAGATTTAGTTACCGCTGCTAGTCACAGCTGCTGAGATGCCAAACAGCTGCTACTGATGTTAGCTACTGCAGCTTCTAAAAACCTATGCCATACTAAAGCAGCAGAAACCAGTGTGATATAATTATTAGACAGTTTTATAGCAGTGCCTCCCGCCACCCACTCCCTTTCTGCTGTACTGCGCATGCATAGGGCTGCGGTGGTGTCCGCGCACACACAGTACAGCCTGAGCAGTATATCAGCACACACAGACGCACTGGATGCAGAAACCAGGGGTTTTAATAGTATAGATTCCATTAAATAATATTATTAAGGCCTCTTGCACACTGCAAGTGATTCCGATTCAGATCCCGCTTTTTAATCAGTTTTTATATCCGATTCAGTTTCCGATTTGCAGTGTGCAGGGAGCAAACTGCAAATCGGAATCTGAATCGGATGTAAAAACTGATTAAAAAGCGGAATCTGAATCTGAATCACTTGCAGTGTGCAAGAGGCCTAACAGCTATATAGCATCTTAGTAGCTGCAACTAATAGCAACAACTAGGGCTACTGAGGCAGTTCAGAAAATATTGTACCTATTCATCTGTATACAAGAGGAAAGCAAAGTGACATTGACAAGTCAGTGAGCACAATGTGGGCATAAACTCCATAAAGCATGATTTGCAGTTTTGTTTGCTTTCTTGTAGGTAGACTTTTAGGACTTTCCTTGGGAGGAGGGCTGTTGTATTCTAGATTATGTTGGCATTACCCAGCGGTGGGTCCTATTGAATGTTCTACCAGTTTCACATGTAGTATTACTATGATCAATGCTGTTTATTTCTGATTTTTTTCCTGCCAGGAAAATGTGTATGAGAGTGTCCTTTATTTCATAGTTCGATGAGGATGTGAAATGAGTTGGTGGGTGGGGCTTGTGCTTAGCTGGTGTGCTTGCTTGCACAGCATTCTCCTATGTACCATCCTCAGCCTTTCCCTGCCACTGTGCTGTGACTAGTTTGTGCCATGTGAGTAGCACCTTTCTGCCCCCATTCATCTGCCGATCCAGCGTAGTACTGTTAGTACTGCCCCATGTTAAGGCTGTATTGCTGCAGCAGTGGCAAGGCGGAACTTAGATGAACAGACTATAAAGGCTTGGTTAGACCAGTGTTTCTCAAACCTGTCCTCGTGACTCCATAACAGTGCATGTTTTGCAGGCAACTTCACCAATGCACAGGTGCGGTAATTATTGTCTCACCTACATGGAACCCACCTAGCTGAGCCACTAATTACCCCACCTAGGCATAGGTGAGGTTGCCTGCAAAATATGCACCATTGGGGAGTCACGAAGAGAGGTTTGAGAAACACTGGGTTAGATGGTATTAGTAAGAGGAGTTGACTTTCTCTTCTACCCTTTTGCTGAGGGCATTGAGGAAAGGAGGCCCTCCTAACAGTACGAACCTTTGTACTTGAAATGTCCAGGTGTTAGAGGTGGTATGCAGAGGCGTCCGAGCCATTAGGCAGCTATAAATTTTCGCCTAAGGCGACAGGAAGAGGCAAGGGCGCTTCTGCACTGAGTAGTGAGAGAAGAAATGCCTCTCAGCTGACTCAGGTGTCAGTTTACACAGCAGCAGCAGGGCTTACTGGACTTCAGCTCAATGATTCAAAGAACCACAGTAATGAATGAGTCAGTGAGAGAAGGCACTCATCCTAGTCAGGGATCCGAGGAGTACAGCATCATCAGCTCCTGAGTCCAACTCCTGAGAATTCAGTCCCTCTCTCTCTGCTACTGCTAACTGCGTGGATGTAGAGACTGTGTAGCAGCCAGGCATTGACTTCCCCCCAGGCCGCCTTTCATTCAATGATTTAGGGTTGGTCCTGTGTCTGCTGTATTCAGGTTTGTTGATGTAAGGCAATGTAAAATACTAGGCTAGCTGATAAAAGTGCAATTAGAGGGCAGGCAAGCTGGTAAATATACACAGCATGATGTAGAACTCGTCTGGAGGGTCAGTGGGAAAAAATCTGTCTGGTCTCTCCCCATTGTTATAATGACTGCATGTGCAGATAAGGTCTTAAACAGGTTGAAAAGTTTTGACAGTCCCTAGACTCCAGGAGGGCTGCTTGCTGACTTGTGTAAGAGATTGGCAGGGACAGCAGTCCTATTACCAGCAACTAGTCTCTGTGTAATGTGGGAATGCAATACAGATAAACTGCTCCATCTCAGGCTATTCTCAGTCTCACTCCACTCCTCCTATCTCTGTATGTGTATAGTGTATGTCTACTGTGTGCTGTGTATAGTGTGTGTGTGTGTGTGTGTGTGTGTTGTGTGCAGTGTGTGTACTGTGTGTGTGTGTATGTTGTGTGCAGTGTGTGTACTGTGTGTGTATGTGTGTGTGTGTGTGTGTAGTGTGTGTACTGTGCGTGTCTAAAGTGTGTGTGTGTGTGTGTGTGTACTGTGTATAGTGTGTATGTTGTGTGCAGTGTGTGTACTGTGTGTGTGTGTGTATGTTGTGTGCAGTGTGTGTGTGTGTGTGTGTGTGTGTGTGTGTGTGTGTGTGTGTGTGTGTATAGTGTGTGTACTGTGCTGTGCATGTCTAGAGTGTGTGTGTGTGTGTGTACTGTGTATAGTGTGTATGTTGTGTGCAGTGTGTGTACTGTGTGTGTGTGTACACTGTGTGTGTGTATAGTGTTTGTGTGTGTACTGTGTGTGGTGTGTGTGAGTGCATGCCGCAATAAGTATATTTTATGGTGAAACGCTCTGCTGCATAACAACTATTTTCTGGTGAACCCATGCCGCAATAAGTACATTTTCTGGTGAAACGCTGCTGCATTATGATTTTCGGGGGTCTTGGGGGTGGGGTTCACCACAGGAGTGGTGTTCACCATGAGGGGTGCGGGGTATGGGACTGGGGGCAATCACGGGGGGGGGGGGTGCTACAGGATTTCTCGCCTGGAGTGACAAAATGGCTAGAGACGCCCCTGGTGGTATGTGTTTGTATGTGGTACAGATGGCTGTGTGAATGACAGTAGTCACTGTATTTCATTAGTGCAACAATTTGTGCATGCAATTTAGCACTTTAGCCTCTTTTTGCATTGGTTTTAATCAGTTAGCGCTCTATTTGCTTACTTGTTCCATTTATTTTGTGTATGTCAATATAGTACTTTAAAAGACAACTGTGACGAGGGGTATATGGATGGAGGCTGCCATATTTATTTTCATATAAGCCATACCAGTTGGCTATCCTGCTGTTCCTTTGCCCATAATACTTTTATCCATAGACCCTGAACAAGCATGCAGCAGAACAGGTGTTTCTTATTATTGTCAGATCTGACGAGATTAGCTGCATGCTTGTTTCTGGTGTGATTCAGACACTACTGAAGCCAAATACATCACCAGGGCTGCCAGGCAACTGGTATTTTTAAAAGGAAATAAATATGGCAGCATTCATATTCTTCTCACTTCAGTTGCTCTATAATACATTTGTATAAATAAATTATATTTGCTGTGAGACCACTGTTGAGTCAGCTAAGCAGCATTTGCTTTTGGCACAGAAAAACAGCCTGAAAACTCAATTAGCCATGTAATAAAAATTAACCACTTCTTAACCTCTTAAAAAACAGAGTTTTCATCAAGCCACTCTCATCAAGCTACTCTCATTCATTCGCCAATAACTTTAACATTACTTATCGCATTAAAATGATCTATATTTTGCTTTATTCACCACAGATTAGGCTTTCCTTGGGTGGTAATTTTAAAAACAATAATAAGAAAAAAAAAATGAAAGCAATTATTATTTCTGTTTTTAGCCATTGTAGTTTGCTACAATAGATAAAACCCGCACATTTAATTTTCTGATTTGTCCCAGTTAATACAACGTTTCAATTGTGTCCCTAGTAGAATGTATGGCAATAATATTTTGTATGGAAATAAAAGTGTATTTTTTCCATTTAGTTTTTTTTACACTATATCAATAATTACAAGCCTTCATTTACAAAGAAAAAACAGTAATATACCCTCATGACATACATATTAAAAAAATTCCTTAGGTAACTGTATATGAATTTTTAAGTGTTTTATTTTGGTAACTATAGGGTCGGGGTGAAAGGGGTTAAATTAATTTTAAAAATGTATTTTTCTTTAAAATAGTGTCTGTGGGTGCATTTTTACTTTTTGGCCACAAGATGGTGTTACACTTAATTTCCAAGTACTGTAAACAGTACATGGATGGAAGTACTGTGTATTTTCACTTTTGTGAATGAAAGCCTGCATCTCGCTGATGCCAGCTCTCATGCTGTTCCCTTTCAATGATCACAAAAGGCGGGATTGTGATGGAAACGAATGCCAGCAGTGCGGTGATCAGCAAAGGCGATGTAAACAAACAAGTACGCATATTGACGTCAGTAGTGTGCAAGTGAATTTTCCAGGGGCATAAATATGCGTACCAGTGGTCGGAAACTGGTTAAAGAGAACTTCAGCCTAAACAAACATACTGTCATTAAACAGACTCTGAAGTCTTTAAAAAAAAGTATTTTTATTTCAAAAATATGTTTAATATGTTATCCCTAACTAAACTGCAGCATTCTCGCCGCTGTAAACTAAATCCCCCCCAAACTCCCAAAACTCCCCAACTCCCCGGGGGCAATCCGGGCAGCGCTTCCGTGTGAGGCAGGGCTATGAGCTGCAGCCCTGCCTCACACGCGTCTGTCAGCGGCGGATCGCCACCTCTGTCCCGTCCCTCTCAGTCTTCCTTCACTGAGAGGGGCGGGGGAGAGGCGGAGATCCGCCGCTGACAGACGTGGGTGAGGCAGGGCTGCAGCTCATAGCCCTGCCTCACACGGAAGTGCTTAGGACAGCAAAATCCACGACCAAGAAAGTCGTGCATTTTGCGGGGGAGAGGTAGGAGGGAGTTAGGGGGTATTTAGATAGTTTAGAGCGGCGGGAATGCAGCGGTTTAGTTAGGGATTATATATTAAACATATTCATGAAATAAAAATACTTTTTTTAGAGACTTCAGAGTCTCTTTAAGTTACATTAGTTATGTTAATTAAAGTAGATAGGTAATATAATCTCTTACCGGCCCTGTTTTTAAAGAACAGGCAAAAATTTGTGATTTCATGGGGGCAGCCATCTTTTTGGTTGAAAGGAGGTGACAGGGAGCATGAGACACAGTTTCATCTGTCCTGTGTCCTGATCACCCCTCCCAGCTGCGTGTGCTAGGCTTCAAATCTCAAATTCAAAAATAAAAAAATGTGTGCCAAAACAGCAGAACGAGAACAACAACATCAGAAATCCCATCATGCTTTGCACAGCATCAGGGGAAAAATGTCCGGGCAGATTTCTGTGATCGGGGCAGAACTTAGCTTCTGTGCAGCGTAAAATGAGGCTTGGGTAAGAAAAACAAAGTTCTGATGCTGTGAAACTGTCAAAGAAATACCAAGCCTTTTCAGTTCTGCTGAGTAGATTTTTAGTCTGGAGGTTCACTTTAAAGATGCAAAAATGGTGTATTTTCAATGCCCTGAATTTTTGCATTGCAAGTTATGACATATTCCATAGGATATGCATTAAAAAAGCTTTAAAAAGACAAAAAATCTAAAAAGAGCAGAATGGGGTTCCCATCATACTTGGCATGCTTTGAGGATGCTTTGTCAAAGTAAATTGTAAGTGAGGATTGGAGGCTTGGAATATAGTTTGCAAAAGTCCATACAAGCGGAATGATGAATGCAAAATGTCAGACAGAAGTGTTAGGAAGTGAGAAAATATATATTCTGGTAAAGGACTGTGTGACCTTTTTGGCTGCATATTTCTGCCTTTCTTTCTGGCTCCCTTGGGTGACTAAAAACAAACATGATATTATATAAATGATCCGTGAACATGATTGAATACTGAGTTCATAATAAAACTCCCAAAAGAAACTTAAATACACAAGTTTGACATCATTATTCTCTTCTATCGTAGAGGCATATTTATAGCAAAAATGAATGTAAAAATGGATGACACTGGAGCTAATCTGGAGCTGTTGCCCATGGAAACTAGTTGGCATAATTATTTCGAATTAAAAATATAATGGCATTGGTTTCCTGGTGAATTTGAACCAATAGAGCATCTAGGCAATACGTGGGCAGTCTGGTGGTTTTCTCATGAGCAATAACATGTATATTAATTCTCAGAAGTGACTCAAATAAATGTGTACTTACAGCTAGAACTCAAAAGAAATGTATGGGAAACTGCAGTGACAAACCGCAGAGACAAGAACTTATAGTTTAAACAGCCACATAAATGTTACTCACCAGAGCCGGTTCTAGCTACCATGGGGCCCTGGGGCAAAAGTAACTTTGGGTGCCCCCTGACGCCCACAGTCCAACCAAATCACCCCTGAGCTGGCTGCCAGGCCTGATCCAATCACCCCCCCCCCCCATCACACAATATAATTAGGTGTTCATCATATGTGCCCTAAAAGTATTTTGGGGGTTTCTATTATTCACCTCTTTCATTTCCTATACAGAGTAAACTCACAGAAACCCAGATGTCATGGGTCACCATAGCTGGAGGTTAGGAGGGGCACCTTGATTGGCCCCCACAGACTCTGGGGCCCTGGGGCAAGTGCCCTCTTAGCCTCTATAGAAGCACCGGCCCTGTTACTCACGTGATATTAGCTCCCCACTAAACAGTAACATATCCTCTTTTCTCAGTTAACTTGTTTACATTCCAGTGCCTAGGCATTAGCACAAGGGGTTGTGTGCGCACAATATTGTATATACACTGGTTGCTTTGCATATCCAGTCAGTGTATGCAGAGAACACTTGTATATATTCTGGGTTATTTAGTATCTTTGAATACCCCTGTATTTAATTATTTGTACAGTTCCCCTGTGTCTTCACTTCAGCTGCCAATATTTCATTTCTCACCTGTAAATATCTTGGACGTTTACAAATAAACCTTAAACATCATCCTGGTCTGGTTCTAAGTATTTTCCACATCCGTGACTATCTGCACTCCTTGCAATTCCTATGCACTACACATGTTGCATTGCACAAGAGACGTAACACCAAGATACTGTAATTACAGCACTGGGACTTGCGGCGAGAGGCGGCGGATGTCCGGCGGGTGATGGTAAATTACTCAGGGTTGCCTGGCTCATCTGCAGGGGGCTTCAGCAAAGATGGATGGCCTGGCGGGGAGCTCTGGGGGTCTCCTTATTAAAGGAGACAACCAGATGCAGAGGTGCAACACATGCGTTTGCTGGTTTAGACCTGCTTTTTGCAGGTCTAAGCTAATACTCTTGTGTGACGGGAAGCATCGCTTCTTGGCAGCATGAAAAATGTAATAGGATAGGGTGTATAGGGTGTATAAATGATAATATCACCCAGTCAAATTCTTTACCACCCAGGGGGGAGTTAAATGTAATTGGATTAGGCATAGCTCCCATTGTCTAATTTAAGAACTCACCAGCTTTTATTTATAGGATATGGCCCATGGTGAGTTAAAAAGTATGGTGAGATAATTCAAAAGAAATGCTTTGTGAATCAGCCCCAAGGAGAGATAATTCATGAGATTTTTGTTATGTGAATCGACTCTATATATCCATGCTGCCCATCTTTTTTTCATTTCATTCTACAGGCAGTTAAGAATTTCCAAAAGTGCCAATAAGCTGAGTTTGTTCTGCAGCCTTAGCAACCATACTCTGTGTAGTCTTTCAGGAGAGCAGTTGCTATGAGACTCTCTACACCAGGCATGGGCAAACTTGGCCCTCCAGCTGTTAAGGAACTACAAATCCCACAATGCATTTGCCTTTATGAGTCATGACTGTGGCTGTCAGACCCCTGCAATGCATTGTGGGACTTGTAGTTCCTCAACAGCTGGAGGGCCAAGTTTACTCATGCCTGCTCTAGACACTCCCACAGCAAGTCCAGGAGTAATTAGCTGCACAAAACAAGAGGTTTTGTTACTCATTTTAACACCTGGACTAATCCATTGACTGGCAGCAAGCAATAACACTCCTGTCCCCCAGTTTCTGCTAGAATCATTGAGAAAGTTTATGTTTTACATGCACATACAGTAAAACTGTGTAATCAAGGTGTTTGCTCTTTAGCATTGAAATATATAGAGAAAAAATGAAAACACACAAAAAAGTGAATATTATCTTAAACGTGTGTCATTACCACTGCAGCTAAATCAGGAGTAAAAGTTAAACTAACTACTACAAGGGGCATAAAGTACACAACCTGATTTGCATAAGATTTTAATATTTCTTAAAATGCTATCATAGTAATCGCTATCCTTTTTTAAGGCTTTATCATAGTATATTTTTACAGTGTCCTGAGCATACATGCTGAGAAATATATTTACAATCTAGGCCTTCATGTGCGGAGGATGTAGGCTTGGGGTGTGCGGATCTCACTTAATATTACTTTGCAGAATATAGCCCTGAAGGGAAAATTAGTGACTAATCAAAAGAAATAAATCTTGTTTGTGCTAGAGCTCTGTCATCAGCATCTGTGTGTGTTTCCTAATGTTAGCACCATTATAGCTCATATAATGCATGCTGTCATTTTTACAGCGTTTTTTCATATAGATATAAAATATACATTTAATAAAGTTTCTATGTTGTATGGTTTCCTTGGTACTGAGGAAACTTATTCAGTGGTGGACATTATGACAAAAGCTGTGCAGTAAGCTTTTATACAGTGAGCACATATGTGTACACAGCAAAATAAACCAGATTTATTAATAATTACCTTCCAGAAGGTGGAAAGAGTTTGCAGTCTTTGCTTAAAGAGACACAGAAATGAACTACCTACCAGTTTTATACATACCTAAGGCTTCCTCCAGCCCCATCAGCCTGGATCACTTCCACGCCGCCGTCCTTCGCTGCCTCTGTCCGACGGTACCGGGTCCCGGGCAGTTGAGCCAGTCGACGCAAGTGCAGTGCGCTCCCTCCGTACTGCGCAGGCGCATGCGTACAGAGCCGGAGGGAGCCCCTGTGCATGCGGAAGACTGGTCGCATCCGGCGGAAGTGACGGAACCCGGTACTAGCGATAGAGGCAGCGGAGGATGGCGGCGTGGGAGCGATTCAGGCTTATAGGGCTAGAGGAAGCCCCAGGTATGTATGAAATTTTTTCCTATTTTTTAATATGCTTCGTCTCTGGTTCCCTTTAAATGCTTGTCACTGAGAAACAATGGTATTGTGATATTTGCTTGAATGATAGTGAATGAGTGGTTGTATATTTGCAGATGTACACAAGCAGGGCTGTGCAGAGGATCCTTAAGTGGGGAGTGCTCTGCTCAAATTTTAAAAAGAGGCCTCGTCACCCCCAACCCCCCCCCCCCCCCCCCCCCACACACACACACACACACACACACACACACCACCACCACCACCACCACCCTTTTCCCCTGCAGTGGCATCTTCTTCCAATAAGACTGCCCCTGACTTCCCCAGATCAGTGCCAGCGAGTAGGACAGTGAGCAGTCAGGTGGCCTCTCCCACACCATACCCTCTGTGCCCCTCCATCACAGTGCGAGTGAGTGACAGAGGTACTGCATTGCAGTCAGCTCTGTCACCGGTGGCCATGAGCATCCTTCTTCACAGGGCCAGTTCTAGCTACAGTGGGGCCCCGGGGCAAAAGTAACTTGAAGGCCCCCCTAGCACAGCCCCACCCCCACAGCCAATTCACCACCCTGGGCTCCCGAGCTGACTGCCAGGCCTCATCCCACCCCACCAGTCACACAGTATCATTAGGTGTCCAACATATGGCCCTGACAGCATTGGTGGGGTCCCCATTCCCCTTTTCTTTTACCCTACAAATGCAGAGTGTACACACAGCAGAGTCTTATATAATGCAGGCAGGACACAGGAGGCAGCACCGTGCTCTACACTCTGGACTTCTTCTCTTCCTTATTCTCTGCAGGCATGAATAGGGTCACCATAGCTGGAGAGGAGAGTGGGGGAAAACACCTTGGGGGCCCCTACAGGCTCTGGGGCCCTGGGGCAATTGCCCCCTTTGCCTCTATGGAAGCACTGGCCCTGCTTCTCCACTGGTTGGCCTGCATGTTGCTTCCTCTGGCAGCCATGTGTACACTATTACGTGACATCAGGTTATTATGTGACACGGTTGCCATGGAGGTGCCAAACTTCTTGGAAGTTCCTCAATCTTGTTGGCGCTTGGATCTTGCATCTGTCGGCAACAGCCAGTGAGTACTGCAGGAATTACTATTTAGTATTTATATAGCGCTGACATCTTCTGCATGAAGTGCTGCAGAAGATGTCCATAGTCGTGTCCATTGTAGTCTAGGGCCATTGTTTTTAGAAAGAAGCCAATTAACTTATCTGTATGTTTTGGGGATGTGAGAGGAAACCGGAGTGCCCAGAGGAAACCCACATAGACAGAGGGCAGACATACAAACTCCCTGTAGATAGTGCCTCCCTATATCTCCCTATAATGCCCCATGTACTGTACACAAACATTGCACAACATGCCTGCATTTCCTGACAGAGTAGTAGCTACAGACACTAACTCACTCTCCTCTCTGTTACACCTCACTATGGTGTGACTTGTGTTCCTGCAGGATCCCCTTGGTGGCTCTGGCCCAGTCAGCACTGCAGCAACCATTGGTGTGTGCTGGGCATGCATCCTGCAGCTTCTGAACGGGAAACTCAAGATCGGGGCCAGAGTTACAGCAACATAGCTGAAATAGGAGGGGGCAGAAAGGGAAGGAAGCAGGGGTTCAGCTCTCTGCAAGTCCTCTGCACTGGCCTGCTAGTTACAATGACTGTGAGACGAGTGTGCAGCAGCAAGTGAACACCGATCCTGTCCCTAATGAAATGAAGGGAAGGCAGCCTGAAGGAAAACTCCTCCATTTCCCCTGCCCTGAGCAACTAAGGAGGAAGTCCGGGGGAAGGGCCCACATGACCCCTGTAACATGTTTAAGAACTCTTTTTTTCTACTAAATCCTGGACCCTCTGAATGTAAAGTATGTGTGTGTATGTGTGTGATTCATGCAGTCTGACCTACCCCAGTGAACATTCTTCCTGATGCCAACCTAGCCCTGGTCTTCCCTTTGAATAAAACCGGGTTGTCTAACTCCAGTCCTCAAGGGCCAAAGTCCTTACACATTTTTGGAAGAGCTCAAATTAATTGATGGTACTGAATCAAGAAAGATGTAGGCCATCAAAACAGGACACATTTCTCCATGCCTCAGTCCATCCTGAACACTGGCATGGATATGATTCTTTTTTTGTTATTAAAAGCTTTATTGATCAGAGAAGCAAAATACAAAATGCTGAGCATGATCAAAATAATGAAAAGTGTGCAAAAGGTGACAACCGACACAAAAACTCAGTACAACTATATAACTAACACACACAGAAAAGCAAAAGAACAGAAAAAAAAATATTTTTCTGGAGAGCAGGGTCCAATTACCGGACTGTTCAACCTGGGAAATGGAGTACAAGGTATTCCAGCTGAGATCCCGGGGATCAGTACATCTCTCAAGTCCGTATCGTAAGAGTATTGCTTTCCCTCAGGGTACAAGAGTCCATAATGTCATACGATATATATAAAACCACAGAAAAACCCAAACACACAAATGTCCAAGGGTGACTAAAATTGTCTATACATTTTCCATGCATCCCAAATAAGATCAAATCTTGTCATATTCTCAATGCTGTAGTAGTATACTCGATCCATCAGCATCATTAGGCCTAGACGTTGGGTAACTAAAGCTAATTCCAGATCAGTGGATTTCCATTGGAAGGCTATTGACCATTGAGCAGCCAGTAACATACCGGTATATGGATATGATTCTTTTGGTTAAACTATTGTTGTAGTTTACACGGATATTCATTCTTCTTAAACTAAACTAAGCAAGTAGCCAGTTGAATCAGAGTGCAGTTTAAATACGAATTTACCCAGAATTACCCAGCTGCAGACAAACGTGACATACCATATTTGAGCCCAGCTGTGGCTGTGCAGGAGAGCAGATGACAAGCAGTGAATTCACTGCCTGTCAGCTGCCCATCTTACAGTGGCCTTATAGGGATGAGCTCGAATTTTGTCATTTTTACAACAAAATTTGCATTATCGCCTGAGACAAAATTTTCATGAAAATGTAATGGAAGTTGTGAAAATGTGTTTTCTCATTCCCATTGTTTTAGTACATTATTTTTTGCATGCATGCCCACCCACAAATTTTTGCAATTTTTTTCTCACGCTCATAGACCTCAATTTTGTGAATTTTCTCATTTGTGCTTAAAGGAAACTAGAGACGAGTTACATTAAAATTTTATACATACCTGGAGCTTACTCCAGCCCCATTCGCACGGATCGTTCCCACACCGCCGTCCTCAGTCTACCACAGCTCCGGCACTTTAGCCAGTCGCGGCCAGTCTAAGCAAGCGCAGTATGCTCTCTCCGTCTTTCTTCTCTCTCCGGTGGAGAATAGTACTGCGCTTAGTACACTTTAATGTTTCCTTTTTCCCAAAATAATGGCGAAATGAAAACAGCCATATTCTCCTATTACTACTTATAGCCATGTTCCTCAACACACTTTCTGAGCAGCACTGCCGCCTGTAGCTGCATTATTTTTTACGAGCAAGCGATTTTTAATTTGGACAAGCAATCAGATAGTACTGATTTAAATTCAGCCTGAACTTTGCAATTCAGATAATACTAATAATTTAGCAAGCAAAGCAGCTACATGCAGAAGGTATATGCCAAGATCTAAATTAGAGCCATTTAACAGGAAGGTTGTATCTTCTGAGTATATTTACATGTTTTCCTGCTTGAGTAAGGGAGGCCTTAATTTTGATTTGGCGATCACTATAAAACATGATGTTTTCTTCATACATTACTTGATTGATATGTTCATAAAAAGACATGTAATGCTAACAAACTGTTAAAAGCATTTAAATGACAGGCTTTATTCTACTGTATCCATCCATCAAGTGCTACTTGTGTACCTGTGCATTCTGATCATGTGTCCGTCTGCTGTAATGTGTCAGACCACAGAACAGGTTCATTTGACAGTGCTGCTGAATACTCAGTAGAAACATCAGGGATTAGAGCCGTGAGCATGGTTTGTGCAGAATGTCAATGGACATGACAAGCTCACACTGTGCAGGGCTCCTACAATACTAAGTAACCTTTAGCAGCCAGAAAAATCTCGCTTTGCTTCTTGCACACAGGTATGGAGATGTCTGCATTATAAGGCTCCATATGTGATTTTCTGAGAGTAAGTTAATAAAAACACAGACAGCAGAGGGCACCAGAACAGAAAGAGACTTGGCCCTTGTTCATCGATCATGACTCTCGTGTGATGTGCAGGGCCTCTAGCAAGGTTGTCATAGTTTTTCAGGGCTCTTTGCATAGCCTTGCTTGCCATATTATTATACTACTCACTGGGTCTGAGTGAGGCCATTCTAGCAGAGCTAATTATCACCAGGTATTGCTCCTGGATTCTTGCATGATTCATGATTTGCATTTGACAGCTTTCTTACATACACAGGATATCCAGCAGACACTGCCTGCACAATGATGTCAGGGATCTGTGGTTGTGCAGCCTGGAAAACATTCCCTGATCACTGTTATTCCTCTTTCATAAGTGGCATAACTTATTCCTCCCCATTCTGAAGCACAGACAAAAATCCTATTTGTGGCACTAACACTTCGAAAACGACAGTCTAAAAAAGAACTTCACTGAATATAACGTAAGTAATACATTTTTTTACAATATTAATTTATAAATTATTTAGTCAGTGTTTGCCCATTGTAAAATCTTTCTTCTCCCGTAATGTACATTCTGAAATTCATCACAGGTTACAACATGTTTACTGACCATCACGGAGGAATGTTTGCCTATTGTGTGTTCCAAAGCCAGCAGAAATAACACCTGATTTCCCAGAATGCTCTGGGAGGAGATTTCTGCTAAATAAAAAGCCTAGGCTAAACATCCCTGGAAGGGCGGGGTTACTTAACAATATACAGTATACAGCTAAAGGAAGCATTCTGATGCTGAAAACAGGATCATTAACATAAAATGGAGTATCCTGAATAATTTATTACAGTCTACTATATGCCACTGGAGTTCCTCTTTAAAGTGTATTTAGAGGCAAACCTTCCAAAACTTTCCATGAGATCCTCTACTCCACCGTTGTCCCCCATTGTTGAGCACACACACACACACACACACACACACACACACACACACACACACACACACACACACACACACACACACACACACCTACACACACACCTACACACACCTACACACACACCTACACACACCTACACACACACCCACACACCCACACACACACCTACACACACATACACCTACACACACAACTACACACACACCTACACACACACACACACGCACACACACACACACACACACACACACACACACACACACACACACACACACACACACACACACACACACACACACACACCTACACACACACCTACACACACACCTACACACACACACGCACACACGCACGCACACACACACACACACGCACACACACCATCCCTGAAAAATTCTGACAAAAATTTGAAGAATTCTTTAAGAAATGAAGAATTTGAGGGCAGCTTTACTGTGCAGTAAGCTGGAGCCAGAAAAGGAGGGCAACCCCAATATTTTTGAGGGCCCTGGCAGTAGCAGAAGAAGAGGAACAGAGGAGGATCCAGAGACTTTTCTCTTATTAGGAAAGTATTTGATTTTTCAGCCAAAGTTTGCCTCGTGTTTCCTTTAAGCTTTTCATGTCCAACTACTATAAAGTTTTATCTTTCTAAATTATCTATCTAAATTTCTCCTACACATGTTCTCCTAGAGAATTCCTAAGGGCACAAGTCTTCTTCAGTTTGATCATTCATTTTTTAGTTCTATGATTAGTTGGTGGTGTGTCAATTTTGCTTCTTGGGCTGCACGATGGCTTGGTGAATAGCACTTTTGCCACGTGCATGTAATAAGGGCTTCTGGAAAAAATGGCACCAGAGATTGCCCCTAGTAGAATATCGGTAAAATTACTGATATTCTACTACTTTTTCCATAGTAAAATATCAGTGATCTTTACCGATATTTTACTATGACCTAACCTAACTCTGCTGTGACACTGAACCCTCCCTCTACCGATGCCTAACTCCCCCCAGTGGTGCCTAATCCTTAGCCGAATGCCTATCCCTTAACCCCCTCCCCCCCCCCCCCCCCCCCCTCCACTGCAAAGCCAGGGTTAGCGGCATTGCAGGGGATTTTGGGCCCCTGGAGGAACCCAATAAAATAGCGGGAGCTGGGGCTATTCACTATGCAAATTGCTACAATTTGCATGGCACCAGAGCCTGCTATTTTATGGGGTGCCACAAGATGCAGTTTCCACTGCAATGCAGCTAACCATGACTTTTGCCATTGTCGCAGCTTCCGACACCCATCATTACCACTAATTGTGGCTTTGGGTGGCCAGATTTCCCTTTACTGCCACTAATTGCAGTTTTTTTTACTAGCACCTATGGTGACGCCCTTTCTTCCACAGCGCCTCTGGTGCCCAAATTTCAAATTCACTCTTGCCTGGCAGGGCTGGATCTCCAATTCAAATCTCACCCAGGGCATTACCTGCACAGAGTTTGTATGCTCTCCTTTTTTCTGTGTAGGTTTCCTCTGGGCACTCTGGTTTCCTCCTACATCCAGAACACAAAACATACAGATAAGTTGGCTTAGCCCTAAAATTGGCCATAGATTTTGATGGACATATGACTATGGTAGGGATGAGATTGTGAGCCCCTCTGAGGGACAGCTAGTCACAAGACTACATACCGGTACTTTGTAAAAGTGTTGCAGAAGAAGTCAGTGCTATATAAATACTAAATAACAATTCTATATATGATAAGGAGACCATTACTTACATGGAACTGTATTTACTCTTTAACACACTATGCAGTGTTTGTCTCATAAAGAACAATGGTTCCATATTTTTGACATCTGTGCGAAAAGCCACATTTCTCTTGAGGCTTGAGCATTGATCCTAAGCAGGTCTGTATCCATTTTTCTATAGGAATATTTTATGTTTGTGTTGTTGTGGCATACCATAGCGGATGTACTGTAGGCACTTGAAAAAAGTGGTAGAACATACAGATTACAACAACAATATATACTGTGAACTGTAGACAGAAGCCACCATATAAAATATTCATATAGCTTTCACACTGTGCAGGATGCAGACAGTCATATTTAATTTAGGAGACACACAGTTTGGAAAGTTTGGATGTAGTTTTCAAGAATATGAGGTCTGAGGGGGGCCAATTTATAAGGCAACACACTGAAACGATTCACCTACTGAAGCACAAAGGGAAATGTGGAAGGTGCAAAGGTAACATTTTAAGGCATTGCAGCTGGTCTGTGCAGCCACATATAGCATTTCAGCTTGCAAATTCCCAGAGTACAAAATTAAAAATCTTAACCATTATTGTGAAAACTAGTGTGAGAGAGAGAGAGAGAGAGAGAGAGAGAGAGAGAGAGAGAGAGAGAGAGAGAGAGAGAGAGAGAGAGAGAGAGAGAGAGAGAGAGAGAGAGAGAGAGAGAGAGAGAGAGAGAGAGAGAGTCATTTCTGTGATTAAAACAAATGTTTTTCTTTGCTGGACACTGAGCAATATGCAGTATGAGAACTTACAGACCTGAAACAAGAAACATGCAGATGGGAAGGGCTATGAGAACCATAATATTAGTCTGATCAAGATAAACATTTTTCAGTAGTTACAGCAACTGGCATATGTTAATTTTTACTGTGCATTTAACTGTGTAAGTAACGGTGTGTAGTTAACGAACTATGGGTCCCAGTGTGCAGGTTTTACACTAGGCCTCCTCACGCTATACTTAAAAATTGATAAGAAGCACCAGAAACTGCCAAGGACAGCTGCAGTGTCAGAGTGTGCAGTGGCATCGTTAGGTCAAAATGTTTGGAACTAGTGCCTCGAACATCTGCCACTGTGCCCCTGTTTTCTGCCTCCTCCCCCTAGTGTCAGGCAAACAAACCACAAGCAAAAGTGTGCATCTGGCCAAGAGGTGGACATACTTACAGTCCTGAGCAGCTCCACTGTAATAGTGCAGTGCTTGCATCTTATTCCTTCCCTGCATAGTGCAGGCTGCCCGTACTAGAGGCTTGTCCCAACCTGATAATGTGGCCGCGTATTGATATTCTGTACAGGATTTGCTGTCTCTGCACAATGGCAGTCTATTAAGTGTCCCAGAGTTTAAAAAAAACATTAACTATTGACATTTTTATATCTCTCACTGCCCTCATAAGTCATATTTTGCCAGGAAAACTTGTATGTCTGTAATGTGCTTATCAGTGAGGTTTACCATATTCCCGACAATGTACCGACAAGACAGAAGCTGCCACTTGCATTCCTGAACATTAACACTTTTAGGCAGCAAAATAAAAAATTATAACAGCTTAGTTATAAGTAGGTTTTGCACTGTACATCCACATTTATCTCATCATGTCATGTCAGCTTGGGTACACTTTAAGTCACCCAAAATGATCATCTGGGATAATTTCAGGGGTCTTTCCAGAATGTGCACAGGTGACCCTCAATGTCCACAGATTGATTGTTAGCAAACAGATAAGGAAAAACTGGGCCTGAATATTACTGTTATTTCCTGCTGCAGCTAGTATCTGTCCATTCATTCTAATCTCCACCGGAGAGAACAGACTGCTCAAAACTGTTTGCTGCACAAGGGTCATCTGAAATGATTACCAACATTGCTGGGCAATTTCTGTTGCATATTTGTGTCAATATAGTCTTCACCATTTACAGTGAGCAGGGCTACACCCTGAAATTTGTACAGATGTTTCAGTGTTGCAAAACATAAACCCTGTGCATAACATTGTGTATAATTCTTTAAATATACTTGTTTGGGTCTCCAATAATTACATACATCACAAATAGAGTGCATGAACCTGATTTATTAAGACAATTCCAGGATAGATATCACTGAGGAAATTAGTGATGCTGCATACCTGGCCTGGATTTATTAGATATTTGTCTATTTGTCTATTATGTGGCAAAGAGAGGGTTACTAAATGGTTGTAGCATTTGTGTGACAGTAAGACAACCTGGATTTACTTATAAAATTCTTGCCTCAGGTTCATGCATTCATGTACATGTCTATTACACACTATTATTATTTAGTATTTATATAGCGCCGACATCTTCCACAGCGCTGTACAGAGTATATTGTCTTGTCACTTCACTGTTACTCTGAGGAGCACACAATGGAATCCCTACCATAGCCCTATGTCTATGTATGTATTGTGTAGTGTACGTATCGTACTCTAGGGCCAATTTAGGGGGGCCAATTAACTTATCTGTATGTTTTTGAGATGTGGGAGGAAACACTACCACACAACAGCTGATTACAGTATCCTTTTATCAGGCCTCGCATATGGTCCAGTCAATTATTGCAAACCTTTGACACATAAAAGCAAAAGGCTTCATAAATCTATGATAGGTTTTCCAGATCACATACTGTCTCCAAAGGACTCCAGTCCTGCCGGACCTTATTCAATAAATTGAGGCTGCTATTATAGAAATGTGTTCTGTTGTCAAATCTCTGCATTAAAGCAAATAACCAAAATTATATGTAACCATATAAACAGTGAGCAGGATGGAACCTCTATAAGAGCAAACTAGGTGCTTGTCCAGAGCCCCTGAGCTAGCACTTGGCCCGCACCCCACTCTCTCCTAAGTGTATAGTAATCCCTGCAAAAAATTCCACAAAAGAGCAAGCTGACTTGTCTGGCTGGCATGCTCCTCCATCAGTCTGCATGTTCCCCATCATCATCCCTGCTGGTCACATCAACTTAGTGACCCGGCAGCATGTAACGTGAGTTAGAGGCGCCAACAGGATCAAGATGAGGAGCACACAGACTGATGGAGGAGCATGCCAACTGGACAGGTGGCTTTGCTGTCAAATACTCTGCAGAGTACCCCAGGGTCCACTATACACATGGTAAGGGGCAGAGACCTGGGGCTGTGCAAGTGCTCCCCGCACAAATAATGTATAGCATAAAGTGAAAGACTATTTATGGTACGTATGGCTAATATATAAAGAGGCATTGGTTCCACTTATTTACAAATGCATATTATACAGGGAAAGTACACATAAGCTGTCTCTCATTTCTCTGTCCTACCACTCCCTCGGTAGATACCAAACCTTAATTATAGTTATCTAGTCTGACTTGGGGGCTAGCTTAGCTGGTAGTTGCCTTGGTTTCTGTGTGCTTAGCATTTCACTCTCAATTCACATGAGCCATAATTATATGTGTTGAAATCAGGCCCGGATTTACTATAAGGCACTGAAGGCACATACTTACAGGCGCCTGATGATGGAAAGGCGGTTCACTCCACTTCCCAAGTATCTCCCTCCTGCCTTGCCTATGCAGAGTGCCAAGTAGAGTGTAAATGAGAGGTTACTTACCTGGGTCTTGGCATTCCACTGAAGAGATCTCCCTTAACTCGGGGCACCTCTAGCTACGTATTACTAAGTGCCTACCTAATGCTAAGGGACACCTGTAGCTACCTATGACAGATAAGGGAAGTAAGGGAGAAGTGACAGCTGGGACAGCCAGCACACTTGCGGTGCAGTTCAGCGGGTGTTTGTAGGTTCACGTAGGGTGAAGTCTAGGATGCCATGACATCTGTGCCTATAGGCTCCTGTGATGTAAATCTGGCCTAGTTGAAGTAAAATGTTTTAGCAAAAAGAAAGAACTAAATACCCCAAAAATTACTTTTTAGCAGCAAAGACTCCATTTTAATAATTATTTTAGCAGCAAAGACTCCATTTTAATAATTATTCTAAGTCAGTTGTGTATTGCTTCAAATTCAGTGGTGCCTTCTTAAAAAAAAAAAAGATTTACAACTCAGTTACCCAACAAAGATATCATCTGCACCTAGCCATTTCTGTTTCTTTTTTCTCTCTTTTTGACAAATTGTAGCTTAATATCTCTTTCTATTTCAGTACAAAGAATTGCCTTTGGAAATCGCTTCTAAGCAGCCATTAGCCTTTAGTGGCAATGTTAAAACAGCAGTTGAGCCTTTTCAGTTTAAATTATATTTATTTTAATAAATAACACGGTAGAATTCTGAATAGAGATTAATGTTCTGATGAATGCTAATCAACATCATGTAGGCAAAATAAAAAAAGCAGCTGATGTCCATAGGAAAAGTAAGAAAATCCTTATTACCCTATTTTACTTTGCATTATATAGAATCAAATGATAAACAAAACTATTAACATGTAGAAGTGAAGGAATTCTGTTAAAGAGAACCCAAGGTGGGTTCTTAGAATCCTATTAGCACACAGAGGCTGGGTCTGCATATAATGCCCAGCCTCTGTTGCTATACTGTCTCCCCCAGTCTCCCCCTGCGCTCTGCTCTGCCCCCCAAACTAAACCGCCATGCTAACGACACACACCGTGTCGCCAGCCGTCTGTTTACATGTGCAGTGTCACTCTCACCGCTCCCCCGCCTCCTGTATTGCGCCGCTCCCCGCCTGCGTCCCTTCCCTCCACGCTGATTGGAGGGAAGGGACGCAGCCTCTGTGTGCCAATAGGATTCTAAGAACCCACCTCGGGTTCTCTTTAAGCTGAATGTCAGCCTAAATGTAACATCCTTTTTAAATGTACTTTGAGTTTGATGGAAGGGACGTGCAACACTCCATCTTGTTTCTTCAAGCTCCAGTGACAAACTAATGTAATCAAAGTGGCTGTGTATATTTATACATGTCGGGTATCATTGAGGTATCTATGGTGTATGCTTAAAGAGAAACCATAACCAAGGATTGAACTTCATCCTAATCAGTAGGTGATACCCCCTTTCCCACGAGAAATCTTTTCCTTTTCTCAAATGGATCATCAGTGGGCTCTGTATGGCTGAAATTGTATTGAAACCCCTCCCAGGGTGTGATGTCAGGACAATCATGCTGACATCACACTGTGGGAGCCTTGTTGCATTGTGGGAAATAACAGCTGTTTACAGCTGTTTCCAACTGCCAAAAAAGAAAGCAACAGCTACTTCCACTGACATAACTGCCAGCAGTAAAAATGTTGCCATGTGATGAATGTCAGAATGTAAATCAGGGAGAGGAAAGATTTTACAATGGGCAAACACTGACTAAATAATTTATACATAATTATTGTAACAATTAAGCACTTTTGTTCATTACATTATTTTCACTGGAGTTCCTCTTTAAATATAAAAAAATCACTGTAATAATTGTCATCCATTGGTTAAAACAAGGGGCTTATTTGATTGTTATTGATTATTTTACTTCACTGAGTAACCGAATAGCACCTTAAACTCCCTTGCATGTAGCTGGGCAACTCCAAAGTATGTGTGTGTGGGAAGGAGGGTATATGGAGGGTGGAGTTTCCATCTTTTCCTGCAAACATTACAACTTCTTAGTGCTCTAAGGGCTGAGGCACTGGTATACAGAGCAGGAAGAAATCATATAATATCCAGGTCTCTTCCTGCTCATTACTAGCCCCTGTGTCTGAGGAGAAAAGTTGGAATGGCTGAGGAGGAGGACCTACATGCAGCTTTGTAGAGCTTAAAGGGAAGGTTCACGCTGCTAAAAAAAAAAAACTGAACTCACCTGGGGCTTCTTCCAGCTCCTGGCAGTCGATCGGTGCCCTCAGCGCAGAGCCTCTTCCTCCGGGCGTCCAGCGGTGAAGAAGTCGGCTTCTGTGCGCTCCACGGCGGGGGTCATGTGGTGTAGAGACGTCATCGGGTCTCTACTGCGCATGCATGTATGTACATCACGTGACCCGCGCCGTGGAACGCACAAGATGCCGACCCGGAAGCCGACCTGCGAGGTCGGCTTCTTCACCACTGGATGCCCGAAGGGAGAGAAGCTGCGCCGAGGGCACCGATCGACTGCCACGAGCTGGAAGAAGCCCCAGGTGAGTGCAGTTTTTTTTTATAGTCTGCGCGGATCTTCCCTTTAAAGAAAGAAAATCTGCATTGATGCAGAATATGCCATGTCAATTGCACAGCTTACTAGTTCCTTGGTAAGCTCTTGCTCTGGGGTAACTTAACTTACTGACTGTTGAGAACTACACTGCACTTGACATTTATACACCTCAAAAAAGCCTTTGATTCCCTTAATAGATGTTTCATGTGGAGCACAACAGAAAAATATTAAATCCCTAGGAAAATGTTGTCATTACTAAAGTGTATGTACAGTGGCTTTAATGCTGAATTTTACACGAAGATAAGCTATCAGACTGCATTAAAGTAATGGGGTAAAGCAAGGCGGTGTCCAGTCTCCTACAATATTCCTGTTGGTATTGGACAGCGTAATAAAATGAGTTCTAAGGGAACAGAAAAGAGGAATACAATAGACCATGATGGAAACACTGGAAGAGCTAAAATTTGCTGAAGGCATTGGGTAATTGTCCTAAAGATATATAGACAGGAAAGAAAAACTGGAAATGTTACAGAAATGTTACAGAATGAAGCAGAAATTGTAAGACTGCACATCAATTCCAACAAAACAAAAGAAATGAGAATAAACAGTGCTGCTACAAAGAGATTGAATATGCGTGACAAATAAAACTGGTGGAGTCATTTACCTATTCGGGAAGTGTGGTTAACAGAAATGGTAGTGCAGAGGATGATGTAAAAAAAGCAAATAAAGAAAGCAAGCAGAGCATTTATCCTGTTGTACCCAATATGGAGGAATAAAAACATCTCAAAAAGAACAAAATTTCACATTTATTAATACTAATGTGAAAGCAGCCCTTTTATACATAGTTACATAGTTACATAGTCATTTTGGTTGAAAAAAGACATACGTCCATCGAGTTCAACCAGTATAAAGTACAACACCAGCCTGCTCCCTCACATATCCCTGTTGATCCAGAGGAAGGCGAAAAAACCCTTACAAGGCATGGTCCAATTAGCCCCTAAAGGGAAAAATTCCTTCCCGACTCCAGATGTCAATCAGATAAAATCCCTGGATCAACATCATTAGGCATTACCTAGTAATTGTAGCCATGGATGTCTTTCAACGCAAGGAAAGCATCTAAGCCCCCTTTAAATGCAGGTATAGAGTTTGCCATAACGACTTCCTGTGGCAATGCATTCCACATCTTAATCACTCTAACTGTAAAGAACCCTTTCCTAAATAAATGGCTAAAACGTTTTTCCTCCATGCGCAGATCATGTCCTCTAGTCCTTTGAGAAGGCCTAGGGACAAAAAGCTCATCCGCCAAGGTATTATATTGCCCTCTGATGTATTTATACATGTTAATTAGATCCCCTCTAAGGCGTCTTTTCTCTAGTCTAAATAAACCCAGTTTATCTAACCTTTCTCGATAAGTGAGACCTTCCATCCCACGCATCAATTTTGTTGCTCGTCTCTGCACCTGCTCTAAAACTGCAATATCTTTTTTGTAATGTGGTGCCCAGAACTGAATTCCATATTCCAGATGTGGCCTTACTAGAGAGTTAAACAGGGGCAATATTATGCTAGCATCTCGAGTTTTTATTTCCCTTTTAATGCATCCCAACATTTTGTTAGCTTTAGCTGCAGCTGCTTGGCATTGAGTACGATTATTTAACTTGTTGTCAATGAGTACTCCTAAGTCCTTCTCCAAGTTTGATGTCCCCAACTGTATCCCATTTATTTTGTATGGTGCTAGACCATTAGTACGTCCAAAATGCATGACCTTACATTTGTCAACATTGAATTTCATCTGCCATGTATGTGCCCATATAGCCATCCTATCCAAATCCTGTTGCAATATGACACTATCTTCCTGAGAGTTGATGATTCTGCACAATTTTGTATCATCTGCAAAAATTGCAACATTGCTCACTACTGCATCTACTAGGTCATTAATAAATAAATTGAAGAGCACTGGACCCAGAACAGACCCCTGTGGGACCCCACTGCTAACAGTCTCCCATTTTGAGTACGATTCATTGACCACAACTCTTTGTTTTCTGTCCATTAGCCAGTTCCCTATCCATGAACACAGACTCTTCCCCAGTCCTTGCATCCTCAACTTTTGCACCAGACTTTTGTGGGGAACAGTGTCGAAGGCCTTTGCAAAGTCCAAGTATATCACATCTACAGCATTCCCAATATCCATATTAGCATTCACTACCTCATAAAAGCTGAGCATGTTAGTCAAACAGGACCTGTCTTTAGTAAACCCATGTTGATGCTGAGAAATAGGATTATTTTCTACTATGAAGTCATGTATAGTATCTCTTAGTAACCCCTCAAATAGTTTGCATACAACTGATGTTAAACTTACAGGTCTATAATTTCCTGGATCAGATTTTTTGCCCTTCTTAAATAATGGGAAAACGTGGGCTGTACGCCAATCCACTGGGACTCTACCAGTTGCAAGAGAGTCACAAAAGATAAGATAAAGGGGTTTATCTATAACTGAACTTAATTCCCTTAGGACCCGAGGATGCATGCCATCCGGGCCAGGTGCCTTGTCTATTTTTAATTTATTTAGTCTTGCCTTCACTTCTTCCTGCGTTAAGTATTTAATATTACATATGCTTAGAGGGACGTATGGGGGACGCAACAGCCAGAAAAAGTGGATCTTCTGAGAGAAGCTGTCGCTTTTTTTGCGGGGGAGAGGAATCAGTGATCGGGCACCATAGCCTGATTCACTGATTCGTGGGCTAATGATCCGCGTCCGCGTGTATGTTACGCTTAGAGTGACGTCATGTAAACAAACTCATGGCTGCCATCTTGTGGCCAAAAAGTAAAACTACAACTAAAAGTAAAAAAAAAAACCTCAACACACATTTACATTATAAAAGTTCTGTTTACATCCCACCCTCCCAAAAAAATACCCAAATAAAATGTTTAATATAAAAAAAAAACATTACAATAATAAAAAAACATGTAAATATTTACCTAAGTGTCTAAACTTTTTAGATATCAATGTAAAGATGAAATATTTCTATACTTTTTTTATTTTAAACTTGTAAATAGTGATAGATGCAAAACGGAAAAAATGCACCTTTATTTCCAAATAAAATATTGTCGCCATACATTGTTATAGGGACATAATTTTAATGATGTAATAACCGGGACATATGGGCAAATACAATACTGAGTTTTAATTATGGAGGCATGTATTGTTTTAAAACTATAATGGCTGAAAACTGAGAAATAATGAATTTTTTCCGTTTTTCTCTTATTCTTCCTGTTAAAATGCATTTACAGTAAAGTGGCTCTTAGCAAAATGTACCACCCAAAGAAAGCCTAATTGTTGGTGTAAAAAACAAGATATAGATCAGTTCATTCTGATAAGCAGTGATAAAGTTTTAGGCTAATGAATGGGAGGTGAACATTGCTCGGATGCATAAAGTGAAAACGACTGAAGGCTGAAGTGGTTAATATATGTAGCAATATTGGTAGCAATAGCATGTATGGGGACTTTGCTAGTCACCACCAAATTCGGTGCAAAATTACCGTATTTTTCGGAATATAAGACGCACCTTTTCTCCCCCCAAAATAGGAAGAAAAAGTGCCTGCGTCTTATATTCCAAAGGCAGGGAATCCCCGACTTCAGAACCGCCCGCCGATGCAAACCGCTGATCCGCCGCATTGTCGGGGACTCCCTGCCTTGTCCCCCTGTGTGGTCTGCCGGGTCGCCGCTCCCACGTAACAATAACTGCAGAGCAACTCACCTTCCTATGGATTCCAGCGCTGTGTGGTCTGCTGTGTGGTCCTCTGCCTCCAGCATGTCAGCTACACCTGTAAATGAAAAGTTAGCGGCAGAGACGCTCACCTACTCAGAGGCGGCAGCACGATCTGCAGACATCTCGGTCCCGGGCAGCTTCCCCTAGTGACGGCTCCTGCTAATGACTCATTGAGTAATGGGGAATGACTCATTGACTCATTAACAGGAGCCGTCACTAGGGGGAGCTGCGCAGCTTCCACAGGCAGGGGCGTAACAATAGACCCTGCAAGGGATGCCTCCGCAGGGGGGCCCAGAAGCCACAGGGGGCCCATGGGGGGAAAAAGTTTGAGAGACTGACAGCTAAGGGCATGGAGTGAAAAATGTATTCTGCTCTCGCACCATTGTTATATTGACTTCATGTGTCCACCACACAGATAAGGACTCATACACACTTTGGAATTTGCACACTGTCCCTGCTCCCTGGGGTTCGTAAAAACATCTGTCTCACACTGCAGCTAAGTTCTGATGACTCCATGTACAACCTAACAAACAAAGGAGTCACATTTTGAAAACAAATTGTAGACTTTCCCTTTTCAGCAATCACTTCGAAAGGATCCCTAGATTCTTATCTCGCATGGGCTAATGACCTTATGGTGTCTAATTACTTTTACAACACAATGGAGTGGAGATTGATGTCTTACTGCTGCCTCATTGAGAGCTTGTTGTCTCACATGGAGTCCAAGATCCCTAACAGTATCAATCAGTGACATTCTGAATGTTTTGCCAAAGTTACAGTAAATACTATATCTTATGTTCAGCATGTCATTGTTGTTCCTCCATATAGCATGTGTTCTCATGTAGTAAAATAATACGGCTGTGTGTGTATGTATATACTGGGAGCAGAGCTGCAACGAGGGACTTGTCGGCTGCAAGGGGCTGGAGGAAGCCCCGGGTAAGTAGATCTGGGGGTAGCATAGATTGCCTGACGTTTCCTTTAACTCTAGGTGTTTTTATCTGCATGGGGAAAACACATTGGTCCTCAGTTTTCCTGTGCAGAAAGCGAGGGGGGTGGGGGGCCCCATCCAAAGTTTTGCAGGGGGGCCCAGTAATGTCTAGTTATGCCTCTCTCCACAGGGATCAAGATGAAAGGGGGAAAAACGGGGGGGGGGGGGGGGGGTTATTAATGGAAAAATAAATTAGAAAGATAAGAAAAACATGGAATGAGACCAAAAGATTAGTAACAAATAGATCTGAATGGAAAGTCTTGATTGATGCCCTATGTTCCACTGGGAGTAAAAGAAACAGATTATGATTACTTACTGTTGCATCACATAACAAGTGATGCTGGAGTGTCCACTCACATGTTTGAATAGTACATTAACCTATTTTGGTTCCTGGACGTAGAAACTACATCCAGGAACCATGCGCGCTACCGCGCGCTCCCGCGCCCGATCGCGCGCATGCACGCGCACTCCCGGCCGCGGATTCGGTAGCCAGGGAATCAATGTATCGGGCTATGGTGCCCGATCACTGATTCCTCTTCCCCGCTGAAAAAGCGACAGCTTCTCTCAGAAGCTGCGCTTAGAGTGACGTCATGTAAACAAACTCATTGCCGCCATCTTGTGGCCAAAAAGTAATACTACAACTGAAAATAAAAATAAATTAAAATGAACACACATTTACATTATAAATCTATTGTTTACCCCCCCACCCTCCCAAAACTACCCAAATAAAATGATTACTATAAAAAAAAAAAACCATTACAATAAAAAAAAACATGTAAATATTTACCTAAGGGTCTAAACTTTTTAAATATCAATGTAAAGATGAAATATTTCTATATTTTTTTTATTTTAAACTTGCTAATAGTGATAGATGCAAAATGGAAAAAAATGCACCTTTATTTCCAAATAAAATATTGTCGCCATACATTGTGATAGGGACATAATTTTAACGGTGTAATAACCGGCACATATGGGCAAATACAATACGTGAGTTTTAATTATGGAGGCATGTATTATTTTAAAACTATAATGGCTGAAAACTGAGAAATAATGAATTTTTCCATTTTTTTCTTATTCTTCCTGTTAAAATGCGTTTACAGTAAAGTGGCTCTTAGCAAAATGTACCCCCCAAAGAAAGCCTAATTGGTGGCGGAAAAAACAAGATATAGATCAGTTCATTGTAAGAAGTAGTGATAAAGTTATAGGCTAATGAATGGGAGGTGAACATTTCTCACGTGAAAACCACGGAACCTGAATGGGTTAAGCATCCAGTAATGTGTGGAAACCTGTGATTATTTGTGCGTAGGTTACTGTGTATTGACTGAACTTTACTTCATCAACCCAGGAAAGAACTTTTTGTAAAATTAAAAATAATTGAGCCGCATAATGCAAGGGCAAGGGTCACTAGAAAAGATCATAATTGGTGATAAAACACACGGCAATAATAGAAGAGAAAATAAAAAGCTAATATGGATAAATAGCTTTCCTTAAGCCATAAAATTCCTATAAAGATCTCAAAGAGACCGAGGCTGACAAACACTCCTAACATTCCAAATGACTATCTATGTGAAGTTTAAATGTTATCCTAGTGTTTGAATGTATGAACTGAAGCTTTAATAGATGCCAAGCAAGTTAATATACTCAAAAATATATGGTCATGAGAAAATTCAATTTCTAATATGCATTGAAGTCTATGGAGATGAGAAATCACATTCCCGCACAAATCAGTATACGGCCTCTTGCACACTGCAAGCAATTCAGATTCAGATTCCGCTTTTTAATCTGTTTTTACTTCCGATTCAGATTCAGATTTGCAGTTTGCTCCTTGCACACTGCAAATCTGAATCTGAATCGGAGGTAAAAACTGATTAAAAAGCTGAATCTGAATCGGAATCGCTTGCAGTGTGCAAGAAGCCTACAGGAGATTCTCAGTTATTCAGCAGTGTGCTTCCTGGTTGCTTAAGACTCAATATTAAAAATAGGCCTAGCTAATTTTTACGATACCCCTACTCTACCACTCTATACATACCATGAACTCTGTATTCAATGTTAAAACAAAGCAGCTGAAAGTGTATTAACCTTGAGGGAGCCATGGAGCCCAGTCTTTAACCAGTTGCCGACTGCTCCACGCCACCTGGCTCTCCCGTGTCTTCCGCCTGCCGGCCATTTAGCAGCGCCGGCGGGTGGCGATCGTTCAAACAGCCCAATAGAAATTTATAATACACATTGTTTTGGAAACAACCAGTATTACACGCGCTGCCTCCTCCTCTGGTGGTCACAGTGTCCAGGATCGACCACCAGAGAGGACAGCAGCCTGCACATGAGCCCTGCACCACATTGCCCCCCCCCCCCCCCCCCCCGCGATTGCCCGCAGATCACCCCTCACTGGCCCCTACCTCCTTGATTATGCGTCTGACTGAGGTCTGATTGACGCCTGTCACCAGCGCTGATTGAGGTCTAAGTGACATTTAGTGACATGTGAGTGACATCTATGCGTTTGTGCACTTTGGATTGACATTTGATCACCTGTCACCACCTCTGATTTGCATTTGATCATCTGTGATTGCCCTGTGATTGATCTCTGTTTACATTGCTTGGCATCTAACAGCTGCACTGCGATTGACATCTGGATGCCTGTCACTAGCTCTGATTGAGGTCGTAGTGACTTCTGAGTGACATATATGTATTTGTGCACTGTGGATTGACATATGGTCGCCCGTCACCAGCTCTGATTGAGGTCTGAGTGACATCTTATCGTCTGTGCACTGTTGATTGACATCCGATTGCCTGTTTTCACTCTGATTGGCCCCTTGATTGCCCTGTGATTGGCTCTGATTGAACTCTGTCTGTATTTGATTGCATTTGATGATTGCCTTTGATTACTTTTGATTGCTATCTGATTGCCTCCGATTGTATCTAGGCCTCTTTGTTAGGTAGTTAGTCAGTTAGCGCCCAGCCCACTACACCCCAGTCACTAATTAGTCGCTGATTAACGTCATCACTGTCGCTAATCTGCATTAGTACTATATAGTATCTGTAAGTGTTCAGTACTGATCGCAGTCAGATCTATATACGTTAGGGTCCCCTTAGAGTAGGCTCCACAAAAAATGCAGTGTTTGCCCGATCAGGCCTGATCGTTCGGCCGCACTTGCGTTCAGCCCACCCCACTGCAGTGACAGAATTTTTGTTTTCTGATCACTGTAAAAACACAATCCAATAGCTTTGGCGCTCTAAAGATCAGTTTTGATATTTTTTTTATCAAAAAAAAACGATCGCAGCTTTTTCACTTCACCAGTACTCCCGTTTGCTAGACAGGTGATATTTTTCCTGGGTAGTCTCAGTGGAATACCCCCTAAATTTAGCAACCCAAAATGGCAAGAAAGAGGTATTCGCAGGAAGAGGCCTACAGGATGAGAGCGATTGGGACTTCTCATCCAATGAATCATCCGGGTCAGAATATGAACCTGTAGACAGCAGTGGCTCTCTATCCGACAGTTCTGATGATGAGGTTGAGGTCCCTGCTAGCACCAGGTGTACCGGACCCCATGTCATTGGACCACAGTTGGAGCAGGATCAGCCTCAAGGGCAGCAGAATGGTGCTAGCGCTGATCCAGGTTTTCATGGTGAGGCATGCACCA
This sequence comes from Hyperolius riggenbachi, assembly GCF_040937935.1. NCBI lineage: Eukaryota > Metazoa > Chordata > Amphibia > Anura > Hyperoliidae > Hyperolius > Hyperolius riggenbachi. The sequence continues at coordinate 366,453,935 of NC_090647.1, read as the reverse complement.
GCAGCACAGCACCTCCTGGACTTAGCACCAGTACTGCCGTATACCCTGGTGAAGTGGCGAGCACCAGCATGGCAGTTGAAACTGGTTCGGGGGCACGTGCAGTAAGACCCCGGTTGCAGCCACCAGAAACACGGGCCCGTAGAACCCCTACACTCCCAGAGGTGCTGGCAAATTCCGATTGGCACCCATAGTGCCCCCTTTCACCGCCCAGTCTGGAGTCCAGGTGGAGACAGATCATCTAGGATCGGCCCTAGACTTTTTTCATCTGTTCTTCACCGGGGATCTCTATGACTTAACCGTGGCAGAGACCAACCATTATGCCACACAATACATCACCGCCAAACCGAATAGCTACTATTCCCAGCCTTCCGGGTGGAAACCAGTCACAGTTTCCAAATTTAAAATCTTTTTGGGCCTTCTCCTCAACATAGGTCTAACAAAAAAAATGTATTGCGGTCCTATTGGTCTACGCACCCAATACATCACATGCCCATGTACTCTGCTGTCATGTCCAGGTTACGTTTTGAGATGATCCTGCACTTACTGCACTTTAATGACAACACAACCTGTCATCAAAGTGACCACCCTGCTTACGACCTGCTCTACAAAATTCGGCCCCTGATAGACCACTTTTCATCAAAGTTTGCAGATGCTTACACCCATGAACAGAACATCTGCGTAGATGAGTCCCTGATACATTTTACCGGGCGCCTTGGCATTAAGCAGTACATCCGAAGCAAGCGCGCCCGGTATGGGGTCAAGTTGTATAAGCTCTGTGAAAGGGTCACAGGCTACACTTATGGTTTTAGGGTCTATGAGGGAAAAGACTCAAAACTGGAGCCAGTGGATGCCCTGACTACCTGGGGTGGCAAGATTGTGTGGGACTTGGTGTCACCCTTATTCCATAAGGGGTACCATTTATAAGTGGACAGCTACTACTCAAGTGTGGCCCTCTATCAGCATTTAAAGTTAGTCGGAATTCCCTGCTGCTGGGGCTAGTCGCCGGGGCCTTCCCCAACAGCTCACTACTACCCGACTTGCACGGGGGAGAGGGCTGCCTTGTGTAACAATGTCCTTCTTGCAGTGAAATGGAAGGACAAGAGGGATGTTTACCTTCTGTCCACCATTCACGCAGACACGACAGTCCAAATTCGACGACGGGCAGCTGAGGTCGGTGAAAAACCCCTCGCCATCTACGATTATAACACAAACATAGGAGGGGTGGACTTCAACTACCAGATGTTGGCTCCCTTTTTAGTTTCCCGAAGGACCAAACGCTGGTATAAAAAGGTGTCTGTATATTTAATTCAATTGGCAACTTACAATAGTTTTGTTCTCTACACAAAGGCTGAGAAAACGGGATCCTTCCTTCAATTTAAGGAAAATATTGCTTCAGAACTCCTGTATCCAGAAGGAACTGTGCCCCAATCCCCTTATGTAGTTAGCCAGGTACATGAAGAGCACTATGCTTATAACTTTCCGAGTGCCCCAGGTCAACGCCCCAAGAAAAGCTTGTTGTGTCTGCAAGAAAGCTGGAATAAGGCGTGACACCACTGTTTACTGTCCCACTTGTCCTGAACATCCTGCCCTATGTATAGGGGGGTGTTTCGAGAAGTTCCACTCACAGATACACTTTTAGAGTAGGGATCTCGAAACATAGCAGTAGGCACACAAGGGTCTCTCAGGGCTCTTTCACACTGGTGTGATGCGTTGCGGAAAAATGCCTAGCAAAAGTCCCACTTTGCGGTCCCCACTATGCCTGAAGTGGTTGACTTAATGGTAGTGCATACCTGCCTCACAGAGTGGCTCCTGTGGTGATTTGTATTGGCCCTGAAGTCATGTTAGTCTTTGGCGATGCGTTGCGGCAAATTGCCTAGCAAAATTCCCACTTTGCAGTCCCCACTACGCCGGAAGTGGTTGACTTAATGCTAGTGCATACCTACGTGAGACAAGAAATAAAATCTTCTATGAGCTCACCATACCCCTCACAGAATACCTTGGGGTGTCTTCTTTCCAAAATGGGGTCACTTGTGGGGTTCCTATACTGCACTGGCATTTTAGGGGCCCTAAACCGTGAGGAGTAGTCTGGAAAGCAAATAATTAAAATTGACCTGTGAAATCCTAAAGGTACTCATTGGACTTTGGGCCCCTGTGCACATCTAGGCTGCAAAAAAGTGTCACACATGTGGTATCGCCGTACTCAGGAGAAGTAGTGTTTTGGGGTATATTTTTACACATACCCGTGCCTGGTAGGAGAAATATCTCAGCAATGAACAATTTAGTGTAAAAAAAATTGAAAAAGTTGTCCTTTAAAGAGATATTTCTCCCACCCAGAATGGGTATGTGTGAAAAGACACCCCAAAACACATTATACTACTTCTTCTGAGTACGGTGATACCACATGTGGGAAACTTTTTTTGCTGCCTAGCTGTGTTAAGGGGCCCAAAGTCCAATGAGCACCTTTAGGCTTTATAGGGGTGCTCACAATTGAGCCCCCCAAAATGCCAGGGCAATACTAGTACCCCACAAGTGACTCGATTTTGGAAAGTAGATACCCCCAAGGTATTCACTAAGGGGCATGGTGAGTCCGTGGAAGATTTTATTTATTTTTTATCACAAGTTGGCAGAAAATGGAAACACTTTTTTTATATTTTTTTTTTTGTCACAAAGTGTCATTTTCTGCTAACTTGTGACAAAAAATAAAATCTGTTATGAACTCACCATGCCCCTCAGCAAATACATTGGGGTGTCTTCTTTCCAAAATGGGGTCATTTGGGGGGGGGGGGGTATTTATACTATCCTGGCATTCTAGCACCTCAAGAAACATGACAGGTGCTCAGAAAAGTCAGAGCTGCTTCAAACTGCGCAAATTCACTTTTTTGTACCATAGGTTGTAAATGCTATAGCTTTTACCCAAACCAATAAATATACATTTATTGGATTTTTTTTAATCAAAGACATGTAGCACAATAAAAATGTACTTTATTTAAAAAATGTTACCACAGAAATTTCAAAATATATTTTTTTTGACAAAATTCCTGTCTTTATTGATGAATATAATAAAAACTAAAAATCACAGCAGCAATCAAATAGCACCAAAAGAAAGCTGGATTAGTGACAAGAAAAGGAGGTAAAGTTTGTTTGGGTGGTAAGTTGTATAACCAAGCAATAAACAGTTATAGCTGCAGTGGTCTGAATGGTAAAAAAATGGCCTGGTCACTAGGGGGGGTTTAACACCGCGGTCCTTAACTGCTTGCCGACCGCGTCACGCCGATGGGCACGGCTGTGGCGGCAGCCCCAGGACCGCCTAACGCCAATCGGTGTAAAGTCCTTGGGGCTCTCGGTGCAGAAGATCTCGCGCGCGCTCAGGAGACTGTTAGACCGTGGAATCGTCATCTAATTACAGTGTACAGCGCTGCGATCTGCAGCAGCGCTGTACTGGGGACAGCCGTGTGACACGGCAGTCCCCATGGGACACAAGAGAGCGATAGGCCGTCATAGGCAGAAGCCTATGACAGCCGATTGCCGTTATTGGTTGGCTGGAAGGAGGGAGGGAGGTAGAGGGGAAAAATACCAAAAATAGTCAGATTTATTAAACAATATACAACATAAATATTTACACTAAAAAACCCTGGGGGGGGGCGGTTCGATCAGACCCCACCAACAGAGAGCTCTGTTGGTGGGGAGAAAAGGGGGGGAGGAATCACTGGTGTGCTGTGTTGTGCGGCCCTGCAGCTTGGCCTTAAAGCCGCAGTGGCCTTTTTTGACAAAAATATCCTGGTCTTTAGGGGGGTAAAGCCCATGGTCCTCGAGAGGTTAAAGAGGAACTGTCGCAAAAATCTTAAAATGTAAAACACATACAAATAAGAAGTACATTTTTCCCAGAGTAAAATGAGCCATAAATGACTTTTCTCGTATGTTGCTGTCACTTACGGTAGGTAGTAAAAATCTGACATTACCGACAGGTTTTGAGCAAGTCCATCTCTTCATGGGGGATTCTCAGCATGGCCTTTATTCTTTATAAAGACGTTACCTGAAAATGATTAATACAAAGATGCTGGCCAGCCTCCCTGCTAATTTGCACTATTTTGGCAGTTGGATGGAGCAACTGCCATTTACTACGTGCTTTTAAAAATAAAGAAAACCCTGAGAATCCCCCATGAGAAGATGGGCTAGTCCAAACCTGTCGGTAATGTCAGATTTCTACTACTTACTGTAAGTGACAGCAACATAGGAAAAAAATAATTTATGGCTCATGTTACTCTGGGAGAAACATACTTCTTATTTGTATGTGTTTGAAATTTTAAGATTTTTGTGACAGTTCCTCTTTAAGTGGTTAAACACAGCAGAGCCCACAAACAGCCAGTTGTGCTGGTTGGTTGACACTGATTGCTAGTTGAGTTCCAGATAACTAGATAATTTTAACTCTACAGTATATATGAAAATGTATAGGCATGAATGAGAGATCTCAGTATCACCAGATGCATTGAAGTCTATGGGAGTAAGAAAATCAATATATAAAAAATAATTTATAAAAATCAATATAGATAACATGTAGAGTTGCACACTCCTGTGTGTATTAAGCTGATGTGCCACGGCGAGCCCGGTCACCACCCAGGCAATATAGTAGAAAGGAGTACAGCCGGCACCATCAAATGCTCTTTTAGTGATTTATTGGAAGACTGTCATATAGTACAGAAGTACAACATGCGAAGTTTCGGAGCGGTGGTATGCTCCTTTATCAAGCCATGACAGTCACAAGAACATGCAGTTACATTAACGTTTTTATACTACATCCTTACATTCAAACCAACCAATCACGGTCCTGAACACATCAAGAACCAATCTCTGTCCGTTGCAGCACAAACGGACCTGATGGGAAACTATTTTATAAGTATTTGGACCAATGAAGATGTCTAACTCACCTAAGCAGGCTTTCCTGAATCCGTGCGCATTATAGAACAGCCCCTCACACGACGTCATGCTAGATGGTAACACCCATCGGTCAGAAAGACCTGATGGGGAACAGTGAAGAAGGGCGGTGTTGGTAACATCAGAAGACGTGTGGCAATGAAGGCAGTTCGTGGATCTGGGGGTGGGACTCGCAACCGTATACCTTTTGTAACACAATACAGTGTTTTGAGCAAAAATATTGCAAAAATTATTAAAAAACATTGGCCTACACTTGCACAGGCGCTCCCTCAGATCCAGGAGTTCCATCATCCTCCACTCTTTTCTTACAAAAGTGCCCCTACTCTTAGGGACAAACTCACTCATGCAGAGATGAGAACACTGGTGAGGCCCCCAGAGGGGACAAGGAGGGGTATGTATCCGTGCCTCAACTGCGTTCACTGCAATTCGATGTTCAGAAGTGATGTCTTTTTCCACCACAGATCAGGTAAAAGATTTAACATTAAAAGTGTCTATAATTGTGATTCCCAATATGTTATTTACATTCTTAAATGTCCAAGTGGCCTACTATATGTAGGCGAGACCACTCAAAACTTCAAATTGAGGATATCGGTACATATACATGCAATTCGTGAATGCCTCGTGGAGCGGCCCGTTGCATGTCATTTTGCACGTTATAAACATCATGGTAGTCAGTTACGCTGTCAAATTATTGACAGCGTGCCTTTATTAAAAAGAGGAGGGGATAGACATAAACGGTTGCTGCTCCGGGAGGCGTTTTGGATAAAAACACTAGATACTTTAGAACCCAGGGGTATGAACCGAGAATATAATCTTTTGCCACTTTTGTAATTTATTTATGGTTATTTTTATTTTATTTTTGTTTTTTTATTTTTTGTTGTTTGAAAGTTTCCTTTTAAACCTATCTAACCTTTTGTCCCACATGTGCTGTATATACAGAGGTTTTCACATTACTACTTATGATCTGACATATGTGTTAAAGTCTTACTGTAGTCTGTCCTCATTCACAGCCCTTAATGCCATTACAGCGCGACTCTTAGCCGCTGCTGTCTGAACTGGGAGACAGAAGGCCGGCTGATTCATGGATTGATCCACGTGATGAGCCGGCGTTAGCAGTGACGTGTTACGTCCTGCTTCCTGGAGGCGGGCGAATGTTTTCGCCCGCGTCCATTGCGTCTCCCAGGTAACGTCTTCTGATGTTACCAGCACCGCCCTTCTTCACTGTTCTCCATCAGGTCCATCTGACCGTTGGGTGTTACCATCTAGCGTGACGTCGGGTGAGGGGCTGTTCTATAATGCGCACGGATTCAGGAAAGCCTGTTTAGGTGAATTAGACATTTTGATTGGTCCAAATACTTGTAAAATAGTTTCCCATCAGGTCGTTTGTGCTGCAACGGACAGGGATTGGTTCTTGATGTGTTCAGGACCGTGATTGGTTGGTTTGAATGTAAGGATGTAGTATAAAAACGTTAATGTAACTGCATGTTCTTGTGACTGTCATGGCTTGATAAAGGAGCATACCACCGCTCCGAAACGTCGCATGTTGTACTTCTGTACTATATGACAGTCTTCCAATAAATCACTAAAAGAGCATTTGATGGTGCCGGCTGTACTCCTTTCTACCATAAAAATCAATATATTAAAAATACACAAATCAATATATATATTATATATATATATATATATATATATATATATATATATATATATATATTCAATAAAGTTCTCATTTTTGCGAAAATGTATATATTGTGAAAATGAAAATTGTGATGCAAAAATGACTGGGGAAAGTTTAAACTCATCCCTATTAGTGAATCCTATTACTTTTTGAATAGACATGACCAGGAGTTTTTCAATGACACAGAAACATTGTAGGCTTTCATACAATGCAGTCCAAATAAAGTATAATGGCACTCTTATCTGCGTGGACAAATCCTTTCAGAGCATCCACCCTAAATAATTTCCTCTGTTTGTCAGTTATGCATGATATGGATATTTCCCCTGAGTGTAACTTACACATGAGTAAAATGGAAATCAATGGGTGAGAGTCACTTTTAACTCCTTTTCTGTAAGAAACATGCTCACATCTTCTCTTTGCCGATGCTACTGATGATAAAATGCTGAAATTGAAACGTTAATTGAGACCATTTTAAGTGAATTTAGTGATTAGCTGTCCATGAGATGTTACTTTGAAAAATATTATACATAAAATATAAAGAAATATATTTAAACTGTATATCACATTGAAATTTCAATCAGACTGATGCAGATTTTGAACTTTTGACCTGACTCACATTTGATGTACATTTGACAAATCTCTGGTATAGATATTTCGCTGCAGGGCCTGGTATATTGCTACAGAATATCTTGTCACCCTATCCTACACCATACAGTTATGTCTGCTTCTTTAATAAGTGTAGAGGGAAAATAAAATGGAACCCCTACCAAAACCATTTTAATTTCGAAAGATGTTGGAAACATACAGGAAGTAAAGAGATTTTAGCCTTTCCCAACCCTATCCAAAGGTAAAACACTTAAGCTGGCCATACACTGGCCCGATTTGCCGCCGTTTCGACAGCAGATTCGATCACTGGGATCGAATCTGCTGCCAACCGTTCGCGCTACACGCCGAATTTCGATCCATTTCGTCCGATCCCGTCAATCACTCCGTGCGGAAAATTACCGTCGATTGATTAAGGAGCGCGTCGCTAGCGGAGTTCAAGTGCCCGACGACCGACGCAATAGAGCCGCATACACTACCCGCTCCGTGTCCGCGCTGGTCTCCAGCATGCTTCAGTTCCTCCTGCCCGGCAGGAAGTTTAAACAGTAGAGGGCGCTCTACTGTTTAATCTTCCTGCCGGGCAGGAAAAAGTAAAGCATGCTGGACCTGGAGACCAGTGCGGAGAAGACAGCGGAGACCTGGGGAGTTGCGCCGGTGGAGCAGGTAATGTATGCGGGGGGGGGGGAGCGGCAGCAGCACCACCACCACAACAGATTGTGAACGGTTTCAGGCTGAAATCGGTTCACAATCTGTTTGCAGTAAAGGTAGCCATACGATCCCTCTGATCAGATTCGATCAGAGAGGGATCTATCTGTTGGTCGAATCTGATGGCAAATCGACCAGTGTATGGCTACCTTTACAGTATCAACAGGGCTCAAATTAGTGTTGCACATGTGTCAGAACTTGAAAAGCATGTTATCAGCTTGATTTATAGGGCTGATTTTCTGGTCACAAACAAGCACTAATGCAGGCAGTAGTAACTCCAGTCAATCATAGCCCTACAACTGATTATATGCTTCTCCCTGTGGTATAGTATATATGAACATCAGTAGATAAAATAAAGAGGTAGAGCAGCAGTCTAGATTAATTTTGTTGGAAAAAAAATACAGCGTATGTGATCCTCAACTTCTGTTGTGATGAACATCTGTCATTTGAAGATGTGAGGGGAAATGTCCACAATGGGGTCACAATAGCAACAAAGACCTCCAAAATCCACTTTAATCAAAATGGATGGGGGATATGAGAGATGTAGAACTAGGATATTTTCATAATTAAGCAAACTAGGTTTGTGTTAGCTTTACATGGCATAAGATAGCTCTGATTTTTAACAGTAGCTATATATGCATTAATAGTGGCCTGGTTATACAATGAGGTAACAGTAAAAAAGGGCGCAGGAGGCTAGTGGACAAATCGGGCGCCGCCATTCACTCCCATAATAAATATCGTTTACTGGGCGCCAAACGGGAAAAAAGGGCGCCCGAGAATAATAACATTTTCCAAAGGCGCCTGAAGATTTTTAATGTTTTATAACTGCTTGTGATGATTTACGTTTCCTATTTCAATAAAACATTATTTTAAATGTTATCCCTTACTGTTTGCAAAACATTATCATTCACAAAATAAAGCGATCAGTACGTAACGTAAATTGTAATATATTTTATCCCTTACTGTTTCTAAAACATTATTCTACACACAATACAGTGATCACTAAGGAGGGTCTTAGGTTTAGGCACCACCAGGGGGTCTTAGGTTTAGGCACCATCAGGGGGGTCTTAGGTTTAGGCACCATCAGGGGAGTCTTAGGTTTAGGCACCACCAGGGGGGTCTTAGGTTTAGGCACCATCAGGGGAGTCTTAGGTTTAGGCACCACCAGGGGGGTCGTAGGTTTAGGCACCACCAGGGGGGTCTTAGGTTTAGGCACCACCAGGGGGGTCTTAGGTTTAGGCACCACCAGGGGGGTCTTAGGTTTAGGCACCAATACGGGGGTCTAGGGGTTAGGGGTAGGTACAGGGAGGGTTACTTACTAATTTTTTTTTAAACGTTATTATACATTTCACTTTTTAAACGGAAGATTAACGTTTTCACAATTGCCGATTTCATGAACATTATTTAATGATTTATAACTTTATAAAAACGAATATTTAAACGAAATATAGTACATTATATTTTTAAACGTTATCCATGTTTATCGTTTAAAACCCTGCGCCCTTTTTTCCCAGCGCCCCTTTTTAACGTACGCATACAATGACTGAATACACCCTGATCCAAAACTGAGTAATATTTTCAGCATTTTGTATCAGTCAAATTTCTGCCAAAATGCCCCAACTGCCCGCTGCCCTACTTTGTGCTGCAACTGCCAATCCACTTCCAATGGACAATGACTTGCTCCCACTCATGCTCACATTTAATAAACATCCAAAACTGATAAAAAGTCACTTGTTCAAAAAGGTTACAGTAAATACATTACTCCAAGTGGTTGAATCAGCTGGAAACCTTTACCCTTGTATATGTCTACTGTAAAATATTTGAAAGGGCCATATCTTCCTTAAGGGGAACCTGAAGGGAGTAAAATTATTCAAAATAAACACATGATGTAGCTGCAAATGAATATTACATATTAACCTCACCCTCAGTTTCTCTCAGAAGCTCACTATTTTCTTCTTACAGTGATCCCTTCCAGTTCTGACAATATTTTGTCAGAATTGAAATATACCAGATGTTGTTAGTTATATATCAGCAGCTGTCAGTTATAACTGAATGTGCAAGGTAATGTCCATGTTTCCCTATGGCTCAAGTGGGTGATATTACAGTTTAACAGTGTGCTGACCAGGAAGCTGTTATGGGGTAATGGCCATTTTTAAAATGGAGGATAGAGAATTCCATTGATCACAGTGGACAAATGAGATGCGGGAGAGGAGAAAGAGATTGAGGAGTAGACTACACAGGAGGTAAGTATGACCTCTGTATGGTTATTTTGACTTTTTTATTTTCAGTTCAGGTTCTCTTTAATTACATTTTAAAAAATATCTTTGCAGAAGACAGACTGTGCTAAAGACTGGCGCCAGGATTACTGTTTGATCACTGTATTTATCACACTCCCTAATATTTCAAACTGAGATTGCAGAAAAAAAAACTAGTTTGAACAGTTCCTTTGATAAAAACTGCGTCCACTGTGTCTTACATTTCCGATAACAGCGTTGTTTGCTGAACCCATTAGCTATTTATCATTATATGTGGAATCTATGAGGTTTTGTAACATTATACTGGGAGCATTGATCTCTCATAACCCACTGGTAATACAAACATTTTGAAGCTACAACTTTCCATTCCCAAAGAAACCATTATCACTCAAAGTCCATCAGGTCACATAGTATCTTATTCTGATGCCAGCTGAACTTAATACAGTAATAACACATGTACAGAAAGTTTCAATTGCCAAGAGATCTCTTCTGCTCACACACAAGTCCTCTCTTCTCTATAGTGCAGTCACTCATCTCTCCAAGGTTATCAAATGTGTTACAGGTTATACAAAGCAATCATTAGTCTTTTTTTCACTAAGTATGCTTTGCCAAGAGTGTTTGTCTAAGAATAGGTTAACCATGATTATTCCAATCTTACCTCTATGCTGACGATTTTGGAATTATCACACATGGGTCATCTAATATGTCTATTTTACTGCTATTTTTTCCTCAAATAAGTAAAACATATAAAAGAACAGGTGCCATATAAAAAGTATGCCAGGTAATTTGATCATTCCCAGGAATCCACTAATAAGTGTGACACCTAGGTCTCATATGATCATTGGGAAATTTCGAATGCTTGCAATTACGACTTAATGGGGCAGATTTAGCTAGTCAGGGGCAAAGAAAACCGCAACAAAAGTCAAGCACTTATTGAGGGAACCAATCCAATTTCAGTTGTAAAATTAAACAAACATTCTCATTAGTTGCTTTGAGCAAGAAATCAGCCAGTGAATGTATACACTTACATACTAAGAGCCACGTTCTTATTTGTTCAGGTTTAAAACTTTAAATTTCATTACTGCATGGCAATGTTTTCAGACTGTACTAAGTGAACAATCCTATGTTCCAATCAGATTATTCAGACCGTGTCGTATGAAAACAGAGAAACGGTGGCCCCAATCAAGCTTGAACATTAAATTATCAAACTTTCCTTAACCTCCTTGCCGGTTATCCCGAACACAGTTCGGGGTAACCTGCGCAGGAGGATTTCTCAGGCCCCGCTGGGCCGATTTGCATAATTTTTTTTTTGTTACAAGCAGCTAGCACTTTGCTAGCTGCTTGTAACTTGCGATCGCCGCCGCTCGCCGCCGATTCGCCGCTACCCGCCGCGCCGAGCCGCCCCCCCTCCGCCCCAGACCCCTGCGCAGCCTGGCCAATCAGTGCCAGGCAGCGCTAAGGGGCGGATCGGGGTTCCCTCTGACGTCACGACGTCCATGACGTCGGTGACGTCATCCCGCCCGGTCGCCATGGCGACCGGGGAAGCCCTGCAAGAAATCCCGTTCTCAACGGGATTTCTTGCATACTCTGATCGCCGAAGGCGATCGGAGTAGGTAGGGGGATGCCGCCGCTCAGCGGCTATCATGTAGCGAGCCCTTGGCTCGCTACATGATTTAAAAAAAAAAAAAAAAAAAGTGCGGCGCTGCCTCCTTGCCGGATTTTTTAGACCGGCAAGGAGGTTAAAGAAATGGTTGATTGGCATGGCTGATTTTTTTTTTCAAACATACGAGTTGGGTTCTTTAATGCTGTGGATCAAATTAAATACAAACTTTTCTATCGATCTGAATGATCTTTGCTAAAAATCGCACCATTAATGGGCACCATTAAAGTAATAAAGCCCATCTCCATTCATTTTTTTTTATTTGGCTAGAACAGGGGTAGGGAACCTATGGCTCGGGAGCCAGAGGCGGCTCTTTTGATGGCTACATCTGGCTCACAGTTAGGGGTTGATTCTCCAAGCTACATTGCTCAAGCAGCGCAGCTTAGTGTGGCAGCACAAGAAACCTTTTCAAAGTAAGCACGCTAATTCTGTAGCATGCACTACTAACTTACTTGCGCTCCCCCCAAAACTAACGGCCGCTCCAATTGTCCTTCCCGAATCCTATCAGGTCCAGTGACTTTGTAGGACAAGATCCCTGCACATTCATTGGCCCAATAGACTGTCTGTCATTTGACAGGTAGCCTATTGGGCCAAAGTGCAGTGATCTCATCCTACAAAGTGAATCAACCCCCAAGTAAGCTAGCTAATTGTACAAGCTGTTAGTCAGTATTTTGCCTGTCTGGCTCTTGGGAAAATTGCTGATGTTGCTGAAACCCAAGAGAAACTGAAGATGTGTCTGACACATCCCCTGCCCAGAGAATCAACTGTGTACACATCACTATGGCAACAGGGACATGAGCCCTCTGCTGTGCATGTGCACTGTCCCAGTTGGAAACATATTGTATGGCTCTCATTGAATTACATTTTAAAATATGTGGAGTTTATGGCTCTCTCAGCCAAAAAGGTTCCTGACCCCTGGGCTAGAACAAAGAAGGTTGTTACTGCTATTTGTATCACCATTATTTTGTATCTGTAGTGCCACCAGTGACAGGTAGAGAAGGGATCTCTCCAAACCAGACACAGAGCCCCTGCCAGGATTTTATTAGTGTCTGTGCCTCCACTGCAAGAGAAAACTCCTCTGCTTTCTGCATTGATACTGTAAGAGGAAATACAGCAGTGCTTCTAATCCTTCCCTACTATATGCAAAATTAAAACAAAAATGTTTGCATGCTGTTGGGCTTCAGTTCAATCACTGGTCATGTGCTGAAAATGACCTTCTATATTACATAATGGCAAGCAGCACTTTACATTATATTCCATAAAAATTGTTCCTGAAATGGGTTAAATAGAGTGGCCATATAATGCACATTATCAATTGTGCCAGCACATCGCTTTTCAATTTTTTTTACTGGGGTACATAAAGTGGATTCATTTCCCTGCAGGAGGTTATTATACAAAATCCTATCCCAGAAATTACTGTTTATTTAGCAATTTAGTACATAGTAATTTCCTTCAATTCCCTTAGGAATGCTGCAGTATTTTCTCTATATTTGCAGGTTATGGATTTCCCATAGGAATCAGTGCAAACTGAATTTGGTACATGTCACTGAAGACTTGCATTGCCGCACAGAACAGCACATTGGCATGCAAGGAAATAACTAGTTTAGTATGCACAGAATATATATTTATATTTGCAAACAGCAGTAAACTCATGTTTAGAAAAAAGGTGGAAGCAAGAAATGAAGTCTTGCCCTCCTGATTTCCTTTACGCAGGCTATACTCGGGAAGGAGAAACAGGCCCCCAAGGCATAGCCTATTCCACACTTCAATGAGAATCTAATACATAATAATGTACAGTTGGTGCAAAAATATCAACAGGACATAGTATAATCAGCACAATCATATATATTGGAGGACATATCACGTGATGTATACAGTTAGTGTATTTAATCCTTGGAACAATCAGAATATTTTTTTTCTTTTTTGATGATACAATATTTGTGTAAAGCTTCACAGCACTTGTAAACTCTGTAGAAATGTGCCTGTTTATGAATTTTTAAGGTGTGGTTTGCTGGAGGGATTACCTGCTTCCAACATTTGTAAACTGAAAATGCAGCTGAAGTGCAGGTACCATAGTCTGCCTGCAAACTACCTTATTATGCTCTAGATCCTCACTTGTGCACTCAGGGGGCTCCATGGTTCCTGCTACAACCCCTACATGATGTTCACACACTAATGAGCACATCTTGGCTGCCAGTATTTGAGTTGGTTTCTTAGGCAGGAAGAGGTAAAGCAGATCATGAGTCACAGATATAAAGTGCCTGATTCATCTTTGGCATGAGCGTGTAGGACTCTACAGGCACATAGGTGAGAATCTGGAGTATATTTAAAATCCCTGCATACACCTTGCAGTATCTGAATAATAATAAAAAAATAGTAGTTTCAGTTGTGGAACACTGCGAGCCCTGGCATGTTTACAGTCTATGTGTTATAAACCCATGTACCAAAACCAGCATATTTTAAAGGGTATATTTACTTAGCTGAAATAATTATGTAAAGCATTTTTCAAATACTGTTTTTGTCTTCTTTAATGTTTTATTGAATACATGGTGGTCACTGATGTTTCCTACCCACTGCTTAAGTCCAGGGGTGTAACTAGACTTAAGAGGGCCCCCTGCAAAAATGATAGAATGGTGCCCCCTTGGGCCCCAAACCCCATGCGGGTCACTTGATCGGGAGCCAGAGAATGGCAGCAGAGAGGGTTCTGGAAGCAGGAAAAAATACACCTGCTCCTGCACACAGTTTTTGTGAGCGAACAGGAGGTGTTTTTGTTAACTGGCTGCACTTGTGGTTGGGGAGAGGGAGAAGGAGGGGCTCCTAAAGCCTCTAGGCCCCCCTGTGATGGCAGAGGTCACAGGGGTGATTGCTATGCCCTCTAGTACCTTAAAGGGCTTGTTCTACAATTCATTCACTGTGCTCCCTGCAGCCAAAACATGCTGAGATGAAACAGAAGACACACCACCACTACATTTCCAGTCATCCTGTAATGCATACAATAAAGAAATCAGGTGCTGAAGATGCATTTTTATTTGGACTTTATCTCTTCACTACTCCATCATACTAGCATTTCAAGTTAATCCTTTACAGATAGCCAGCAGAAACAGTAGATAAATACCATTTTTTTACCATTCTGCACTTCAGACCTTAAAAGAGACAACTAAGGTAGACAGAGATGGGGGTCTTGGTTTCAGAACAGGGATTGTTCCTCCAGAATGATGATGTTCTGTAACACGCAGACATTTAGCATAATTGTCTCTGCAGTCTTTATAACCTCTCTCTATTAACACAACACTCAATATTCTGTTTGAGAATCGTGAGTTTTCTGGTTAGGTATACTAAACATGCTCAGTTGACAGGAAAGGAACAGCAAGTCAGCTGCACCTGTCTGTGATTGGGGATATCTGACTGGACAAGAGCTGAGGATGTCCTGAGCATGAACACTGTAGCTGAGGGAAAGAGTCACAGAAGCACATGGCTGATATGCTGAGACAGTACAGCTGTTGCCAGCTTGTGTGAAGCACACAGGTATGAGTATGGGCAGATTTATCAACCAAACTGCATGCAACACTGAAAAAAACCCTTTCCTGTGCTGGATGGATATGTTACATTTTCTTGATTGTTTTGTTTGTGAATAGATGTATTCTAAAAGGTATGTTGTTGCACTCTTATGCAATTCTGGTTTTATTATAGAATTGCAATGCCTTGGTTATTTTGCTGATGTAATCTAGGAAAGGTAATGTAACGCTGGCTAAAGTATACACAGAATATACAATTATCGAGGTCAGATCGTCAACTGAGGTCATACACGTAAAGTCTGAGATATGCGGTACAAAAGGACTAGACAGAGCAATGTCGATAAAAGGCTGGGTTCATACACAGGTGGTCAGAAAGCTAAAGTACAGTAGGCTGAGACAGGTGCTAAAGCGTTAACAGGCCGATGTCATACACATAGATCAGATGGCTTGAGGTACAGTTCAGGATGAGACAGAGACAGGGTCGTTAGGCTAGCCGAGGTCCATATTGAGTATCAGATGACTGTAGTACAGAGGGATGAGACTTTAATCAAAGTGGAGGGTTTAGCCGGGTCATACACAGAAAATCAATCACAATAATACAAAATACAATACTAACTAAGGATAGGTATATATATTGCAAACACTGCATATATATATATATTACAGCAGAACTATAACTGACTCAGTAGCAGAGCAAAGTCCAGTGCTCAGAGATCTGATTGCTATAATGGACAGCGTGGAACTGAGAGAGACAGATTTAAATACACGGGGAAAGTGCAGCACACCCGCGAACTATCAGCCAATCAGAATCCTGCTCCTGGTCAGCTGAGCACTGTGTCAGCTGACCGGCCTCACACCCATCTTCTCAGCCTATAAAGGCTGTCACAAGCCGTGCGCGTGCGCCCAGGGTCTTAAGAGGATGCGCGGCGCTGGCTCACGGCTACAGGGGAGTCGGGGATGCCACAAGGTAATGCGGAAGTACGCGGCTGTCCGGAGCTGCCGGTAGCCGCGTCCACATGAATTGTTACAGGTAACTGTTACTGTACAATCCAGACTTTAATTAAATGCACCTTGCAGCAAGAAATCATTCATAAAATAGGCCCTTTGGCGACTTATGCGTAAGTTCAGTTTAGTTTAATGCTAGCCATACACTATGTGCCATACACTTGATCTGGCAAATGACGCCTCCCTGTCCCTGATGGAAAGATCAGTTGTTTGTGAGATCTAACCTGCACCACTCAATTTCAATTGAATTTCAGAGAAAATCTGATTGAAAACACATTGAAACTTTGCCCCCACTAACTTTGTACAGATTGATGTAATACAAAGTTATTCACAAACAAGAACAATAAATACATTCTACTTCTACACTGACCTACTAATCACTTCCTCAAAAAGATCATTTCCACAATGTCTTCCCATGTATGACCCCAAGAAACTTCTTCAAAAATAAGCTGCCTATTAACGTTTTTACCCTACATTAATAAGTAACCAAAATTCAAATTTTTTTCCCCTATTGGCTTTAATTCACGACCGTGCTATGCATGTAGCTCATGCGAAGATTTACGCGCACAGGTTTACACGCGCGTGCTAACAAAGCTCTTCACATGTTAATGTGGCATAATTGTGAAGCACGCATTGTGAAGCGTTAACATGCGATT
This sequence comes from Hyperolius riggenbachi, assembly GCF_040937935.1. NCBI lineage: Eukaryota > Metazoa > Chordata > Amphibia > Anura > Hyperoliidae > Hyperolius > Hyperolius riggenbachi. Next base: position 366,436,926 of record NC_090647.1, on the reverse strand, counting down.
AGCTTTCTTAGTGTATAATATATGTAAATAATGTAAAACTTTGCTCGACTAAAACTTTGTGCGAGTAACATTGCACGCTACACTCATAGCACGGCTTTGTGAATCAAGGCCCTTGTATCTTATTTACCTACACCACTAAATGTATATTTTTCTCTTATCTCTTAGAAAGAAAATGCTGAGAGTGCAACAAGGACAGCATTTTAAGGACTATTAACCAACAGTGAATCAGCTCCGTGGAAAATGAGTGTATTCCATTCACAAGGTAACATACAGCCTAAGGCAATATAAATCTGGGAAATGTATTTACCAGCCTGAAAAGTACCTGTGGAGCAGTCAATGCAATAGTCTGCTAATCTGTCACTATGCAAACTCAGGTTTCTATGCCTTTAATAGCCTAGCACTAACTGGAGTCTGGGGAATTTAAGATGCATTCCAGCACTCTGCTGTCTTTGGATAATTCATTTATTTTAGTGCTTTGCTTGTATTTTTCTTTCTCAGACTTAAAAAAAAACAAAAAAAACAACGAAGTAGAGTGCTTTATTCTGCCAAAATTAGACAATGATTCTCTGACTCTTCAAGCCTATATGCAAACAACTACTATGTATGCGCTGAAAAAATGAAACATTTTGCATGATTTTGTGATAAGCAGCACATGTGGGCTTTATTGTAAGCTTACATAGTTACTTAGTTATCAAAGTAAAAAAAAAAAGACATGCGTCCATCCAGTTCAACCTGTTGAGCCTCATTGCACCTGAAGCCAGACAAAAGAAAAGCTATGCAGGCAGAAACTTCTAGATTGTATCACCTTCCCACACTCAACAACCACAGCTGCGAATGTTGTTCAACTTATGGAAAGCCTTCTTGCCGCAATAGTAGCCTAGGGGGTGCTATTGTGGCTGGGAACGCGAACAATCATTTGCATTCCCATGCCTGTCGGCCGGTGACGGCAAAACCGGAAGTCGTCGCCGGCGGGTCCAGGAGCATCGGAGCGGAGCTGCGAGGGCACCGATCAGCTGCAGGGGGCTGAGGGAAGCCCTAGGTGAGTTAAACTCATTTTTTTGGCCAGACTTAAGTATCCCTTTAAGTGTATATTTGATGTCAACATAGACTTGCTGATATAGCATAAAATGGATACTCCCCAGCAGCAAAGATCAGTATGTGTGAAGCATGCATATTTGTCTCATAACTTTTAACTTATTTACCTTGTCTTTCAAAACTAAATATAAGTTATTTCTGGTGAGGTAAACATTGAATTTTTTGTACTTTTCAGCTTTCATATCTACATTATTTTTCTTATTGTGTTCACTTAGCTTAATCATCTTCTTAGAGATCAATGAAATGTATTTTTCATATTTTTAAAGGCGCTTTTTCTCCCCTTCAGTTCTACTATGTTTCATATTTTGCATTAGTCTGAAACGCTTTGATTAATGAGCCCGTATTTCTGACTTATTTAGCTAAGTCTCTTGGCTTCAAAACCATAAATTACTATAGTCAAGCTATAACCTTTACTATGGATTTAGCTGCTCTTAGCTATTTTTTGGAGGTCCTCATGAGTATAGGGTTTAATGAGAGGAAGAAACAGTAAAATGACTTTTCTTGCCTTGGACCTTCCATCCACATCCATCAGATAAGTAATACATTTATCACAACCATAGAGCTATCGTGCAAATCTTGTTGTGGTTGTACCACCTGCCCTACTTGGTCACTGTCACTGGAACTAGGTCATGTAACAGGAACCATGGGATTCTAAGGGTGTGGGTGATTTCTAGAAACAACAAAGCTACAAGATAAATCACATTACCTGGTTTCACAGACATACTGATCATAATTATGGTCATCTAGAGGTTCATTTTTTTTTTGTAGTAGTCTTATTTGCAAGTTCACATTTTTTAGTCATATTCACTCTAGTGTGTGAAGGTACACAGCAACAACATTCTATCATTCCTAGCATTCTATGAATTAATTTAATGCTTAACTCATTTTAATTATGAAACCTATATGCATTAAAAGGTTAAAAGACATTAAATACATTAAAAGGCATTGTGGCCCCAACTCCCAAGAGCTAATTTGCAGTCTACTCCTTTCTTAAGTGCAGACCATCCAAAGCTATATGCATATACCTCCAGACGGGAATCTGACCTGCCAAGGTCTAAAGATAGAGATGACTGGATAGGTATATGGGGCAGGATCTCCAGTTGTTCTTGCAATCTTTACACAGTAGTGGCGGCCTATAAAAGTATGACACATTGGTACCTGGTCCCAGCTAGGGTAGCCAAAGTTTTCCCTACAGCTAACCCCTTTTGTTTTAGAGGCTGTAGAGCAGGTTTTCTCAACCACGGTTCCCTGGAACCCCAGGGTTCCTCGAGTACTCTGCAAGGGTTCCTCTGCATTTTCCCCCATCGTGGGGGTAGTATAATAGAGCACATTATAATAGGTGATACTTCAACAAAAAGCACTAAATTGGGGGGTCAGGAGACAGTATAATGAGTGGTAGTGTAATAGGGGTAGTGAAATAAACAGCCACACATACTTTTAAAGACCATGCCTCCTCCAGAATAAATGCAGGGGTTCCTCGAGATCAAAAAATTGTTTGCAGGGGTTCCCTGATATGCCAAAGTTATTTGCAGAGTTCCTCCAGGGTAGAAAGCACGTAAAAGGGAAAGAGGCGCCCTGATATAATAAAAGCATCTAAAATCAGCTTAAAATCGAAAAGTGATATGAGGTAGCTTACCTCAATGACGAAACCTCTGTAGTTAATACAAGGGATTTTTATTAGCACAGGCAACGCGTTTCGCGGGTCTCAGCCCGCTTCATCAGGCCAGTAAAAGTGCCAAATAGAAAAGATCATCTAGCATAGAGAGGCTCCCTATGCTAGATGATCTTTTCTATTTGGCACTTTTACTGGCCTGATGAAGCGGGCTGAGACCCGCGAAACGCGTTGCCTGTGCTAATAAAAATCCCTTGTATTAACTACAGAGGTTTCGTCATTGAGGTAAGCTACCTCATATCACTTTTCGATTTTAAGCTGATTTTAGATGCTTTTATTATATCAGGGCGCCTCTTTCCCTTTTACGTGCTAAGTATACCCCCGAACACATCCTGTCCGAGGGGAGGTGGCAGACCACCAGTGGAGTCCCCACAGTGGACTCTGTCCCCTTTTTTCCACTAAGAGAGCGACCATCCTTCCGGTTCTGGCTAGGACCACCCCGAGTGGAGTCGGGTTTATTGTCTCCACCTGCTTCCTGTGGTTGGTTGCCCCAAGCAACCTCCCTTTGTGAGTAGTGCTTTTAATTTATTTTCTTTTATTGTGGTCATTGACATATTGCACTACTGGGCTCCCGTTTTTTGTCTCCTGTGACTTTTTCTACAGGGTGTTCATCCACCCCTACTACAAAATTGCCTCCAGGGTAGAAAGGTTGAGAAAGGCTGCTGTAGAGTAATAGGTGACCTGTTGCACATCTGATGGTCCTGTCCTCACCCTATCAGAGTTTGGAGTCAAATTACAAATTACTATTTTCCTTTTTCGACAAAACAATCACTAAAGACCCTTGGCAAGCATTGCTACATAAGAAAATAGAGGAGCTTACAATCACAGAATAAATTGGGTTCTATGGTCTTCTCAGCAGCAACTATGACCATTGCAAGGACCTGGAAAAAACATTCACTCAACATCCCACATTGGAGGACGCTTTCATAACAAGGCTGTAAGATATACCTTATCTCTCTTTTCTTTATGTCTTCCTCTTTCCTACTTCCTTTCTCTTATCTCCCTGCTCCACCAACAGACTCAACTCACTTTCTCCTAGGACAGATCACCAAGTCCTACAACCCACTAGTCCTTTTTCTGATAGACTAGTCCCCTTAATTAATCTAATACATGCTCCAGAAAGTAGGCTGAAGTTCTCTGGAGCACAAGCTAAGCCCATTGTCAGAATTGTACCAATGGGCAGCATGGTTTTGTAGTGGTTAGCGCTCTCGCCTTGCAGCACTGGGTCCCCGGTTTGAATCCCAGCCAGGTCAACATCTGCAAGACATTTGTATGCTCTCCCTGTGTCTGTGTGGGTTTCCCCTGGTCACTCCAGTTTCTTCCCACATCCCAAAAACATACAGATAAGTTAATTGGCTTCCTCATAAATTGGCCCTAGACTATGATACATACACTACACGATACATACATAGACATATGACTATGGTAGGGACCAGGTTGTGAGCACCTTGAGGGACAGTTAGTGACAAGACAATATACTCTGTACAGCACTGCGTAATATGTTGGTGCTATATAAATAAATAAACTAATGTTTGTGCTACATTGTTATTATTTGTAATTAATGTATATGATACTTAATTATGACATTTGTTGAGTTTGTCCTGTTCTATTGTTGTTAAAAAAAACCAATTAAATCTTTTGACACATAAGACAGCCTTGTGATAGATCCAAAGTTTCACTGCGCTCAATCAGATAAAACCTCTTTATGGATTAAGTTTTGCCTCCAGTAAGTGCTGCTCCTTTAATTACTCCTGGGAAGAAAAGCAGGTGTTCTAACAAAAACAAAAGAAAAAGGAGCCCTCTCTGGCATTAACTTTTTAATAAACTTCTTATCAAGGATAAAATTACACTTACAAGATCCAAGTAAAATCAAGGCTCATCACACCGGAGGGTGTACATGTCCGTTTCCCTCTGATGGTATACAATGCTACGGTCTCCTCCACACTGTGGCCAGTAGCGTGGGTAATCCCAGGGATTCAGAGCGCCGACGGGGCGGGGGCTGACGGACTGGTAGCTACTATGCCTCTATTGCGTCATGACGGTTATTAAAGCGGAATGAAACCCAGCATTTATTCTTTGCTCTAATAGATTATTTACAGCATATTATATACAACCAGCATTTTTTGTTTTACTAGAACAGCATTCAAAGGGTTAAACACAGGTCTTAGAAGCTCCCCTGCAGGGACAGCTGGACAAATGCAAACTAGAGATAATGTTATCTTGTGTTTAATGTTATTAAGTGAGAATTGTAAACAAACCTTTCTCTGACACTGCAAACTCTCCTGAAGACAGTGAGACAATCAGAAAGCATCAGAAAGTATTTCTGCTTACGTTAGAAGATGAATAAAGCAGTTATGAATAAAATGCAAAGGCAGCTTTCAGAGCAACAAAAGTGTACTTTGGGAACGTATAATTTCTAAATGAATAATAATACTTATGCACAAAAGCAAATATGATAACCGTATGACATATAAAAAGTAGGAAAACATGTTTTTATTGAATATTATATCAGGGTTTTATACCATTTTAAGTGATAAAGATGCTAATCCTGCATTCAAAACTGTTATGGTTTGGAGTTATCACATGCCTTAGGAGCACTGGCACTTTATGCTGGGGGGGGGGGGGGGGGTATTTTTATCTATAATATATTCCTCCTCTTCCATTTATTTCCCCCTCCTTCTAATAACACAGTGGACTTCCTAGTATAGACCTCAGTGGGAGTGTCTGAAGACTATGGGAGGAGGGCGGGTAACGAATACACAATTAGCAAGTTAGGGAGGAAATGATGCCAGGAGGTCAAAGGTAACCAAGATGGAAACTGTCTAGAATAGGATTCTCTGCTTTTACAGGAATCATAACGTGGATGTAACAATGTGTCAGCAAGAGCACAAATATCTGATTATGTGGTAATCTGCAGTATCACCACTAATGCAGATATATTTTAGCAAAATAATCAGTATCTTCCTGATAGTAGATCAGCGGAAGGCTTACTAGCACCAAATCAGTACTTTAATAAGAGTGTGATCACAGGTGATTAGTGCACAGTATACAGGAGTTCTCCTATGTGATAGCCCCCTGGCTGTAGGGACTATCACTCAGAGAGCGGTCGTACAGGCAAAGTCGGCAGCAGTACAGAATCGTGAGGCTAATCGTAGTCAATGGTAAGCTGAGGTCGGCAATGGGTCGGGCAGATGAGGTACAGAGTCAGGAGGCACAATCAGAGTCAGAAGTACAGGCAGAAAATCGGCAACAGATCAGATAGCTAAGTACAGAATCAGGAGGCAGAAATCGGAGTCAGAAATTCAAGCAGAGGGTCATACACAATAAATCAACAATAGCAATGAGTTTATAATTATAGCTATCAAAGGTCTGAGTGCTAACATGGAGTATTCGCAACAGCAGACACTGAGCAAATGACCTCTCATGCCTAAATGTAGAAAGCTAGCTCCACCAGCCCGCCCAGGGGGCTGGGACCAAAGGCAGCCTGTGATTGGCTGGCTGAGGTCAGCTGATCGCCGGATCAGCTGACCCGTCTCCTAAACAGATAAAGGTCCTGCCGCGGGGCGTGCGCACGTGTAGCCCTAACCTAATGTGCGTCCGAGAGACCTATGCGAGGCGTCTTGCACGCCTGCGGGACGGGGATCACCGCCTGCTGTGATGCGGAGGCGGCCCGAAGCGCCACTCTCCGCTATAGCGGTGTCCCCCATCGATTGTTACAGTAACCCCCTGAGGAGTGGACTCTGTACACCCTTTACACGGCTTCTCGGGGTGTAACTCATGGAACTTTTGTCTCAATTCCTCAGCATGAAGGCGATGTGCGGGAACCTATGATCTCTCTTCCGGTCCATAACCCTTCCAATGGACCAGGTACTGCACTGAATTCCGCACCCAGCGAGAATCCAATATCTGTTCAATCTCAAACTCCGGCTCTCCATCAATTACCACCGGGGGGGGGGGGGAATCAACATGCACCGCAGGCTTTAATAAAGATACGTGAAATGAATTTACACCTTTCATACTGGCCGGTAGACTCACCCTATAAGTCACATTATTACAGGGTATGGCCCTATGAATTTGGGTCCCAACTTGGCCGAGGGTTGCCTTAAGGCAATATGTCATGTAGAGATCCACACTCTCTCACCTGGTTCAAACTGCCATTCTAAGGAGTGCTTCTTGTCTACTTGTCTCTTCTGAGCCCCAAACGCCCTCTCCAAATTGGCTTTTACCAACCCCCAAATTCTCTTAACACACCCTTGCCAATCTTCCAGAGCAGGGAATGGGGAGGCCACTACCAGTAAGGGAGAAAACTTTGGTGAACTTCCATTGACCACCTGAAAAGGAGTAAACCCTAAAGATACGTTTCTAAGATTATTATGCGCAAATTCAGCGAATGGGAGGAATTTTGCCCATTCATGTTGTGAATCGGATGCATAGCACCGAAGGAATTGCTCCAAAGACTGATTGACTCTCTCAGACTGTCCATTAGTCTGTGGATGGTATCCCGATGAAAACGAGAGATCCATCCCCAGATGTTGTCAAAATGCCCGCCAGAATTTTGACACGAATTGAACCCCTCTGTCTGACACCACGTTTTCTGGGATACCATGTAAGCGGAAGATGTGGTGTATGAACAGATCAGCCAGTTCTTGTGCAGAGGGGAACCCTTTGAATGGGACGAAATGGGCCATTTTACTAAACTGGTCAATCACAACCCAGAAGACCGTCATTCCTTCAGACCGAGGGAGTTCTCCAATGAAGTCCATGGATATATGTGTCCATGGTTCTTGAGACATAGGGAGTGATTGTAAGGTCCCCGCGGGTGCCTGTCTAGATGGTTTGCTCTTGGCACAGACAGTACAAGCCCTCACAAACTCCTTACAATCTTGCGCCATTGAAGGCCACCAGACACATCTTGCCAGCAATTCTTGTGTCCTAGCCATAACTGGGTGGCCTGCGTTTTTGTGGCTATGAAACAACTGTAAGATTTGAAGTCGCAAATGCAATGGCACAAATAAGGAGCCTTCAGGTTTACCCTCAGGGGAATCCTGCTGGAAAGATTCCAAAATGTCCATTACATTTTCCTGAATCAGTGGTGGCTAGCACAATATTTTCTGGCAAGATGTTTTTAAGTTCAGAGGACTGGACAGATTCAGACTCAAATGACCTGGATAGGGCGTCAGCTTTGACATTCTTGTTCCCTGGCTTGTACGTAATTACAAATCGGAACCTGGAGAAAAATAAGGACCACCGGGCCTGCCTAGGATTAAGCCTTTTGGCCCCCTCAATGTACTCCAGGTTCTTATGGTCAGTATACACAGTGATAACATGTTCAGCCCCCTCCAGCCGGTGCCGCCACTTCTCAAAAGCCAACTTAATGGCTAACAACTCTCTGTTCCCAATATCGTAATTATTTTTTGCTGGAGATAATTTACGAGAAAAGAAAGCGCAGGGATGTAAACGGCTTTGGTACCCTGAATGTTGAGACAACACTGCACCTACTCCTATTTCGGATGCGTCTACCTCCACAATGAATGGACAACTGACATCTACGTGATGCAAAATAGGAGCGGAGCAGAACAGTTTTTTTTAATAAAGAAAAAGCATATAGAGCCTCTTTAGACCATTTGCAAGTGTCTGCCCATTTCTTAGTGAGATCAGTGAGACGGGACACCACGGAGGACAATCCTTTAATAAACTTTCTATAATAATTGGCGAAACCAAGAAATCTCTGGAGTGCCTTCAGCCCTACAGGCTGAGGCCATTCCAGTACTGCCGAGAGTTTTTCTGGGTCCATGATCAGTCCAAAGGTGGAAATGATGTACCCAAGAAAGGGTACCTCATTCACTTCAAAAATAAATTTTTCGAGTTTGGCATAGAGGCTGTTCTGACGGAGCTTTTGTAGAACAAACCTGACATGGTCACAGTGCTCAGATAAATTTTTAGAGTAAATCAATATATCATCTAGATACACTAGAACAAATCGACCCAGAACTTCTCTAAAAATCTCATTAACTAATTCTTGAAACATGGCGGGTGCATTGCACAACCCGAAGGACATCACGAGATATTGGTAATGCCCATCGGGCGTGTTGAACGCCGTCTTACATTCATCCCCCTCATGGATGCGAACAAGATTATATGCTCCCCGTAAATCTAATTTGGAAAAAATACTGGCGTCAGTGATCTGTGAAAACAGGTCATCGAGCAAGGGAAGTGGGTAGCGATTTTTCACCGTGATCTTATTTAATTCCCTGTAATCTATACATGGGCGCAACCCACCATCCTTCTTTTGTACAAAAAGAATCCAGCCCCTGCAGGGGACTTGGAAGGTCAGATAAATCCTTTGGCTAGATTCTCTTTTATGTACTCTTTCATTGTGACTTTTTCAGGACCTGTCAGGTTATAGAGGTGACCTCTGGGGAGCATAGCTCCAGGTCTTAACTCAATTGGACAATCAAAACTCCAATGAGGAGGACGTTTCTCTGCAGATTTAGGGCAAAAGACGTCAGAAAAATCTGCAAACTGAGGTGGCACACCCTTTACATATATCTTGGTGGCACAGATCGCAACTCTCTCTAGACAATGATGATGACAATAAGGAGACCAGCTTAACAATTGGCCCGAGCTCCAGTCAATCTGAGGAGAGTGCTTGCGTAACCAAGGCATACCAAGAATTACAGTAGAGGTGGCCATTTTCAAAATGTAAAATCGTATTTCTTCCTTGTGTAAACAGCAAGCTCATGGGATGCATTAAAAGGGAAATAAAAACTCGAGATGCTAGCATAATATTGCCCCTGTTTAACTCTCTAGTAAGGCCACATCTGGAATATGGAATTCAGTTCTGGGCACCACATTACAAAAAAGATATTGCAGTTTTAGAGCAGGTGCAGAGACGAGCAACAAAATTGATGCGTGGGATGGAAGGTCTTACTTATCGAGAAAGGTTAGATAAACTGGGTTTATTTAGTCTCTAGAGAAAAGACGCCTTAGAGGGGATCTAATTAACATGTATAAATACATCAGAGGGCAATATAATACCTTGGCGGATGAGCTTTTTGTCCCTAGGCCTTCTCAAAGGACTAGAGGACATGATCTGCGCATGGAGGAAAAACGTTTTAACCATTTATTTAGGAAAGGGTTCTTTACAGTAAGAGTGATTAAGATGTGGAATGCATTGCCACAGGAAGTCGTTATGGCAAACTCTATACCTGCATTTAAAGGGGGCTTAGATGCTTTCCTTGCGTTGAAAGACATCCATGGCTACAATTACTAGGTAATGCCTAATGATGTTGATCCAGGGATTTTATCTGATTGCCATCTGGAGTCGGGAAGGAATTTTTCCCTTTAGGGGCTAATTGGACCATGCCTTGTAAGGGTTTTTTCGCCTTCCTCTGGATCAACAGGGATATGTGAGGGAGCAGGCTGGTGTTGTACTTTATACTGGTTGAACTCGATGGACGTATGTCTTTTTTCAACCAAAATAACTATGTAACTATGTAACTATGTAACTATGGTGACCCAGAACTCATTGGGGTGTGTAAGGGACTACAATGGTCCTAAAAGCCCCCTTACTAAGATGTTAAGAAAAACAAAAGTTTGCTTTCCTAAAACAGAAAGAATTTGCGATAATTCAGGTTGGAGTGAGCTCGAGATGTCTCCCAGGCTCCACTGCTGAATATATGCAAATTAACCATTGTACCCTAAGAAGCTAAACACACCTCCAGAACCGCTGGAATGCAATGATGTGTCAGCTTGTTAATATGTACAGAGCCATAATAATCCAACATGCATACAGACTGTTTCGGATTGTTTGATCCTCATCAGTGCATGGCATGGATTAATTTGGCTCTATGGAGTAGGGCTTGTAAATCCGAGAGGCACAGACTAACCAGCAAGCTCATGGTGACCCAGAACTCATTGGGGTGTGTAAGGGACTACAATGGTCCTAAAAGCCCCCTTACTAAGATGTTAAGAAAAACAAAAGTGTGCTTTCCTAAAACAGAAAGAATTTGCGATAATTCAGGTTGGAGTGAGCTCGAGATGTCTCCCAGGCACCACTGCTGCATATATGCAAATTAACCATTGTACCCTAAGAAGCTAAACACACCTCCAGAACCGCTGGAATGCAATGATGTGTCAGCTTGTTAATATGTACAGAGCCATAATAATCCAACATGCATACAGACTGTTTCGGATTGTTTGATCCTCATCAGTGCATGGCATGGATTAATTTGGCGCTATGGAGTAGGGCTTGTAAATCCGAGAGGCACAGACTAACCAGCAAGCTCATGGTGACCCAGAACTCATTGGAGTGTGTAAGGGACTACAATGGTCCTAAAAGCCCCCTTACATCTTAACATCTTAGTAAGGGGGCTTTTAGGACCATTGTAGTCCCTTACACACCCCAATGAGTTCTGGGTCACCATGAGCTTGCTGGTTAGTCTGTGCCTCACGAATTCACAAGCCCTACTCCATAGAGCCAAATTAATCCATGCCATGCACTGATGAGGATCAAACAATCCGAAACAGTCTGTATGCATGTTGGATTATTATGGCTCTGTACAAATTAACAAGCTGACACATCATTGCATTCCAGCGGTTCTGGAGGTGTGTTTAGCTTCTAAGGGTACAATGGTTAATTTGCATATATTCAGCAGTGGTGCCTGGGAGACATCTCGAGCTCACGCCAACCTGAATTATCGCAAATTCTTTCTGTTTTAGGAAAGCAAACTTTTGTTTTTCTTAACATCTTAGTAAGGGGGCTTTTAGGACCATTGTAG